>NC_138177.1:0-1200000 GCF_964165515.1 Mesoplodon bidens
GTTACCTAAAAATGGAAACCAGGGCAGATATTTCCACGGAGAAGGGCAATCACAGATTCATTCAACAAACTTATGGTTCACCAATGGAAAGGTGTGAGGATTGGTTTCATTACGATATCGGCTTTAACAGACATACACAAACACAGGTGACATATATAATCACCAAAGACCTACGGAATACCAAGAGAAGACTACTCAACATTCTGTCATAACGTACATGGGAAAAGGATCCCAGGGAGAACAGACATCTGTATATGTGTAAAAGAACCACATCTTCCACACCTACAACAAGCCAAACATTGTAATCAAACTTGCTGTAATAAAAAATAAAAAACATAAACTAAAAACACGAACAAGAAGTAGTGAGACAAACTTGAGGGGCTTTCCCCTGGCACACTCCATTCTAAATTCCAATCTAGAACACGACTTCCACTGAGGCTCTGTGGCCCTAGTAACCAGATTTGGTAAGGGAGAACTGCTGCCACCTTGTGGCCGTTTCACACAACAGCAGCTTTAATCCCAGCGCTAATGGTCAGTTGATATTCAAAATCATTGCAGGCCTGTAAATGACACCTGCCCTGAAAACAAATCCTGGGGTCACATATCGACCAAAAAATTCAAAGGACGTCCATATTTCAAAACGACCGTTTCGAAAGGCATAGTTTACGCACATTAGTGTTCTGCTTCTTTTTCTTTCTTTCCATTTTTGTTAAAAAAACGGGAATGGAAAAAGGCATCCCTCAGAATGGGCGGAAATCGTTGCAAACGAATCAATGGACAAAGGTTTAATCTCCAATATATATAAACAGCTCATGCAGCTTAATATTAAAAAAACAAACAACCCAATACAAAAATGGGCAGAAGATCTAAAGAGATGTTTCTTCAAAGAAGACACAGAGAAGGCCAAGACGCACTTGAAAGGCTGCTCAACAGCACTAATTATTAGAGAAATGCAAATCAAAACTACAATGAGGTATCTCCTCACACCTGTTGGAATCAGCATCATCAGAAAATCTACAAACAACAAATTCTGGGGAGGGTGTGGACCAAAGGAGCCCTCTTCCACTATTGGTGGGAATGTAAATTGATACAGTCACTATGGAGAACAGTATGGAGTTTCCTTAAAAAAACTAGAAATAGAATGACCATCTGATCCAGCAATCCCACTTCTGGGCATATACCCAGAGAAAACCATAAATCAAAAAGGCACATTCACCACAATGTTCATTGCAGCACTATTGACAATAGCCAGGTAATGGAAGCAACATAAATGCCCACAGACAGATGAATGGATAAAGATGTGGTACATATATAAAATGGAATATTACTCAGCCATAAAAAGGAATGAAACTGGGTCATTTGTAGAGACATCGATGGATCTAGAGACTGTCATACAGAATGAAGTAAGTCAGAAAGAGGAAAACAAATATTGTATATTAATGCATATATGTGGAACCTAAAAAATAGTCCAGATGAACTGGTTTGTAGGGAAGAAATAGAGACACAGAGGTACAGAACCAACGTATGGACACCAAGTGTGGGAAGCCATGGGGTGGTGGTGGTGGGATGAGTTGGGAGATTGGGATTGACCTGTATACATGTATATGCCTACAATACATAACTAATAATAACCTGCTGTATAAAAAAATAAATAAAATTAAAGTTCAAAATTTTACACAATAAAATTTAAAAATAAAACAGAAAAAAGTTCTTCCCTTCACACAGATGTATTTATAGGAATGAATTATTTCCATGCTTATATCTATAAATACATAAAAGAGGAATAAAATCTAACTTGAACCATAGAAGAAAAAAAACCTGAACCCACCAGTTATACAGAGGAAAACGCTATCAGGGCACTTGCTCCAGCGGTAAACAATTCTGAAATTGGTCAGAGGTGGGGAATCATCTCCCATACAGACAGCAACCCACACCCCACGCAAGGAGCGTCCTCATTGCAAAGCTGGGGGACCATGCCGAGGCATCTGTGAGTAAACGTGAGCTGAGCCCCAGGCCAGCTGCTGCTGAACTGTTCCCACCCTTCCCAGGTAAAACACCTGAATATGTACAAGGGCTTGAAAGCCTAGAAGAAGGGCCGCGGAGCCACACCAGCGACAGCACGCAGGCCAACTTGGTGCCTGCAGGCCAGCCAGGGTGGTCCTGGCCGCGGGCGCTCTTGCAGAAGCTTTCCATTGCCCTGCCTGAGATACCCCTCCTGTCCCGGCCCCCACTGCTTTTTTCCTTCCTCACCTCTGTCCGGAGAGAAATTCCAGCAGAAGGTATGGGTGACACATCCTCTTCTTTACAGGTGGCAGCCTGGCACCTCCTGCAGAAAGGCCAGCAGAGCCCCACTCACACCGGGCCACCCACAAAGCCGTGGCCCCTCACTCCCTCCCACCAGCACAGCCCCGAGACTGCGGACGGGGCAGAGAATATGGAGTCAGGCACAGCTTCAGGGGCTTTTGCTGCCTGGAGCGCTGTTTTTATTGACCTCAACCAGGCACACCTGGGGAGGGCCGGCAGGCAGGGTAAGGCTGCCCAGGTCAGCTAATCCACAACCCTCAGGGAATCACATTGTTGAAAATGGACCTCGCTAAGGCAGAATAGAAGCCAAGGGAATAAAGGACACAATGCCGTTTGCAGCACCGTAGATGAGTCTAGAGGTAATCACGTGACTTGTAGTAAGTCAGAAAGTGAAAGACACATATCGTATCATATCACTTATAGGTGTTACCTAAAAATGGAAACCAGGGCAGATACTTCCACGGAGAAGGGCAATCACAGATTCATTCAACAAACTTATGGTTCACCAATGGAAAGGTGTGAGGATTCGTTTCATTACGATATCGGCTTTAACAGACATACACAAACACAGTGACATATATAATCACCAAAGACCTACGGAATACCAAGAGAAGACTACTCAACATTCTGTCATAACGTACATGGGAAAAGGATCCCAGGGAGAACAGACATCTGTATATGTGTAAAAGAACCACATCTTCCACACCTACAACAAGCCAAACATTGTA
Source organism: Mesoplodon bidens (assembly GCF_964165515.1). Classification (NCBI taxonomy): domain Eukaryota; kingdom Metazoa; phylum Chordata; class Mammalia; order Artiodactyla; family Ziphiidae; genus Mesoplodon; species Mesoplodon bidens. The sequence continues at coordinate 3,033 of NC_138177.1, forward strand.
ATCAAACTTGCTGTAATAAAAAATAAAAAACATAAATTAAAAACACGAACAAGAAGTAGTGAGACAAACTTGAGGGGCTTTCCCCTGGCACACTCCATTCTAAATTCCAATCTAGAACACGACTTCCATTGAGGCTCTGTGGCCCTAGTAACCAGATTTGGTAAGGGAGAACTGCTGCCACCTTGTGGCCGTTTCACACAACAGCAGCTTTAATCCCAGCGCTAATGGTCAGTTGATATTCAAAATCATTGCAGGCCTGTAAATGACACCTGCCCTGAAAACAAATCCTGGGGTCACATATCGACCAAAAAATTCAAAAGACGTCCATATTTCAAAACGACCGTTGCAAAAGGCATATTTTACGCACATTAGTGTTCTGCTTCTTTTTCTTTCTTTCCTTTTTTGTTAAAAAAACGGGAATGGAAAATGGCATCCTTCAGAATGGGCGGAAATCGTTGCAAACGAATCAATGGACAAAGGTTTAATCTCCAATATATATAAACAGCTCATGCAGCTTAATATTAAGAAACAAACAACCCAATAAAAAATGGGCAGAAGATCTAAAGAGACGTTCCTTCAAAGAAGACACAGAGATGGCCAAGACGCACTTGAAAAGCTGCCCAACAGCACTAATTATTAGAGAAATGCAAATCAAAACTACAATGAGGTATCTCCTCACACCTGTTGGAATCAGCATCATCAGAAAACCTACAAACAACAAATTCTGGGGAGGGTGTGGACAAAAGGAGCCCTCTTCCACTATTGGTGGGAATGTAAATTGATACAGTCACTATGGAGAACAGTATGGAGTTTCCTTAAAAAAACTAGAAATAGAATTACCATCTGATCCAGCAATCCCACTTCTGGGCATATACCCAGAGAAAACCATAAATCAAAAAGGCACATTCACCACAATATTCATTGCAGCACTATTGACAATAGCCACGTAATGGAAGCAACCTAAATGCCCACAGACAGATGAATGGATAAAGATGTGGTACATATATAAAATGGAATATTACTCAGCCATAAAAAGGAATGAAACTGGGTCATTTGTAGAGACATCGATGGATCTAGAGACTGTCATACAGAATGAAGTAAGTCAGAAAGAGGAAAACAAATATTGTATATTAATGCATATATGTGGAACCTAAAAAATAGTCCAGATGAACTGGTTTGTAGGGAAGAAATAGAGACACAGAGGTACAGAACCAACGTATGGACACCAAGTGTGGGAAGCCATGGGGTGGTGGTGGTGGGATGAGTTGGGAGATTGGGATTGACCTGTATACATGTATATGCCTACAATACATAACTAATAATAACCTGCTGTATAAAAAAATAAATAAAATTAAAGTTCAAAATTTTACACAATAAAATTTAAAAATAAAACAGAAAAAAGTTCTTCCCTTCACACAGATGTATTTATAGGAATGAATTATTTCCATGCTTATATCTATAAATACATAAAAGAGGAATAAAATCTAACTTGAACCATAGAAGAAAAAAAACCTGAACCCACCAGTTATACAGAGGAAAACGCTATCAGGGCACTTGCTCCAGCGGTAAACAATTCTGAAATTGGTCAGAGGTGGGGAATCATCTCCCATACAGCCAGCAACCCACACCCCACGCAAGGAGCGTCCTCATTGCAAAGCTGGGGGACCGTGCCGAGGCATCTGTGAGTAAACGTGAGCTGAGCCCCAGGCCAGCTGCTGCTGAACTGTTCCCACCCTTCCCAGGTAAAACACCTGAATATGTACAAGGGCTTGAAAGCCTAGAAGAAGGGCCGCGGAGCCACACCAGCGACAGCACGCAGGCCAACTTGGTGCCTGCAGGCCAGCCAGGGTGGTCCTGGCCGCGGGCGCTCTTGCAGAAGCTTTCCATTGCCCTGCCTGAGATACCCCTCCTGTCCCGGCCCCCACTGCTTTTTTCCTTCCTCACCTCTGTCCGGAGAGAAATTCCAGCAGAAGGTATGGGTGATACATCCTCTTCTTTACAGGTGGCAGCATGGCACCTCCTGCAGAAAGGCCAGCAGAGCCCCACTCACACCGGGCCACCCACAAAGCCGTGGCCCCTCACTCCCTCCCACCAGCACAGCCCCGAGACTGCGGACGGGGCAGAGAATATGGAGTCAGGCACAGCTTCAGGGGCTATTGCTGCCTGGAGCGCTGTTTTTATTGACCTCAACCAGGCACACCTGGGGAGGGCCGGCAGGCAGGGTAAGGCTGCCCAGGTCAGCTAATCCACAACCCTCAGGGAATCACATTGTTGAAAATGGACCTCGCTAAGGCAGAATAGAAGCCAAGGGAATAAAGGACACAATGCCGTTTGCAGCACCGTAGATGAGTCTAGAGGTAATCACGTGACTTGTAGTAAGTCAGAAAGTGAAAGACACATATCGTATCATATCACTTATAGGTGTTACCTAAAAATGGAAACCAGGGCAGATACTTCCACGGAGAAGGGCAATCACAGATTCATTCAACAAACTTATGGTTCACCAATGGAAAGGTGTGAGGATTCGTTTCATTACGATATCGGCTTTAACAGACATACACAAACACAGTGACATATATAATCACCAAAGACCTACGGAATACCAAGAGAAGACTACTGAACATTCTGTCATAACGTACATGGGAAAAGGATCCCAGGGAGAACAGACATCTGTATATGTGTAAAAGAACCACATCTTCCACACCTACAACAAGCCAAACATTGTAATCAAACTTGCTGTAATAAAAAATAAAAAACATAAATTAAAAACACGAACAAGAAGTAGTGAGACAAACTTGAGGGGCTTTCCCCTGGCACACTCCATTCTAAATTCCAATCTAGAACACGACTTCCATTGAGGCTCTGTGGCCCTAGTAACCAGATTTGGTAAGGGAGAACTGCTGCCACCTTGTGGCCGTTTCACACAACAGCAGCTTTAATCCCAGCGCTAATGGTCAGTTGATATTCAAAATCATTGCAGGCCTGTAAATGACACCTGCCCTGAAAACAAATCCTGGGGTCACATATCGACCAAAAAATTGAAAAGACGTCCATATTTCAAAACGACCGTTGCAAAAGGCATATTTTACGCACATTAGTGTTCTGCTTCTTTTTCTTTCTTTCCTTTTTTGTTAAAAAAACGGGAATGGAAAATGGCATCCTTCAGAATGGGCGGAAATCGTTGCAAACGAATCAATGGACAAAGGTTTAATCTCCAATATATATAAACAGCTCATGCAGCTTAATATTAAGAAACAAACAACCCAATAAAAAATGGGCAGAAGATCTAAAGAGACGTTCCTTCAAAGAAGACACAGAGATGGCCAAGACGCACTTGAAAAGCTGCCCAACAGCACTAATTATTAGAGAAATGCAAATCAAAACTACAATGAGGTATCTCCTCACACCTGTTGGAATCAGCATCATCAGAAAACCTACAAACAACAAATTCTGGGGAGGGTGTGGACCAAAGGAGCCCTCTTCCACTATTGGTGGGAATGTAAATTGATACAGTCACTATGGAGAACAGTATGGAGTTTCCTTAAAAAAACTAGAAATAGAATTACCATCTGATCCAGCAATCCCACTTCTGGGCATATACCCAGAGAAAACCATAAATCAAAAAGGCACATTCACCACAATATTCATTGCAGCACTATTGACAATAGCCAGGTAATGGAAGCAACCTAAATGCCCACAGACAGATGAATGGATAAAGATGTGGTACATATATAAAATGGAATATTACTCAGCCATAAAAAGGAATGAAACTGGGTCATTTGTAGAGACATCGATGGATCTAGAGACTGTCATACAGAATGAAGTAAGTCAGAAAGAGGAAAACAAATATTGTATATTAATGCATATATATGGAACCTAAAAAATGGTCCAGATGAACTGGTTTGCAGGGAAGAAATAGAGACACAGAGGTACAGAACCAACGTATGGACACCAAGTGTGGGAAGCCATGGGGTGGTGGTGGTGGGATGAGTTGGGAGATTGGGATTGACCTGTATACATGTATATGCCTAAAATACATAACTAATAATAACCTGCTGTATAACAAAATAAATAAAATTAAAGTTCAAAATTTTAAAAAATAAAATTTAAAAATAAAACAGAAAAAAGTTCTTCCCTTCACACAGATGTATTTATAGGAATGAATTATTTCCATGCTTATATCTATAAATACATAAAAGAGGAATAAAATCTAACTTGAACCATAGAAGAAAAAAAACCTGAACCCACCAGTTATACAGAGGAAAACCCTATCAGGGCACTTGCTCCAGCGGTAAACAATTCTGAAATTGGTCAGAGGTGGGGAATCATCTCCCATACAGCCAGCAACCCACACCCCACGCAAGGAGCGTCCTCATTGCAAAGCTGGGGGACCGTGCCGAGGCATCTGTGAGTAAACGTGAGCTGAGCCCCAGGCCAGCTGCTGCTGAACTGTTCCCACCCTTCCCAGGTAAAACACCTGAATATGTACAAGGGCTTGAAAGCCTAGAAGAAGGGCCACGGAGCCACACCAGCGACAGCACGCAGGCCAACTTGGTGCCTGCAGGCCAGCCAGGGTGGTCCTGGCCGCGGGCGCTCTTCCGGAAGCTTTCCATTGTCCTGCCTGAGATACCCCTCCTGTCCCGGGCCCACTGCTTTTTTCCTTCCTCACATCTGTCCGGAGAGAAATTCCAGCAGAAGGTATGGCTGACACATCCTCTTCTTTACAGGTGGCAGCCTGGCACCTCCTGCAGAAAGGCCAGCAGAGCCCCACTCACACCGGGCCACCCACAAAGCCGTGGCCCCTCACTCCCTCCCACCAGCCCAACCCCGAGACTGCTGACGGGGTAGAGAATATGGAGTCAGGCACAGCTTCAGGGGTTATTGCTGCCTGGAGTGTTGTTTATATTGACCTCAACCAGGCACACCTGGGGAGGGCCGGCAGGCAGGATAAGGCTGCCCAGGTCCGCTAATCCACAACCCTCAGGGAATCACATTGTTGAAAATGGACCTCGCTAAGGCAGAATAGAAGCCAAGGGAAAAAAGGACACAATGCCATTTGCAGCACCGTAGATGAGTCTAGAGGTAATCACGTGACTTGTAGTAAGTCAGAAAGTGAAAGACACATATCGTATCATATCACTTATAGGTGTTACCTAAAAATGGAAACCAGGGCAGATATTTCCACGGAGAAGGGCAATCACAGATTCATTCAACAAACTTATGGTTCACCAATGGAAATGTGTGAGGATTCGTTTCATTACGATATCGGCTTTAACAGACATACACAAACACAGTGACATATATAATCACCAAAGACCTACGGAATACCAAGAGAAGACTACTCAACATTCTGTCATAACGTACATGGGAAAAGGATCCCAGGGAGAACAGACATCTGTATATGTGTAAAAGAACCACATCTTCCACACCTACAACAAGCCAAACATTCTAATCAAACTTGCTGTAATAAAAAATAAAAAACATAAATTAAAAACACGAACAAGAAGTAGTGAGACAAACTTGAGGGGCTTTCCCCTGGCACACTCCATTCTAAATTCCAATCTAGAACACGACTTCCATTGAGGCTCTGTGGCCCTAGTAACCAGACTTGGTAAGGGAGAACTGCTGCCACCTTGTGGCCGTTTCACACAACAGCAGCTTTAATCCCAGCACTAATGGTCAGTTGATATTCAAAATCATTGCAGGCCTGTAAATGACACCTGCCCTGAAAACAAATCCTGGGGTCACATATCGACCAAAAAATTCAAAAGACGTCCATATTTCAAAACGACCGTTGCAAAAGGCATATTTTACGCACATTAGTGTTCTGCTTCTTTTTCTTTCTTTCCTTTTTTGTTAAAAAAACGGGAATGGAAAATGGCATCCTTCAGAATGGGCGGAAATCGTTGCAAACGAATCAATGGACAAAGGTTTAATCTCCAATATATATAAACAGCTCATGCAGCTTAATATTAAAAAACAAACAACCCAATAAAAAATGGGCAGAAGATCTAAAGAGACGTTTCTTCAAAGAAGACACAGAGATGGCCAAGACACACTTGAAAAGCTGCCCAACAGCACTAATTATTAGAGAAATGCAAATCAAAACTACAATGAGGTATCTCCTCACACCTGTTGGAATCAGCATCATCAGAAAACCTACAAACAACAAATTCTGGGGAGGGTGTGGACAAAAGGAGCCCTCTTCCACTATTGGTGGGAATGTAAATTGATACAGTCACTAAGGAGAACAGTATGGAGTTTCCTTAAAAAAACTAGAAATAGAATTACCATCTGATCCAGCAATCCCACTTCTGGGCATATACCCAGAGAAAACCATAAATCAAAAAGGCACATTCACCACAATATTCATTGCAGCACTATTGACAATAGCCAGGTAATGGAAGCAACCTAAATGCCCACAGACAGATGAATGGATAAAGATGTGGTACATATATAAAATGGAATATTACTCAGCCATAAAAAGGAATGAAACTGGGTCATTTGTAGAGACATCGATGGATCTAGAGACTGTCATACAGAATGAAGTAAGTCAGAAAGAGGAAAACAAATATTGTATATTAATGCATATATATGGAACCTAAAAAATGGTCCAGATGAACTGGTTTGCAGGGAAGAAATAGAGACACAGAGGTACAGAACCAACGTATGGACACCAAGTGTGGGAAGCCATGGGGTGGTGGTGGTGGGATGAGTTGGGAGATTGGGATTGACCTGTATACATGTATATGCCTACAATACATAACTAATAATAACCTGCTGTATAACAAAATAATTAAAATTAAAGTTCAAAATTTTACACAATAAAATTTAAAAATAAAACAGAAAAAAGTTCTTCCCTTCACACAGATGTATTTATAGGAATGAATTATTTCCATGCTTATATCTATAAATACATAAAAGAGGAATAAAATCTAACTTGAACCATAGAAGAAAAAAAACCTGAACCCACCAGTTATACAGAGGAAAACCCTATCAGGGCACTTGCTCCAGCGGTAAACAATTCTGAAATTGGTCAGAGGTGGGGAATCATCTCCCATACAGCGAGCAACCCACACCCCACGCAAGGAGCGTCCTCATTGCAAAGCTGGGGGACCGTGCCGAGGCATCTGTGAGTAAATGTGAGCTGAGCCCCAGGCCAGCTGCTGCTGAACTGTTCCCACCCTTCCCAGGTAAAACACCTGAATATGTACAAGGGCTTGAAAGCCTAGAAGAAGGGCCGCGGAGCCACACCAGCGACAGCACGCAGGCCAACTTGGTGCCTGCAGGCCAGCCAGGGTGGTCCTGGCTGCGGGCGCTCTTCCGGAAGCTTTCCATTGCCCTGCCTGAGATACCCCTCCTGTCCCGGCCCCCACTGCTTTTTTCCTTCCTCACATCTGTCCGGAGAGAAATTCCAGCAGAAGGTATGGCTGACACATCCTCTTCTTTACAGGTGGCAGCCTGGCACCTCCTGCAGAAAGGCCAGCAGAGCCCCACTCACACCGGGCCACCCACAAAGCCGTGGCCCCTCACTCCCTCCCACCAGCACAGCCCCGAGACTGCTGACGGGGCAGAGAATATGGAGTCAGGCACAGCTTCAGGGGCTATTGCTGCCTGGAGCGCTGTTTTTATTGACCTCAACCAGGCACACCTGGGGAGGGCCGGCAGGCAGTGTAAGGCTGCCCAGGTCAGCTAATCCACAACCCTCAGGGAATCACATTGTTGAAAATGGACCTCGCTAAGGCAGAATAGAAGCCAAGGGAAAAAAGGACACAATGCCATTTGCAGCACCGTAGATGAGTCTAGAGGTAATCACGTGACTTGTAGTAAGTCACAAAGTGAAAGACACATATCGTATCATATCACTTATAGGTGTTACCTAAAAATGGAAACCAGGGCAGATATTTCCACGGAGAAGGGCAATCACAGATTCATTCAACAAACTTATGGTTCACCAATGGAAAGGTGTGAGGATTGGTTTCATTACGATATCGGCTTTAACAGACATACACAAACACAGTGACATATATAATCACCAAAGACCTACGGAATACCAAGAGAAGACTACTCAACATTCTGTCATAACGTACATGGGAAAAGGATCCCAGGGAGAACAGACATCTGTATATGTGTAAAAGAACCACATCTTCCACACCTACAACAAGCCAAACATTGTAATCAAACTTGCTGTAATAAAAAATAAAAAACATAAACTAAAAACACGAACAAGAAGTAGTGAGACAAACTTGAGGGGCTTTCCCCTGGCACACTCCATTCTAAATTCCAATCTAGAACACGACTTCCACTGAGGCTCTGTGGCCCTAGTAACCAGATTTGGTAAGGGAGAACTGCTGCCACCTTGTGGCCGTTTCACACAACAGCAGCTTTAATCCCAGCGCTAATGGTCAGTTGATATTCAAAATCATTGCAGGCCTGTAAATGACACCTGCCCTGAAAACAAATCCTGGGGTCACATATCGACCAAAAAATTCAAAGGACGTCCATATTTCAAAACGACCGTTGCAAAAGGCATATTTTACGCACATTAGTGTTCTGCTTCTTTTTCTTTCTTTCCTTTTTTGTTAAAAAAACGGGAATGGAAAAAGGCATCCCTCAGAATGGGCGGAAATCGTTGCAAACGAATCAATGGACAAAGGTTTAATCTCCAATATATATAAACAGCTCATGCAGCTTAATATTAAAAAAACAAACAACCCAATACAAAAATGGGCAGAAGATCTAAAGAGATGTTTCTTCAAAGAAGACACAGAGAAGGCCAAGACGCACTTGAAAAGCTGCTCAACAGCACTAATTATTAGAGAAATGCAAATCAAAACTACAATGAGGTATTTCCTCACACCTGTTGGAATCAGCATCATCAGAAAATCTACAAACAACAAATTCTGGGGAGGGTGTGGACCAAAGGAGCCCTCTTCCACTATTGGTGGGAATGTAAATTGATACAGTCACTATGGAGAACAGTATGGAGTTTCCTTAAAAAAACTAGAAATAGAATTACCATCTGATCCAGCAATCCCACTTCTGGGCATATACCCAGAGAAAACCATAAATCAAAAAGGCACATTCACCACAATGTTCCTTGCATCACTATTGACAATAGCCAGGTAATGGAAGCAACCTAAATGCCCACAGACAGATGAATGGATAAAGATGTGGTACATATATAAAATGGAATATTACTCAGCCATAAAAAGGAATGAAACTGGGTCATTTGTAGAGACATCGATGGATCTAGAGACTGTCATACAGAATGAAGTAAGTCAGAAAGAGGAAAACAAATATTGTATATTAATGCATATATGTGGAACCTAAAAAATGGTCCAGATGAACTGGTTTGCAGGGAAGAAATAGAGACACAGAGGTACAGAACCAACGTATGGACACCAAGTGTGTGAAGCCATGGGGTGGTGGTGGTGGGATGAGTTGGGAGATTGGGATTGACCTGTATACATGTATATGCCTAAAATACATAACTAATAATAACCTGCTGTATAACAAAATAATTAAAATTAAAGTTCAAAATTTTACACAATAAAATTTAAAAATAAAACAGAAAAAAGTTCTTCCCTTCACACAGATGTATTTATAGGAATGAATTATTTCCATGCTTATATCTATAAATACATAACAGAGGAATAAAATCTAACTTGAACCATAGAAGAAAAAAAACCTGAACCCACCAGTTATACAGAGGAAAACCCTATCAGGGCACTTGCTCCAGCGGTAAACAATTCTGAAATTGGTCAGAGGTGGGGAATCATCTCCCATACAGCCAGCAACCCACACCCCACGCAAGGAGCGTCCTCATTGCAAAGCTGGGGGACCGTGCCGAGGCATCTGTGAGTAAACGTGAACTGAGCCCCAGGCCAGCTGCTGCTGAACTGTTCCCACCCTTCCCAGGTAAAACACCTGAATATGTACAAGGGCTTGAAAGCCTAGAAGAAGGGCCACGGAGCCACACCAGCGACAGCACGCAGGCCAACTTGGTGCCTGCAGGCCAGCCAGGGTGGTCCTGGCCGCGGGCGCTCTTCCGGAAGCTTTCCATTGCCCTGCCTGAGATACCCCTCCTGTCCCGGCCCCCACTGCTTTTTTCCTTCCTCACATCTGTCCGGAGAGAAATTCCAGCAGAAAGTATGGCTGACACATCCTCTTCTTTACAGGTGGCAGCCTGGCACCTCCTGCAGAAAGGCCAGCAGAGCCCCACTCACACCGGGCCACCCACAAAGCCGTGGCCCCTCACTCCCTCCCACCAGCACAGCCCCGAGACTGCGGACGGGGCAGAGAATATGGAGTCAGGCACAGCTTCAGGGGCTATTGCTGCCTGGAGCGCTGTTTTTATTGACCTCAACCAGGCACACCTGGGGAGGGCCGGCAGGCAGGGTAAGGCTGCCCAGGTCAGCTAATCCACAACCCTCAGGGAATCACATTGTTGAAAATGGACCTCGCTAAGGCAGAATAGAAGCCAAGGTAATAAAGGACACAATGCCGTTTGCAGCACCGTAGATGAGTCTAGAGGTAATCACGTGACTTGTAGTAAGTCAGAAAGTGAAAGACACATATCGTATCATATCACTTATAGGTGTTACCTAAAAATGGAAACCAGGGCAGATACTTCCACGGAGAAGGGCAATCACAGATTCATTCAACAAACTTATGGTTCACCAATGGAAAGGTGTGAGGATTCGTTTCATTACGATATCGGCTTTAACAGACATACACAAACACAGTGACATATATAATCACCAAAGACCTACGGAATACCAAGAGAAGACTACTGAACATTCTGTCATAACGTACATGGGAAAAGGATCCCAGGGAGAACAGACATCTGTATATGTGTAAAAGAACCACATCTTCCACACCTACAACAAGCCAAACATTGTAATCAAACTTGCTGTAATAAAAAATAAAAAACATAAATTAAAAACACGAACAAGAAGTAGTGAGACAAACTTGAGGGGCTTTCCCCTGGCACACTCCATTCTAAATTCCAATCTAGAACACGACTTCCATTGAGGCTCTGTGGCCCTAGTAACCAGATTTGGTAAGGGAGAACTGCTGCCACCTTGTGGCCGTTTCACACAACAGCAGCTTTAATCCCAGCGCTAATGGTCAGTTGATATTCAAAATCATTGCAGGCCTGTAAATGACACCTGCCCTGAAAACAAATCCTGGGGTCACATATCGACCAAAAAATTGAAAAGACGTCCATATTTCAAAACGACCGTTGCAAAAGGCATATTTTACGCACATTAGTGTTCTGCTTCTTTTTCTTTCTTTCCTTTTTTGTTAAAAAAACGGGAATGGAAAATGGCATCCTTCAGAATGGGCGGAAATCGTTGCAAACGAATCAATGGACAAAGGTTTAATCTCCAATATATATAAACAGCTCATGCAGCTTAATATTAAGAAACAAACAACCCAATAAAAAATGGGCAGAAGATCTAAAGAGACGTTCCTTCAAAGAAGACACAGAGATGGCCAAGACGCACTTGAAAAGCTGCCCAACAGCACTAATTATTAGAGAAATGCAAATCAAAACTACAATGAGGTATCTCCTCACACCTGTTGGAATCAGCATCATCAGAAAACCTACAAACAACAAATTCTGGGGAGGGTGTGGACCAAAGGAGCCCTCTTCCACTATTGGTGGGAATGTAAATTGATACAGTCACTATGGAGAACAGTATGGAGTTTCCTTAAAAAAACTAGAAATAGAATTACCATCTGATCCAGCAATCCCACTTCTGGGCATATACCCAGAGAAAACCATAAATCAAAAAGGCACATTCACCACAATATTCATTGCAGCACTATTGACAATAGCCAGGTAATGGAAGCAACCTAAATGCCCACAGACAGATGAATGGATAAAGATGTGGTACATATATAAAATGGAATATTACTCAGCCATAAAAAGGAATGAAACTGGGTCATTTGTAGAGACATCGATGGATCTAGAGACTGTCATACAGAATGAAGTAAGTCAGAAAGAGGAAAACAAATATTGTATATTAATGCATATATATGGAACCTAAAAAATGGTCCAGATGAACTGGTTTGCAGGGAAGAAATAGAGACACAGAGGTACAGAACCAACGTATGGACACCAAGTGTGGGAAGCCATGGGGTGGTGGTGGTGGGATGAGTTGGGAGATTGGGATTGACCTGTATACATGTATATGCCTAAAATACATAACTAATAATAACCTGCTGTATAACAAAATAAATAAAATTAAAGTTCAAAATTTTAAAAAATAAAATTTAAAAATAAAACAGAAAAAAGTTCTTCCCTTCACACAGATGTATTTATAGGAATGAATTATTTCCATGCTTATATCTATAAATACATAAAAGAGGAATAAAATCTAACTTGAACCATAGAAGAAAAAAAACCTGAACCCACCAGTTATACAGAGGAAAACCCTATCAGGGCACTTGCTCCAGCGGTAAACAATTCTGAAATTGGTCAGAGGTGGGGAATCATCTCCCATACAGCCAGCAACCCACACCCCACGCAAGGAGCGTCCTCATTGCAAAGCTGGGGGACCGTGCCGAGGCATCTGTGAGTAAACGTGAGCTGAGCCCCAGGCCAGCTGCTGCTGAACTGTTCCCACCCTTCCCAGGTAAAACACCTGAATATGTACAAGGGCTTGAAAGCCTAGAAGAAGGGCCACGGAGCCACACCAGCGACAGCACGCAGGCCAACTTGGTGCCTGCAGGCCAGCCAGGGTGGTCCTGGCCGCGGGCGCTCTTCCGGAAGCTTTCCATTGTCCTGCCTGAGATACCCCTCCTGTCCCGGGCCCACTGCTTTTTTCCTTCCTCACATCTGTCCGGAGAGAAATTCCAGCAGAAGGTATGGGTGACACATCCTCTTCTTTACAGGTGGCAGCCTGGCACCTCCTGCAGAAAGGCCAGCAGAGCCCCACTCACACCGGGCCACCCACAAAGCCGTGGCCCCTCACTCCCTCCCACCAGCCCAACCCCGAGACTGCTGACGGGGTAGAGAATATGGAGTCAGGCACAGCTTCAGGGGTTATTGCTGCCTGGAGTGTTGTTTATATTGACCTCAACCAGGCACACCTGGGGAGGGCCGGCAGGCAGTGTAAGGCTGCCCAGGTCCGCTAATCCACAACCCTCAGGGAATCACATTGTTGAAAATGGACCTCGCTAAGGCAGAATAGAAGCCAAGGGAAAAAAGGACACAATGCCATTTGCAGCACCGTAGATGAGTCTAGAGGTAATCACGTGACTTGTAGTAAGTCAGAAAGTGAAAGACACATATCGTATCATATCACTTATAGGTGTTACCTAAAAATGGAAACCAGGGCAGATATTTCCACGGAGAAGGGCAATCACAGATTCATTCAACAAACTTATGGTTCACCAATGGAAATGTGTGAGGATTCGTTTCATTACGATATCGGCTTTAACAGACATACACAAACACAGTGACATATATAATCACCAAAGACCTACGGAATACCAAGAGAAGACTACTCAACATTCTGTCATAACGTACATGGGAAAAGGATCCCAGGGAGAACAGACATCTGTATATGTGTAAAAGAACCACATCTTCCACACCTACAACAAGCCAAACATTCTAATCAAACTTGCTGTAATAAAAAATAAAAAACATAAATTAAAAACACGAACAAGAAGTAGTGAGACAAACTTGAGGGGCTTTCCCCTGGCACACTCCATTCTAAATTCCAATCTAGAACACGACTTCCATTGAGGCTCTGTGGCCCTAGTAACCAGACTTGGTAAGGGAGAACTGCTGCCACCTTGTGGCCGTTTCACACAACAGCAGCTTTAATCCCAGCACTAATGGTCAGTTGATATTCAAAATCATTGCAGGCCTGTAAATGACACCTGCCCTGAAAACAAATCCTGGGGTCACATATCGACCAAAAAATTCAAAAGACGTCCATATTTCAAAACGACCGTTGCAAAAGGCATATTTTACGCACATTAGTGTTCTGCTTCTTTTTCTTTCTTTCCTTTTTTGTTAAAAAAACGGGAATGGAAAATGGCATCCTTCAGAATGGGCGGAAATCGTTGCAAACGAATCAATGGACAAAGGTTTAATCTCCAATATATATAAACAGCTCATGCAGCTTAATATTAAAAAACAAACAACCCAATAAAAAATGGGCAGAAGATCTAAAGAGACGTTTCTTCAAAGAAGACACAGAGATGGCCAAGACACACTTGAAAAGCTGCCCAACAGCACTAATTATTAGAGAAATGCAAATCAAAACTACAATGAGGTATCTCCTCACACCTGTTGGAATCAGCATCATCAGAAAACCTACAAACAACAAATTCTGGGGAGGGTGTGGACAAAAGGAGCCCTCTTCCACTATTGGTGGGAATGTAAATTGATACAGTCACTAAGGAGAACAGTATGGAGTTTCCTTAAAAAAACTAGAAATAGAATTACCATCTGATCCAGCAATCCCACTTCTGGGCATATACCCAGAGAAAACCATAAATCAAAAAGGCACATTCACCACAATATTCATTGCAGCACTATTGACAATAGCCAGGTAATGGAAGCAACCTAAATGCCCACAGACAGATGAATGGATAAAGATGTGGTACATATATAAAATGGAATATTACTCAGCCATAAAAAGGAATGAAACTGGGTCATTTGTAGAGACATCGATGGATCTAGAGACTGTCATACAGAATGAAGTAAGTCAGAAAGAGGAAAACAAATATTGTATATTAATGCATATATATGGAACCTAAAAAATGGTCCAGATGAACTGGTTTGCAGGGAAGAAATAGAGACACAGAGGTACAGAACCAACGTATGGACACCAAGTGTGGGAAGCCATGGGGTGGTGGTGGTGGGATGAGTTGGGAGATTGGGATTGACCTGTATACATGTATATGCCTACAATACATAACTAATAATAACCTGCTGTATAACAAAATAATTAAAATTAAAGTTCAAAATTTTACACAATAAAATTTAAAAATAAAACAGAAAAAAGTTCTTCCCTTCACACAGATGTATTTATAGGAATGAATTATTTCCATGCTTATATCTATAAATACATAAAAGAGGAATAAAATCTAACTTGAACCATAGAAGAAAAAAAACCTGAACCCACCAGTTATACAGAGGAAAACCCTATCAGGGCACTTGCTCCAGCGGTAAACAATTCTGAAATTGGTCAGAGGTGGGGAATCATCTCCCATACAGCGAGCAACCCACACCCCACGCAAGGAGCGTCCTCATTGCAAAGCTGGGGGACCGTGCCGAGGCATCTGTGAGTAAATGTGAGCTGAGCCCCAGGCCAGCTGCTGCTGAACTGTTCCCACCCTTCCCAGGTAAAACACCTGAATATGTACAAGGGCTTGAAAGCCTAGAAGAAGGGCCGCGGAGCCACACCAGCGACAGCACGCAGGCCAACTTGGTGCCTGCAGGCCAGCCAGGGTGGTCCTGGCTGCGGGCGCTCTTCCGGAAGCTTTCCATTGCCCTGCCTGAGATACCCCTCCTGTCCCGGCCCCCACTGCTTTTTTCCTTCCTCACATCTGTCCGGAGAGAAATTCCAGCAGAAGGTATGGCTGACACATCCTCTTCTTTACAGGTGGCAGCCTGGCACCTCCTGCAGAAAGGCCAGCAGAGCCCCACTCACACCGGGCCACCCACAAAGCCGTGGCCCCTCACTCCCTCCCACCAGCACAGCCCCGAGACTGCTGACGGGGCAGAGAATATGGAGTCAGGCACAGCTTCAGGGGCTATTGCTGCCTGGAGCGCTGTTTTTATTGACCTCAACCAGGCACACCTGGGGAGGGCCGGCAGGCAGTGTAAGGCTGCCCAGGTCAGCTAATCCACAACCCTCAGGGAATCACATTGTTGAAAATGGACCTCGCTAAGGCAGAATAGAAGCCAAGGGAAAAAAGGACACAATGCCATTTGCAGCACCGTAGATGAGTCTAGAGGTAATCACGTGACTTGTAGTAAGTCACAAAGTGAAAGACACATATCGTATCATATCACTTATAGGTGTTACCTAAAAATGGAAACCAGGGCAGATATTTCCACGGAGAAGGGCAATCACAGATTCATTCAACAAACTTATGGTTCACCAATGGAAAGGTGTGAGGATTGGTTTCATTACGATATCGGCTTTAACAGACATACACAAACACAGTGACATATATAATCACCAAAGACCTACGGAATACCAAGAGAAGACTACTCAACATTCTGTCATAACGTACATGGGAAAAGGATCCCAGGGAGAACAGACATCTGTATATGTGTAAAAGAACCACATCTTCCACACCTACAACAAGCCAAACATTGTAATCAAACTTGCTGTAATAAAAAATAAAAAACATAAACTAAAAACACGAACAAGAAGTAGTGAGACAAACTTGAGGGGCTTTCCCCTGGCACACTCCATTCTAAATTCCAATCTAGAACACGACTTCCACTGAGGCTCTGTGGCCCTAGTAACCAGATTTGGTAAGGGAGAACTGCTGCCACCTTGTGGCCGTTTCACACAACAGCAGCTTTAATCCCAGCGCTAATGGTCAGTTGATATTCAAAATCATTGCAGGCCTGTAAATGACACCTGCCCTGAAAACAAATCCTGGGGTCACATATCGACCAAAAAATTCAAAGGACGTCCATATTTCAAAACGACCGTTGCAAAAGGCATATTTTACGCACATTAGTGTTCTGCTTCTTTTTCTTTCTTTCCTTTTTTGTTAAAAAAACGGGAATGGAAAAAGGCATCCCTCAGAATGGGCGGAAATCGTTGCAAACGAATCAATGGACAAAGGTTTAATCTCCAATATATATAAACAGCTCATGCAGCTTAATATTAAAAAAACAAACAACCCAATACAAAAATGGGCAGAAGATCTAAAGAGATGTTTCTTCAAAGAAGACACAGAGAAGGCCAAGACGCACTTGAAAAGCTGCTCAACAGCACTAATTATTAGAGAAATGCAAATCAAAACTACAATGAGGTATTTCCTCACACCTGTTGGAATCAGCATCATCAGAAAATCTACAAACAACAAATTCTGGGGAGGGTGTGGACCAAAGGAGCCCTCTTCCACTATTGGTGGGAATGTAAATTGATACAGTCACTATGGAGAACAGTATGGAGTTTCCTTAAAAAAACTAGAAATAGAATTACCATCTGATCCAGCAATCCCACTTCTGGGCATATACCCAGAGAAAACCATAAATCAAAAAGGCACATTCACCACAATGTTCCTTGCATCACTATTGACAATAGCCAGGTAATGGAAGCAACCTAAATGCCCACAGACAGATGAATGGATAAAGATGTGGTACATATATAAAATGGAATATTACTCAGCCATAAAAAGGAATGAAACTGGGTCATTTGTAGAGACATCGATGGATCTAGAGACTGTCATACAGAATGAAGTAAGTCAGAAAGAGGAAAACAAATATTGTATATTAATGCATATATGTGGAACCTAAAAAATGGTCCAGATGAACTGGTTTGCAGGGAAGAAATAGAGACACAGAGGTACAGAACCAACGTATGGACACCAAGTGTGTGAAGCCATGGGGTGGTGGTGGTGGGATGAGTTGGGAGATTGGGATTGACCTGTATACATGTATATGCCTAAAATACATAACTAATAATAACCTGCTGTATAACAAAATAATTAAAATTAAAGTTCAAAATTTTACACAATAAAATTTAAAAATAAAACAGAAAAAAGTTCTTCCCTTCACACAGATGTATTTATAGGAATGAATTATTTCCATGCTTATATCTATAAATACATAACAGAGGAATAAAATCTAACTTGAACCATAGAAGAAAAAAAACCTGAACCCACCAGTTATACAGAGGAAAACCCTATCAGGGCACTTGCTCCAGCGGTAAACAATTCTGAAATTGGTCAGAGGTGGGGAATCATCTCCCATACAGCCAGCAACCCACACCCCACGCAAGGAGCGTCCTCATTGCAAAGCTGGGGGACCGTGCCGAGGCATCTGTGAGTAAACGTGAACTGAGCCCCAGGCCAGCTGCTGCTGAACTGTTCCCACCCTTCCCAGGTAAAACACCTGAATATGTACAAGGGCTTGAAAGCCTAGAAGAAGGGCCACGGAGCCACACCAGCGACAGCACGCAGGCCAACTTGGTGCCTGCAGGCCAGCCAGGGTGGTCCTGGCCGCGGGCGCTCTTCCGGAAGCTTTCCATTGCCCTGCCTGAGATACCCCTCCTGTCCCGGCCCCCACTGCTTTTTTCCTTCCTCACATCTGTCCGGAGAGAAATTCCAGCAGAAAGTATGGCTGACACATCCTCTTCTTTACAGGTGGCAGCCTGGCACCTCCTGCAGAAAGGCCAGCAGAGCCCCACTCACACCGGGCCACCCACAAAGCCGTGGCCCCTCACTCCCTCCCACCAGCACAGCCCCGAGACTGCTGACGGGGTAGAGAATATGGAGTCAGGCACAGCTTCAGGGGTTATTGCTGCCTGGAGTGTTGTTTATATTGACCTCAAACAGGCACACCTGGGGAGGGCCGGCAGGCAGTGTAAGGCTGCCCAGGTCAGCTAATCCACAACCCTCAGGGAATCACATTGTTGAAAATGGACCTCGCTAAGGCAGAATAGAAGCCAAGGGAAAAAAGGACACAATGCCATTTGCAGCACCGTAGATGAGTCTAGAGGTAATCACGTGACTTGTAGTAAGTCAGAAAGTGAAAGACACATATCGTATCATATCACTTATAGGTGTTACCTAAAAATGGAAACCAGGGCAGATATTTCCACGGAGAAGGGCAATCACAGATTCATTCAACAAACTTATGGTTCACCAACGGAAAGGAGTGAGGATTGGTTTCATTACGATATCGGCTTTAACAGACATATACAAACACAGGTGACATATATAATCACCAACGACCTACGGAATACCAAGAGAAGACTACTCAACATTCTGTCATAGCGTACATGGGAAAAGGATCCCAGGGAGAACAGACATCTGTATATGTGTAAAAGAACCACATCTTCCACACCTACAACAAGCCAAACATTGTAATCAAACTTGCTGTAATAAAAAATAAAAAACATAAACTAAAAACACGAACAAGAAGTAGTGAGACAAACTTGAGGGGCTTTCCCCTGGCACACTCCATTCTAAATTCCAATCTAGAACACGACTTCCACTGAGGCTCTGTGGCCCTAGTAACCAGATTTGGTAAGGGAGAACTGCTGCCACCTTGTGGCCGTTTCACACAACAGCAGCTTTAATCCCAGCGCTAATGGTCAGTTGATATTCAAAATCATTGCAGGCCTGTAAATGACACCTGCCCTGAAAACAAATCCTGGGGTCACATATCGACCAAAAAATTCAAAGGACGTCCATATTTCAAAACGACCGTTTCAAAAGGCATATTTTACGCACATTAGTGTTCTGCTTCTTTTTCTTTCTTTCCTTTTTTGTTAAAAAAACGGGAATGGAAAAAGGCATCCCTCAGAATGGGCGGAAATCGTTGCAAACGAATCAATGGACAAAGGTTTAATCTCCAATATATATAAACAGCTCATGCAGCTTAATATTAAAAAAACAAACAACCCAATACAAAAATGGGCAGAAGATCTAAAGAGATGTTTCTTCAAAGAAGACACAGAGAAGGCCAAGACACACTTGAAAAGCTGCTCAACAGCACTAATTATTAGAGAAATGCAAATCAAAACTACAATGAGGTATCTCCTCACACCTGTTGGAATCAGCATCATCAGAAAATCTACAAACAACAAATTCTGGGGAGGGTGTGGACCAAAGGAGCCCTCTTCCACTATTGGTGGGAATGTAAATTGATACAGTCACTATGGAGAACAGTATGGAGTTTCCTTAAAAAAACTAGAAATAGAATTACCATCTGATCCAGCAATCCCACTTCTGGGCATATACCCAGAGAAAACCATAAATCAAAAAGGCACATTCACCACAATGTTCCTTGCAGCACTATTGACAATAGCCAGGTAATGGAAGCAACCTAAATGCCCACAGACAGATGAATGGATAAAGATGTGGTACATATATAAAATGGAATATTACTCAGCCATATAAAGGAATGAAACTGGGTCATTTGTAGAGACATCGATGGATCTAGAGACTGTCATACAGAATGAAGTAAGTCAGAAAGAGGAAAACAAATATTGTATATTAATGCATATATGAGGAACCTAAAAAATGGTCCAGATGAACTGGTTTGCAGGGAAGAAATAGAGACACAGAGGTACAGAACCAACGTATGGACACCAAGTGTGTGAAGCCATGGGGTGGTGGTGGTGGGATGAGTTGGGAGATTGGGATTGACCTGTATACATGTATATGCCTGCAATACATAACTAATAATAACCTGCTGTATAAAAAAATAAATAAAATTAAAGTTCAAAATTTTACACAATAAAATTTAAAAATAAAACAGAAAAAAGTTCTTCCCTTCACACAGATGTATTTATAGGAATGAATTATTTCCATGCTTATATCTATAAATACATAAAAGAGGAATAAAATCTAACTTGAACCATAGTAGAAAAAAAACCTGAACACACCAGTTATACAGAGGAAAACCCTATCAGGGCACTTGCTCCAGCGGTAAACAATTCTGAAATTGGTCAGAGGTGGGGAATCATCTCCCATACAGCCAGCAACCCACACCCAACGCAAGGAGCGTCCTCATTGCAAAGCTGGGGGACCGTGCCGAGGCATCTGTGAGTAAACGTGAGCTGAGCCCCAGGCCAGCTGCTGCTGAACTGTTCCCACCCTTCCCAGGTAAAACACCTGAATATGTACAAGGGCTTGAAAGCCTAGAAGAAGGGCCGCGGAGCCACACCAGCGACAGCACGCAGGCCAACTTGGTGCCTGCAGGCCAGCTAGGGTGGTCCTGGCCACGGGCGCTCTTCTGGAATCTTTCCATTGCCCTGCCTGAGATACCCCTCCTGTCCCGGCCCCCACTGCTTTTTTCCTTCCTCACCTCTGTCTGGAGAGAAATTCCAGCAGAAGGTATGGGTGACACATCCTCTTCTTTACAGGTGGCAGCCTGGCACCTCCTGCAGAAAGGCCAGCAGAGCCCCACTCACACCGGGCCACCCACAAAGCCGTGGCCCCTCACTCCCTCCCAACAGCACAGCCCCGAGACTGCTGACGGGGCAGAGAATATGGAGTCAGGCACAGCTTCAGGGGCTATTGCTGCCTGGAGCGCTGTTTTTATTGACCTCAAACAGGCACACCTGGGGAGGGCCGGCAGTCAGGGTAAGGCTGCCCAGCTCAGCTAATCCACAACCCTCAGGGAATCACATTGTTGAAAATGGACCTCGCTAAGGCAGAATAGAAGCCAAGGGAAAAAAGGACACAATGCCATTTGCAGCACCGTAGATGAGCCTAGAGGTAATCACGTGACTTGTAGTAAGTGACAAAGTGAAAGACACATATCGTATCATATCACTTATAGGTGTTACCTAAAAATGGAAACCAGGGCAGATATTTCCACGGAGAAGGGCAATCACAGATTCATTCAACAAACTTATGGTTCACCAACGGAAAGGAGTGAGGATTGGTTTCATTACGATATCGGCTTTAACAGACATATACAAACACAGGTGACATATATAATCACCAAAGACCTACGGAATACCAAGAGAAGACTACTCAACATTCTGTCATAACGTACATGGGAAAAGGATCCCAGGGAGAACAGACATCTGTATATGTGTAAAAGAACCACATCTTCCACACCTACAACAAGCCAAACATTGTAATCAAACTTGCTGTAATAAAAAATAAAAAACATAAATTAAAAACACGAACAAGAAGTAGTGAGACAAACTTGAGGGGCTTTCCCCTGGCACACTCCATTCTAAATTCCAATCTAGAACACGACTTCCATTGAGGCTCTGTGGCCCTAGTAACCAGATTTGGTAAGGGAGAACTGCTGCCACCTTGTGGCCGTTTCACACAACAGCAGCTTTAATCCCAGCGCTAATGGTCAGTTGATATTCAAAATCATTGCAGGCCTGTAAATGACACCTGCCCTGAAAACAAATCCTGGGGTCACATATCGACCAAAAAATTCAAAGGACGTCCATATTTCAAAACGACCGTTTCAAAAGGCATAGTTTACGCACATTAGTGTTCTGCTTCTTTTTCTTTCTTTCCTTTTTTGTTAAAAAAACGGGAGTGGAAAAAGGCGTCCCTCAGAATGGGCGGAAATCGTTGCAAACGACACAATGGACAAAGGTTTAATCTCCAATATATATAAACAGCTCATGCAGCTTAATATTAAAAAAACAAACAACCCAATACAAAAATGGGCAGAAGATCTAAAGAGACGTTTCTTCAAAGAAGACACAGAGATGGCCAAGACACACATGAAAAGCTGCCCAACAGCACTAATTATTAGAGAAATGCAAATCAAAACTACAATGAGGTATCTCCTCACACCTGTTGGAATCAGCATCATCAGAAAATCTACAAACAACAAATTCTGGGGAGGGTGTGGACAAAAGGAGCCCTCTTCCACTATTGGTGGGAATGTAAATTGATACAGTCACTATGGAGAACAGTATGGAGTTTCCTTAAAAAAACTAGAAATAGAATTACCATCTGATCCAGCAATCCCACTTCTGGGCATATACCCAGAGAAAACCATAAATCAAAAAGGCACATTCACCACAATGTTCCTTGCATCACTATTGACAATAGCCAGGTAATGGAAGCAACCTAAATGCCCACAGACAGATGAATGGATAAAGATGTGGTACATATATAAAATGGAATATTACTCAGCCATAAAAAGGAATGAAACTGGGTCATTTGTAGAGACATCGATGGATCTAGAGACTGTCATACAGAATGAAGTAAGTCAGAAAGAGGAAAACAAATATTGTATATTAATGCATATATGTGGAACCTAAAAAATGGTCCAGATGAACTGGTTTGCAGGGAAGAAATAGAGACACAGAGGTACAGAACCAACGTATGGACACCAAGTGTGTGAAGCCATGGGGTGGTGGTGGTGGGATGAGTTGGGAGATTGGGATTGACCTGTATACATGTATATGCCTAAAATACATAACTAATAATAACCTGCTGTATAACAAAATAATTAAAATTAAAGTTCAAAATTTTACACAATAAAATTTAAAAATAAAACAGAAAAAAGTTCTTCCCTTCACACAGATGTATTTATAGGAATGAATTATTTCCATGCTTATATCTATAAATACATAACAGAGGAATAAAATCTAACTTGAACCATAGAAGAAAAAAAACCTGAACCCACCAGTTATACAGAGGAAAACCCTATCAGGGCACTTGCTCCAGCGGTAAACAATTCTGAAATTGGTCAGAGGTGGGGAATCATCTCCCATACAGCCAGCAACCCACACCCCACGCAAGGAGCGTCCTCATTGCAAAGCTGGGGGACCGTGCCGAGGCATCTGTGAGTAAACGTGAACTGAGCCCCAGGCCAGCTGCTGCTGAACTGTTCCCACCCTTCCCAGGTAAAACACCTGAATATGTACAAGGGCTTGAAAGCCTAGAAGAAGGGCCACGGAGCCACACCAGCGACAGCACGCAGGCCAACTTGGTGCCTGCAGGCCAGCCAGGGTGGTCCTGGCCGCGGGCGCTCTTCCGGAAGCTTTCCATTGCCCTGCCTGAGATACCCCTCCTGTCCCGGCCCCCACTGCTTTTTTCCTTCCTCACATCTGTCCGGAGAGAAATTCCAGCAGAAAGTATGGCTGACACATCCTCTTCTTTACAGGTGGCAGCCTGGCACCTCCTGCAGAAAGGCCAGCAGAGCCCCACTCACACCGGGCCACCCACAAAGCCGTGGCCCCTCACTCCCTCCCACCAGCACAGCCCCGAGACTGCGGACGGGGCAGAGAATATGGAGTCAGGCACAGCTTCAGGGGCTATTGCTGCCTGGAGCGCTGTTTTTATTGACCTCAACCAGGCACACCTGGGGAGGGCCGGCAGGCAGGGTAAGGCTGCCCAGGTCAGCTAATCCACAACCCTCAGGGAATCACATTGTTGAAAATGGACCTCGCTAAGGCAGAATAGAAGCCAAGGGAATAAAGGACACAATGCCGTTTGCAGCACCGTAGATGAGTCTAGAGGTAATCACGTGACTTGTAGTAAGTCAGAAAGTGAAAGACACATATCGTATCATATCACTTATAGGTGTTACCTAAAAATGGAAACCAGGGCAGATACTTCCACGGAGAAGGGCAATCACAGATTCATTCAACAAACTTATGGTTCACCAATGGAAAGGTGTGAGGATTCGTTTCATTACGATATCGGCTTTAACAGACATACACAAACACAGTGACATATATAATCACCAAAGACCTACGGAATACCAAGAGAAGACTACTGAACATTCTGTCATAACGTACATGGGAAAAGGATCCCAGGGAGAACAGACATCTGTATATGTGTAAAAGAACCACATCTTCCACACCTACAACAAGCCAAACATTGTAATCAAACTTGCTGTAATAAAAAATAAAAAACATAAATTAAAAACACGAACAAGAAGTAGTGAGACAAACTTGAGGGGCTTTCCCCTGGCACACTCCATTCTAAATTCCAATCTAGAACACGACTTCCATTGAGGCTCTGTGGCCCTAGTAACCAGATTTGGTAAGGGAGAACTGCTGCCACCTTGTGGCCGTTTCACACAACAGCAGCTTTAATCCCAGCGCTAATGGTCAGTTGATATTCAAAATCATTGCAGGCCTGTAAATGACACCTGCCCTGAAAACAAATCCTGGGGTCACATATCGACCAAAAAATTGAAAAGACGTCCATATTTCAAAACGACCGTTGCAAAAGGCATATTTTACGCACATTAGTGTTCTGCTTCTTTTTCTTTCTTTCCTTTTTTGTTAAAAAAACGGGAATGGAAAATGGCATCCTTCAGAATGGGCGGAAATCGTTGCAAACGAATCAATGGACAAAGGTTTAATCTCCAATATATATAAACAGCTCATGCAGCTTAATATTAAGAAACAAACAACCCAATAAAAAATGGGCAGAAGATCTAAAGAGACGTTCCTTCAAAGAAGACACAGAGATGGCCAAGACGCACTTGAAAAGCTGCCCAACAGCACTAATTATTAGAGAAATGCAAATCAAAACTACAATGAGGTATCTCCTCACACCTGTTGGAATCAGCATCATCAGAAAACCTACAAACAACAAATTCTGGGGAGGGTGTGGACCAAAGGAGCCCTCTTCCACTATTGGTGGGAATGTAAATTGATACAGTCACTATGGAGAACAGTATGGAGTTTCCTTAAAAAAACTAGAAATAGAATTACCATCTGATCCAGCAATCCCACTTCTGGGCATATACCCAGAGAAAACCATAAATCAAAAAGGCACATTCACCACAATATTCATTGCAGCACTATTGACAATAGCCAGGTAATGGAAGCAACCTAAATGCCCACAGACAGATGAATGGATAAAGATGTGGTACATATATAAAATGGAATATTACTCAGCCATAAAAAGGAATGAAACTGGGTCATTTGTAGAGACATCGATGGATCTAGAGACTGTCATACAGAATGAAGTAAGTCAGAAAGAGGAAAACAAATATTGTATATTAATGCATATATATGGAACCTAAAAAATGGTCCAGATGAACTGGTTTGCAGGGAAGAAATAGAGACACAGAGGTACAGAACCAACGTATGGACACCAAGTGTGGGAAGCCATGGGGTGGTGGTGGTGGGATGAGTTGGGAGATTGGGATTGACCTGTATACATGTATATGCCTAAAATACATAACTAATAATAACCTGCTGTATAACAAAATAAATAAAATTAAAGTTCAAAATTTTAAAAAATAAAATTTAAAAATAAAACAGAAAAAAGTTCTTCCCTTCACACAGATGTATTTATAGGAATGAATTATTTCCATGCTTATATCTATAAATACATAAAAGAGGAATAAAATCTAACTTGAACCATAGAAGAAAAAAAACCTGAACCCACCAGTTATACAGAGGAAAACCCTATCAGGGCACTTGCTCCAGCGGTAAACAATTCTGAAATTGGTCAGAGGTGGGGAATCATCTCCCATACAGCCAGCAACCCACACCCCACGCAAGGAGCGTCCTCATTGCAAAGCTGGGGGACCGTGCCGAGGCATCTGTGAGTAAACGTGAGCTGAGCCCCAGGCCAGCTGCTGCTGAACTGTTCCCACCCTTCCCAGGTAAAACACCTGAATATGTACAAGGGCTTGAAAGCCTAGAAGAAGGGCCACGGAGCCACACCAGCGACAGCACGCAGGCCAACTTGGTGCCTGCAGGCCAGCCAGGGTGGTCCTGGCCGCGGGCGCTCTTCCGGAAGCTTTCCATTGTCCTGCCTGAGATACCCCTCCTGTCCCGGGCCCACTGCTTTTTTCCTTCCTCACATCTGTCCGGAGAGAAATTCCAGCAGAAGGTATGGCTGACACATCCTCTTCTTTACAGGTGGCAGCCTGGCACCTCCTGCAGAAAGGCCAGCAGAGCCCCACTCACACCGGGCCACCCACAAAGCCGTGGCCCCTCACTCCCTCCCACCAGCCCAACCCCGAGACTGCTGACGGGGTAGAGAATATGGAGTCAGGCACAGCTTCAGGGGTTATTGCTGCCTGGAGTGTTGTTTATATTGACCTCAACCAGGCACACCTGGGGAGGGCCGGCAGGCAGTGTAAGGCTGCCCAGGTCCGCTAATCCACAACCCTCAGGGAATCACATTGTTGAAAATGGACCTCGCTAAGGCAGAATAGAAGCCAAGGGAAAAAAGGACACAATGCCATTTGCAGCACCGTAGATGAGTCTAGAGGTAATCACGTGACTTGTAGTAAGTCAGAAAGTGAAAGACACATATCGTATCATATCACTTATAGGTGTTACCTAAAAATGGAAACCAGGGCAGATATTTCCACGGAGAAGGGCAATCACAGATTCATTCAACAAACTTATGGTTCACCAATGGAAATGTGTGAGGATTCGTTTCATTACGATATCGGCTTTAACAGACATACACAAACACAGTGACATATATAATCACCAAAGACCTACGGAATACCAAGAGAAGACTACTCAACATTCTGTCATAACGTACATGGGAAAAGGATCCCAGGGAGAACAGACATCTGTATATGTGTAAAAGAACCACATCTTCCACACCTACAACATGCCAAACATTCTAATCAAACTTGCTGTAATAAAAAATAAAAAACATAAATTAAAAACACGAACAAGAAGTAGTGAGACAAACTTGAGGGGCTTTCCCCTGGCACACTCCATTCTAAATTCCAATCTAGAACACGACTTCCATTGAGGCTCTGTGGCCCTAGTAACCAGACTTGGTAAGGGAGAACTGCTGCCACCTTGTGGCCGTTTCACACAACAGCAGCTTTAATCCCAGCACTAATGGTCAGTTGATATTCAAAATCATTGCAGGCCTGTAAATGACACCTGCCCTGAAAACAAATCCTGGGGTCACATATCGACCAAAAAATTCAAAAGACGTCCATATTTCAAAACGACCGTTGCAAAAGGCATATTTTACGCACATTAGTGTTCTGCTTCTTTTTCTTTCTTTCCTTTTTTGTTAAAAAAACGGGAATGGAAAATGGCATCCTTCAGAATGGGCGGAAATCGTTGCAAACGAATCAATGGACAAAGGTTTAATCTCCAATATATATAAACAGCTCATGCAGCTTAATATTAAAAAACAAACAACCCAATAAAAAATGGGCAGAAGATCTAAAGAGACGTTTCTTCAAAGAAGACACAGAGATGGCCAAGACACACTTGAAAAGCTGCCCAACAGCACTAATTATTAGAGAAATGCAAATCAAAACTACAATGAGGTATCTCCTCACACCTGTTGGAATCAGCATCATCAGAAAACCTACAAACAACAAATTCTGGGGAGGGTGTGGACAAAAGGAGCCCTCTTCCACTATTGGTGGGAATGTAAATTGATACAGTCACTAAGGAGAACAGTATGGAGTTTCCTTAAAAAAACTAGAAATAGAATTACCATCTGATCCAGCAATCCCACTTCTGGGCATATACCCAGAGAAAACCATAAATCAAAAAGGCACATTCACCACAATATTCATTGCAGCACTATTGACAATAGCCAGGTAATGGAAGCAACCTAAATGCCCACAGACAGATGAATGGATAAAGATGTGGTACATATATAAAATGGAATATTACTCAGCCATAAAAAGGAATGAAACTGGGTCATTTGTAGAGACATCGATGGATCTAGAGACTGTCATACAGAATGAAGGAAGTCAGAAAGAGGAAAACAAATATTGTATATTAATGCATATATATGGAACCTAAAAAATGGTCCAGATGAACTGGTTTGCAGGGAAGAAATAGAGACACAGAGGTACAGAACCAACGTATGGACACCAAGTGTGGGAAGCCATGGGGTGGTGGTGGTGGGATGAGTTGGGAGATTGGGATTGACCTGTATACATGTATATGCCTACAATACATAACTAATAATAACCTGCTGTATAACAAAATAATTAAAATTAAAGTTCAAAATTTTACACAATAAAATTTAAAAATAAAACAGAAAAAAGTTCTTCCCTTCACACAGATGTATTTATAGGAATGAATTATTTCCATGCTTATATCTATAAATACATAAAAGAGGAATAAAATCTAACTTGAACCATAGAAGAAAAAAAACCTGAACCCACCAGTTATACAGAGGAAAACCCTATCAGGGCACTTGCTCCAGCGGTAAACAATTCTGAAATTGGTCAGAGGTGGGGAATCATCTCCCATACAGCGAGCAACCCACACCCCACGCAAGGAGCGTCCTCATTGCAAAGCTGGGGGACCGTGCCGAGGCATCTGTGAGTAAATGTGAGCTGAGCCCCAGGCCAGCTGCTGCTGAACTGTTCCCACCCTTCCCAGGTAAAACACCTGAATATGTACAAGGGCTTGAAAGCCTAGAAGAAGGGCCGCGGAGCCACACCAGCGACAGCACGCAGGCCAACTTGGTGCCTGCAGGCCAGCCAGGGTGGTCCTGGCTGCGGGCGCTCTTCCGGAAGCTTTCCATTGCCCTGCCTGAGATACCCCTCCTGTCCCGGCCCCCACTGCTTTTTTCCTTCCTCACATCTGTCCGGAGAGAAATTCCAGCAGAAGGTATGGCTGACACATCCTCTTCTTTACAGGTGGCAGCCTGGCACCTCCTGCAGAAAGGCCAGCAGAGCCCCACTCACACCGGGCCACCCACAAAGCCGTGGCCCCTCACTCCCTCCCACCAGCACAGCCCCGAGACTGCTGACGGGGCAGAGAATATGGAGTCAGGCACAGCTTCAGGGGCTATTGCTGCCTGGAGCGCTGTTTTTATTGACCTCAACCAGGCACACCTGGGGAGGGCCGGCAGGCAGTGTAAGGCTGCCCAGGTCAGCTAATCCACAACCCTCAGGGAATCACATTGTTGAAAATGGACCTCGCTAAGGCAGAATAGAAGCCAAGGGAAAAAAGGACACAATGCCATTTGCAGCACCGTAGATGAGTCTAGAGGTAATCACGTGACTTGTAGTAAGTCACAAAGTGAAAGACACATATCGTATCATATCACTTATAGGTGTTACCTAAAAATGGAAACCAGGGCAGATATTTCCACGGAGAAGGGCAATCACAGATTCATTCAACAAACTTATGGTTCACCAATGGAAAGGTGTGAGGATTGGTTTCATTACGATATCGGCTTTAACAGACATACACAAACACAGTGACATATATAATCACCAAAGACCTACGGAATACCAAGAGAAGACTACTCAACATTCTGTCATAACGTACATGGGAAAAGGATCCCAGGGAGAACAGACATCTGTATATGTGTAAAAGAACCACATCTTCCACACCTACAACAAGCCAAACATTGTAATCAAACTTGCTGTAATAAAAAATAAAAAACATAAACTAAAAACACGAACAAGAAGTAGTGAGACAAACTTGAGGGGCTTTCCCCTGGCACACTCCATTCTAAATTCCAATCTAGAACACGACTTCCACTGAGGCTCTGTGGCCCTAGTAACCAGATTTGGTAAGGGAGAACTGCTGCCACCTTGTGGCCGTTTCACACAACAGCAGCTTTAATCCCAGCGCTAATGGTCAGTTGATATTCAAAATCATTGCAGGCCTGTAAATGACACCTGCCCTGAAAACAAATCCTGGGGTCACATATCGACCAAAAAATTCAAAGGACGTCCATATTTCAAAACGACCGTTGCAAAAGGCATATTTTACGCACATTAGTGTTCTGCTTCTTTTTCTTTCTTTCCTTTTTTGTTAAAAAAACGGGAATGGAAAAAGGCATCCCTCAGAATGGGCGGAAATCGTTGCAAACGAATCAATGGACAAAGGTTTAATCTCCAATATATATAAACAGCTCATGCAGCTTAATATTAAAAAAACAAACAACCCAATACAAAAATGGGCAGAAGATCTAAAGAGATGTTTCTTCAAAGAAGACACAGAGAAGGCCAAGACACACTTGAAAAGCTGCTCAACAGCACTAATTATTAGAGAAATGCAAATCAAAACTACAATGAGGTATCTCCTCACACCTGTTGGAATCAGCATCATCAGAAAATCTACAAACAACAAATTCTGGGGAGGGTGTGGACCAAAGGAGCCCTCTTCCACTATTGGTGGGAATGTAAATTGATACAGTCACTATGGAGAACAGTATGGAGTTTCCTTAAAAAAACTAGAAATAGAATTACCATCTGATCCAGCAATCCCACTTCTGGGCATATACCCAGAGAAAACCATAAATCAAAAAGGCACATTCACCACAATGTTCCTTGCAGCACTATTGACAATAGCCAGGTAATGGAAGCAACCTAAATGCCCACAGACAGATGAATGGATAAAGATGTGGTACATATATAAAATGGAATATTACTCAGCCATATAAAGGAATGAAACTGGGTCATTTGTAGAGACATCGATGGATCTAGAGACTGTCATACAGAATGAAGTAAGTCAGAAAGAGGAAAACAAATATTGTATATTAATGCATATATGAGGAACCTAAAAAATGGTCCAGATGAACTGGTTTGCAGGGAAGAAATAGAGACACAGAGGTACAGAACCAACGTATGGACACCAAGTGTGTGAAGCCATGGGGTGGTGGTGGTGGGATGAGTTGGGAGATTGGGATTGACCTGTATACATGTATATGCCTGCAATACATAACTAATAATAACCTGCTGTATAAAAAAATAAATAAAATTAAAGTTCAAAATTTTACACAATAAAATTTAAAAATAAAACAGAAAAAAGTTCTTCCCTTCACACAGATGTATTTATAGGAATGAATTATTTCCATGCTTATATCTATAAATACATAAAAGAGGAATAAAATCTAACTTGAACCATAGTAGAAAAAAAACCTGAACACACCAGTTATACAGAGGAAAACCCTATCAGGGCACTTGCTCCAGCGGTAAACAATTCTGAAATTGGTCAGAGGTGGGGAATCATCTCCCATACAGCCAGCAACCCACACCCAACGCAAGGAGCGTCCTCATTGCAAAGCTGGGGGACCGTGCCGAGGCATCTGTGAGTAAACGTGAGCTGAGCCCCAGGCCAGCTGCTGCTGAACTGTTCCCACCCTTCCCAGGTAAAACACCTGAATATGTACAAGGGCTTGAAAGCCTAGAAGAAGGGCCGCGGAGCCACACCAGCGACAGCACGCAGGCCAACTTGGTGCCTGCAGGCCAGCTAGGGTGGTCCTGGCCACGGGCGCTCTTCTGGAATCTTTCCATTGCCCTGCCTGAGATACCCCTCCTGTCCCGGCCCCCACTGCTTTTTTCCTTCCTCACCTCTGTCTGGAGAGAAATTCCAGCAGAAGGTATGGGTGACACATCCTCTTCTTTACAGGTGGCAGCCTGGCACCTCCTGCAGAAAGGCCAGCAGAGCCCCACTCACACCGGGCCACCCACAAAGCCGTGGCCCCTCACTCCCTCCCAACAGCACAGCCCCGAGACTGCTGACGGGGCAGAGAATATGGAGTCAGGCACAGCTTCAGGGGCTATTGCTGCCTGGAGCGCTGTTTTTATTGACCTCAAACAGGCACACCTGGGGAGGGCCGGCAGTCAGGGTAAGGCTGCCCAGCTCAGCTAATCCACAACCCTCAGGGAATCACATTGTTGAAAATGGACCTCGCTAAGGCAGAATAGAAGCCAAGGGAAAAAAGGACACAATGCCATTTGCAGCACCGTAGATGAGCCTAGAGGTAATCACGTGACTTGTAGTAAGTGACAAAGTGAAAGACACATATCGTATCATATCACTTATAGGTGTTACCTAAAAATGGAAACCAGGGCAGATATTTCCACGGAGAAGGGCAATCACAGATTCATTCAACAAACTTATGGTTCACCAACGGAAAGGAGTGAGGATTGGTTTCATTACGATATCGGCTTTAACAGACATATACAAACACAGGTGACATATATAATCACCAAAGACCTACGGAATACCAAGAGAAGACTACTCAACATTCTGTCATAACGTACATGGGAAAAGGATCCCAGGGAGAACAGACATCTGTATATGTGTAAAAGAACCACATCTTCCACACCTACAACAAGCCAAACATTGTAATCAAACTTGCTGTAATAAAAAATAAAAAACATAAATTAAAAACACGAACAAGAAGTAGTGAGACAAACTTGAGGGGCTTTCCCCTGGCACACTCCATTCTAAATTCCAATCTAGAACACGACTTCCATTGAGGCTCTGTGGCCCTAGTAACCAGATTTGGTAAGGGAGAACTGCTGCCACCTTGTGGCCGTTTCACACAACATCAGCTTTAATCCCAGCGCTAATGGTCAGTTGATATTGAAAATCATTGCAGGCCTGTAAATGACACCTGCCCTGAAAACAAATCCTGGGGTCACATATCGACCAAAAAATTCAAAGGACGTCCATATTTCAAAACGACCGTTTCAAAAGGCATATTTTACGCACATTAGTGTTCTGCTTCTTTTTCTTTCTTTCCTTTTTTGTTAAAAAAACGGGAGTGGAAAAAGGCGTCCCTCAGAATGGGCGGAAATCGTTGCAAACGACACAATGGACAAAGGTTTAATCTCCAATATATATAAACAGCTCATGCAGCTTAATATTAAAAAAACAAACAACCCAATACAAAAATGGGCAGAAGATCTAAAGAGACGTTTCTTCAAAGAAGACACAGAGATGGCCAAGACACACATGAAAAGCTGCCCAACAGCACTAATTATTAGAGAAATGCAAATCAAAACTACAATGAGGTATCTCCTCACACCTGTTGGAATCAGCATCATCAGAAAATCTACAAACAACAAATTCTGGGGAGGGTGTGGACAAAAGGAGCCCTCTTCCACTATTGGTGGGAATGTAAATTGATACAGTCACTATGGAGAACAGTATGGAGTTTCCTTAAAAAAACTAGAAATAGAATTACCATCTGATCCAGCAATCCCACTTCTTGGCATATACCCAGAGAAAACCATAAATCAAAAAGGCACATTCACCACAATGTTCATTGCAGCACTATTGACAATAGCCAGGTAATGGAAGCAACCTAAATGCCCACAGACAGATGAATGGATAAAGATGTGGTACATATATAAAATGGAATATTACTCAGCCATAAAAAGGAATGAAACTGGGTCATTTGTAGAGACATCGATGGATCTAGAGACTGTCATACAGAATGAAGTAAGTCAGAAAGAGGAAAACAAATATTGTATATTAATGCATATATGTGGAACCTAAAAAATGGTCCAGATGAACTGGTTTGCAGGGAAGAAATAGAGACACAGAGGTACAGAACCAACGTATGGACACCAAGTGTGTGAAGCCATGGGGTGGTGGTGGTGGGATGAGTTGGGAGATTGGGATTGACCTGTATACATGTATATGCCTGCAATACATAACTAATAATAACCTGCTGTATAAAAAAATAAATAAAATTAAAGTTCAAAATTTTACACAATAAAATTTAAAAATAAAACAGAAAAAAGTTCTTCCCTTCACACAGATGTATTTATAGGAATGAATTATTTCCATGCTTATATCTATAAATACATAAAAGAGGAATAAAATCTAACTTGAACCATAGAAGAAAAAAATCCTGAACCCACCAGTTATACAGAGGAAAACCCTATCAGGGCACTTGCTCCAGCGGTAAAGAATTCTGAAATTGGTCAGACATGGGGAATCATCTCCCATACAGCCAGCAACCCACACCCCACGCAAGGAGCGTCCTCATTGCAAAGCTGGGGGACCGTGCCGAGGCATCTGTGAGTAAACGTGAGCTGAGCCCCAGGCCAGCTGCTGCTGAACTGTTCCCACCCTTCCCAGGTAAAACACCTGAATATGTACAAGGGCTTGAAAGCCTAGAGGAAGGGCCGTGGAGCCACACCAGCGACAGCACGCAGGCCGAATTGGTGCCTGCAGGCCAGCCAGGGTGGTCCTGGCCGCGGGCGCTCTTCCGGAAGCTTTCCATTGCCCTGCCTGAGATACCCCTCCTGTCCCGGCCCCCACTGCTTTTTTCCTTCCTCACCTCTGTCCGGAGAGAAATTCCAGCGGAAGGTATGTGTGACACATCCTCTTCTTTACAGGTGGCAGCCTGGCACCTCCTGCAGAAAGGCCAGCAGAGCCCCACTCACACCGGGCCACCCACAAAGCCGTGGCCCCTCACTCCCTCCCACCAGCACAGCCCCTAGACTGCTGACAGGACAGAGAATATGGCGTCAGGCACAGCTTCAGGGGCTATTGCTGCCTGGAGCGCTCTTTCTATTGACCTCAACCAGGAACACCTGGGGAGGGCCGGCAGGCAGGGTAAGGCTGCCCAGGTCAGCTAATCCACAACCCTCAGGGAATCACATTGTTGAAAATGGACGTCGCTAAGGCAGAATAGAAGCCGAGGGAAAAAAGGACACAATGCCATTTGCAGCACCGTAGATGAGTCTAGAGGTAATCACGTGACTTGTAGTAAGTCAGAAAGTGAAAGACACATATCGTATCATATCACTTCTAGGTGTTACCTAAAAATGGATACCAGGGCAGATATTTGCACGGAGAAGGGCAATCACAGATTCATTAAACAAACTTATGGTTCACCAATGGAAAGGTGTGAGGATTGCTTTCATTACGATATCGGCTTTAACAGACATATACAAACACAGGTGACATATATAATCATCAAAGTCCTACGGAATACCAAGAGAAGACTACTCAACATTCTGTTATAACGTACCTGGGAAAAGGATCCCAGGGAGAACAGACATCTGTATATGTGTAAAGGAACCACATCTTCCACCCCTACAACAAGCCAAACATTGTAATCAAACTTGCTGTAATAAAAAATAAAAAAATAAATTAAAAACACGAACAAGAGTAGTGAGACAAACTTGAGGGGCTTTCTCCTGGCACACTCCATTCTAAATTCCAATCTAGAACACGACTTCCATTGAGGCTCTGTGGCCCTAGTAACCAGATTTGGTAAGGGAGAACTGCTGCCACCTTGTGGCCGTTTCACACAACAGCAGCTTTAATCCCAGCGCTAATGGTCAGTTGATATTCAAAATCATTGCAGGCCTGTAAATGACACCTGCCCTGAAAACAAATCCTGGGGTCACATATCGACCAAAAAATTCAAAGGACGTCCATATTTCAAAACGACCGTTTCAAAAGGCATATTTTACGCACATTAGTGTTCTGCTTCTTTTTCTTTCTTTCCTTTTTTGTTAAAAAAACGGGAATGGAAAAAGGCATCCCTCAGAATGGGCGGAAATCGTTGCAAACGAATCAATGGACAAAGGTTTAATCTCCAATATATATAAACAGCTCATGCAGCTTAATATTAAAAAAACAAACAACTCAATACAAAAATGGGCAGAAGATCTAAAGAGACGTTTCTTCAAAGAAGACACAGAGATGGCCAAGACGCACATGAAAATCTGCTCAACAGCACTAATTATTAGAGAAATGCAAATCAAAACTACAATGAGGTATCTCCTCACACCTGTTAGAATCGGCATCATCAGAAAATCTACAAACAACAAATTCTGGGGTGGGTGTGGACAAAAGGAGCCCTCTTCCACTATTGGGGGGAATGTAAATTGATACAGTCACTATGGAGAACAGTATGGAGTTTCCTTAAAAAAACTAGAAATAGAATTACCATCAGATCCAGCAATCCCACTTCTGGGCATATACCCAGAGAAAACCATAAATCAAAAAGTCATATTCACCACAATGTTCATTGCAGCACTATTTACAATAGCCAGGTAATGGAAGCAACCTAAATGCCCACAGACAGATGAATGGATAAAGATGTGGTACATATATAAAATGGAATATTACTCAGCCATAAAAAGGAATGAAACTGGGTCATTTGTAGAGACATCGATGGATCTAGAGACTGTCATACAGAATGAAGGAAGTCAGAAAGAGGAAAACAAATATTGTATATTAATGCATATATGTGGAACCTAAAAAAGGGTCCAGATGAACTGGTTTGCAGGGAAGAAATAGAGACACAGAGGTACAGAACCAACGTATGGACACCAAGTGTGTGAAGCCATGGGGTGGTGGTGGTGGGATGAGTTGGGAGATTGGGATTGACCTGTATACATGTATATGCCTGCAATACATAACTAATAATAACCTGCTGTATAAAAAAATAAATAAAATTAAAGTTCAAAATTTTACACAATAAAATTTAAAAATAAAACAGAAAAAAGTTCTTCCCTTCACACAGATGTATTTATAGGAATGAATTATTTCCATGCTTATATCTATAAATACATAAAAGAGGAATAAAATCTAACTTGAACCATAGTAGAAAAAAAACCTGAACACACCAGTTATACAGAGGAAAACCCTATCAGGGCACTTGCTCCAGCGGTAAACAATTCTGAAATTGGTCAGAGGTGGGGAATCATCTCCCATACAGCCAGCAACCCACACCCAACGCAAGGAGCGTCCTCATTGCAAAGCTGGGGGACCGTGCCGAGGCATCTGTGAGTAAACGTGAGCTGAGCCCCAGGCCAGCTGCTGCTGAACTGTTCCCACCCTTCCCAGGTAAAACACCTGAATATGTACAAGGGCTTGAAAGCCTAGAAGAAGGGCCGCGGAGCCACACCAGCGACAGCACGCAGGCCAACTTGGTGCCTGCAGGCCAGCTAGGGTGGTCCTGGCCACGGGCGCTCTTCTGGAATCTTTCCATTGCCCTGCCTGAGATACCCCTCCTGTCCCGGCCCCCACTGCTTTTTTCCTTCCTCACCTCTGTCTGGAGAGAAATTCCAGCAGAAGGTATGGGTGACACATCCTCTTCTTTACAGGTGGCAGCCTGGCACCTCCTGCAGAAAGGCCAGCAGAGCCCCACTCACACCGGGCCACCCACAAAGCCGTGGCCCCTCACTCCCTCCCAACAGCACAGCCCCGAGACTGCTGACGGGGCAGAGAATATGGAGTCAGGCACAGCTTCAGGGGCTATTGCTGCCTGGAGCGCTGTTTTTATTGACCTCAAACAGGCACACCTGGGGAGGGCCGGCAGTCAGGGTAAGGCTGCCCAGCTCAGCTAATCCACAACCCTCAGGGAATCACATTGTTGAAAATGGACCTCGCTAAGGCAGAATAGAAGCCAAGGGAAAAAAGGACACAATGCCATTTGCAGCACCGTAGATGAGCCTAGAGGTAATCACGTGACTTGTAGTAAGTGACAAAGTGAAAGACACATATCGTATCATATCACTTATAGGTGTTACCTAAAAATGGAAACCAGGGCAGATATTTCCACGGAGAAGGGCAATCACAGATTCATTCAACAAACTTATGGTTCACCAACGGAAAGGAGTGAGGATTGGTTTCATTACGATATCGGCTTTAACAGACATATACAAACACAGGTGACATATATAATCACCAAAGACCTACGGAATACCAAGAGAAGACTACTCAACATTCTGTCATAACGTACATGGGAAAAGGATCCCAGGGAGAACAGACATCTGTATATGTGTAAAAGAACCACATCTTCCACACCTACAACAAGCCAAACATTGTAATCAAACTTGCTGTAATAAAAAATAAAAAACATAAATTAAAAACACGAACAAGAAGTAGTGAGACAAACTTGAGGGGCTTTCCCCTGGCACACTCCATTCTAAATTCCAATCTAGAACACGACTTCCATTGAGGCTCTGTGGCCCTAGTAACCAGATTTGGTAAGGGAGAACTGCTGCCACCTTGTGGCCGTTTCACACAACATCAGCTTTAATCCCAGCGCTAATGGTCAGTTGATATTGAAAATCATTGCAGGCCTGTAAATGACACCTGCCCTGAAAACAAATCCTGGGGTCACATATCGACCAAAAAATTCAAAGGACGTCCATATTTCAAAACGACCGTTTCAAAAGGCATATTTTACGCACATTAGTGTTCTGCTTCTTTTTCTTTCTTTCCTTTTTTGTTAAAAAAACGGGAGTGGAAAAAGGCGTCCCTCAGAATGGGCGGAAATCGTTGCAAACGACACAATGGACAAAGGTTTAATCTCCAATATATATAAACAGCTCATGCAGCTTAATATTAAAAAAACAAACAACCCAATACAAAAATGGGCAGAAGATCTAAAGAGACGTTTCTTCAAAGAAGACACAGAGATGGCCAAGACACACATGAAAAGCTGCCCAACAGCACTAATTATTAGAGAAATGCAAATCAAAACTACAATGAGGTATCTCCTCACACCTGTTGGAATCAGCATCATCAGAAAATCTACAAACAACAAATTCTGGGGAGGGTGTGGACAAAAGGAGCCCTCTTCCACTATTGGTGGGAATGTAAATTGATACAGTCACTATGGAGAACAGTATGGAGTTTCCTTAAAAAAACTAGAAATAGAATTACCATCTGATCCAGCAATCCCACTTCTTGGCATATACCCAGAGAAAACCATAAATCAAAAAGGCACATTCACCACAATGTTCATTGCAGCACTATTGACAATAGCCAGGTAATGGAAGCAACCTAAATGCCCACAGACAGATGAATGGATAAAGATGTGGTACATATATAAAATGGAATATTACTCAGCCATAAAAAGGAATGAAACTGGGTCATTTGTAGAGACATCGATGGATCTAGAGACTGTCATACAGAATGAAGTAAGTCAGAAAGAGGAAAACAAATATTGTATATTAATGCATATATGTGGAACCTAAAAAATGGTCCAGATGAACTGGTTTGCAGGGAAGAAATAGAGACACAGAGGTACAGAACCAACGTATGGACACCAAGTGTGGGAAGCCATGGGGTGGTGGTGGTGGGATGAGTTGGGAGATTGGGATTGACCTGTATACATGTATATGCCTGCAATACATAACTAATAATAACCTGCTGTATAAAAAAATAAATAAAATTAAAGTTCAAAATTTTACACAATAAAATTTAAAAATAAAACAGAAAAAAGTTCTTCCCTTCACACAGATGTATTTATAGGAATGAATTATTTCCATGCTTATATCTATAAATACATAAAAGAGGAATAAAATCTAACTTGAACCATAGAAGAAAAAAATCCTGAACCCACCAGTTATACAGAGGAAAACCCTATCAGGGCACTTGCTCCAGCGGTAAAGAATTCTGAAATTGGTCAGACATGGGGAATCATCTCCCATACAGCCAGCAACCCACACCCCACGCAAGGAGCGTCCTCATTGCAAAGCTGGGGGACCGTGCCGAGGCATCTGTGAGTAAACGTGAGCTGAGCCCCAGGCCAGCTGCTGCTGAACTGTTCCCACCCTTCCCAGGTAAAACACCTGAATATGTACAAGGGCTTGAAAGCCTAGAGGAAGGGCCGTGGAGCCACACCAGCGACAGCACGCAGGCCGAATTGGTGCCTGCAGGCCAGCCAGGGTGGTCCTGGCCGCGGGCGCTCTTCCGGAAGCTTTCCATTGCCCTGCCTGAGATACCCCTCCTGTCCCGGCCCCCACTGCTTTTTTCCTTCCTCACCTCTGTCCGGAGAGAAATTCCAGCGGAAGGTATGTGTGACACATCCTCTTCTTTACAGGTGGCAGCCTGGCACCTCCTGCAGAAAGGCCAGCAGAGCCCCACTCACACCGGGCCACCCACAAAGCCGTGGCCCCTCACTCCCTCCCA
Organism: Mesoplodon bidens; assembly: GCF_964165515.1. Lineage (NCBI taxonomy): Eukaryota > Metazoa > Chordata > Mammalia > Artiodactyla > Ziphiidae > Mesoplodon > Mesoplodon bidens. The sequence continues at coordinate 43,304 of NC_138177.1, forward strand.
CCAGCACAGCCCCTAGACTGCTGACAGGGCAGAGAATATGGCGTCAGGCACAGCTTCAGGGGCTATTGCTGCCTGGAGCGCTCTTTCTATTGACCTCAACCAGGAACACCTGGGGAGGGCCGGCAGGCAGGGTAAGGCTGCCCAGGTCAGCTAATCCACAACCCTCAGGGAATCACATTGTTGAAAATGGACGTCGCTAAGGCAGAATAGAAGCCGAGGGAAAAAAGGACACAATGCCATTTGCAGCACCGTAGATGAGTCTAGAGGTAATCACGTGACTTGTAGTAAGTCAGAAAGTGAAAGACACATATCGTATCATATCACTTCTAGGTGTTACCTAAAAATGGATACCAGGGCAGATATTTGCACGGAGAAGGGCAATCACAGATTCATTAAACAAACTTATGGTTCACCAATGGAAAGGTGTGAGGATTGCTTTCATTACGATATCGGCTTTAACAGACATATACAAACACAGGTGACATATATAATCATCAAAGTCCTACGGAATACCAAGAGAAGACTACTCAACATTCTGTTATAACGTACCTGGGAAAAGGATCCCAGGGAGAACAGACATCTGTATATGTGTAAAGGAACCACATCTTCCACCCCTACAACAAGCCAAACATTGTAATCAAACTTGCTGTAATAAAAAATAAAAAAATAAATTAAAAACACGAACAAGAGTAGTGAGACAAACTTGAGGGGCTTTCTCCTGGCACACTCCATTCTAAATTCCAATCTAGAACACGACTTCCATTGAGGCTCTGTGGCCCTAGTAACCAGATTTGGTAAGGGAGAACTGCTGCCACCTTGTGGCCGTTTCACACAACAGCAGCTTTAATCCCAGCGCTAATGGTCAGTTGATATTCAAAATCATTGCAGGCCTGTAAATGACACCTGCCCTGAAAACAAATCCTGGGGTCACATATCGACCAAAAAATTCAAAGGACGTCCATATTTCAAAACGACCGTTTCAAAAGGCATATTTTACGCACATTAGTGTTCTGCTTCTTTTTCTTTCTTTCCTTTTTTGTTAAAAAAACGGGAATGGAAAAAGGCATCCCTCAGAATGGGCGGAAATCGTTGCAAACGAATCAATGGACAAAGGTTTAATCTCCAATATATATAAACAGCTCATGCAGCTTAATATTAAAAAAACAAACAACTCAATACAAAAATGGGCAGAAGATCTAAAGAGACGTTTCTTCAAAGAAGACACAGAGATGGCCAAGACGCACATGAAAATCTGCTCAACAGCACTAATTATTAGAGAAATGCAAATCAAAACTACAATGAGGTATCTCCTCACACCTGTTAGAATCGGCATCATCAGAAAATCTACAAACAACAAATTCTGGGGTGGGTGTGGACAAAAGGAGCCCTCTTCCACTATTGGGGGGAATGTAAATTGATACAGTCACTATGGAGAACAGTATGGAGTTTCCTTAAAAAAACTAGAAATAGAATTACCATCAGATCCAGCAATCCCACTTCTGGGCATATACCCAGAGAAAACCATAAATCAAAAAGTCATATTCACCACAATGTTCATTGCAGCACTATTTACAATAGCCAGGTAATGGAAGCAACCTAAATGCCCACAGACAGATGAATGGATAAAGATGTGGTACATATATAAAATGGAATATTACTCAGCCATAAAAAGGAATGAAACTGGGTCATTTGTAGAGACATCGATGGATCTAGAGACTGTCATACAGAATGAAGGAAGTCAGAAAGAGGAAAACAAATATTGTATATTAATGCATATATGTGGAACCTAAAAAAGGGTCCAGATGAACTGGTTTGCAGGGAAGAAATAGAGACACAGAGGTACAGAACCAAATTATGGACACCAAGTGTGGGAAGCCATGGGGTGGTGGCGGTGGGATGAGTTGGGAGATTGGGATTGACCTGTATATATGTATATGCCTAAAATACATAACTAATAATAACCTGCTGTATAAAAAAATAAATAAAATTAAAGTTCAAAATTTTCAAAAATAAAATTTAAAAATAAAACAGAAAAAAGTTCTTCCCTTCACACAGATGTATTTATAGGAATGAATTCTTTCCATGCTTATATCTATAAATACATAAAAGAGGAATAAAATCTAACTTGAACCCTAAAAGAAAAAAACAACTGAACCCACCAGTAATACAGAGGAAAACCCTATCAGGGCACTTGCTCCAGCGGTAAACAATTCTGAAATTGGTCAGACGTCGGGAATCATCTCCACTACAGCCAGCAACCCTCCCCCTATGCAAGGAGCGTCCTCATTGCAAAGCTGGGGGACCGTGCTGAGGCATCTGTGAGTAAACGTGAGTGAGCCCCATGCCAGCTGCTGCTGAACTGTTCCCACCCTTCCCAGGTAACACACCTGAATATGTACAAGGGCTTGAAAGCCTAGAGGAAGGGCCGCGGAGCCACACCAGCGACAGCACGCTGGACAACTTGGTGCCTGCAGGCCAGCCAGGGTGGTCCTGGCCACGGGCACTTTTCCGGACGCTTTCCATTGCCCTGCCTGAGATACCCCTCCTGTCCCGGCCCCCACTGCTTTTTTCCTTCCTCAGCTCTGTTCGGAGAGAAATTCCAGCGGAAGGTATGGGTGACACATCCTCTTCTTTACAGGTGGCAGCCTGGCACCTCCTGCAGAAAGGCCAGCAGAGCCCCACTCACACCGGGCCACCCACAAAGCCGTGGCCCCTCACTCCCTCCCACCAGCACAGCCCCGAGACTGCTGACGGGGCAGAGAATATGGAGTCAGGCACAGCTTCAGGGGCTATTGCTGCCTGGAGCGCTGTTTTTATTGACCTCAACCAGGCACACCTGGGGAGGGCCGACAGGCAGGGTAAGGCTGCCCAGGTCAGCTAATCCACAACCCTCAGGGAATCACATTGTTGAAAATGGACCTCGCTAAGGCAGAATAGAAGCCAAGGGAAAAAAGGACACAATGCCATTTGCAGCAGCGTAGATGAGTCTAGAGGTAATCACGTGACTTGTAGTAAGTCAGAAAGTGAAAGACACATATCGTATCATATCACTTATAGGTGTTACCTAAAAATGGATACCAGGGCAGATATTTCCACGAACAAGCGCAATCACAGATTCATTAAACAAACTTATGGTTCACCAATGGAAAGTTGTGAGGATTGGTTTCATTAAGATATCGGGGTTAACAGACATATACAAACACAGGTGACATATATAATCACCAAAGACCTATGGAATACCAAGAGAAGACTACTTAACATTCTGTCATAACGTACACGGGAAAAGGATCCCAGGACGAACAGATATCTGTATATGTGTAAAAGAACCACATCTTCCACACCTACAACAAGCCAAACATTGTAATCAATCTTCCTGTAATAAAAAATAAATAATTAAATTAAAAACACGAACAAGAAGTAGTGAGACAAACTTGAGGGGCTTTCTCCTGGCACATTCCATTCTAAATTCCAATCTAGAACACGATTTCCATTGAGGCTCTGTTGCCCTAGTAACCAGATTTGGTAAGGGAGAACTGCTGCCACCTTGTGGCCGTTTCACACAACAGCAGCTTTAATCCCAGCGCTAATGGTCAGTTGATATTCAAAATCATTGCAGGCCTGTAAATGACACCTGCCCTGAAAACAAATCCTGGGGTCACACATCGACAAAAAAATTGAAAGGACGTCCATATTTCAAGACGACCGTTTCAAAAGGCATATTTTACGCACATTAGTGTTCTGCTTCTTTATCTTTCTTTCCTTTTTTGTTAAAAAAAGGGAATGGAAAAAGGCATCCCTCAGAATGGCCGAAAATCATTGCAAACGAATCAATGGACAAAGGTTTAATCTCCAATATATATAAACAGCTCATGCAGCTTAATATTAAAAAAAAAACACAATACAAAAAATGGGCAGAAGATCTAAAGGGACGTTTCTTCAAAGAAGACAAAGAGATGGCCAAGACGCACATGAAAAGCTGCTCAACAGCACTAATTATTAGAGAAATGCAAATCAAAACTACAATGAGGTATCACCTCACACCTGTTAGAATCACCATCATCACAAAATCTACAAACAACAAATTCTGGGGAGGGTGTGGACAAAAGGAGCCCTCTTCCACTATTGGTGGGAATGTAAATTGATACAGTCACTATGGAGAACAGTATGGAGTTTCCTTAAAAAAACTAGAAATAGAGTTACCATCTGATCCAGCAATCCCACTTCTGGGCATATACCCAGAGAAAACCAGAAATCAAAAAGGCACATTCACCACAATGTTCATTACAGCACTATTTACAATCGCCAGGTAATGGAAGCAACCTAAATGCTCATAGACAGATGAATGGATAAAGATGTGGTACATATATAAAATGGAATATTACTCAGCCATAAAAAGGAATAAAACTGGGTCATTTGTAGAGACATCGATGGATCTAGAGACTGTCGTACAGAATGAAGGAAGTCAGAAAGAGGAAAACAAATATTGTATATTAATGCATATATGTGGAACCTAAAAATGGTACAGTTGAACTGGTTTGCAGGGAAAAAATACAGACACACAGGTAGAGAACAAACGTATGGACACCAAGTGTGGGAAGCCATGGGGTGGTGGTGGTGGGATGAGTTGGGAGATTGGGATTGACCTGTATACATCTATATGCATAAAATACGTAACTAATAATAACCTGCTGTATAAAAAAATAAATAATATTAAATTTCAAAATTTTAAAAAATAAAATTTAAAAATAAAACAGAAAAAATTTCTTCCCTTCACACAGATCTATTTATAGGAATGAATTATTTCCATGCTTATATCTATAAATACATAAAAGAGGAATAAAATCTAACTTGAACCATAAAAGTAAAGAAAAACCTGAACCCACCAGTTATACAGAGGAAAACCCTATCAGGGCACTTGCTCCAGCGGTAAACAATTCTGAAATTGGTCAGAGGTGGGGAATCATCTCCCATACAGCCAGCAACCCACCCCCTATGCAAGGAGCGTCCTCATTGCAAAGCTGGGGTCCATGCCGAGGCATCTGTGAGTAAACGTGAGTGAGCCCCATGCCAGCTGCTGCTGAACTGTTCCCACCCTTCCCAGATAACACACCTGAATATGTACAAGGGCTTGAAAGCCTAGAGGAAGGGCCGCGGAGCCACACCAGCGACAGCACGCTGGACAACTTGGTGCCTGCAGGCCAGCCAGGGTGGTCCTGGCCACGGGCACTTTTCCGGACGCTTTCCATTGCCCTGCCTGAGATACCCCTCCTGTCCCGGCCCCCACTGCTTTTTTCCTTCCTCAGCTCTGTTCGGAGAGAAATTCCAGCGGAAGGTATGGGTGACACATCCTCTTCTTTACAGGTGGCAGCCTGGAAACTACTGCAAAAAGGCCAGCAGAGCCCCACTCACACCGGGCCAACCACAAAGCTGTGGCCCCTCACTCCCTCCCACCAGCACAGCCCCGGGACTGCTGACGGGGCAGAGAATATGGAGTCAGGCACAGCTGCAGGGTCTATTGCTGCCTGGAGCGCTGTTTATATTGACCTCAACCAGGCACACCTGTGGAGGGCCGGCCGGCAGGGTAAGGCGGCCCAGGTCAGCTAATCCACAACCCTCAGGGAATCACATTGTTGAAAATGGACCTCGCTAAGGCAGAATAGAAGCCAAGGAAAAAAAGGACACAATGCCATTTGCAGCCCCGTAGATGAGTCTAGAGGTAATCACGTGACTTGTAGTAAGTCAGAAAGTGAAAGACACATATCGTATCATATCACTTATAGGTGTTACCTAAAAATGGATACCAGGGCAGATATTTCCACGGAGAAGGGCAATCACAGATTCATTAAACAAACATATGGTTCACCAATGGAAAGGTGTGAGGATTGGTTTCATTAAGATATCGGGGTTAACAGACATATACAAACACAGGTGACATATATAATCACCAAAGACCTATGGAATACCAAGAGAAGACTACTTAACATTCTGTCATAATGTACATGGGAAAAGGATCCCAGGAAGAACAGATATCTGTATATGTGTAAAAGAACCACATCTTCCACACCTACAACAAGCCAAACATTGTAATCAATCTTCCTGTAATAAAAAATAAGTAATTAAATTAAAAACACGAACAAGAAGTAGTGAGACAAACTCCTGGCACATTCCATTCTAAATTCCAATCTAGAACACGACTTCCATTGAGGCTCTGTTGCCCTAGTAACCAGATTTGGTATGGGAGAACTGCTGCCACCTTGTGGCCGTTTCACACAACAGCAGCTTTAATCCCAGCGCTAATGGTCAGTTGATATTCAAAATCATTGCAGGCCTGTAAATGACACCTGCCCTGAAAACAAATCCTGGGGTCACACATCGACAAAAAAATTCAAAGGACGTCCATATTTCAAAACGACCGTTTCAAAAGGCATATTTTACGCACATTAGTGTTCTGCTTCTTTTTCTTTCTTTCCTTTTTTGTTAAAAAAAGGGAATGGAAAAAGGCATCCCTCAGAATGGCCGAAAATCATTGCAAACGAATCAATGGACAAAGGTTTAATCTCCAATATTTATAAACAGCTCATGCAGCTTAATATTAAAAAAACAAACAACCCAATACAAAAAATGGGCAGACGATCTAAAGGGACGTTTCTTCAAAGAAGACACAGAGATGGCCAAGACGCACATGAAAAACTGCTCAACAGCACTAATTATTAGAGAAATGCAAATCAAAACTACAATGAGGTATCACCTCACACCTGTTAGAATCACCATCATCAGAAAATCTACAAACAACAAATTCTGGGGAGGGTGTGGACAAAAGGAGCCCTCTTCCACTATTGGTGTGAATGTAAATTGATACAGTCACTATGGAGAACAGTTTGGCGTTTCCTTAAAAAAACTAGAAATAGAATTACCATCTGATCCAGCAATCCCACTTCTGGGCATATACCCAGAGAAAACCATAAATCAAAAAGGCACATTCACCACAATGTTCATTGCAGCACTATTTACAATAGCCAGGTAATGGAAGCAACCTAAATGCCCACAGACAAATGAATGGATAAAGAGGTGGTACATATATAAAATGGAATATTACTCAGCCATAAAAAGGAATGAAACTGGGTCATTTGTAGAGACATCGATGGATCTAGAGACTGTCATACAGAATGAAGGAAATCAGAAAGAGGAAAACAAATATTGTATATTAATGCATATATGTGGAACCTAAAAAATGGTACAGATGAACTGGTTTGCAGGGAAGAAATAGAGACACAGAGGTAGAGAACAAGCGTATGGACACCAAGTGTGGCAAGCCATGGTGTGGTGGTGGTGGGATGAGTTGGAAGATAGGGATTGACCTGTATACATCTATATGCCTAAAATACATAACTAATAATAACCCGCTGTATAAAAAAATAAATAAAATTAAAGTTCAAAATTTTAAAAAATAAAATTTAAAAATAAAACAGAAAAAAGTTCTTCCCTTAACACAGATGTATTTATAGGAATGAATTATTTCCATGCTTATATCTTTAAATACATAAAAGAGGAATAAAATCTAACTTGAAACATAAAAGAAAAAAAAACCTGAACCCACCAGTTATACAGAGGAAAACCCTATCAGGGCACTTGCTCCAGCGGTAAACAATTCTGAAATTGGTCAGAGGTGGGGAATCATCTCCCATACAGCCAGCACCTGTGCCCTAAGCCTTGCCGTTCCCTAACGCTAACCCTAGTCCGAAACGGAAACCCACCACAAGCCCTACACCTTACCCTACTCTGTAGCCTTATCCTGGCCCATACGCTGGCACTGACCCGTGCGTCAGCACGTAGCCTGACCCTCCCACGTTTCCGTACCCTCACCTGTTCCCTAAGCCTTGCCGTTCCCCAACCCTAACACTAGCCCGGACCGGAAACCCACCACCAGCCCCACACATTACCCTACTTCGTACCCTACTCCTGGCCCGAACGCTGGCACTGACCCATGCGTCAGCACTAAACTTGAACTTCCCACTTTTCCGTACCGTCACCTTTTCCCTAAGCCTATCCGTTCCCTAACCCTAAACCAAGCCCAGAACGGAAACCCACCACCATCCCTACACCTTACCCTACGCCGTTCCCTACTCCTGACTGTATGCTGGCACTGACCCGTGCGTGAGCACGTAGCCTAACCCTCCCACGTTTCGTACCCTCACCTGTGCCCTAAGGCTTGTCCTTCTCTAACCCTAAACCTAGCCTCGAATGGAAACCCACCACCAGCCCTAAACTTAACCCTACGCCGTAACCTACTCCTGGCCCGTACGCTGGCACTGACCTGTGCGTCAGCATGTAGCTGACCCTCCCACGTTTCCGTACCCTCACCTGTTCCCTAAGCCTTGCCATTCCCTAACCCTAACCCTAGCCCGGAACGGAAACACACCAACAGCCCTACACCTTACCCTACACCGTACCCTACTCCTAGCCCGAACGCTGGCACTGACCCGTGCGTCAGCACCAAGCCTGACCCTCCCACGTTTCCGTACCCTCAACTGTGCCCTAAGACTTGCCGTTCCCTAACACTAACCCTACCCCGGAACAGAAACAGACCACCAACCCTACACCTTACTGTACGCCGTACCCTACTCCTGGCTCGTACGTTGGCACTGACCCGTGCGTCAGCACGTAGCCTGCCCCTCCCACGTTTCCGTAACCTCACCTGTGCCCTAAGCCTTGTCATTTCTTAACCCTAACCACAGCCCGGAACGGAAACCCACCACCACGCCTACACCATACCCTACGAGGTAGCCTAATCCTGGACCATACACTGGCAGTGACCTGTGCATCAGCACATAGCCTGACCCTCCCACGTTTCCGTACACTCACTTGTGCCCTAAGCCTTGCCGTTCCGTTACCCTAGGCCTAGCCTGGAAAGGAAACCCACCACCAGCCCTACATCTTACCCTACTCCGTAGCCTTATCATGGCCCATACGCTGGCACTGAACCGTGCGTCAGCACGTAGCCTGACACTCCCACGTTTCCGTACCCTCACCTGTTCCCTAAGCCTTGCCGTTCCATAACCCTAACACTAGCCTGGAACGGAAACCCACCACCAGCCCTAAACCTTACCCTACGCCGTACCCTACTCCTGGTCCGAACGCTGGCACTGACCCGTGCGTCAGCACGAAAACTGACCCTCCTACCTTTCCGTACCCTCACCTGTACCCTAAGCCTTGCCGTTCCCTACCCCTAGCCCTAGCCCGGAATGGAAACACACCGCCAGCCCTACACCATACCCTACGCCGTACCCTACTCCTGGCCCGTACACTGGCACTGACCAGTGTATCAGCACGTAGCCTGCCTCTCCCACGTTTCCGAACGCTCACCTGTGCCCTAAGCCTTTCCGTTCCCTAAACCTAACCCTAGCACGGAACGGAAACCCACCACCAGCCCTACACCTTTCTCTATGCGGTAGCGTACTCCTGGCCCGTACGCTGGCACTGACCGGTGCGTCAGCACGTAGCCAGACCCTCCCACGTTTCCGTACCCTCACCTGTTCCCTAAGCCTTGCGTTCCCTAAAGCTAACCCTAGCCCGGAACGGAAACCCACGACCAGCCCTACACCTTACACTACGCCGTAGACTACACGTGGCCCGTACGCAGACACTGACCCGTGTGTCAGCACGTAGCCTGACCCTCCCACGTTTCTGTACCCTCACCTGTGCCCTAAGACTTGCCGTTCCCTAACCCTAACCCTAGCCCGGAATGGAAACCCACCACTAGCCCTACACCTTACCCTACACCGTAACCTACTTCTGGACCGTACACTGGCACTGACCCGTGCGTTAGCACGTAGCCTGCCTCTCCAACGTTTCCGTACCCTCACAGGTGCCCTAAGACTTGCCGTTCCTTACCCCTAACCCTAGGCCGAAACGGAAACCCACCACCAGCCCTACACCTTAAACTACGCCGTACCCTACTTCTGGCCCGTACACTGGCACTGACCATTGAGTCAGCACGTAGCCTGACCCTCCCACGTTTCCGTACCCTCACCTGTGCCCTAAGGCTTATCATTCGCTAACCCTAACCCTAGTCCGGAATGGAAACCCACCACCAGCCCTAAACCTTACCCTATGCCGTACCCTACTCCTGGCCCGGACGCTGGCACTGACCCGTGCGTCAGCACGTAGCCTGCCCCTCCTACGTTTCCATACCCTCACCTGTGCCCTAAGCCTTGCCGTTCGCTAACCCTAACACTAGCCCGGAATGGAAACCCACCACCAGCCCTATACCTAACCCTAAGCCATACCCTACTCCTGGCACGTACGCTGGCACTGACCCGTGTGTCAGCACATAGCCTGACCCTCCCACGTTTCCGTACCCTCAACTGTTCCCTAAGCCTTGCCGTTCGCTAACACTAACCCTAGCCCGGAGCGGCAACCCACCACCAGCCCTAAAGCATACCCTACGCCGTACCCTATTATTGGCCCGTACGCTGGCACTGACCCGTGCGTCAGCACGTAGCCTGCCACACCAAAGTTTCCGTACCCTCGCCTGTGCCCTAAGCCTTGCCGTTCCCTAAGCCTAACCGTACCCGGGAACAGAAACCCACCACCAGCCCTACACCTTACCCTACGCCGTAGCCTACACCTGGCCCGTATGCTGGCACTGACCCGTGCGTCAGCACATAGCCTGACCCTCCCACGTTTCCGTACCCTCACCTGTGCCTTAAGCCTTGCCGTTCCCTATCCATAACCCTAGCCTGGAACGGAAACCCACCACCAGCCCAACACATTACCCTACACCGTACGTAGCCTACTCCTGGCCTATACACTGGCACTGACACGTGCGTCAGGATGTAGCCTGACCCTCCCACGTTTCCGTACCCTCACCTGTGCCCTACGCCTTGCCGTTCCCTAACCCTAACCCTGGCCCGGAACGGAAACCCACCACCAGCCCTACACCTTAAACTACGCCATACCCTACTTCTGGCCCGTACACTGGCACTGACCCGTGTGTCAGCACGTAGCCTGCCTCTCCAACGTTTCCGTAACCTCACCGGTGCCCTAAGACTTGCCGTTCCTTAACCCTAACCCTAGGCCGGAACGGAAACCCACCACCAGCCCTACACCTTAAACTACGCCGTACCATCCTTCTGGCCCGTACACTGGCCCTGACCCGTGTGTCAGCACGTAGCCTGCCTCTCCAACGTTTCCGTACCCTCACCGGTGCCCTAAGACTTGACGTTCCTTAACCCAAACTGTAGGCCGGAACGGAAAACCACCACCAGCCCTCCACCTTACCCTACACCGTACCCTGCTCCTGGCCCATACGCTGGCACTGACCCGTGCGTCAGCACGTAGCCTGACCCTCCCACGTTTCCGTACCCTCACCTGTGCCCTAAGGCTTATCATTCACTAACACTAACCCTAGCCCGGAATGGAAACCCACCACCAGCCCTAAACCTTACCCTACGCCGTAACCTCCTCCTGGCCCGTACGCTGGCACTGACCCGTGCGTCAGCACGTAGCCTGCCCCTCCTACGTTTCCATACCCTCACCTGTGCCCTAAGCCTTGTCATTCCCTAACAGTAACCCTAGCCCGGAACGGAAACCCACCACCACCCCTACACCTTACCTTACACCATAGCCTAATCCGGGCCCGTGCGCTGGCACAGACCCGTGCGTTGGAACGTAGCCTTACCTCCCACGTTTCCGAACCCTCACCTGTGCCCTAAGCCTTTCCGTTCCCTAACCCTAACGCTAGCCCGGAACCGAAACCCACCACCAGCAATACACCTTACCCTACGCCATAGCCTACTCCTGGCCCGTACGCAGGCACCGACACGTGCGTCAGAACATAGGCTGACCCTCCCACGTTTCAGTAACCTCACCTGTTTCCTAAGCCTTACTGTTCCCTAAACCTAACCATACCCAGGAACGGAAACCCACCACCACCCTAAACATTGCACTACGCCGTACCCTACTCCTGGCCCGTACGCAGGCACTGACCCGTGCGTAAGAACGTAGACTGACCCTCCCACGTTTCCGTACCCTCAACTTTTCCGTAAGCCTTGCCGTTCCATAACCCTAAACCTAGCCCGGACCGGAAACCCACCACCAGCCCTACACCTGACCGTACGCCGTACCCCATTCTTGGCCCGTACGCTGGCACTGACCCGTGCGTCAGCACGTAGCCTGCCACTCCCACGTTTCTTTACCCTCACCTGTGCCCTAAGCCTTGCCGTTCCCTAACACTAACCCTAGCCCGGAACGGAAACCCACCACCAGCCCTACACCTTACCCTAAGCCGTACCCTACTCCTGGCCCGTACGCTGGCACTGACCCGTGCGTCAGCACGGAGCATGCCCCTCCCACGTTTCCGTACCCACAACTGTGCCCTAAGCCTTGCCGTTCCCTAACCATAACCCTAGTCCAGAAAGGAAAGCCACCATCAGCCCTACACCTTGCCCTACGCCGTTGCCTACAACAGGCCCGTACCCTGAAACTCACCCGTGCGTCAGCACGTATCCTCCCTCTCGCTCGTTTCCATACCCTCACCTGTGCCGTAAGCCTTTCGGTTCCCTGACCCTAACCCTAGCCCGGAACGGAAACCCACCACCAGCCGTACACCTTACCCTAAGCCATAGCCTAATCCTGGCCCGTACGCTGGCACAGACCCGTGCGTTGTCACGTAGCCTGACCCTCCCAATTTTCCGTACCCTCACCTGTGCCCTACGCCTTGCCGTTCCCTAACCCTAACCCTAGCCCAGAACGGAAACCCACCACCAGCGCTACACCTTACCCTACGCCATACCCTACTCCTGGCCGTACGCTGGCACTGACCCATGCGTCAGCACGTAGCCTGCCCCTCCCACGTTTCCGTACCCACACCTGTGCCCTAAGCCTTGCCATTCCCATCCCTAACCCTAACCGGGAAAGGAAACCCACCACCAGCCCTAAACCTTACCCTACGCCGTTGCCTACAACGGGCCCGTACCCTGAAACTGAGCCGTGCGTCAGCATGTAGCCTCCCTCTCCCACGTTTCCGTACCCTCACCTGTGCCCTAAGCCTTGCCGTTCCCTAACCCTAACCCTAGCCCGGAATGGAAACCAACAACCAGCCGTACACCTTACCCTACACCGTACCCTACTCCTGGCCCGTACGCTGGCACAGATCCGTGCGTCAGCACATAGCCTGCCTCTCCCACGTTTCCGTACCATCAACTGTTCCCTAAGCCTTGCCGTTCCCTAACCCTAACCCTAGCCCGGAGCGGAAACCCACCACCAGCCCTACACCTTACCGTACGCCGTACCCTATTCTTGGCCCGTACGCTGGCACTGACCCGTGCGTCAGCACATAGCCGGCTGCTCCAAAATTTCCGTACCCTCACCTGTGCCCTAAGGCTTGCCGTTCCCTAAGCCTAACTGTACCCGGGAACAAAAACCCACCACCAGCCCTACACCTTACCCTACGCCGTAGCCTACTCCAGGCCCGTACGCTGGCACTGACCAGTGCGTCAGAACATAGCATGACCCTCCCACGTTTCAGTACCCTCACCTGTTCCCTAAGCCTTACTGTTCCCTAACCCAACCCTAGCCCGGAACGGAAACCCACCACCACCCTACACCTTATCCTACGCCTTAGCCTACTCCTCGCCCGTACGCTGGCACTGAGCCGTGCGTCAGCACGTAGCCTGACCCTCCCTCGTTTCCGTACCCTCAACTGTTCCCTAAGCCTTGCCATTCCCGAACCCTAACCCTAGCCCGGAACGGAAACCCACCAAAGGCCCTAAACCTTACCATACGCCGTAACCTATTCTTGGCCCGTATGCAGGCACTGACCCGTGCGTCAGCACGTAGCCTGGCACTCCCACGTTTCCAAACCCTCACCTGTGAGCTAAGCCTTGCCGTTCCCTAACGCTAACCCTAGCCCGGAACGGAAACCCACCACCAGCCCTACACATTACCCTACGCCATACCCTACTCCTGGCCCGTACGATGGCACTGACCCGTGCGTCAGCACGTAGCCTACCCCTGCCACGTTTCCGTACCCACACCTGTGCCCTAAGCCTTGCCGTTCCCTAACCCTAACACTAGCCCGAAAAGGAAATCCACCATCAGCCCTACACCTTGCCCTACGCCGTTGCCTACAACGGGCCCGTACCCTGAAACTGACCCGTGTGTCAGCACGTATCCTCCCTCTCCCTCGTTTCCGTACCCTCACCTGTGCCCTAAGCCTTTCGGTTCCCTAACCCTAACCCTAGCCCGGAACGGAAACCCACCACCAGCCGTACACCTTACCCTAAGCCGTAGCCTAATCCTGTCCCGTACGCTGGCACGCACCCATGCGTTGTCATGTAGCCTGACCCTCCCACGTTTCCGTACCCTCACCTGTGCCCTAAGGCTTTTCGTTCTCTAACCCTAACCCTAGCCCGGAACGTAAACCCACGACCAGCCCTACACCTTACCCTACGCCGTAGCCTACACCTGGCCCGTACGCTGACACTGACCCGTGCGTCAGCACGTAGCCTGACACTCCCACGTTTCTGTACCCTCACCTGTGCCCTAAGACTTGCCATTCCCTAACCATAACCCTAGCCCTGAATGGAAACCCACCACCAGCCCTACACCTTACCCTTCACCGTACCCTACTTCTGGCCCGTACACTGGCACTGACCATTGCGTCAGCACGTAGCCTGACCCACCCACGTTTCCGTACCCTCAACTGTGCCCTAAGCCTTGCCGTTATCTAAACCTAACCCTAGCCCAGAACGGAAACCCACCACCAGCCCTCCACCTTACCCTACACCGTACCCTGTTCCTGGCCCATACGCTGGCACTGACTCGTGCGTCAGCACGTAGCCTGACCCTCCCACGTTTCCGTACCCTCACCTGTGCCCTAAGGCTTATCATTCGCTAACCCTAACCCTAGCCCGGAATGGAAACCCACCAGCAGCCCTAAACCTTACCCTAGGCCGTACCCTACTCCTGGCCCGTACGCTGGCACTGACCCGTGCGTCAGCAAGTAGCCTGCCCCTCCTACGTTTCCATACCCTCACCTGTGCCCTAAGCCTTGCCGTTCGCTAACCCTAGCCCTAGCCCCGAATGGAAACCCACCACCAGCCCTATACCTAGCCCTAAGCCGTACCCTACTCCTGGCACGTACAATGGCACTGACCCGTGTGTCAGCACGTAGCCTGACCTTCCCACGTTTCCGTACCCTCAACTGTTCCCTAAGACTTGCCGTTCGCTAACCCTAACCCTAGCCCGGAGCGGAAACCCACCACCAGCCCTAAAGCTTACCCTACGCCGTACCCTATTCTTGGCCCGTACGCTGGCACTGACCCGTGCGTCAGCACGTAGCCTTCCACTCCAAAGTTTCCGTACCCTCGCCTGTGCCCTAAGCCTTGCCGTTCCCTAAGCCTAACCGTACCCGGGAACAGAAACCTACCACCAGCCCTACACCTTACCCTATGCCGTAGCCTACCCCTGGCCCGTACGCCGGCACTGACCACTGCGTCGGAACATAGCATGACCTTCCCACGTTTCAGTACCATCACCTGTTCCCTAAGCCTTAATGTTCCCTAACCCAACCCTAGCCTGGAACGAAAACCACCACTACCCTACACCTTACCCTACGCCGTAGCCTACTCCTCAACCGTACGCTGGCACTGAGCCGTGCGTCAGCACGTAGCCTGACCCTCCCACGTTCCCGTACCCTCACCTCTGTCCTAAGCCTTGCCATTCCATATCCCTAACCCTAGCCCCGAATGGAAAACGACCACCAGCCCTACACCTTACGCTACGCCGTACCCTACTCCTGGCCCGTACGCTGGCACGGACCCGTGCGTGGGCACCTAGCCTGACCTTCCCAGGTTTCCGTACCCTCACCTGTGCCCTATTCCTTTCCGTTCCCTAACCCTAAAGCTAGCCCGGAATAGAAACCCAGCACCAGCCCTACACCTTACCCAACGCCGTACCCTACTCCTGGCCCGTACGCTGGCACGGACCCGTGCGGCATCACGTAGCCTGCCTCTCCCACGTTTCCGTACCCTCACCTGTGCCCTAAGACTTTCCGTTCCCTAACCCTAACTCTAACCCGGAACGGAAACCCACCACCATCCCTACACCTTACCCTACGCCGTAGCCTACTCCTGGCCCGTACGCTGGCACTAACCCGTGCGTCAGCACGTAGCCTGCCTCTCCCACGTCTCCGTACGCTCGCCTGTGCCCTTAGCCTTGCCGTTCCCTAAACCTAACCCTAGCCCAGAACGGAAACCCACCACCAGCCCTACACCTTACCCTACGCTCTAACCTTCTCCTGGCCCGTACACTGGCACTGACCCGTGCGTCAGCATGTAGCCTGACCGTCCCACGTTTCCATAACCTCAACTGTGCCCTAAGCCTTGCTCTTCCCTAAACCTAACCCTAGACTGGAACGGAAACCCACCACCAGCCCTCTACCTTACCATACACCGTACCCTGCTCCTGGCCCATACGCTGGCACTGACCCGTGCGTCAGCACGTAGCCTGCCTCTCCCACGTTTCCGTACCCTCACCTGTGCCCTAAGCCTTGCCGTTCGCTAACCCTAACCCTAGCCCGGAATGGAAACCCACCACCAACCCTACACCTTACCGTACGCCGTACCCTACTCGTGGCCCGTACACTGGCAGTAACCCGTATGTAAACACGTAGCCCGCCTCTCCCACGTATCCGTAGCCTCACCTGTGCCCTAAGCCTTGCCGTTCCCTAACCCTAACCCTAGCCCAGATCGGAAACCCACCACCAGCACTAAACCTTACCCAACGCCGTACCCTACTCCTGGCCCGTACGCTGGCACTGACCCGTGCGTCAGCACGTAGCCTGCCACTCCCACGTTTCCGTACCCACAACTGTACCCTAAGCCTTGTCATTCCCTAACCCTAACCCTAGCCCGGAACGGAAACCCACCAACACCCCTACACCTTACCCTATGCCGTAGCCTACTCCTGAACCGTACGCTGGCACGGAACCATGCGTCAGCACGTAGCCTGCCTCTCCCACGTTTCCGTACCCTCACCTGTGCCCTAAGACTTGCCGTAATCTAACGCTAACCCTAGCCCGGAACAGAAACCCACCACCAGCCCTACACCTTACCCTACACCGTAGCCTACTCCTGGCCAGTACGCTGGCACTGACCCTTGTGTCAGCACGTAGGCTGAACCTCCCACGTTTCCATACCCTCACCTGTTCCCTAAGCATTGCCGTTCCCTAACCCTAACCCTAGCCCGGAACGGAAACCCACCACCAGCCCTATACCTTACCCGACGCCGTACCCTACTCCTGGCCCGTACGCTGGCACGGACCCGTGCGTCAGCACGTAGCCTGCCTCTCCCACGTTTCCGTACCCTCACCTGTACCCTAAGCATTGCCGTACCCTAACCCTAACCCTAGCCCGGAACGGAACACCACCACCAGCCCTACACCTTACCCTATGCCGTACCGTATTCCTGGCCCGTACGCTGGCACTGACCCGTGCGTAAGCATGTAGCCTGACCCTCCCACGTTTCAGTACCCTCACCTGTGCCCTGAGCCTTGCCGTTCCCTAACACTAACCCTAGACCGGAACGGAAACCCACCACCGGGCATACGCTTTACCCTAGGCCGTAGCCTGCACCTGGCCCGTACGCTGGCATTGACCTATGCGTCAGCACGTAGCATGACCCTCCCACGTTTCCGTAACCTCACCTGTGCCCTAAGTCTTTCGTTCCCTAACCCTAAAACTAGCCCGGAACGAAAACCCACCACCAGCCCTATACCTCACCCGACGCCGTACCCTACTCCTGGCCCGTATGCTGGCACGGACCCGTGCGTCAGCATGTAGCCTGCCTCTCCCACGTTTCCATACCCTCACCTGTACCCTAAGCCTTGCCGTTCCCTAACCCTAACACTAGCCCCGAACAGAAACCCACCACGAGCCCTACACCTTACCCTACGCCGTACCCTACTCCTGGCCCGGACGCTGGCACGGACCCGTGCGTCAGCACGTAGCCTGCCTCTCCCACGTTTCCATACCCTCACCTGTACCCTAAGCCTTGCCGTTCCCTAACCCTAACACTAGCCCCAGACAGAAACCCACCACCAGCCCTACACCTTACCCTACGCCGTACCCTACTCCTTGCCCGGACGCTGGCACGGACCCGTGCGTTAGCACGTAGCCTGCCTCTCCCACGTTTCCATACACTCACCTGTACCCTAAGCCTTGCCGTTCCCTAACCCTAACACTAGCCCCGAACAGAAACCCACCACCAGCCCTACACCTTACCCTACGCCGTACCTTACTCCTGGCCCGGACGCTGGCACTGACCCGTGCGTCAGCATGTAGCCTGACCCTCCCACGTTTCCGTACCCTCAACTATGCCCTAAGCCTTACCGTTACCTAAACCTAACCCTAGCCCGGAACGGAAACCCACCACAGCCCTCCACCTTACCCTACACCGTACCCTGCTCCTGGCCCATACGCTGGCACTGACCCGTGCGTCAGCACGTAGCCTGCCTCTCCCACGTTTCCGTACCCTCACCTGTGCCCTAAGACTTGCCGTTCCCTAACCCTAACCCTAGCCCGGAACGGAAAACCACCACCAGCCCTACACCTTGCCCTACGCCGTTGCGTACAACTGGCCCGTACCCTGAAACTGACCCGTGCGTCAGCACGTAGCCTCCCTCTCCCACGTTTTCGTACCCTCACCTGTGCCCTAAGCCTTTCGGTTCCCTAACACTAACCTTAGCCCGGAACGGAAACCCACCACCATCCGTACACCTTACCCTAAGCCGTAGCCTAATCCAGGCCCGTACGCTGGCACAGACCCGTGCATTGTCACGTAGCCTGACCCTCCCACGTTTCCGTACCATCACCTGTGCCCTAAGCCTTGCCATTCCCTAACCCTAACCCTAGCCCAGATCGGAAACCCACCACCAGCCCTAAACCTTACCCGACGCCGTACCCTACTTCTGTCCCGTACGCTGGCACTGACCCGTGCGTCAGAACGTAGCCTGACCCTCCCACGTTTCCGTACCCTCACCTGTTCCCTAAGCCTTACTGTTCCCTAACCCTAACCCAAGACCGGAACGGAAACCCACCACCAACCTACACCTTACCCTACGCCGTACCCTACTCCTGGCCTGTACGCTGGCACTGACCCGTGCGTCAGTACGTAGCCTGACCCTCCCACGTTTCCGTACCCTCACCTGTACCCTAAGACTTGCAGTTCCGTAACCCTAACCCTAGCCCGGAACGGAAACCCACGACCAGCCCTACACCTTACCCTGCGCCGTAGCCTACACCTGACCCGTACGCTGACACTGACCCGTGCGTCAGCACATAGCCTGCCTCTCCAACGTTTCCGTACTGTCACCTGTGCCCTAAGCCTTGCCGTTCCCTACCTCTAACCCTAGCATGGAAAGGAAACCTACCACCAGCCCTACACCTTACCCTACGCTGTTGCCTACTCCTGGCCTGTATGCTGGCAGTGAACCGTGCGTCAGCACATAGCCTGACCCTTCCACGTTTCCGTACCCTCACCTGTGCCCTAAGGCTTGTCGTCCCCTAACCCTAACCCTAGCCCAGAACAGGAACCCACCACCAGCTCTACACATTACCCTATGCCATAGCCTACTCCAGGCCCATACGCTGGCACTGATCCGTGCGTCAGCACGTAGCCTGAACCTCCCACGTTTCCGTACCCTCACCTGTGCCATAAGCCTTGGCGTTCCATAACCCTAACCCTAGCTCCGAACGGAAACACACCACCAGCCCTACACCTTACCCTACACCGTAGCCTACTCCTGGCCCATACGCTGGCACTGACCCGTGCGTCAGCACGTAGCCTGCCCCTCCCACGTTTCCGTACCCTCACCTGTGCCCTAAGCCTTGCCGTTGTCTAACCCTAACCCTAGCCCGGAACGCAAAGCCACCAACAGCCCTACACCTTACCCTACGCCGAACCCGACTCCTGGCCCGTAGGCTGGCACTGACCTGTGCGTTAGCACGTAGCCTGACCCTCCCACGTTTCCGTACCCTCACCTGTGCCCTAGGCCTTGCCATTCCCTAACCGTAACCCTAGCCCGGAACGGAAACCCACCACCAGCCCTACACCTTACCCTAAACCGTAGCCTACTCCTGGCCAGTACGCTGGCACTGACCCTTGCGTCAGCACGTAGCCTCACCCTCCCACGTTTCCATACCCTCATCTGTTCCCTAAGAATTGCCGTTCCCTAACCCTAACCCTAGCCCGAAACGGAAAACCACCACCAGCCCTACACCTTACCCTACGCCGTACCGTACTCCTGGCCCGTACACTGGCACTGACCTGTGCTTAAGCATGTAGCCTGCCTCTCCCACGTTTCCATACCCTCACCTGTGCCCTAAGCCTTGCCGTTCCCTAACACTAACCCTAGTCCGGAACGGAAACCCACCACCGGGCATACGCCTTACCCTAGGCCGTAGCCTGCACCTGGCCCGTACACTGGCACGGACCCATGCGTCAGCACGTAGCATGACCCTCCCCCGTTTCCGTAACGTCACCTGTGCCCTAAGTCTTCCGTTCCCTAACCCTAACCCTAGCCCGGAACGGAAACCCACAACCAGCCCTACACCTTACCCGACGCCGTACCCTCCTCCTGGCCCGTACGCTGGCACTAATCCGTGCGTCAGCACGTAGCCTGCCTCTCCGCCGTTTCCGTACCCTCACCTGTACCCTAAGCCTTGCCGTTCCCTAACCCTAACACTACCCCGGAATGGCAACCCACCACCAACCCTACACCTTACCCTATGCCCTAGCCTACTCCTGGCCCGTACGCTGGCACTGACCCTTGCGTCAGCATGTAGCCTGCATCTGCCACGTTTCCATACCCTCACCTGTGCCCTAAGCCTTGCCGTTCCGTAACCCTAACCCTAGCCCGGTACGGAAAACCACCACCAGCCCTACACCTTTCCCATCGCAGTACCCTACTCCTGCCCAGTACGCGGCACTGACCCGTGCGTCAGTACGTAGCCTGCCTCTCCCACGTTTCCGTACCCTCACATGTGCCCTAAGCCTTGCCGTTCCCTAACCCTAACACTAGCCAGGAAGGGAAACCCACCACCAGCCCTACACCTTACCCTACGCCGTACCTTACTCCTGGCCCGGACGCTGGCACTGACCCATGCCTCAGCATGTAGCATGACCCTCCCACGTTCCCGTACTCTCACCTGTATCCTAAGCCTTGCCGTTCCCTAACCCTAACCCTAGCCCGGAACGGAAACCCACCACCAGCCCTACACCTTACCATAAGCCGTACCCTACTCCTGGCCCGTACGCTGGCACTGACTCGTGCGTCAGCATGTAGCCTGACCCTCCCACGTTTCTGTACCCTCACTTGTGCCCTAAGCCTTGCCGTTCCCTAACCCTGACCCTAGCCCGGAACGGAAACCCAGCACCAGCCGTACACCTTACACTACGCCGTACCTTACTCCTGGCCTGTACGCTGGCACTGACCCGTACGTCAGCACATAGCCTGATCCTCCCACGTTTCCGTACCCTCACCTGTGTGCTAAGCCTTGCCATACCCTAACGCTAACCCTAGCCCGGAACGGAAACCCAGCACCAGCCCTACACCTTACCCTGTGCCGTACCCTACTCCTGGCCCGTACGATGGCACTGAGCCGTGCGTCAGCACGTAGCCTGACCCTTCCATGTTTCCGTGCACTCACCTGTTCGCTAAGCCTTGCCGTTCACTACCCCTAACCCTAGCCCGGAATGGAAACCCACCACCAGCCCTACACCATACCCTACGACGTAACCTATTCTTGGCCCGTACGCTGGCACTGACCCGTGCGTCAGCATGTAGCCTGACCCTCCCACGTTTCCGTACACTCAGCTGTGCCCTAAGCCTTGCCGTTCCCTAACCCTAACCCTAGCCCGGAAAGGAAACACACCACCAGCCCTACACCTTACCCTACGCCATTGCCTACACCTGGCCTGTACGCTGGCACTGACCCCTGCGTCACCACATACCCTGACCCTCCCACGTTTCCGTACCCTCAACTGTTCCCTAAGCCTTGCCGTTCCCTAACCCTAACCCTAGTCCGGAACGGAAACCCACCAACCGCCCTACACCTTACCCTACGCCGTAACCTATTCTTGGCCCGTACGCTGGCACTGACCCGTGCGTCAGCATGTAGCCTGACCCTCCCACGTTTCCGTACCGTCACCTGTGCCCTAAGCCTTGCCGTTCCCTAACCCTAACCCTAGCCCGGAACGGGAACCCACCACCAGCCCTACACCTTACCCTATGCCGTAGCCTACTCCTCGCCCGTACGCTGGCACTAAGCCGTGCGTCAGCTCGTAGCCTGCCTCTCCCACGTTTCCGTACCCTCAACTATGCCCTAAGCCTTACCGTTACCTAAACCTAACCCTAGCCCGGAACGGAAACCCACCACCAGCCCTACACCTTACCTTTCGTGGTGCCCTACTCCTGGCATGTACGCTGGCACTGACCCTTGCATCAGCACGTAGCCTGCCTCTCCCACGTTTCTGTACCCTCACCTGTGCCCTAAGCCTTGCCGTTCGCTAACCCTAACCCTAGCCCGGAATGGAAACCCACCACCAACCCTACACCTTACCCTATGCCGTACCCTACTCCTGGCCCGTACACTGGCACTAACCCGTGTGTAAACACGTAGCCCGCCTCTCCCACGTTTCCGTACCCTCACCTCTGTCCTAAGCCTTGCCGTTCCCTAACCCTAACCCTAGCCCTGAACTGAAACTCACCACCATCCCTACACCTTAACCTACGCTGTACCCTTCTCCTGGCCGCTACGCTGGCACTGACACGTGCGTCAGCATGTAGCCTGACCCTCCCACGTTTCCGTACCCTCAACTATGCCCTAAGCCTTACCGTTACCTAAACCTAACCCTAGCCCGGAACGGAAACCCACCACAGCCCTCCACCTTACCCTACACCGTACCCTGCTCCTGGCCCATACGCTGGCACTGACCCGTGCAGCAGCACGTAGCCTGCCTCTCCCACGTTTCCGTACCCTCACCTGTGCCCTAAGACTTGCCGTTCCCTAACCCTAACCCTAGCCCGGAACGGAAAACCACCACCAGCCCTACACCTTGCCCTACGCCGTTGCGTACAACTGGCCCGTACCCTGAAACTGACCCGTGCGTCAGCACGTAGCCTCCCTCTCCCACGTTTTCGTACCCTCACCTGTGCCCTAAGCCTTTCGGTTCCCTAACACTAACCTTAGCCCGGAACGGAAACCCACCACCATCCGTACACCTTACCCTAAGCCGTAGCCTAATCCAGGCCCGTACGCTGGCACAGACCCGTGCATTGTCACGTAGCCTGACCCTCCCACGTTTCCGTACCATCACCTGTGCCCTAAGCCTTGCCATTCCCTAACCCTAACCCTAGCCCAGATCGGAAACCCACCACCAGCCCTAAACCTTACCCGACGCCGTACCCTACTTCTGTCCCGTACGCTGGCACTGACCCGTGCGTCAGAACGTATCCTGACCCTCCCACGTTTCCGTACCCTCACCTGTTCCCTAAGCCTTACTGTTCCCTAACCCTAACCCAAGACCGGAACGGAAACCCACCACCAACCTACACCTTACCCTACGCCGTACCCTACTCCTGGCCTGTACGCTGGCACTGACCCGTGCGTCAGTACGTAGCCTGACCCTCCCACGTTTCCGTACCCTCACCTGTACCCTAAGACTTGCAGTTCCGTAACACTAACCCTAGCCCGGAACGGAAACCCACGACCAGCCCTACACCTTACCCTGCGCCGTAGCCTACACCTGACCCGTACGCTGACACTGACCCGTGCGTCAGCACATAGCCTGCCTCTCCAACGTTTCCGTACCGTCACCTGTGCCCTAAGCCTTGCCGTTCCCTACCTCTAACCCTAGCATGGAAAGGAAACCTACCACCAGCCCTACACCTTACCCTACGCTGTTGCCTACTCCTGGCCTGTACGCTGGCACTGACCCGTGCGTCAGCATGTAGCCTAACCCTCCCACGTTTCCGTACCCTCACCTATGCCCTAAGACTTGCCGTTCACTAACCCTAACCCTAGCCCAGAACAGGAACCCACCACCAGCTCTACACATTACCCTATGCCATAGCCTACTCCAGGCCCATACGCTGGCACTGATCCGTGCGTCAGCACGTAGCCTGAACCTCCCACGTTTCCGTACCCTCACCTGTGCCCTAAGCCTTGCCGTTCCATAACCCTAACCCTAGCTCCGAACAGAAACACACCACCAGCCCTACACCTTACCCTACACCGTAGCCTACTCCTGGCCCATACGCTGGCACTGACCCGTGCGTCAGCACGTAGCCTGCCCCTCCCACGTTTCCGTACCCTCACCTGTGCCCTAAGCCTTGCCGTTGTCTAACCCTAACCCTAGCCCGGAACGCAAAGCCACCAACAGCCCTACACCTTACTCTACGGCGTACCCGACTCCTGGCCCGTAGGCTGGCACTGACCTGTGCGTTAGCACGTAGCCTGACCCTCCCACGTTTCCGTACCCTCACCTGTGCCCTAGGCCTTGCCATTCCCTAACCGTAACCCTAGCCTGGAACGGAAACCCACCACCAGCCCTACACCTTACCCTAAACCGTAGCCTACTCCTGGCCAGTACGCTGGCACTGACCCTTGCGTCAGCACGTAGCCTCACCCTCCCACGTTTCCATACCCTCATCTGTTCCCTAAGAATTGCCGTTCCCTAACCCTAACCCTAGCCCGAAACGGAAAACCACCACCAGCCCTACACCTTACCCTACGCCGTACCGTACTCCTGGCCCATACACTGGCACTGACCTGTGCTTAAGCATGTAGCCTGACTCTCCCACGTTTCCATACCCTCACCTGTGCCCTAAGCCTTGCCGTTCCCTAACACTAACCCTAGCCCGGAACGGAAACCCACCACCGGGCATACGCCTTACCCTAGGCCGTAGCCTGCACCTGGCCCGTACACTGGCACGGACCCATGCGTCAGCACGTAGCATGACCCTCCCCCGTTTCCGTAACGTCACCTGTGCCCTAAGTCTTCCGTTCCCTAACCCTAACCCTAGCCCGGAACGGAAACCCACCACCAGCCCTACACCTTACCCGACGCCGTACCCTCCTCCTGGCCCGTACGCTGGCACTAATCCGTGCGTCAGCACGTAGCCTGCCTCTCCGCCGTTTCCGTACCCTCACCTGTACCCTAAGCCTTGCCGTTCCCTAACCCTAACACTACCCCGGAATGGCAACCCACCACCAACCCTACACCTTACCCTATGCCCTAGCCTACTCCTGGCCCGTACGCTGGCACTGACCCTTGCGTCAGCATGTAGCCTGCATCTGCCACGTTTCCATACCCTCACCTGTGCCCTAAGCCTTGCCGTTCCGTAACCCTAACCCTAGCCCGGTACGGAAAACCACCACCAGCCCTACACCTTTCCCAACGCCGTACCCTACTCCTGCCCAGTACGCGGCACTGACCCGTGCGTCAGTACGTAGCCTGCCTCTCCCACGTTTCCGTACCCTCACATGTGCCCTAAGCCTTGCTGTTCCCTAACCCTAACACTAGCCAGGAAGGGAAACCCACCACCAGCCCTACACCTTACCCTACGCCGTACCTTACTCCTGGCCCGGACGCTGGCACTGACCCATGCCTCAGCATGTAGCATGACCCTCCCACGTTCCCGTACTCTCACCTGTATCCTAAGCCTTGCCGTTCCCTAACCCTAACCCTAGCCCGGAACGGAAACCCACCACCAGCCCTACACCTTACCATAAGCCGTACCCTACTCCTGGCCCGTACGCTGACACTGACTCGTGCGTCAGCATGTAGCCTGACCCTCCCACGTTTCTGTACCCTCACTTGTGCCCTAAGCCTTGCCGTTCCCTAACCCTGACCCTAGCCCGGAACGGAAACCCAGCACCAGCCGTACACCTTACACTACGCCGTACCTTACTCCTGGCCCGTACGCTGGCACTGACCCGTACGTCAGCACATAGCCTGATCCTCCCACGTTTCCGTACCCTCACCTGTGTGCTAAGCCTTGCCATACCCTAACGCTAACCCTAGCCCGGAACGGAAACCCAGCACCAGCCCTACACCTTACCCTGTGCCGTACCCTATTCCTGGCCCGTACGATGGCACTGAGCCATGCGTCAGCACGTAGCCTGAACCTCCCACGTTTCCGTACCCTCACCTGTGCCCTAAGCCTTGCCGTTCCCTAACCCTAACCCTAGCCCGGAACGGAAACCCACCACCAGCCCTACACCTTACCCTACACCGTAACCTACTCCTGGCCCGTACGCTGGCACTGACCCGTGCGTCAGCTCATAGCCTGCCTCTCCCACGTTTCCGTACCCTCACCTGTGCCCTAAGCGTTGCAGTTCCCTAACCCTAACCCTAGCCCGGAACGGAAACCCACCACCAGCCCTACACCTTACCCTACGCCGTACCCGACACCTGGCCCGTATGCTGGCACTGACCCGTGTGTCCCGACGTAGCCTGACCCACCCACGTTTCCGTACCCTCACCTGTACCCTAAGCCTTGTCGTTCCCTACCCCTAACCCTAGCCCGGAACGGAAACCCACCACCAGCCCTACACCTTACACTACGCCGTACCCGACACCTGGCCCGTACGCTGGCACTAACCCGTGCGTCAGCACGTAGCCTGCCTCTCCCACGTCTCCGTACCCTCGCCTGTTCCCTAAGACTTGCCGTTCCCTAAACGTAAACCCAGCCCGGAAAGGAAACCCACCACCAGCCCTACACCTTGCCCTACACCGTTGCCTACTCCTGGCCTGTATGCTGGCACTGACCCGTTCGTCAGCAAATTGCCTGACCCTCCCACGTTTCCGTACCCTCACCTGTGCCCTAAGGCTTGTCGTTCTCTAACCCTAACCCTAGCCAGGAACGGAAACCCAGCACCAGCCCTAAACGTTACCCGACGCCGTACCCAACTTCTGGCCCGTACGCTGGCACTAACCCGTGCGCCAGCATGTAGCCTGACCCTCCAACGTTTCCGTACCCTCACCTGTGCCCTAAGACTTGCCGTTCCCTAACCCTAACCCTAGCCCGGAACGGAAACCCACCACCAGCCCTACACCTTAAACTACGCCGTACCCTACTTCTGGCCCATACACTGGCACTGACCCGTGCGTCAGCACGTAGCCTGCCTCTCCAACGTTTCCGTACCCTCACCGGTGCCCTAAGCCTTGCTTTTCCCTAACCCTAACCCTAACCCTTAACGGAAACTCACCACCATCCCTACACCTTAACCTACGCTGTACCCTTCTCCTGGCTGGTACGGTGGCAATGACCCGTGCGTCAGCCTGTAGCCTGACCCTCCCACGTTTCCGTACCCTCACCTGTTCCCTAAGTCTTGCCGTTCCCTAACCCTAACCCTAGCCCGGAAAGGAAACCCACCACCAGCCCTACACCTTACCCTGTGCCATACCCTACTCCTGGCCCGTACGATGGCACTGAGCCGTGCGTCAGCACGTAGCCTGACCCTTCCATGTTTCCGTACACTCACCTGTTCGCTAAGCCTTGCCATTCCCTAACCCTAACCCTAGCCCGGAACGGAAACCCACCACCAGCCCTACACCTTACCCTGTGCCGTACCCTACTCCTGGCCCGTACGATGGCACTGAGCCGTGCGTCAGCACGTAGCCTGACCCTTCCATGTTTCCGTGCACTCACCTGTTCGCTAAGCCTTGCCGTTCCCTACCCCTAACCCTAGCCCGGAATGGAAACCCACCACCAGCCCTACACCATACCCTACGCCATACCGTACTGCTGGCACGTATGCTACCACTGACCCGTGTGTCAGCACGTAGCCTGCCTCTGCCACGTTTCCGTACCCTCGCCTGTGCCCTAAGCCTTGCCGTTCCCTAACCCTAACTCTAGCCCGGAACGGGAACCCACCACCAGCCCTACACCTTACCCTATGCCGTAGCCTACTCCTCGCCCGTACGCTGGCACTAAGCCGTGCGTCAGCACGTAGCCTGCCTCTCCCACGTTTCCGTACCCTCAACTATGCCCTAAGCCTTACCGTTACCTAAACCTAACCCTAGCCCGGAACGGAAACCCACCACCAGCCCTACACCTTACCTTTCGTAGTACCCTACTCCTGGCATGTACGCTGGCACTGACCCGTGCGTCAGCACGTAGCCTGCCTCTCCCACGATTCCGTAACCTCACCTGTGCCCTAAGCCTTGCCGTTCGCTAACCCTAACCCTAGCCCGGAATAGAAACCCACCACCAACCCTACACCTTACCCTATGCCGTACCCTACTCCTGGCCCGTACACTGGCAGTAACCCGTGTGTAAACACGTAGCCCGCCTCTCCCACGTTTCCGTAGCCTCACCTCTGCCCTAAGCCTTGCCGTTCCCTAACCCTAACCCTAGCCTGAAACGGAAAAGCACCACCAGCCCTACACCTTACCCTACGCCGTACCCTACACTTGGCCCGTACGCTGGCACTGACCCGTGCGTCAGCACGTAGCCTGCCCCTCCCACGTTTCCGTACCCACAACTGTGCCCTAAGCCATGTCATTCCCTAACCCTAACCCTAGCCCGGAACGGAAACCCACCACCACCCCTACACCTTACCCTATGCCGTAGCCTACTCCTGAACCGTACGCTGGCACGGAACCATACGTCAGCACGTAGCCTGCCTCTCCCACGTTTCCGTACCCTCACCTGTACCCTAAGCCTTGCCGTTCCCTAACCCTAACACTAGCCCCGAACAGAAACCCACCACCAGCCCTACACCTTACCCTACGCTGAACCTTACTCCTGGCCCGGACGCTGGCACTGACCCATGCCTCAGCAAGTAGCCTGACCCTCCCACGTTTCCGTACCCTCACCTGTTCCCTAAGCCTTGCCGTTCCCTAACTCTAACCCTAGCCCACAAAGGAAACCCACCACAAGCCCTAAACCTTACCCTACGCCGTTGCCTATTCCTGGCCTGTACGCTGGCACTAAACCGTGCGTCAGCACATAGCCTGACCCTACGACGTTTCCATATCCTCACCTGTGTCCTTGCCATTCCATAACCCTAACCCTAGCCCCGAATGGAAAACGACCACCAGCCCTACACCTTACACTACGCCGTACCCTACTCCTGGCCCGTACGCTGGCACGGATCCGTGCGTTGGCATGTAGCCTGACCTTCCCAGGTTTCCGTACCCTCACCTGTGCCCTATTCCTTTCCGTTCCCTAACCCTAACGCTAGCCCGGAATAGAAACCCAGCACCAGCCCTACACCTTACCCTATGCCGTACCCTGCTCCTGGCCCTTACGCTGGCACTGAACCGTGCGGCATCACGTAGCCTGCCTCTCCCACGTTTCCGTAGCCTCACCTCTGCCCTAAGACTTGCCGTTCCCTAACCCTAACCATAGCCCGGAACGGAAACCCACCACCATCCGTACACCTTACCCTAAGCCGTAGCCTAATCCAGGCCCGTACGCTGGCACAGACCCGTGCATTGTCACGTAGCCTGACCCTCCCACGTTTCCGTACCATCACCTGTGCCCTAAGCCTTGCCATTCCCTAACCCTAACCCTAGCCCAGATCGGAAACCCACCACCAGCCCTAAACCTTACCTGACGCCGTACCCTACTTCTGTCCCGTACGCTGGCACTGACCCGTGCGTCAGAACGTAGCCTGACCCTCCCACGTTTCCGTACCCTCACCTGTTCCCTAAGCCTTACTGTTCCCTAACCCTAACCCAAGACCGGAACGGAAACCCACCACCAACCTACACCTTACCCTACGCCGTACCCTACTCCTGGCCTGTACGCTGGCACTGACCCGTGCGTCAGTACGTAGCCTGACCCTCCCACGTTTCCGTACCCTCACCTGTACCCTAAGACTTGCAGTT
Organism: Mesoplodon bidens; assembly: GCF_964165515.1. Lineage (NCBI taxonomy): Eukaryota > Metazoa > Chordata > Mammalia > Artiodactyla > Ziphiidae > Mesoplodon > Mesoplodon bidens. Next base: position 73,208 of record NC_138177.1, read on the forward strand.
CCGTAACCCTAACCCTAGCCCGGAATGGAAACCCACGACCAGCCCTACACCTTACCCTGCGCCGTAGCCTACACCTGACCCGTACGCTGACACTGACCCGTGCGTCAGCACATAGCCTGCCTCTCCAACGTTTCCGTACCGTCACCTGTGCCCTAAGCCTTGCCGTTCCCTACATCTAACCCTAGCATGGAAAGGAAACCTACCACCAGCCCTACACCTTACCCTACGCTGTTGCCTACTCCTGGCCTGTATGCTGGCAGTGAACCGTGCGTCAGCACATAGCCTGACCCTTCCACATTTCCGTACCCTCACCTGTGCCCTAAGGCTTGTCGTCCCCTAACCCTAACCCTAGCCCAGAACAGGAACCCACCACCAGCTCTACACATTACCCTATGCCATAGCCTACTCCAGGCCCATACGCTGGCACTGATCCGTGTGTCAGCACGTAGCCTGAACCTCCCACGTTTCCGTACCCTCACCTGTGCCCTAAGCCTTGCCGTTCCATAACCCTAACCCTAGCTCCGAACGGAAACACACCACCAGCCCTACACCTTACCCTACACCGTAGCCTACTCCTGGCCCATACGCTGGCACTGACCCGTGCGTCAGCACGTAGCCTGCCCCTCCCACGTTTCCGTACCCTCACCTGTGCCCTAAGCCTTGCCGTTGTCTAACCCTAACCCTAGCCCGGAACGCAAAGCCACCAACAGCCCTACACCTTACCCTACGCCGTACCCGACTCCTGGCCCGTAGGCTGGCACTGACCTGTGCGTTAGCACGTAGCCTGACCCTCCCACGTTTCCGTACCCTCACCTGTGCCCTAGGCCTTGCCATTCCCTAACCGTAACCGTAGCGTGGAACGGAAACCCACAACCAGCCCTACACCTTACCCTAAACCGTAGCCTACTCCTGGCCAGTACGCTGGCACTGACCCATGCGTCAGCACGTAGCCTCACCCTCCCACGTTTCCATACCCTCATCTGTTCCCTAAGAATTGCCGTTCCCTAACCCTAACCCTAGCCCGAAACGGAAAACCACCACCAGCCCTACACCTTACCCTACGCCGTACCGTACTCCTGGCCCGTACACTGGCACTGACCTGTGCTTAAGCATGTAGCCTGCCTCTCCCACGTTTCCATACCCTCACCTGTGCCCTAAGCCTTGCCGTTCCCTAACACTAACCCTAGCCCGGAACGGAAACCCACCACCGGGCATACGCCTTACCCTAGGCCGTAGCCTGCACCTGGCCCGTACACTGGCACGGACCCATGCGTCAGCACGTAGCATGACCCTCCCCCGTTTCCGTAACGTCACCTGTGCCCTAAGTCTTCCGTTCCCTAACCCTAACCCTAGCCCGGAACGGAAACCCACCACCAGCCCTACAACTTACCCGACGCCGTACCCTCCTCCTGGCCCGTACGCTGGCACTAATCCGTGCGTCAGCACGTAGCCTGCCTCTCCGCCGTTTCCGTACCCTCACCTGTACCCTAAGCCTTGCCGTTCCCTAACCCTAACACTACCCCGGAATGGCAACCCACCACCAACCCTACACCTTACCCTATGCCCTAGCCTACTCCTGGCCCGTACGCTGGCACTGACCCTTGCGTCAGCATGTAGCCTGCATCTGCCACGTTTCCATACCCTCACCTGTGCCCTAAGCCTTGCCGTTCCGTAACCCTAACCCTAGCCCGGTACGGAAAGCCACCACCAGCCCTACACCTTTCCCAACGCCGTACCCTACTCCTGCCCAGTACGCGGCACTGACCCGTGCGTCAGTACGTAGCCTGCCTCTCCCACGTTTCCGTACCCTCACATGTGCCCTAAGCCTTGCCGTTCCCTAACCCTAACACTAGCCAGGAAGGGAAACCCACCACCAGCCCTACACCTTACCCTACGCCGTACCTTACTCCTGGCCCGGACGCTGGCACTGACCCATGCCTCAGCATGTAGCATGACCCTCCCACGTTCCCGTACTCTCACCTGTATCCTAAGCCTTGCCGTTCCCTAACCCTAACCCTAGCCCGGAACGGAAACCCACCACCAGCCCTATACCTTACCATAAGCCGTACCCTACTCCTGGCCCGTACGCTGGCACTGACTCGTGCGTCAGCATGTAGCCTGACCCTCCCACGTTTCTGTACCCTCACTTGTGCCCTAAGCCTTGCCGTTCCCTAACCCTGACCCTAGCCCGGAACGGAAACCCAGCACCAGCCGTACACCTTACACTACGCCGTACCTTACTCCTGGCCCGTACGCTGGCACTGACCCGTACGTCAGCACATAGCCTGATCCTCCCACGTTTCCGTACCCTCACCTGTGTGCTAAGCCTTGCCATACCCTAACGCTAACCCTAGCCCGGAACGGAAACCCAGCACCAGCCCTACACCTTACCCTGTGCCGTACCCTACTCCTGGCCCGTACGATGGCACTGAGCCGTGCGTCAGCACGTAGCCTGACCCTTCCATGTTTCCGTACACTCACCTGTTCCCTAAGCCTTGCCATTCCCTAACCCTAACCCTAGCCCGGAAAGGAAACCCACCACCAGCCCTACACCTTACCCTACGCCATTGCCTACACCTGGCCTGTACGCTGGCACTGACCCCTGCGTCACCACATACCCTGACCCTCCCACGTTTCCGTACCCTCAACTGTTCCCTAAGCCTTGCCGTTCCCTAACCCTAACCCTAGTCCGGAACGGAAACCCACCAACCGCCCTACACCTTACCCTACGCCGTAACCTATTCTTGGCCCGTACGCTGGCACTGACCCGTGCGTCAGCATGTAGCCTGACCCTCCCACGTTTCCGTACCGTCACCTGTGCCCTAAGCCTTGCCGTTCCCTAACCCTAACCCTAGCCCGGAACGGGAACCCACCACCAGCCCTACACCTTACCCTATGCCGTTCCCTACTCCTGGCCCGTACGCTGGCACTAAGCCGTGCGTCAGCACGTAGCCTGCCTCTCCCACGTTTCCGTACCCTCAACTATGCCCTAAGCCTTACCGTTACCTAAACCTAACCCTAGCCCGGAACGGAAACCCACCACCAGCCCTACACCTTACCTTTCGTGGTACCCTACTCCTGGCATGTACGCTGGCACTGACCCGTGCATCAGCACGTAGCCTGCCTCTCCCACGTTTCCGTACCCTCACCTGTGCCCTAAGCCTTGCCGTTCGCTAACCCTAACCCTAGCCCGGAACGGAAACCCACCACCAACCCTACACGTTACCCTATGCCGTACCCTACTCCTGGCCCGTACACTGGCACTAACCCGTGTGTAAACACGTAGCCCGCCTCTCCCACGTTTCCGTACCCTCACCTCTGCCCTAAGCCTTGCCGTTCCCTAACCCTAACCCTAGCCCTGAACGGAAACTCACCACCATCCCTACACCTTAACCTACGCTGTACCCTTCTCCTGGCCGCTACGCTGGCACTGACACGTGCGTCAGCATGTAGCCTGACCCTCCCACGTTTCCGTACCCTCAACTATGCCCTAAGCCTTACCGTTACCTAAACCTAACCCTAGCCCAGAACGGAAACCCACCACAGCCCTCCACCTTACCCTACACCGTACCCTGCTCCTGGCCCATACGCTGGCACTGACCCGTGCGGCAGCACGTAGCCTGCCTCTCCCACGTTTCTGTACCCTCACCTGTGCCCTAAGACTTGCCGTTCCCTAACCCTAACCCTAGCCTGGAACGGAAAACCACCACCAGCCCTACACCTTGCCCTACGCCGTTGCGTACAACTGGCCCGTACCCTGAAACTGACCCGTGCGTCAGCACGTAGCCTCCCTCTCCCACGTTTTCGTACCCTCACCTGTGCCCTAAGCCTTTCGGTTCCCTAACACTAACCTTAGCCCGGAACGGAAACCCACCACCATCCGTACACCTTACCCTAAGCCGTAGCCTAATCCAGGCCCGTACGCTGGCACAGACCCGTGCATTGTCACGTAGCCTGACCCTCCCACGTTTCCGTACCATCACCTGTGCCCTAAGCCTTGCCATTCCCTAACCCTAACCCTAGCCCAGATCGGAAACCCACCACCAGCCCTAAACCTTACCCGACGCCGTACCCTACTTCTGTCCCGTACGCTGGCACTGACCCGTGCGTCAGAACGTAGCCTGACCCTCCCACGTTTCCGTACCCTCACCTGTTCCCTAAGCCTTACTGTTCCCTAACCCTAACCCAAGACCGGAACGGAAACCCACCACCAACCTACACCTTACCCTACGCCGTACCCTACTCCTGGCCTGTACGCTGGCACTGACCCGTGCGTCAGTACGTAGCCTGACCCTCCCACGTTTCCGTACCCTCACCTGTACCCTAAGACTTGCAGTTCCGTAACCCTAACCCTAGCCCGGAACGGAAACCCACGACCAGCCCTACACCTTACCCTGCGCCGTAGCCTACACCTGACCCGTACGCTGACACTGACCCGTGCGTCAGCACATAGCCTGCCTCTCCAACGTTTCCGTACCGTCACCTGTGCCCTAAGCCTTGCCGTTCCCTACCTCTAACCCTAGCATGGAAAGGAAACCTACCACCAGCCCTACACCTTACCCTACGCTGTTGCCTACTCCTGGCCTGTACGCTGGCAGTGAACCGTGCGTCAGCACATAGCCTGACCCTTCCACGTTTCCGTACCCTCACCTGTGCCCTAAGGCTTGTCGTTCCCTAACCCTAACCCTAGCCCAGAACAGGAACCCACCACCAGCTCTACACATTACCCTATGCCATAGCCTACTCCAGGCCCATACGCTGGCACTGATCCGTGCGTCAGCACGTAGCCTGAACCTCCCACGTTTCCGTACCCTCACCTGTGCCCTAAGCCTTGCCGTTCCATAACCCTAACCCTAGCTCCGAACAGAAACACACCACCAGCCCTACACCTTACCCTACACCGTAGCCTACTCCTGGCCCATACGCTGGCACTGACCCGTGCGTCAGCACGTAGCCTGCCCCTCCCACGTTTCCGTACCCTCACCTGTGCCCTAGGCCTTGCCGTTGTCTAACCCTAACCCTAGCCCGGAACGCAAAGCCACCAACAGCCCTACACCTTACCCTACGCCGTACCCGACTCCTGGCCCGTAGGCTGGCACTGACCTGTGCATTAGCACGTAGCCTGACCCTCCCACGTTTCCGTACCCTCACCTGTGCCCTAGGCCTTGCCATTCCCTAACCGTAACCCTAGCCTGGAACGGAAACCCACCACCAGCCCTACACCTTACCCTAAACCGTAGCCTACTCCTGGCCAGTACGCTGGCACTGACCCTTGCGTCAGCACGTAGCCTCACCCTCCCACGTTTCCATACCTTCATCTGTTCCCTAAGAATTGCCGTTCCCTAACCCTAACCCTAGCCCGAAACGGAAAACCACCACCAGCCCTACACCTTACCCTACGCCGTACCGTACTCCTGGCCCATACACTGGCACTGACCTGTGCTTAAGCATGTAGCCTGACTCTCCCACGTTTCCATACCCTCACCTGTGCCCTAAGCCTTGCCGTTCCCTAACACTAACCCTAGCCCGGAACGGAAACCCACCACCGGGCATACGCCTTACCCTAGGCCGTAGCCTGCACCTGGCCCGTACACTGGCACGGACCCATGCGTCAGCACGTAGCATGACCCTCCCCCGTTTCCGTAACGTCACCTGTGCCCTAAGTCTTCCGTTCCCTAACCCTAACCCTAGCCCGGAACGGAAACCCACCACCAGCCCTACACCTTACCCGACGCCGTACCCTCCTCCTGGCCCGTACGCTGGCACTAATCCGTGCGTCAGCACGTAGCCTGCCTCTCCGCCGTTTCCGTACCCTCACCTGTACCCTAAGCCTTGCCGTTCCCTAACCCTAACACTACCCCGGAATGGCAACCCACCACCAACCCTACACCTTACCCTATGCCCTAGCCTACTCCTGGCCCGTACGCTGGCACTGACCCTTGCGTCAGCATGTAGCCTGCATCTGCCACGTTTCCATACCCTCACCTGTGCCCTAAGCCTTGCCGTTCCGTAACCCTAACCCTAGCCCGGTACGGAAAACCACCACCAGCCCTACACCTTTCCCAACGCCGTACCCTACTCCTGCCCAGTACGCGGCACTGACCCGTGCGTCAGTACGTAGCCTGCCTCTCCCACGTTTCCGTACCCTCACATGTGCCCTAAGCCTTGCCGTTCCCTAACCCTAACACTAGCCAGGAAGGGAAACCCACCACCAGCCCTACACCTTACCCTACGCCGTACCTTACTCCTGGCCCGGACGCTGGCACTGACCCATGCCTCAGCATGTAGCATGACCCTCCCACGTTCCCGTACTCTCACCTGTATCCTAAGCCTTGCCGTTCCCTAACCCTAACCCTAGCCCGGAACGGAAACCCACCACCAGCCCTACACCTTACCATAAGCCGTACCCTACTCCTGGCCCGTACGCTGACACTGACTCGTGCGTCAGCATGTAGCCTGACCCTCCCACGTTTCTGTACCCTCACTTGTGCCCTAAGCCTTGCCGTTCCCTAACCCTGACCCTAGCCCGGAACGGAAACCCAGCACCAGCCGTACACCTTACACTACGCCGTACCTTACTCCTGGCCCGTACGCTGGCACTGACCCGTACGTCAGCACATAGCCTGATCCTCCCACGTTTCCGTACCCTCACCTGTGTGCTAAGCCTTGCCATACCCTAACGCTAACCCTAGCCCGGAACGGAAACCCAGCAACAGCCCTACACCTTACCCTGTGCCGTAACCTACTCCTGGCCCGTACGATGGCACTGAGCCATGCGTCAGCACGTAGCCTGAACCTCCCACGTTTCCGTACCCTCACCTGTGCCCTAAGCCTTGCCGTTCCCTAACCCTAACCCTAGCCCGGAACGGAAACCCACCACCAGCCCTACACCTTACCCTACACCGTAACCTACTCCTGGCCCGTACGCTGGCACTGACCCGTGCGTCAGCACATAGCCTGCCTCTCCCACGTTTCCGTACCCTCACCTGTGCCCTAAGCGTTGCAGTTCCCTAACCCTAACCCTAGCCCGGAACGGAAACCCACCACCAGCCCTACACCTTACCCTACGCCGTACCCGACACCTGGCCCGTATGCTGGCACTGACCCGTGTGTCCCGACGTAGCCTGACCCACCCACGTTTCCGTACCCTCACCTGTACCCTAAGCCTTGTCGTTCCCTACCCCTAACCCTAGCCCGGAACGGAAACCCACCACCAGCCCTACACCTTACACTACGCCGTACCCGACACCTGGCCCGTACGCTGGCACTAACCCGTGCGTCAGCACGTAGCCTGCCTCTCCCACGTCTCCGTACCCTCGCCTGTTCCCTAAGCCTTGCCGTTCCCTAAACGTAAACCTAGCCCGGAAAGGAAACCCACCACCAGCCCTACACCTTGCCCTACACCGTTGCCTACTCCTGGCCTGTATGCTGGCACTGACCCGTTCGTCAGCAAATTGCCTGACCCTCCCACGTTTCCGTACCCTCACCTGTGCCCTAAGGCTTGTCGTTCTCTAACCCTAACCCTAGCCCGGAACGGAAACCCAGCACCAGCCCTAAACGTTACCCGACGCCGTACCCAACTTCTGGCCCGTACGCTGGCACTAACCCGTGCGCCAGCATGTAGCCTGACCCTCCAACGTTTCCGTACCCTCACCTGTGCCCTAAGACTTGCCGTTCCCTAACCCTAACCCTAGCCCGGAACGGAAACCCACCACCAGCCCTACACCTTAAACTACGCCGTACCCTACTTCTGGCCCATACACTGGCACTGACCCGTGCGTCAGCACGTAGCCTGCCTCTCCAACGTTTCCGTACCCTCACCGGTGCCCTAAGCCTTGCCATTCCCTAACCCTAACCCTAACCCTTAACGGAAACTCACCACCATCCCTACACCTTAACCTACGCTGTACCCTTCTCCTGGCTGGTACGGTGGCAATGACCCGTGCGTCAGCCTGTACCCTGACCCTCCCACGTTTCCGTACCCTCACCTGTTCCCTAAGCCTTGCCGTTCCCTAACCCTAACCCTAGCCCGGAAAGGAAACCCACCACCAGCCCTACACCTTACCCTGTGCCGTACCCTACTCCTGGCCCGTACGATGGCACTGAGCCGTGCGTCAGCACGTAGCCTGACCCTTCCATGTTTCCGTACACTCACCTGTTCACTAAGCCTTGCCATTCCCTAACCCTAACCCTAGCCCGGAACGGAAACCCACCACCAGCCCTACACCTTACCCTGTGCCGTACCCTAATCCTGGCCCGTACGATGGCACTGAGCCGTGCGTCAGCACGTAGCCTGACCCTTCCATGTTTCCGTGCACTCACCTGTTCGCTAAGCCTTGCCGTTCCCTACCCCTAACCCTAGCCCGGAATGGAAACCCACCACCAGCCCTACACCATACCCTACGCCATACCGTACTGCTGGCACGTATGCTACCACTGACCCGTGTGTCAGCACGTAGCCTGCCTCTGCCACGTTTCCGTACCCTCGCCTGTGCCCTAAGCCTTGCCGTTCCCTAACCCTAACTCTAGCCCGGAACGGGAACCCACCACCAGCCCTACACCTTACCCTATGCCGTAGCCTACTCCTCGCACGTACGCTGGCACTAAGCCGTGCGTCAGCACGTAGCCTGCCTCTCCCACGTTTCCGTACCCTCAACTATTCCCTAAGCCTTACCGTTACCTAAACCTAACCCTAGCCCGGAACGGAAACCCACCACCAGCCCTACACCTTACCTTTCGTAGTACCCTACTCCTGGCATGTACGCTGGCACTGACCCGTGCGTCAGCACGTAGCCTGCCTCTCCCACGTTTCCGTAACCTCACCTGTGCCCTATTCCTTTCCGTTCCCTAACCCTAACGCTAGCCCGGAATAGAAACCCAGCACCAGCCCTACACCTTACCCTACGCCGTACCCTGCTCCTGGCCCATACGCTGGCACTGACCCGTGCGGCATCACGTAGCCTGCCTCTCCCACGTTTCCGTAGCCTCACCTCTGCCCTAAGACTTGACGTTCCCTAACCCTAACCATAGCCCGGAACGGAAAACCACCACCAGCCCTACACATTACCCTACGCCGTACCCTACTCCTGGCCCGTACGCTGGCACTGACACGTGCGTCAGCACATAGCCTGCCCCTCCCACGTTTCCATACCCTCACCTGTGCCCTAAGCCTTGTCATTCCCTAAACCTAACCCTAGCCCGGAACAGAAACCCAACACCACCCCTACACCTTACCCTATGCCGTAGCCTAATCCTGACCCATACGCTGGCACGGAACCATGCGTCAGCACGTAGCCTGCCTCTCACACGTTTCCGTACTCTCACCTGTGCCCTAAAACTTGCCGTACCCTAACACTAATCCTAGCCCGGAACGGAAACCCACCACCAACCCTACTCCTTACCCTACACCGTACCCTATTCCTGGCCCGTACGCTGGCACTGACCCGTGCGTCAGCACGTAGCCTGCCACTCCAAAGTTTCCATACCCTCACATGTGCCCTAAGCCTTGCCGTTCCCTAACCCTAACCCTAGCCCAGAAAGGAAACCCACCACAAGCCCTAAACCTTACCCTACGCCGTTGCCTACTCCTGGCCTGTACGCTGGCACTAAACCGTGCGTCAGCACATAGCCTGACCCTACGACGTTTCCATATCCTCACCTGTGTCCTAAGCCTTGCCATTCCATAACCCTAACCCTAGCCCCGAATGGAAAACGACCACCAGCCCTACACCTTACACTACGCCGTACCCTACTCCTGGCCCGTACGCTGGCACGGATCCGTGCGTTGGCACGTAGCCTGACCTTCCCAGGTTTCCGTACCCTCACCTGTGCCCTATTCCTTTCCGTTCCCTAACCCTAACGCTAGCCCGGAATAGAAACCCAGCACCAGCCCTACACCTTACCCAACGCCGTACCCTACTCCTGGCCGTACGCTGGCACTGACCCGTGCGTCACCAAGTAGCCTGCCACTCCCAAGTTTCCATACGCTCACCTGTGCCCTAAGCCTTGCCGTTCCCTAAGCCTAACCCTAGCCCGGAACAGAAACCCAGCACCAGCCCTACACCTTACCCTACGCCGTACCCTGCTCCTGGCCCATACGCTGGCACTGACCCGTGCGGCATCACGTAGCCTGCCTCTCCCACGTTTCCGTACCGTCACCTGTGCCCTAAGACTTGCCGTTCCCTAACCCTAACCCTAGCCCGGAAGGGAAAACCACCACCAGCCCTACACATTACCCTACGCCGTACCCTACTCCTGGCCCGTACGCTGGCACTGACACGTGCGTCAGCACATAGCCTGCCCCTCCCACGTTTCCATACCCTCACCTGTGCCCTAAGCCTTGTCATTCCCTAAACCTAACCCTAGCCCGGAACAGAAACCCAACACCACCCCTACACCTTACCCTATGCCGTAGCCTAATCCTGACCCATACGCTGGCACGGAACCATGCGTCAGCACGTAGCCTGCCTCTCACACGTTTCCGTACCCTCACCTGTGCCCTAAAACTTGCCGTACTCTAACGCTAATCCTAGCCCGGAACGGAAACCCACCACCAGCCCTACTCCTTACCCTACGCCGTACCCTATTCCTGGCCCGTACGCTGGCACTGACCCGTGCGTCAGCACGTAGCCTGCCACTCCAAAGTTTCCGTACCCTCACATGTGCCCTAAGCCTTGCCGTTCCCTAACCCTAACCCTAGCCCAGAAAGGAAACCCACCACCAGCCCTACACCTTACCCTACGTTGAAGCCTACTCCTGGCCCGTACGCTGGCACTGACTTGTTCGTCATCACGTAGGCTGACCCTCCCACGTTTCTGTACCCTCACCTGTGCCCTAAGCCTTGCCGTTCCCTAAGCATAACCGTACCCGGGAACAGAAACCCACCAACAGCCCTACACCTTACCCTACGCTGTAGCCTAATCATAACCCGTATGCTGGCACTGACCCGTGCGTCAGAACGTAGCCTGACCCTCCCACGTTTCAATACCCTCACCTGTTCCCTAAGCCTTACTGTTCCCTAACCCTAATCCTAGCCCAAAAAGGAAACCCACCACCAGCCCTACACGTTACCCAACGCCGTTGCCTACTCCTGGCCTGTATGCTGGCACTGACCCATGCGTCAGCAAATAGCCTGAACCTCCCACGTTTCCGTACCCTCACCTGTGCCCAAAGGCTTGTCGTTCTCTAACACTAACCCAAGCCCGGATCGGAAACACACCACCAGCCCTAAACGTTACCCGACGCCGTACCCTACTTCTGGCCCTTACGCTGGCACTGACCCGTGCGTCAGCATGTAGCCTGACCCTCCCACGTTTCCGTACCCTCACCTATGCCCTAAAACTTGCCGTTCCCTAACCCTCACCCTAGCCCGGAACGGAAACCCACCACCAGCCCTACACCTTACCCTACGCCGTACCCTAATCCTGGCCCGTACGCTGGCAGTGACCCGTGCGTCAGCACGTAGGCAGACCCTCCCACGTTTCCGTACCCTCACCTGTTCCGTAGGCCTTGCCATTCCCTAACCCTAACCCTAGCACGGAACGGAAACCCACCACCAGCCCTACACATTACCCTATGCCCTGGGCTACTACTGGCCCGTACACTGGCACTGACCCATGCGTCAGCATGTAGCCTGACCCTCCCACGTTTCCGTACCCTCACCTGTGCCCTAAGCCTTGCCTTTCCCTACTAACCCTAGCCCGGAACAGAAAACCACCATTACCCCTACACCTTACCGTACGCCGTACCCTACTCCAGGCCCGTACGCTGACACTGACCCCTGAGTCAGCACATAGCCTGCCTCTACCACGTTTCCGTACCCTCACATGTGCCCTAAACCTTGCCGTTCCCTAACCCTAACCCTAGCCCGGAACGGAAATCCACCACAAGCCCTATACCTTAACCTAAGCCGTTGCCATCTCCTGGCCTGTATGCTGGCACTGACACGTGCGTCACCACGTAGCATGCCCCTCCCACGTTTCCGTACCCTCACCTGTGCCCTAAGCCTTGCCGTTCCCTAACCCTAACCCTAGCCCGGAACGGAAAACCACCACCAGCCCTACACCTTACCCTACGCCGTACCCTACTCCTGGCCCATACACTAGCACTGACCCGTGCGTCAGCACGTAGTCTGACCCTCCCACGTTTCCGTACCCTCACCTGTGCCGTAAGCATTGCCGTTCCCTAACCCTAACCCTAGCCCTGAAAGGAAACCCAAAACCAGCCGTACACCTTAGACTAAGCCGTAGCCTAAACCTGGCCCGTACGCTGGCACAGACCTGTGCGTTGTCACGTAGCCTGACCCTCCCACGTTTCCGTACCCTCACCTGTGCCCTAAGCCTTGCCGTTCCCTAACCCTAATCCTAGCCTTGAAAAGAAACCCACCACCAGCCCTACACCTCGCCCTACGCCGTTGCGTACAACTGGCCCGTACACTGGAACTGACCCGTGCATCAGCACATAGCTTCCCTCTCCCACGTTTCCGTACCCTCACCTGTGCCCTAAGCCTTGCCATTCCCTAACCCTAACCCTAGCCCGGATCGGAAACTCACCACCAGCCCTAAACGTTACCCAACGCCGTACCCTACTCCTGGCCCGTACGCTGGCACTGACCCGTGCGTCAGCATGTATCCTGAACCTCCCATGTTTCCGTACCCTCAACTGTGCCCTAAGCCTTGCCATTCCCTAACCCTAACCCTAGCCCCGAACGGAAACCCACCACCAGCCCTACACCTTACCCTACGCCGTAGCCTACTCCTGGCCCGTACGCTGGCACTGACCCATGCGTCAGCATGTAGCCTGCCACTCCAAAGTTTCCGTACCCTCACATGTGCCCTAAGCCTTGCCGTTCCCTAACCCTAACCCTAGCCCAGAACGGAAACCCACCACCAGCCCTACACCTTACCCTACGTTGAAGCCTACTCCTAGCCCGTACGCTGGCACTAAATTGTTCGTCATCACGTAGGCTGACCCTCCCACGTTTCTGTACCCTCACCTGTGCCCTAAGCCTTGCCGTTCCCTAAGCATAACCGTACCCGGGAACAGAAACCCACCAACAGCCCTATACCTTTCCCTACGCCGTAGCCTACTCCTAGCCCGTACGCTGGCACTGACTTGTGCGTCAGAACGTAGCCTGACCCTCCCACGTTTCCGTACCCTCACCTGTTCCCTAAGCCTTACTGTTCCCTAACCCTAACCCTAGCCCAGAACGGAAACCCACCACCAACCTACACCTTACCCTACGCCGTAGCCTACTCCTGGCCCGTATGCTGGCACTGACCCGTGCGTCAGCACGTAGCCTGACACTCCCACGTTTCCGTACCCTCAACTGTTCCCTAAGCATTGACGTTCCCTAACCCTAACCCTAGCCCGGAGCGGAAACCCACCACCAGGCCTACACCTTACCCTACGCCGTACCCTATTCTTGGCCCGTACGCTGGCACTGACCCGTGCGTCAGCACGTAGCCTGCCACTCCAAAGTTTCCGTACCCTCACATGTGCCCTAAGCCTTGCCGTTCCCTAACCCTAACCCTAGCCCAGAACGGAAACCCACCACCAGCCCTACACCTTACCCTACATCGAAGAATACTCCTGGCCCGTACGCTGGCACTGACATGTTCGTCATCACGTAGGCTGACCGTCCCATTTTTCCCTACCCTCACCTGTGCCCTAAGCCTTGCCATACCCTAACCCTAACCATAGCCCAGAACGGAAACCCACCACCAGCCCTACCCCTTAACCTAAGCCGTTGCCTACTCCTGGCCTGTATGCTGGCACTGACCCGTGCGTCACCACGTAGCCTGCCTCTCCCACGTTTCACTACCCTCACCTGTGCCCTAAGCCTTGCCATTACCTAACCCTAACCCTAGCCCGAAAAGGAAACCCACTACCAGCCCTACAACTTACCCCACGCCGTTGCCTACTCCTGGCCTGTATGCTGGCACTGACCAATGCGTCAGCAAATAGCCTGACCCTCCCACGATTCCGTACCCTCACCTGTTCCCTAAGCCTTGCCGTTCCCTAACCCTAACCCTAGCCTGGAACGGAAACCCAGCACCAGCCCTACACCTTACCCTACGACTTGGCCTACTACTGGCCCGTACACTGGCACTGACGAATGCGTCAGCATGTAGCCTGACCCTCCCACGTTTCCGTACCCTCACCTGTGCCCTAAACCTTGCCGTTCCCTACTAACCCTAGCCCGGAACGGAAAACCACCATCAGCCCTACACCTTACCATACGCCGTACCCTATTCCAGGCCCGTACGCTGACACTGACCCGTGCGTCAGCACATAGCCTGACTCTCCCACGTTTCCGTACCCTCACATGTGCCCTAAACCTTGCCGTTCCTTAACCCTTACCCTAGCCCGGAAAGGAAATCCACCACCAGCCCTACACCTTAACCTAAGGCGTTGCCAACGCCTGGCCTGTATGCTGGCACTGACCCGTGCGTCACCACGTAGCCTGCCTCTCCCACGTTTCCGTACCCTCACCTGTGCCCTAAGCCTTGCCGTTCCCTAACCCTAACCCTAGTCCGGAACGGAAACCCACCACGAGCCTTACAACTTACCCTACACCGTACCCTACTTCTGGCCCGTACACTGGCACTGACCCGTGCATCAGCACGTAGCCTGACCCTCCCACGTTTCCGTACCATCACCTGTGCCCTAAGCCTTGCCGTTCCCTAACCCTAACCCTAGCCCGGAACGGAAACCTACCACCAGCCCTACACCTTACCGTACGCCGTTGCCTAATCCTGGCCCGTATGCTGGCACTGACCCGTGCGTCAGCACGTAGCCTGCCTCTCCCACGTTTCCGTACCCTCACCTGTGCCCTAAGCCTTGCCGTTCCCTAACCCTAACCCTAGCCCGGAACGGAAACTCACCACCATCCCTACACATTAACCTACGCTGTACCCTTCTCCTGGCCGGTACGCTGGCACTGACCCGTGCGTCAGCATGTAGCCTGACCCTCCCACGTTTCCGTACCATCAAATGTGCCCTAAGCCTTGCCGTTACCTAAACATGACCCTAGCCCGGAACGGAAACCCACCAACAGCCCTCCACCTTACCCTACACCGTACCCTTCTCCTGGCCCATACGCTGGCACTGACCCGTGCGGCACCACGTAGCCTGCCTCCCCCACGTTTCCGTACCATCACCTGTGCCCTAAGACTTGCCGTTCCCTAACCCTAACCCTAGCCCGGAACGGAAAACCACCACCAGCCCTACACCTTACCCTACGCCATACCCTACTCCTGGCCCGTACGCTGGCAATGACCCGTGCGTCAGCATGTAGCCTGACCCGCCCACGTTTCCGTACCCTCACCTGTGACCTAAGCCTTGCCATTCCCTAACCCTAACCCTAGCCCGGAAAGGAAACCCACCACCAGCCCTACACCTTGCCATACACCATTGCGTACAACTGGCCCGTACCGTGAACCTGACCCGTGCGTCAGCACGTAGCCTCCCTCTCCCACGTTTCTGTACCCTCACCTGTGCCCTAAGCATTTCGGTTCCCTAACCCTAACCTTAGCCCGGAAAGGAAACCCACCACCAGCCGTACACCTTGCCCTAAGCCGTAGCCTAATCCTGACAAGTACGCTGGCACAGACCCGTGCGTTGTCACGTAGCCTCACCCTCCCACGTTTCCATACCCTCACCTGTTCCCTAAGCATTGCCGTTCCCTAACCCTAACCCTAGCCCGAAACGGAAAACCACCACCAGCCCTACACCTTACCCTACGCCATACCGTACTCCTGGCCCGTACGCTGGCACTGACCTGCGCTTAAGCACGTAGCCTGACCCTCCCACGTTTCCGTACCCTCACCTGTGCCCTAAGCCTCGCCGTTCCCTAACACTAACCCTAGCCCGGAACGGAAACCCACCACCGGGCATACGCCTTACCCTACGCGGTAGCCTGCACCTGGCCCGTACGCTGGCACGGACCCATGCGTCAGCACGTAGCATGACCCTCCCACGTTTCCGTAACGTCACCTGTGCCCTAAGACTTCCGTTCCCTAACCCTAAGCCTAGCCCGGAACGGAAACCCACCACCAGCCCTACACCTTACCCTACGCCGTACCCTACTCCTGGCCAGTACGCGGCACTGACCCGTGCGTCAGTACGTAGCCTGCCTCTCCCACGTTTCCGTACCCTCACATGTGCCCTAAGCCTTGCCGTTCCCTAACCCTAACACTAACCAGGAAGGGAAACCCACCACCAGCCCTACACCTTACCCTACGCCGTACCTTACTCCTGGCCCGTACGCTGGCACGGATCCGTGCGTTGGCACGTAGCCTAACCTTCCCAGGTTTCCGTACCCTCACCTGAGCCCTATTCCTTTCCGTTCCCTAACCCTAACGCTAGCCCGGAATAGAAACCCAGCACCAGTCCTACACCTTACCCAACGCCGTACCCTACTCCTGGCCGTACGCTGGCACTGACCCGTGCGTCACCACGTAGCCTGCCACTCCCACGTTTCCGTACCCTCACCTGTGCCCTAAGCCTTGCCGTTCCCTAAGCCTAACCCTAGCCCGGAACAGAAACCCAGAACCAGCCCTACACCTTACCCTACGCCGTACCCTGCTCCTGGCCCGTACGCTGGCACTGACCCGTGCGGCATCACGTAGCCTGCCTCTCCCACGTTTCCGTACCGTCACCTGTGCCCTAAGACTTGCCGTTCCCTAACCCTAACCCTAGCCCGGAACGGAAAACCACCACCAGCCCTACACATTACCCTACGCCGTAACCTACTCCTGGCCCGTACGCTGGCACTGACACGTGCGTCAGCACATAGCCTGCCCCTCCCACGTTTCCATACCCTCACCTGTGCCCTAAGCCTTGTCATTCCCTAAACTTAACCCTAGCCCGGAACAGAAACCCAACACCACCCCTACACCTTACCCTATGCCGTAGCCTAATCCTGACCCATACGCTGGCACTGACCCGTGCGTCAGCACGTAGCCTGCCACTCCAAAGTTTCCGTACCCTCACATGTGCCCTAAGCCTTGCCGTTCCCTAACCCTAACCCTAGCCCAGAAAGGAAACCCACCACGAGCCCTACACCTTACCCTACGTTGAAGCCTACTCCTGGCCCGTACGCTGGCACTGACTTGTTCGTCATCACGTAGGCTGACCCTCCCACGTTTCTGTACCCTCACCTGTGCCCTAAGCCTTGCCGTTCCCTAAGCATAACCGTACCCGGGAACAGAAACCCACCAACAGCCCTACACCTTACCCTACGCTGTAGCCTAATCCGAACCCGTACGCTGGCACTGACCCGTGCGTCAGAACGTAGCCTGACCCTCCCACGTTTCAGTACACTCACCTGTTCCCTAAGCCTTACTATTCCCTAACCCTAATCCTAGCCCGAAAAGGAAACCCACCACCAGCCCTACACATTACCCAATGCCGTTGCCTACTCCTGGCCTGTATGCAGGCACTGACCCATGCGTCAGCAAATAGCCTGACCCTCCCACGTTTCCGTACCCTCACCTGTGCCCAAAGGCTTGTCGTTCTCTAACACTAACCCAAGCCCGGATCGGAAACACACCACCAGCCCTAAACGTTACCCGACGCCGTACCCTACTTCTGGCCCTTACGCTGGCACTGACCCGTGCGTAAGCATGTAGCCTGACCCTCCCACGTTTCCGTACCCTCACCTATGCCCTACAACTTGCCGTTCCCTAACCCTCACCCTAGCCCGGAACGGAAACCCACCACCAGCCCTACACCTTACCCTACGCCGTACCCTAATCCTGGCCCGTACGCTGGCAGTGACCCGTGCGTCAGCACGTAGGCAGACCCTCCCACGTTTCCGTACCCTCACCTGTTCCGTAGGCCTTGCCATTCCCTAACCCTAACCCTAGCACGGAACGGAAACCCACCACCAGCCCTACACCTTACCCTATGCCCTGGCCTACTACTGACCCGTACACTGGCACTGACCCATGCGTCAGCATGTAGCCTGACCCTCCCACGTTTCCGTACCCTCACCTGTGCCCTAAGCCTTGCTTTTCCCTACTAACCCTAGCCCGGAACAGAAAACCACCATTACCCCTACACCTTACCCTACGCCGTACCCTACTCCAGGCCCGTACGCTGACACTGACCCGTGAGTCAGCACATAGCCTGCCTCTACCACGTTTCCGTACCCTCACATGTGCCCTAAACCTTGCCGTTCCCTAACCCTAACCCTAGCCCGGAACGGAAATCCACCACAAGCCCTATACCTTAACCTAAGCCGTTGCCATCTCCTGGCCTGTATGCTGGCACTGACCCGTGCGTCACCACGTAGCCTGCCCCTCCCACGTTTCCATACCCTCACCTGTGCCCTAAGCCTTGCCGTTCCCTAACCCTAACCCTAGCCCGGAACGGAAAACCACCACCAGCCCTACACCTTACACTACGCCGTACCCTACTCCTGGCCCATACACTAGCACTGACCCGTGCGTCAGCACGTAGTCTGAACCTCCCACGTTTCCGTACCCTCACCTATGCCCTAAGCCTTGCCGTTCCCTAACCCTAACCCTAGCCCGGAACAGAAACCCACCACCAGCCCTACACCTTACCCTACGCCGTATCCTACTCTAGGCCCGTATGCTGGCACTGACCCGTGCGTCAGCACGTAGCCTGCCTCTCCCACGTTTCCGTACCCTCACCTGTGCCCTAAGCCATGCCATTGCCTAACCCTAACCCTAGCCCGGAACGCAAAGCCACCAACAGCCCTACACCTTACCCTACGCCGTACCCGACTCCTGGCCCGTATGCTGGCACTGACTTGTGCGTCAGCACGTAGCCTGACCCTCCCACGTTTCCGTACCCTCACCTGTGCCCTATGCTTTGCCGTTCCCTAACCCTAACACTAGCCCGGAACGGAAACCCACCACCAGCCCTACACCTTACCCTACACCGTAGCCTACTCCTGGCCAGTACGCTGGCACTGACACTTGCGTCAGCATGTAGCCTGCCACTCCAAAGTTTCCGTACCCTCACATGTGCCCCAAGCCTTGCCGTTCCCTAACCCTAACCCTAGCCCAGAACGGAAACCCACCACCAGCCCTACACCTTACCCTACGTTGAAGCCTACTCCTGGCCCGTACGCTGGCACTAACTTGTTCGTCATCACGTAGGCTGACCCTCCCACGTTTCTGTACCCTCACCTGTGCCCTAAGCCTTGCCGTTCCCTAAGCATAACAGTACCCGGGAACAGAAACCCACCAACAGCCCTATACCTTACCCTACGCCGTAGCCTACTCCTAGCCCGTACGCTGGCACTGAACCGTGCGTCAGAACGTAGCCTGACCCTCCCACGTTTCTGTACCCTCACCTGTTCCCTAAGCCTTACTGTTCCCTAACCCTAACCATAGCCCGGAACGGAAACCCACCACCAACCTACACCTTACCCTACGCCGTAGCCTACTCCTGGCCCGTATGCTGGCACTGACCCGTGCGTCAGCACGTAGCCTGACCCTCCCACGTTTCCGTACCCTCAAATGTTCCCTAAGCCTTGACGTTCCCTAACCCTAACCCTAGCCCGGAGCGGAAACCCAGCACCAGCCCTACACCTTACCCTATGCCGTACCCTGCTCCTGGCCCATACGCTGGCACTGACCCGTGCGTCAGCACGTAGCCGGACCCTCCCACGTTTCCGTACCCTCACCTGTGCCCTAAGCCTTGCCGTTGCCGAACCCTAACCCTAGCCCGGAACGCAAAGCCACCAACAGCCCTACACCTTACCCTACGCCGTACCCGACTCCTGGCCCGTACGCTGGCACTGACCTGTGCGTTAGCACGTAGCCTGACCCTCCCACGTTTCCGTACCCTCACCTGTTCCCTAAGAATTGCCGTTCCCTAACCCTAACCCTAGCCCGAAACGGAAAACCACCACCAGCCCTACACCTTACCCTACGCCGTACCGTACTCCTGGCCCGTACGCTGGCACTGACCTGTGCTTAAGCATGTAGCCTGACCCTCCCACGTTTCCGTACCCTCACCTGTGCCCTAAGCCTTGCCGTTCCCTAACACTAACCCTAGCCCGGAACGGAAACCCACCACCGGGCATACGCCTTACCCTACGCCGTAGCCTGCACCTGGCCTGTACGCTGGCACGGAACCATGCGTCAGCACGTAGCATGACCCTCCCACGTTTCCGTAACGTCACCAGTGCCCTAAGTCTTCCGTTCCCTAACCCTAACCCTAGCCCGGAACGGAAACGCACCACCAGCCCTACACCTTACCCGACGCCGTACCCTAATCCTGGCCCGTACGCTGGCATTAATCCGTGCGTCAGCACGTAACCTGCCTCTCCGCCGTTTCCGTACCCTCACCTGTACCCTAAGCCTTGCCGTTCCCTAACCCTAACACTAGCCAGGAAGGGAAACCCACCACCAGCCCTACACCTAACCCTATGCCGTACCTTACACCTGGCCCGGACGCAGGCACTGACCCATGCCTCAGCATGTAGCCTGACCCTCCCACGTTTCCGTACCCTCACCTGTTCCCTAAGCCTTGCCTTTCCCTAACCCTAACACTACCCAGGAAGGGAAACCCACCACCAGCCCTACACCTTACCCTACGCCGTAACCTACTCCTGGCCCGTACGCTGGCACTGACCCGTGCGTCAGCACATAGCCTGACCCTCCCACGTTTCCGTACCCTCACCTGTGCGCAAAGCCTTGCCGTACCCTAACCCTAACCCTAGCCCAGAACGGAAAACCGCCACCAGCCCTACACCTTACCCTGTGCCGTACCCTACTCCTGGCCCGTACGATGGCACTGAGCCGTGCGTCAGCACGTAGCCTGACCCTTCCATGTTTCCGTACACTCACCTGTTCGCTAAGCCTTGCCGTTCCCTAACCCTAACCCTAGCCCGGAAAGGAAACCCACCACCAGCCCTACACCTTACCCTACGCCATTGCCTACACCTGGCCTGTACGCTGGCACTGACCCCTGCGTCACCACATACCCTGACCCTCCCACGTTTCCGTACCCTCAACTGTTCCCTAAGCCTTGCCGATCCCTAACCCTAACCCTAGTCCGGAACAGAAACCCACCAACAGCCCTACACCTTACCCTACGCCGTAACCTATTCTTGGCTCGTACGCTGGCACTGACCCGTGCGTCAGCATGTAGCCTGACCCTCCCAAGTTTCCGTACCCTCACCTGTGCCCTAAGCCTTGCCGTTCCCTAACCCTAACCATAGCCCGGAACAGAAACCCACGACCCGCCCTACACCTTACCCTAAGCCGTAGCCTAATCCTGGCCCGTATGCTGGCACTGACCCGTGCGTTGTCACGTAGCGTGCCATCCCACACTTCTGTACCCTCACCTGTGCCCTAAGCCTTTCCGTTTCCTAACCCTAACCCTACCCCGGAACGGAAACCCACAACCGACCCTATACCTTACCCTAGGCCGTAGCCTACACCTGGCCCGTACGCTGGCAGGGACCCATGCGTCAGCACATAGCATGACACTCCCACGTATCCATACCCTCAAATGTATCCTAAGCCTTGCCGTTCCCTACCCCTAGCCCTAGCCCGGAACGGAAACACACCAACAGCTCTGCACCATACCCTACGCTGTACCCTACTCCTGGCCCGTAGGACAGGCACTGACCCATGTATCAGCACGTAGCCTGCCTCTCCCACGTTTCCGAACGCTCACCTGTGCCATAAGCCTTGCCGTTCCCTAACCCTAACCCCAGCCCGGGACGGAAACCCACCACCAGCCCTACACCTTACCCTATGCCGTAGCCTACTTCTGGCCCGTACGCTGGCACTGACCCGTGCGTCAGCACGTAGCCTGCCTATCGCACTTTTCCGTTCCATCACCTGTGCCCTAAGCCTTGCCGTTCCCTAACCCTAACCCTAGCCCAGAACGGAAACCCACCACCAGCCCTACACCTTACCCTACGTCGAAGATTAATCCTGGCCCGTACGCTGGCACTGACATGTTCGTCATCACGTAGGCTGACCGTCCCATTTTTCCCTACCCTCACCTGTGCCCTAAGCCTTGCCATACCCTAACCCTAACCATAGCCCAGAACGGAAACCCACCACCAGCCCTACCCCTTAACCTAAGCCGTTGCCTACTCCTGGCCTGTATGCTGGCACTGACCCGTGCGTCACCACGTAGCCTGCCTCTCCCACGTTTCACTACCCTCACCTGTGCCCTAAGCCTTGCCATTCCCTAACCCTAACCCTAGCCCGAAAAGGAAACCCACTACCAGCCCTACTCCTTACCCCACGCCGTTGCCTACTCCTGGCCTGTATGCTGGCACTGACCAATGCGTCAGCAAATAGCCTGACCCTCCCACGTTTCCGTACCCTCACCTGTGCCCTAAGGCTTGTCGTTCTCTAACACTAACCCTAGCCCGGAACGGAAACACACCACCAGCCCTACACCTTACCCTACTCCGTACCCTAATCCTGGCCCGTACGCTGGCAGTGACCCGTGCGTCAGTACGTAGGCTGACCCTCCCACGTTTCCGTACCCTCACCTGTTCCCTAAGCCTTGCCGTTCCCTAACCCTAACCCTAGCCCGGAACGGAAACCAACCACCGGGCATACGCCTTACCCTACGCCGTAGCCTGCACCTGGCCCGTACGCTGGCACGGACCCATGCGTCAGCACGTAGCATGACCCTCCCACGTTTCCGTAACGTCACCTGTGCCCAAAGTCTTCCGTTCCCTAACCCTAATCCTAGCCCGGAACGGAAACCCACCACCAGCCCTACACCTTACCCTACGCCATACCCTACTCCTGGCCAGTACGCGGCACTGACCCGTGCGTCAGTACGTAGCCTGCCTCTCCCACGTTTCCGTACCCTCACATGTGCCCTAAGCCTTGCCGTTCCCTAACCCTAACACTAACCAGGAAGGGAAACCCACCACCAGCCCTACACCTTACCCTACGCCGTACCTTACTCCTGGCCCGGACGCTCTCACTGACCCATGCCTCAGCATGTAGCCTGACCCTCCCACGTTTCCGTACCCTCACCTGTTCCCTAAGCCTTGCCGTTCCCTAACCCTAACACTAGCCAGGAAGGGAAACCCACCACCAGCCCTACACCTTACCCTACGCCGTACCTTACTCCTGGCCCAGACGATGGCACTGAACCATGCCTCAGCATGTAGCCTGACCCTCCCACGTTCCCGTACTCTCACCTGTGCCCTAAGCCTTGCCGTTCCCTAACCCTAACCCTAGCCCGGAACGGAAACCCACCACCAGCCCTACACCTTACCCTAAGCCGTACCCTACTCCTGGCCCGTACGCTGGCACTGACTCGTGCGTCAGCATTTAGCCTGACCCTCCCACGTTTCTGTACCCTCACTTGTGCCCTAAGCCATGCCGTTCCCTAACCCTGACCCTAGCCCGGAACGGAAACCCAGCACCAGCCGTACACCTTACACTACGCCTTACCATACTCCTGGCCCGTACGCTGGCACTGACCCGTGCGTCAGCACATAGCCTGACCCTCCCACGTTTCCGTACCCTCACCTGTGCGCTAAGCCTTGCCGTACCCTAACCCTAACCCTAGCCCGGAACGGAAACCCACCACCAGCCCTACACCTTACCCTGTGCCGTACCCTACTCCTGGCCCGTACGATGGCACTGAGCCGTGCGTCAGCACGTAGCCTGACCCTTCCATGTTTCCGTACACTCACCTGTTCGCTAAGCCTTGCCGTTCCCTGACCCTAACCCTAGCCCGGAAAGGAAACCCACCACCAGCCCTACACCTTACCCTACGCCATTGCCTACACCTGGCTGTACGCTGGCACTGACCCCTGCGTCACCACATACCCTGACCCTCCCACGTTTCCGTACCCTCAACTGTTCCCTAAGTCTTGCCGTTCCCTAACCCTAACCCTAGCCCGGAAAGGAAACCCACCACCAGCCGTACACCTTAGACTAAGCCATAGCCTAATCCTGGCCCGTACGCTGGCACAGACCCGTGCGTTGTCACGTAGCCTGACCCTCCCACGTTTCCGTACCCTCACCTGTGCCCTAAGCCTTGCCGTTCCCTAACCCTAATCCTAGCCTTGAAAAGAAACCCACCACCAGCCCTACACCTTGCCCTACGCCGTTGCGTACAACTGGCCCGTACACTGGAACTGACCCGTGCATCAGCACGTAGCTTCCCTCTCCCACGTTTCCGTACCCTCACCTGTGCCCTAAGCCTTGCCATTCCCTAACCCTAACCCTAGCCCGGATCGGAAACTCACCACCAGCCCTAAACGTTACCCAACGCCGTACCCTACTCCTGGCCCGTACGCTGGCACTGACCCGTGCGTCAGCATGTATCCTGAACCTCCCATGTTTCCGTACCCTCAACTGTGCCCTAAGCCTTGCCGTTCCCTAACCCTAACCCTAGCCCAGAACGGAAACCCACCACCAGCCCTACACCTTACCCTACGCCGTACCCTACTCCTGGCCCGTACGCTGGCAGTGACCCGTGCGTCAGCATGTAGCCTGCCACTCCAAAGTTTCCGTACCCTCACATGTGCCCTAAGCCTTGCCGTTCCCTAACCCTAACCCTAGCCCAGAACGGAAACCCACCACCAGCCCTACACCTTACCCTACGTCGAAGAATACTCCTGGCCCGTACGCTGGCACTGACATGTTCGTCATCACGTAGGCTGACCGTCCCATTTTTCCCTACCCTCACCTGTGCCCTAAGCCTTGCCATACCCTAACCCTACCCATAGCCCAGAACGGAAACCCACCACCAGCCCTACCCCTTAACCTAAGCCGTTGCCTACTCCTGGCCTGTATGCTGGCACTGACCCGTGCATCACCACGTAGCCTGCCTCTCCCACGTTTCACTACCCTCACCTGTGCACTAAGCCTTGCCATTCCCTAAACCTAACCCTAGCCCGAAAAGGAAACCCACTACCAGCCCTACTCCTTACCCCACGCCGTTGCCTACTCCTGGCCTGTATGCTGGCACTGACCAATGCGTCAGCAAGTAGCCTGACCCTCCCACGTTTCTGTACCCTCACCTGTGCCCTAAGGCTTTTCGTTCTCTATCACTAACCCTAGCCTGGAACGGAAACACACCACCAGCCCTAAACGTTACCCGACGCCGTACCCTACTTCTGGCCCGTACGCTGGCACTGACCCGTGCGTCAGCATGTAGCCTGAACCTCCCACGTTTCCGTACCCTCACCTGTGCCCTAAGCCTTGCCGTTCACTAACCCTAACCCTAGCCCGGAACGGAAACCCACCACCAGCCCTACACCTTACCCTACTCCGTACCCTAATCCTGGCCCGTACGCTGCTAGTGACCCGTGCGTCAGTACGTAGGCTGACCCTCCCACGTTTCCGTACCCTCACCTGTTCCCTAAGCCTTGCCGTTCCCTAACCCTAAACCTAGCCCGGAACGGAAACCCACCACCAGCCCTACACCTTACCCTATGCCGTAGCCTACTCCTGGCCCGTATGATGGCACTGAAACGTGCGTCAGCACGTACCCTGACCCTCCCACGTTTCCATAACCTCACCTGTGCCCTAAGCCTTGCCGTTCCCTAACCCTAACCCTAGCCCGGAACAGAAACCCACCACTAGCCCTACACCTTACCCTACACCGTACCCTGCTCCTGGCCCATACGCTGGCACTGACCCGTGCGGCAGCACGTAGCCTGCCTCTCCCACGTTTCCGTACTCTCACCTGTGCCCTAAGCCTTGCCGTTCCCTAACCCTAACCCTAGCCCGGAACGGAAAACCACCACCAGCCCTACACCTTACCCTACGCCGTACCCTACTCCTGGCCCGTACACTGGCACTGACCCGTGCGTCAGCATGTAGCCTGACCCTCCCACGTTTCCGTACCCTCACCTATGCCCTAAGACTTGCCGTTCACTAACCCTAACCCTAGCCCGGAACGGAAACCCACCACCAGCCCTACACCTTACCCTACTCCGTACCCTAATCCTGGCCCGTACGCTGGTAGTGACCCGTGCGTCAGTACGTAGGCTGACCTCCCACGTTTCCGTACCCTCACCTGTTCCCTAAGCCTTGCCGTTCCCTAACCCTAAACCTAGCCCGGAACGGAAACCCACCACCAGCCCTACACATTCCCCTATGTCGTAGCCTACTCCTGGCCCGTATGCTGGCACTGACACGTGCGTCAGCACGTACCCTGACCCTCCCACGTTTCCATAACCTCACCTGTGCCCTAAGCCTTGCCGTTCCCTAACCCTAACCCTAGCCCGGAACAGAAACCCACCACTAGCCCTACACCGTACCCTACACCGTACCCTGCTCCTGGCCCATACGCTGGCACTGACCCGTGCGGCAGCACGTAGCCTGCCTCTCCCACGTTTCCGTACTCTCACCTGTGCCCTAAGCCTTGCCGTTCCCTAACCCTAACCCTAGCCCGGAACGGAAAACCACCACCAGCCCTACACCTTACCCTACGCCGTACCCTACTCCTGGCCCGTACACTGGCACTGACCCGTGCGTCAGCATGTAGCCTGACCCGCCCACGTTTCCGTACCCTCACCTGTGCCCTAAGCCTTGCCGTTCCCTAACCCTAACCCTAGCCCGGAAAGGAAACCCACTACCAGCCGTACACCTTAGACTAAGCCGTAGCCTAATCCTGGCCCGTACGCTGGCACAGACACGTGCGTTGTCACGTAGCCTGACCCTCCCACGTTTCCGTACCCTCACCTGTGCCCTAAGCCTTGCCGTTCCCTAACCCTAATCCTAGCCTTGAAAAGAAACCCACCACGAGCCCTACACCTTGCCCTACGCCGTTGCGTACAACTGGCCCGTACACTGGAACTGACCCGTGAATCAGCACGTAGCTTCCCTCTCCCACGTTTCCGTACCCTCACCTGTGCCCTAAGCCTTGCCATTCCCTAACCCTAACCCTAGCCCGGATCGGAAACTCACCACCAGCCCTAAACGTTACCCAACGCCGTACCCTACTCCTGGCCCGTACGCTGGCACTGACCCGTGCGTCAGCATGTATCCTGAACCTCCCATGTTTCCGTACCCTCAACTGTGCCCTAAACCTTGCCGTTCCCTAACCCTAACCCTAGCCCAGAAAGGAAACCCACCACAAGCCCTACACCTTACCCTACGCCGTACCCTACTCCTGGCCCGTACGCTGGCACTGACCCGTGCGTCAGCATGTAGCCTGCCACTCCAAAGTTTCCGTACCCTCACATGTGCCCTAAGCCTTGCCGTTCCCTAACCCTAAACCTAGCCCAGAACGGAAACCCACCACCAGCCCTACACCTTACCCTACGTTGAAGCCTACTCCTGGCCCGTACGCTGGCACTAACTTGTTCGTCATCACGTAGGCTGACCCTCCCACGTTTCTGTACCCTCACCTGTGCCCTAAGCCTTGCCGTTCCCTAAGCATAACCGTACCCGGGAACAGAAACCCACCAACAGCCCTATACCTTACCCTACGCCGTAGCCTACTCCTAGCCCATACGCTGGCACTGAACTGTGCGTCAGAACGTAGCCTGACCCTCCCACGTTTCCGTACCCTCACCTGTTCCCTAAGCCTTACTGTTCCCTAACCCTAACCCTAGCCCGGAACGGAAACCCACCACCAACCTAAACCTTACCCTACGCCGTAGCCTACTCCTGGCCCGTATGCTGGCACTGACCCGTGCGTCAGCACGTAGCCTGACCTTCCCACGTTTCCGTACCCTCAACTGTTCCCTAAGCCTTGACGTTCCCTAACCCTAACCCTAGCCCGGAGCGGAAACCCACCACCAGGCCTACACCTTACCCTACGCCGTACCCTATTCTTGGCCCGTACGCTGGCACTGACCCGTGCGTCAGCACGTAGCCTGCCACTCCAAAGTTTCTGTACCCTCACATGTGCCCTAAGCCTTGCCGTACCCTAACACTAACCCTAGCCCAGAACGGAAAACCACCACCAGCCCTACACCTTACCCTACGTCGAAGAATACTCCTGGCCCGTACGCTGGCACTGACATGTTCGTCATCACGTAGGCTGACCGTCCCATTTTTCCCTACCCTCACCTGTGCCCTAAGCCTTGCCATACCCTAACCCTAACCATAGCCCAGAACGGAAACCCACCACCAGCCCTACCCCTTAACCTAAGCCGTTGCCTACTCCTGGCCTGTATGCTGGCACTGACCCGTGCATCACCACGTAGCCTGCCTCTCCCACGTTTCACTACGCTCACCTGTGCCCTAAGCCTTGCCATTCCCTAAACCTAACCCTAGCCCGAAAAGGAAACCCACTACCAGCCCTACTCCTTACCCCACGCCGTTGCCTACTCCTGGCCTGTATGCTGGCACTGACCAATGCGTCAGCAAATAGCCTGACCCTCCCACGTTTCTGTACCCTCACCTGTGCCCTAAGGCTTGTCATTCTCTAACACTAACCCTAGCCCGGAACGGAAACACACCACCAGCCCTAAACGTTACCCGACGCCGTACCCTACTTCTGGCCCGTATGCTGGCACTGATCCATGCGTCAGCACGTAGCCTGCCTCTCACACGTTTCCGTACCCTCACCTGTGCCCTAAAACTTGCCGTACCCTAACGCTAATCCTAGCCCGGAACGGAAACCCACCACCAGCCCTACTCCTTACCCTACGCCGTACCCTATTCCTGGCCCGTACGCTGGCACTGACCCGTGCGTCAGCACGTAGCCTGCCACTCCAAAGTTTCCGTACCCTCACATGTGCCCTAAGCCTTGCCGTTCCCTAACACTAACCCTAGCCCAGAAAGGAAACCCACCACAAGCCCTAAACCTTACCCTACGCCGTTGCCTCCTCCTGGCCTGTACGCTGGCATTAAACCGTGCGTCAGCGCATAGCCTGACCCTACGACGTTTCCATATCCTCACCTGTGTCCTAAGCCTTGCCATTCCATAACCCTAACCCTAGCCCCGAATGGAAAACGACCACCAGCCCTACACCTTACACTACGCCGTACCCTACTCCTGGCCCGTACGCTGGCACGGATCCGTGCGTTGGCACGTAGCCTGACCTTCCCAGGTTTCCGTACCCTCACCTGTGCCCTATTCCTTTCCGTTCCCTAACCCTAACGCTAGCCCGGAATAGAAACCCAGCACCAGCCCTACACCTTACGCAACGCCGTACCCTACTCCTGGACGTACGCTGGCACTGACCCGTGCGTCACCACGTAGCCTGCCACTCCCACGTTTCCGTACCCTCATCTGTGCCCTAAGCCTTGCCGTTCCCTAAGCCTAACCCTAGCCCGGAACAGAAACCCAGCACCAGCCCTACACCTTACCCTACGCCGTACCCAGCTCCTGGCCCATACGCTGTCACTGACCCATGCGGCATCACGTAGCCTGCCTCTCCCACGTTTCCGTACCGTCACCTGTGCCCTAAGACTTGCCGTTCCCTAACCCTAACCCTAGCCCGGAACGGAAAACCACCACCAGCCCTACACATTACCCTACGCCGTACCCTACTCCTGGCCCGTACGCTGGCACTGACACGTGCGTCAGCACATAGCCTGCCCCTCCCACGTTTCCATACCCTCACCTGTGCCCTAAGCCTTGTCATTCCCTAAACCTAACCCTAGCCCGGAACAGAAACCCAACACCACCCCTACACCTTACCCTATGCCGTAGCCTAATCCTGACCCATACGCTGGCACAGAACCATGCGTCAGCACGTAGCCTGCCTCTCACACGTTTCCGTACCCTCACCTGTGCCCTAAAACTTGCCGTACTCTAACGCTAATCCTAGCCCGGAACGGAAACCCACCACCAGCCCTACTCCTTACCCTACGCCGTACCCTATTCCTGGCCCGTACGCTGGCACTGACCCGTGCGTCAGCACGTAGCCTGCCACTCCAAAGTTTCCGTACCCTCACATGTGCCCTAAGCCTTGCCGTTCCCTAACCCTAACCCCAGCCCAGAAAGGAAACCCACCACCAGCCCTACACCTTAGCCTACGTTGAAGCCTACTCCTGGCCCGTACGCTGGCACTGACTTGTTCGTCATCACGTAGGCTAACCCTCCCACGTTTCTGTACCCTCACCTGTGCCCTAAGCCTTGCCGTTCCCTAAGCATAACCGTACCCGGGAACAGAAACCCACCAACAGCCCTACACCTTACCCTACGCTGTAGCCTAATCCTAACCCGTACGCTGGCACTGACCCGTGCGTCAGAACGTAGCCTGACCCTCCCACGTTTCAGTACCCTCACCTGTTCCCTAAGCCTTACTGTTCCCTAACCCTAATCCTAGCCCGAAAAGGAAACCCACCACCAGCCCTACACGTTACCCAACGCCGTTGCCTACTCCTGGCCTGTATGCTGGCACTGACCCATGCGTCAGCAAATAGCCTGACCCTCCCACGTTTCCGTACCCTCACCTGTGCCCAAAGGCTTGTCGTTCTCTAACACTAACCCAAGCCCCGATCGGAAACACACCACCAGCCCTAAACGTTACCCGACGCCGTACCCTACTTCTGGCCCTTACGCTGGCACTGAACCGTGCGTCAGCATGTAGCCTGACCCTCCCACGTTTCCGTACCCTCACCTATGCCCTGAAACTTGCCGTTCCCTAACCCTCACCCTAGCCCGGAACGGAAACCCACCACCAGCCCTACACCTTACCCTACGCCGTACCCTAATCCTGGCCCATACGCTGGCAGTGACCCGTGCGTCAGCACGTAGGCAGACCCTCCCACGTTTCCGTACCCTCACCTGTTCCGTAGGCCTTGCCATTCCCTAACCCTAACCCTAGCACGGAACGGAAACCCACCACCAGCCCTACACCTTACCCTATGCCCTGGCCTACTACTGGCCCGTACACTGGCACTGACCCATGCGTCAGCATGTAGCCTGACCCTCCCACGTTTCCGTACCCTCACCTGTGCCCTAAGCCTTGCCTTTCCCTACTAACCCTAGCCCGGAACAGAAAACCACCATTACCCCTACACCTTACCCTATGCCGTACCCTACTCCAGGCCCGTACGCTGACACTGACCCGTGAGTCAGCACATAGCCTGCCTCTACCACGTTTCCGTACCCTCACATGTGCCCTAAACCTTGCGGTTCCCTAACCCTAACCCTAGCCCGGAACGGAAAACCACCACCAGCCCTACACCTTACCCTACGCCGTACCCTACTCCTGGCCCATACACTAGCACTGACCCGTGCGTCAGCACGTAGTCTGAACCTCCCACGTTTCCGTACCCTCACCTATGCCCTAAGCCTTGCCGTTCCCTTACCCTAACCCTAGCCCGGAACAGAAACCCACCACCAGCCGTACACCTTACCCTACGCCGTATCCTACTCTAGGCCCGTATGCTGGCACTGACCCGTGCGTCAGCACGTAGCCTGCCTCTCCCACGTTTCCGTACCCTCACCTGTGCCCTAAGCCTTGCCATTGCCTAACCCTAAACCTAGCCCGGAACGCAAAGCCACCAACAACCCTACACCTTACCCTACGCCGTACCCGACTCCTGGCCCGTATGCTGGCACTGACCTGTGCGTCAGCACGTAGCCTGACCCTCCCACGTTTCCGTACCCTCCCCTGTGCCCTATGCTTTGCCGTTCCCTAACCCTAACCCTAGCCCGGAACGGAAACCCACCACCAGCCCTACACCTTACCCTACACCGTAGCCTACTCCTGGCCAGTACGCTGGCACTGACCCTTGTGTCAGCATGTAGCCTGCCACTCCAAAGTTTCCGTACCCTCACATGTGCCCCAAGCCTTGCCGTTCCCTAACCCTAACCCTAGGCCAGAACGGAAACCCACCACCAGCCCTACACCTTACCCTACGTTGAAGCCTACTCCTGGCCCGTACGCTGGCACTAACTTGTTCGTCATCACGTAGGCTGACCCTCCCACGTTTCTGTACCCTCACCTGTGCCCTAAGCCTTGCCGTTCCCTAAGCATAACCGTACCCGGGAACAGAAACCCACCAACAGCCCTATACCTTACCCTACGCCGTAGCCTACTCCTAGCCCGTACGCTGGCACTGACCTGTGCGTCAGAACATAGCCTGACCCTCCCACGTTTCTGTACCCTCACCTGTTCCCTAAGCCTTACTGTTCCCTAACCCTAACCATAGCCCGGAACGGAAACCCACCACCAACCTACACCTTACCCTACGCCGTAGCCTACTCCTGGCCCGTATGCTGGCACTGACCCGTGCGTCAGCACGTAGCCTGACCCTCCCACGTTTCCGTACCCTCAACTATTCCCTAAGCCTTGACGTTCCCTAACCCTAACCCTAGCCCGGAGCGGAAACCCAGCACCAGCCCTACACCTTACCCTATGCCGTACCCTGCTCCTGGCCCGTACGCTGGCACTGACCCGTGCGTCAGCACGTAGCCTGACCCTCCCACGTTTCCGTACCCTCACCTGTGCCCTAAGCCTTGCCGTTGCCGAACCCTAACCCTAGCCCGGAACGCAAAGCCACCAACAGCCCTACACCTTACCCTACGCCGTATCCGACTCCTGGCCCGTACGCTGGCACTGACCTGTGCGTTAGCACGTAGCCTGACCCTCCCACGTTTCCGTACCCTCACCTGGTCCCTAAGAATTGCCGTTCCCTAACCCTAACCCTAGCCCGAAACGGAAAACCACCACCAGCCCTACACCTTACCCTACGCCGTACCGTACTCCTGGCCCGTACGCTGGCACTGACCTGTGCTTAAGCATGTAGCCTGACCCTCCCACGTTTCCGTACCCTCACCTGTGCCCTAAGCCTTGCCGTTCCCTAACACTAACCCTAGCCGGGAACGGAAACCCACCACCGGGCATACGCCTTACCCTACGCCGTAGCCTGCACCTGGCCTGTACGCTGGCACGGACCCATGCGTCAGCACGTAGCATGACCCTCCCACGTTTCCGTAACGTCACCAGTGCCCTAAGTCTTCCGTTCCCTAACCCTAACCCTAGGCCGGTACGGAAAACCACCACTAGCCCTACACCTTACCCTACGCCGTACCCTACCCCTGGCCAGTACGCGGCACTGACCCGTGCGTCAGTACGTAGCCTGCCTCTCCCACGTTTCCGTACCCTCACATGTACCCTAAGCCTTGCCGTTCCCTAACCCTAACACTAGCCAGGAAGGGAAACCCACCACCAGCCCTACACCTTACCCTATGCCGTACCTTACACCTGGCCCGGACGCAGGCACTGACCCATGCCTCAGCATGTAGCCTGACCCTCCCACGTTTCCATACCCTCACCTGTTCCCTAAGCCTTGCCTTTCCCTAACCCTAACACTACCCAGGAAGGGAAACCCACCACCAGCCCTACACCTTACCCTACGCCGTAACCTACTCCTGGCCCGTACGCTGGCACTGACCCTTGCGTCAGCACATAGCCTGACCCTCCCACGTTTCCGTACCCTCACCTGTTCCCTAAGAATTGCCGTTCCCTAACCCTAACCCTAGCCCGAAACGGAAAACCACCCCCAGCCCTACACCTTACCCTACGCCGTACCGTACTCCTGGCCCGTACGCTGGCACTGACCTGTGCTTAAGCATGTAGCCTGACCCTCCCACGTTTCCGTACCCTCACCTGTGCCCTAAGCCTTGCCGTTCCCTAACACTAACCCTAGCCCGGAACGGAAACCCACCACCGGGCATACGCCTTACCCTACGCCGTAGCCTGCACCTGGCCTGTACGCTGGCACGGACCCATGCGTCAGCACGTAGCATGACCCTCCCACGTTTCCGTAACGTCACCAGTGCCCTAAGTCTTCCGTTCCCTAACCCTAACCCTAGCCCGGAACGGAAACCCACCACCAGCCCTACACCTTACCTGACGCCGTACCCTACTCCTGGCCCGTACGCTGGCACTAATCCGTGCGTCAGCACGTAACCTGCCTCTACGCCGTTTCCGTACCCTCACCTGTACCCTAAGCCTTGCCGTTCCCTAACCCTAACACTACCCCGGAATGGAAACCCACCACCAACCCTACACCTTACCCTATGCCCTAGCCTACTCCTGGCCCGTACGCTGGCACTGACCCTTGCGTCAGCATGTAGCCTGTCTCTGCCACGTTTCCATACCCTCACCTGTGCCCTAAGCCTTGCCGTTCCCTAACCCTAACCCTAGCCCGGTACGGAAAACCACCACTAGCCCTACACCTTACCCTACGCCGTACCCTACCCCTGGCCAGTACGCGGCACTGACCCGTGCGTCAGTACGTAGCCTGCCTCTCCCACGTTTCCGTACCCTCACATGTACCCTAAGCCTTGCCGTTCCCTAACCCTAACACTAGCCAGGAAGGGAAACCCACCACCAGCCCTACACCTTACCCTATGCCGTACCTTACACCTGGCCCGGACGCAGGCACTGACCCATGCCTCAGCATGTAGCCTGACCCTCCCACGTTTCCGTACCCTCACCTGTTCCCTAAGCCTTGCCTTTCCCTAACCCTAACACTACCCAGGAAGGGAAACCCACCACCAGCCCTACACCTTACCCTACGCCGTAACCTACTCCTGGCCCGTACGCTGGCACTGACCCTTGCGTCAGCACATAGCCTGACCCTCCCACGTTTCCGTACCCTCACCTGTGCGCAAAGCCTTGCCGTACCCTAACCCTAACCCTAGCCCGGAATGGAAAACCACCACCAGCCCTACACCTTACCCTGTGCCGTACCCTACTCCTGGCCCGTACGATGGCACTGAGCCGTGCGTCAGCACGTAGCCTGACCCTTCCATGTTTCCGTACACTCACCTGTTCGCTAAGCCTTGCCGTTCCCTAACCCTAACCCTAGCCCGGAAAGGAAACCCACCACCAGCCCTACACCTTACCCTACGCCATTGCCTACACCTGGCCTGTACGCTGGCACTGACCCCTGCGTCACCACATACCCTGACCCTCCCACGTTTCCGTACCCTCAACTGTTCCCTAAGCCTTGCCGATCCCTAACCCTAACCCTAGTCCGGAACGGAAACCCACCAACAGCCCTACACCTTACCCTACACCGTAACCTATTCTTGGCCCGTACGCTGGCACTGACCCGTGCGTCAGCATGTAGCCTGACCCTCCCAAGTTTCCGTACCCTCACCTGTGCCCTAAGCCTTGCCGTTCCCTAACCCTAACCCTAGCCCGGAACAGAAACCCACGACCAGCCCTACACCTTACCCTATGCCGTACCCTGCTCCTGGCCCATACGCTGGCACTGACCCGTGCGTCAGCACGTAGCCTGACCCTCCCACGTTTCCGTACCCTCACCTGTGCCCTAAGCCTTGCCGTTGCCGAACCCTAACCCTAGCCCGGAACGCAAAGCCACCAACAGCCCTACACCTTACCCTACGCCGTACCCGACTCCTGGCCCGTACGCTGGCACTGACCTGTGCGTTAGCACGTAGCCTGACCCTCCCACGTTTCCGTACCCTCACCTGTTCCCTAAGAATTGCCGTTCCCTAACCCTAACCCTAGCCCGAAACGGAAAACCACCACCAGCCCTACACCTTACCCTACGCCGTACCGTACTCCTGGCCCGTACGCTGGCACTGACCAGTGCTTAAGCATGTAGCCTGACCCTCCCACGTTTCCGTACCCTCACCTGTGCCCTAAGCCTTGCCGTTCCCTAACACTAACCCTAGCCCGGAACGGAAACCCACCACCAGCCCTACACCATACCCTACGCCATACCGTACTGCTGGCACGTACGCTACCACTGACCCGTGTGTCAGCACGTAGCCTGCCTCTGCCACGTTTCCGTACCCTCGCCTGTGCCCTAAGCCTTGCCGTTCCCTAACCCTAACTCTAGCCCGGAACGGGAACCCACCACCAGCCCTACACCTTACCCTATGCCGTAGCCTACTCCTCGCCCGTACGCTGGCACTAAGCCATGCGTCAGCACGTAGCCTGCCTCTCCCACGTTTCCGTACCCTCAACTATGCCCTAAGCCTTACCATTACCTAAACCTAACCCTAGCCCGGAACGGAAACCCACCACCAGCCCTACACCTTACCTTTCGTAGTACCCTACTCCTGGCATGTACGCTGGCACTGACCCGTGCGTCAGCACGTAGCCTGCCTCTCCCACGTTTCCGTAACCTCACCTGTGCCCTAAGCCTTGCCGTTCGCTAACCCTAACCCTAGCCCGGAATGGAAACCCACCACCAACCCTACACCTTACCCTACGCCGTACCCTACTCCTGGCCCGTACACTGGCAGTAACCCGTGTGTAAACACGTAGCCCGCCTCTCCCACGTTTCCGTAGCCTCACCTCTGCCCTAAGCCTTGCCGTTCCCTAACCCTAACCCTAGCCTGAAACGGAAAACCACCACCAGCCCTACACCTTACCCTACGCCGTACCCTACACTTGGCCCGTACGCTGGCACTGACCCGTGCGTCAGCACGTAGCCTGCCCCTCCCACGTTTCCGTACCCACAACTGTGCCCTAAGCCATGTCATTCCCTAACCCTAACCCTAGCCCGGAACGGAAACCCACCACCACCCCTACACCTTACCCTATGCCGTAGCCTACTCCTGAACCGTACGCTGGCACGGAACCATACGTCAGCACGTAGCCTGCCTCTCCCACGTTTCCGTACCCTCACCTGTACCCTAAGCCTTGCCGTTCCCTAACCCTAACACTAGCCCCGAACAGAAACCCACCACCAGCCCTACACCTTACCCTACGCTGTACCTTACTCCTGGCCCGGACGCTGGCACTTACCCATGCCTCAGCAAGTAGCCTGACACTCCCACGTTTCCGTATCCTCACCTGTTCCCTAAGACTTGCCGTTCCCTAACTCTAACCCTAGCCCAGAAAGGAAACCCACCACAAGCCCTAAACCTTACCCTACGCCGTTGCCTACTCCTGGCCTGTACGCTGGCACTAAACCGTGCGTCAGCACATAGCCTGACCCTACGACGTTTCCATATCCTCACCTGTGTCCTTGCCATTCCATAACCCTAACCCTAGCCCCGAATGGAAAACGACCACCAGCCCTACACCTTACACTACGCCGTACCCTACTCCTGGCCCGTATGCTGGCACGGATCCGTGCGTTGGCACGTAGCCTGACCTTCCCAGGTTTCCGTACCCTCACCTGTGCCCTATTCCTTTCCGTTCCCTAACCCTAACGCTAGCCCGGAATAGAAACCCAGCACCAGCCTTACACCTTACCCTACGCCGTACCCTGCTCCTGGCCCATACGCTGGCACTGACCCGTGCGGCATCACGTAGCCTGCCTCTCCCACGTTTCCGTACCCTCACCTGTGCCCTAAGACTTGCCGTTCCCTAACCCTAACCATAGCCCGGAACGGAAAACCACCACCAGCCCTACACATTACCCTACGCCGTACCCTACTCCTGGCCCGTACGCTGGCACTGACACGTGCGTCAGCACATAGCCTGCCCCTCCCACGTTTCCATACCCTCACCTGTGCCCTAAGCCTTGTCATTCCCTAAACCTAACCCTAGCCCGGAACAGAAACCCAACACCACCCCTACACCTTACCCTATGCCGTAGCCTAATCCTGACCCATACGCTGGCACGGAACCATGCGTCAGCACGTAGCCTGCCTCTCACACGTTTCCGTACCCTCACCTGTGCCCTAAAACTTGCCGTACTCTAACGCTAAACCTAGCCCGGAACGGAAACCCACCACCAGCCCTACTCCTTACCCTACGCCGTACCCTATTCCTGGCCCGTACGCTGGCACTGACCCGTGCGTCAGCACGTAGCCTGCCACTCCAAAGTTTCCGTACCCTCACATGTGCCCTAAGCCTTGCCGTTCCCTAACCCTAACCCTAGCCCAGAAAGGAAACCCACCACAAGCCCTAAACCTTACCCTACGCCGTTGCCTACTCCTGGCCTGTACGCTGGCACTAAACCGTGCGTCAGCACATAGCCTGACCCTACGACGTTTCCATATCCTCACCTGTGTCCTAAGCCTTGCCATTCCATAACCCTAACCCTAGCCCCGAATGGAAAACGACCACCAGCCCTACACCTTACACTACGCCGTACCCTACTCCTGGCCCGTACGCTGGCACGGATCCGTGCGTTGGCACGTAGCCTGACCTTCCCAGGTTTCCGTACCCTCACCTGTGCCCTATTCCTTTCCGTTCCCTAACCCTAACGCTAGCCCGGAATAGAAACCCAGCACCAGCCCTACACCTTACCCAACGCCGTACCCTACTCCTGGCTGTACGCTGGCACTGACCCGTGCGTCAGCATGTAGCCTGACCCGCCCACGTTTCCGTACCCTCACCTGTGCCGTAAGCCTTGCCATTCCCTAACCCTAACCCTAGCCCTGAAAGGAAACCCAAAACCAGCCGTACACCGTAGACTAAGCCGTAGCCTAAACCTGGCCCGTACGCTGGCACAGACCCGTGCGTTGTCACGTAGCCTGACCCTCCCACGTTTCCGTACCCTCACCTGTGCCCTAAGCCTTGCCGTTCCCTAACCCTAATCCTAGCCTTGAAAAGAAACCCACCACCAGCCCTACACCTCGCCCTACGCCGTTGCGTACAACTGGCCCGTACACTGGAACTGACCCGTGCATCAGCACGTAGCTTCCCTCTCCCACGTTTCCGTACCCTCACCTGTGCCCTAAGCCTTGCCATTCCCTAACCCTAACCCTAGCCCGGATCGGAAACTCACCACCAGCCCTAAACGTTACCCAACGCTGTACCCTACTCCTGGCCCGTACGCTGGCACTGACCCGTGCGTCAGCATGTATCCTGAACCTCCCATGTTTCCGTACCCTCAACTGTGCCCTAAGCCTTGCCATTCCCTAACCCTAACCCTAGCCCAGAACGGAAACCCACCACCAGCCCTACACCTTACCCTACACCGTACCCTACTCCTGGCCCGTACGCTGGCACTGACCCATGCGTCAGCATGTAGCCTGCCACTCCAAAGTTTCCGTACCCTCACATGTGCCCTAAGCCTTGCCGTTCCCTAACCCTAACCCTAGCCCAGAACGGAAACCCACCACCAGCCCTACACCTTACCCTACGTTGAAGCCTACTCCTAGCCCGTACGCTGGCACTAACTTGTTCGTCATCACGTAGGCTGACCCTCCCACGTTTCTGTACCCTCACCTGTGCCCTAAGCCTTGCCGTTCCCTAAGCATAACCGTACCCGGGAACAGAAACCCACCAACAGCCCTATACCTTACCCTACGCCGTAGCCTACTCCTAGCCCGTACGCTGGCACTGACCTGTGCGTCAGAACGTAGCCTGACCCTCCCACGTTTCCGTACCCTCACCTGTTCCCTAAGCCTTACTGTTCCCTAACCCTAACCCTAGCCCAGAACGGAAACCCACCACCAACCTACACCTTACCCTACGCCGTAGCCTACTCCTGGCCCGTATGCTGGCACTGACCCGTGCGTCAGCACGTAGCCTGACACTCCCACGTTTCCGTACCCTCAACTGTTCCCTAAGCCTTGACGTTCCCTAACCCTAACCCTAGCCCGGAGCGGAAACCCACCACCAGGCCTACACCTTACCCTACGCCGTACCCTATTCTTGGCCCGTACGCTGGCACTGACCCGTGCGTCAGCACGTAGCCTGCCACTCCAAAGTTTCCGTACCCTCACATGTGCCCTAAGCCTTGCCGTTCCCTAACCCTAACCCTAGCCCAGAACGGAAATCCACCACCAGCCCTACCCCTTAACCTAAGCCGTTGCCTACTCCTGGCCTGTATGCTGGCACTGACCCGTGCGTCACCACGTAGCCTGCCTCTCCCACGTTTCACTACCCTCACCTGTGCCCTAAGCCTTGCCATTACCTAACCCTAACCCTAGCCCGAAAAGGAAACCCACTACCAGCCCTACTCCTTACCCCACGCCGTTGCCTACTCCTGACCTGTATGCTGGCACTGACCAATGCGTCAGCAAATAGCCTGACCCTCCCACGTTTCCGTAC
The DNA here is from genome assembly GCF_964165515.1 of Mesoplodon bidens. NCBI lineage: Eukaryota > Metazoa > Chordata > Mammalia > Artiodactyla > Ziphiidae > Mesoplodon > Mesoplodon bidens. The sequence continues at coordinate 113,049 of NC_138177.1, forward strand.
CCTCACCTGTTCCCTAAGCCTTGCCGTTCCCTAACCCTAACCCTAGCCTGGAACGGAAACCCAGCACCAGCCCTACACCTTACCCTACGACTTGGCCTACTACTGGCCCGTACACTGGCACTGACGAATGCGTCAGCATGTAACCTGACCCTCCCACGTTTCAGTCCCCTCACCTGTGCCCTAAACCTTGCCGTTCCCTACTAACCCTAGCCCGGAACGGAAAACCACCATCAGCCCTACGCCTTACCATACGCCGTACCCTATTCCAGGCCCGTACGCTGACACTGACCCGTGCGTCAGCACATAGCCTGCCTCTCCCACGTTTCCGTACCCTCACATGTGCCCTAAACCTTGCCGTTCCTTAACCCTAACCCTAGCCCGGAAAGGAAATCCACCACCAGCCCTACACCTTAACCTAAGGCGTTGCCAACTCCTGGCCTGTATGCTGGCACTGACCCGTGCGTCACCACGTAGCCTGCCTCTCCCACGTTTCCGTACCCTCACCTGTGCCCTAAGCCTTGCCGTTCCCTAACCCTAACCCTAGTCCGGAATGGAAACCCACCACGAGCCTTACAACTTACCCTACACCGTACCCTACTTCTGGCCCGTACACTGGCACTGACCCGTGCGTCAGCACGTAGCCTGACCCTCCCACGTTTCCGTACCATCACCTGTGCCCTAAGCCTTGCCGTTCCCTAACCCTAACACTAACCAGGAAGGGAAACCCACCACCAGCCCTACACCTTACCCTACGCCGTACCTTACTCCTGGCCCGGACGATCTCACTGACCCATGCCTCAGCATGTAGCCTGCCTCTCCCACGTTTCCGTACTCTCACCTGTGCCCTAAGCCTTGCCGTTCCCTAACCCTAACCCTAGCCCGGAACGGAAAACCACCACCAGCCCTACACCTTACCCTACGCCATACCCTACTCCTGGCCCGTACGCTGGCACTGACCCGTGCGTCAGCATGTCGCCTGCCTCTCCCACGTTTCCGTAACCTCACCTGTGCCCTAAGCCTTGCCATTCCCTAACCCTAACCCTAGCCCGGAACGGAAACCCACGACCAGCCCTACACCTTAACCTACGCCGTAGCCTACTCCTGGCCTGTACGCTGGCACTGACCCGTGCGTCAGTACGTAGCCTGACCCTCCCACGTTTCCGTACCCTCACCTGTACCCTAAGCCTTGCAGTTCTGTAACCCTAACCCTAGCCCGGAACGGAAACCCACAACCAGCCCTACACCTTACCCTGCGCCGTAGCCAACACCTGACCCGTACGCTGACACTGACCCGTGCGTCAGCACATAGCCTGCCTCTCCAACGTTTCCGTACCATCACCTGTGCCCTAAGCCTTGCCGTTCCCTACCTCTAACCCTACCATGGAAAGGAAACCCACCACCAGCCCTACACCTTACCCTACGACGTTGCCTACTCCTGGCCTGTAGGCTGGCACTGACCTGTGCGTCAGCACATAGCCTGACCCTTCCACGTTTCCGTACCCTCACCTGTGCCCTAAGGCTTGTCGTTCCCTAACCCTAACCCTAGTCCAGAACAGGAACCCACCACCAGCTCTACACCTTACCCTATGCCGTATCCTACTCCTGGCCCGTATGCTGGCCCTGACCCGTGCGTCAGCACGTAGCCTGCCTCTCCCACGTTTCCGTACCCTCACCTGTGCCCTAAGCCTTGCCGTTGCCTAACCCAAACCCTAGCCCGGAACGCAAAGCCACCAACAGCCCTACACCTTACCCTACGCGGTACCCGACTCCTGGCCCGTACGCTGGCACTGACCTGTGCGTTAGCACGTAGCCTGACCCTCCCACGTTTCCGTACCCTCACCTGTGCACTATGCCTTGCCATTCCCTAACCGTAACCCTAGCCCGGAGCGGAAACCCACCACCAGCCCTACACCTTACCCGACACCGTAGCCTACTCCTGGCCAGTACGCTGGCACTGACCCTTGCGTCAGCACGTAGCCACACCCTCCCACGTTTCCATACCCTCACCTGTTCCCTAAGCATTGCCGTTCCCTAACCCTAACCCTAGCCCGAAACGGAAAACCACCACCAGCCCTACACCATACCCTACGCCATACCGTACTCCTGGCCCGTACGCTGGCACTGACCTGCGCTTAAGCACGTAGCCTGACCCTCCCACGTTTCCGTACCCTCACCTGTGCCCTAAGCCACGCCGTTCCCTAACACTAACCCTAGCCCGGAACGGAAACCCACCACCGGGCATACGCCTTACCCTACGCCGTAGCCTGCACCTGGCCCGTACGCTGGCACGGACCCATGCGTCAGCACGTAGCATGACCCTCCTACGTTTCTGTAACGTCACCTGTGCCCTAAGTCTTCCGTTCCCTAACCCTAAGCCTAGCCCGGAACGGAAACCCACCACCAGCCCTACACCTTACACTACGCCGTACCCTACTCCTGGCCAGTACGCGGCACTGACCCGTGCGTCAGTACGTAGCCTGCCTCTCCCACGTTTCCGTACCCTCACATGTGCCCTAAGCCTTGCCGTTCCCTAACCCTAACACTAACCAGGAAGGGAAACCCACCACCAGCCCTACACCTTACCCTACGCCGTACCTTACTACTGGCCCGGACGATGGCACTGACCCATGCCTCAGCATGTAGCCTGACCCTCCCACGTTCCCGTACTCTCACCTGTATCCTAAGCCTTGCCGTTCCCTTACCCTAACCCTAGCCCGGAACGGAAACCCACCACCAGCCCTACACCTTACCCTAAGCCGTACCCTACTCCTGGCCCGTACGCTGGCACTGACTCGTGCGTCAGCATTTAGCCTGACCCTCCCACGTTTCTGTACCCTCACTTGTGCCCTAAGCCATGCCGTTCCCTAACCCTGACCCTAGCCCGGAACGGAAACCCAGCACCAGCCGTACACCTTACACTACGCCTTACCATACTCCTGGCCCGTACGATGGCACTGAGCCGTGCGTCAGCACGTAGCCTGACCCTTCCATGTTTCCGTGCACTCACCTGTTCGCTAAGCCTTGCCGTTCCCTGACCCTAACCCTAGCCCGGAAAGGAAACCCACCACCAGCCCTACACCTTACCCTACGCCATTGCCTACACCTGGCCTGTACGCTGGCACTGACCCCTGCGTCACCACATACCCTGACCCTCCCACGTTTCCGTACCCTCAACTGTTCCCTAAGCCTTGCCGTTCCCTAACCCTAACCCTAGTCCGAAACGGAAACCCACCAACAGCCCTACACCTTACCCTACGCCGTAACCTATTCCTGGCCCGTACGCTGGCACTGACCCGTGCGTCAGCACATAGCCTGACCCTCCCACGTTTCCGTACCCTCACCTGTGCGCTAAACCTTGCCGTACCCTAACCCTAACCCTAGCCCGGAACGGAAACCCACCACCAGCCCTACACCTTACCCGACGCCGTAGCCTACTCCTGGCCCTTACGCTGGCACTGGCCCGTGCGTAAGCATGTATCCTGACCCTCCCACGTTTCCGTACCATCACCTGTGCCCTAAGCCTTGCCGTTCCCTAACCCTAACCCTAGCCCGGAACAGAAAGCCACAACCAGCCCTACACCTTACCCTAAGCCGTAGCCTAATCCTGGCCCGTACGCTGGCACTGACACGTGCGTTGTCACGTAGCGTGACCATCCCACGTTTCCGTACCCTCACCTGTGCCCTAAGCCTTTCCGTTTCCTAACCCTAACCCTACCCCGGAGCGGAAACCCACAACCGACCCTATACCTTATCCTACGCCGTAGCCTACACCTGGCCCGTACGCTGGCACTGACCCATGCGTCAGCACGTAGCATTACACTCCCACGTATCCATACCCTCCAATGTATCCTAAGCCTTGCCGTTCCCTACACCTAGCCCTAGCCCGGAACGGAAACACACCAACAGCTCTGCACCATACCCTACGCTGTACCCTACTCCTGGCCCGTACGCAGGCACTGACCCGTGTATCAGCACGTAGCCTGCCCCTCCCACGTTTCCGAACGCTCACCTGTGCCATAAGCCTTGCCGTTCCCTAACCCTAACCGCAGCCCGGGACAGAAACCCACCACCAGCCCTACACCTTACCCTATGCCGTAGCCTACTCCTGGCCCGTACGCTGGCACTGACCCGTGCGTCAGCACGTAGCCTGCCTATCGCACGTTGCCGTTCCATCACCTGTGCCCTAAGCCTTGCCGTTCCGTAACCCTAACCCTAGCCCGGAACGGAAACCCACCACCAGCCCTACACTTTCCCCTACGCCGTAGCCTACTCCTGGCCCGTATGCTGGCACTGACACGTGCGTCACCACGTACCCTGACCCTCCCACGTTTCCATAACCTCACCTGTGCCCTAAGCCTTGCCGTTCCCTAACCCTAACACTAGCCCGGAACAGGAACCCACCACTAGCCCTACACCTTACCCTACACCGTACCCTGCTCCTGGCCCATACGCTGGCACTGACCCGTGCGGCAGCACGTAGCCTGTCTCTCCAACGTTTCCGTACCCTCACCGGTGCCCTAAGCCTTGCCATTCCCTAACCCTAACCCTAGCCCGGAACGGAAACTCACCAGCATCCCTACACCTTAACCTACGCTGTACCCTTCTCCTGGCCGGTACGCTGGCACTGACCCGTGCGTCAGCCTGTAGCCTGACCCTCCCACGTTTCCGTACCCTCAACTATGCCCTAAGCCTTGCCGTTACCTAAACCTAACCCTAGACCGGAACGGAAACCCACCACCAGCCCTCCACCTTACCCTACACCGTACCCTGCTCCTGGCCCATACGCTGGCACTGACCCGTGCGGCAGCACGTAGCCAGCCTCTCCCACGTTTCCGTACTCTCACCTGTGCCCTAAGACTTGCCGTTCCCTAACCCTAACCCTAGCCCGGAACGGAAAACCACCACCAGCCCTACACCTTACCCTACGCCGTACCCTACTCCTGGCCCGTACGCTGGCACTGACCCGTGCGTCAGCATGTAGCCTGACCCGCCCACGTTTCCGTACCCTCACCTGTGCCGTAAGCCTTGCCGTTCCCTAACCCTAACCCTAGCCCTGAAAGGAAACCCACAACCAGCCGTACACCTTAGACTAAGCCGTAGCCTAATCCTGGCCCGTACGCTGGCACAGACCCGTGCGTTGTCACGTAGCCTGACCCTCCCACGTTTCCGTACCCTCACCTGTGCCCTAAGCCTTGCCGTTCCCTAACCCTAATCCTAGCCTTGAAAAGAAACCCACCACCAGCCCTACACCTCGCCCTACGCCGTTGCGTACAACTGGCCCGTACACTGGAACTGACCCGTGCATCAGCACGTAGCTTCCCTCTCCCACGTTTCCGTACCCTCACCTGTGCCCTAAGCCTTGCCATTCCCTAACCCTAACCCTAGCCCGGATCGGAAACTCACCACCAGCCCTAAACGTTACCCAACGCCGTACCCTACTCCTGGCCCGTACGCCGGCACTGACCCGTGCGTCAGCATGTATCCTGAACCTCCCATGTTTCCGTACCCTCAACTGTGCCCTAAGCCTTGCCATTCCCTAACCCTAACCCTAGCCCAGAACGGAAACCCACCACCAGCCCTACACCTTACCCTATGCCGTAGCCTACTTCTGGCCCGTACGCTGGCACTGACCCGTGCGTCAGCACGTAGCCTGCCTATCGCACTTTTCCGTTCCATCACCTGTGCCCTAAGCCTTGCCGTTCCCTAACCCTAACCCTAGCCCAGAACGGAAACCCACCACCAGCCCTACACCTTACCCTACGTCGAAGATTAATCCTGGCCCGTACGCTGGCACTGACATGTTCGTCATCACGTAGGCTGACCGTCCCATTTTTCCCTACCCTCACCTGTGCCCTAAGCCTTGCCATACCCTAACCCTAACCATAGCCCAGAACGGAAACCCACCACCAGCCCTACCCCTTAACCTAAGCCGTTGCCTACTCCTGGCCTGTATGCTGGCACTGACCCGTGCGTCACCACGTAGCCTGCCTCTCCCACGTTTCACTACCCTCACCTGTGCCCTAAGCCTTGCCATTCCCTAACCCTAACCCTAGCCCGAAAAGGAAACCCACTACCAGCCCTACTCCTTACCCCACGCCGTTGCCTACTCCTGGCCTGTATGCTGGCACTGACCAATGCGTCAGCAAATAGCCTGACCCTCCCACGTTTCCGTACCCTCACCTGTGCCCTAAGGCTTGTCGTTCTCTAACACTAACCCTAGCCCGGAACGGAAACACACCACCAGCCCTACACCTTACCCTACTCCGTACCCTAATCCTGGCCCGTACGCTGGCAGTGACCCGTGCGTCAGTACGTAGGCTGACCCTCCCACGTTTCCGTACCCTCACCTGTTCCCTAAGCCTTGCCGTTCCCTAACCCTAACCCTAGCCCGGAACGGAAACCAACCACCGGGCATACGCCTTACCCTACGCCGTAGCCTGCACCTGGCCCGTACGCTGGCACGGACCCATGCGTCAGCACGTAGCATGACCCTCCCACGTTTCCGTAACGTCACCTGTGCCCAAAGTCTTCCGTTCCCTAACCCTAATCCTAGCCCGGAACGGAAACCCACCACCAGCCCTACACCTTACCCTACGCCGTACCCTACTCCTGGCCAGTACGCGGCACTGACCCGTGCGTCAGTACGTAGCCTGCCTCTCCCACGTTTCCGTACCCTCACATGTGCCCTAAGCCTTGCCGTTCCCTAACCCTAACACTAACCAGGAAGGGAAACCCACCACCAGCCCTACACCTTACCCTACGCCGTACCTTACTCCTGGCCCGGACGCTCTCACTGACCCATGCCTCAGCATGTAGCCTGACCCTCCCACGTTTCCGTACCCTCACCTGTTCCCTAAGCCTTGCCGTTCCCTAACCCTAACACTAGCCAGGAAGGGAAACCCACCACCAGCCCTACACCTTACCCTACGCCGTACCTTACTCCTGGCCCAGACGATGGCACTGAACCATGCCTCAGCATGTAGCCTGACCCTCCCACGTTCCCGTACTCTCACCTGTGCCCTAAGCCTTGCCGTTCCCTAACCCTAACCCTAGCCCGGAACGGAAACCCACCACCAGCCCTACACCTTACCCTAAGCCGTACCCTACTCCTGGCCCGTACGCTGGCACTGACTCGTGCGTCAGCATTTAGCCTGACCCTCCCACGTTTCTGTACCCTCACTTGTGCCCTAAGCCATGCCGTTCCCTAACCCTGACCCTAGCCCGGAACGGAAACCCAGCACCAGCCGTACACCTTACACTACGCCTTACCATACTCCTGGCCCGTACGCTGGCACTGACCCGTGCGTCAGCACATAGCCTGACCCTCCCACGTTTCCGTACCCTCACCTGTGCGCTAAGCCTTGCCGTACCCTAACCCTAACCCTAGCCCGGAACGGAAACCCACCACCAGCCCTACACCTTACCCTGTGCCGTACCCTACTCCTGGCCCGTACGATGGCACTGAGCCGTGCGTCAGCACGTAGCCTGACCCTTCCATGTTTCCGTACACTCACCTGTTCGCTAAGCCTTGCCGTTCCCTGACCCTAACCCTAGCCCGGAAAGGAAACCCACCACCAGCCCTACACCTTACCCTACGCCATTGCCTACACCTGGCTGTACGCTGGCACTGACCCCTGCGTCACCACATACCCTGACCCTCCCACGTTTCCGTACCCTCAACTGTTCCCTAAGTCTTGCCGTTCCCTAACCCTAACCCTAGCCCGGAAAGGAAACCCACCACCAGCCGTACACCTTAGACTAAGCCATAGCCTAATCCTGGCCCGTACGCTGGCACAGACCCGTGCGTTGTCACGTAGCCTGACCCTCCCACGTTTCCGTACCCTCACCTGTGCCCTAAGCCTTGCCGTTCCCTAACCCTAATCCTAGCCTTGAAAAGAAACCCACCACCAGCCCTACACCTTGCCCTACGCCGTTGCGTACAACTGGCCCGTACACTGGAACTGACCCGTGCATCAGCACGTAGCTTCCCTCTCCCACGTTTCCGTACCCTCACCTGTGCCCTAAGCCTTGCCATTCCCTAACCCTAACCCTAGCCCGGATCGGAAACTCACCACCAGCCCTAAACGTTACCCAACGCCGTACCCTACTCCTGGCCCGTACGCTGGCACTGACCCGTGCGTCAGCATGTATCCTGAACCTCCCATGTTTCCGTACCCTCAACTGTGCCCTAAGCCTTGCCGTTCCCTAACCCTAACCCTAGCCCAGAACGGAAACCCACCACCAGCCCTACACCTTACCCTACGCCGTACCCTACTCCTGGCCCGTACGCTGGCACTGACCCGTGCGTCAGCATGTAGCCTGCCACTCCAAAGTTTCCGTACCCTCACATGTGCCCTAAGCCTTGCCGTTCCCTAACCCTAACCCTAGCCCAGAACGGAAACCCACCACCAGCCCTACACCTTACCCTACGTCGAAGAATACTCCTGGCCCGTACGCTGGCACTGACATGTTCGTCATCACGTAGGCTGACCGTCCCATTTTTCCCTACCCTCACCTGTGCCCTAAGCCTTGCCATACCCTAACCCTAACCATAGCCCAGAACGGAAACCCACCACCAGCCCTACCCCTTAACCTAAGCCGTTGCCTACTCCTGGCCTGTATGCTGGCACTGACCCGTGCATCACCACGTAGCCTGCCTCTCCCACGTTTCACTACCCTCACCTGTGCCCTAAGCCTTGCCATTCCCTAAACCTAACCCTAGCCCGAAAAGGAAACCCACTACCAGCCCTACTCCTTACCCCACGCCGTTGCCTACTCCTGGCCTGTATGCTGGCACTGACCAATGCGTCAGCAAGTAGCCTGACCCTCCCACGTTTCTGTACCCTCACCTGTGCCCTAAGGCTTTTCGTTCTCTATCACTAACCCTAGCCTGGAACGGAAACACACCACCAGCCCTAAACGTTACCCGACGCCGTACCCTACTTCTGGCCCGTACGCTGGCACTGACCCGTGCGTCAGCATGTAGCCTGAACCTCCCACGTTTCCGTACCCTCACCTATGCCCTAAGACTTGCCGTTCACTAACCCTAACCCTAGCCCGGAACGGAAACCCACCACCAGCCCTACACCTTACCCTACTCCGTACCCTAATCCTGGCCCGTACGCTGCTAGTGACCCGTGCGTCAGTACGTAGGCTGACCCTCCCACGTTTCCGTACCCTCACCTGTTCCCTAAGCCTTGCCGTTCCCTAACCCTAAACCTAGCCCGGAACGGAAACCCACCACCAGCCCTACACCTTACCCTATGCCGTAGCCTACTCCTGGCCCGTATGATGGCACTGAAACGTGCGTCAGCACGTACCCTGACCCTCCCACGTTTCCATAACCTCACCTGTGCCCTAAGCCTTGCCGTTCCCTAACCCTAACCCTAGCCCGGAACAGAAACCCACCACTAGCCCTACACCTTACCCTACACCGTACCCTGCTCCTGGCCCATACGCTGGCACTGACCCGTGCGGCAGCACGTAGCCTGCCTCTCCCACGTTTCCGTACTCTCACCTGTGCCCTAAGCCTTGCCGTTCCCTAACCCTAACCCTAGCCCGGAACGGAAAACCACCACCAGCCCTACACCTTACCCTACGCCGTACCCTACTCCTGGCCCGTACACTGGCACTGACCCGTGCGTCAGCATGTAGCCTGACCCTCCCACGTTTCCGTACCCTCACCTATGCCCTAAGACTTGCCGTTCACTAACCCTAACCCTAGCCCGGAACGGAAACCCACCACCAGCCCTACACCTTACCCTACTCCGTACCCTAATCCTGGCCCGTACGCTGGTAGTGACCCGTGCGTCAGTACGTAGGCTGACCTCCCACGTTTCCGTACCCTCACCTGTTCCCTAAGCCTTGCCGTTCCCTAACCCTAAACCTAGCCCGGAACGGAAACCCACCACCAGCCCTACACATTCCCCTATGTCGTAGCCTACTCCTGGCCCGTATGCTGGCACTGACACGTGCGTCAGCACGTACCCTGACCCTCCCACGTTTCCATAACCTCACCTGTGCCCTAAGCCTTGCCGTTCCCTAACCCTAACCCTAGCCCGGAACAGAAACCCACCACTAGCCCTACACCGTACCCTACACCGTACCCTGCTCCTGGCCCATACGCTGGCACTGACCCGTGCGGCAGCACGTAGCCTGCCTCTCCCACGTTTCCGTACTCTCACCTGTGCCCTAAGCCTTGCCGTTCCCTAACCCTAACCCTAGCCCGGAACGGAAAACCACCACCAGCCCTACACCTTACCCTACGCCGTACCCTACTCCTGGCCCGTACACTGGCACTGACCCGTGCGTCAGCATGTAGCCTGACCCGCCCACGTTTCCGTACCCTCACCTGTGCCCTAAGCCTTGCCGTTCCCTAACCCTAACCCTAGCCCGGAAAGGAAACCCACTACCAGCCGTACACCTTAGACTAAGCCGTAGCCTAATCCTGGCCCGTACGCTGGCACAGACACGTGCGTTGTCACGTAGCCTGACCCTCCCACGTTTCCGTACCCTCACCTGTGCCCTAAGCCTTGCCGTTCCCTAACCCTAATCCTAGCCTTGAAAAGAAACCCACCACGAGCCCTACACCTTGCCCTACGCCGTTGCGTACAACTGGCCCGTACACTGGAACTGACCCGTGAATCAGCACGTAGCTTCCCTCTCCCACGTTTCCGTACCCTCACCTGTGCCCTAAGCCTTGCCATTCCCTAACCCTAACCCTAGCCCGGATCGGAAACTCACCACCAGCCCTAAACGTTACCCAACGCCGTACCCTACTCCTGGCCCGTACGCTGGCACTGACCCGTGCGTCAGCATGTATCCTGAACCTCCCATGTTTCCGTACCCTCAACTGTGCCCTAAACCTTGCCGTTCCCTAACCCTAACCCTAGCCCAGAAAGGAAACCCACCACAAGCCCTACACCTTACCCTACGCCGTACCCTACTCCTGGCCCGTACGCTGGCACTGACCCGTGCGTCAGCATGTAGCCTGCCACTCCAAAGTTTCCGTACCCTCACATGTGCCCTAAGCCTTGCCGTTCCCTAACCCTAAACCTAGCCCAGAACGGAAACCCACCACCAGCCCTACACCTTACCCTACGTTGAAGCCTACTCCTGGCCCGTACGCTGGCACTAACTTGTTCGTCATCACGTAGGCTGACCCTCCCACGTTTCTGTACCCTCACCTGTGCCCTAAGCCTTGCCGTTCCCTAAGCATAACCGTACCCGGGAACAGAAACCCACCAACAGCCCTATACCTTACCCTACGCCGTAGCCTACTCCTAGCCCATACGCTGGCACTGAACTGTGCGTCAGAACGTAGCCTGACCCTCCCACGTTTCCGTACCCTCACCTGTTCCCTAAGCCTTACTGTTCCCTAACCCTAACCCTAGCCCGGAACGGAAACCCACCACCAACCTAAACCTTACCCTACGCCGTAGCCTACTCCTGGCCCGTATGCTGGCACTGACCCGTGCGTCAGCACGTAGCCTGACCTTCCCACGTTTCCGTACCCTCAACTGTTCCCTAAGCCTTGACGTTCCCTAACCCTAACCCTAGCCCGGAGCGGAAACCCACCACCAGGCCTACACCTTACCCTACGCCGTACCCTATTCTTGGCCCGTACGCTGGCACTGACCCGTGCGTCAGCACGTAGCCTGCCACTCCAAAGTTTCTGTACCCTCACATGTGCCCTAAGCCTTGCCGTACCCTAACACTAACCCTAGCCCAGAACGGAAAACCACCACCAGCCCTACACCTTACCCTACGTCGAAGAATACTCCTGGCCCGTACGCTGGCACTGACATGTTCGTCATCACGTAGGCTGACCGTCCCATTTTTCCCTACCCTCACCTGTGCCCTAAGCCTTGCCATACCCTAACCCTAACCATAGCCCAGAACGGAAACCCACCACCAGCCCTACCCCTTAACCTAAGCCGTTGCCTACTCCTGGCCTGTATGCTGGCACTGACCCGTGCATCACCACGTAGCCTGCCTCTCCCACGTTTCACTACGCTCACCTGTGCCCTAAGCCTTGCCATTCCCTAAACCTAACCCTAGCCCGAAAAGGAAACCCACTACCAGCCCTACTCCTTACCCCACGCCGTTGCCTACTCCTGGCCTGTATGCTGGCACTGACCAATGCGTCAGCAAATAGCCTGACCCTCCCACGTTTCTGTACCCTCACCTGTGCCCTAAGGCTTGTCATTCTCTAACACTAACCCTAGCCCGGAACGGAAACACACCACCAGCCCTAAACGTTACCCGACGCCGTACCCTACTTCTGGCCCGTATGCTGGCACTGATCCATGCGTCAGCACGTAGCCTGCCTCTCACACGTTTCCGTACCCTCACCTGTGCCCTAAAACTTGCCGTACCCTAACGCTAATCCTAGCCCGGAACGGAAACCCACCACCAGCCCTACTCCTTACCCTACGCCGTACCCTATTCCTGGCCCGTACGCTGGCACTGACCCGTGCGTCAGCACGTAGCCTGCCACTCCAAAGTTTCCGTACCCTCACATGTGCCCTAAGCCTTGCCGTTCCCTAACACTAACCCTAGCCCAGAAAGGAAACCCACCACAAGCCCTAAACCTTACCCTACGCCGTTGCCTCCTCCTGGCCTGTACGCTGGCATTAAACCGTGCGTCAGCGCATAGCCTGACCCTACGACGTTTCCATATCCTCACCTGTGTCCTAAGCCTTGCCATTCCATAACCCTAACCCTAGCCCCGAATGGAAAACGACCACCAGCCCTACACCTTACACTACGCCGTACCCTACTCCTGGCCCGTACGCTGGCACGGATCCGTGCGTTGGCACGTAGCCTGACCTTCCCAGGTTTCCGTACCCTCACCTGTGCCCTATTCCTTTCCGTTCCCTAACCCTAACGCTAGCCCGGAATAGAAACCCAGCACCAGCCCTACACCTTACGCAACGCCGTACCCTACTCCTGGACGTACGCTGGCACTGACCCGTGCGTCACCACGTAGCCTGCCACTCCCACGTTTCCGTACCCTCATCTGTGCCCTAAGCCTTGCCGTTCCCTAAGCCTAACCCTAGCCCGGAACAGAAACCCAGCACCAGCCCTACACCTTACCCTACGCCGTACCCAGCTCCTGGCCCATACGCTGTCACTGACCCATGCGGCATCACGTAGCCTGCCTCTCCCACGTTTCCGTACCGTCACCTGTGCCCTAAGACTTGCCGTTCCCTAACCCTAACCCTAGCCCGGAACGGAAAACCACCACCAGCCCTACACATTACCCTACGCCGTACCCTACTCCTGGCCCGTACGCTGGCACTGACACGTGCGTCAGCACATAGCCTGCCCCTCCCACGTTTCCATACCCTCACCTGTGCCCTAAGCCTTGTCATTCCCTAAACCTAACCCTAGCCCGGAACAGAAACCCAACACCACCCCTACACCTTACCCTATGCCGTAGCCTAATCCTGACCCATACGCTGGCACAGAACCATGCGTCAGCACGTAGCCTGCCTCTCACACGTTTCCGTACCCTCACCTGTGCCCTAAAACTTGCCGTACTCTAACGCTAATCCTAGCCCGGAACGGAAACCCACCACCAGCCCTACTCCTTACCCTACGCCGTACCCTATTCCTGGCCCGTACGCTGGCACTGACCCGTGCGTCAGCACGTAGCCTGCCACTCCAAAGTTTCCGTACCCTCACATGTGCCCTAAGCCTTGCCGTTCCCTAACCCTAACCCCAGCCCAGAAAGGAAACCCACCACCAGCCCTACACCTTAGCCTACGTTGAAGCCTACTCCTGGCCCGTACGCTGGCACTGACTTGTTCGTCATCACGTAGGCTAACCCTCCCACGTTTCTGTACCCTCACCTGTGCCCTAAGCCTTGCCGTTCCCTAAGCATAACCGTACCCGGGAACAGAAACCCACCAACAGCCCTACACCTTACCCTACGCTGTAGCCTAATCCTAACCCGTACGCTGGCACTGACCCGTGCGTCAGAACGTAGCCTGACCCTCCCACGTTTCAGTACCCTCACCTGTTCCCTAAGCCTTACTGTTCCCTAACCCTAATCCTAGCCCGAAAAGGAAACCCACCACCAGCCCTACACGTTACCCAACGCCGTTGCCTACTCCTGGCCTGTATGCTGGCACTGACCCATGCGTCAGCAAATAGCCTGACCCTCCCACGTTTCCGTACCCTCACCTGTGCCCAAAGGCTTGTCGTTCTCTAACACTAACCCAAGCCCCGATCGGAAACACACCACCAGCCCTAAACGTTACCCGACGCCGTACCCTACTTCTGGCCCTTACGCTGGCACTGAACCGTGCGTCAGCATGTAGCCTGACCCTCCCACGTTTCCGTACCCTCACCTATGCCCTGAAACTTGCCGTTCCCTAACCCTCACCCTAGCCCGGAACGGAAACCCACCACCAGCCCTACACCTTACCCTACGCCGTACCCTAATCCTGGCCCATACGCTGGCAGTGACCCGTGCGTCAGCACGTAGGCAGACCCTCCCACGTTTCCGTACCCTCACCTGTTCCGTAGGCCTTGCCATTCCCTAACCCTAACCCTAGCACGGAACGGAAACCCACCACCAGCCCTACACCTTACCCTATGCCCTGGCCTACTACTGGCCCGTACACTGGCACTGACCCATGCGTCAGCATGTAGCCTGACCCTCCCACGTTTCCGTACCCTCACCTGTGCCCTAAGCCTTGCCTTTCCCTACTAACCCTAGCCCGGAACAGAAAACCACCATTACCCCTACACCTTACCCTATGCCGTACCCTACTCCAGGCCCGTACGCTGACACTGACCCGTGAGTCAGCACATAGCCTGCCTCTACCACGTTTCCGTACCCTCACATGTGCCCTAAACCTTGCGGTTCCCTAACCCTAACCCTAGCCCGGAACGGAAAACCACCACCAGCCCTACACCTTACCCTACGCCGTACCCTACTCCTGGCCCATACACTAGCACTGACCCGTGCGTCAGCACGTAGTCTGAACCTCCCACGTTTCCGTACCCTCACCTATGCCCTAAGCCTTGCCGTTCCCTTACCCTAACCCTAGCCCGGAACAGAAACCCACCACCAGCCGTACACCTTACCCTACGCCGTATCCTACTCTAGGCCCGTATGCTGGCACTGACCCGTGCGTCAGCACGTAGCCTGCCTCTCCCACGTTTCCGTACCCTCACCTGTGCCCTAAGCCTTGCCATTGCCTAACCCTAAACCTAGCCCGGAACGCAAAGCCACCAACAACCCTACACCTTACCCTACGCCGTACCCGACTCCTGGCCCGTATGCTGGCACTGACCTGTGCGTCAGCACGTAGCCTGACCCTCCCACGTTTCCGTACCCTCCCCTGTGCCCTATGCTTTGCCGTTCCCTAACCCTAACCCTAGCCCGGAACGGAAACCCACCACCAGCCCTACACCTTACCCTACACCGTAGCCTACTCCTGGCCAGTACGCTGGCACTGACCCTTGTGTCAGCATGTAGCCTGCCACTCCAAAGTTTCCGTACCCTCACATGTGCCCCAAGCCTTGCCGTTCCCTAACCCTAACCCTAGGCCAGAACGGAAACCCACCACCAGCCCTACACCTTACCCTACGTTGAAGCCTACTCCTGGCCCGTACGCTGGCACTAACTTGTTCGTCATCACGTAGGCTGACCCTCCCACGTTTCTGTACCCTCACCTGTGCCCTAAGCCTTGCCGTTCCCTAAGCATAACCGTACCCGGGAACAGAAACCCACCAACAGCCCTATACCTTACCCTACGCCGTAGCCTACTCCTAGCCCGTACGCTGGCACTGACCTGTGCGTCAGAACATAGCCTGACCCTCCCACGTTTCTGTACCCTCACCTGTTCCCTAAGCCTTACTGTTCCCTAACCCTAACCATAGCCCGGAACGGAAACCCACCACCAACCTACACCTTACCCTACGCCGTAGCCTACTCCTGGCCCGTATGCTGGCACTGACCCGTGCGTCAGCACGTAGCCTGACCCTCCCACGTTTCCGTACCCTCAACTATTCCCTAAGCCTTGACGTTCCCTAACCCTAACCCTAGCCCGGAGCGGAAACCCAGCACCAGCCCTACACCTTACCCTATGCCGTACCCTGCTCCTGGCCCGTACGCTGGCACTGACCCGTGCGTCAGCACGTAGCCTGACCCTCCCACGTTTCCGTACCCTCACCTGTGCCCTAAGCCTTGCCGTTGCCGAACCCTAACCCTAGCCCGGAACGCAAAGCCACCAACAGCCCTACACCTTACCCTACGCCGTATCCGACTCCTGGCCCGTACGCTGGCACTGACCTGTGCGTTAGCACGTAGCCTGACCCTCCCACGTTTCCGTACCCTCACCTGGTCCCTAAGAATTGCCGTTCCCTAACCCTAACCCTAGCCCGAAACGGAAAACCACCACCAGCCCTACACCTTACCCTACGCCGTACCGTACTCCTGGCCCGTACGCTGGCACTGACCTGTGCTTAAGCATGTAGCCTGACCCTCCCACGTTTCCGTACCCTCACCTGTGCCCTAAGCCTTGCCGTTCCCTAACACTAACCCTAGCCGGGAACGGAAACCCACCACCGGGCATACGCCTTACCCTACGCCGTAGCCTGCACCTGGCCTGTACGCTGGCACGGACCCATGCGTCAGCACGTAGCATGACCCTCCCACGTTTCCGTAACGTCACCAGTGCCCTAAGTCTTCCGTTCCCTAACCCTAACCCTAGGCCGGTACGGAAAACCACCACTAGCCCTACACCTTACCCTACGCCGTACCCTACCCCTGGCCAGTACGCGGCACTGACCCGTGCGTCAGTACGTAGCCTGCCTCTCCCACGTTTCCGTACCCTCACATGTACCCTAAGCCTTGCCGTTCCCTAACCCTAACACTAGCCAGGAAGGGAAACCCACCACCAGCCCTACACCTTACCCTATGCCGTACCTTACACCTGGCCCGGACGCAGGCACTGACCCATGCCTCAGCATGTAGCCTGACCCTCCCACGTTTCCATACCCTCACCTGTTCCCTAAGCCTTGCCTTTCCCTAACCCTAACACTACCCAGGAAGGGAAACCCACCACCAGCCCTACACCTTACCCTACGCCGTAACCTACTCCTGGCCCGTACGCTGGCACTGACCCTTGCGTCAGCACATAGCCTGACCCTCCCACGTTTCCGTACCCTCACCTGTTCCCTAAGAATTGCCGTTCCCTAACCCTAACCCTAGCCCGAAACGGAAAACCACCCCCAGCCCTACACCTTACCCTACGCCGTACCGTACTCCTGGCCCGTACGCTGGCACTGACCTGTGCTTAAGCATGTAGCCTGACCCTCCCACGTTTCCGTACCCTCACCTGTGCCCTAAGCCTTGCCGTTCCCTAACACTAACCCTAGCCCGGAACGGAAACCCACCACCGGGCATACGCCTTACCCTACGCCGTAGCCTGCACCTGGCCTGTACGCTGGCACGGACCCATGCGTCAGCACGTAGCATGACCCTCCCACGTTTCCGTAACGTCACCAGTGCCCTAAGTCTTCCGTTCCCTAACCCTAACCCTAGCCCGGAACGGAAACCCACCACCAGCCCTACACCTTACCTGACGCCGTACCCTACTCCTGGCCCGTACGCTGGCACTAATCCGTGCGTCAGCACGTAACCTGCCTCTACGCCGTTTCCGTACCCTCACCTGTACCCTAAGCCTTGCCGTTCCCTAACCCTAACACTACCCCGGAATGGAAACCCACCACCAACCCTACACCTTACCCTATGCCCTAGCCTACTCCTGGCCCGTACGCTGGCACTGACCCTTGCGTCAGCATGTAGCCTGTCTCTGCCACGTTTCCATACCCTCACCTGTGCCCTAAGCCTTGCCGTTCCCTAACCCTAACCCTAGCCCGGTACGGAAAACCACCACTAGCCCTACACCTTACCCTACGCCGTACCCTACCCCTGGCCAGTACGCGGCACTGACCCGTGCGTCAGTACGTAGCCTGCCTCTCCCACGTTTCCGTACCCTCACATGTACCCTAAGCCTTGCCGTTCCCTAACCCTAACACTAGCCAGGAAGGGAAACCCACCACCAGCCCTACACCTTACCCTATGCCGTACCTTACACCTGGCCCGGACGCAGGCACTGACCCATGCCTCAGCATGTAGCCTGACCCTCCCACGTTTCCGTACCCTCACCTGTTCCCTAAGCCTTGCCTTTCCCTAACCCTAACACTACCCAGGAAGGGAAACCCACCACCAGCCCTACACCTTACCCTACGCCGTAACCTACTCCTGGCCCGTACGCTGGCACTGACCCGTGCGTCAGCACATAGCCTGACCCTCCCACGTTTCCGTACCCTCACCTGTGCGCAAAGCCTTGCCGTACCCTAACCCTAACCCTAGCCCGGAATGGAAAACCACCACCAGCCCTACACCTTACCCTGTGCCGTACCCTACTCCTGGCCCGTACGATGGCACTGAGCCGTGCGTCAGCACGTAGCCTGACCCTTCCATGTTTCCGTACACTCACCTGTTCGCTAAGCCTTGCCGTTCCCTAACCCTAACCCTAGCCCGGAAAGGAAACCCACCACCAGCCCTACACCTTACCCTACGCCATTGCCTACACCTGGCCTGTACGCTGGCACTGACCCCTGCGTCACCACATACCCTGACCCTCCCACGTTTCCGTACCCTCAACTGTTCCCTAAGCCTTGCCGATCCCTAACCCTAACCCTAGTCCGGAACGGAAACCCACCAACAGCCCTACACCTTACCCTACGCCGTAACCTATTCTTGGCCCGTACGCTGGCACTGACCCGTGCGTCAGCATGTAGCCTGACCCTCCCAAGTTTCCGTACCCTCACCTGTGCCCTAAGCCTTGCCGTTCCCTAACCCTAACCCTAGCCCGGAACAGAAACCCACGACCAGCCCTACACCTTACCCTATGCCGTACCCTGCTCCTGGCCCATACGCTGGCACTGACCCGTGCGTCAGCACGTAGCCTGACCCTCCCACGTTTCCGTACCCTCACCTGTGCCCTAAGCCTTGCCGTTGCCGAACCCTAACCCTAGCCCGGAACGCAAAGCCACCAACAGCCCTACACCTTACCCTACGCCGTACCCGACTCCTGGCCCGTACGCTGGCACTGACCTGTGCGTTAGCACGTAGCCTGACCCTCCCACGTTTCCGTACCCTCACCTGTTCCCTAAGAATTGCCGTTCCCTAACCCTAACCCTAGCCCGAAACGGAAAACCACCACCAGCCCTACACCTTACCCTACGCCGTACCGTACTCCTGGCCCGTACGCTGGCACTGACCAGTGCTTAAGCATGTAGCCTGACCCTCCCACGTTTCCGTACCCTCACCTGTGCCCTAAGCCTTGCCGTTCCCTAACACTAACCCTAGCCCGGAACGGAAACCCACCACCAGCCCTACACCATACCCTACGCCATACCGTACTGCTGGCACGTACGCTACCACTGACCCGTGTGTCAGCACGTAGCCTGCCTCTGCCACGTTTCCGTACCCTCGCCTGTGCCCTAAGCCTTGCCGTTCCCTAACCCTAACTCTAGCCCGGAACGGGAACCCACCACCAGCCCTACACCTTACCCTATGCCGTAGCCTACTCCTCGCCCGTACGCTGGCACTAAGCCGTGCGTCAGCACGTAGCCTGCCTCTCCCACGTTTCCGTACCCTCAACTATGCCCTAAGCCTTACCATTACCTAAACCTAACCCTAGCCCGGAACGGAAACCCACCACCAGCCCTACACCTTACCTTTCGTAGTACCCTACTCCTGGCATGTACGCTGGCACTGACCCGTGCGTCAGCACGTAGCCTGCCTCTCCCACGTTTCCGTAACCTCACCTGTGCCCTAAGCCTTGCCGTTCGCTAACCCTAACCCTAGCCCGGAATGGAAACCCACCACCAACCCTACACCTTACCCTACGCCGTACCCTACTCCTGGCCCGTACACTGGCAGTAACCCGTGTGTAAACACGTAGCCCGCCTCTCCCACGTTTCCGTAGCCTCACCTCTGCCCTAAGCCTTGCCGTTCCCTAACCCTAACCCTAGCCTGAAACGGAAAACCACCACCAGCCCTACACCTTACCCTACGCCGTACCCTACACTTGGCCCGTACGCTGGCACTGACCCGTGCGTCAGCACGTAGCCTGCCCCTCCCACGTTTCCGTACCCACAACTGTGCCCTAAGCCATGTCATTCCCTAACCCTAACCCTAGCCCGGAACGGAAACCCACCACCACCCCTACACCTTACCCTATGCCGTAGCCTACTCCTGAACCGTACGCTGGCACGGAACCATACGTCAGCACGTAGCCTGCCTCTCCCACGTTTCCGTACCCTCACCTGTACCCTAAGCCTTGCCGTTCCCTAACCCTAACACTAGCCCCGAACAGAAACCCACCACCAGCCCTACACCTTACCCTACGCTGTACCTTACTCCTGGCCCGGACGCTGGCACTTACCCATGCCTCAGCAAGTAGCCTGACCCTCCCACGTTTCCGTATCCTCACCTGTTCCCTAAGACTTGCCGTTCCCTAACTCTAACCCTAGCCCAGAAAGGAAACCCACCACAAGCCCTAAACCTTACCCTACGCCGTTGCCTACTCCTGGCCTGTACGCTGGCACTAAACCGTGCGTCAGCACATAGCCTGACCCTACGACGTTTCCATATCCTCACCTGTGTCCTTGCCATTCCATAACCCTAACCCTAGCCCCGAATGGAAAACGACCACCAGCCCTACACCTTACACTACGCCGTACCCTACTCCTGGCCCGTATGCTGGCACGGATCCGTGCGTTGGCACGTAGCCTGACCTTCCCAGGTTTCCGTACCCTCACCTGTGCCCTATTCCTTTCCGTTCCCTAACCCTAACGCTAGCCCGGAATAGAAACCCAGCACCAGCCTTACACCTTACCCTACGCCGTACCCTGCTCCTGGCCCATACGCTGGCACTGACCCGTGCGGCATCACGTAGCCTGCCTCTCCCACGTTTCCGTACCCTCACCTGTGCCCTAAGACTTGCCGTTCCCTAACCCTAACCATAGCCCGGAACGGAAAACCACCACCAGCCCTACACATTACCCTACGCCGTACCCTACTCCTGGCCCGTACGCTGGCACTGACACGTGCGTCAGCACATAGCCTGCCCCTCCCACGTTTCCATACCCTCACCTGTGCCCTAAGCCTTGTCATTCCCTAAACCTAACCCTAGCCCGGAACAGAAACCCAACACCACCCCTACACCTTACCCTATGCCGTAGCCTAATCCTGACCCATACGCTGGCACGGAACCATGCGTCAGCACGTAGCCTGCCTCTCACACGTTTCCGTACCCTCACCTGTGCCCTAAAACTTGCCGTACTCTAACGCTAAACCTAGCCCGGAACGGAAACCCACCACCAGCCCTACTCCTTACCCTACGCCGTACCCTATTCCTGGCCCGTACGCTGGCACTGACCCGTGCGTCAGCACGTAGCCTGCCACTCCAAAGTTTCCGTACCCTCACATGTGCCCTAAGCCTTGCCGTTCCCTAACCCTAACCCTAGCCCAGAAAGGAAACCCACCACAAGCCCTAAACCTTACCCTACGCCGTTGCCTACTCCTGGCCTGTACGCTGGCACTAAACCGTGCGTCAGCACATAGCCTGACCCTACGACGTTTCCATATCCTCACCTGTGTCCTAAGCCTTGCCATTCCATAACCCTAACCCTAGTCCCGAATGGAAAACGACCACCAGCCCTACACCTTACACTACGCCGTACCCTACTCCTGGCCCGTACGCTGGCACGGATCCGTGCGTTGGCACGTAGCCTGACCTTCCCAGGTTTCCGTACCCTCACCTGTGCCCTATTCCTTTCCGTTCCCTAACCCTAACGCTAGCCCGGAATAGAAACCCAGCACCAGCCCTACACCTTACCCAACGCCGTACCCTACTCCTGGCTGTACGCTGGCACTGACCCGTGCGTCAGCATGTAGCCTGACCCGCCCACGTTTCCGTACCCTCACCTGTGCCGTAAGCCTTGCCATTCCCTAACCCTAACCCTAGCCCTGAAAGGAAACCCAAAACCAGCCGTACACCGTAGACTAAGCCGTAGCCTAAACCTGGCCCGTACGCTGGCACAGACCCGTGCGTTGTCACGTAGCCTGACCCTCCCACGTTTCCGTACCCTCACCTGTGCCCTAAGCCTTGCCGTTCCCTAACCCTAATCCTAGCCTTGAAAAGAAACCCACCACCAGCCCTACACCTCGCCCTACGCCGTTGCGTACAACTGGCCCGTACACTGGAACTGACCCGTGCATCAGCACGTAGCTTCCCTCTCCCACGTTTCCGTACCCTCACCTGTGCCCTAAGCCTTGCCATTCCCTAACCCTAACCCTAGCCCGGATCGGAAACTCACCACCAGCCCTAAACGTTACCCAACGCTGTACCCTACTCCTGGCCCGTACGCTGGCACTGACCCGTGCGTCAGCATGTATCCTGAACCTCCCATGTTTCCGTACCCTCAACTGTGCCCTAAGCCTTGCCATTCCCTAACCCTAACCCTAGCCCAGAACGGAAACCCACCACCAGCCCTACACCTTACCCTACACCGTACCCTACTCCTGGCCCGTACGCTGGCACTGACCCATGCGTCAGCATGTAGCCTGCCACTCCAAAGTTTCCGTACCCTCACATGTGCCCTAAGCCTTGCCGTTCCCTAACCCTAACCCTAGCCCAGAACGGAAACCCACCACCAGCCCTACACCTTACCCTACGTTGAAGCCTACTCCTAGCCCGTACGCTGGCACTAACTTGTTCGTCATCACGTAGGCTGACCCTCCCA
This sequence comes from Mesoplodon bidens, assembly GCF_964165515.1. Lineage (NCBI taxonomy): Eukaryota > Metazoa > Chordata > Mammalia > Artiodactyla > Ziphiidae > Mesoplodon > Mesoplodon bidens. The sequence continues at coordinate 135,891 of NC_138177.1, forward strand.
CGTTTCTGTACCCTCACCTGTGCCCTAAGCCTTGCCGTTCCCTAAGCATAACCGTACCCGGGAACAGAAACCCACCAACAGCCCTATACCTTACCCTACGCCGTAGCCTACTCCTAGCCCGTACGCTGGCACTGACCTGTGCGTCAGAACGTAGCCTGACCCTCCCACGTTTCCGTACCCTCACCTGTTCCCTAAGCCTTACTGTTCCCTAACCCTAACCCTAGCCCAGAACGGAAACCCACCACCAACCTACACCTTACCCTACGCCGTAGCCTACTCCTGGCCTGTATGCTGGCACTGACCCGTGCGTCAGCACGTAGCCTGACACTCCCACGTTTCCGTACCCTCAACTGTTCCCTAAGCCTTGACGTTCCCTAACCCTAACCCTAGCCCGGAGCGGAAACCCACCACCAGGCCTACACCTTACCCTACGCCGTACCCTATTCTTGGCCCGTACGCTGGCACTGACCCGTGCGTCAGCACGTAGCCTGCCACTCCAAAGTTTCCGTACCCTCACATGTGCCCTAAGCCTTGCCGTTCCCTAACCCTAACCCTAGCCCAGAACGGAAATCCACCACCAGCCCTACCCCTTAACCTAAGCCGTTGCCTACTCCTGGCCTGTATGCTGGCACTGACCCGTGCGTCACCACGTAGCCTGCCTCTCCCACGTTTCACTACCCTCACCTGTGCCCTAAGCCTTGCCATTACCTAACCCTAACCCTAGCCCGAAAAGGAAACCCACTACCAGCCCTACTCCTTACCCCACGCCGTTGCCTACTCCTGACCTGTATGCTGGCACTGACCAATGCGTCAGCAAATAGCCTGACCCTCCCACGTTTCCGTACCCTCACCTGTTCCCTAAGCCTTGCCGTTCCCTAACCCTAACCCTAGCCTGGAACGGAAACCCAGCACCAGCCCTACACCTTACCCTACGACTTGGCCTACTACTGGCCCGTACACTGGCACTGACGAATGCGTCAGCATGTAACCTGACCCTCCCACGTTTCAGTCCCCTCACCTGTGCCCTAAACCTTGCCGTTCCCTACTAACCCTAGCCCGGAACGGAAAACCACCATCAGCCCTACGCCTTACCATACGCCGTACCCTATTCCAGGCCCGTACGCTGACACTGACCCGTGCGTCAGCACATAGCCTGCCTCTCCCACGTTTCCGTACCCTCACATGTGCCCTAAACCTTGCCGTTCCTTAACCCTAACCCTAGCCCGGAAAGGAAATCCACCACCAGCCCTACACCTTAACCTAAGGCGTTGCCAACTCCTGGCCTGTATGCTGGCACTGACCCGTGCGTCACCACGTAGCCTGCCTCTCCCACGTTTCCGTACCCTCACCTGTGCCCTAAGCCTTGCCGTTCCCTAACCCTAACCCTAGTCCGGAATGGAAACCCACCACGAGCCTTACAACTTACCCTACACCGTACCCTACTTCTGGCCCGTACACTGGCACTGACCCGTGCGTCAGCACGTAGCCTGACCCTCCCACGTTTCCGTACCATCACCTGTGCCCTAAGCCTTGCCGTTCCCTAACCCTAACACTAACCAGGAAGGGAAACCCACCACCAGCCCTACACCTTACCCTACGCCGTACCTTACTCCTGGCCCGGACGATCTCACTGACCCATGCCTCAGCATGTAGCCTGCCTCTCCCACGTTTCCGTACTCTCACCTGTGCCCTAAGCCTTGCCGTTCCCTAACCCTAACCCTAGCCCGGAACGGAAAACCACCACCAGCCCTACACCTTACCCTACGCCATACCCTACTCCTGGCCCGTACGCTGGCACTGACCCGTGCGTCAGCATGTCGCCTGCCTCTCCCACGTTTCCGTAACCTCACCTGTGCCCTAAGCCTTGCCATTCCCTAACCCTAACCCTAGACCGGAACGGAAACCCACGACCAGCCCTACACCTTAACCTACGCCGTAGCCTACTCCTGGCCTGTACGCTGGCACTGACCCGTGCGGCAGTACGTAGCCTGACCCTCCCACGTTTCCGTACCCTCACCTGTACCCTAAGCCTTGCAGTTCTGTAACCCTAACCCTAGCCCGGAACGGAAACCCACAACCAGCCCTACACCTTACCCTGCGCCGTAGCCAACACCTGACCCGTACGCTGACACTGACCCGTGCGTCAGCACATAGCCTGCCTCTCCAACGTTTCCGTACCATCACCTGTGCCCTAAGCCTTGCCGTTCCCTACCTCTAACCCTACCATGGAAAGGAAACCCACCACCAGCCCTACACCTTACCCTACGACGTTGCCTACTCCTGGCCTGTAGGCTGGCACTGACCTGTGCGTCAGCACATAGCCTGACCCTTCCACGTTTCCGTACCCTCACCTGTGCCCTAAGGCTTGTCGTTCCCTAACCCTAACCCTAGTCCAGAACAGGAACCCACCACCAGCTCTACACCTTACCCTATGCCGTATCCTACTCCTGGCCCGTATGCTGGCCCTGACCCGTGCGTCAGCACGTAGCCTGCCTCTCCCACGTTTCCGTACCCTCACCTGTGCCCTAAGCCTTGCCGTTGCCTAACCCAAACCCTAGCCCGGAACGCAAAGCCACCAACAGCCCTACACCTTACCCTACGCGGTACCCGACTCCTGGCCCGTACGCTGGCACTGACCTGTGCGTTAGCACGTAGCCTGACCCTCCCACGTTTCCGTACCCTCACCTGTGCACTATGCCTTGCCATTCCCTAACCGTAACCCTAGCCCGGAGCGGAAACCCACCACCAGCCCTACACCTTACCCGACACCGTAGCCTACTCCTGGCCAGTACGCTGGCACTGACCCTTGCGTCAGCACGTAGCCACACCCTCCCACGTTTCCATACCCTCACCTGTTCCCTAAGCATTGCCGTTCCCTAACCCTAACCCTAGCCCGAAACGGAAAACCACCACCAGCCCTACACCATACCCTACGCCATACCGTACTCCTGGCCCGTACGCTGGCACTGACCTGCGCTTAAGCACGTAGCCTGACCCTCCCACGTTTCCGTACCCTCACCTGTGCCCTAAGCCACGCCGTTCCCTAACACTAACCCTAGCCCGGAACGGAAACCCACCACCGGGCATACGCCTTACCCTACGCCGTAGCCTGCACCTGGCCCGTACGCTGGCACGGACCCATGCGTCAGCACGTAGCATGACCCTCCTACGTTTCTGTAACGTCACCTGTGCCCTAAGTCTTCCGTTCCCTAACCCTAAGCCTAGCCCGGAACGGAAACCCACCACCAGCCCTACACCTTACACTACGCCGTACCCTACTCCTGGCCAGTACGCGGCACTGACCCGTGCGTCAGTACGTAGCCTGCCTCTCCCACGTTTCCGTACCCTCACATGTGCCCTAAGCCTTGCCGTTCCCTAACCCTAACACTAACCAGGAAGGGAAACCCACCACCAGCCCTACACCTTACCCTACGCCGTACCTTACTACTGGCCCGGACGATGGCACTGACCCATGCCTCAGCATGTAGCCTGACCCTCCCACGTTCCCGTACTCTCACCTGTATCCTAAGCCTTGCCGTTCCCTTACCCTAACCCTAGCCCGGAACGGAAACCCACCACCAGCCCTACACCTTACCCTAAGCCGTACCCTACTCCTGGCCCGTACGCTGGCACTGACTCGTGCGTCAGCATTTAGCCTGACCCTCCCACGTTTCTGTACCCTCACTTGTGCCCTAAGCCATGCCGTTCCCTAACCCTGACCCTAGCCCGGAACGGAAACCCAGCACCAGCCGTACACCTTACACTACGCCTTACCATACTCCTGGCCCGTACGATGGCACTGAGCCGTGCGTCAGCACGTAGCCTGACCCTTCCATGTTTCCGTGCACTCACCTGTTCGCTAAGCCTTGCCGTTCCCTGACCCTAACCCTAGCCCGGAAAGGAAACCCACCACCAGCCCTACACCTTACCCTACGCCATTGCCTACACCTGGCCTGTACGCTGGCACTGACCCCTGCGTCACCACATACCCTGACCCTCCCACGTTTCCGTACCCTCAACTGTTCCCTAAGCCTTGCCGTTCCCTAACCCTAACCCTAGTCCGAAACGGAAACCCACCAACAGCCCTACACCTTACCCTACGCCGTAACCTATTCCTGGCCCGTACGCTGGCACTGACCCGTGCGTCAGCACATAGCCTGACCCTCCCACGTTTCCGTACCCTCACCTGTGCGCTAAACCTTGCCGTACCCTAACCCTAACCCTAGCCCGGAACGGAAACCCACCACCAGCCCTACACCTTACCCGACGCCGTAGCCTACTCCTGGCCCTTACGCTGGCACTGGCCCGTGCGTAAGCATGTATCCTGACCCTCCCACGTTTCCGTACCATCACCTGTGCCCTAAGCCTTGCCGTTCCCTAACCCTAACCCTAGCCCGGAACAGAAAGCCACAACCAGTCCTACACCTTACCCTAAGCCGTAGCCTAATCCTGGCCCGTACGCTGGCACTGACACGTGCGTTGTCACGTAGCGTGACCATCCCACGTTTCCGTACCCTCACCTGTGCCCTAAGCCTTTCCGTTTCCTAACCCTAACCCTACCCCGGAGCGGAAACCCACAACCGACCCTATACCTTATCCTACGCCGTAGCCTACACCTGGCCCGTACGCTGGCACTGACCCATGCGTCAGCACATAGCATTACACTCCCACGTATCCATACCCTCCAATGTATCCTAAGCCTTGCCGTTCCCTACACCTAGCCCTAGCCCGGAACGGAAACACACCAACAGCTCTGCACCATACCCTACGCTGTACCCTACTCCTGGCCCGTACGCAGGCACTGACCCGTGTATCAGCACGTAGCCTGCCCCTCCCACGTTTCCGAACGCTCACCTGTGCCATAAGCCTTGCCGTTCCCTAACCCTAACCGCAGCCCGGGACAGAAACCCACCACCAGCCCTACACCTTACCCTATGCCGTAGCCTACTCCTGGCCCGTACGCTGGCACTGACCCGTGCGTCAGCACGTAGCCTGCCTATCGCACGTTGCCGTTCCATCACCTGTGCCCTAAGCATTGCCGTTCCGTAACCCTAACCCTAGCCCGGAACGGAAACCCACCACCAGCCCTACACTTTCCCCTACGCCGTAGCCTACTCCTGGCCCGTATGCTGGCACTGACACGTGCGTCACCACGTACCCTGACCCTCCCACGTTTCCATAACCTCACCTGTGCCCTAAGCCTTGCCGTTCCCTAACCCTAACCCTAGCCCGGAACAGGAACCCACCACTAGCCCTACACCTTACCCTACACCGTACCCTGCTCCTGGCCCATACGCTGGCACTGACCCGTGCGGCAGCACGTAGCCTGTCTCTCCAACGTTTCCGTACCCTCACCGGTGCCCTAAGACTTGCCATTCCCTAACCCTAACCCTAGCCCGGAACGGAAACTCACCAGCATCCCTACACCTTAACCTACGCTGTACCCTTCTCCTGGCCGGTACGCTGGCACTGACCCGTGCGTCAGCCTGTAGCCTGACCCTCCCACGTTTCCGTACCCTCAACTATGCCCTAAGCCTTGCCGTTACCTAAACCTAACCCTAGACCGGAACGGAAACCCACCACCAGCCCTCCACCTTACCCTACACCGTACCCTGCTCCTGGCCCATACGCTGGCAGTGACCCGTGCGGCAGCACGTAGCCAGCCTCTCCCACGTTTCCGTACTCTCACCTGTGCCCTAAGACTTGCCGTTCCCTAACCCTAACCCTAGCCCGGAACGGAAAACCACCACCAGCCCTACACCTTACCCTACGCCGTACCCTACTCCTGGCCCGTACGCTGGCACTGACCCGTGCGTCAGCATGTAGCCTGACCCGCCCACGTTTCCGTACCCTCACCTGTGCCGTAAGCCTTGCCGTTCCCTAACCCTAACCCTAGCCCTGAAAGGAAACCCACAACCAGCCGTACACCTTAGACTAAGCCGTAGCCTAATCCTGGCCCGTACGCTGGCACAGACCCGTGCGTTGTCACGTAGCCTGACCCTCCCACGTTTCCGTACCCTCACCTGTGCCCTAAGCCTTGCCGTTCCCTAACCCTAATCCTAGCCTTGAAAAGAAACCCACCACCAGCCCTACACCTCGCCCTACGCCGTTGCGTACAACTGGCCCGTACACTGGAACTGACCCGTGCATCAGCACGTAGCTTCCCTCTCCCACGTTTCCGTACCCTCACCTGTGCCCTAAGCCTTGCCATTCCCTAACCCTAACCCTAGCCCGGATCGGAAACTCACCACCAGCCCTAAACGTTACCCAACGCCGTACCCTACTCCTGGCCCGTACGCCGGCACTGACCCGTGCGTCAGCATGTATCCTGAACCTCCCATGTTTCCGTACCCTCAACTGTGCCCTAAGCCTTGCCATTCCCTAACCCTAACCCTAGCCCAGAACGGAAACCCACCACCAGCACTACACCTTACCCTACGCCGTACCCTACTCCTGGCCCGTACGCTGGCACTGACCCGTGCGTCAGCATGTAGCCTGCCACTCCAAAGTTTCCGTACCCTCACATGTGCCCTAAGCCTTGCCGTTCCCTAACCCTAACCCTAGCCCAGAACGGAAACCCACCACCAGCCCTACACCTTACCCTACGTCGAAGATTAATCCTGGCCCGTACGCTGGCACTGACATGTTCGTCTTCACGTAGGCTGACCGTCCCATTTTTCCCTACCCTCACCTGTGCCCTAAGCCTTGCCATACCCTAACCCTAACCATAGACCAGAACGGAAACCCACCACCAGCCCTACCCCTTAACCTAAGCCGTTGCCTACTCCTGGCCTGTATGCTGGCACTGACCCGTGCATCACCACGTAGCCTGCCTCTCCCACGTTTCACTACCCTCACCTGTGCCCTAAGCCTTGCCATTCCCTAAACCTAACCCTAGCCCGAAAAGGAAACCCACTACCAGCCCTACTCCTTACCCCACGCCGTTGCCTACTCCTGGCCTGTATGCTGGCACTGACCAATGCGTCAGCAAATAGCCTGACCCTCCCACGTTTCCGTACCCTCACCTGTGCCCTAAGGCTTGTCGTTCTCTAACACTAACCCTAGCCCGGAACGGAAACACACCACCAGCCCTACACCTTACCCTACTCCGTACCCTAATCCTGGCCCGTACGCTGGCAGTGACCCGTGCGTCAGTACGTAGGCTGACCCTCCCACGTTTCCGTACCCTCACCTGTTCCCTAAGCCTTGCCGTTCCCTAACCCTAACCCTAGCCCGGAACGGAAACCAACCACCGGGCATACGCCTTACCCTACGCCGTAGCCTGCACCTGGCCCGTACGCTGGCACGGACCCATGCGTCAGCACGTAGCATGACCCTCCCACGTTTCCGTAACGTCACCTGTGCCCAAAGTCTTCCGTTCCCTAACCCTAATCCTAGCCCGGAACGGAAACCCACCACCAGCCCTACACCTTACCCTACGCCGTACCCTACTCCTGGCCAGTACGCGGCACTGACCCGTGCGTCAGTACGTAGCCTGCCTCTCCCACGTTTCCGTACCCTCACATTTGCCCTAAGCCTTGCCGTTCCCTAACCCTAACACTAACCAGGAAGGGAAACCCACCACCAGCCCTACACCTTACCCTACGCCGTACCTTACTCCTGGCCCGGACGCTCTCACTGACCCATGCCTCAGCATGTAGCCTGACCCTCCCACGTTTCCGTACCCTCACCTGTTCCCTAAGCCTTGCCGTTCCCTAACCCTAACACTAGCCAGGAAGGGAAACCCACTACCAGCCCTACACCTTACCCTACGCCGTACCTTACTCCTGGCCCAGACGATGGCACTGACCCATGCCTCAGCATGTAGCCTGACCCTCCCACGTTCCCGTACTCTCACCTGTGCCCTAAGCCTTGCCGTTCCCTAACCCTAACCCTAGCCCGGAACGGAAACCCACCACCAGCCCTACACCTTACCCTAAGCCGTACCCTACTCCTGGCCCGTACGCTGGCACTGACTCGTGCGTCAGCATTTAGCCTGACCCTCCCACGTTTCTGTACCCTCACTTGTGCCCTAAGCCATGCCGTTCCCTAACCCTGACCCTAGCCCGGAACGGAAACCCAGCACCAGCCGTACACCTTACACTACGCCTTACCATACTCCTGGCCCGTACGCTGGCACTGACCCGTGCGTCAGCACATAGCCTGACCCTCCCACGTTTCCGTACCCTCACCTGTGCGCTAAGCCTTGCCGTACCCTAACCCTAACCCTAGCCCGGAACGGAAACCCACCACCAGCCCTACACCTTACCCTGTGCCGTACCCTACTCCTGGCCCGTACGATGGCACTGAGCCGTGCGTCAGCACGTAGCCTGACCCTTCCATGTTTCCGTACACTCACCTGTTCGCTAAGCCTTGCCGTTCCCTGACCCTAACCCTAGCCCGGAAAGGAAACCCACCACCAGCCCTACACCTTACCCTACGCCATTGCCTACACCTGGCTGTACGCTGGCACTGACCCCTGCGTCACCACATACCCTGACCCTCCCACGTTTCCGTACCCTCAACTGTTCCCTAAGTCTTGCCGTTCCCTAACCCTAACCCTAGCCCGGAAAGGAAACCCACCACCAGCCGTACACCTTAGACTAAGCCATAGCCTAATCCTGGCCCGTACGCTGGCACAGACCCGTGCGTTGTCACGTAGCCTGACCCTCCCACGTTTCCGTACCCTCACCTGTGCCCTAAGCCTTGCCGTTCCCTAACCCTAATCCTAGCCTTGAAAAGAAACCCACCACCAGCCCTACACCTTGCCCTACGCCGTTGCGTACAACTGGCCCGTACACTGGAACTGACCCGTGCATCAGCACGTAGCTTCCCTCTCCCACGTTTCCGTACCCTCACCTGTGCCCTAAGCCTTGCCATTCCCTAACCCTAACCCTAGCCCGGATCGGAAACTCACCACCAGCCCTAAACGTTACCCAACGCCGTACCCTACTCCTGGCCCGTACGCTGGCACTGACCCGTGCGTCAGCATGTATCCTGAACCTCCCATGTTTCCGTACCCTCAACTGTGCCCTAAGCCTTGCCGTTCCCTAACCCTAACCCTAGCCCAGAACGGAAACCCACCACCAGCCCTACACCTTACCCTACGCCGTACCCTACTCCTGGCCCGTACGCTGGCACTGACCCGTGCGTCAGCATGTAGCCTGCCACTCCAAAGTTTCCGTACCCTCACATGTGCCCTAAGCCTTGCCGTTCCCTAACCCTAACCCTAGCCCAGAACGGAAACCCACCACCAGCCCTACACCTTACCCTACGTCGAAGAATACTCCTGGCCCGTACGCTGGCACTGACATGTTCGTCATCACGTAGGCTGACCGTCCCATTTTTCCCTACCCTCACCTGTGCCCTAAGCCTTGCCATACCCTAACCATATCCATAGCCCAGAACGGAAACCCACCACCAGCCCTACCCCTTAACCTAAGCCGTTGCCTACTCCTGGCCTGTATGCTGGCACTGACCCGTGCATCACCACGTAGCCTGCCTCTCCCACGTTTCACTACCCTCACCTGTGCCCTAAGCCTTGCCATTCCCTAAACCTAACCCTAGCCCGAAAAGTAAACCCACTACCAGCCCTACTCCTTACCCCACGCCGTTGCCTACTCCTGGCCTGTATGCTGGCACTGACCAATGCGTCAGCAAATAGCCTGACCCTCCCACGTTTCTGTACCCTCACCTGTGCCCTAAGGCTTGTCGTTCTCTATCACTAACCCTAGCCCGGAACGGAAACACACCACCAGCCCTAAACGTTACCCGACGCCGTACCCTACTTCTGGCCCGTACGCTGGCACTGACCCGTGCGTCAGCATGTAGCCTGAACCTCCCACGTTTCCGTACCCTCACCTATGCCCTAAGACTTGCCGTTCACTAACCCTAACACTAGCCCGGAACGGAAACCCACCACCAGCCCTACACCTTACCCTACTCCGTACCCTAATCCTGGCCCGTACGCTGCTAGTGACCCGTGCGTCAGTACGTAGGCTGACCCTCCCACGTTTCCGTACCCTCACCTGTTCCCTAAGCCTTGCCGTTCCCTAACCCTAAACCTAGCCCGGAACGGAAACCCACCACCAGCCCTACACCTTACCCTACGCCGTAGCCTACTCCTGGCCCGTATGATGGCACTGACACGTGCGTCAGCACGTACCCTGACCCTCCCACGTTTCCATAACCTCACCTGTGCCCTAAGCCTTGCCGTTCCCTAACCCTAACCCTAGCCCGGAACAGAAACCCACCACTAGCCCTACACCTTACCCTACACCGTACCCTACTTCTGGCCCGTACGCTGGCACTGACACGTGCGTCAGCACGTAGCCTGCCTCTCCAACGTTTCCGTACCCACACCGGTGCCCTAAGCGTTGCCATTCCCTAACCCTAACCCTAGTCCTGAAAGGAAACTCACCACCATCCCTACACCTTAACTTACGCTCTACCCTTCTCCTGGCGGGTACGCTGGCACTGACCCGTGCGTCAGCATGTAGCCTGACCCTCCCACGTTTCCGTACCCTCAACTATGCCCTAAGCCTTACCGTTACCTAAACCTAACCCTAGCCCGGAACAGAAACCCACCACAGCCCTCCACCTTACCCTACACCGTACCCTGCTCCTGGCCCATACGCTGGCACTGACCCGTGCGGCAGCATGTAGCCTGCCTCTCCCACGTTTCCGTACCCTCGCCTGTGCCCTAAGCCTTGCCGTTCCCTAACCCTAACTCTAACCCGGAACGGAAACCCACCACCATCCCTACACCTTACCCTATGCCGTAGCCTACTCCTGGCCCGTACGCTGGCACTAACCCGTGCGTCAGCACGTAGCCTGCCTCTCCCACGTCTCCGTACCCTCGCCTGTGCCCTTAGCCTTGCCGTTCCCTAAACCTAACCCTAGCCCAGAACGGAAACCCACCACCAGCCCTACACCTTACCCTACGCTCTAACCTTCTCCTGGGCCATACACTGGCACTGACCCGTGTGTCAGCATGTAGCCTGACCGTCCCACGTTTCCATAACCTCAACTGTGCCCTAAACCTTGCTGTTCCCTAAACCTAACCCTAGACCGGAACGGTAACCCACCACCAGCCCTCCACCTTACCATACACCGTACCCTGCTCCTGGCCCATACGCTGGCACGGACCCGTGCGTCAGCACGTAGCCTGCCTCTCCCACGTTTCCGTACCCTCACCTGTGCCCTAAGCTTTGCCGTTCGCTAACCCTAACCCTAGCCCGGAATGGAAACCCACCACCAACCCTACACCTTACCCTACGCCGTACCCTACTCGTGGCCCGTACACTGGCAGTAACCCGTATGTAAACACGTAGCCCGCCTCTCCCACGTATCCGTAGCCTCACCTGTGCCCTAAGCCTTGCCGTTCCCTAACCCTAACCCTAGCCCAGATAGGAAACCCACCACCAGCACTAAACCTTACCCAACGCCGTACCCTACTCCTGGCCCGTACGCTGGCACTGACCCGTGCGTCAGCACGTAGCCTGCCCCTCCCACGTTTCCGTACCCACAACTGTGCCCTAAGCCTTGTCATTCCCTAACCCTAACCCTAGCCCGGAACGGAAACCCACCACCACCCCTACACCTTACCCTATGCCGTAGCCTACTCCTGAACCGTACGCTGGCACGGAACCATGCGTCAGCACGTAGCCTGCCTCTCCCACGTTTCCGTACCCTCACCTGTGCCCTAAGACTTGCCGTAATCTAACGCTAACCCTAGCCCGGAACAGAAACCCACCACCAGCCCTACACCTTACCCTACACCGTAGCCTTCTCCTGGCCAGTACGCTGGCACTGACCCTTGTGTCAGCACGTAGCCTGACCCTCCCACGTTTCCATACCCTCACCAGTTCCCTAAGCATTGCCGTTCCCTAACCCTAACCCTAGCCCGGAACGGAAACCCACCACCAGCCCTATACCTTACCCGACGCCGTACCCTACTCCTGGCCCGTACGCTGGCACGGACCAGTGCGTCAGCACGTAGCCTGCCTCTCCCACGTTTCCGTACCCTCACCTGTACCCTAAGCATTGCCGTTCCCTAACCCTAACCCTAGCCCGGAACGGAAAACCACCACCAGCCCTACACCTTACCCTATGCCATACCGTACTCCTGGCCCGTACGCTGGCACTGACCCGTGCGTAAGCATGTAGCCTGACCCTCCCACGTTTCAGTACCCTCACATGTGCCCTAAGACTTGCCGTTCCCTAACACTAACCCTAGACCGGAACGGAAACCCACCACCGGGCATATGCCTTACCCTAGGCCGTAGCCTGCACCTGGCCCGTACGCTGGCATTGACCTATGCGTCAGCACGTAACAGGACCCTCCCACGTTTCCGTAACCTCACCTGTGCCCTAAGTCTTTCGTTCCCTAACCCTAAAACTAGCCCGGAATGGAAACCCACCACCAGCCCTATACCTTACCCGACGCCGTACCCTACTCCTGGCCCGTACGCTGGCACGGACCCGTGCGTCAGCATGTACCCTGCCTCTCCCACGTTTCCATACCCTCACCTGTACCCTAAGCCTTGCCGTTCCCTAACCCTAACACTAGCCCCGAACAGAAACCCACCACCAGCCCTACACCTTACCCTACGCCGTACCTTACTCCTGGCCCGGACGCTGGCACTGACCCATGCCTCAGCAAGTAGCCTGACCCCCCCACGTTTCCGTACCCTCACCTGTTCCCTAAGCCTTGCCGTTCCCTAACTCTAACCCTAGCCCAGAAAGGAAACCCACCACCAGCCCTAAACCTTACCCTACGCCGTTGCCTACTCCTGGCCTGTACGCTGGCACTAAACCGTGCGTCAGCACATAGCCTGACCCTACCCCGTTTCCATATCCGCACCTGTGTCCTAAGCCTTGCCATTCCATAACCCTAACCCTAGCCCCGAATGGAAAACGACCACCAGCCCTACACCTTACGCTACGCCGTACCCTACTCCTGGCCCGTACGCTGGCACGGACCCGTGCGTGGGCACCTAGCCTGACCTTCCCAGGTTTCCGTACCCTCACCTGTGCCCTATTCCTTTCCGTTCCCTAACCCTAAAGCTAGCCCGGAATAGAAACCCAGCACCAGCCCTACACCTTACCCAACGCCGTACCCTACTCCTGGCCCGTACGCTGGCACTGACCCCTGCGTCACCACGTAGCCTGCCACTCCCACGTTTCCGTACCCTCACCTGTGCCCTAAGCCTTGCCGTTCCCTAAGCCTAACCCTAGCCCGGAACAGAAACCCAGCACCAGCCCTAAACCTTACACTATGCCGTACCCTGCTCCTGGCCGATACGCTGGCACTGACCCGTGCGGCATCACGTAGCCTGCCTCTCCCACGTTTCCGTACCCTCACCTGTGCCCTAAGACTTGCCGTTCCCTAACCCTAACCATAGCCCGGAATGGAAAACCACCACCAGCCCTAAACCTTACCCTACGCCGTACCCTACTCCTGGCCCGTACGCTGGCACTGACAAGTGCGTCAGCACGAAGCCTGCCCCTCCCACGTTTCCATACGCTCACCGGTGCCCTAAGCGTTGCCATTCCCTAACCCTAACCCTAGCCATGAACGGAAACTCACCACCATCCCTACACCTTAACCTACGCTGTACCCTTCTCCTGGCCGCTACGCTGGCACTGACACGTGCGTCAGCATGTAGCCTGACCCTCCCACGTTTCCGTACCCTCAACTATGCCCTAAGCCTTACCGTTACCTAAACCTAACCCTAGCCCGGAACGGAAACCCACCACAGCCCTCCACCTTACCCTACACCGTACCCTGCTCCTGGCCCATACGCTGGCACTGACCCGTGCGGCAGCACGTAGCCTGCCTCTCCCACGTTTCCGTACCCTCACCTGTGCCCTAAGACTTGCCGTTCCCTAACCCTAACCCAAGCCCGGAACGGAAAACCACCACCAGCCCTACACCTTGCCCTACGCCGTTGCGTACAACTGGCCCGTACCCTGAAACTGACCCGTGCGTCAGCACGTAGCCTCCCTCTCCCACGTTTTCGTACCCTCACCTGTGCCCTAAGCCTTTCGGTTCCCTAACACTAACCTTAGCCCGGAACGGAAACCCACCACCATCCGTACACCTTACCCTAAGCCGTAGCCTTATCCAGGCCCGTACGCTGGAACAGACCCGTGCATTGTCACGTAGCCTGACCCTCCCACGTTTCCGTACCATCACCTGTGCCCTAAGCCTTGCCATTCCCTAACCCTAACCCTAGCCCAGATCGGAAACCCACCACCAGCCCTAAACCTTACCCGACGCCGTACCCTACTTCTGTCCCGTACGCTGGCACTGACCCATGCGTCAGAACGTAGCCTGACCCTCCCACGTTTCCGTACCCTCACCTGTTCCCTAAGCCTTACTGTTCCCTAACCCTAACCCAAGACCGGAACGGAAACCCACCACCAACCTACACCTTACCCTACGCCGTACCCTACTCCTGGCCTGTACGCTGGCACTGACCCGTGCGTCAGTACGTAGCCTGACCCTCCCACGTTTCCGTACCCTCACCTGTACCCTAAGACTTGCAGTTCCGTAACCCTAACCCTAGCCCGGAACGGAAACCCACGACCAGCCCTACACCTTACCCTGCGCCGTAGCCTACACCTGACCCGTACGCTGACACTGACCCGTGCGTCAGCACATAGCCTGCCTCTCCAACGTTTCCGTACCGTCACCTGTGCCCTAAGCCTTGCCGTTCCCTACCTCTAACCCTAGCATGGAAAGGGAACCTACCACCAGCCCTACACCTTACCCTACGCTGTTGCCTACTCCTGGCCTGTATGCTGGCAGTGAACCGTGCGTCAGCACATAGCCTGACCCTTCCACGTTTCCGTACCCTCACCTGTGCCCTAAGGCTTGTCGTCCCCTAACCCTAACCCTAGCCCAGAACAGGAACCCACCACCAGCTCTACACATTTCCCTATGCCATAGCCTACTCCAGGCCCATACGCTGGCACTGATCCGTGCGTCAGCACGTAGCCTGAACCTCCCACGTTTCCGTACCCTCACCTGTGCCATAAGCCTTGGCGTTCCATAACCCTAACCCTAGCTCCGAACGGAAACACACCACCAGCCCTACACCTTACCCTACACCGTAGCCTACTCCTGGCCCATACGCTGGCACTGACCCGTGCGTCAGCACGTAGCCTGCCCCTCCCACGTTTCCGTACCCTCACCTGTGCCCTAAGCCTTGCCGTTGTCTAACCCTAACCCTAGCCCGGAACGCAAAGCCACCAACAGCCCTACACCTTACCCTACGCCGTACCAGACTCCTGGCCCGTAGGCTGGCACTGACCTGTGCGTTAGCACGTAGCCTGACCCTCCCACGTTTCCGTACCCTCACCTGTGCCCTAGGCCTTGCCATTCCCTAACCGTAACCCTAGCCCGGAACGGAAACCCACCACCAGCCCTACACCTTACCCTAAACCGTAGCCTACTCCTGGCCAGTACGCTGGCACTGACCCTTGCGTCAGCACGTAGCCTCACCCTCCCACGTTTCCATACCCTCATCTGTTCCCTAAGAATTGCCGTTCCCTAACCCTAACCCTAGCCCGAAACGGAAAACCACCACCAGCCCTACACCTTACCCTACGCCGTACCGTACTCCTGGCCCGTACACTGGCACTGACCTGTGCTTAAGCATGTAGCCTGCCTCTCCCACGTTTCCATACCCTCACCTGTGCCCTAAGCCTTGCCGTTCCCTAACACTAACCCTAGCCCGGAACGGAAACCCACCACCGGGCATACGCCTTACCCTAGGCCGTAGCCTGCACCTGGCCCGTACACTGGCACGGACCCATGCGTCAGCACGTAGCATGACCCTCCCCCGTTTCCGTAACGTCACCTGTGCCCTAAGTCTTCCGTTCCCTAACCCTAACCCTAGCCCGGAACGGAAACCCACCACCAGCCCTACACCTTACCCGACGCCGTACCCTCCTCCTGGCCCGTACGCTGGCACTAATCCGTGCGTCAGCACGTAGCCTGCCTCTCCGCCGTTTCCGTACCCTCACCTGTACCCTAAGCCTTGCCGTTCCCTAACCCTAACACTACCCCGGAATGGCAACCCACCACCAACCCTACACCTTACCCTATGCCCTAGCCTACTCCTGGCCCGTACGCTGGCACTGACCCTTGCGTCAGCATGTAGCCTGCATCTGCCACGTTTCCATACCCTCACCTGTGCCCTAAGCCTTGCCGTTCCGTAACCCTAACCCTAGCCCGGTACGGAAAACCACCACCAGCCCTACACCTTTCCCATCGCAGTACCCTACTCCTGCCCAGTACGCGGCACTGACCCGTGCGTCAGTACGTAGCCTGCCTCTCCCACGTTTCCGTACCCTCACATGTGCCCTAAGCCTTGCCGTTCCCTAACCCTAACACTAGCCAGGAAGGGAAACCCACCACCAGCCCTACACCTTACCCTACGCCGTACCTTACTCCTGGCCCGGACGCTGGCACTGACCCATGCCTCAGCATGTAGCATGACCCTCCCACGTTCCCGTACTCTCACCTGTATCCTAAGCCTTGCCGTTCCCTAACCCTAACCCTAGCCCGGAACGGAAACCCACCACCAGCCCTACACCTTACCATAAGCCGTACCCTACTCCTGGCCCGTACGCTGGCACTGACTCGTGCGTCAGCATGTAGCCTGACCCTCCCACGTTTCTGTACCCTCACTTGTGCCCTAAGCCTTGCCGTTCCCTAACCCAGACCCTAGCCCGGAACGGAAACCCAGCACCAGCCGTACACCTTACACTACGCCGTACCTTACTCCTGGCCCGTACGCTGGCACTGACCCGTACGTCAGCACATAGCCTGATCCTCCCACGTTTCCGTACCCTCACCTGTGTGCTAAGCCTTGCCATACCCTAACGCTAACCCTAGCCCGGAACGGAAACCCAGCATCAGCCCTACACCTTACCCTGTGCCGTACCCTACTCCTGGCCCGTACGATGGCACTGAGCCGTGCGTCAGCACGTAGCCTGACCCTTCCATGTTTCCGTACACTCACCTCTTCCCTAAGCCTTGCCGTTCCCTAACCCTAACCCTAGCCCGGAAAGGAAACCCACCACCAGCCCTACACCTTACCCTACGCCATTGCCTACACCTGGCCTGTACGCTGGCACTGACCCCTGCGTCACCACATACCCTGACCCTCCCACGTTTCCGTACCCTCAACTGTTCCCTAAGCCTTGCCGTTCCCTAACCCTAACCCTAGTCCGGAACGGAAACCCACCAACCGCCCTACACCTTACCCTACGCCGTAACCTATTCTTGGCCCGTACGCTGGCACTGACCCGTGCGTCAGCATGTAGCCTGACCCTCCCACGTTTCCGTACCGTCACCTGTGCCCTAAGCCTTGCCGTTCCCTAACCCTAACCCTAGCCCGGAACGGGAACACACCACCAGCCCTACACCTTACCCTATGCCGTAGCCTACTCCTGGCCCGTACGCTGGCACTAAGCCGTGCGTCAGCACGTAGCCTGCCTCTCCCACGTTTCCGTACCCTCAACTATGCCCTAAGCCTTACCGTTACCTAAACCTAACCCTAGCCCGGAACGGAAACCCACCACCAGCCCTACACCTTACCTTTCGTGGTACCCTACTCCTGGCATGTACGCTGGCACTGACCCGTGCATCAGCACGTAGCCTGCCTCTCCCCCGTTTCTGTACCCTCACCTGTGCCCTAAGCCTTGCCGTTCGCTAACCCTAACCCTAGCCCGGAATGGAAACCCACCACCAACCCTACACCTTACCCTATGCCGTACCCTACTCCTGGCCCGTACACTGGCACTAACCCGTGTGTAAACACGTAGCCCGCCTCTCCCACGTTTCCGTACCCTCACCTCTGCCCTAAGCCTTGCCGTTCCCTAACCCTAACCCTAGCCCGGAACGGAAAACCACCACCAGCCCTACACCTTGCCCTACGCCGTTGCGTACAACTGGCCCGTACCCTGAAACTGACCCGTGCGTCAGCACGTAGCCTCCCTCTCCCACGTTTTCGTACCCTCACCTGTGCCCTAAGCCTTTCGGTTCCCTAACACTAACCTTAGCCCGGAACGGAAACCCACCACTATCCGTACACCTTACCCTAAGCCGTAGCCTAATCCAGGCCCGTACGCTGGCACAGACCCGTGCATTGTCACGTAGCCTGACCCTCCCACGTTTCCGTACCATCACCTGTGCCCTAAGCCTTGCCATTCCCTAACCCTAACCCTAGCCCAGATCGGAAACCCACCACGAGCCCTAAACCTTACCCGACGCCGTACCCTACTTCTGTCCCGTACGCTGGCACTGACCCGTGCATCAGAACGTAGCCTGACCCTCCCACGTTTCCGTACCCTCACCTGTTCCCTAAGCCTTACTGTTCCCTAACCCTAACCCAAGACCGGAACGGAAACCCACCACCAACCTACACCTTACCCTACGCCGTACCCTACTCCTGGCCTGTACGCTGGCACTGACCCGTGCGTCAGTACGTAGCCTGACCCTCCCACGTTTCCGTACCCTCACCTGTACCCTAAGAGTTGCAGTTCCGTAACCCTAACCCTAGCCCGGAACGGAAACCCACGACCAGCCCTACACCTTACCCTGCGCCGTAGCCTACACCTGACCCGTACGCTGACACTGACCCGTGCGTCAGCACATAGCCTGCCTCTCCAACGTTTCCGTACCGTCACCTGTGCCCTAAGCCTTGCCGTTCCCTACCTCTAACCCTAGCATGGAAAGGAAACCTACCACCAGCCCTACACCTTACCCTACGCTGTTGCCTACTCCTGGCCTGTATGCTGGCAGTGAACCGTGCGTCAGCACATAGCCTGACCCTTCCACGTTTCCGTACCCTCACCTGTGCCCTAAGGCTTGTCGTCCCCTAACCCTAACCCTAGCCCAGAACAGGAACCCACCACCAGCTCTACACATTTCCCTATGCCATAGCCTACTCCAGGCCCATACGCTGGCACTGATCCGTGCGTCAGCACGTAGCCTGAACCTCCCACGTTTCCGTACCCTCACCTGTGCCATAAGCCTTGGCGTTCCATAACCCTAACCCTAGCTCCGAACGGAAACACACCACCAGCCCTACACCTTACCCTACACCGTAGCCTACTCCTGGCCCATACGCTGGCACTGACCCGTGCGTCAGCACGTAGCCTGCCCCTCCCACGTTTCCGTACCCTCACCTGTGCCCTAAGCCTTGCCGTTGTCTAACCCTAACCCTAGCCCGGAACGCAAAGCCACCAACAGCCCTACACCTTACCCTACGCCGTACCAGACTCCTGGCCCGTAGGCTGGCACTGACCTGTGCGTTAGCACGTAGCCTGACCCTCCCACGTTTCCGTACCCTCACCTGTGCCCTAGGCCTTGCCATTCCCTAACCGTAACCCTAGCCCGGAACGGAAACCCACCACCAGCCCTACACCTTACCCTAAACCGTAGCCTACTCCTGGCCAGTACGCTGGCACTGACCCTTGCGTCAGCACGTAGCCTCACCCTCCCACGTTTCCATACCCTCATCTGTTCCCTAAGAATTGCCGTTCCCTAACCCTAACCCTAGCCCGAAACGGAAAACCACCACCAGCCCTACACCTTACCCTACGCCGTACCGTACTCCTGGCCCGTACACTGGCACTGACCTGTGCTTAAGCATGTAGCCTGCCTCTCCCACGTTTCCATACCCTCACCTGTGCCCTAAGCCTTGCCGTTCCCTAACACTAACCCTAGCCCGGAACGGAAACCCACCACCGGGCATACGCCTTACCCTAGGCCGTAGCCTGCACCTGGCCCGTACACTGGCACGGACCCATGCGTCAGCACGTAGCATGACCCTCCCCCGTTTCCGTAACGTCACCTGTGCCCTAAGTCTTCCGTTCCCTAACCCTAACCCTAGCCCGGAACGGAAACCCACCACCAGCCCTACACCTTACCCGACGCCGTACCCTCCTCCTGGCCCGTACGCTGGCACTAATCCGTGCGTCAGCACGTAGCCTGCCTCTCCGCCGTTTCCGTACCCTCACCTGTACCCTAAGCCTTGCCGTTCCCTAACCCTAACACTACCCCGGAATGGCAACCCACCACCAACCCTACACCTTACCCTATGCCCTAGCCTACTCCTGGCCCGTACGCTGGCACTGACCCTTGCGTCAGCATGTAGCCTGCATCTGCCACGTTTCCATACCCTCACCTGTGCCCTAAGCCTTGCCGTTCCGTAACCCTAACCCTAGCCCGGTACGGAAAACCACCACCAGCCCTACACCTTTCCCATCGCAGTACCCTACTCCTGCCCAGTACGCGGCACTGACCCGTGCGTCAGTACGTAGCCTGCCTCTCCCACGTTTCCGTACCCTCACATGTGCCCTAAGCCTTGCCGTTCCCTAACCCTAACACTAGCCAGGAAGGGAAACCCACCACCAGCCCTACACCTTACCCTACGCCGTACCTTACTCCTGGCCCGGACGCTGGCACTGACCCATGCCTCAGCATGTAGCATGACCCTCCCACGTTCCCGTACTCTCACCTGTATCCTAAGCCTTGCCGTTCCCTAACCCTAACCCTAGCCCGGAACGGAAACCCACCACCAGCCCTACACCTTACCATAAGCCGTACCCTACTCCTGGCCCGTACGCTGGCACTGACTCGTGCGTCAGCATGTAGCCTGACCCTCCCACGTTTCTGTACCCTCACTTGTGCCCTAAGCCTTGCCGTTCCCTAACCCAGACCCTAGCCCGGAACGGAAACCCAGCACCAGCCGTACACCTTACACTACGCCGTACCTTACTCCTGGCCCGTACGCTGGCACTGACCCGTACGTCAGCACATAGCCTGATCCTCCCACGTTTCCGTACCCTCACCTGTGTGCTAAGCCTTGCCATACCCTAACGCTAACCCTAGCCCGGAACGGAAACCCAGCATCAGCCCTACACCTTACCCTGTGCCGTACCCTACTCCTGGCCCGTACGATGGCACTGAGCCGTGCGTCAGCACGTAGCCTGACCCTTCCATGTTTCCGTACACTCACCTCTTCCCTAAGCCTTGCCGTTCCCTAACCCTAACCCTAGCCCGGAAAGGAAACCCACCACCAGCCCTACACCTTACCCTACGCCATTGCCTACACCTGGCCTGTACGCTGGCACTGACCCCTGCGTCACCACATACCCTGACCCTCCCACGTTTCCGTACCCTCAACTGTTCCCTAAGCCTTGCCGTTCCCTAACCCTAACCCTAGTCCGGAACGGAAACCCACCAACCGCCCTACACCTTACCCTACGCCGTAACCTATTCTTGGCCCGTACGCTGGCACTGACCCGTGCGTCAGCATGTAGCCTGACCCTCCCACGTTTCCGTACCGTCACCTGTGCCCTAAGCCTTGCCGTTCCCTAACCCTAACCCTAGCCCGGAACGGGAACACACCACCAGCCCTACACCTTACCCTATGCCGTAGCCTACTCCTGGCCCGTACGCTGGCACTAAGCCGTGCGTCAGCACGTAGCCTGCCTCTCCCACGTTTCCGTACCCTCAACTATGCCCTAAGCCTTACCGTTACCTAAACCTAACCCTAGCCCGGAACGGAAACCCACCACCAGCCCTACACCTTACCTTTCGTGGTACCCTACTCCTGGCATGTACGCTGGCACTGACCCGTGCATCAGCACGTAGCCTGCCTCTCCCCCGTTTCTGTACCCTCACCTGTGCCCTAAGCCTTGCCGTTCGCTAACCCTAACCCTAGCCCGGAATGGAAACCCACCACCAACCCTACACCTTACCCTATGCCGTACCCTACTCCTGGCCCGTACACTGGCACTAACCCGTGTGTAAACACGTAGCCCGCCTCTCCCACGTTTCCGTACCCTCACCTCTGCCCTAAGCCTTGCCGTTCCCTAACCCTAACCCTAGCCCGGAACGGAAAACCACCACCAGCCCTACACCTTGCCCTACGCCGTTGCGTACAACTGGCCCGTACCCTGAAACTGACCCGTGCGTCAGCACGTAGCCTCCCTCTCCCACGTTTTCGTACCCTCACCTGTGCCCTAAGCCTTTCGGTTCCCTAACACTAACCTTAGCCCGGAACGGAAACCCACCACTATCCGTACACCTTACCCTAAGCCGTAGCCTAATCCAGGCCCGTACGCTGGCACAGACCCGTGCATTGTCACGTAGCCTGACCCTCCCACGTTTCCGTACCATCACCTGTGCCCTAAGCCTTGCCATTCCCTAACCCTAACCCTAGCCCAGATCGGAAACCCACCACGAGCCCTAAACCTTACCCGACGCCGTACCCTACTTCTGTCCCGTACGCTGGCACTGACCCGTGCATCAGAACGTAGCCTGACCCTCCCACGTTTCCGTACCCTCACCTGTTCCCTAAGCCTTACTGTTCCCTAACCCTAACCCAAGACCGGAACGGAAACCCACCACCAACCTACACCTTACCCTACGCCGTACCCTACTCCTGGCCTGTACGCTGGCACTGACCCGTGCGTCAGTACGTAGCCTGACCCTCCCACGTTTCCGTACCCTCACCTGTACCCTAAGACTTGCAGTTCCGTAACCCTAACCCTAGCCCGGAACGGAAACCCACGACCAGCCCTACACCTTACCCTGCGCCGTAGCCTACACCTGACCCGTACGCTGACACTGACCCGTGCGTCAGCACATAGCCTGCCTCTCCAACATTTCCGTACCGTCACCTGTGCCCTAAGCCTTGCCGTTCCCTACCTCTAACCCTAGCATGGAAAGGAAACCTACCACCAGCCCTACACCTTACCCTACGCTGTTGCCTACTCCTGGCCTGTATGCTGGCAGTGAACCGTGCGTCAGCACATAGCCTGACCCTTCCACGTTTCCGTACCCTCACCTGTGCCCTAAGGCTTGTCGTCCCCTAACCCTAACCCTAGCCCAGAACAGGAACCCACCACCAGCTCTACACATTTCCCTATGCCATAGCCTACTCCAGGCCCATACGCTGGCACTGATCCGTGCGTCAGCACGTAGCCTGAACCTCCCACGTTTCCGTACCCTCACCTGTGCCATAAGCCTTGGCGTTCCATAACCCTAACCCTATCTCCGAACGGAAACACACCACCAGCCCTACACCTTACCCTACACCGTAGCCTACTCCTGGCCCATACGATGGCACTGACCCGTGCGTCAGCACGTAGCCTGCCCCTCCCACGTTTCCGTACCCTCACCTGTGCCCTAAGCCTTGCCGTTGTCTAACCCTAACCCTAGCCCGGAACGCAAAGCCACCAACAGCCCTACACCTTACCCTACGCCGAACCCGACTCCTGGCCCGTAGGCTGGCACTGACCTGTGCGTTAGCACGTAGCCTGACCCTCCCACGTTTCCGTACCCTCACCTGTGCCCTAGGCCTTGCCATTCCCTAACCGTAACCCTAGCCCGGAACGGAAACCCACCACCAGCCCTACACCTTACCCTAAACCGTAGCCTACTCCTGGCCAGTACGCTGGCACTGACCCATGCGTCAGCACGTAGCCTCACCCTCCCACGTTTCCATACCCTCATCTGTTCCCTAAGAATTGCCGTTCCCTAACCCTAACCCTAGCCCGAAACGGAAAACCACCACCAGCCCTACACCTTACCCTACGCCGTACCGTACTCCTGGCCCGTACACTGGCACTGACCTGTGCTTAAGCATGTAGCCTGCCTCTCCCACGTTTCCATACCCTCACCTGTGCCCTAAGCCTTGCCGTTCCCTAACACTAACCCTAGCCCGGAACGGAAACCCACCACCGGGCATACGCCTTACCCTAGGCCGTAGCCTGCACCTGGCCCGTACACTGGCACGGACCCATGCGTCAGCACGTAGCATGACCCTCCCCCGTTTCCGTAACGTCACCTGTGCCCTAAGTCTTCCGTTCCCTAACCCTAACCCTAGCCCGGAACGGAAACCCACCACCAGCCCTACACCTTACCCGACGCCGTACCCTCCTCCTGGCCCGTACGCTGGCACTAATCCGTGCGTCAGCACGTAGCCTGCCTCTCCGCCGTTTCCGTACCCTCACCTGTACCCTAAGCCTTGCCGTTCCCTAACCCTAACACTACCCCGGAATGCCAACCCACCACCAACCCTACACCTTACCCTATGCCCTAGCCTACTCCTGGCCCGTACGCTGGCACTGACCCTTGCGTCAGCATGTAGCCTGCATCTGCCACGTTTCCATACCCTCACCTGTGCCCTAAGCCTTGCCGTTCCGTAACCCTAACCCTAGCCCGGTACGGAAAACCACCACCAGCCCTACACCTTTCCCAACGCCGTACCCTACTCCTGCCCAGTACGCGGCACTGACCCGTGCGTCAGTACGTAGCCTGCCTCTCCCACGTTTCCGTACCCTCACATGTGCCCTAAGCCTTGCCGTTCCCTAACCCTAACACTAGCCAGGAAGGGAAACCCACCACCAGCCCTACACCTTACCCTACGCCGTACCTTACTCCTGGCCCGGACGCTGGCACTGACCCATGCCTCAGCATGTAGCATGACCCTCCCACGTTCCCGTACTCTCACCTGTATCCTAAGCCTTGCCGTTCCCTAACCCTAACCCTAGGCCGGAACGGAAACCCACCACCAGCCCTACACCTTACCATAAGCCGTACCCTACTCCTGGCCCGTACGCTGACACTGACTCGTGCGTCAGCATGTAGCCTGACCCTCCCACGTTTCTGTACCCTCACTTGTGCCCTAAGCCTTGCCGTTCCCTAACCCTGACCCTAGCCCGGAACGGAAACCCAGCACCAGCCGTACACCTTACACTACGCCGTACCTTACTCCTGGCCCGTACGCTGGCACTGACCCGTACGTCAGCACATAGCCTGATCCTCCCACGTTTCCGTACCCTCACCTGTGTGCTAAGCCTTGCCATACCCTAACGCTAACCCTAGCCCGGAACGGAAACCCAGCATCAGCCCTACACCTTACCCTGTGCCGTACCCTACTCCTGGCCCGTACGATGGCACTGAGCCATGCGTCAGCACGTAGCCTGACCCTTCCATGTTTCCGTACACTCACCTCTTCCCTAAGCCTTGCCGTTCCCTAACCCTAACCCTAGCCCGGAAAGGAAACCCACCACCAGCCCTACACCTTACCCTACGCCATTGCCTACACCTGGCCTGTACGCTGGCACTGACCCCTGCGTCACCACATACCCTGACCCTCCCACGTTTCCGTACCCTCAACTGTTCCCTAAGCCTTGCCGTTCCCTAACCCTAACCCTAGTCCGGAACGGAAACCCACCAACCGCCCTACACCTTACCCTACGCCGTAACCTATTCTTGGCCCGTACGCTGGCACTGACCCGTGCGTCAGCATGTAGCCTGACCCTCCCACGTTTCCGTACCGTCACCTGTGCCCTAAGCCTTGCCGTTCCCTAACCCTAACCCTAGCCTGGAACGGGAACCCACCACCAGCCCTACACCTTACCATATGCCGTAGCCTACTCCTGGCCCATACGCTGGCACTAAGCCGTGCGTCAGCACGTAGCCTGCCTCTCCCACGTTTCCGTACCCTCAACTATGCCCTAAGCCTTACCGTTACTTAAACCTAACCCTAGCCCGGAACGGAAACCCACCACCAGCCCTACACCTTACCTTTCGTGGTACCCTACTCCTGGCATGTACGCTGGCACTGACCCGTGCATCAGCACGTTGCCTGCCGCTCCCACGTTTCCGTACCCTCACCTGTGCCCTAAGCCTTGCCGTTCGCTAACCCTAACCCTAGCCCGGAATGGAAACCCACCACCAACCCTACACCTTACCCTATGCCGTACCCTACTCCTGGCCCGTACACTGGCACTAACCCGTGTGAAAACACGTAGCCCGCCTCTCCCACGTTTCCATACCCTCACCTCTGCCCGAAGCCTTGCCGTTCCCTAACCCTAACCCTAGCCCGAAACCGAAAACCACCACCAGCCCTACACCTTACCCTACGCCGTACCCTACTCCTGGCCCGTACGCTGGCACTGACCCGTGCGTCAGCACTTAGCCTGCCCCTCCCACGTTTCCGTACCCACAACTGTGCCCTAACCCATGTCATTCCCTAACCCTAACCCTAGCCCGGAACGGAAACCCACCACCGGGCATACGCCTTACCCTAGGCCGTAGCCTGCACCTGGCCCGTACGCTGGCATTGACCCATGCGTCAGCACGTAGCAGGACCCTCCAACGTTTCCGTACCCTCACCTCTACCCTAAGCCTTGCCGTTCCCTAACCCTAACACTAGCCCCGAACAGAAACCCACCACCAGCCCTACACCTTACCCTACGCTGTACCTTACTCCTGGCCCAGACGCTGGCACTGACCCATGCCTCAGCAAGTAGCCTGACCCTCCCACGTTTCCGTACCCTCACCTGTTCCCTAAGCCTTGCCGTTCCCTAACTCTAACCCTAGCCCAGAAAGGAAACCCACCACCAGCCCTAAACCTTACCCTACGCCGTGGCCTACTCCTGGCCTGTACGCTGGCACTAAACCGTGCGTCAGCACATAGCCTGACCCTACGACGTTTCCATATCCTCACCTGTGTCCTAAGCCTTGCCATTCCATAACCCTAACCCTAGCCCCGAATGGAAAACGATCACCAGCCCTACACCTTACAGTACGCCGTACCCTACTCCTGGCCCGTACGCTGGCACGGATCCGTGCGTTGGCACGTAGACTGACCTTCCCAGGTTTCCGTACCCTCACCTGTGCCCTATTCCTTTCCGTTCCCTAACCCTAACGCTATCCCGGAATAGAAACCCAGCACCAGCCTTACACCTTACCCAACGCCGTACCCTACTCCTGGCCCGTACGCTGGCACTGACCCGTGCGGCATCACGTAGCCTGCCACTCCCACGTTTCCGTACCCTCACCTGTGCCCTAAGCCTTGCCGTTCCCTAAGCCTAACCCTAGCCCGGAACAGAAACCCAGCACCAGCCCTACACCTTACCCTACGCCGTACCCTGCTCCTGGCCCATACGCTGGCACTGACCCGTGCGGCATCATGTAGCCTGCCCCTCCCACGTTTCCATACCCTCACCTGTGCCCTAAGCCTTGTCATTCCCTAAACCTAACCCTAGCCCGGAACAGAAACCCAACACCACCCCTACACCTTACCCTATGCCGTAGCATAATCCTGACCCGTACGCTGGCACGGAACCATGCGTCAGCACGTAGCCTGCCTCTCACACGTTTACATACCCTCACCTGTGCCCTAAAACTTGCCGTACTCTAACGCTAATCCTAGCCCGGAACGGAAACCCACCACCAGCCCTACTCCTTACCCTACGCCGTACCCTATTCCTGGCCCGTACGCTGGCACTGACCCGTGCGTCAGCACGTAGCCTGCCACTCCAAAGTTTCCGTACCCTCACATGTGCCCTAAGCCTTGCCGTTCCCTAACCCTAACCCTAGCCCAGAACGGAAACCCACCACCAGCCCTACACCATACCCTACGTTGAAGCCTACTCCTGGCCCGTACGCTGGCACTGACTTGTTCGTCATCACGTAGTCTGACCCTCCAACGTTTCCGTACCCTCACCTATGCCCTAAGCCTTGCCGTTCCCTAACCCTAACCCTAACCCGGAACGGAAACCCAAAACCAGCCTTACACCTTACTCTACGCCGTACCCTACTCCTTGCCCGGACGCTGGCACGGACCCGTGCGTCAGCACGTAGCCTGCCTCTCCCACGTTTCCATACACTCACCTGTACCCTAAGCCTTGCCGTTCCCTAACCCTAACACTAGCCCCGAACAGAAACCCACCACCAGCCCTACACCTTACCCTACGCCGTACCTTACTCCTGGCCCGGACGCTGGCACTGACCCATGCCTCAGCAAGTAGCCGGACCCTCCCACGTTTCCGTACCCTCACCTGTTCCCTAAGCCTTGCCGTTCCCTAACTCTAACCCTAGCCCAGAAAGGAAACCCACCACCAGCCCTAAACCTTAGCCTACGCCGTTGCCTACTCCTGGCCTGTACGCTGGCACTAAACCGTGCGTCAGCACATAGCCTGACCCTACCCCGTTTCCATATCCTCACCTGTGTCCTAAGCCTTGCCATTCCATAACCCTAACCCTAGCCCCGAATGGAAAACGACCACCAGCCCTACACCTTACACTACGCCGTACCCTACTCCTGGCCCGTACGCTGGCACGGACCCGTGCGTTGCAACGTAGCCTGACCTTCCCAGGTTTCCGTACCCTCACCTGTGCCCTATTTCTTTCCGTTCCCTAACCCTAACGCTAGCCCGGAATAGAAACCCAGCACCAGCCCTAAACCTTACCCAACGCCGTACCCTACTCCTGGCCCGTACGCTGGCACTGACCCATGCGTCACCACGTAGCCTGCCACTCCCACGTTTCCGTACCCTCACCTGTGCCCTAAGCCTTGCCGTTCCCTAAGCCTAACCCTAGCCCGGAACAGAAACCCAGCACCAGCCCTACACCTTACCCTATGCCGTACCCTGCTCCTGGCCCATACGCTGGCACTGACCCGTGCGGCATCACGTAGCCTGCCTCTCCCATGTTTCCGTACCCTCACCTGTGCCCTAAGACTTGCCGTTCCCTAACCCTAACCATAGACCGGAATGGAAAACCACCACCAGCCCTACACCTTACCCTACGCTGTAGCCTACTCCTAACCCGTACGCTGGCACTGACCCGTGCGTCAGAACGTAGCCTGACCCTCCCACGTTTCAGTACCCTCACCTGTTCCCTAAGCCTTACTGTTCCCTAACCCTAACCCTAGCCCGAAAAGGAAACCCACCACCAGCCCTACACGTTACCCAACGCCGTTGCCTACTGCTGGCCTGTATGCTGGCACTGACCCATGCGTCAGCAAATAGCCTGACCCTCCCACGTTTCCGTACCCTCACCTGTGCCCAAAGGCTTGTCGTTCTCTAACACTAACCCAAGCCCGGATCGGAAACACACCACCAGTCCTAAAAGTTACCCGACGCCGTACCCTAATTCTGGCCCGTACGCTGGCACTGACCCGTGCATCACCACGTAGCCTGCCCCTCCCACGTTTCCGTACCCTCACCTGTGCCCTAAGCCTTGCCGTTCCCTAAGCCTAACCATAGCCCGGAACGGAAACCCACCACCACCCTACACCTTACCCTGCACCGTAACCTACTCCTGGCCCGTACGCTGGCACTGACCCATGCGTAAGCATGTAGCCTGACCCTCCCACGTTTCAGTACCCTCACCTGTGCCCTAAGCCTTGCCGTTCCCTAACACTAACCCTAGAACGGAACGGAAACCCACCACCGGGCATACGCCTTACCCTAGGCCGTAGCCTGCACCTGGCCCGTACGCAGGCATTGACCTATGCGTCAGCACGTAGCAGGACCCTCCCACGTTTCCGTAACCTCACCTGTGCCCTAAGTCTTTCGTTCCCTAACCCTAAAACTAGCCCGGAACGGAAACCCACCACCAGCCCTATACCTTACCCGACGCCGTACCCTACTCCTGGCCCGTACGCTGGCACGGACCCGTGCGTCAGCATGTACCCTGCCTCTCCCACGTTTCCATACACTCACCTGTACCCTAAGCCTTGCCGTTCCCTAACCCTAACACTAGCCCCGAACAGAAACCCACCACCAGCCCTAAACCTTACCCTACGCCGTACCTTACTCCTGGCCCGGACGCTGGCACTGACCCATGCCTCAGCAAGTAGCCTGACCCCCCCACGTTTCCGTACCCTCACCTGTTCCCTAAGCCTTGCCGTTCCCTAACTCTAACCCTAGCCCAGAAAGGAAACCCACCACCAGCCCTAAACCTTACCCTACGCCGTTGCCTACTCCTGGCCTGTACGCTGGCACTAAACCGTGCGTCAGCACATAGCCTGACCCTACCCCGTTTCCATATCCTCACCTGTGTCCTAAGCCTTGCCATTCCATAACCCTAACCCTAGCCCCGAATGGAAAACGACCACCAGCCCTACACCTTACGCTACGCCGTACCCTACTCCTGGCCCGTACGCTGGCACGGACCCGTGCGTGGGCACCTAGCCTGACCTTCCCAGGTTTCCGTACCCTCACCTGTGCCCTATTCCTTTCCGTTCCCTAACCCTAAAGCTAGCCCGGAATAGAAACCCAGCACCAGCCCTACACCTTACCCAACGCCGTACCCTACTCCTGGCCCGTACGCTGGCACTGACCCCTGCGTCACCACGTAGCCTGCCACTCCCACGTTTCCGTACCCTCACCTGTGCCCTAAGCCTTGCCGTTCCCTAAGCCTAACCCTAGCCCGGAACAGAAACCCAGCACCAGCCCTAAACCTTACCCTATGCCGTACCCTGCTCCTGGCCGATACGCTGGCACTGACCCGTGCGGCATCACGTAGCCTGCCTCTCCCACGTTTCCGTACCCTCACCTGTGCCCTAAGACTTGCCGTTCCCTAACCCTAACCATAGCCCGGAATGGAAACCCACCACCAGCCCTAAACCTTACCCTACGCCGTACCCTACTCCTGGCCCGTACGCTGGCACTGACAAGTGCGTCAGCACGTAGCCTGCCCCTCCCACGTTTCCATACGCTCACCGGTGCCCTAAGCGTTGCCATTCCCTAACCCTAACCCTAGCCCTGAACGGAAACTCACCACCATCCCTACACCTTAACCTACGCTGTACCCTTCTCCTGGCCGCTACGCTGGCACTGACACGTGCGTCAGCATGTAGCCTGACCCTCCCACGTTTCCGTACCCTCAACTATGCCCTAAGCCTTACCGTTACCTAAACCTAACCCTAGCCCGGAACGGAAACCCACCACAGCCCTCCACCTTACCCTACACCGTACCCTGCTCCTGGCCCATACGCTGGCACTGACCCGTGCGGCAGCACGTAGCCTGCCTCTCCCACGTTTCCGTACCCTCACCTGTGCCCTAAGACTTGCCGTTCCCTAACCCTAACCCTAGCCCGGAACGGAAAACCACCACCAGCCCTACACCTTGCCCTACGCCGTTGCGTACAACTGGCCCGTACCCTGAAACTGACCCGTGCGTCAGCACGTAGCCTCCCTCTCCCACGTTTTCGTACCCTCACCTGTGCCCTAAGCCTTTCGGTTCCCTAACACTAACCTTAGCCCGGAACGGAAACCCACCACCATCCGTACACCTTACCCTAAGCCGTAGCCTAATCCAGGCCCGTACGCTGGCACAGACCCGTGCATTGTCACGTAGCCTGACCCTCCCACGTTTCCGTACCATCACCTGTGCCCTAAGCCTTGCCATTCCCTAACCCTAACCCTAGCCCAGATCGGAAACCCACCACCAGCCCTAAACCTTACCCGACGCCGTACCCTACTTCTGTCCCGTACGCTGGCACTGACCCGTGCGTCAGAACGTAGCCTGACCCTCCCACGTTTCCGTACCCTCACCTGTTCCCTAAGCCTTACTGTTCCCTAACCCTAACCCAAGACCGGAACGGAAACCCACCACCAACCTACACCTTACCCTACGCCGTACCCTACTCCTGGCCTGTACGCTGGCACTGACCCGTGCGTCAGTACGTAGCCTGACCCTCCCACGTTTCCGTACCCTCACCTGTACCCTAAGACTTGCAGTTCCGTAACCCTAACCCTAGCCCGGAACGGAAACCCACGACCAGCCCTACACCTTACCCTGCGCCGTAGCCTACACCTGACCCGTACGCTGACACTGACCCGTGCGTCAGCACATAGCCTGCCTCTCCAACGTTTCCGTACCGTCACCTGTGCCCTAAGCCTTGCCGTTCCCTACCTCTAACCCTAGCATGGAAAGGAAACCTACCACCAGCCCTACACCTTACCCTACGCTGTTGCCTACTCCTGGCCTGTACGCTGGCAGTGAACCGTGCGTCAGCACATAGCCTGACCCTTCCACATTTCCGTACCCTCACCTGTGCCCTAAGGCTTGTCGTCCCCTAACCCTAACCCTAGCCCAGAACAGGAACCCACCACCAGCTCTACACATTACCCTATGCCATAGCCTACTCCAGGCCCATACGCTGGCACTGATCCGTGCGTCAGCACGTAGCCTGCCCCTCCCACGTTTCCGTACCCTCACCTGTGCCCTAGGCCTTGCCATTCCCTAACCGTAACCCTAGCCCGGAACGGAAACCCACCACCAGCCCTACACCTTACCCTACACCGTAGCCTACTCCTGGCCCATACGCTGGCACTGACCCGTGCGTCAGCACGTAGCCTGCCCCTCCCACGTTTCCGTACCCTCACCTGTGCCCTAAGCCTTGCCGTTGCCTAACCCTAACCCTAGCCCGGAACGCAAAGCCACCAACAGCCCTACACCTTACCCTACGCCGTACCCGACTCCTGGCCCGTAGGCTGGCACTGACCTGTGCGTTAGCACGTAGCCTGACCCTCCCACGTTTCCGTACCCTCACCTGTGCCCTAGGCCTTGCCATTCCCTAACCGTAACCCTAGCCCGGAACGGAAACCCACCACCAGCCCTACACCTTACCCTAAACCGTAGCCTACCCCTGGCCAGTACGCTGGCACTGACCCATGCGTCAGCACGTAGCCTCACCCTCCCACGTTTCCATACCCTCATCTGTTCCCTAAGAATTGCCGTTCCCTAACCCTAACCCTAGCCCGAAACGGAAAACCACCACCAGCCCTACACCTTACCCTACGCCGTACCGTACTCCTGGCCCGTACACTGGCACTGACCTGTGCTTAAGCATGTAGCCTGCCTCTCCCACGTTTCCATACCCTCACCTGTGCCCTAAGCCTTGCCGTTCCCTAACACTAACCCTAGCCCGGAACGGAAACCCACCACCGGGCATACGCCTTACCCTAGGCCGTAGCCTGCACCTGGCCCGTACACTGGCACGGACCCATGCGTCAGCACGTAGCATGACCCTCCCCCGTTTCCGTAACGTCACCTGTGCCCTAAGTTTTCCGTTCCCTAACCCTAACCCTAGCCCGGAACGGAAACCCACCACCAGCCCTACACCTTACCCGACGCCGTACCCTCCTCCTGGCCCGTACGCTGGCACTAATCCGTGCGTCAGCACGTAGCCTGCCTCTCCGCCGTTTCCGTACCCTCACCTGTACCCTAAGCCTTGCCGTTCCCTAACCCTAACACTACCCCGGAATGGCAACCCACCACCAACCCTACACCTTACCCTATGCCCTAGCCTACTCCTGGCCCGTACGCTGGCACTGACCCTTGCGTCAGCATGTAGCCTGCATCTGCCACGTTTCCATACCCTCACCTGTGCCCTAAGCCTTGCCGTTCCGTAACCCTAACCCTAGCCCGGTACGGAAAACCACCACCAGCCCTACACCTTTCCCAACGCCGTACCCTACTCCTGCCCAGTACGCGGCACTG
Source organism: Mesoplodon bidens (assembly GCF_964165515.1). Classification (NCBI taxonomy): domain Eukaryota; kingdom Metazoa; phylum Chordata; class Mammalia; order Artiodactyla; family Ziphiidae; genus Mesoplodon; species Mesoplodon bidens. Next base: position 169,231 of record NC_138177.1, read on the forward strand.
ACCCGTGCGTCAGTACGTAGCCTGCCTCTCCCACGTTTCCGTACCCTCACATGTGCCCTAAGCCTTGCCGTTCCCTAACCCTAACACTAGCCAGGAAGGGAAACCCACCACCAGCCCTACACCTTACCCTACGCCGTACCTTACTCCTGGCCCGGACGCTGGCACTGACCCATGCCTCAGCATGTAGCATGACCCTCCCACGTTCCCGTACTCTCACCTGTATCCTAAGCCTTGCCGTTCCCTAACCCTAACCCTAGCCCGGAACGGAAACCCACCACCAGCCCTACACCTTACCATAAGCCGTACCCTACTCCTGGCCCGTACGCTGGCACTGACTCGTGCGTCAGCATGTAGCCTGACCCTCCCAAATTTCTGTACCCTCACTTGAGCCCTAAGCCTTGCCGTTCCCTAACCCTGACCCTAGCCCGGAACGGAAACCCAGCACCAGCCGTACACCTTACACTACGCCGTACCTTACTCCTGGCCCGTACGCTGGCACTGACCCGTACGTCAGCACATAGCCTGATACTCCCACGTTTCCGTACCCTCACCTGTGTGCTAAGCCTTGCCATACCCTAACGCTAACCCTAGCCCGGAACGGAAACCCAGCACCAGCCCTACACCTTACCCTGTGCCGTACCCTACTCCTGGCCCGTACGATGGCACTGAGCCGTGCGTCAGCACGTAGCCTGACCCTTCCATGTTTCCGTACACTCACCTCTTCCCTAAGCCTTGCCGTTCCCTAACCCTAACCCTAGCCCGGAAAGGAAACCCACCACCAGCCCTACACCTTACCCTACGCCATTGCCTACACCTGGCCTGTACGCTGGCACTGACCCCTGCGTCACCACATACCCTGACCCTCCCACGTTTCCGTACCCTCAACTGTTCCCTAAGCCTTGCCGTTCCCTAACCCTAACCCTAGTCCGGAACGGAAACCCACCAACCGCCCTACACCTTACCCTACGCCGTAACCTATTCTTGGCCCGTACGCTGGCACTGACCCGTGCGTCAGCATGTAGCCTGACCCTCCCACGTTTCCGTACCGTCACCTGTGCCCTAAGCCTTGCCGTTCCCTAACCCTAACCCTAGCCCGGAACGGGAAACCACCACCAGCCCTACACCTTACCCTATGCCGTAGCCTACTCCTGGCCCGTACGCTGGCACTAAGCCGTGCGTCAGCACGTAGCCTGCCTCTCCCACGTTTCCGTACCCTCAACTATGCCCTAAGCCTTACCGTTACCTAAACCTAACCCTAGCCCGGAACGGAAACCCACCACCAGCCCTACACCTTACCTTTCGTGGTACCCTACTCCTGGCATGTACGCTGGCACTGACCCGTGCATCAGCACGTAGCCTGCCTCTCCCACGTTTCCGTACCCTCACCTGTGCCCTAAGCCTTGCCGTTCGCTAACCCTAACCCTAGCCCGGAATGGAAACCCACCACCAACCCTACACCTTACCCTATGCCGTACCCTACTCCTGGCCCGTACACTGGCACTAACCCGTGTGTAAACACGTAGCCCGCCTCTCCCACGTTTCCGTACCCTCACCTCTGCCCTAAGCCTTGCCGTTCCCTAACCCTAACCCTAGCCCTGAACGGAAACTCACCACCATCCCTACACCTTAACCTACGCTGTACCCTTCTCCTGGCCGCTACGCTGGCACTGACACGTGCGTCAGTACGTAGCCTGACCCTCCCACGTTTCCGTACCCTCACCTGTACCCTAAGACTTGCAGTTCCGTAACCCTAACCCTAGCCCGGAACGGAAACCCACGACCAGCCCTACACCTTACCCTGCGCCGTAGCCTACACCTGACCCGTACGCTGACACTGACCCGTGCGTCAGCACATAGCCTGCCTCTCCAACGTTTCCGTACCGTCACCTGTGCCCTAAGCCTTGCCGTTCCCTACCTCTAACCCTAGCATGGAAAGGAAACCTACCACCAGCCCTACACCTTACCCTACGCTGTTGCCTACTCCTGGCCTGTACGCTGGCAGTGAACCGTGCGTCAGCACATAGCCTGACCCTTCCACGTTTCCGTACCCTCACCTGTGCCCTAAGGCTTGTCGTTCCCTAACCCTAACCCTAGCCCAGAACAGGAACCCACCACCAGCTCTACACATTACCCTATGCCATAGCCTACTCCAGGCCCATACGCTGGCACTGATCCGTGCGTCAGCACATAGCCTGAACCTCCCACGTTTCCGTACCCTCACCTGTGCCCTAAGACTTGCCGTTCCATAACCCTAACCCTAGCTCCGAACAGAAACACACCACCAGCCCTACACCTTACCCTACACCGTAGCCTACTCCTGGCCCATACGCTGGCACTGACCCGTGCGTCAGCACGTAGCCTGCCCCTCCCACGTTTCCGTACCCTCACCTGTGCCCTAGGCCTTGCCGTTGTCTAACCCTAACCCTAGCCCGGAACGCAAAGCCACCAACAGCCCTACACCTTACCCTACGCCGTACCCGACTCCTGGCCCGTAGGCTGGCACTGACCTGTGCGTTAGCACGTAGCCTGACCCTCCCACGTTTCCGTACCCTCACCTGTGCCCTAGGCCTTGCCATTCCCTAACCGTAACCCTAGCCTGGAACGGAAACCCACCACCAGCCCTACACCTTACCCTAAACCGTAGCCTACTCCTGGCCAGTACGCTGGCACTGACCCTTGCGTCAGCACGTAGCCTCACCCTCCCACGTTTCCATACCCTCATCTGTTCCCTAAGAATTGCCGTTCCCTAACCCTAACCCTAGCCCGAAACGGAAAACCACCACCAGCCCTACACCTTACCCTACGCCGTACCGTACTCCTGGCCCATACACTGGCACTGACCTGTGCTTAAGCATGTAGCCTGCCTCTCCCACGTTTCCATACCCTCACCTGTGCCCTAAGCCTTGCCGTTCCCTAACACTAACCCTAGCCCGGAACGGAAACCCACCACCGGGCATACGCCTTACCCTAGGCCGTAGCCTGCACCTGGCCCGTACACTGGCACGGACCCATGCGTCAGCACGTAGCATGACCCTCCCCCGTTTCCGTAACGTCACCTGTGCCCTAAGTCTTCCGTTCCCTAACCCTAACCCTAGCCCGGAACGGAAACCCACCACCAGCCCTACACCTTACCCGACGCCGTACCCTCCTCCTGGCCCGTACGCTGGCACTAATCCGTGCGTCAGCACGTAGCCTGCCTCTCCGCCGTTTCCGTACCCTCACCTGTACCCTAAGCCTTGCCGTTCCCTAACCCTAACACTACCCCGGAATGGCAACCCACCACCAACCCTACACCTTACCCTATGCCCTAGCCTACTCCTGGCCCGTACGCTGGCACTGACCCTTGCGTCAGCATGTAGCCTGCATCTGCCACGTTTCCATACCCTCACCTGTGCCCTAAGCCTTGCCGTTCCGTAACCCTAACCCTAGCCCGGTACGGAAAACCACCACCAGCCTTACACCTTTCCCAACGCCGTACCCTACTCCTGCCCAGTACGCGGCACTGACCCGTGCGTCAGTACGTAGCCTGCCTCTCCCACGTTTCCGTACCCTCACATGTGCCCTAAGCCTTGCCGTTCCCTAACCCTAACACTAGCCAGGAAGGGAAACCCACCACCAGCCCTACACCTTACCCTACGCCGTACCTTACTCCTGGCCCGGACGCTGGCACTGACCCATGCCTCAGCATGTAGCATGACCCTCCCACGTTCCCGTACTCTCACCTGTATCCTAAGCCTTGCCGTTCCCTAACCCTAACCCTAGCCCGGAACGGAAACCCACCACCAGCCCTACACCTTACCATAAGCCGTACCCTACTCCTGGCCCGTACGCTGACACTGACTCGTGCGTCAGCATGTAGCCTGACCCTCCCACGTTTCTGTACCCTCACTTGTGCCCTAAGCCTTGCCGTTCCCTAACCCTGACCCTAGCCCGGAACGGAAACCCAGCACCAGCCGTACACCTTACACTACGCCGTACCTTACTCCTGGCCCGTACGCTGGCACTGACGCGTACGTCAGCACATAGCCTGATCCTCCCACGTTTCCGTACCCTCACCTGTGTGCTAAGCCTTGCCATACCCTAACGCTAACCCTAGCCCGGAACGGAAACCCAGCACCAGCCCTAAACCTTACCCTGTGCCGTACCCTACTCCTGGCCCGTACGATGGCACAGAGCCATGCGTCAGCACGTAGCCTGAACCTCCCACGTTTCCGTACCCTCACCTGTGCCCTAAGCCTTGCCGTTCCCTAACCCTAACCCTAGCCCGGAACGGAAACCCACCACCAGCCCTACACCTTACCCTACACCGTAACCTACTCCTGGCCCGTACGCTGGCACTGACCCGTGCGTCAGCACATAGCCTGCCTCTCCCACGTTTCCGTACCCTCACCTGTGCCCTAAGCGTTGCAGTTCCCTAACCCTAACCCTAGCCCGGAACGGAAACCCACCACCAGCCCTACACCTTACCCTACGCCGTACCCGACACCTGGCCCGTATGCTGGCACTGACCCGTGTGTCCCGACGTAGCCTGACCCACCCACGTTTCCGTACCCTCACCTGTACCCTAAGCCTTATCGTTCCCTACCCCTAACCCTAGCCCGGAACGGAAACCCACCACCAGCCCTACACCTTACCCTATGCCGTACCCGACACCTGGCCCGTACGCTGGCACTAACCCGTGCGTCAGCACGTAGCCTGCCTCTCCCACGTCTCCGTACCCTCGCCTGTTCCCTAAGCCTTGCCGTTCCCTAAACGTAAACCTAGCCCGGAAAGGAAACCCACCACCAGCCCTACACCTTGCCCTACACCGTTGCCTACTCCTGGCCTGTATGCTGGCACTGACCCGTTCGTCAGCAAATTGCCCGACCCTCCCACGTTTCCGTACCCTCACCTGTGCCCTAAGGCTTGTCGTTCTCTAACCCTAACCCTAGCCCGGAACGGAAACCCAGCACCAGCCCTAAACGTTACCCGACGCCGTACCCAACTTCTGGCCCGTACGCTGGCACTAACCCGTGCGCCAGCATGTAGCCTGACCCTCCAACGTTTCCGTACCCTCACCTGTGCCCTAAGACTTGCTGTTCCCTAACCCTAACCCTAGCCCGGAACGGAAACCCACCACCAGTCCTACACCTTAAACTACGCCGTACCCTACTTCTGGCCCATACACTGGCACTGACCCGTGCGTCAGCACGTAGCCTGCCTCTCCAACGTTTCCGTACCCTCACCGGTGCCCTAAGCCTTGCCATTCCCTAACCCTAACCCTAACCCTTAAAGGAAACTCACCACCATCCCTACACCTTAACCTACGCTGTACCCTTCTCCTGGCTGGTACGGTGGCAATGACCCGTGCGTCAGCCTGTAGCCTGACCCTCCCACGTTTCCGTACCCTCACCTGTTCCCTAAGCCTTGCCGTTCCCTAACCCTAACCCTAGCCCGGAAAGGAAACCCACCACCAGCCCTACACCTTACCCTGTGCCGTACCCTACTCCTGGCCCGTACGATGGCACTGAGCCGTGCGTCAGCACGTAGCCTGACCCTTCCATGTTTCCGTACACTCACCTGTTCGCTAAGCCTTGCCATTCCCTAACCCTAACCCTAGCCCGGAACGGAAACCCACCACCAGCCCTACACCTTACCCTGTGCCGTACCCTACTCCTGGCCCGTACGATGGCACTGAGCCGTGCGTCAGCACGTAGCCTGACCCTTCCATGTTTCCGTGCACTCACCTGTTCGCTAAGCCTTGCCGTTCCCTACCCCTAACCCTAGCCCGGAATGGAAACCCACCACCAGCCCTACACCATACCCTACGCCATACCGTACTGCTGGCACGTACGCTACCACTGACCCGTGTGTCAACACGTAGCCTGCCTCTGCCACGTTTCCGTACCCTCGCCTGTGCCCTAAGCCTTGCCGTTCCCTAACCCTAACTCTAGCCCGGAACGGGAACCCACCACCTGCCCTACACCTTACCCTATGCCGTAGCCTACTCCTCGCCCGTACGCTGGCACTAAGCCGTGCGTCAGCACGTAGCCTGCCTCTCCCACGTTTCCGTACCCTCAACTATGCCCTCAGCCTTACCGTTACCTAAACCTAACCCTAGCCCGGAACGGAAACCCACCACCAGCCCTACACCTTACCTTTCGTAGTACCCTACTCCTGGCATGTACGCTGGCACTGACCCGTGCGTCAGCACGTAGCCTGCCTCTCCCACGATTCCGTAACCTCACCTGTGCCCTAAGCCTTGCCGTTCGCTAACCCTAAACCTAGCCCGGAATAGAAACCCACCACCAACCCTACACCTTACCCTACGCCGTACCCTACTCCTGGCCCGTACACTGGCAGTAACCCGTGTGTAAACACGTAGCCCGCCTCTCCCACGTTTCCGTAGCCTCACCTCTGCCCTAAGCCTTGCCGTTCCCTAACCCTAACCCTAGCCTGAAACGGAAAAGCACCACCAGCCCTACACCTTACCCTACGCCGTACCCTACACTTGGCCCGTATGCTGGCACTGACCCGTGCGTCAGCACGTAGCCTGCCCCTCCCACGTTTCCGTACCCACAACTGTGCCCTAAGCCATGTCATTCCCTAACCCTAACCCTAGGCCGGAACGGAAACCCACCACCACCCCTACACCTTACCCTATGCCGTAGCCTACTCCTGAACCGTACGCTGGCACGGAACCATACGTCAGCACGTAGCCTGCCTCTCCCACGTTTCCGTACCCTCACCTGTACCCTAAGCCTTGCCGTTCCCTAACCCTAACACTAGCCCCGAACAGAAACCCACCACCAGCCCTACACCTTACCCTACGCTGAACCTTACTCCTGGCCCGGACGCTGGCACTGACCCATGCCTCAGCAAGTAGCCTGACCCTCCCACGTTTCCGTACCCTCACCTGTTCCCTAAGCCTTGCCGTTCCCTAACTCTAACCCTAGCCCACAAAGGAAACCCACCACAAGCCCTAAACCTTACCCTACGCCGTTGCCTATTCCTGGCCTGTACGCTGGCACTAAACCGTGCGTCAGCACATAGCCTGAACCTACGACGTTTCCATATCCTCACCTGTGTCCTTGCCATTCCATAACCCTAACCCTAGCCCCGAATGGAAAACGACCACCAGCCCTACACCTTACACTACGCCGTACCCTACTCCTGGCCCGTACGCTGGCACGGATCCGTGCGTTGGCACGTAGCCTGACCTTCCCAGGTTTCCGTACCCTCACCTGTGCCCTATTCCTTTCCGTTCCCTAACCCTAACGCTAGCCCGGAATAGAAACCCAGCACCAGCCCTACACCTTACCCTACGCCGTATCCTGCTCCTGGCCCATACGCTGGCACTGACCAGTGCGGCATCACGTAGCCTGCCTCTCCCACGTTTCCGTAGCCTCACCTCTGCCCTAAGACTTGCCGTTCCCTAACCCTAACCATAGCCCGGAACGGAAAACCACCACCAGCCCTACACATTACCCTACGCCGTACCCTACTCCTGGCCCGTACGCTGGCACTGACACGTGCGTCAGCACATAGCCTGCCCCTCCAACGTTTCCATACCCTCACCTGTGTCCTAAGCCTTGTCATTCCCTAAACCTAACCCTAGCCCGGAACAGAAACCCAACACCACCCCTACACCTTACCCTATGCCGTAGCCTAATCCTGACCCATACGCTGGCACGGAACCATGCGTCAGCACGTAGCCTGCCTCTCACACGTTTCCGTACTCTCACCTGTGCCCTAAAACTTGCCGTACCCTAACGCTAATCCTAGCCCGGAACGGAAACCCACCACCAGCCCTACTCCTTACCCTACGCCGTACCCTATTCCTGGCCCGTACGCTGGCACTGACCCGTGCGTCAGCACGTAGCCTGCCACTCCAAAGTTTCCATACCCTCACATGTGCCCTAAGCCTTGCCGTTCCCTAACCCTAACCCTAGCCCAGAAAGGAAACCCACCACAAGCCCTAAACCTTACCCTACGCCGTTGCCTACTCCTGGCCTGTACGCTGGCACTAAACCGTGCGTCAGCACATAGCCTGACCCTACGACGTTTCCATATCCTCACCTGTGTCCTTGCCATTCCATAACCCTAACCCTAGCCCCGAATGGAAAACGACCACCAGCCCTACACCTTACACTACGCCGTACCCTACTCCTGGCCCGTACGCTGGCACGGATCCGTGCGTTGGCACGTAGCCTGACCTTCCCAGGTTTCCGTACCCTCACCTGTGCCCTATTCCTTTCCGTTCCCTAACCCTAACGCTAGCCCGGAATAGAAACCCAGCACCAGCCCTACACCTTACCCAACGCCGTACCCTACTCCTGGCCGTACGCTGGCACTGACCCGTGCGTCACCAAGTAGCCTGCCACTCCCACGTTTCCATACCCTCACCTGTGCCCTAAGCCTTGCCGTTCCCTAAGCCTAACCCTAGCCCGGAACAGAAACCCAGCACCAGCCCTACACCTTACCCTACGCCGTACCCTGCTCCTGGCCCATACGCTGGCACTGACCCGTGCGGCATCACGTAGCCTGCCTCTCCCACGTTTCCGTACCGTCACCTGTGCCCTAAGACTTGCCGTTCCCTAACCCTAACCCTAGCCCGGAACGGAAAACCACCACCAGCCCTACACATTACCCTACGCCGTACCCTACTCCTGGCCCGTACGCTGGCACTGACACGTGCGTCAGCACATAGCCTGCCCCTCCCACGTTTCCATACCCTCACCTGTGCCCTAAGCCTTGTCATTCCCTAAACCTAACCCTAGCCCGGAACAGAAACCCAACACCACCCCTACACCTTACCCTATGCCGTAGCCTAATCCTGACCCATACGCTGGCACGGAACCATGCGTCAGCACGTAGCCTGCCTCTCACACGTTTCCGTACCCTCACCTGTGCCCTAAAACTTGCCGTACTCTAACGCTAATCCTAGCCCGGAACAGAAACCCACCACCAGCCCTACTCCTTACCCTACGCCGTACCCTATTCCTGGCCCGTACGCTGGCACTGACCCGTGCGTCAGCACGTAGCCTGCCACTCCAAAGTTTCCGTACCCTCACATGTGCCCTAAGCCTTGCCGTTCCCTAACCCTAACCCTAGCCCAGAAAGGAAACCCACCACCAGCCCTACACCTTACCCTACGTTGAAGCCTACTCCTGGCCCGTACGCTGGCACTGACTTGTTCGTCATCACGTAGGCTGACCCTCGCACGTTTCCGTACCCTCACCTGTGCCCTAAGCCTTGCCGTTCCCTAAGCATAACCGTACCCGGGAACAGAAACCCACCAACAACCCTACACCTTACCCTACGCTGTAGCCTAATCCTAACCCGTACGCTGGCACTGACCCGTGCGTCAGAACGTAGCCTGACCCTCCCACGTTTCAGTACCCTCACCTGTTCCCTAAGCCTTACTGTTCCCTAACCCTAATCCTAGCCCAAAAAGGAAACCCACCACCAGCCCTACACGTTACCCAACGCCGTTGCCTACTCCTGGCCTGTATGCTGGCACTGACCCATGCGTCAGCAAATAGCCTGAACCTCCCACGTTTCCGTACCCTCACCTGTGCCCAAAGGCTTGTCGTTCTCTAACACTAACCCAAGCCCGGATCGGAAACACACCACCAGCCCTAAACGTTACCCGACGCCGTACCCTACTTCTGGCCCTTACGCTGGCACTGACCCGTGCGTCAGCATGTAGCCTGACCCTCCCACGTTTCCGTACCCTCACCTATGCCCTAAAACTTGCCGTTCCCTAACCCTCACCCTAGCCCGGAACGGAAACCCACCACCAGCCCTACACCTTACCCTACGCCGTACCCTAATCCTGGCCCGTACGCTGGCAGTGACCCGTGCGTCAGCACGTAGGCAGACCCTCCCACGTTTCCGTACCCTCACCTGTTCCGTAGGCCTTGCCATTCCCTAAACCTAACCCTAGCACGGAACGGAAACCCACCACCAGCCCTACACCTTACCCTATGCCCTGGCCTACTACTGGCCCGTACACTGGCACTGACCCATGCGTCAGCATGTAGCCTGACCCTCCCACGTTTCCGTACCCTCACCTGTGCCCTAAGCCTTGCCTTTCCCTACTAACCCTAGCCCGGAACAGAAAACCACCATTACCCCTACACCTTACCGTACGCCGTACCCTACTCCAGGCCCGTACGCTGACACTGACCCCTGAGTCAGCACATAGCCTGCCTCTACCACGTTTCCGTACCCTCACATGTGCCCTAAACCTTGCCGTTCCCTAACCCTAACCCTAGCCCGGAACGGAAATCCACCACAAGCCCTATACTTTAACCTAAGCCGTTGCCATCTCCTGGCCTGTATGCTGGCACTGACCCGTGCGTCACCACGTAGCCTGCCCCTCCCACGTTTCCGTACCCTCACCTGTGCCCTAAGCCTTGCCGTTCCCTAACCCTAACCCTAGCCCTGAACGGAAAACCACCACCAGCCCTACACCTTACCCTACGCCGTACCCTACTCCTGGCCCATACACTAGCACTGACCCGTGCGTCAGCACGTAGTCTGACCCTCCCACGTTTCCGTACCCTCATCTATGCCCTAAGCCTTGCCGTTCCCTAACCCTAACCCTAGCCCGGAACAGAAACCCACCACCAGCCGTACACCTTACCCTACGCCGTATCCTACTCCAGGCCCGTATGCTGGCACTGACCCGTGCGTCAGCACGTAGCCTGCCTCTCCCACGTTTCCGTACCCTCACCTGTGCCCTAAGCCTTGCCATTGCCTAACCCTAACCCTAGCCCGGAACGCAAAGCCACCAACAGCCCTACACCTTACCCTACGCCATACCCAACTCCTGGCCCGTATGCTGGCACTGACCTGTGCGTCAGCACGTAGCCTGACCCTCCCACGTTTCCGTACCCTCACCTGTGCCCTATGCTTTGCCGTTCCCTAACCCTAACCCTAGCCCGGAACGGAAACCCACCACCAGCCCTACACCTTACCCTACACCGTAGCCTACTCCTGGCCAGTACGCTGGCACTGACCCTTGTGTCAGCATGTAGCCTGCCACTCCAAAGTTTCCGTACCCTCACATGTGCCCCAAGCCTTGCCGTTCCCTAACCCTAACCCTAGGCCAGAACGGAAACCCACCACCAGCCCTACACCTTACCCTACGTTGAAGCCTACTCCTGGCCCGTACGCTGGCACTAACTTGTTCGTCATCACGTAGGCTGACCCTCCCACGTTTCTGTACCCTCACCTGTGCCCTGAGCCTTGCCGTTCCCTAAGCATAACCGTACCCGGGAACAGAAACCCACCAACAGCCCTATACCTTACCCTACGCCGTAGCCTACTCCTAGCCCGTACGCTGGCACTGACCTGTGCGTCAGAACGTAGCCTGACCCTCCCACGTTTCTGTACCCTCACCTGTTCCCTAAGCCTTACTGTTCCCTAACCCTAACCATAGCCCGGAGCGGAAACCCAGCACCAGCCCTACACCTTACCCTATGCCGTACCCTGCTCCTGGCCCATACGCTGGCACTGACCCGTGCGTCAGCACGTAGCCTGACCCTCCCACGTTTCCGTACCCTCACCTGTGCCCTAAGCCTTGCCGTTGCCGAACCCTAACCCTAGCCCGGAACGCAAAGCCACCAACAGCCCTACACCTTACCCTACGCTGTACCCGACTCCTGGCCCGTACACTGGCACTGACCTGTGCGTTAGCACGTAGCCTGACCCTCCCACGTTTCCGTACCCTCACCTGTTCCCTAAGAATTGCCGTTCCCTAACCCTAACCCTAGCCCGAAACGGAAAACCACCACCAGCCCTACACCTTACCCTACGCCGTACCGTACTCCTGGCCCGTACGCTGGCACTGACCTGTGCTTAAGCATGTAGCCTGACCCTCCCACTTTTCCGTACCCTCACCTGTGCCCTAAGCCTTGCCGTACCCTAACACTAACCCTAGCCCGGAACGGAAACCCACCACCGGGCATACGCCTTACCCTACGCCGTAGCCTGCACCTGGCCTGTACGCTGGCACGGACCCATGCGTCAGCACGTAGCATGACCGTCCCACGTTTCCGTAACGTCACCAGTGCCCTAAGTCTTCCGTTCCCTAACCCTAACCCTAGCCCGGAACGGAAACCCACCACCAGCCCTACACCTTACCCGACGCCGTACCCTACTCCTGGCCCGTACGCTGGCACTAATCCGTGCGTCAGCACGTAACCTGCCTCTCCGCCGTTTCCGTACCCTCACCTGTACCCTAAGCCTTGCCGTTCCCTAACCCTAACACTACCCCGGAATGGAAACCCACCACCAACCCTACACCTTACCCTATGCCCTAGCCTACTCCTGGCCCGTACGCTGGCACTGACCCTTGCGTCAGCATGTAGCCTGTCTCTGCCACGTTTCCATACCCTCACCTGTGCCCTAAGCCTTGCCGTTCCCTAACCCTAAACCTAGCCCGGTACGGAAAACCACCACTAGCCCTACACCTTACCCTACGCCGTACCCTACCCCTGGCCAGTACGCGGCACTGACCCGTGCGTCAGTACGTAGCCTGCCTCTCCCACGTTTCCGTACCCTCACATGTACCCTAAGCCTTGCCGTTCCCTAACCCTAACACTAGCCAGGGAGGGAAACCCACCACCAGCCCTACACCTTACCCTATGCCGTACCTTACACGGGGCCCGGACGCAGGCACTGACCCATGCCTCAGCATGTAGCCTGACCCTCCCACGTTTCCGTACCCTCACCTGTTCCCTAAGCCTTGCCTTTCCCTAACCCTAACACTACCCAGGAAGGGAAACCCACCACCAGCCCTACACCTTACCCTACGCCGTAACCTACTCCTGGCCCGTACGCTGGCACTGACCCGTGCGTCAGCACATAGCCTGACCCTCCCACGTTTCCGTACCCTCACATGTGCGCTAAGCCTTGCCGTACCCTAACCCTAACACTAGCCCGGAACGGAAAACCACCACCAGCCCTACACCTTACCCTGTGCCGTACCCTACTCCTGGCCCGTACGATGGCACTGAGCCGTGCGTCAGCACGTAGCCTGACCCTTCCATGTTTCCGTACACTCACCTGTTCGCTAAGCCTTGCCGTTCCCTAACCCTAACCCTAGCCCGGAAAGGAAACCCACCACCAGCCCTACACCTTACCCTTCGCCATTGCCTACACCTGGCCTGTACGCTGGCAGTGACCCCTGCGTCACCACATACCCTGACCCTCCCACGTTTCCGTACCCTCAACTGTTCCCTAAGCCTTGCCGATCCCTAACCCTAACCCTAGTCCGGAACGGAAACCCACCAACAGCCCTACACCTTACCCTACGCCGTAACCTATTCTTGGCCCGTACGCTGGCACTGACCCGTGCGTCAGCATGTAGCCTGACCCTCCCAAGTTTCCGTACCCTCACCTGTGCCCTAAGCCTTGCCGTTCCCTAACCCTAACCCTAGCCCGGAACAGAAACCCACGACCAGCCCTACACCTTACCCTAAGCCGTAGCCTAATCCTGGCCCGTACGCTGGCACTGACCCGTGCGTTGTCACGTAGCGTGACCATCCCACATTTCCGTACCCTCACCTGTGCCCTAAGCCTTTCCGTTTCCTAACCCTAACCCTACCCCGGAACGGAAACCCACAACCGACCCTATACCTTACCCTAGGCCGTAGCCTACACCTGGCCCGTACGCTGGCACTGACCCATGCGTCAGCACATAGCATGACACTCCCACGTATCCATACCCTCAAATGTATCCTAAGCCTTGCCGTTCCCTACCCCTAGCCCTAGCCCGGAACGGAAACACACCAACAGCTCTGCACCATACCCTACGCTGTACCCTACTCCTGGCCCGTACGCAGGCACTGACCCGTGTATCAGCACGTAGCATGCCTCTCCCACGTTTCCGAACGCTCACCTGTGCCAAAAGCCTTGCCGTTCCCTAACCCTAACCCCAGCCCGGGACGGAAACCCACCACCAGCCCTACACCTTACCCTATGCCGTAGCCTACTCCTGGCCCGTACGCTGGCTCTGACCCGTGCGTCAGCACGTAGCCTGCCTATCGCACTTTTCCGTTCCATCACCTGTGCCCTAAGCCTTGCCGTTCCCTAACCCTAACCCTAGCCCGGAACGGAAACCCACCACCAGCCCTACACCTTCCCCTACGCCGTAGCCTACTCCTGGCCCGTATGCTGGCACTGACACGTGCGTCAGCACGTAGCCTGACCCTCCCACGTTTCCATAACCTCACCTGTGCCCTAAGCCTTGCCGTTCCCTAACCCTAACCCTAGCCCGGAACGGAAACCCACCACTAGCCCTACACCTTCCCCTACGCTGTAGCCTACTCCTTGTCCGTCTGCTGGCACTGACCCGTGCGTCAGCACGTAGCCTGACCCTCCCACGTTTCCGTACCCTCACCTGTACCCTAAGCCTTGTCGTTCCCTACCCCTAACGCTAGCCCGGAATGGAAACCCACCACCAGCCCTACACCATACCCTACGCCATACCGTACTGCTGGCACGTACGCTACCACTGACCCGTGTGTCAGCACGTAGCCTGCCTCTCCCACGTTTCCGTACCCTCAACTATGCCCTAAGCCTTACCGTTACCTAAACCTAACCCTAGCCCGGAACGGAAACCCACCACCAGCCCTACACCTTACCTTTCGTAGTACCCTACTCCTGGCATGTACACTGGCACTGACCCGTGCGTCAGCACGTAGCCTGCCTCTCCCACGTTTCCGTAACCTCACCTGTGCCCTAAGCCTTGCCGTTCGCTAACCCTAACCCTAGCCCGGAATGGAAACCCACCACCAACCCTACACCTTACCCTACGCCGTACCCTACTCCTGGCCCGTACACTGGCAGTAACCCGTGTGTAAACACGTAGCCCGCCTCTCCCACGTTTCCGTAGCCTCACCTCTGCCCTAAGCCTTGCCGTTCCCTAACCCTAACCCTAGCCTGAAACGGAAAACCACCACCAGCCCTACACCTTACCCTACGCCGTACCCTACACTTGGCCCGTACGCTGGCACTGACCCGTGCGTCAGCACGTAGCCTGCCCCTCCCACGTTTCCGTACCCACAACTGTGCCCTAAGCGTTGCCATTCCCTAACCCTAACCCTAGCCCTGAACGGAAATTCACCACCATCCCTACACCTTAACCTACGCTGTACCCTTCTCCTGGCCGGTACGCTGGCACTGACCCGTGCGTCAGCATGTAGCCTGACCCTCCCACGTTTCCGTACCCTCAACTATGCCCTAAGCCTTACCGTTACCTAAACCTACCCCTAGCCCGGAACGGAAACCCACCACAGCCTTGCACCTTACCCTACACCGTACCCTCCTCCTGGCCCATACGCTGGCACTGACCCGTGCGGCAGCACGTAGCCTGCCTTTCCCACGTTTCCGTACCCTCACTTGTGCCCTATGCCTTGCCGTTCCCTAACCCTAACCATAGCTCGGAACGCAAAGCCACCAACATCCCTACACCTTACCCTACGCCGTACCCTACTCCTGGCCCGTACGCTGGCACTGACCCATGCGTCAGCATGTAGCCTGACCCGACCACGTTTCCGTACCCTCACCTGTGCCCTAAGCCTTGCCGTTCCCTAACCCTAACCCTACCCGGAAAGGAAAACCACTACCAGCCCTACACCTTGCCCTACGCCGATGCCTACAACTGGCCCGTACCCTGAAACTGACCCATGCGTCAGCACGGAGCCTCCCTCTCCCACTTTCCCATACCCTCACCTGTGCCCTAAGCCTTTCGGTTCCCTAATCCTAACCCTAGCCCGGAAAGGAAACCCACCACCAGCCGTACACCTTACCCTAAGCCGTAGCCTAATCCTGGCCCGTACGCAGGCACGGACCTGTACATTGTCACGTAGCCTAACCCTCCCACGTTTCCATACCCTCACCTGTGACCTAAGCCTTGCCGTTCCCTAACCCTAATCCTAGCCCGGAAAGGAAACCCACCACCAGCCCTACACCTTGCCCTAGCCCGTTGCCTACTCCTGGCCTATATACTGGCACTGACCCGTTCGTCAGCAAATTGCCTGACCCTCCCACGTTTCCGTACCCTCACCTGTGCCCTAAGGCTTGTCGTTCTCTAACCCTAACCCTAGCCCGGAACGGAAACCCAGCACGAGCCCTAAACGTTACCCGACGCCGTACCCAACTTCTGGCCCGTACGCTGTCACTGACCCGTGCGTCAGCATGTAGCCTGACCCTCCAACGTTTCCGTACCCTCACCTGTGCCCTATGTCTTGCCGTTCCCTAACCCTAACCCTAGCCCGGAAAGGAAACACACCACCAGCCGTACACCTTAGACTAAGCCGTAGCCTAATCCTGGCCCGTACGCTGGCACAGACCCGTGCGTTGTCACGTAGCCTGACCCTCCCACGTTTCCGTACCCTCACCTGTGCCCTAAGCCTTGCCGTTCCCTAACCCTAATCCTAGCCTTGAAAAGAAACCCACCACCAGCCCTACACCTTGCCCTACGCCGTTGCGTACAACTGGCCCGTACACTGAAACTGACCCGTGCATCAGCACGTAGCCTCCCTCTCCCATGTTTCCGTACCCTCACTGTGCCCTAAGCCTTGCCGTTCCCTAACCCTAACCCTAGCCCAGAACGGAAACCCACCACCAGCCCTACACCTTACCCTACGCCGTATCCTACTCCTGGCCCGTATGCTGGCACTGACCCGTGCGTCAGCACGTAGCCTGCCTCTCCCACGTTTCCGTAACCTCACCTGTGCCCTACGCCTTGCCGTTGCCTAACCCTAACCCTAGCCCGGAACGCAAAGCCACCAACAGCCCTACACCTTACCCTACGCCGTACCCGACTCCTGGCCCGTACGCTGGCACTGACCTGTGCGTTAGCATGTAGCCTGACCCTCCCACGTTTCCGTACCCTCACCTGTGCCCTATGCCTTGCCATTCCCTAACCTTAACCCTAGCCCGGAACGGAAACCCACCACCAGCCCTACACCTTACCCTACACCGTAGCCTACTCCTGGCCAGTACGCTGGCACTGACCCTTGCGTCAGCACGTAGCCTCACCCTCCCACGTTTCCATACCCTCACCTGTTCCCTAAGCATTGCCATTCCCTAACCCTAACCCTAGCCCGAAACGGAAAACCACCACCAGCCCTACACCTTACCCTACGCCGTACCGTACTCCTGGCCCGTACGCTGGCACTGACCTGTGCTTAAGCATGTAGCCTGACCCTCCCACGTTTCCGTACCCTCACCTGTGCCCTAAGCCTTGCCGTTCCCTAACACTAACCCTAGCCCGGAACGGAAACCCACCACCGGGCATACGCCTTACCCTACGCCGTAGCCTGCACCTGGCCCGTACGCTGGCACGGACCCATGCGTCAGCACATAGCATGACCCTCCCACGTTTCCGTAACGTCACCTGAGTCCTAAGTCTTCCGTTCCCTAACCCTAACCCTAGCCCGGAACGGAAACCCACTAGCAGCCCTACACCTTACCCGACGCCGTACCCTACTCCTGGCCCGTACGCTGGCACTAATCCGTGCGTCAGCACGTAGCCTGCCTCTCCGCCGTTTCCGTACCCTCACCTGTACCCTAAGCCTTGCCATTCCCTAACCCTAACACTACCCCGGAATGGAAACCCACCACCAACCCTACACCTTACCCTATGCCCTAGCCTACTCCTGGCCCGTACGCTGGCAATGACCCTTGCGTCAGCATGTAGCCTGCCTCTGCCGCGTTTCCATACCCTCACCTGAGCCCTAAGCCTTGCCGTTCCCTTACCCTAACCCTAGCCCGGTACGGAAAACCACCAACAGCCCTACACCTTACCCTACGCCGTACCCTACCCCTGGCCAGTACGCGGCACTGACCCGTGCGTCAGTACGTAGCCTGCCTATCCCACATTTCGGTACCCTCACATGTGCCCTAAGCCTTGCCGTTCCCTAACCCTAACACTAGCCAGGAAGGGAAACCCACCACCAGCCCTACACCTTACCCTACGCCGTACCTTACTCCTGGCCCGTACGCTGGCACTGACTCGTGCGTCAGCATGTAGCCTGACCCTCCCACGTTTATGTACCCTCACTTGTGCCCTAAGCCTTGCCGTTCCCTAACCCTGACCCTAGCCCAGAACGGAAACCCAGCACCAGCCGTACACCTTACACTACGCCGTACCATACTCCTGGCCCGTACGCTGGCACTGACCCGTGCGTCAGCACATAGCCTGACCCTCCCACGTTTCCGTACCCTCACCTGTGCGCTGAGCCTTGCCATACCCTAACCCTAACCCTAGCCCGGAACGGAAACCCACCACCAGCCCTACACCTTACCCTGTGCCGTACCCTACTCCTGGCCCGTACGATGGCACTGAGCCGTGCGTCAGCAGGTAGCCTGACCCTTCCATGTTTCCGTACACTCACCTGTTCGCTAAGCCTTGCTGTTCCCTAACCCTAACCCTAGCCCGGAAAGGAAACCCACCACCAGCCCTACACCTTACCCTACGCCATGGCCTACACCTGGCCTGTACGCTGGCACTGACCCCTGCGTCACCACATACCCTGACCCTCCCACGTTTCCGTACCCTCAACTGTTCCCTAAGCCTTGCCGTTCCCTCACCCTAACCCTAGTCCGGAACGGAAACCCACCAACAGCCCTACACCTTACCCTACGCCGTAACCTATTCTTGGCCCATACGCTGGCACTGACACGTGCGTCAGCATGTAGCCTGACCCTCCCACGTTTCCGTACCCTCACCTGTGCCCTAAGCCTTGCCGTTCCCTAACCCTAACCCTAGCCCGGAACAGAAACCCACGACCAGCCCTACACCTTACCCTAAGCCGTAGCCTAATCCTGGCCGGTACGCTAGCACTGACCCGTGCGTCAGCACGTAGCCTGCCTATCGCACTTTTCCGTTCAATCACCTGTGCCCTAAGCCTTGCCGATCCCTAACCCTAACCCTAGCCAGGAACGAAAACCCACCACCAGCCCTACACCTTCCCCTACGCCGTAGCCTACTCCTGGCCCGTATGCTGGAACTGACACGTGCGTCAGCATGTAGCCTGACCCTCCCACGTTTCCATAACCTCACATGTGCCCTAAGCCTTGCCGTTCCCTAACCCTAACCCTAGCCCGGAACGGAAACCCACCACTAGCCCTACACCTTCCCCTACGCCGTAGCCTACTCCTGGCGCGTCTGCTAGCACTGACCGGTGCGTCAGCACGTAGCCTGACCCTCCCACGTTTCCGTACCCTCACCTGTACCCTAAGCCTTGTCGTTCCCTACCCCTAACCCTAGCCCGGAATGGAAACCCACCACCAGCCCTACACCATACCCTACGCCATACCGTACTGCTGGCACATACGCTACCACTGACCCATGCGTCAGCATGTAGCCTGACCCGCCCACGTTTCCGTACCCTCGCCTGTGCCCTAAGCCTTGCCGTTCCCTAACCCTAACTCTAGCCCGGAACGGGAACCCACCACCAACCCTACACCTTACCCTATGCCGTAGCCTACTCCTGGCCCGTACGCTGGCACTAAGCCGTGCGTCAGCACGTAGCTTGCCTCTCCCACGTTTCCGTACCCTCAACTATGCCCTAAGCCTTACCGTTACCTAAACCTAACCCTAGCCCGGAACGGAAACCCACCACCAGCCCTACACCTTAAACTACGCCGTACCCTACTTCTGGCCCGTACACCGGCACTGACCCGTGCGTCAGCACGTACCCTGCCTCTCCAACGTTTCCGTACCCTCACCGGTGCCCTAAGCATTGCCATTCCCTAACCCTAACCCTAGCCATGAACGGAAACTCACCACCATCCCTACACCTTAACCTACGCTGTACCCTTCTCCTGGCCGCTACGCTGGCACTGACACGTGCGTCAGCATGTAGCCTGACCCTCCCACGTTTCCGTACCCTCAACTATACCCTAAGCCTTACCGTTACCTAAACCTAACCCTAGCCCGGAACGGAAACCCACCACAGCCCTCCACCTTACCATACACCGTACCCTGCTCCTGGCCCATACGCTGGCACCCTCCCGTGCGGCAGCACGTAGCCTGCCTCTCCCACGTTTCCGTACCCTCACCTGTGCCCTAAGACTTGCCGTTCCCTATCCCTTACCCTAGCCCGGAACGGAAAACCACCACCAGCCCTACACCTTGCCCTACGCCGTTGCGTACAACTGGCCCGTACCCTGAAACTGACCCGTGAGTCAGCACGTAGCCTCCCTCTCCCACGTTTTCGTACCCTCACCTGTTCCCTAAGCGTTTCGGTTCCCTAACACTAACCTTAGCCCGGAACGGGAACCCACCACCATCCGTACACCTTACCCTAAGCCGTAGCCTAATCCAGGCCCGTACGCTGGCACAGACCCGTGCATTGTCACCTAGCCTGACCCTCCCACGTTTCCGTACCATCACCTGTGCCCTAAGCCTTGCCATTCCCTAACCCTTACCCTAGCCCGGATCGGAAACCCACCACCAGCCCTAAACCTTACCCGACGCCGTACCCTACTTCTGGCCCGTACGCTGGCACTGACCTGTGCGTCAGAACGTAGCCTGACCCTCCAACGTTTCCCTACTCTCACCTGTTCCCTAAGCCTTACTGTTCCCTAACCCTAACCCAAGCCCGGAACGGAAACGCACCACCAACCAACACCTTACCCTATGCTGTAGCCTACTCCTGGCCTGTACGCTGGCACTGATCCGTGCGTCAGTACGTAGCCTGACCCTCCCACGTTTCCGTACCCTCACCTGTACCCTAAGCCTTGCAGTTCCGTAACCCTAACCCTAGCCTGGAACGGAAACCCACGACCAGCCCTACACATTACACTGCGCCGTAGCCTACACCTGACCCGTACGCTGACACTGACCCGTGCGTCAGCACATAGCCTGCCTCTCCAACGTTTCCGTACCGTCACCTGTGCCCTAAGCCTTGCCGTTCCCTACCTCTAACCCTAGCATGGAAAGGAAACCTACCACCAGCCCTACACCTTACCCTACGCCGTTGCCTACTCCTGGCCTGTACGCTGGCACTGACCCGTGCGTCAGCACATAGCCTGACCCTTCCACGTTTCCGTACCCTAACCTGTGCCCTAAGGCTTGTCGTTCCCTAACCCTAACCCTAGCGCAGAACAGGAACCCACCACCAGCTCTACACCTTACCCTATGCCATAGCGTACTCCAGGCCCATACGCTGGCACTGATCCGTGCGTCACCACGTAGCCTGACCCTCCCACATTTCCGTACCCTCACCTGTGCCCTAAGCCTTGCCGTTCCATAACCCTAACCCTAGCTCCAAACGGAAACACACCACCAGCCCTACACCTTACCCTACACCGTAGCCTAATCCTGGCCCATACGCTGGCACTGACCCGTGCGTCAGCACGTAGCCTGCCCCTCCCACGTTTCCGTACCCTCACCTGTGCCCTAAGCCTTGCCATTGCCTAACCCTAACCCTAGCCCGGAACGCAAAGCCACCACCAGCCCTACACCTTACCCTACGCCGTACCCGACTCCTGGCCCGTACGCTGGCACTGACCTGTGCGTTAGCACGTAGCCTGACCCTCCCACATTTCCGTACCCTCGCATGTGCCCTATGCCTTGCCATTCCCTAACCGTAACCCTAGCCCGGAATGGAAACCCAACACCAGCCCTACACCTTACCCTACACCGTAGCCTACTCCTGGCCAGTACGCTGGCACCGACACTTGCGTCAGCACGTAGCCTCACCCTCCCACGTTTCCATACCCTCACCTGTTCCCTAAGAATTGCCGTTCCCTAACCCTAACTCTAGCCCGAAACGGAAAACCACCACCAGCCCTACACCTTACCCTACGCCGTACCGTACTCCTGGCCCGTACGCTGGCACTGACCTGTGCTTAAGCATGTAGCCTGACCCTCCCACGTTTCCGTACCCTCACCTGTGCCCTAAGCCTTGCCGTTCCCTAACACTAACACTAGCCCGGAACGGAAACCCACCACCGGGCATACGCCTTACCCTACGCCGTAGCCTGCACCTGGCCTGTACGCTGGCACGGACCCATGCGTCAGCACGTAGCATGACCCTCCCACGTTTCCGTAACGTCTCCAGTGCCCTAAGTCTTCCGTTCCCTAACCCTAACCCTAGCCCGGAACGGAAACCTACCACCAGCCCTACACCTTACCCGACGCCGTACCCTACTCCTGGCCCGTACGCTGGCACTAATCCGTGCGTCAGCACGTAACCTGCCTCTCCGCCGTTTCCGTACCCTCACCTGTACCCTAAGCCTTGCCGTTCCCTAACCCTAACACTACCCCGGAATGGAAACCCACCACCAACCCTACACCTTACCCTATGCCCTAGCCTACTCCTGGCCCGTACGCTGGCACTGACCCTTGCGTCAGCATGTAGCCTGTCTCTGCCACGTTTCCATACCCTCACCTGTGCCCTAAGCCTTGCCGTTCCCTAACCCTAACCCTAGCCCGGTACGGAAAACCACCACTAGACCTACACCTTACCCTACGCCGTACCCTACCCCTGGCCAGTACGCGGCACTGACCCGTGCGTCAGTACGTAGCCTGCCTCTCCCACGTTTCCGTACCCTCACATGTACCCTAAGCCTTGCCGTTCCCTAACCCTAACACTAGCCAGGAAGGGAAACCCACCACCAGCCCTACACCTTACCCTATGCCGTACCTTACACCTGGCCCGGACGCTGGCACTGACCCATGCCTCAGCATGTAGCCTGACCCTCCCACGTTTCCGTACCCTCACCTGTTCCCTAAGCCTTGCCTTTCCCTAACCCTAACACTACCCAGGATGGGAAACCCACCACCAGCCCTACACCTTACCCTACGCCGTAACCTACTCCTGGCCCGTACGCTGGCACTGACCCGTGCGTCAGCACATAGCCTGACCCTCCCACGTTTCCGTACCCTCACCTGTGAGCAAAGCCTTGCCGTACACTAACCCAAACCCTAGCCCGGAACGGAAACCCACCACCAGCCCTACACCTTACCCTACGCTGTACCTTACTCCTGGCCCGGACGCTGGCACTGACCCATGCCTCAGCAAGTAGCCTGACCCTCCCACGTTTCCGTACCCTCACATGTTCCCTAAGCCTTGCCGTTCCCTAACTCTAACCCTAGCCCACAAAGGAAACCCACCACAAGCCATAAACCTTACCCTACACCGTTGCCTATTCCTGGCCTGTACGCTGGCACTAAACCGTGCATCAGCACATAGCCTGACCCTACGACGTTTCCATATCCTCACCTGTGTCCTTGCCATTCCATAACCCTAACCCTAGCCCCGAATGGAAAACGACCACCAGCCCTACACCTTACACTAAGCCGTACACTACTCCTGGCCCGTACGCTGGCACGGATCCGTGCGTTGGCACGTAGCCTGACCTTCCCAGGTTTCCGTACCCTCACCTGTGCCCTATTCCTTTCCGTTCCCTAACCCTAACGCTAGCCCGGAATAGAAACCCAGCACCAGCCCTACACCTTACCCTACGCCGTACCCTGCTCCTGGCCCATACGCTGGCACTGACCCGTGCGGCATCACGTAGCCTGCCTCTCCCACGTTTCCGTACCCTCACCTGTGCCCTAAGACTTGCCGTTCCCTAACCCTAACCCTAGCCCGGAACGGAAAACCACCACCAGCCCTACACATTACCCTACGCCGTACCCTACTCCTGGCCCGTACGCTGGCACTGACACGTGCGTCAGCACATAGCCTGCCCCTCCCACGTTTCCATACCCTCACCTGTGCCCTAAGCCTTGTCATTCCCTAAACCTAACCCTAGCCCGGAACAGAAACCCAACACCACCCCTACACCTTACCCTATGCCGTAGCCTAATCCTGACCCATACGCTGGCACGGAACCATGCGTCAGCACGTAGCCTGCCTCTCACACGTTTCCGTACCCTCACCTGTGCCCTAAAACTTGCCGTACTCTAACGCTAATCCTAGCCCGGAACGGAAACCCACCACCAGCCCTACTCCTTACCCTACGCCGTACCCTATTCCTGGCCCGTACGCTGGCACTGACCCGTGCGTCAGCACGTAGCCTGCCACTCCAAAGTTTCCGTACCCTCACATGTGCCCTAAGCCTTGCCGTTCCCTAACCCTAACCCTAGCCCAGAAAGGAAACCCACCACCTGCCCTACACCTTACCCTACGTTAAAGCCTACTCCTGGCCCGTACGCTGGCACTGACTTGTTCGTCATCACGTAGGCTGACCCTCCCACGTTTCTGTACCCTCACCTGTGCCCTAAGCCTTGCCGTTCCCTAAGCATAACCGTACCCGGGAACAGAAACCCACCAACAGCCCTACACCTTACCCTACGCTGTAGCCTAATCCTAACCCGTACGCTGGCACTGACCCGTGCGTCAGAACGTAGCCTGACCCTCCCACGTTTCAGTACCCTCACCTGTTCCCTAAGCCTTACTGTTCCCTAACCCTAATCCTAGCCCGAAAAGGAAACCCACCACCAGCCCTACACGTTACCAAACGCCGTTGCCTACTCCTGGCCTGAATCCTGGCACTGACCCATGCGTCAGCAAATAGCCTGACCCTCCCACGTTTCCGTACCCTCACCTGTGCCCAAAGGCTTGTCGTTCTCTAACACTAACCCAAGCCTGGATCGGAAACACACCACCAGCCCTACACCTTACCCTGTGCCGTACCCTACTCCTGGCCCGTACGATGGCACTGAGCCGTGCGTCAGCACGTAGCCTGACCCTTCCATGTTTCCGTACACTCACCTGTTCGCTAAGCCTTGCCATTCCCTAACCCTAACCCTAGCCCGGAAAGGAAAGCCACCACCAGCCCTACACCTTACCCTACGCCATTGCCTACACCTGGCCTGTACGCTGGCACTGACCCCTGCGTCACCACATACCCTGACCCACCCACGTTTCCGTACCCTCAACTGTTCCCTAAGCCTTGCCGATCCCTAACCCTAACCCTAGTCCGGAACGGAAACCCACCAACAGCCCTACACCTTACCCTACGCCGTAACCTATTCTTGGCCCATACGCTGGCACTGACCCGTGCGTCAGCATGTAGCCTGACCCTCCCAAGTTTCCGTACCCTCACCTGTGCCCTAAGCCTTGCCGTTCCCTAACCCTAACCCTAGCCCGGAACAGAAACCCACGACCAGCCCTACACCTTACCCTAAGCCGTAGCCTAATCCTGGCCCGTACGCTGGCACTGACCCGTGCGTTGTCACGTAGCGTGACCATCCCACATTTCCGTACCCTCACCTGTGCCCTAAGCCTTTCCGTTTCCTAACCCTAACCCTACCCCGGAACGGAAACCCACAACCGACCCTATACCTTACCCTAGGCCGTAGCCTACACGTGGCCCGTACGCTGGCACTGACCCATGCGTCAGCACATAGCATGACACTCCCACGTATCCATACCCTCAAATGTATCCTAAGCCTTGCCGTTCCCTACCCCTAGCCCTAGCCCGGAACGGAAACACACCAACAGCTCTGCACCATACCCTACGCTGTACCCTACTCCTGGCCCGTACGCAGGCACTGACCCGTGTATCAGCACGTAGCCTGCCTCTCCCACGTTTCCGAACGCTCACCTGTGCCATAAGCCTTGCCGTTCCCTAACCCTAACCCCAGCCCGGGACGGAAACCCACCACCAGCCCTACACCTTACCCTATGCCGTACCCTACTCCTGGCCCGTACGCTGGCACTGACCCGTGCGTCAGCACGTAGCCTGCCTATCGCACTTTTCCGTTCCATCACCTGTGCCCTAAGCCTTGCCGTTCCCTAACCCTAACCCTAGCCCGGAACGGAAACCCACCACCAGCCCTACACCTTCCCCTAGGCCGTAGCCTACTCCTGGCCCGTATGCTGGCACTGACGCGTGCGTCAGCATGTAGCCTGACCCTCCCACGTTTCCATAACCTCACCTGTGCCCTAAGCCTTGCCGTTCCCTAACCCTAACCCTAGCCCGGAACGGAAACCCACCACTAGCCCTACACCTTCCCCTACGCTGTAGCCTACTCCTGGTCCGTCTGCTGGCACTGACCCGTGCGTCAGCACGTAGCCTGACCCTCCCACGTTTCCGTACCCTCACCTGTACCCTAAGCCTTGCCGTTCCCTACCCCTAACCCTATCCCGGAATGGAAACCCACCACCAGCCCTACACCATACCCTACGCCATACCGTACTGCTGGCACGTACGCTACCACTGACCCGTGTGTCAGCACGTAGCCTGCCTCTGCCACGTTTCCGTACCCTCGCCTGTGCCCTAAGCCTTGCCGTTCCCTAACCCTAACTCTAGCCCGGAACGGGAACCCACCACCTGCCCTACACCTTACCCTATGCCGTAGCCTACTCCTCGCCCGTACGCTGGCACTAAGCCGTGCGTCAGCACGTAGCCTGCCTCTCCCACGTTTCCGTACCCTCAACTATGCCCTAAGCCTTACCATTACCTAAACCTAACCCTAGCCCGGAACGGAAACCCACCACCAGCCCTACACCTTACCTTTCGTAGTACCCTACTCCTGGCATGTACGCTGGCACTGACCCGTGCGTCAGCACGTAGCCTGCCTCTCCCACGTTTCCGTAACCTCACCTGTGCCCTAAGCCTTGCCGTTCGCTAACCCTAACCCTAGCCCGGAATGGAAACCCACCACCAACCCTACACCTTACCCTACGCCGTACCCTACTCCTGGCCCGTACACTGGCAGTAACCCGTGTGTAAACACGTAGCCCGCCTCTCCCACGTTTCCGTAGCCTCACCTCTGCCCTAAGCCTTGCCGTTCCCTAACCCTAACCCTAGCCTGAAACGGAAAACCACCACCAGCCCTACACCTTACCCTACGCCGTACCCTACACTTGGCCCGTACGCTGGCACTGACCCGTGCGTCAGCACGTAGCCTGCCCCTCCCACGTTTCCGTACCCACAACTGTGCCCTAAACCATGTCATTCCCTAACCCTAACCCTAGCCCGGAACGGAAACCCACCACCACCCCTACACCTTACCCTATGTCGTAGCCTACTCCTGAACCGTACGCTGGCACGGAACCATACGTCAGCACGTAGCCTGCCTCTCCCACGTTTCCGTACCCTCACCTGTACCCTAAGCCTTGCCGTTCCCTAACCCTAACACTAGCCCCGAACAGAAACCCACCACCAGCCCTACACCTTACCCTACGCTGTACCTTACTCCTGGCCCGGACGCTGGCACTGACCCATGCCTCAGCAAGTAGCCTGACCCTCCCACGTTTCCGTATCCTCACCTGTTCCCTAAGACTTGCCGTTCCCTAACTCTAACCCTAGCCCAGAAAGGAAACCCACCACAAGCCCTAAACCTTACCCTACGCCGTTGCCTACTCCTGGCCTGTACGCTGGCACTAAACCGTGCGTCAGCACATAGCCTGACCCTACGACGTTTCCATATCCTCACCTGTGTCCTTGCCATTCCATAACCCTAACCCTAGCCCCGAATGGAAAACGACCACCAGCCCTACACCTTACACTATGCCGTACCCTACTCCTGGCCCGTATGCTGGCACGGATCCGTGCGTTGGCACGTAGCCTGACCTTCCCAGATTTCCGTACCCTCACCTGTGCCCTATTCCTTTCCGTTCCCTAACCCTAACGCTAGCCCGGAATAGAAACCCAGCACCAGCCCTACACCTTACCCTATGCCGTAGCCTACTCCTCGCCCGTACGCTGGCACTAAGCCATGCGGCATCACGTAGCCTGCCTCTCCCACGTTTCCGTACCCTCACCTGTGCCCTAAGACTTGCCGTTCCCTAACCCTAAACATAGCCCGGAACGGAAAACCACCACCAGCCCTACACATTACCCTACGCCGTACCCTACTCCTGGCCCGTACGCTGGCACTGACACGTGCGTCAGCACATAGCCTGCCCCTCCCACGTTTCCATACCCTCACCTGTGCCCTAAGCCTTGTCATTCCCTAAACCTAACCCTAGCCCGGAACAGAAACCCAACACCACCCCTACACCTTATCCTATGCCGTAGCCTAATCCTGACCCATACGCTGGCACGGAACCATGCGTCAGCACGTAGCCTGCCTCTCACACGTTTCCGTACCCTCACCTGTGCCCTAAAACTTGCCGTACTCTAACGCTAATCCTAGCCCGGAACAGAAACCCACCACCAGCCCTACTCCTTACCCTACGCCGTACCCTATTCCTGGCCCGTACGCTGGCACTGACCCGTGCGTCAGCACGTAGCCTGCCACTCCAAAGTTTCCGTACCCTCACATGTGCCCTAAGCCTTGCCGTTCCCTAACCCTAACCCTAGCCCAGAAAGGAAACCCACCACAAACCCTAAACCTTACCCTACGCCGTTGCCTACTCCTGGCCTGTACGCTGGCACTAAACCGTGCGTCAGCACATAGCCTGACCCTACGACGTTTCCATATCCTCACCTGTGTCCTAAGCCTTGCCATTCCATAACCCTAACCCTAGCCCCGAATGGAAAACTACCACCAGCCCTACACCTTACACTACGCCGTACCCTACTCCTGGCCCGTACGCTGGCACGGATCCGTGCGTTGGCACGTAGCCTGACCTTCCCAGGTTTCCGTACCCTCACCTGTGCCCTATTCCTTTCCGTTCCCTAACCCTAACGCTAGCCCGGAATAGAAACCCAGCACCAGCCCTACACCTTACCCAACGCCGTACCCTACTCCTGGCCGTACGCTGGCACTGACCCGTGCGTCAGCATGTAGCCTGACCCGCCCACGTTTCCGTACCCTCACCTGTGCCGTAAGCCTTGCCGTTCCCTAACCCTAACCCTAGCCCTGAAAGGAAACCCAAAACCAGCCGTACACCTTAGACTAAGCCGTAGCCTAAACCTGGCCCGTACGCTGGCACAGACCCGTGCGTTGTCACGTAGCCTGACCCTCCCACGTTTCCGTACCCTCACCTGTGCCCTAAGCCTTGCCGTTCCCTAACCCTAATCCTAGCCTTGAAAAGAAACCCACCACCAGCCCTACACCTTACCCTACGCCGTACCCTACTCCTGGCCCGTACGCTGGCACTGACCCGTGCGTCAGCATGTAGCCTGCCACTCCAAAGTTTCCGTACCCTCACATGTGCCCTAAGCCTTGCCGTTCCCTAACCCTCACCCTAGCCCAGAACGGAAACCCACCACCAGCCCTACACCTTACCCTACGCCGTACCCTACTCCTGGCCCGTACGCTGGCACTGACCCGTGCGTCAGCATGTAGCCTGCCACTCCAAAGTTTCCGTACCCTCACATGTGCCCTAAGCCTTGCCGTTCCCTAACCCTAACCCTAGCCCAGAACGGAAACCCACCACCAGCCCTACACCTTACCCTACGTTGAAGCCTACTCCTGGCCCGTACGCTGGCACTAACTTGTTCGTCATCACGTAGGCTGACCCTCCCACGTTTCTGTACCCTCACCTGTGCCCTAAGCCTTGCCGTTCCCTAAGCATAACCGTACCCGGGAACAGAAACCCACCAACAGCCCTATACCTTACCCTACGCCGTAGCCTACTCCTAGCCCGTACGCTGGCACTGACCTGTGCGTCAGAACGTAGCCTGACCCTCCCACGTTTCCGTACCCTCACCTGTTACCTAAGCCTTACTGTTCCCTAACCCTAACCCTAGCCCAGAACGGAAACCCACCACCAACCTACACCTTACCCTACGCCGTAGCCTACTCCTGGCCCGTATGCTGGCACTGACCCGTGCGTCAGCACGTAGCCTGACACTCCCACGTTTCCGTACCCTCAACTGTTCCCTAAGCCTTGACGTTCCCTAACCCTAACCCTAGCCCGGAGCGGAAACCCACCACCAGGCCTACACCTTACCCTACGCCGTACCCTATTCCTGGCCCGTACGCTGGCACTGACCCGTGCGTCAGCACGTAGCCTGCCACTCCAAAGTTTCCGTACCCTCACATGTGCCCTAAGCCTTGCCGTTCCCTAACCCTAACCCTAGCCCAGAACAGAAACCCACCACCAGCCCTACACCTTACCCTACGTCGAAGAATACTCCTAGCCCGTACGCTGGCACTGACATGTTCGTCATCACGTAGGCTGACCGTCCCATTTTTCCCTACCCTCACCTGTGCCCTAAGCCTTGCCATACCCTAACCCTAACCATAGCCCAGAACGGAAACCCACCACCAGCCCTACCCCTTAACCTAAGCCGTTGCCTACTCCTGGCCTGTATGCTGGCACTGACCCGTGCGTCACCACGTAGCCTGCCTCTCCCACGTTTCACTACCCTCACCTGTGCCCTAAGCCTTGCCATTACCTAACCCTAACCCTAGCCCGAAAAGGAAACCCACTACCAGCCCTACTCCTTACCCCACGCCGTTGCCTACTCCTGGCCTGTATGCTGGCACTGACCAATGCGTCAGCAAATAGCCTGACCCTCCCACGTTTCCGTACCCTCACCTGTTCCCTAAGCCTTGCCGTTCCCTAACCCTAACCCTAGCCTGGAACGGAAACCCAGCAACAGCCCTACACCTTACCCTACGACTTGGCCTACTACTGGCCCGTACACTGGCACTGACGAATGCGTCAGCATGTAGCCTGACCCTCCCACGTTTCCGTACCCTCACCTGTGCCCTAAGCCTTGCCGTTCCCTAACCCTAACCCTAGTCCGGAACGGAAACCCACCACGAGCCTTACAACTTACCCTACACCGTACCCTACTTCTGGCCCGTACACTGGCACTGACCCGTGCATCAGCACGTAGCCTGACCCTCCCACGTTTCCGTACCATCACCTGTGCCCTAAGCCTTGCCGTTCCCTAACCCTAACCCTAGCCCGGAACGGAAACCTACCACCAGCCCTACACCTTACCGTACGCCGTTGCCTAATCCTGGCCCGTATGCTGGCACTGACCCGTGCGTCAGCACGTAGCCTGCCTCTCCCACGTTTCCGTACCCTCACCTGTGCCCTAAGCCTTGCCGTTCCCTAACCCTAACCCTAGCCCGGAACGGAAACTCACCACCATCCCTACACATTAACCTACGCTGTACCCTTCTCCTGGCCGGTACGCTGGCACTGACCCGTGCGTCAGCATGTAGCCTGACCGTCCCACGTTTCCGTACCATCAACTGTGCCCTAAGCCTTGCCGGTACCTAAACATGACCCTAGCCCGGAACGGAAACCCACCAAAAGCCCTCCACCTTACCCTACACCGTACACTTCTCCTGGCCCATACGCTGGCACTGACCCGTGCGGCACCACGTAGCCTGCCTCTCCCACGTTTCCGTACCATCACCTGTGCCCTAAGACTTGCCGTTCCCTAACCCTAACCCTAGCCCGGAACGGAAAACCACCACCAGCCCTACACCTTACCCTACGCCATACCCTACTCCTGGCCCGTACGCTGGCAATGACCCGTGCGTCAGCATGTAGCCCGACCCGCCCACGTTTCCGTACCCTCACCTGTGACCTAAGCCTTGCCATTCCCTAACCCTAACCCTAGCCCGGAAAGGAAACCCACCACCAGCCCTACACCTTGCCCTACACCGTTGCGTACAACTGGCCCGTACCGTGAACCTGACCCGTGCGTCAGCACGTAGCCTCCCTCTCCCACGTTTCTGTACCCTCACCTGTGCCCTAAGCCTTTCGGTTCCCTAATCCTAACCTTAGCCCGGAAAGGAAACCCACCACCAGCCGTACACCTTGCCCTAAGCCATAGCCTAATCCTGACCAGTACGCTGGCACAGACCCGTGCGTTGTCACGTAGCCTGACCTTCCACGTTTCCGTACCCTCACTTGTGCCCTAAGCCTTGCCATTCCCTAACCCTAACCCTAGCCAGGATCAGAAACCCACCACAAGCCCTAAACGTTACCCTACGCCGTACCCTACTTCTGGCCCGTACGCTGGCACTGACCCGTGCGTCAGCATGTCGCCTGCCTCTCCCACGTTTCCGTACCCTCACCTGTGCCCTAAGCCTTGCCATTCCCTAACCCTAACCCTAGCCCGGAACGGAAACCCACGACCAGCCCTACACCTTAACCTACGCCGTAGCCTACTCCTGGCCTGTACGCTGGCACTGACCCGTGCGTCAGTACGTAGCCTGACCCTCCCACGTTTCCGTACCCTCACCTGTACCCTAAGCCTTGCAGTTCTGTAACCCTAACCCTAGCCCGGAACGGAAACCCACAACCAGCCCTACACCTTACCCTGCGCCGTAGCCAACACCTGACCCGTACGCTGACACTGACCCGTGCGTCAGCACATAGCCTGCCTCTCCAACGTTTCCGTACCATCACCTATGCCCTAAGCCTTGCCGTTCCCTACCTCTAACCCTACCACGGAAAGGAAACCCACCACCAGCCCTACACCTTACCCTACGACGTTGCCTACTCCTGGCCTGTAGGCTGGCACTGACCTGTGCGTCAGCACATAGCCTGACCCTTCCACGTTTCCGTACCCTCACCTGTGCCCTAAGGCTTGTCGTTCCCTAACCCTAACCCTAGTCCAGAACAGGAACCCACCACCAGCTCTACACCTTACCCTATGCCGTATCCTACTCCTGGCCCGTATGCTGGCCCTGACCCGTGTGTCAGCACGTAGCCTGCCTCTCCCACGTTTCCGTACCCTCACCTGTGCCCTAAGCCTTGCCGTTGCCTAACCCTAACCCTAGCCCGGAACGCAAAGCCACCAACAGCCCTACACCTTACCCTACGCGGTACCGGACTCCTGGCCCGTACGCTGGCACTGACCTGTGCGTTAGCACGTAGCCTGACCCTCCCACGTTTCCGTACCCTCACCTGTGCCCTATGCCTTGCCATTCCCTAACCGTAACCCTAGCCCGGAGTGGAAACACACCACCAGCCCTACACCTTACCCGACACCGTAGCCTACTCCTGGCCAGTACGCTGGCACTGACCCTTGCGTCAGCACGTAGCCTCACCCTCCCACGTTTCCATACCCTCACCTGTTCCCTAAGCATTGCCGTTCCCTAACCCTAACCCTAGCCCGAAACGGAAAACCACCACCAGCCCTACACCTTACACTACGCCATACCGTACTCCTGGCCCGTACGCTGGCACTGACCTGCGCTTAAGCACGTAGCCTGACCCTCCCACATTTCCGTACCCTCACCTGTGCCCTAAGCCTCGCCGTTCCCTAACACTAACCCTAGCCCGGAACGGAAACCCACCACCGGGCATACGCCTTACCCTACGCCGTAGCCTGCACCTGGCCCGTACGCTGGCACGGACCCATGCGTCAGCACGTAGCATGACCCTCCCACGTTTCCGTAACGTCACCTGTGCCCTAAGTCTTCCGTTCCCTAACCCTAAGCCTAGCCCGGAACGGAAACCCACCACCAGCCCTACACCTTACCCTACGCCGTACCCTACTCCTGGCCAGTACGCGGCACTGACCCGTGCGTCAGTACGTAGCCTGCCTCTCCCACGTTTCCGTACCCTCACATGTGCCTTAAGCCTTGCCGTTCCCTAACCCTAACACTAACCAGGAAGGGAAACCCACCACCAGCCCTACACCTTACCCTACGCCGTACCTTACTCCTGGCCCGGACGATGGCACTGACCCATGCCTCAGCATGTAGCCTGACCCTCCCACGTTCCCGTACTGTCACCTGTATCCTAAGCCTTGCCGTTCCCTTACCCTAACCCGAGCCCGGAACGGAAACCCACCACCAGCCCTACACCTTACCCTAAGCCGTACCCTACTCCTGGCCCGTACGCTGGCACTGACTCGTGCGTCAGCATTTAGCCTGACCCTCCCACGTTTCTGTACCCTCACTTGTGCCCTAAGCCATGCCGTTCCCTAACCCTGACCCTAGCCCGGAACGGAAACCCAGCACCAGCCGTACACCTTACACTACGCCTTACCATACTCCTGGCCCGTACGCTGGCACTGACCCGTGCGTCAGCACATAGCCTGACCCTCCCACGTTTCCGTACCCTCACCTGTGCGCTAAGCCTTGCCGTACCCTAACACTAACCCTAGCCCGGAACGGAAACCCACCACCAGCCCTACACCTTACCCTGTGCCGTACCCTACTCCTGGCCCGTACGATGGCACTGAGCCGTGCGTCAGCACGTAGCCTGACCCTTCCATGTTTCCGTACACTCACCTGTTCGCTAAGCCTTGCCGTTCCCTGACCCTAACCCTAGCCCGGAAAGGAAACCCACCACCAGCCCTACACCTTACCCTACGCCATTGCCTACACCTGGCCTGTACGCTGGCACTGACCCCTGCGTCGCCACATACCCTGACCCTCCCACGTTTCCGTACCCTCAACTGTTCCCTAAGCCTTGCCGTTCCCTAACCCTAACCCTAGTCCGGAACGGAAACCCACCAACAGCCCTACACCTTACCCTACGCCGTAACCTATTCTTGGCCCGTACGCAGGCACTGACCCGTGCGTCAGCATGTAGCCTGACCCTCCCACGTTTCCGTACCCTCACCTGTGCCCTAAGCCTTGCTGTTCCCTAACCCTAACCCTAGCCCGGAACGGAAACCCACCACCAGCCCTACACATTACCCTATGCCATAGCCTACTCCTGGCCCTTACGCTGGCACTGGCCCGTGCGTAAGCATGTAGCCTGACCCTCCCACGTTTCCGTACCATCACCTGTGCCCTAAGCCTTGCCGTTCCCTAACCCTAACCCTAGCCTGGAACAGAAACCCACGACCAGCCCTACACCTTACCCTAAGCCGTAGCCTAATCCTGGCCCGTACGCTGGCACTGACCCGTGCGTTGTCATGTAGCGTGACCATCCCACGTTTCCGTACCCTCACCTGTGCCCTAAGCCTTTCCGTTTCCTAACCCTAACCCTACCCCAGAGCGGAAACCCACAACCGACCCTATACCTTATCCTACGCCGTAGCCTACACCTGGCCAGTACGCTGGCACTGACCCATGCGTCAGCACGTAGCATTACACTCCCACGTATCCATACCCTCAAATGTATCCTAAGCCTTGCCGTTCCCTACACCTAGCCCTAGCCCGGAACGGAAACACACCTACAGCTCTGCACCATACCCTACGCTGTACCCTACTCCTGGCCCGTACGCAGGCACTGACCCGTGTATCAGCACGTAGCCTGCCCCTCCCACGTTTCCGAACGCTCACCTGTGCCATAAGCCTTGCCGTTCCCTAACCCTAACCGCAGCCCGGGACGGAAACCCACCACCAGCACTACACCTTACCCTATGCCGTAGCCTACTCCTGGCCCGTACGCTGGCACTGACCCGTGCGTCAGCACGTAGCCTGCCTATCGCACGTTGCCGTTCCATCACCTGTGCCCTAAGCCTTGCCGTTCCGTAACCCTAACCCTAGCCCGGAACGGAAACCGACCACCAGCCCTACAGCTTCCCCTACGCCGTAGCCTACTCCTGGCCCATATGCTGGCACTGACACGTGCGTCAGCACGTACCCTGACCCTCCCACGTTTCCATAACCTCACCTGTGCCCTAAGCCTTGCCATTCCCTAACCCTAACCCTAGCCCGGAACAGAAACCCACCACTAGCCCTACACCTTACCCTACACCGTACCCTGCTCCTGGCCCATACG
The DNA here is from genome assembly GCF_964165515.1 of Mesoplodon bidens. Lineage (NCBI taxonomy): Eukaryota > Metazoa > Chordata > Mammalia > Artiodactyla > Ziphiidae > Mesoplodon > Mesoplodon bidens. The sequence continues at coordinate 204,747 of NC_138177.1, forward strand.
CTGGCACTGACCCGTGCGGCAGCACGTAGCCTGTCTCTCCAACGTTTCCGTACCCTCACCGGTGCCCTAAGCCTTGCCATTCCCTAACCCTAACCCTAGCCCGGAACGGAAACTCACCAGCATCCCTACACCTTAACCTATGCTGTACCCTTCTCCTGGCCGGTACGCTGGCACTGACCCGTGCGTCAGCCTGTAGCCTGACCCTCCCACGTTTCCGTACCCTCAACTATGCCCTAAGCCTTGCCGTTACCTAAACCTAACCCTAGACCGGAACGGAAACCCACCACCAGCCCTCCACCTTACCCTACACCGTACCCTGCTCCTGGCCCATACGCTGGCACTGACCCGTGCGGCAGCACGTAGCCAGCCTCTCCCACGTTTCCGTACTCTCACCTGTGCCCTAAGACTTGCCGTTCCCTAACCCTAACCCTAGCCCGGAACGGAAAACCACCACCAGCCCTACACCTTACCCTACGCCGTACCCTACTCCTGGCCCGTACGCTGGCACTGACCCGTGCGTCAGCATGTAGCCTGACCCGCCCACGTTTCCGTACCCTCACCTGTGCCGTAAGCCTTGCCGTTCCCTAACCCTAACCCTAGCCCTGAAAGGAAACCCACAACCAGCCGTACACCTTAGACTAAGCCGTAGCCTAATCCTGGCCCGTACGCTGGCACAGACCCGTGCGTTGTCACGTAGCCTGACCCTCCCACGTTTCCGTACCCTCACCTGTGCCCTAAGCCTTGCCGTTCCCTAACCCTAATCCTAGCCTTGAAAAGAAACCCACCACCAGCCCTACACCTCGCCCTACGCCGTTGCGTACAACTGGCCCGTACACTGGAACTGACCCGTGCATCAGCACGTAGCTTCCCTCTCCCACGTTTCCGTACCCTCACCTGTGCCCTAAGCCTTGCCATTCCCTAACCCTAACCCTAGCCCGGATCGGAAACTCACCACCAGCCCTAAACGTTACCCAACGCCGTACCCTACTCCTGGCCCGTACGCCGGCACTGACCCGTGCGTCAGCATGTATCCTGAACCTCCCATGTTTCCGTACCCTCAACTGTGCCCTAAGCCTTGCCATTCCCTAACCCTAACCCTAGCCCAGAACGGAAACCCACCACCAGCCCTACACCTTACCCTACGCCGTACCCTACTCCTGGCCCGTACGCTGGCACTGACCCATGCGTCAGCATGTAGCCTGCCACTCCAAAGTTTCCGTACCCTCACATGTGCCCTAAGCCTTGCCGTTCCCTAACCCTAACCTTAGCCCAGAACGGAAACCCACCACCAGCCCTACACCTTACCCTACGTTGAAGCCTACTCCTGGCCCGTACGCTGGCACTAACATGTTCGTCATCACGTAGGCTGACCCTCCCACGTTTCTGTACCCTCACCTGTGCCCTAAGCCTTGCCGTTCCCTAAGCATAACCGTACCCGGGAACAGAAACCCACCAACAGCCCTATACCTTACCCTACGCCGTAGCCTACTCCTAGCCCGTACGCTGGCACTGACCTGTGCGTCAGAACGTAGCCTGACCCTCCCACGTTTCCGTACCCTCACCTGTTCCCTAAGCCTTACTGTTCCCTAACCCTAACCCTAGCCCGGAACGGAAACCCACCACCAACCTACACCTTACCCTACGCCGTAGCCTACTCCTGGCCCGTATGCTGGCACTGACCCGTGCGTCAGCACGTAGCCTGACACTCCCACGTTTCCGTACCTTCAACTGTTCCCTAAGCCTTGACGTTCCCTAACCCTAACCCTAGCCCGGAGCGGAAACCCACCACCAGGCCTACACCTTACCCTACGCCGTACCCTATTCTTGGCCCGTACGCTGGCACTGACCCGTGCGTCAGCACGTAGCCTGCCACTCCAAAGTTTCCGTACCCTCACATGTGCCCTAAGCCTTGCCGTTCCCTAACCCTAACCCTAGCCCAGAACGGAAACCCACCACCAGCCCTACACCTTACCCTACGTCGAAGAATAATCCTGGCCCGTACGCTGGCACTGACATGTTCGTCATCACGTAGGCTGACCGTCCCATTTTTCCCTACCCTCACCTGTGCCCTAAGCCTTGCCATACCCTAACCCTAACCATAGCCCAGAACGGAAACCCACCACCAGCCCTACCCCTTAACCTAAGCCGTTGCCTACTCCTGGCCTCTATGCTGGCACTGACCCGTGCGTCACCACGTAGCCTGCCTCTCCCACGTTTCACTACCCTCACCTGTGCCCTAAGCCTTGCCATTACCTAACCCTAACCCTAGCCCGAAAAGGAAACCCACTACCAGCCCTACTCCTTACCCCACGCCGTTGCCTACTCCTGGCCTGTATGCTGGCACTGACCAATGCGTCAGCAAATAGCCTGACCCTCCCACGTTTCCGTACCCTCACCTGTTCCCTAAGCCTTGCCGTTCCCTAACCCTAACCCTAGCCTGGAACGGAAACCCAGCACCAGCCCTACACCTTACCCTACGACTTGGCCTACTACTGGCCCGTACACTGGCACTGACGAATGCGTCAGCATGTAGCCTGACCCTCCCACGTTTCCGTACCCTCACCTGTGCCCTAAACCTTGCCGTTCCCTACTAACCCTAGCCCGGAACGGAAAACCACCATCAGCCCTACACCTTACCATACGCCGTACCCTATTCCAGGCCCGTACGCTGACGCTGACACTGACCCGTGCGTCAGCACATAGCCTGCCTCTCCCACGTTTCCGTACCCTCACATGTGCCCTAAACCTTGCCGTTCCTTAACCCTAACCCTAGCCCGGAAAGGAAATCCACCACCAGCCCTACACCTTAACCTAAGGCGTTGCCAACTCCTGGCCGGTACGCTGGCACTGACCCGTGCGTCAGCCTGTAGCCTGACCCTCCCACGTTTCCGTACCCTCAACTATGCCCTAAGCCTTGCCGTTACCTAAACATAACCCTAGACCGGAACGGAAACCCACCACCAGCCCTCCACCTTACCCTACACCGTACCCTGCTCCTGGCCCATACGCTGGCACTGACCCGTGCGGCAGCACGTAGCCAGCCTCTCCCACGTTTCCGTACTCTCACCTGTGCCCTAAGACTTGCCGTTCCCTAACCCTAACCCTAGCCCGGAACGGAAAACCACCACCAGCCCTACACCTTACCCTACGCCGTACCCTACTCCTGACCCGTACGCTGGCACTGACCCGTGCGTCAGCATGTAGCCTGACCCGCCCACGTTTCCGTACCCTCACCTGTGCCGTAAGCCTTGCCGTTCCCTAACCCTAACCCTAGCCCTGAAAGGAAACCCACAACCAGCCGTACACCTTAGACTAAGCCGTAGCCTAATCCTGGCCCGTACGCTGGCACAGACCCGTGCGTTGTCACGTAGCCTGACCCTCCCACGTTTCCGTACCCTCACCTGTTCCCTAAGCCTTACTGTTCCCTAACCCTAACCCTAGCCCGGAACGGAAACCCACCACCAACCTACACCTTACCCTACGCCGTAGCCTACTCCTGGCCCGTATGCTGGCACGGACCCGTGCGTCAGCACGTAGCCTGACACTCCCACGTTTCCGTACCCTCAACTGTTCCCTAAGCCTTGACGTTCCCTAACCCTAACCCTAGCCCGGAGCGGAAACCCACCACCAGGCCTACACCTTACCCTACGCCGTACCCTATTCTTGGCCCGTACACTGGCACTGACCCGTGCGTCAGCACGTAGCCTGCCACTCCAAAGTTTCCGTACCCTCACATGTGCCCTAAGCCTTGCCGTTCCCTAACCCTAACCCTAGCCCAGAACGGAAACCCACCACCAGCCCTACACCTTACCCTACGTCGAAGAATAATCCTGGCCCGTACGCTGGCACTGACATGTTCGTCATCACGTAGGCTGACCGTCCCATTTTTCCCTACCCTCACCTGTGCCCTAAGCCTTGCCATACCCTAACCCTAACCATAGCCCAGAACGGAAACCCACCACCAGCCCTACCCCTTAACCTAAGCCGTTGCCAACTCCTGGCCTCTATGCTGGCACTGACCCGTGCGTCACCACGTAGCCTGCCTCTCCCACGTTTCACTACCCTCACCTGTGCCCTAAGCCTTGCCATTACCTAACCCTAACCCTAGCCCGAAAAGGAAACCCACTACCAGCCCTACTCCTTACCCCACGCCGTTGCCTACTCCTGGCCTGTATGCTGGCACTGACCAATGCGTCAGCAAATAGCCTGACCCTCCCACGTTTCGGTACCCTCACCTGTGCCCTAAGGCTTGTCGTTCTCTAACACTAACCCTAGCCCGGAACGGAAACACACCACCAGCCCTACACCTTACCCTACTCCGTACCCTAATCCTGGCCCGTACGCTGGCAGTGACCCGTGCGTCAGTACGTAGGCTGACCCTCCCACGTTTCCGTACCCTCACCTGTTCCCTAAGCCTTGCCGTTCCCTAACCCTAACCCTAGCCCTGAACGGAAACCAACCACCGGGCATACGCCTTACCCTACGCCGTAGCCTGCACCTGGCCCGTACGCTGGCACGGACCCATGCATCAGCACGTAGCATGACCCTCCCACGTTTCCGTAACGTCACCTGTGCCCAAAGTCTTCCGTTCCCTAACCCTAATCCTAGCCCGGAACGGAAACACACCACCAGACCTACACCTTACCCTACGCCGTACCCTACTCCTGGCCAGCACGCGGCACTGACCCGTGCGTCAGTACGTAGCCTGCCTCTCCCACGTTTCCGTACCCTCACATGTGCCCTAAGCCTTGCCGTTCCCTAACCCTAACACTAACCAGGAAGGGAAACCCACCACCAGCCCTACACCTTACCCTACGCCGTACCTTACTCCTGGCCCGGAAGCTCTCACTGACCCATGCCTCAGCATGTAGCCTGACCCTCCCACGTTTCCGTACCCTCACCTGTTCCCTAAGCCTTGCCGTTCCCTAACCCTAACACTAGCCAGGAAGGGAAACCCACCACCAGCCCTACACCTTACCCTACGCCGTACCTTACTCCTGGCCCGGACGATGGCACTGACCCATGCCTCAGCATGTAGCCTGACCCTCCCACGTTCCCGTACTCTCATCTGTATCCTAAGCCTTGCCGTTCCCTAACCCTAACCCTAGCCCGGAACGGAAACCCACCACCAGCCCTACACCTTACCCTAAGCCGTACCCTACTCCTGGCCCGTACGCTGGCACTGACTCGTGCGTCAGCATTTAGCCTGACCCTCCCACGTTTCTGTACCCTCACTTGTGCCCTAAGCCATGCCGTTCCCTAACCCTGACCCTAGCCCGGAACGGAAACCCAGCACCAGCCGTACACCTTACACTACGCCTTACCATACTCCTGGCCCGTACGCTGGCACTGACCCGTGCGTCAGCACATAGCCTGACCCTCCCACGTTTCCGTACCCTCACCTGTGCGCTAAGCCTTGCCGTACCCTAACACTAACCCTAGCCCGGAACGGAAACCCACCACCAGCCCTACACCTTACCCTGTGCCGTACCCTACTCCTGGCCCGTACGATGGCACTGAGCCGTGCGTCAGCACGTAGCCTGACCCTTCCATGTTTCCGTACACTCACCTGTTCGCTAAGCCTTGCCGTTCCCTGACCCTAACCCTAGCCCGGAAAGGAAACCCACCACCAGCCCTACACCTTACCCTACGCCATTGCCTACACCTGGCCTGTACGCTGGCACTGACCCCTGCGTCACCACGTACCCTGACCCTCCCACGTTTCCGTACCCTCAACTGTTCCCTAAGCCTTGCCGTTCCCTAACCCTAACCCTAGTCCGGAACGGAAACCCACCAACAGCCCTACACCTTACCCTACACCGTACCCTGCTCCTGGCCCATACGCTGGCACTGACCCATGCGGCAGCACGTAGCCTGCCTCTCCCACGTTTCCGTACCCTCGCCTGTGCCCTAAGCCTTGCCGTTCCCTAACCCTAACTCTAACCCGGAACGGAAACCCACCACCATCCCTACACCTTACCCTATGCCGTAGCCTACTCCTGGCCTGTACGCTGGCACTAACCCGTGCGTCAGCACGTAGCCTGCCTCTCCCACGTCTCCGTACCCTCGCCTGTGCCCTTAGCCTTGCCGTTCCCTAAACCTAACCCTAGCCCAGAACGGAAACCCACCACCAGCCCTACACCTTACCCTACGCTCTAACCTTCTCCTGGCCCGTACACTGGCACTGACCCGTGCGTCAGCATGTAGCCTGACCGTCCCACGTTTCCATAACCTCAACTGTGCCGTAAGCCTTGCTCTTCCCTAAACCTAACCCTAGACCGGAACGGAAACCCACCACCAGCCCTCCACCTTACCATACACCGTACCCTGCTCCTGGCCCATACGCTGGCACTGACCCGTGCGTCAGCACGTAGCCTGCCTCTCCCACGTTTCCGTACCCTCACCTGTGCCCTAAGCCTTGCCGTTCGCTAACCCTAACCCTAGCCCGGAATGGAAACCCACCACCAACCCTACACCTTACCGTACGCCGTACCCTACTCGTGGCCCGTACACTGGCAGTAACCCGTATGTAAACACGTAGCCCGCCTCTCCCACGTATCCGTAGCCTCACCTGTGCCCTAAGCCTTGCCGTTCCCTAACCCTAACCCTAGCCCAGATCGGAAACCCACCACCAGCACTAAACCTTACCCAACGCCGTACCCTACTCCTGGCCCGTACGCTGGCACTGACCCGTGCGTCAGCACGTAGCCTGCCCCTCCCACGTTTCCGTACCCACAACTGTGCCCTAAGCCTTGTCATTCCCTAACCCTAACCCTAGCCCGGAACGGAAACCCACCACCACCCCTACACCTTACCCTATGCCGTAGCCTACTCCTGAACCGTACGCTGGCACGGAACCATGCGTCAGCACGTAGCCTGCCTCTCCCACGTTTCCGTACCCTCACCTGTGCCCTAAGACTTGCCGTAATCTAACGCTAACCCTAGCCCGATACAGAAACCCACCACCAGCCCTACACCTTACCCTACACCGTAGCCTACTCCTGGCCAGTACGCTGGCACTGACCCTTGTGTCAGCACGTAGCCTGACCCTCCCACGTTTCCATACCCTCACCTGTTCCCTAAGCATTGCCGTTCCCAAACCCTAACCCTAGCCCGGAACGGAAACCCACCACCAGCCCTATACCTTACCCGACGCCGTACCCTACTCCTGGCCCGTACGCTGGCACGGACCCGTGCGTCAGCATGTAGCCTGCCTCTCCCACGTTTCCATACCCTCACCTGTACCCTAAGCCTTGCCGTTCCCTAACCCTAACACTAGCCCCGAACAGAAACCCACCACCAGCCCTACACCTTACCCTACGCCGTCCCCTACTCCTGGCCCGGACGCTGGCACGGACCCATGCGTCAGCACGTAGCCTGCCTCTCCCACGTTTCCATACCCTCACCTGTACCCTAAGCCTTGCCGTTCCCTAACCCTAACACTAGCCCCGGACAGAAACCCACCACCAGCCCTACACCTTACCCTACGCCGTACCCTACTCCTTGCCCGGACGCTGGCACGGACCCGTGCGTCAGCACGTAGCCTGCCTCTCCCACGTTTCCATACACTCACCTGTACCCTAAGCCTTGCCGTTCCCTAACCCTAACACTAGCCCCGAACAGAAACCCACCACCAGTCCTACACCTTACCCGACGCCGTACCTTACTCCTGGCCGGACGCTGGCACTGACCCATGCCTCAGCAAGTAGCCTGACCCTCCCACGTTTCCGTACCCTCACCTGTTCCCTAAGCCTTGCCGTTCCCTAACTCTAACCCTAGCCCAGAAAGGAAACCCACCACCAGCCCTAAACCTTACCCTACGCCGTGGCCTACTCCTGGCCTGTACGCTGGCACTAAACCGTGCGTCAGCACATAGCCTGACCCTACCCCGTTTCCATATCCTCACCTGTGTCCTAAGCCTTGCCATTCCATAACCCTAACCCTAGCCCCGAATGGAAAACGACCACCAGCCCTACACCTTACACTACGCCGTACCCTACTCCTGGCCCGTACGCTGGCACGGACCTGTGCGTTGCAACGTAGCCTGACCTTCCCAGGTTTCCGTACCCTCACCTGTGCCCTATTTCTTTCCGTTCCCTAACCCTAACGCTAGCCCAGAATAGAAACCCAGCACCAGCCCTAAACCTTACCCAACGCCGTACCCTACTCCTGGCCGGTACGCTGGCACTGACCCATGCGTCACCACGTAGCCTGCCACTCCCACGTTTCCGTACCCTCACATGTGCCCTAAGCCTTGCCGTTCCCTAAGCCTAACCCTAGCCCGGAACAGAAACCCAGCACCAGCCCTACACCTTACCCTATGCCGTACCCTGCTCCTGGCCCATACGCTGGCACTGACCCGTGCGGCATCACGTAGCCTGACTCTCCCACGTTTCCGTACCCTCACCTGTGCCCTAAGACTTGCCGTTCCCTAACCCTAACCATAGACCGGAATGGAAAACCACCACCAGCCCTACACCTTACCCTACGCTGTAGCCTACTCCTAACCCGTACGCTGGCACTGACCCGTGCGTCAGAACGTAGCCTGACCCTCCCACGTTTCAGTACCCTCACCTGTTCCCTAAGCCTTACTGTTCCCTAACCCTAACCCTAGCCCGAAAAGGAAACCCACCACCAGCCCTACACGTTACCCAACGCCGTTGCCTACTGCTGGCCTGTATGCTGGCACTGACCCATGCGTCAGCAAATAGCCTGACCCTCCCACGTTTCCGTACCCTCACCTGTGCCCAAAGGCTTGTCGTTCTCTAACACTAACCCAAGCCCGGATCGGAAACACACCACCAGCCCTAAAAGTTACCCAACGCCGTACCCTAATTCTGGCCCGTACGCTGGCAATGACCCGTGCATCACCACGTAGCCTGCCCCTCCCACGTTTCCGTACCCTCACCTGTGCCCTAAGCCTTGCCGTTCCCTAACCCTAACCATAGCCCGGAACGGAAACCCACCACCACCCTACACCTTACCCTACACCGTAACCTACTCCTGGCCCATACACTGGCACTGACCCGTGCGTCAGCACGTAGTCTGACCCGCCCACGTTTCCGTACCCTCACCTATGCCCTAAGCCTTGCCGTTCCCTAACCCTAACCCTAGCCCGGAACAGAAACCCACCACCAGCCCTACACCTTACCCTACGCCGTATCCTACTCCAGGCCCGTATGCAGGCACTGACCCGTGCGTCAGCACGTAGCCTGCCTCTCCCACGTTTCCGTACCCTCACCTGTGCCCTAAGCCTTGCCGTTGCCTAACCCTAACCCTAGCCCGGAACGCAAAGCCACCAACAGCCCTACACCTTACCCTACGCCGTACCCGACTCCTGGCCCGTACGCTGGCACTGACCTGTGCGTCAGCAAATAGGCTGACCCTCCCACGTTTCCGTACCCTCACCTGTGCCCTATGCCTTGCCGTTCCCTAACCCTAACCCTAGCCCAGAATGGAAACCCACCACCAGCCCTACACCTTACCCTACGCCGTACCCGACACCTGGCCCGTACGCTGGCACTAACCCGTGCGTCAGCACGTAGCCTGCCTCTCCCACGTCTCCATACCCTCGCCTGTTCCCTAAGCCTTGCCGTTCCCTAAACGTAACCCTAGCCCGGAATGGAAACCCACCACCAGCCCTACACCTTAAACTACGCCGTACCCTACTTCTGGCCCGTACACTGGCACTGACACGTGCGTCAGCACGTAGCCTGCCTCTCCAACGTTTCCATACCCACACCGGTGCCCTAAGCGTTGCCATTCCCTAACCCTAACCCTAGTCCTGAAAGGAAAATCACCACCATCCCTACACCTTAACTTACGCTCTACCCTTCTCCTGGCCGGTACGCTGGCACTGACCCGTGCGTCAGCATGTAGCATGACCCTCCCACGTTTCCGTACCCTCAACTATGCCCTAAGCCTTACCGTTACCTAAACCTAACCCTAGCCCGGAACAGAAACCCACCACAGCCCTCCACCTTACCCTACACCGTACCCTGCTCCTGGCCCATACGCTGGCACTGACCCGTGCGGCAGCACGTAGCCTGCCTCTCCCACGTTTCCGTACCCTCGCCTGTGCCCTAAGCCTTGCCGTTCCCTAACCCTAACTCTAACCCGGAACGGAAACCCACCACCATCCCTACACCTTACCCTATGCCGTAGCCTACTCCTGGCCCGTACGCTGGCACTAAACCATGCGTCAGCACGTAGCCTGCCTCTCCCACGTCTCCGTACCCTCGCCTGTGCCCTTAGCCTTGCCGTTCCCTAAACCTAACCCTAGCCCAGAACGGAAACCCACCACCAGCCCTACACCTTACCCTACGCTCTAACCTTCTCCTGGCCCATACACTGGCACTGACCCGTGCGTCAGCATGTAGCCTGACCGTCCCACGTTTCCATAACCTCAACTGTGCCCTAAGCCTTGCTGTTCCCTAAACCTAACCCTAGACCGGAACGGAAACCCACCACCAGCCCTCCACCTTACCATACACCGTACCCTGCTCCTGGCCCATACGCTGGCACTGACCCGTGCGTGAGCACGTAGCCTGCCTCTTCCACGTTTCCGTACCCTCACCTGTGCCCTAAGACTTGCCGTTCGCTAACCCTAACCCTAGCCCGGAATGGAAACCCACCACCAACCCTACACCTTACCCTACGCCGTACCCTACTCGTGGCCCGTACACTGGCAGTAACCCGTGTGTAAACACGTAGCCCGCCTCTCCCACGTATCCGTAGCCTCACCTGTGCCCTAAGCCTTGCCGTTCCCTAACCCTAACCCTAGCCCAGATCGGAAACCCACCACCAGCACTAAACCTTACCCAACGCCGTACCCTACTCCTGGCCCCTACGCTGGCACTGACCCGTGCGTCAGCACGTAGCCTGCCCCTCCCACGTTTCCGTACCCACAACTGTGCCCTAAGCCTTGTCATTCCCTAACCCTAACCCTAGCCCGGAACAGAAACCCACCACCACCCCTACACCTTACCCTATGCCGTAGCCTACTCCTGAACCGTACGCTGGCACGGAACCATGCGTCAGCACGTAGCCTGCCTCTCCCACGTTTCCGTACCCTCACCTGTGCCCTAAGCCTTGCCGTAATCTAACGCTAACCCTAGCCCGGAACAGAAACCCACCACCAGCCCTATACCTTACCCGACGCCGTACCCTACTCCTGGCCCGTACGCTGGCACGGACCCGTGCGTCAGCACGTAGCCTGCCTCTCCCACGTTTCCGTACCCTCACCTGTACCCTAAGCATTGCCGTTCCCTAACCCTAACCCTAGCCCGGAACGGAAAACCACCACCAGCCCTACACCTTACCCTATGCCGTACCGTACTCCTGGCCCGTACGCTGGCACTGACCCGTGCGTAAGCATGTAGCCTGACCCTCCCACGTTTCAGTACCCTCACATGTGCCCTAAGCCTTGCCGTTCCCTAACACTAACCCTAGACCGGAACGGAAACCCACCACCGGGCATACGCCTTACCCTAGGCCGTAGCCTGCACCTGGCCCGTACGCTGGCATTGACCTATGCGTCAGCACGTAGCAGGACCCTCCCACGTTTCCGTAACCTCACCTGTGCCCTAAGTCTTTCGTTCCCTAACCCTAAAACTAGCCCGGAACGGAAACCCACCACCAGCCCTATACCTTACCCGACGCCGTACCCTACTCCTGGCCCGTACGCTGGCACGGACCCGTGCGTCAGCATGTACCCTGCCTCTCCCACGTTTCCATACCCTCACCTGTACCCTAAGCCTTGCCGTTCCCTAACCCTAACACTAGCCCCGAACAGAAACCCACCACCAGCCCTACACCTTACCCTACGCCGTACCTTACTCCTGGCCCGGACGCTGGCACTGACCCATGCCTCAGCAAGTAGCCTGACCCCCCCACGTTTCCGTACCCTCACCTGTTCCCTAAGCCTTGCCGTTCCCTAACTCTAACCCTAGCCCAGAAAGGAAACCCACCACCAGCCCTAAACCTTACCCTACGCCGTTGCCTACTCCTAGCCTGTACGCTGGCACTAAACCGTGCGTCAGCACATAGCCTAACCCTACCCCGTTTCCATATCCGCACCTGTGTCCTAAGCCTTGCCATTCCATAACCCTAACCCTAGCCCCGAATGGAAAACGACCACCAGCCCTACACCTTACGCTACGCCGTACCCTACTCCTGGCCCGTACGCTGGCACGGACCCGTGCGTGGGCACCTAGCCTGACCTTCCCAGGTTTCCGTACCCTCACCTGTGCCCTATTCCTTTCCGTTCCCTAACCCTAAAGCTAGCCCGGAATAGAAACCCAGCACCAGCCCAACACCTTACCCAACGCCGTACCCTACTCCTGGCCCGTACGCTGGCACGGACCCGTGCGGCATCACGTAGCCTGCCTCTCCCACGTTTCCGTACGCTCACCTGTGCCCTAAGACTTTCCGTTCCCTAACCCTAACTCTAACCCGGAACGGAAACCCACCACCATCCCTACACCTTACCCTAAGCCGTAGCCTACTCCTGGCCCGTACGCTGGCACTAACCCGTGCGTCAGCACGTAGCCTGCCTCTCCCACGTCTCCGTACCCTCGCCTGTGCCCTTAGCCTTGCCGTTCCCTAAACCTAACCCTAGCCCAGAACGGAAACCCACCACCAGCCCTACACCTTACCCTACGCTCTAACCTTCTCCTGGCCCGTACACTGGCACTGACCCGTGCGTCAGCATGTAGCCTGACCGTCCCACATTTCCATAACCTCAACTGTGCCCTAAGCCTTGCTCTTCCCTAACCCTAACCCTAGCCCGGAACGGAAACCCACCACCAGCCCTACACATTACCCTATGCCATAGCCTACTCCTGGCCCTTACGCTGGCACTGGCCCGTGCGTAAGCATGTAGCCTGACCCTCCCACGTTTCCGTACCATCACCTGTGCCCTAAGCCTTGCCGTTCCCTAACCCTAACCCTAGCCTGGAACAGAAACCCACGACCAGCCCTACACCTTACCCTAAGCCGTAGCCTAATCCTGGCCCGTACGCTGGCACTGACCCGTGCGTTGTCATGTAGCGTGACCATCCCACGTTTCCGTACCCTCACCTGTGCCCTAAGCCTTTCCGTTTCCTAACCCTAACCCTACCCCAGAGCGGAAACCCACAACCGACCCTATACCTTATCCTACGCCGTAGCCTACACCTGGCCCGTACGCTGGCACTGACCCATGCGTCAGCACGTAGCATTACACTCCCACGTATCCATACCCTCAAATGTATCCTAAGCCTTGCCGTTCCCTACACCTAGCCCTAGCCCGGAACGGAAACACACCTACAGCTCTGCACCATACCCTACGCTGTACCCTACTCCTGGCCCGTACGCAGGCACTGACCCGTGTATCAGCACGTAGCCTGCCCCTCCCACGTTTCCGAACGCTCACCTGTGCCATAAGCCTTGCCGTTCCCTAACCCTAACCGCAGCCCGGGACGGAAACCCACCACCAGCACTACACCTTACCCTATGCCGTAGCCTACTCCTGGCCCGTACGCTGGCACTGACCCGTGCGTCAGCACGTAGCCTGCCTATCGCACGTTGCCGTTCCATCACCTGTGCCCTAAGCCTTGCCGTTCCGTAACCCTAACCCTAGCCCGGAACGGAAACCGACCACCAGCCCTACAGCTTCCCCTACGCCGTAGCCTACTCCTGGCCCATATGCTGGCACTGACACGTGCGTCAGCACGTACCCTGACCCTCCCACGTTTCCATAACCTCACCTGTGCCCTAAGCCTTGCCATTCCCTAACCCTAACCCTAGCCCGGAACAGAAACCCACCACTAGCCCTACACCTTACCCTACACCGTACCCTGCTCCTGGCCCATACGCTGGCACTGACCCGTGCGGCAGCACGTAGCCTGTCTCTCCAACGTTTCCGTACCCTCACCGGTGCCCTAAGCCTTGCCATTCCCTAACCCTAACCCTAGCCCGGAACGGAAACTCACCAGCATCCCTACACCTTAACCTATGCTGTACCCTTCTCCTGGCCGGTACGCTGGCACTGACCCGTGCGTCAGCCTGTAGCCTGACCCTCCCACGTTTCCGTACCCTCAACTATGCCCTAAGCCTTGCCGTTACCTAAACCTAACCCTAGACCGGAACGGAAACCCACCACCAGCCCTCCACCTTACCCTACACCGTACCCTGCTCCTGGCCCATACGCTGGCACTGACCCGTGCGGCAGCACGTAGCCAGCCTCTCCCACGTTTCCGTACTCTCACCTGTGCCCTAAGACTTGCCGTTCCCTAACCCTAACCCTAGCCCGGAACGGAAAACCACCACCAGCCCTACACCTTACCCTACGCCGTACCCTACTCCTGGCCCGTACGCTGGCACTGACCCGTGCGTCAGCATGTAGCCTGACCCGCCCACGTTTCCGTACCCTCACCTGTGCCGTAAGCCTTGCCGTTCCCTAACCCTAACCCTAGCCCTGAAAGGAAACCCACAACCAGCCGTACACCTTAGACTAAGCCGTAGCCTAATCCTGGCCCGTACGCTGGCACAGACCCGTGCGTTGTCACGTAGCCTGACCCTCCCACGTTTCCGTACCCTCACCTGTGCCCTAAGCCTTGCCGTTCCCTAACCCTAATCCTAGCCTTGAAAAGAAACCCACCACCAGCCCTACACCTCGCCCTACGCCGTTGCGTACAACTGGCCCGTACACTGGAACTGACCCGTGCATCAGCACGTAGCTTCCCTCTCCCACGTTTCCGTACCCTCACCTGTGCCCTAAGCCTTGCCATTCCCTAACCCTAACCCTAGCCCGGATCGGAAACTCACCACCAGCCCTAAACGTTACCCAACGCCGTACCCTACTCCTGGCCCGTACGCCGGCACTGACCCGTGCGTCAGCATGTATCCTGAACCTCCCATGTTTCCGTACCCTCAACTGTGCCCTAAGCCTTGCCATTCCCTAACCCTAACCCTAGCCCAGAACGGAAACCCACCACCAGCCCTACACCTTACCCTACGCCGTAGCCTACTCCTGGCCCGTATGCTGGCACTGACCCGTGCGTCAGCACGTAGCCTGACACTCCCACGTTTCCGTACCCTCAACTGTTCCCTAAGCCTTGACGTTCCCTAACCCTAACCCTAGCCCGGAGCGGAAACCCACCACCAGGCCTACACCTTACCCTACGCCGTACCCTATTCTTGGCCCGTACGCTGGCACTGACCCGTGCGTCAGCACGTAGCCTGCCACTCCAAAGTTTCCGTACCCTCACATGTGCCCTAAGCCTTGCCGTTCCCTAACCCTAACCCTAGCCCAGAACGGAAACCCACCACCAGCCCTACACCTTACCCTACGTCGAAGAATAATCCTGGCCCGTACGCTGGCACTGACATGTTCGTCATCACGTAGGCTGACCGTCCCATTTTTCCCTACCCTCACCTGTGCCCTAAGCCTTGCCATACCCTAACCCTAACCATAGCCCAGAACGGAAACCCACCACCAGCCCTACCCCTTAACCTAAGCCGTTGCCTACTCCTGGCCTCTATGCTGGCACTGACCCGTGCGTCACCACGTAGCCTGCCTCTCCCACGTTTCACTACCCTCACCTGTGCCCTAAGCCTTGCCATTACCTAACCCTAACCCTAGCCCGAAAAGGAAACCCACTACCAGCCCTACTCCTTACCCCACGCCGTTGCCTACTCCTGGCCTGTATGCTGGCACTGACCAATGCGTCAGCAAATAGCCTGACCCTCCCACGTTTCCGTACCCTCACCTGTTCCCTAAGCCTTGCCGTTCCCTAACCCTAACCCTAGCCTGGAACGGAAACCCAGCACCAGCCCTACACCTTACCCTACGACTTGGCCTACTACTGGCCCGTACACTGGCACTGACGAATGCGTCAGCATGTAGCCTGACCCTCCCACGTTTCCGTACCCTCACCTGTGCCCTAAACCTTGCCGTTCCCTACTAACCCTAGCCCGGAACGGAAAACCACCATCAGCCCTACACCTTACCATACGCCGTACCCTATTCCAGGCCCGTACGCTGACGCTGACACTGACCCGTGCGTCAGCACATAGCCTGCCTCTCCCACGTTTCCGTACCCTCACATGTGCCCTAAACCTTGCCGTTCCTTAACCCTAACCCTAGCCCGGAAAGGAAATCCACCACCAGCCCTACACCTTAACCTAAGGCGTTGCCAACTCCTGGCCGGTACGCTGGCACTGACCCGTGCGTCAGCCTGTAGCCTGACCCTCCCACGTTTCCGTACCCTCAACTATGCCCTAAGCCTTGCCGTTACCTAAACATAACCCTAGACCGGAACGGAAACCCACCACCAGCCCTCCACCTTACCCTACACCGTACCCTGCTCCTGGCCCATACGCTGGCACTGACCCGTGCGGCAGCACGTAGCCAGCCTCTCCCACGTTTCCGTACTCTCACCTGTGCCCTAAGACTTGCCGTTCCCTAACCCTAACCCTAGCCCGGAACGGAAAACCACCACCAGCCCTACACCTTACCCTACGCCGTACCCTACTCCTGACCCGTACGCTGGCACTGACCCGTGCGTCAGCATGTAGCCTGACCCGCCCACGTTTCCGTACCCTCACCTGTGCCGTAAGCCTTGCCGTTCCCTAACCCTAACCCTAGCCCTGAAAGGAAACCCACAACCAGCCGTACACCTTAGACTAAGCCGTAGCCTAATCCTGGCCCGTACGCTGGCACAGACCCGTGCGTTGTCACGTAGCCTGACCCTCCCACGTTTCCGTACCCTCACCTGTTCCCTAAGCCTTACTGTTCCCTAACCCTAACCCTAGCCCGGAACGGAAACCCACCACCAACCTACACCTTACCCTACGCCGTAGCCTACTCCTGGCCCGTATGCTGGCACGGACCCGTGCGTCAGCACGTAGCCTGACACTCCCACGTTTCCGTACCCTCAACTGTTCCCTAAGCCTTGACGTTCCCTAACCCTAACCCTAGCCCGGAGCGGAAACCCACCACCAGGCCTACACCTTACCCTACGCCGTACCCTATTCTTGGCCCGTACACTGGCACTGACCCGTGCGTCAGCACGTAGCCTGCCACTCCAAAGTTTCCGTACCCTCACATGTGCCCTAAGCCTTGCCGTTCCCTAACCCTAACCCTAGCCCAGAACGGAAACCCACCACCAGCCCTACACCTTACCCTACGTCGAAGAATAATCCTGGCCCGTACGCTGGCACTGACATGTTCGTCATCACGTAGGCTGACCGTCCCATTTTTCCCTACCCTCACCTGTGCCCTAAGCCTTGCCATACCCTAACCCTAACCATAGCCCAGAACGGAAACCCACCACCAGCCCTACCCCTTAACCTAAGCCGTTGCCAACTCCTGGCCTCTATGCTGGCACTGACCCGTGCGTCACCACGTAGCCTGCCTCTCCCACGTTTCACTACCCTCACCTGTGCCCTAAGCCTTGCCATTACCTAACCCTAACCCTAGCCCGAAAAGGAAACCCACTACCAGCCCTACTCCTTACCCCACGCCGTTGCCTACTCCTGGCCTGTATGCTGGCACTGACCAATGCGTCAGCAAATAGCCTGACCCTCCCACGTTTCGGTACCCTCACCTGTGCCCTAAGGCTTGTCGTTCTCTAACACTAACCCTAGCCCGGAACGGAAACACACCACCAGCCCTACACCTTACCCTACTCCGTACCCTAATCCTGGCCCGTACGCTGGCAGTGACCCGTGCGTCAGTACGTAGGCTGACCCTCCCACGTTTCCGTACCCTCACCTGTTCCCTAAGCCTTGCCGTTCCCTAACCCTAACCCTAGCCCTGAACGGAAACCAACCACCGGGCATACGCCTTACCCTACGCCGTAGCCTGCACCTGGCCCGTACGCTGGCACGGACCCATGCATCAGCACGTAGCATGACCCTCCCACGTTTCCGTAACGTCACCTGTGCCCAAAGTCTTCCGTTCCCTAACCCTAATCCTAGCCCGGAACGGAAACACACCACCAGACCTACACCTTACCCTACGCCGTACCCTACTCCTGGCCAGCACGCGGCACTGACCCGTGCGTCAGTACGTAGCCTGCCTCTCCCACGTTTCCGTACCCTCACATGTGCCCTAAGCCTTGCCGTTCCCTAACCCTAACACTAACCAGGAAGGGAAACCCACCACCAGCCCTACACCTTACCCTACGCCGTACCTTACTCCTGGCCCGGAAGCTCTCACTGACCCATGCCTCAGCATGTAGCCTGACCCTCCCACGTTTCCGTACCCTCACCTGTTCCCTAAGCCTTGCCGTTCCCTAACCCTAACACTAGCCAGGAAGGGAAACCCACCACCAGCCCTACACCTTACCCTACGCCGTACCTTACTCCTGGCCCGGACGATGGCACTGACCCATGCCTCAGCATGTAGCCTGACCCTCCCACGTTCCCGTACTCTCATCTGTATCCTAAGCCTTGCCGTTCCCTAACCCTAACCCTAGCCCGGAACGGAAACCCACCACCAGCCCTACACCTTACCCTAAGCCGTACCCTACTCCTGGCCCGTACGCTGGCACTGACTCGTGCGTCAGCATTTAGCCTGACCCTCCCACGTTTCTGTACCCTCACTTGTGCCCTAAGCCATGCCGTTCCCTAACCCTGACCCTAGCCCGGAACGGAAACCCAGCACCAGCCGTACACCTTACACTACGCCTTACCATACTCCTGGCCCGTACGCTGGCACTGACCCGTGCGTCAGCACATAGCCTGACCCTCCCACGTTTCCGTACCCTCACCTGTGCGCTAAGCCTTGCCGTACCCTAACACTAACCCTAGCCCGGAACGGAAACCCACCACCAGCCCTACACCTTACCCTGTGCCGTACCCTACTCCTGGCCCGTACGATGGCACTGAGCCGTGCGTCAGCACGTAGCCTGACCCTTCCATGTTTCCGTACACTCACCTGTTCGCTAAGCCTTGCCGTTCCCTGACCCTAACCCTAGCCCGGAAAGGAAACCCACCACCAGCCCTACACCTTACCCTACGCCATTGCCTACACCTGGCCTGTACGCTGGCACTGACCCCTGCGTCACCACGTACCCTGACCCTCCCACGTTTCCGTACCCTCAACTGTTCCCTAAGCCTTGCCGTTCCCTAACCCTAACCCTAGTCCGGAACGGAAACCCACCAACAGCCCTACACCTTACCCTACACCGTACCCTGCTCCTGGCCCATACGCTGGCACTGACCCATGCGGCAGCACGTAGCCTGCCTCTCCCACGTTTCCGTACCCTCGCCTGTGCCCTAAGCCTTGCCGTTCCCTAACCCTAACTCTAACCCGGAACGGAAACCCACCACCATCCCTACACCTTACCCTATGCCGTAGCCTACTCCTGGCCTGTACGCTGGCACTAACCCGTGCGTCAGCACGTAGCCTGCCTCTCCCACGTCTCCGTACCCTCGCCTGTGCCCTTAGCCTTGCCGTTCCCTAAACCTAACCCTAGCCCAGAACGGAAACCCACCACCAGCCCTACACCTTACCCTACGCTCTAACCTTCTCCTGGCCCGTACACTGGCACTGACCCGTGCGTCAGCATGTAGCCTGACCGTCCCACGTTTCCATAACCTCAACTGTGCCGTAAGCCTTGCTCTTCCCTAAACCTAACCCTAGACCGGAACGGAAACCCACCACCAGCCCTCCACCTTACCATACACCGTACCCTGCTCCTGGCCCATACGCTGGCACTGACCCGTGCGTCAGCACGTAGCCTGCCTCTCCCACGTTTCCGTACCCTCACCTGTGCCCTAAGCCTTGCCGTTCGCTAACCCTAACCCTAGCCCGGAATGGAAACCCACCACCAACCCTACACCTTACCGTACGCCGTACCCTACTCGTGGCCCGTACACTGGCAGTAACCCGTATGTAAACACGTAGCCCGCCTCTCCCACGTATCCGTAGCCTCACCTGTGCCCTAAGCCTTGCCGTTCCCTAACCCTAACCCTAGCCCAGATCGGAAACCCACCACCAGCACTAAACCTTACCCAACGCCGTACCCTACTCCTGGCCCGTACGCTGGCACTGACCCGTGCGTCAGCACGTAGCCTGCCCCTCCCACGTTTCCGTACCCACAACTGTGCCCTAAGCCTTGTCATTCCCTAACCCTAACCCTAGCCCGGAACGGAAACCCACCACCACCCCTACACCTTACCCTATGCCGTAGCCTACTCCTGAACCGTACGCTGGCACGGAACCATGCGTCAGCACGTAGCCTGCCTCTCCCACGTTTCCGTACCCTCACCTGTGCCCTAAGACTTGCCGTAATCTAACGCTAACCCTAGCCCGATACAGAAACCCACCACCAGCCCTACACCTTACCCTACACCGTAGCCTACTCCTGGCCAGTACGCTGGCACTGACCCTTGTGTCAGCACGTAGCCTGACCCTCCCACGTTTCCATACCCTCACCTGTTCCCTAAGCATTGCCGTTCCCAAACCCTAACCCTAGCCCGGAACGGAAACCCACCACCAGCCCTATACCTTACCCGACGCCGTACCCTACTCCTGGCCCGTACGCTGGCACGGACCCGTGCGTCAGCATGTAGCCTGCCTCTCCCACGTTTCCATACCCTCACCTGTACCCTAAGCCTTGCCGTTCCCTAACCCTAACACTAGCCCCGAACAGAAACCCACCACCAGCCCTACACCTTACCCTACGCCGTCCCCTACTCCTGGCCCGGACGCTGGCACGGACCCATGCGTCAGCACGTAGCCTGCCTCTCCCACGTTTCCATACCCTCACCTGTACCCTAAGCCTTGCCGTTCCCTAACCCTAACACTAGCCCCGGACAGAAACCCACCACCAGCCCTACACCTTACCCTACGCCGTACCCTACTCCTTGCCCGGACGCTGGCACGGACCCGTGCGTCAGCACGTAGCCTGCCTCTCCCACGTTTCCATACACTCACCTGTACCCTAAGCCTTGCCGTTCCCTAACCCTAACACTAGCCCCGAACAGAAACCCACCACCAGTCCTACACCTTACCCGACGCCGTACCTTACTCCTGGCCGGACGCTGGCACTGACCCATGCCTCAGCAAGTAGCCTGACCCTCCCACGTTTCCGTACCCTCACCTGTTCCCTAAGCCTTGCCGTTCCCTAACTCTAACCCTAGCCCAGAAAGGAAACCCACCACCAGCCCTAAACCTTACCCTACGCCGT
Source organism: Mesoplodon bidens (assembly GCF_964165515.1). Classification (NCBI taxonomy): domain Eukaryota; kingdom Metazoa; phylum Chordata; class Mammalia; order Artiodactyla; family Ziphiidae; genus Mesoplodon; species Mesoplodon bidens. The sequence continues at coordinate 225,929 of NC_138177.1, forward strand.
GGCCTACTCCTGGCCTGTACGCTGGCACTAAACCGTGCGTCAGCACATAGCCTGACCCTACCCCGTTTCCATATCCTCACCTGTGTCCTAAGCCTTGCCATTCCATAACCCTAACCCTAGCCCCGAATGGAAAACGACCACCAGCCCTACACCTTACACTACGCCGTACCCTACTCCTGGCCCGTACGCTGGCACGGACCTGTGCGTTGCAACGTAGCCTGACCTTCCCAGGTTTCCGTACCCTCACCTGTGCCCTATTTCTTTCCGTTCCCTAACCCTAACGCTAGCCCAGAATAGAAACCCAGCACCAGCCCTAAACCTTACCCAACGCCGTACCCTACTCCTGGCCGGTACGCTGGCACTGACCCATGCGTCACCACGTAGCCTGCCACTCCCACGTTTCCGTACCCTCACATGTGCCCTAAGCCTTGCCGTTCCCTAAGCCTAACCCTAGCCCGGAACAGAAACCCAGCACCAGCCCTACACCTTACCCTATGCCGTACCCTGCTCCTGGCCCATACGCTGGCACTGACCCGTGCGGCATCACGTAGCCTGACTCTCCCACGTTTCCGTACCCTCACCTGTGCCCTAAGACTTGCCGTTCCCTAACCCTAACCATAGACCGGAATGGAAAACCACCACCAGCCCTACACCTTACCCTACGCTGTAGCCTACTCCTAACCCGTACGCTGGCACTGACCCGTGCGTCAGAACGTAGCCTGACCCTCCCACGTTTCAGTACCCTCACCTGTTCCCTAAGCCTTACTGTTCCCTAACCCTAACCCTAGCCCGAAAAGGAAACCCACCACCAGCCCTACACGTTACCCAACGCCGTTGCCTACTGCTGGCCTGTATGCTGGCACTGACCCATGCGTCAGCAAATAGCCTGACCCTCCCACGTTTCCGTACCCTCACCTGTGCCCAAAGGCTTGTCGTTCTCTAACACTAACCCAAGCCCGGATCGGAAACACACCACCAGCCCTAAAAGTTACCCAACGCCGTACCCTAATTCTGGCCCGTACGCTGGCAATGACCCGTGCATCACCACGTAGCCTGCCCCTCCCACGTTTCCGTACCCTCACCTGTGCCCTAAGCCTTGCCGTTCCCTAACCCTAACCATAGCCCGGAACGGAAACCCACCACCACCCTACACCTTACCCTACACCGTAACCTACTCCTGGCCCATACACTGGCACTGACCCGTGCGTCAGCACGTAGTCTGACCCGCCCACGTTTCCGTACCCTCACCTATGCCCTAAGCCTTGCCGTTCCCTAACCCTAACCCTAGCCCGGAACAGAAACCCACCACCAGCCCTACACCTTACCCTACGCCGTATCCTACTCCAGGCCCGTATGCAGGCACTGACCCGTGCGTCAGCACGTAGCCTGCCTCTCCCACGTTTCCGTACCCTCACCTGTGCCCTAAGCCTTGCCGTTGCCTAACCCTAACCCTAGCCCGGAACGCAAAGCCACCAACAGCCCTACACCTTACCCTACGCCGTACCCGACTCCTGGCCCGTACGCTGGCACTGACCTGTGCGTCAGCAAATAGGCTGACCCTCCCACGTTTCCGTACCCTCACCTGTGCCCTATGCCTTGCCGTTCCCTAACCCTAACCCTAGCCCAGAATGGAAACCCACCACCAGCCCTACACCTTACCCTACGCCGTACCCGACACCTGGCCCGTACGCTGGCACTAACCCGTGCGTCAGCACGTAGCCTGCCTCTCCCACGTCTCCATACCCTCGCCTGTTCCCTAAGCCTTGCCGTTCCCTAAACGTAACCCTAGCCCGGAATGGAAACCCACCACCAGCCCTACACCTTAAACTACGCCGTACCCTACTTCTGGCCCGTACACTGGCACTGACACGTGCGTCAGCACGTAGCCTGCCTCTCCAACGTTTCCATACCCACACCGGTGCCCTAAGCGTTGCCATTCCCTAACCCTAACCCTAGTCCTGAAAGGAAACTCACCACCATCCCTACACCTTAACTTACGCTCTACCCTTCTCCTGGCCGGTACGCTGGCACTGACCCGTGCGTCAGCATGTAGCATGACCCTCCCACGTTTCCGTACCCTCAACTATGCCCTAAGCCTTACCGTTACCTAAACCTAACCCTAGCCCGGAACAGAAACCCACCACAGCCCTCCACCTTACCCTACACCGTACCCTGCTCCTGGCCCATACGCTGGCACTGACCCGTGCGGCAGCACGTAGCCTGCCTCTCCCACGTTTCCGTACCCTCGCCTGTGCCCTAAGCCTTGCCGTTCCCTAACCCTAACTCTAACCCGGAACGGAAACCCACCACCATCCCTACACCTTACCCTATGCCGTAGCCTACTCCTGGCCCGTACGCTGGCACTAAACCATGCGTCAGCACGTAGCCTGCCTCTCCCACGTCTCCGTACCCTCGCCTGTGCCCTTAGCCTTGCCGTTCCCTAAACCTAACCCTAGCCCAGAACGGAAACCCACCACCAGCCCTACACCTTACCCTACGCTCTAACCTTCTCCTGGCCCATACACTGGCACTGACCCGTGCGTCAGCATGTAGCCTGACCGTCCCACGTTTCCATAACCTCAACTGTGCCCTAAGCCTTGCTGTTCCCTAAACCTAACCCTAGACCGGAACGGAAACCCACCACCAGCCCTCCACCTTACCATACACCGTACCCTGCTCCTGGCCCATACGCTGGCACTGACCCGTGCGTGAGCACGTAGCCTGCCTCTTCCACGTTTCCGTACCCTCACCTGTGCCCTAAGACTTGCCGTTCGCTAACCCTAACCCTAGCCCGGAATGGAAACCCACCACCAACCCTACACCTTACCCTACGCCGTACCCTACTCGTGGCCCGTACACTGGCAGTAACCCGTGTGTAAACACGTAGCCCGCCTCTCCCACGTATCCGTAGCCTCACCTGTGCCCTAAGCCTTGCCGTTCCCTAACCCTAACCCTAGCCCAGATCGGAAACCCACCACCAGCACTAAACCTTACCCAACGCCGTACCCTACTCCTGGCCCCTACGCTGGCACTGACCCGTGCGTCAGCACGTAGCCTGCCCCTCCCACGTTTCCGTACCCACAACTGTGCCCTAAGCCTTGTCATTCCCTAACCCTAACCCTAGCCCGGAACAGAAACCCACCACCACCCCTACACCTTACCCTATGCCGTAGCCTACTCCTGAACCGTACGCTGGCACGGAACCATGCGTCAGCACGTAGCCTGCCTCTCCCACGTTTCCGTACCCTCACCTGTGCCCTAAGCCTTGCCGTAATCTAACGCTAACCCTAGCCCGGAACAGAAACCCACCACCAGCCCTATACCTTACCCGACGCCGTACCCTACTCCTGGCCCGTACGCTGGCACGGACCCGTGCGTCAGCACGTAGCCTGCCTCTCCCACGTTTCCGTACCCTCACCTGTACCCTAAGCATTGCCGTTCCCTAACCCTAACCCTAGCCCGGAACGGAAAACCACCACCAGCCCTACACCTTACCCTATGCCGTACCGTACTCCTGGCCCGTACGCTGGCACTGACCCGTGCGTAAGCATGTAGCCTGACCCTCCCACGTTTCAGTACCCTCACATGTGCCCTAAGCCTTGCCGTTCCCTAACACTAACCCTAGACCGGAACGGAAACCCACCACCGGGCATACGCCTTACCCTAGGCCGTAGCCTGCACCTGGCCCGTACGCTGGCATTGACCTATGCGTCAGCACGTAGCAGGACCCTCCCACGTTTCCGTAACCTCACCTGTGCCCTAAGTCTTTCGTTCCCTAACCCTAAAACTAGCCCGGAACGGAAACCCACCACCAGCCCTATACCTTACCCGACGCCGTACCCTACTCCTGGCCCGTACGCTGGCACGGACCCGTGCGTCAGCATGTACCCTGCCTCTCCCACGTTTCCATACCCTCACCTGTGCCCTAAGCCTTGCCGTTCCCTAACCCTAACCATAGCCCGGAACGGAAACCCACCACCACCCTACACCTTACCCTACACCGTAACCTACTCCTGGCCCATACACTGGCACTGACCCGTGCGTCAGCACGTAGTCTGACCCGCCCACGTTTCCGTACCCTCACCTATGCCCTAAGCCTTGCCGTTCCCTAACCCTAACCCTAGCCCGGAACAGAAACCCACCACCAGCCCTACACCTTACCCTACGCCGTATCCTACTCCAGGCCCGTATGCAGGCACTGACCCGTGCGTCAGCACGTAGCCTGCCTCTCCCACGTTTCCGTACCCTCACCTGTGCCCTAAGCCTTGCCGTTGCCTAACCCTAACCCTAGCCCGGAACGCAAAGCCACCAACAGCCCTACACCTTACCCTACGCCGTACCCGACTCCTGGCCCGTACGCTGGCACTGACCTGTGCGTCAGCAAATAGGCTGACCCTCCCACGTTTCCGTACCCTCACCTGTGCCCTATGCCTTGCCGTTCCCTAACCCTAACCCTAGCCCAGAATGGAAACCCACCACCAGCCCTACACCTTACCCTACGCCGTACCCGACACCTGGCCCGTACGCTGGCACTAACCCGTGCGTCAGCACGTAGCCTGCCTCTCCCACGTCTCCATACCCTCGCCTGTTCCCTAAGCCTTGCCGTTCCCTAAACGTAACCCTAGCCCGGAATGGAAACCCACCACCAGCCCTACACCTTAAACTACGCCGTACCCTACTTCTGGCCCGTACACTGGCACTGACACGTGCGTCAGCACGTAGCCTGCCTCTCCAACGTTTCCATACCCACACCGGTGCCCTAAGCGTTGCCATTCCCTAACCCTAACCCTAGTCCTGAAAGGAAACTCACCACCATCCCTACACCTTAACTTACGCTCTACCCTTCTCCTGGCCGGTACGCTGGCACTGACCCGTGCGTCAGCATGTAGCATGACCCTCCCACGTTTCCGTACCCTCAACTATGCCCTAAGCCTTACCGTTACCTAAACCTAACCCTAGCCCGGAACAGAAACCCACCACAGCCCTCCACCTTACCCTACACCGTACCCTGCTCCTGGCCCATACGCTGGCACTGACCCGTGCGGCAGCACGTAGCCTGCCTCTCCCACGTTTCCGTACCCTCGCCTGTGCCCTAAGCCTTGCCGTTCCCTAACCCTAACTCTAACCCGGAACGGAAACCCACCACCATCCCTACACCTTACCCTATGCCGTAGCCTACTCCTGGCCCGTACGCTGGCACTAAACCATGCGTCAGCACGTAGCCTGCCTCTCCCACGTCTCCGTACCCTCGCCTGTGCCCTTAGCCTTGCCGTTCCCTAAACCTAACCCTAGCCCAGAACGGAAACCCACCACCAGCCCTACACCTTACCCTACGCTCTAACCTTCTCCTGGCCCATACACTGGCACTGACCCGTGCGTCAGCATGTAGCCTGACCGTCCCACGTTTCCATAACCTCAACTGTGCCCTAAGCCTTGCTGTTCCCTAAACCTAACCCTAGACCGGAACGGAAACCCACCACCAGCCCTCCACCTTACCATACACCGTACCCTGCTCCTGGCCCATACGCTGGCACTGACCCGTGCGTGAGCACGTAGCCTGCCTCTTCCACGTTTCCGTACCCTCACCTGTGCCCTAAGACTTGCCGTTCGCTAACCCTAACCCTAGCCCGGAATGGAAACCCACCACCAACCCTACACCTTACCCTACGCCGTACCCTACTCGTGGCCCGTACACTGGCAGTAACCCGTGTGTAAACACGTAGCCCGCCTCTCCCACGTATCCGTAGCCTCACCTGTGCCCTAAGCCTTGCCGTTCCCTAACCCTAACCCTAGCCCAGATCGGAAACCCACCACCAGCACTAAACCTTACCCAACGCCGTACCCTACTCCTGGCCCCTACGCTGGCACTGACCCGTGCGTCAGCACGTAGCCTGCCCCTCCCACGTTTCCGTACCCACAACTGTGCCCTAAGCCTTGTCATTCCCTAACCCTAACCCTAGCCCGGAACAGAAACCCACCACCACCCCTACACCTTACCCTATGCCGTAGCCTACTCCTGAACCGTACGCTGGCACGGAACCATGCGTCAGCACGTAGCCTGCCTCTCCCACGTTTCCGTACCCTCACCTGTGCCCTAAGCCTTGCCGTAATCTAACGCTAACCCTAGCCCGGAACAGAAACCCACCACCAGCCCTATACCTTACCCGACGCCGTACCCTACTCCTGGCCCGTACGCTGGCACGGACCCGTGCGTCAGCACGTAGCCTGCCTCTCCCACGTTTCCGTACCCTCACCTGTACCCTAAGCATTGCCGTTCCCTAACCCTAACCCTAGCCCGGAACGGAAAACCACCACCAGCCCTACACCTTACCCTATGCCGTACCGTACTCCTGGCCCGTACGCTGGCACTGACCCGTGCGTAAGCATGTAGCCTGACCCTCCCACGTTTCAGTACCCTCACATGTGCCCTAAGCCTTGCCGTTCCCTAACACTAACCCTAGACCGGAACGGAAACCCACCACCGGGCATACGCCTTACCCTAGGCCGTAGCCTGCACCTGGCCCGTACGCTGGCATTGACCTATGCGTCAGCACGTAGCAGGACCCTCCCACGTTTCCGTAACCTCACCTGTGCCCTAAGTCTTTCGTTCCCTAACCCTAAAACTAGCCCGGAACGGAAACCCACCACCAGCCCTATACCTTACCCGACGCCGTACCCTACTCCTGGCCCGTACGCTGGCACGGACCCGTGCGTCAGCATGTACCCTGCCTCTCCCACGTTTCCATACCCTCACCTGTACCCTAAGCCTTGCCGTTCCCTAACCCTAACACTAGCCCCGAACAGAAACCCACCACCAGCCCTACACCTTACCCTACGCCGTACCTTACTCCTGGCCCGGACGCTGGCACTGACCCATGCCTCAGCAAGTAGCCTGACCCCCCCACGTTTCCGTACCCTCACCTGTTCCCTAAGCCTTGCCGTTCCCTAACTCTAACCCTAGCCCAGAAAGGAAACCCACCACCAGCCCTAAACCTTACCCTACGCCGTTGCCTACTCCTAGCCTGTACGCTGGCACTAAACCGTGCGTCAGCACATAGCCTAACCCTACCCCGTTTCCATATCCGCACCTGTGTCCTAAGCCTTGCCATTCCATAACCCTAACCCTAGCCCCGAATGGAAAACGACCACCAGCCCTACACCTTACGCTACGCCGTACCCTACTCCTGGCCCGTACGCTGGCACGGACCCGTGCGTGGGCACCTAGCCTGACCTTCCCAGGTTTCCGTACCCTCACCTGTGCCCTATTCCTTTCCGTTCCCTAACCCTAAAGCTAGCCCGGAATAGAAACCCAGCACCAGCCCAACACCTTACCCAACGCCGTACCCTACTCCTGGCCCGTACGCTGGCACGGACCCGTGCGGCATCACGTAGCCTGCCTCTCCCACGTTTCCGTACGCTCACCTGTGCCCTAAGACTTTCCGTTCCCTAACCCTAACTCTAACCCGGAACGGAAACCCACCACCATCCCTACACCTTACCCTAAGCCGTAGCCTACTCCTGGCCCGTACGCTGGCACTAACCCGTGCGTCAGCACGTAGCCTGCCTCTCCCACGTCTCCGTACCCTCGCCTGTGCCCTTAGCCTTGCCGTTCCCTAAACCTAACCCTAGCCCAGAACGGAAACCCACCACCAGCCCTACACCTTACCCTACGCTCTAACCTTCTCCTGGCCCGTACACTGGCACTGACCCGTGCGTCAGCATGTAGCCTGACCGTCCCACATTTCCATAACCTCAACTGTGCCCTAAGCCTTGCTCTTCCCTAAACCTAACCCTAGACTGGAACGGAAACCCACCACCAGCCCTCTACCTTACCATACACCGTACCCTGCTCCTGGCCCATACGCTGGCACTGACCCGTGCGTCAGCACGTAGCCTGCCTCTCCCACGTTTCCGTACCCTCACCTGTGCCCTAAGCCTTGCCGTTCGCTAACCCTAACCCTAGCCCGGAATGGAAACCCACCACCAACCCTACACCTTACCGTACGCCGTACCCTACTCGTGGCCCGTACACTGGCAGTAACCCGTATGTAAACACGTAGCCCGCCTCTCCCACGTATCCGTAGCCTCACCTGTGCCCTAAGCCTTGCCGTTCCCTAACCCTAACCCTAGCCCAGATCGGAAACCCACCACCAGCACTAAACCTTACCCAACGCCGTACCCTACTCCTGGCCCGTACGCTGGCACTGACCCGTGCGTCAGCACGTAGCCTGCCACTCCCACGTTTCCGTACCCACAACTGTACCCTAAGCCTTGTCATTCCCTAACCCTAACCCTAGCCCGGAACGGAAACCCAGCAACACCCCTACACCTTACCCTATGCCGTAGCCTACTCCTGAACCGTACGCTGGCACGGAACCATGCGTCAGCACGTAGCCTGCCTCTCCCACGTTTCCGTACCCTCACCTGTGCCCTAAGACTTGCCGTAATCTAACGCTAACCCTAGCCCGGAACAGAAACCCACCACCAGCCCTACACCTTACCCTACACCGTAGCCTACTCCTGGCCAGTACGCTGGCACTGACCCTTGTGTCAGCACGTAGGCTGAACCTCCCACGTTTCCATACCCTCACCTGTTCCCTAAGCATTGCCGTTCCCTAACCCTAACCCTAGCCCGGAACGGAAACCCACCACCAGCCCTATACCTTACCCGACGCCGTACCCTACTCCTGGCCCGTACGCTGGCACGGACCCGTGCGTCAGCACGTAGCCTGCCTCTCCCACGTTTCCGTACCCTCACCTGTACCCTAAGCATTGCCGTACCCTAACCCTAACCCTAGCCCGGAACGGAACACCACCACCAGCCCTACACCTTACCCTATGCCGTACCGTATTCCTGGCCCGTACGCTGGCACTGACCCGTGCGTAAGCATGTAGCCTGACCCTCCCACGTTTCAGTACCCTCACCTGTGCCCTAAGCCTTGCCGTTCCCTAACACTAACCCTAGACCGGAACGGAAACCCACCACCGGGCATACGCTTTACCCTAGGCCGTAGCCTGCACCTGGCCCGTACGCTGGCATTGACCTATGCGTCAGCACGTAGCAGGACCCTCCCACGTTTCCGTAACCTCACCTGTGCCCTAAGTCTTTCGTTCCCTAACCCTAAAACTAGCCCGGAACGAAAACCCACCACCAGCCCTATACCTCACCCGACGCCGTACCCTACTCCTGGCCCGTACGCTGGCACGGACCCATGCGTCAGCATGTAGCCTGCCTCTCCCACGTTTCCATACCCTCACCTGTACCCTAAGCCTTGCCGTTCCCTAACCCTAACACTAGCCCCGAACAGAAACCCACCACCAGCCCTACACCTTACCCTACGCCGTACCCTACTCCTGGCCCGGACGCTGGCACGGACCCGTGCGTCAGCATGTAGCCTGCCTCTCCCACGTTTCCATACCCTCACCTGTACCCTAAGCCTTGCCGTTCCCTAACCCTAACACTAGCCCCAGACAGAAACCCACCACCAGCCCTACACCTTACCCTACGCCGTACCCTACTCCTTGCCCGGACGCTGGCACGGACCCGTGCGTTAGCACGTAGCCTGCCTCTCCCACGTTTCCATACACTCACCTGTACCCTAAGCCTTGCCGTTCCCTAACCCTAACACTAGCCCCGAACAGAAACCCACCACCAGCCCTACACCTTACCCTACGCCGTACCTTACTCCTGGCCCGGACGCTGGCACTGACCCATGCCTCAGCAAGTAGCCTGACCCTCCCACGTTTCCGTACCCTCACCTGTTCCCTAAGCCTTGCCGTTCCCTAACTCTAACCCTAGCCCAGAAAGGAAACCCACCACCAGCCCTAAACCTTACCCTACGCCGTGGCCTACTCCTGGCCTGTACGTTGGCACTAAACCGTGCGTCAGCACATAGCCTGACCCAACCCCGTTTCCATATCCTCACCTGTGTCCTAAGCCTTGCCATTCCATAACCCTAACCCTAGCCCCGAATGGAAAACGACCACCAGCCCTACACCTTACACTACGCCGTACCCTACTCCTGGCCCGTACGCTGGCACGGACCTGTGCGTTGCAACGTAGCCTGACCTTCCCAGGTTTCCGTACCCTCACCTGTGCCCTATTTCTTTCCGTTCCCTAACCCTAACGCTAGCCCAGAATAGAAACCCAGTACCAGCCCTAAACCTTACCCAACGCCGTACCCTACTCCTGGCCCGTACGCTGGCACTGACCCATGCGTCACCATGTAGCCTGCCACTCCCACGTTTCCGTACCCTCACCTGTGCCCTAAGCCTTGCCGTTCCCTAAGCCTAACCCTAGCCCGGAACAGAAACCCAGCACCAGCCCTACACCTTACCCTATGCCGTACCCTGCTCCTGGCCCATACGCTGGCACTGACCCGTGCGGCATCACGTAGCCTGCCTCTCCCACGTTTCTGTACCCTCACCTGTGCCCTAAGACTTGCCGTTCCCTAACCCTAACCATAGACCGGAATGGAAAACCACCACCAGCCCTACACCTTACCCTACGCTGTAGCCTACTCCTAACCCGTACGCTGGCACTGACCCGTGCGTCAGAACGTAGCCTGACCCTCCCACGTTTCAGTACCCTCACCTGTTCCCTAAGCCTTACTGTTCCCTAACCCTAACCCTAGCCCGAAAAGGAAACCCACCACCAGCCCTACACGTTACCCAACGCCGTTGCCTACTGCTGGCCTGTATGCTGGCACTGACCCATGCGTCAGCAAATAGCCTGACCCTCCCACGTTTCCGTACCCTCACCTGTGCCCAAAGGCTTGTCGTTCTCTAACACTAACCCAAGCCCGTATCGGAAACACACCACCAGCCCTAAAAGTTACCCAACGCCGTACCCTAATTCTGGCCCGTACGCTGGCACTGACCCGTGCATCACCACGTAGCCTGCCCCTCCCACGTTTCCGTACCCTCACCTGTGCCCTAAGCCTTGCCGTTCCCTAACCCTAACCATAGCCCGGAACGGAAACCCACCACCACCCTACACCTTACCCTACACCGTAACCTACTCCTGGCCCATACACTGGCACTGACCCGTGCGTCAGCACGTAGTCTGACACGCCCACGTTTCCGTACCCTCACCTATGCCCTAAGCCTTGCCGTTCCCTAACCCTAACCCTAGCCCGGAACAGAAACCCACCACCAGCCCTACACCTTACCCTACGCCGTATCCTACTCCAGGCCCGTATGCAGGCACTGACCCGTGCGTCAGCACGTAGCCTGCCTCTCCCACGTTTCCGTACCCTCACCTGTGACCTAAGCCTTGCCGTTGCCTAACCCTAACCCTAGCCCGGAACGCAAAGCCACCAACAGCCCTACACCTTACCCTACGCCGTACCCGACTCCTGGCCCGTACGCTGGCACTGACCTGTGCGTCAGCAAATAGGCTGACCCTCCCACGTTTCCGTACCCTCACCTGTGCCCTATGCCTTGCCGTTCCCTAACCCTAACCCTAGCCCTGAATGGAAACCCACCACCAGCCCTACACCTTACCCTACGCCGTACCCGACACCTGGCCCGTACGCTGGCACTAACCCGTGCGTCAGCACGTAGCCTGCCTCTCCCACGTCTCCATAGCCTCGCCTGTTCCCTAAGCCTTGCCGTTCCCTAAACGTAACCCTAGCCCGGAATGGAAACCCACCACCAGCCCTACACCTTAAACTACGCCGTACCCTACTTCTGGCCCGTACACTGGCACTGACACGTGCGTCAGCACGTAGCCTGCCTCTCCAACGTTTCCGTACCCACACCGGTGCCCTAAGCGTTGCCATTCCCTAACCCTAACCCTAGCCCTGAAAGGAAACTCACCACCATCCCTACACCTTAACTTACGCTCTAACCTTCTCCTGGCCGGTACGCTGGCACTGACCCGTGCGGCAGCACGTAGCCTGCCTCTCCCACGTTTCCGTACCCTCGCCTGTGCCCTAAGCCTTGCCGTTCCCTAACCCTAACTCTAACCCGGAACGGAAACCCACCACCATCCCTACACCTTACCCTATGCCGTAGCCTACTCCTGGCCCGTACGCTGGCACTAATCCGTGCGGCAGCACGTAGCCTGCCTCTCCCACGTTTCCGTACCCTCGCCTGTGCCCTTAGCCTTGCCGTTCCCTAAACCTAACCCTAGCCCAGAACGGAAACCCACCACCAGCCCTACACCTTACCCTACGCTCTAACCTTCTCCTGGCCCATACACTGGCACTGACCCGTGCGTCAGCATGTAGCCTGACCGTCCCACGTTTCCATAACCTCAACTGTGCCCTAAGCCTTGCTGTTCCCTAAACCTAACCCTAGACCGGAACGGAAACCCACCACCAGCCCTCCACCTTACCATACACCGTACCCTGCTCCTGGCCCATACGCTGGCACTGACCCGTGCGTCAGCACGTAGCCTGCCTCTCCCACGTTTCCGTACCCTCACCTGTGCCCTAAGACTTACCGTTGGCTAACCCTAACCCTAGCCCGGAATGGAAACCCACCACCAACCCTACACCTTACCCTACGCCGTACCCTACTCGTGGCCCGTACACTGGCAGTAACCCGTGTGTAAACACGTAGCCCGCCTCTCCCACGTATCCGTAGCCTCACCTGTGCCCTAAGCCTTGCCGTTCCCTAACCCTAACCCTAGCCCAGATCGGAAACCCACCACCAGCACTAAACCTTACCCAACGCCGTACCCTACTCCTGGCCCCTACGCTGGCACTGACCCGTGCGTCAGCACGTAGCCTGCCCCTCCCACGTTTCCGTACCCACAACTGTGCCCTAAGCCTTGTCATTCCCTAACCCTAACCCTAGCCCGGAACGGAAACCCACCACCACCCCTACACCTTACCCTATGCCGTAGCCTACTCCTGAACCGTACGCTGGCACGGAACCATGCGTCAGCACGTAGCCTGCCTCTCCCACGTTTCCGTACCCTCACCTGTGCCCTAAGACTTGCCGTAATCTAACGCTAACCCTAGCCCGGAACAGAAACCCACCACCAGCCCTATACCTTACCCGACGCCGTACCCTACTCCTGGCCCGTACGCTGGCACGGACCCGTGCGTCAGCACGTAGCCTGCCTCTCCCACGTTTCCGTACCCTCACCTGTACCCTAAGCATTGCCGTTCCCTAACCCTAACCCTAGCCCGGAACGGAAAACCAGCACCAGCCCTACACCTTACCCTATGCCATACCGTACTCCTGGCCTGTACAATGGCACTGACCCGTGCGTAAGCATGTAGCCTGACCCTCCCACGTTTCAGTACCCTCACATGTGCCCTAAGCCTTGCCGTTCCCTAACACTAACCCTAGACCGGAACGGAAACCCACCACCGGGCATACGCCTTACCCTAGGCCGTAGCCTGCACCTGGCCCGTACGCTGGCATTGACCTATGCGTCAGCACGTAACAGGACCCTCCCACGTTTCCGTAACCTCACCTGTGCCCTAAGTCTTTCGTTCCCTAACCCTAAAACTAGCCCGGAATGGAAACCCACCACCAGCCCTATACCTTACCCGACGCCGTACCCTACTCCTGGCCCGTACGCTGGCACGGACCCGTGCGTCAGCATGTACCCTGCCTCTCCCACGTTTCCATACCCTCACCTGTACCCTAAGCCTTGCCGTTCCCTAACCCTAACACTAGCCCCGAACAGAAACCCACCACCAGCCTTACACCTTACCCTACGCCGTACCTTACTCCTGGCCCGGACGCTGGCACTGACCCATGCCTCAGCAAGTAGCCTGACCCCCCCACGTTTCCGTACCCTCACCTGTTCCCTAAGCCTTGCCGTTCCCTAACTCTAACCCTAGCCCAGAAAGGAAACCCACCACCAGCCCTAAACCCTACGCCGTTGCCTACTCCTGGCCTGTACGCTGGCACTAAACCGTGCGTCAGCACATAGCCTGACCCTACCCCGTTTCCATATCCGCACCTGTGTCCTAAGCCTTGCCATTCCATAACCCTAACCCTAGCCCCGAATGGAAAACGACCACCAGCCCTACACCTTACGCTACGCCGTACCCTACTCCTGGCCCGTACGCTGGCACGGACCCGTGCGTGGGCACCTAGCCTGACCTTCCCAGGTTTACGTACCCTCACCTGTGCCCTATTCCTTTCCGTTCCCTAACCCTAAAGCTAGCCCGGAATAGAAACCCAGCACCAGCCCAACACCTTACCCAACGCCGTACCCTACTCCTGGCCCGTACGCTGGCACTGACCCATGCGTCACCACGTAGCCTGCCACTCCCACGTTTCCGTACCCTCACCTGTGCCCTAAGCCTTGCCGTTCCCTAAGCCTAACCCTAGCCCGGAACAGAAACCCAGCACCAGCCCTAAACCTTACCCTATGCCGTACCCTGCTCCTGGCCGATACGCTGGCACTGACCCGTGCGGCATCACGTAGCCTGCCTCTCCCACGTTTCCGTACCCTCACCTGTGCCCTAAGACTTGCCGTTCCCTAACCCTAACCATAGCCCGGAATGGAAAACCACCACCAACCCTACACCTTACCCTATGCCGTACCCTACTCCTGGCCCGTACGCTGGCACTGACAAGTGCGTCAGCACGAAGCCTGCCCCTCACACGTTTCCATACGCTCACCGGTGCCCTAAGCGTTGCCATTCCCCAACCCTAACCCTAGCCATGAACGGAAACTCACCACCATCCCTACACCTTAACCTACGCTGTACCCTTCTCCTGGCCGCTACGCTGGCACTGACACGTGCGTCAGCATATAGCCTGACCCTCCCACGTTTCCGTACCCTCAACTATGCCCTAAGCCTTACCGTTACCTAAACCTAACCCTAGCCCGGAACGGAAACCCACCACAGCCCTCCACCTTACCCTACACCGTACCCTGCTCCTGGCCCATACGCTGGCACTGACCCGTGCGGCAGCACGTAGCCTGCCTCTCCCACGTTTCCGTACCCTCACCTGTGCCCTAAGACTTGCCGTTCCCTAACCCTAACCCTAGCCCGGAACGGAAAACCACCACCAGCCCTACACCTTGCCCTACGCCGTTGCGTACAACTGGCCCGTACCCTGAAACTGACCCGTGCGTCAGCACGTAGCCTCCCTCTCCCACGTTTTCGTACCCTCACCTGTGCCCTAAGCCTTTCGGTTCCCTAACACTAACCTTAGCCCGGAACGGAAACCCACCACCATCCGTACACCTTACCCTAAGCCGTAGCCTAATCCAGGCCCGTACGCTGGCACAGACCCGTGCATTGTCACGTAGCCTGACCCTCCCACGTTTCCGTACCATCACCTGTGCCCTAAGCCTTGCCATTCCCTAACCCTAACCCTAGCCCAGATCGGAAACCCACCACCAGCCCTAAACCTTACCCGACGCCGTACCCTACTTCTGTCCCGTACGCTGGCACTGACCCGTGCGTCAGAACGTAGCCTGACCCTCCCACGTTTCCGTACCCTCACCTGTTCCCTAAGCCTTACTGTTCCCTAACCCTAACCCAAGACCGGAACGGAAACCCACCACCAACCTACACCTTACCCTACGCCGTACCCTACTCCTGGCCTGTACGCTGGCACTGACCCGTGCGTCAGTACGTAGCCTGACCCTCCCACGTTTCCGTACCCTCACCTGTACCATAAGACTTGCAGTTCCGTAACCCTAACCCTAGCCCGGAACGGAAACCCACGACCAGCCCTACACCTTACCCTGTGCCGTAGCCTACACCTGACCCGTACGCTGACACTGACCCGTGCGTCAGCACATAGCCTGCCTCTCCAACGTTTCCGTACCGTCACCTGTGCCCTAAGCCTTGCCGTTCCCTACCTCTAACCCTAGCATGGAAAGGAAACCTACCACCAGCCCTACACCTTACCCTACGCTGTTGCCTACTCCTGGCCTGTATGCTGGCAGTGAACCGTGCGTCAGCACATAGCCTGACCCTTCCACGTTTCCGTACCCTCACCTGTGCCCTAAGGCTTGTCGTCCCCTAACCCTAACCCTAGCCCAGAACAGGAACCCACCACCAGCTCTACACATTACCCTATGCCATAGCCTACTCCAGGCCCATACGCTGGCACTGACCCGTGCGTCAGCACGTAGCCTGCCCCTCCCACGTTTCCGTACCCTCACCTGTGCCCTAAGCCTTGCCGTTGTCTAACCCTAACCCTAGCCCGGAACGCAAAGCCACCAACAGCCCTACACCTTACCCTACGCCGAACCCGACTCCTGGCCCGTAGGCTGGCACTGACCTGTGCGTTAGCACGTAGCCTGACCCTCCCACGTTTCCGTACCCTCACCTGTGCCCTAGGCCTTGCCATTCCCTAACCGTAACCCTAGCCCGGAACGGAAACCCACCACCAGCCCTACACCTTACCCTAAACCGTAGCCTACTCCTGGCCAGTACGCTGGCACTGACCCTTGCGTCAGCACGTAGCCTCACCCTCCCACGTTTCCATACCCTCATCTGTTCCCTAAGAATTGCCGTTCCCTAACCCTAACCCTAGCCCGAAACGGAAAACCACCACCAGCCCTACACCTTACCCTACGCCGTACCGTACTCCTGGCCCGTACACTGGCACTGACCTGTGCTTAAGCATGTAGCCTGCCTCTCCCACGTTTCCATACCCTCACCTGTGCCCTAAGCCTTGCCGTTCCCTAACACTAACCCTAGCCCGGAACGGAAACCCACCACCGGGCATACGCCTTACCCTAGGCCGTAGCCTGCACCTGGCCCGTACACTGGCACGGACCCATGCGTCAGCACGTAGCATGACCCTCCCCCGTTTCCGTAACGTCACCTGTGCCCTAAGTCTTCCATTCCCTAACCCTAACCCTAGCCCGGAACGGAAACCCACAACCAGCCCTACACCTTACCCGACGCCGTACCCTCCTCCTGGCCCGTACGCTGGCACTAATCCGTGCGTCAGCACGTAGCCTGCCTCTCCGCCGTTTCCGTACCCTCACCTGTACCCTAAGCCTTGCCGTTCCCTAACCCTAACACTACCCCGGAATGGCAACCCACCACCAACCCTACACCTTACCCTATGCCCTAGCCTACTCCTGGCCCGTACGCTGGCACTGACCCTTGCGTCAGCATGTAGCCTGCATCTGCCACGTTTCCATACCCTCACCTGTGCCCTAAGCCTTGCCGTTCCGTAACCCTAACCCTAGCCCGGTACGGAAAACCACCACCAGCCCTACACCTTTCCCATCGCAGTACCCTACTCCTGCCCAGTACGCGGCACTGACCCGTGCGTCAGTACGTAGCCTGCCTCTCCCACGTTTCCGTACCCTCACATGTGCCCTAAGCCTTGCCGTTCCCTAACCCTAACACTAGCCAGGAAGGGAAACCCACCACCAGCCCTACACCTTACCCTACGCCGTACCTTACTCCTGGCCCGGACGCTGGCACTGACCCATGCCTCAGCATGTAGCATGACCCTCCCACGTTCCCGTACTCTCACCTGTATCCTAAGCCTTGCCGTTCCCTAACCCTAACCCTAGCCCGGAACGGAAACCCACCACCAGCCCTACACCTTACCATAAGCCGTACCCTACTCCTGGCCCGTACGCTGGCACTGACTCGTGCGTCAGCATGTAGCCTGACCCTCCCACGTTTCTGTACCCTCACTTGTGCCCTAAGCCTTGCCGTTCCCTAACCCTGACCCTAGCCCGGAACGGAAACCCAGCACCAGCCGTACACCTTACACTACGCCGTACCTTACTCCTGGCCCGTACGCTGGCACTGACCCGTACGTCAGCACATAGCCTGATCCTCCCACGTTTCCGTACCCTCACCTGTGTGCTAAGCCTTGCCATACCCTAACGCTAACCCTAGCCCGGAACGGAAACCCAGCACCAGCCCTACACCTTACCCTGTGCCGTACTCTACTCCTGGCCCGTACGATGGCACTGAGCCGTGCGTCAGCACGTAGCCTGACCCTTCCATGTTTCCGTGCACTCACCTGTTCGCTAAGCCTTGCCGTTCCCTACCCCTAACCCTAGCCCGGAATGGAAACCCACCACCAGCCCTACACCATACCCTACGCCATAACCTATTCTTGGCCCGTACGCTGGCACTGACCCGTGCGTCAGCATGTAGCCTGACCCTCCCACGTTTCCGTACCCTCAGCTGTGCCCTAAGCCTTGCCGTTCCCTAACCCTAACCCTAGCCCGGAAAGGAAACCCACCACCAGCCCTACACCTTACCCTACGCCATTGCCTACACCTGGCCTGTACGCTGGCACTGACCCCTGCGTCACCACATACCCTGACCCTCCCACGTTTCCGTACCCTCAACTGTTCCCTAAGCCTTGCCGTTCCCTAACCCTAACCCTAGTCCGGAACGGAAACCCACCAACCGCCCTACACCTTACCCTACGCCGTAACCTATTCTTGGCCCGTACGCTGGCACTGACCCGTGCGTCAGCATGTAGCCTGACCCTCCCACGTTTCCGTACCGTCACCTGTGCCCTAAGCCTTGCCGTTCCCTAACCCTAACCCTAGCCCGGAACGGGAACCCACCACCAGCCCTACACCTTACCCTATGCCGTAGCCTACTCCTGGCCCGTACGCTGGCACTAAGCCGTGCGTCAGCACGTAGCCTGCCTCTCCCACGTTTCCGTACCCTCAACTATGCCCTAAGCCTTACCGTTACCTAAACCTAACCCTAGCCCGGAACGGAAACCCACCACCAGCCCTACACCTTACCTTTCGTGGTACCCTACTCCTGGCATGTACGCTGGCACTGACCCGTGCATCAGCACGTAGCCTGCCTCTCCCACGTTTCCGTACCCTCACCTGTGCCCTAAGCCTTGCCGTTCGCTAACCCTAACCCTAGCCCGGAATGGAAACCCACCACCAACCCTACACCTTACCCTATGCCGTACCCTACTCCTGGCCCGTACACTGGCACTAACCCGTGTGTAAACACGTAGCCCGCCTCTCCCACGTTTCCGTACCCTCACCTCTGCCCTAAGCCTTGCCGTTCCCTAACCCTAACCCTAGCCCTGAACGGAAACTCACCACCATCCCTACACCTTAACCTACGCTGTACCCTTCTCCTGGCCGCTACGCTGGCACTGACACGTGCGTCAGCATGTAGCCTGACCCTCCCACGTTTCCGTACCCTCAACTATGCCCTAAGCCTTACCGTTACCTAAACCTAACCCTAGCCCAGAACGGAAACCCACCACAGCCCTCCACCTTACCCTACACCGTACCCTGCTCCTGGCCCATACGCTGGCACTGACCCGTGCGGCAGCACGTAGCCTGCCTCTCCCACGTTTCCGTACCCTCACCTGTGCCCTAAGACTTGCCGTTCCCTAACCCTAACCCTAGCCCGGAACGGAAAACCACCACCAGCCCTACACCTTGCCCTACGCCGTTGCGTACAACTGGCCCGTACCCTGAAACTGACCCGTGCGTCAGCACGTAGCCTCCCTCTCCCACGTTTTCGTACCCTCACCTGTGCCCTAAGCCTTTCGGTTCCCTAACACTAACCTTAGCCCGGAACGGAAACCCACCACCATCCGTACACCTTACCCTAAGCCGTAGCCTAATCCAGGCCCGTACGCTGGCACAGACCCGTGCATTGTCACGTAGCCTGACCCTCCCACGTTTCCGTACCATCACCTGTGCCCTAAGCCTTGCCATTCCCTAACCCTAACCCTAGCCCAGATCGGAAACCCACCACCAGCCCTAAACCTTACCCGACGCCGTACCCTACTTCTGTCCCGTACGCTGGCACTGACCCGTGCGTCAGAACGTAGCCTGACCCTCCCACGTTTCCGTACCCTCACCTGTTCCCTAAGCCTTACTGTTCCCTAACCCTAACCCAAGACCGGAACGGAAACCCACCACCAACCTACACCTTACCCTACGCCGTACCCTACTCCTGGCCTGTACGCTGGCACTGACCCGTGCGTCAGTACGTAGCCTGACCCTCCCACGTTTCCGTACCCTCACCTGTACCCTAAGACTTGCAGTTCCGTAACCCTAACCCTAGCCCGGAACGGAAACCCACGACCAGCCCTACACCTTACCCTGCGCCGTAGCCTACACCTGACCCGTACGCTGACACTGACCCGTGCGTCAGCACATAGCCTGCCTCTCCAACGTTTCCGTACCGTCACCTGTGCCCTAAGCCTTGCCGTTCCCTACCTCTAACCCTAGCATGGAAAGGAAACCT
Source organism: Mesoplodon bidens (assembly GCF_964165515.1). Lineage (NCBI taxonomy): Eukaryota > Metazoa > Chordata > Mammalia > Artiodactyla > Ziphiidae > Mesoplodon > Mesoplodon bidens. The sequence continues at coordinate 246,085 of NC_138177.1, forward strand.
ACCACCAGCCCTACACCTTACCCTACGCTGTTGCCTACTCCTGGCCTGTACGCTGGCACTGACCCGTGCGTCAGCACGTAGCCTGACCCTCCCACGTTTCCGTACCCTCACCTATGCCCTAAGACTTGCCGTTCACTAACCCTAACCCTAGCCCAGAACAGGAACCCACCACCAGCTCTACACATTACCCTATGCCATAGCCTACTCCAGGCCCATACGCTGGCACTGATCCGTGCGTCAGCACGTAGCCTGAACCTCCCACGTTTCCGTACCCTCACCTGTGCCCTAAGCCTTGCCGTTCCATAACCCTAACCCTAGCTCCGAACAGAAACACACCACCAGCCCTACACCTTACCCTACACCGTAGCCTACTCCTGGCCCATACGCTGGCACTGACCCGTGCGTCAGCACGTAGCCTGCCCCTCCCACGTTTCCGTACCCTCACCTGTGCCCTAAGCCTTGCCGTTGTCTAACCCTAACCCTAGCCCGGAACGCAAAGCCACCAACAGCCCTACACCTTACCCTACGCCGTACCCGACTCCTGGCCCGTAGGCTGGCACTGACCTGTGCGTTAGCACGTAGCCTGACCCTCCCACGTTTCCGTACCCTCACCTGTGCCCTAGGCCTTGCCATTCCCTAACCGTAACCCTAGCCTGGAACGGAAACCCACCACCAGCCCTACACCTTACCCTAAACCGTAGCCTACTCCTGGCCAGTACGCTGGCACTGACCCTTGCGTCAGCACGTAGCCTCACCCTCCCACGTTTCCATACCCTCATCTGTTCCCTAAGAATTGCCGTTCCCTAACCCTAACCCTAGCCCGAAACGGAAAACCACCACCAGCCCTACACCTTACCCTACGCCGTACCGTACTCCTGGCCCATACACTGGCACTGACCTGTGCTTAAGCATGTAGCCTGACTCTCCCACGTTTCCATACCCTCACCTGTGCCCTAAGCCTTGCCGTTCCCTAACACTAACCCTAGCCCGGAACGGAAACCCACCACCGGGCATACGCCTTACCATAGGCCGTAGCCTGCACCTGGCCCGTACACTGGCACGGACCCATGCGTCAGCACGTAGCATGACCCTCCCCCGTTTCCGTAACGTCACCTGTGCCCTAAGTCTTCCGTTCCCTAACCCTAACCCTAGCCCGGAACGGAAACCCACAACCAGCCCTACACCTTACCCGACGCCGTACCCTCCTCCTGGCCCGTACGCTGGCACTAATCCGTGCGTCAGCACGTAGCCTGCCTCTCCGCCGTTTCCGTACCCTCACCTGTACCCTAAGCCTTGCCGTTCCCTAACCCTAACACTACCCCGGAATGGCAACCCACCACCAACCCTACACCTTACCCTATGCCCTAGCCTACTCCTGGCCCGTACGCTGGCACTGACCCTTGCGTCAGCATGTAGCCTGCATCTGCCACGTTTCCATACCCTCACCTGTGCCCTAAGCCTTGCCGTTCCGTAACCCTAACCCTAGCCCGGTACGGAAAACCACCACCAGCCCTACACCTTTCCCAACGCCGTACCCTACTCCTGCCCAGTACGCGGCACTGACCCGTGCGTCAGTACGTAGCCTGCCTCTCCCACGTTTCCGTACCCTCACATGTGCCCTAAGCCTTGCCGTTCCCTAACCCTAACACTAGCCAGGAAGGGAAACCCACCACCAGCCCTACACCTTACCCTACGCCGTACCTTACTCCTGGCCCGGACGCTGGCACTGACCCATGCCTCAGCATGTAGCATGACCCTCCCACGTTCCCGTACTCTCACCTGTATCCTAAGCCTTGCCGTTCCCTAACCCTAACCCTAGCCCGGAACGGAAACCCACCACCAGCCCTACACCTTACCATAAGCCGTACCCTACTCCTGGCCCGTACGCTGACACTGACTCGTGCGTCAGCATGTAGCCTGACCCTCCCACGTTTCTGTACCCTCACTTGTGCCCTAAGCCTTGCCGTTCCCTAACCCTGACCCTAGCCCGGAACGGAAACCCAGCACCAGCCGTACACCTTACACTACGCCGTACCTTACTCCTGGCCCGTACGCTGGCACTGACCCGTACGTCAGCACATAGCCTGATCCTCCCACGTTTCCGTACCCTCACCTGTGTGCTAAGCCTTGCCATACCCTAACGCTAACCCTAGCCCGGAACGGAAACCCAGCACCAGCCCTACACCTTACCCTGTGCCGTACCCAACTCCTGGCCCGTACGATGGCACTGAGCCATGCGTCAGCACGTAGCCTGAACCTCCCACGTTTCCGTACCCTCACCTGTGCCCTAAGCCTTGCCGTTCCCTAACCCTAACCCTAGCCCGGAACGGAAACCCACCACCAGCCCTACACCTTACCCTACACCGTAACCTACTCCTGGCCCGTACGCTGGCACTGACCCGTGCGTCAGCACATAGCCTGCCTCTCCCACGTTTCCGTACCCTCACCTGTGCCCTAAGCATTGCAGTTCCCTAACCCTAACCCTAGCCAGGAACGGAAACCCACCACCAGCCCTACACCTTAAACTACGCCGTACCCTACTTCTGGCCCATACACTGGCACTGACCCGTGCGTCAGCACGTAGCCTGCCTCTCCAACGTTTCCGTACCCTCACCGGTGCCCTAAGCCTTGCCATTCCCTAACCCTAACCCTAACCCTTAACGGAAACTCACCACCATCCCTACACCTTACCCTGTGCCGTACCCTACTCCTGGCCCGTACGATGGCACTGAGCCGTGCGTCAGCACGTAGCCTGACCCTTCCATGTTTCCGTACACTCACCTGTTCACTAAGCCTTGCCATTCCCTAACCCTAACCCTAGCCCGGAACGGAAACCCACCACCAGCCCTACACCTTACCCTGTGCCGTACCCTACTCCTGGCCCGTACGATGGCACTGAGCCGTGCGTCAGCACGTAGCCTGACCCTTCCATGTTTCCGTGCACTCACCTGTTCGCTAAGCCTTGCCGTTCCCTACCCCTAACCCTAGCCCGGAATGGAAACCCACCACCAGCCATACACCATACCCTACGCCATACCGTTCTGCTGGCACGTATGCTACCACTGACCCGTGTGTCAGCACGTAGCCTGCCTCTGCCACGTTTCCGTACCCTCGCCTGTGCCCTAAGCCTTGCCGTTCCCTAACCCTAACTCTAGCCCGGAACGGGAACCCACCACCAGCCCTACACCTTACCCTATGCCGTAGCCTACTCCTCGCACGTACGCTGGCACTAAGCCGTGCGTCAGCACGTAGCCTGCCTCTCCCACGTTTCCGTACCCTCAACTATTCCCTAAGCCTTACCGTTACCTAAACCTAACCATAGCCCGGAACGGAAACCCACCACCAGCCCTACACCTTACCTTTCGTAGTACCCTACTCCTGGCATGTACGCTGGCACTGACCCTTGCGTCAGCACGTAGCCTGCCTCTCCCACGTTTCCGTAACCTCACCTGTGCCCTATTCCTTTCCGTTCCCTAACCCTAACGCTAGCCCGGAATAGAAACCCAGCACCAGCCCTACACCTTACCCTACGCCGTACCCTGCTCCTGGCCCATACGCTGGCACTGACCCGTGCGGCATCACGTAGCCTGCCTCTCCCACGTTTCCGTAGCCTCACCTCTGCCCTAAGACTTGCCGTTCCCTAACCCTAACCATAGCCCGGAACGGAAAACCACCACCAGCCCTACACATTACCCTACGCCGTACCCTACTCCTGGCCCGTACGCTGGCACTGACACGTGCGTCAGCACATAGCCTGCCCCTCCCACGTTTCCATACCCTCACCTGTGCCCTAAGCCTTGTCATTCCCTAAACCTAACCCTAGCCCGGAACAGAAACCCAACACCACCCCTACACCTTACCCTATGCCGTAGCCTAATCCTGACCCATACGCTGGCACGGAACCATGCGTCAGCACGTAGGCTGCCTCTCACACGTTTCCGTACTCTCACCTGTGCCCTAAAACTTGCCGTACCCTAACGCTAATCCTAGCCCGGAATGGAAACCCACCACCAACCCTACTCCTTACCCTACACCGTACCCTATTCCTGGCCCGTACGCTGGCACTGACCCGTGCGTCAGCACGTAGCCTGCCACTCCAAAGTTTCCATACCCTCACATGTGCCCTAAGCCTTGCCGTTCCCTAACCCTAACCCTAGCCCAGAAAGGAAACCCACCACAAGCCCTAAACCTTACCCTACGCCGTTGCCTACTCCTGGCCTGTACGCTGGCACTAAACCGTGCGTCAGCACATAGCCTGACCCTACGACGTTTCCATATCCTCACCTGTGTCCTAAGCCTTGCCATTCCATAACCCTAACCCTAGCCCCGAATGGAAAACGACCACCAGCCCTACACCTTACACTACGCCGTACCCTACTCCTGGCCCGTACGCTGGCACGGATCCGTGCGTTGGCACGTAGCCTGACCCTCCCAGGTTTCCGTACCCTCACCTGTGCCCTATTCCTTTCCGTTCCCTAACCCTAACGCTAGCCCGGAATAGAAACCCAGCACCAGCCCTACACCTTACCCAACGCCGTACCCTACTCCTGGCCGTACGCTGGCACTGACCCGTGCGTCACCAAGTAGCCTGCCACTCCCACGTTTCCATACGCTCACCTGTGCCCTAAGCCTTGCCGTTCCCTAAGCCTAACCCTAGCCCGGAACAGAAACCCAGCACCAGCCCTACACCTTACTCTACGCCGTACCCTGCTCCTGGCCCATACGCTGGCACTGACCCGTGCGGCATCACGTAGCCTGCCTCTCCCACGTTTCCGTACCGTCACCTGTGCCCTAAGACTTGCCGTTCCCTAACCCTAACCCTAGCCCGGAACGGAAAACCACCACCAGCCCTACACATTACCCTACGCCGTACCCTACTCCTGGCCCGTACGCTGGCACTGACACGTGCGTCAGCACATAGCCTGCCCCTCCCACGTTTCCATACCCTCACCTGTGCCCTAAGCCTTGTCATTCCCTAAACCTAACCCTAGCCCGGAACAGAAACCCAACACCACCCCTACACCTTACCCTATGCCGTAGCCTAATCCTGACCCATACGCTGGCACGGAACCATGCGTCAGCACGTAGCCTGCCTCTCACACGTTTCCGTACCCTCACCTGTGCCCTAAAACTTGCCGTACTCTAACGCTAATCCTAGCCCGGAACGGAAACCCACCACCAGCCCTACTCCTTAACCTACGCCGTACCCTATTCCTGGCCCGTACGCTGGCACTGACCCGTGCGTCAGCACGTAGCCTGCCACTCCAAAGTTTCCGTACCCTCACATGTGCCCTAAGCCTTGCCGTTCCCTAACCCTAACCCTAGCCCAGAAAGGAAACCCACCACCAGCCCTACACCTTACCCTACGTTGAAGCCTACTCCTGGCCCGTACGCTGGCACTGACTTGTTCGTCATCACGTAGGCTGACCCTCCCACGTTTCTGTACCCTCACCTGTGCCCTAAGCCTTGCCGTTCCCTAAGCATAACCGTACCCGGGAACAGAAACCCACCAACAGCCCTACACCTTACCCTACGCTGTAGCCTAATCATAACCCGTACGCTGGCACTGACCCGTGCGTCAGAACGTAGCCTGACCCTCCCACGTTTCAGTACCCTCACCTGTTCCCTAAGCCTTACTGTTCCCTAACCTTAATCCTAGCCCAAAAAGGAAACCCACCACCAGCCCTACACGTTACCCAACGCCGTTGCCTACTCCTGGCCTGTATGCTGGCACTGACCCATGCGTCAGCAAATAGCCTGAACCTCCCACGTTTCCGTACCCCCACCTGTGCCCAAAGGCTTGTCGTTCTCTAACACTAACCCAAGCCCGGATCGGAAACACACCACCAGCCCTAAACGTTACCCGACGCCGTACCCTACTTCTGGCCCTTACGCTGGCACTGACCCGTGCGTCAGCATGTAGCCTGACCCTCCCACGTTTCCGTACCCTCACCTGTACCCTAAGCCTTGCAGTTCTGTAACCCTAACCCTAGCCCGGAACGGAAACCCACAACCAGCCCTACACCTTACCCTGCGCCGTAGCCAACACCTGACCCGTACGCTGACACTGACCCGTGCGTCAGCACATAGCCTGCCTCTCCAACGTTTCCGTACCATCACCTGTGCCCTAAGCCTTGCCGTTCCCTACCTCTAACCCTACCACGGAAAGGAAACCCACCACCAGCCCTACACCTTACCCTACGATGTTGCCTACTCCGGGCCTGTACGCTGGCACTGACCTGTGCGTCAGCACATAGCCTGACCCTTCCACGTTTCCGTACCCTCACCTGTGCCCTAAGGCTTGTCGTTCCCTAACCCTAACCCTAGTCAAGAACAGGAACCCACCACCAGCTCTACACCTTACCCTATGCCGTATCCTACTCCTGGCCCGTATGCTGGCCCTGACCCGTGCGTCAGCACGTAGCCTGCCTCTCCCACGTTTCCGTACCCTCACCTGTGCCCTAAGCCTTGCCGTTGCCTAACCCTAACCCTAGCCCGGAACGCAAAGCCACCAACAGCCCTACACCTTACCCTACGCGCTACCCGACTCCTGGCCCGTACGCTGGCACTGACCTGTGCGTTAGCACGTAGCCTGACCCTCCCACGTTTCCGTACCCTCACCTGTGCCCTATGCCTTGCCATTCCCTAACTGTAACCCTAGCCCGGAGCGGAAACCCACCACCAGCCGTACACCTTACCCGACACCGTAGCCTACTCCTGGCCAGTACGCTGGCACTGACCCTTGCGTCAGCACGTAGCCTCACCCTCCCACGTTTCCATACCCTCACCTGTTCCCTAAGCATTGCCGTTCCCTAACCCTAACCCTAGCCCGAAACGGAAAACCACCACCAGCCCTACACCTTACCCTACGCCATACCGTACTCCTGGCCCGTACGCTGGCACTGACCTGCGCTTAAGCACGTAGCCTGACCCTCCCACGTTTCCGTACCCTCACCTGTGCCCTAAGCCTCGCCGTTCCCTAACACTAACCCTAGGCCGGAACGGAAACCCACCACCGGGCATACGCCTTACCCTACGCCGTAGCCTGCACCTGGCCCGTACGCTGGCACGGACCCATGCGTCAGCACGTAGCATGACCCTCCCACGTTTCCGTAAGGTCACCTGTGCCCTAAGTCTTCCGTTCCCTAACCCTAAGCCTAGCCCGGAACGGAAACCCACCACCAGCCCTACACCTTACCCTACGCCGTACCCTACTCCTGGCCAGTACGCGGCACTCACCCGTGCGTCAGTACGTAGCCTGCCTCTCCCACGTTTCCGTACCCCCACATGTGCCCTAAGCCTTGCCGTTCCCTAACCCTAACACTAACCAGGAAGGGAAACCCACCACCAGCCCTACACCTTACCCTACGCCGTACCTTACTCCTGGCCCGGACGATGGCACTGACCCATGCCTCATCATGTAGCCTGACCCTCCCACGTTCCCATACTCTCACCTGTATCCTAAGCCTTGCCGTTCCCTTACCCTAACCCTAGCCCGGAACGGAAACCCACCACCAGCCCTACACCTTACCCTAAGCCGTACCCTACTCCTGGCCCGTACGCTGGCACTGACTCGTGCGTCAGCATTTAGCCTGACCCTCCCACGTTTCTGTACCCTCACTTGTGCCCTAAGCCATGCCGTTCCCTAACCCTGACCCTAGCCCGGAACGGAAACCCAGCACCAGCCGTACACCTTACACTACGCCTTACCATACTCCTGGCCCGTACGCTGGCACTGACCCGTGCGTCAGCACATAGCCTGACCCTCCCACGTTTCCGTACCCTCACCTGTGCGCTAAGCCTTGCCGTACCCTAACCCTAACCGTAGCCCGGAACGGAAACCCACCACCAGCCCTACACCTTACCCTGTGCCGTACCCTACTCCTGGCCCATACGATGGCACTGAGCCGTGCGTCAGCACGTAGCCTGACCCTTCCATGTTTCCGTACACTCACCTGTTCGCTAAGCCTTGCCGTTCCCTAACCCTAACCCTAGCCCGGAAAGGAAACCCACCACCAGCCCTACACCTTACCCTACGCCATTGCCTACACCTGGCCTGTACGCTGGCACTGACCCCTGCGTCACCACATACCCTGACCCTCCCACGTTTCCGTACCCTCAACTGTTCCCTAAGCCTTGCCGTTCCCTAACCCTAACCCTAGTCCGGAACAGAAACCCACCAACAGCCCTACACCTTACCCTACGCCGTAACCTATTCTTGGCCCGTACGCAGGCACTGACCCGTGCGTCAGCATGTAGCCTGACCCTCCCACGTTTCCGTACCCTCACCTGTGCCCTAAGCCTTGCCGTTCCCTAACCCTAACCCTAGCCCGGAACTGAAACCCACCACCAGCCCTACTCCTTACCCTATGCCGTAGCCTACTCCTGGCCCTTACGCTGGCACTGGCCCGTGCGTAAGCATGTAGCCTGACCCTCCCACGTTTCCGTACCATCACCTGTGCCCTAAGCCTTGCCGTTCCCTAACCCTAACCCTAGCCCGGAACAGAAACCCACGACCAGCCCTACACCTTACCCTAAGCCGTAGCCTAATCCTGGCCCGTACGCTGGCACTGACCCGTGCGTTGTCACGTAGCGTGACCATCCCACGTTTCCGTACCCTCACCTGTGCCCTAAGCCTTTCCGTTTCCTAACCCTAACCCTACCCCGGAGCGGAAACCCACTACCGACCCTATACCTTATCCTACGCCGTAGCCTACACCTGGCCCGTACGCTGGCACTGACCCATGCGTCAGCACGTAGCATTACACTCCCACGTATCCATACCCTCCAATGTATCCTAAGCCTTGCCGTTCCCTACACCTAGCCCTAGCCCGGAACGGAAACACACCAACAGCTCTGCACCATACCCTACGCTGTACCCTACTCCTGGCCCGTACGCAGGCACTGACCCGTGTATCAGCACGTAGCCTACCCCTCCCACGTTTCCGTACCCTCGCCTGTGCCCTAAGCCTTGCCGTTCCCTAACCCTAACTCTAGCCCGGGACGGAAACCCACCACCAGCCCTACACCTTACCCTATGCCGTAGCCTACTCCTCGCCCGTACGCTGGCACTAAGCCGTGCGTCAGCACGTAGCCTGCCTCTCCCACGTTTCCGTACCCTCAACTATGCCCTAAGCCTTACCGTTACCTATACCTAACCCTAGCCCGGAACGGAAACCCACCACCAGCCCTACACCTTACCTTTCGTAGTACCCTACTCCTGGCATGTACGCTGGCACTGACCCGTGCGTCAGCACGTAGCCTGCCTCTCCCACGATTCCGTAACCTCACCTGTGCCCTAAGCCTTTCCGTTCGCTAACCCTAACCCTAGCCCGGAATAGAAACCCACCACCAACCCTACACCTTACCCTACGCCGTACCCTACTCCTGGCCCGTACACTGGCAGTAACCCGTGTGTAAACACGTAGCCCGCCTCTCCCACGTTTCCGTAGCCTCACCTCTGCCCTAAGCCTTGCCGTTCCCTAACCCTAACCCTAGCCTGAAACGGAAAACCACCACCAGCCCTACACCTTACCCTACGCCGTACCCTACACTTGGCCCGTACGCTGGCACTGACCCGTGCGTCAGCACGTAGCCTGCCCCTCCCACGTTTCCGTACCCACAACTGTGCCCTAAGCCATGTCATTCCCTAACCCTAACCCTAGCCCGGAACGGAAACCCACCACCACCCCTACACCTTACCCTATGCCGTAGCCTACTCCTGAACCGTACGCTGGCACGGAACCATACGTCAGCACGTAGCCTGCCTCTCCCACGTTTCCGTACCCTCACCTGTACCCTAAGCCTTGCCGTTCCCTAACCCTAACACTAGCCCCGAACAGAAACCCACCACCAGCCCTACACCTTACCCTACGCTGTACCTTACTCCTGGCCCGGACGCTGGCACTGACCCATGCCTCAGCAAGTAGCCTGACCCTCCCACGTTTCCGTACCCTCACCTGTTCCCTAAGCCTTGCCGTTCCCTAACTCTAACCCTAGCCCACAAAGGAAACGCACCACAAGCCCTAAACCTTACCCTACGCCGTTGCCTATTCCTGGCCTGTACGCTGGCACTAAACCGTGCGTCAGCACATAGCCTGACCCTACGACGTTTCCATATCCTCACCTGTGTCCTTGCCATTCCATAACCCTAACCCTAGCCCCGAATGGAAAACGACCACCAGCCCTACACCTTACACTACGCCGTACCCTACTCCTGGCCCGTACGCTGGCACGGATCCGTGCGTTGGCACGTAGCCTGACCTTCCCAGGTTTCCGTACCCTCACCTGTGCCCTATTCCTTTCCGTTCCCTAACCCTAACGCTAGCCCGGAATAGAAACCCAGCACCAGCCCTACACCTTACCCTACGCCGTACCCTGCTCCTGGCCCATACGCTGGCACTGACCCGTGCGGCATCACGTAGCCTGCCTCTCCCACGTTTCCGTACCCTCACCTGTGCCCTAAGACTTGCCGTTCCCTAACCCTAACCATAGCCCAGAACGGAAAACCACCACCAGCCCTACACATTACCCTACGCCGTACCCTACTCCTGGCCCGTACGCTGGCACTGACACGTGCGTCAGCACATAGCCTGCCCCTCCCACGTTTCCATACCCTCACCTGTGCCCTAAGCCTTGTCATTCCCTAAACCTAACCCTAGCCCGGAACAGAAACCCAACACCACCCCTACACCTTACCCTATGCCGTAGCCTAATCCTGACCCATACGCTGGCACGGAACCATGCGTCAGCACGTAGCCTGCCTCTCACACGTTTCCGTACCCTCACCTGTGCCCTAAAACTTGCCGTACCCTAACGCTAATCCTAGCCCGGAACGGAAACCCACCACCAGCCCTACTCCTTACCCTACGCCGTACCCTATTCCTGGCCCGTACGCTGGCACTGACCCGTGCGTCAGCACGTAACCTGCCACTCCAAAGTTTCCGTACCCTCACATGTGCCCTAAGCCTTGCCGTTCCCTAACCCTAACCCTAGCCCAGAAAGGAAACCCACCACAAGCCCTAAACCTTACCCTACGCCGTTGCCTACTCCTGGCCTGTACGCTGGCACTAAACCGTGCGTCAGCACATAGCCTGACCCTACGACGTTTCCATATCCTCACCTGTGTCCTAAGCCTTGCCATTCCATAACCCTAACCCTAGCCCCGAATGGAAAACGACCACCAGCCCTACACCTTACACTACGCCGTACCCTACTCCTGGCCCGTACGCTGGCACGGATCCGTGCGTTGGCACGTATCCTAACCTTCCCAGGTTTCCGTACCCTCACCTGTGCCCTATTCCTTTCCGTTCCCTAACCCTAACGCTAGCCCGGAATAGAAACCCAGCACCAGCCCTACACCTTACCCAACGCCGTACCCTACTCCTGGCCGTACGCTGGCACTGACCCGTGCGTCACCACGTAGCCTGCCACTCCCACGTTTCCGTACCCTCACCTGTGCCCTAAGCCTTGCCGTTCCCTAAGCCTAACCCTAGCCCGGAACAGAAACCCAGAACCAGCCCTACACCTTACCCTACGCCGTACCCTGCTCCTGGCCCGTACGCTGGCACTGACCCGTGCGGCATCACGTAGCCTGCCTCTCCCACGTTTCCGTACCGTCACCTGTGCCCTAAGACTTGCCGTTCCCTAACCTTAACCCTAGCCCGGAACGGAAAACCACCACCAGCCCTACACATTACCCTACGCCGTAACCTACTCCTGGCCCGTACGCTGGCACTGACACGTGCGTCAGCACATAGCCTGCCCCTCCCACGTTTCCATACCCTCACCTGTGCCCTAAGCCTTGTCATTACCTAAACTTAACCCTAGCCCGGAACAGAAACCCAACACCACCCCTACACCTTACCCTATGCCGTAGCCTAATCCTGACCCATACGCTGGCACTGACCCGTGCGTCAGCACGTAGCCTGCCACTCCAAAGTTTCCGTACCCTCACATGTGCCCTAAGCCTTGCCGTTCCCTAACCCTAACCCTAGCCCAGAAAGGAAACCCACCACGAGCCCTACACCTTACCCTACGTTGAAGCCTACTCCTGGCCCGTACGCTGGCACTGACATGTTCGTCATCACGTAGGCTGACCCTCCCACGTTTCTGTACCCTCACCTGTGCCCTAAGCCTTGCCGTTCCCTAAGCATAACCGTACCCGGGAACAGAAACCCACCAACAGCCCTACACCTTACCCTACGCTGTAGCCTAATCCTAACCCGTACGCTGGCACTGACCCGTGCGTCAGAACGTAGCCTGACCCTCCCACGTTTCAGTACACTCACCTGTTCCCTAAGCCTTACTGTTCCCTAACCCTAATCCTAGCCCGAAAAGGAAACCCACCACCAGCCCTACACATTACCCAATGCCGTTGCCTACTCCTGGCCTGTATGAAGGCACTGACCCAGGCGTCAGCAAATAGCCTGACCCTCCCACGTTTCCGTACCCTCACCTGTGCCCAAAGGCTTGTCGTTCTCTAACACTAACCCAAGCCCGGATCGGAAACACACCACCAGCCCTAAACGTTACCCGACGCCGTACCCTACTTCTGGCCCTTACGCTGGCACTGACCCGTGCGTCAGCATGTAGCCTGACCCTCCCACGTTTCCGTACCCTCACCTATGCCCTACAACTTGCCGTTCCCTAACCCTCACCCTAGCCCGGAACGGAAACCCACCACCAGCCCTACACCTTACCCTACGCCGTACCCTAATCCTGGCCCGTACACTGGCAGTGACCCGTGCGTCAGCACGTAGGCAGACCCTCCCACGTTTCCGTACCCTCACCTGTTCCGTAGGCCTTGCCATTCCCTAACCCTAACCCTAGCACGGAACGGAAACCCACCACCAGCCCTACACCTTACCCTATGCCCTGGCCTACTACTGACCCGTACACTGGCACTGACCCATGCGTCAGCATGTAGCCTGACACTCCCACGTTTCCGTACCCTCACCTGTGCCCTAAGCCTTGCTTTTCCCTACTAACCCTAGCCCGGAACAGAAAACCACCATTACCCCTACACCTTACCCTACGCCGTACCCTACTCCAGGCCCGTACGCTGACACTGACCCGTGAGTCAGCACATAGCCTGCCTCTACCACGTTTCCGTACCCTCACATGTGCCCTAAACCTTGCCGTTCCCTAACCCTAACCCTAGCCCGGAACGGAAATCCACCACAAGCCCTATACCTTAACCTAAGCCGTTGCCATCTCCTGGCCTGTATGCTGGCACTGACCCGTGCGTCACCACGTAGCCTGCCCCTCCCACGTTTCCATACCCTCACCTGTGCCCTAAGCCTTGCCGTTCCCTAACCCTAACCCTAGCCCGGAACGGAAAACCACCACCAGCCCTACACCTTACCCTACGCCGTACACTACTCCTGGCCCATACACTAGCACTGACCCGTGCGTCAGCACGTAGTCTGAACCTCCCACGTTTCCGTACCCTCACCTATGCCCTAAGCCTTGCCGTTCCCTAACCCTAACCCTAGCCCGGAACAGAAACCCACCACCAGCCCTACACCTTACCCTACGCCGTATCCTACTCTAGGCCCGTATGCTGGCACTGACCCGTGCGTCAGCACGTAGCCTGCCTCTCCCACGTTTCCGTACCCTCACCTGTGCCCTAAGCCATGCCATTGCCTAACCCTAACCCTAGCCCGGAACGCAAAGCCACCAACAGCCCTACACCTTACCCTACGCCGTACCCGACTCCTGGCCCGTATGCTGGCACTGACTTGTGCGTCAGCACGTAGCCTGACCCTCCCACGTTTCCGTACCCTCACCTGTGCCCTATGCTTTGCCGTTCCCTAACCCTAACCCTAGCCCGGAACGGAAACCCACCACCAGCCATACACCTTACCCTACACCGTAGCCTACTACTGGCCAGTACGCTGGCACTGACCCTTGCGTCAGCATGTAGCCTGCCACTCCAAAGTTTCCGTACCCTCACATGTGCCCCAAGCCTTGCCGTTCCCTAACCCTAACCCTAGCCCAGAACGGAAACCCACCACCAGCCCTACACCTTACCCTACGTTGAAGCCTACTCCTGGCCCGTACGCTGGCACTAACTTGTTCGTCATCACGTAGGCTGACCCTCCCACGTTTCTGTACCCTCACCTGTGCCCTAAGCCTTGCCGTTCCCTAAGCATAACCGTACCCGGGAACAGAAACCCACCAACAGCCCTATACCTTACCCTACGCCGTAGCCTACTCCTAGCCCGTACGCTGGCACTGACCTGTGCGTCAGAACGTAGCCTGACCCTCCCACGTTTCTGTACCCTCACCTGTTCCCTAAGCCTTACTGTTCCCTAACCCTAACCATAGCCCGGAACGGAAACCCACCACCAACCTACACCTTACCCTACGCCGTAGCCTACTCCTGGCCCGTATGCTGGCACTGACACGTGCGTCAGCACGTAGCCTGACCCTCCCACGTTTCCGTACCCTCAAATGTTCCCTAAGCCTTGACGTTCCCTAACCCTAACCCTAGCCCGGAGCGGAAACCCAGCACCAGCCCTACACCTTACCCTATGCCGTACCCTGCTCCTGGCCCATACGCTGGCACTGACCCGTGCGTCAGCACGTAGCCTGACCCTCCCACGTTTCCGTACCCTCACCTGTGCGCTAAGCCTTGCCGTTGCCGAACCCTAACCCTAGCCCGGAACGCAAAGCCACCAACAGCCCTACACCTTACCCTACGCCGTACCCGACTCCTGGCCCGTACGCTGGCACTGACCTGTGCGTTAGCACGTAGCCTGACCCTCCCACGTTTCCGTACCCTCACCTGTTCCCTAAGAATTGCCGTTCCCTAACCCTAACCCTAGCCCGAAACGGAAAACCACCACCAGCCCTACACCTTACCCTACGCCGTACCGTACTCCTGGCCCGTACGCTGGCACTGACCTGTGCTTAAGCATGTAGCCTGACCCTCCCACGTTTCCGTACCCTCACCTGTGCCCTAAGCCTTGCCGTTCCCTAACACTAACCCTAGCCCGGAACGGAAACCCACCACCGGGCATACGCCTTACCCTACGCCGTAGCCTGCACCTGGCCTGTACGCTGGCACGGAACCATGCGTCAGCACGTAGCATGACCCTCCCACGTTTCCGTAACGTCACCAGTGCCCTAAGTCTTCCGTTCCCTAACCCTAACCCTAGCCCGGAACGGAAACGCACCACCAGCCCTACACCTTACCCGACGCCGTACCCTAATCCTGGCCCGTACGCTGGCATTAATCCGTGCGTCAGCACGTAACCTGCCTCTCCGCCGTTTCCGTACCCTCACCTGTACCCTAAGCCTTGCCGTTCCCTAACCCTAACACTACCCCGGAATGGAAACCCACCACCAACCCTACACCTTACCCTATGCCCTAGCCTACTCCTGGCCCGTACGCTGGCACTGACTCTTGCGTCAGCATGTAGCCTGTCTCTGCCACGTTTCCATACCCTCACCTGTGCCCTAAGCCTTGCCGTTCCCTAACCCTAACCCTAGCCCGGTACGGAAAACCACCACTAGCCCTACACCTTGCCCTACGCCGTACCCTACCCCTGGCCAGTACGCCGCACTGACCCGTCCGTCAGTACGTAGCCTGCCTCTCCCACGTTTCCGTACCCTCACATGTACCCTAAGCCTTGCCGTTCCCTAACCCTAACACTAGCCAGGAAGGGAAACCCACCACCAGCCCTACACCTAACCCTATGCCGTACCTTACACCTGGCCCGGACGCAGGCACTGACCCATGCCTCAGCATGTAGCCTGACCCTCCCACGTTTCCGTACCCTCACCTGTTCCCTAAGCCTTGCCTTTCCCTAACCCTAACACTACCCAGGAAGGGAAACCCACCACCAGCCCTACACCTTACCCTACGCCGTAACCTACTCCTGGCCCGTACGCTGGCACTGACCCGTGCGTCAGCACATAGCCTGACCCTCCCATGTTTCCGTACCCTCACCTGTGCGCAAAGCCTTGCCGTACCCTAACCCTAACCCTAGCCCGGAACGCAAAACCGCCACCAGCCCTACACCTTACCCTGTGCCGTACCCTACTCCTGGCCCGTACGATGGCACTGAGCCGTGCGTCAGCACGTAGCCTGACCCTTCCATGTTTCCGTACACTCACCTGTTCGCTAAGCCTTGCCGTTCCCTAACCCTAACCCTAGCCCGGAAAGGAAACCCACCACCAGCCCTACACCTTACCCTACGCCATTGCCTACACCTGGCCTGTACGCTGGCACTGACCCCTGCGTCACCACATACCCTGACCCTCCCACGTTTCCGTACCCTCAACTGTTCCCTAAGCCTTGCCGATCCCTAACCCTAACCCTAGTCCAGAACGGAAACCCACCAACAGCCCTACACCTTACCCTACGCCGTAACCTATTCTTGGCCCGTACGCTGGCACTGACCCGTGCGTCAGCATGTAGCCTGACCCTCCCAAGTTTCCATACCCTCACCTGTGCCCTAAGCCTTGCCGTTCCCTAACCCTAACCATAGCCCGGAACAGAAACCCACGACCAGCCCTACACCTTACCCTAAGCCGTAGCCTAATCCTGGCCCGTATGCTGGCACTGACCCGTGCGTTGTCACGTAGCGTGCCATCCCACACTTCCGTACCCTCACCTGTGCCCTAAGCCTTTCCGTCTCCTAACCCTAACCCTACCCCGGAACGGAAACCCACAACCGACCCTATACCTTACCCTAGGCCGTAGCCTACACCTGGCCCGTACGCTGGCAGGGACCCATGCGTCAGCACATAGCATGACACTCCCACGTATCCATACCCTCAAATGTATCCTAAGCCTTGCCGTTCCCTACCCCTAGCCCTAGCCCGGAACGGAAACACACCAACAGCTCTGCACCATACCCTACGCTGTACCCTACTCCTGGCCCGTCGGACAGGCACTGACCCATGTATCAGCACGTAGCCTGCCTCTCCCACGTTTCCGAACGCTCACCTGTGCCATAAGCCTTGCCGTTCCCTAACCCTAACCCCAGCCCGGGACGGAAACCCACCACCAGCCCTACACCTTACCCTATGCCGTAGCCTACTCCTGGCCCGTACGCTGGCACTGACCCGTGCGTCAGCACGTAGCCTGCCTATCGCACTTTTCCGTTCCATCACCTGTGCCCTAAGCCTTGCCGTTCCCTAACCCTAACCCTAGCCCAGAACGGAAACCCACCACCAGCCCTACACCTTCCCCTACGCCGTAGCCTACTCCTGGCCCGTATGCTGGCACTGACACGTGCGTCAGCATGTAGCCTGACCCTCCCACGTTTCCATAACCTCACCTGTGCCCTAAGCCTTGCCGTTCCCTAACCCTAACCCTAGCCCGGAACGGAAACCCACCACTAGCCCTACACCTTCCCCTACGCCGTAGCCTACTCCTGGTCCGTCTGCTGGCACTGACCCGTGCGTCAGCACGTAGCCTGACCCTCCCACGTTTCCGTACCCTCACCTGTACCCTAAGCCTTGTCGTTCCCTACCCCTAACCCTAGCCCGGAATGGAAACCCACCACCAGCCCTACACCATACCCTACGCCATACCGTACTGCTGGCACGTACGCTACCACTGACACGTGTGCCAGCACGTAGCCTGCCTCTACCACGTTTCCGTACCCTCGCCTGTGCCCTAAGCCTTGCCGTTCCCTAACCCTAACTCTAGCCCGGAACGGGAACCCACCACCAGCCCTACACCTTACCCTATGCCGTAGCCTACTCCTCGCCCGTACGCTGGCACTAAGCCGTGCGTCAGCACGTAGCCTGCCTCTCCCACGTTTCCGTACCCTCAACTATGCCCTAAGCCTTACCATTACCTAAACCTAACCCTAGCCCGGAACGGAAACCCACCACCAGCCCTACACCTTACCTTTCGTAGTACCCTACTCCTGGCATGTACGCTGGCACTGACCCGTGCGTCAGCACGTAGCCTGCCTCTCCCACGTTTCCGTAACCTCACCTGTGCCCTAAGCCTTGCCGTTCGCTAACCCTAACCCTAGCCCGGAATGGAAACCCACCACCAACCCTACACCTTACCCTACGCCGTACCCTACTCCTGGCCCGTACACTGGCAGTAACCCGTGTGTAAACACGTAGCCCGCCTCTCCCACGTTTCCGTAGCCTCACCTCTGCCCTAAGCCTTGCCGTTCCCTAACCCTAACCCTAGCCTGAAACGGAAAACCACCACCAGCCCTACACCTTACCCTACGCCGTACCCTACACTTGGCCCGTACGCTGGCACTGACCCGTGCGTCAGCACGTAGCCTGCCCCTCCCACGTTTCCGTACCCACAACTGTGCCCTAAGCCATGTCATTCCCTAACCCTAACCCTAGCCCGGAACGGAAACCCACCACCACCCCTACACCTTACCCTATGCCTACTCCTGAACCGTACGCTGGCACGGAACCATACGTCAGCACGTAGCCTGCCTCTCCCACGTTTCCATACCCTCACCTGTACCCTAAGCCTTGCCGTTCCCTAACCCTAACACTAGCCCCGAACAGAAACCCACCACCAGCCCTACACCTTACCCTACGCTGTACCTTACTCCTGGCCCGGACGCTGGCACTGACCCATGCCTCAGCAAGTAGCCTGACCCTCCCACGTTTCCGTATCCTCACCTGTTCCCTAAGCCTTGCCGTTCCCTAACTCTAACCCTAGCCCAGAAAGGAAACCCACCACAAGCCCTAAACCTTACCCTACGCCGTTGCCTACTCCTGGCCTGTACGCTGGCACTAAACCGTGCGTCAGCACATAGCCTGAACCTACGACGTTTCCATATCCTCACCTGTGTCCTTGCCATTCCATAACCCTAACCCTAGCCCCGAATGGAAAACGACCACCAGCCCTACACCTTACACTACGCCGTACCCTACTCCTGGCCCGTATGCTGGCACGGATCCGTGCGTTGGCACGTAGCCTAACCTTCCCAGGTTTCCGTACCCTCACCTGTGCCCTATTCCTTTCCGTTCCCTAACCCTAACGCTAGCCCGGAATAGAAACCCAGCACCAGCCCTACACCTTACCCTACGCCGTACCCTGCTCCTGGCCCATACGCTGGCACTGACCCGTGCGGCATCACGTAGCCTGCCTCTCCCACGTTTCCGTACCCTCACCTGTGCCCTATGACTTGCCGTTCCCTAACCCTAACCATAGCCCAGAACGGAAAACCACCACCAGCCCTACACATTACCCTACGCCGTACCCTACTCCTGGCCCGTACGCTGGCACTGACACGTGCGTCAGCACATAGCCTGCCCCTCCCACGTTTCCATACCCTCACCTGTGCCCTAAGCCTTGTCATTCCCTAAACCTAACCCTAGCCCGGAACAGAAACCCAACACCAACCCTACACCTTACCCTATGCCGTAGCCAAATCCTGACCCATACGCTGGCACGGAACCATGCGTCAGCACGTAGCCTGCCTCTCACACGTTTCCGTACCCTCACCTGTGCCCTAAAACTTGCCGTACCCTAACGCTAATCCTAGCCTGGAACGGAAACCCACCACCAGCCCTACTCCTTACCCTACGCCGTACCCTATTCCTGGCCCGTACGCTGGCACTGACCCGTGCGTCAGCACGTAGCCTGCCACTCCAAAGTTTCCGTACCCTCACATGTGCCCTAAGCCTTGCCGTTCCCTAACCCTAACCCTAGCCCAGAAAGGAAACCCACCACAAGCCCTAAACCTTACCCTACGCCGTTGCCTACTCCTGGCCTGTACGCTGGCACTAAACCGTGCGTCAGCACATAGCCTGACCCTACGACGTTTCCATATCCTCACCTGTGTCCTAAGCCTTGCCATTCCATAACCCTAACCCTAGCCCCGAATGGAAAACGACCACCAGCCCTACACCTTACACTACGCCGTACCCTACTCCTGGCCCGTACGCTGGCACGGATCCGTGCGTTGGCACGTAGCCTGACCTTCCCAGGTTTCCGTACCCTCACCTGTGCCCTATTCCTTTCCGTTCCCTAACCCTAACGCTAGCCCGGAATAGAAACCCAGCACCAGCCCTACACCTTACCCAACGCCGTACCCTACTCCTGGCCGTACGCTGGCACTGACCTGTGCGTCAGCATGTAGCCTGACCCGCCCACGTTTCCGTACCCTCACCTGTGCCGTAAGCCTTGCCGTTCCCTAACCCTAACCCTAGCCCTGAAAGGAAACCCAAAACCAGCCGTACACCTTAGACTAAGCCGTAGCCTAAACCTGGCCCGTACGCTGGCACAGACCCGTGCGTTGTCACGTAGCCTGACCCTCCCACGTTTCCGTACCCTCACCTGTGCCCTAAGCCTTGCCGTTCCCTAACCCTAATCCTAGCCTTGAAAAGAAACCCACCACCAGCCCTACACCTCGCCCTACGCCGTTGCGTACAACTGGCCCGTACACTGGAACTGACCCGTGCATCAGCACGTAGCTTCCCTCTCCCACGTTTCTGTACCCTCACTTGTTGCCCTAAGCCATGCCGTTCCCTAACCCTGACCCTAGCCCGGAACGGAAACCCAGCACCAGCCGTACACCTTACACTACGCCTTACCATACTCCTGGCCCGTACGATGGCACTGAGCCGTGTGTCAGCACGTAGCCTGACCCTTCCATGTTTCCGTACACTCACCTGTTCGCTAAGCCTTGCCGTTCCCTGACCCTAACCCTAGCCCGGAAAGGAAACCCACCACCAGCCCTACACCTTACCCTACGCCATTGCCTACACCTGGCCTGTACGCTGGCACTGACCCCTGCGTCACCACATACCCTGACCCTCCCACGTTTCCGTACCCTCAACTGTTCCCTAAGCCTTGCCGTTCCCTAACCCTAACCCTAGTCCGGAACGGAAACCCACCAACAGCCCTACACCTTACCCTACGCCGTAACCTATTCCTGGCCCGTACGCTGGCACTGACCCGTGCGTCAGCACATAGCCTGACCCTCCCACGTTTCCGTACCCTCACCTGTGCGCTAAGCCTTGCCGTACCCTAACCCTAACCCTAGCCCGGAACGGAAACCCACCACCAGCCCTACACCTTACCCGACGCCGTAGCCTACTCCTGGCCCTTACGCTGGCACTGGCCCGTGCGTAATCATGTATCCTGACCCTCCCACGTTTCCGTACCATCACCTGTGCCCTAAGCCTTGCCGTTCCCTAACCCTAACCCTAGCCCGGAACAGAAAGCCACAACCAGCCCTACACCTTACCCTAAGCCGTAGCCTAATCCTGGCCCGTACGCTGGCACTGACCCGTGCGTTGTCACGTAGCGTGACCATCCCACGTTTCCGTACCCTCACCTGTGCCCTAAGCCTTTCCGTTTCCTAACCCTAACCCTACCCCGGAGCGGAAACCCACAACCGACCCTATACCTTATCCTACGCCGTAGCCTACACCTGGCCCGTACGCTGGCACCTACCCATGCGTCAGCACGTAGCATTACACTCCCACGTATCCATACCCTCCAATGTATCCTAAGCCTTGCCGTTCCCTACACCTAGCCCTAGCCCGGAACGGAAACACACCAACAGCTCTGCACCATACCCTACGCTGTACCCTACTCCTGGCCCGTACGCAGGCACTGACCCGTGTATCAGCACGTAGCCTGCCCCTCCCACGTTTCCGAACGCTCACCTGTGCCATAAGCCTTGCCGTTCCCTAACCCTAACGGCAGCCCGGGACAGAAACCCACCACCAGCCCTACACCTTACCCTATGCCGTAGCCTACTCCTGGCCCGTACGCTGGCACTGACCCGTGCATCAGCACGTAGCCTGCCTATCGCACGTTGCCGTTCCATCACCTGTGCCCTAAGCCTTGCCGTTCCGTAACCCTAACCCTAGCCCGGAACGGAAACCCACCACCAGCCCTACACTTTCCCCTACGCCGTAGCCTACTCCTGGCCCGTATGCTGGCACTGACACGTGCGTCACCACGTACCCTGACCCTCCCACGTTTCCATAACCTCACCTGTGCCCTAAGCCTTGCCGTTCCCTAACCCTAACCCTAGCCCGGAACAGGAACCCACCACTAGCCCTACACCTTACCCTACACCGTACCCTGCTCCTGGCCCATACGCTGGCACTGACCCGTGCGGCAGCACGTAGCCTGTCTCTCCAACGTTTCCGTACCCTCACCGGTGCCCTAAGCCTTGCCATTCCCTAACCCTAACCCTAGCCCGGAACGGAAACTCACCAGCATCCCTACACCTTAACCTACGCTGTACCCTTCTCCTGGCCGGTACGCTGGCACTGACCCGTGCGTCAGCCTGTAGCCTGACCCTCCCACGTTTCCGTACCCTCAACTATGCCCTAAGCCTTGCCGTTACCTAAACCTAACCCTAGACCGGAACGGAAACCCACCACCAGCCCTCCACCTTACCCTACACCGTACCCTGCTCCTGGCCCATACGCTGGCACTGACCCGTGCGGCAGCACGTAGCCAGCCTCTCCCACGTTTCCGTACTCTCACCTGTGCCCTAAGACTTGCCGTTCCCTAACCCTAACCCTAGCCCGGAACGGAAAACCACCACCAGCCCTACACCTTACCCTACGCCGTACCCTACTCCTGGCCCGTACGCTGGCACTGACCCGTGCGTCAGCATGTAGCCTGACCCGCCCACGTTTCCGTACCCTCACCTGTGCCGTAAGCCTTGCCGTTCCCTAACCCTAACCCTAGCCCTGAAAGGAAACCCAAAACCAGCCGTACACCTTAGACTAAGCCGTAGCCTAATCCTGGCCCGTACGCTGGCACAGACCCGTGCGTTGTCACGTAGCCTGACCCTCCCACGTTTCCGTACCCTCACCTGTGCCCTAAGCCTTGCCGTTCCCTAACCCTAATCCTAGCCTTGAAAAGAAACCCACCACCAGCCCTACACCTCGCCCTACGCCGTTGCGTACAACTGGCCCGTACACTGGAACTGACCCATGCATCAGCACGTAGCTTCCCTCTCCCACGTTTCCGTACCCTCACCTGTGCCCTAAGCCTTGCCATTCCCTAACCCTAACCCTAGCCCGGATCGGAAACTCACCACCAGCCCTAAACGTTACCCAACGCCGTACCCTACTCCTGGCCCGTACGCCGGCACTGACCCGTGCGTCAGCATGTATCCTGAACCTCCCATGTTTCCGTACCCTCAACTGTGCCCTAAGCCTTGCCATTCCCTAACCCTAACCCTAGCCCAGAACGGAAACCCACCACCAGCCCTACACCTTACCCTACGCCGTACCCTACTCCTGGCCCGTACGCTGGCACTGACCCATGCGTCAGCATGTAGCCTGCCACTCCAAAGTTTCCGTACCCTCACATGTGCCCTAAGCCTTGCCGTTCCCTAACCCTAACCCTAGCCCAGAACGGAAACCCACCACCAGCCCTACACCTTACCCTACGTCGAAGATTAATCCTGGCCCGTACGCTGGCACTGACATGTTCGTCATCACGTAGGCTGACCGTCCCATTTTTCCCTACCCTCACCTGTGCCCTAAGCCTTGCCATACCCTAACCCTAACCATAGCCCAGAACGGAAACCCACCACCAGCCCTACCCCTTAACCTAAGCCGTTGCCTACTCCTGGCCTGTATGCTGGCACTGACCCGTGCGTCACCACGTAGCCTGCCTCTCCCACGTTTCACTACCCTCACCTGTGCCCTAAGCCTTGCCATTCCCTAACCCTAACCCTAGCCCGAAAAGGAAACCCACCACCAGCCCTAAACCTTACCCTACGCCGTGGCCTACTCCTGGCCTGTACGCTGGCACTAAACCGTGCGTCAGCACATAGCCTGACCCTACCCCGTTTCCATATCCTCACCTGTGTCCTAAGCCTTGCCATTCCATAACCCTAACCCTAGCCCCGAATGGAAAACGACCACCAGCCCTACACCTTACACTACGCCGTACCCTACTCCTGGCCCGTACGCTGGCACGGACCTGTGCGTTGCAACGTAGCCTGACCTTCCCAGGTTTCCGTACCCTCACCTGTGCCCTATTTCTTTCCGTTCCCTAACCCTAACGCTAGCCCAGAATAGAAACCCAGCACCAGCCCTAAACCTTACCCAACGCCGTACCCTACTCCTGGCCCGTACGCTGGCACTGACCCATGCGTCACCACGTAGCCTGCCACTCCCACGTTTCCGTACCCTCACCTGTGCCCTAAGCCTTGCCGTTCCCTAAGCCTAACCCTAGCCCGGAACAGAAACCCAGCACCAGCCCTACACCTTACCCTATGCCGTACCCTGCTCCTGGCCCATACGCTGGCACTGACCCGTGCGGCATCACGTAGCCTGCCTCTCCCACGTTTCCGTACCCTCACCTGTGCCCTAAGACTTGCCGTTCCCTAACCCTAACCATAGACCGGAATGGAAAACCACCACCAGCCCTACACCTTACCCTACGCTGTAGCCTACTCCTAACCCGTACGCTGGCACTGACCCGTGCGTCAGAACGTAGCCTGACCCTCCCACGTTTCAGTACCCTCACCTGTTCCCTAAGCCTTACTGTTCCCTAACCCTAACCCTAGCCCGAAAAGGAAACCCACCACCAGCCCTACACGTTACCCAACGCCGTTGCCTACTGCTGGCCTGTATGCTGGCACTGACCCATGCGTCAGCAAATAGCCTGACCCTCCCACGTTTCCGTACCCTCACCTGTGCCCAAAGGCTTGTCGTTCTCTAACACTAACCCAAGCCCGGATCGGAAACACACCACCAGCCCTAAAAGTTACCCAACGCCGTACCCTAATTCTGGCCCGTACGCTGGCACTGACCCGTGCATCACCACGTAGCCTGCCCCTCCCACGTTTCCGTACCCTCACCTGTGCCCTAAGCCTTGCCGTTCCCTAACCCTAACCATAGCCCGGAACGGAAACCCACCACCACCCTACACCTTACCCTACACCGTAACCTACTCCTGGCCCATACACTGGCACTGACCCGTGCGTCAGCACGTAGTCTGACCCGCCCACGTTTCCGTACCCTCACCTATGCCCTAAGCCTTGCCGTTCCCTAACCCTAACCCTAGCCCGGAACAGAAACCCACCACCAGCCCTACACCTTACCCTACGCCGTATCCTACTCCAGGCCCGTATGCAGGCACTGACCCGTGCGTCAGCACGTAGCCTGCCTCTCCCACGTTTCCGTACCCTCACCTGTGCCCTAAGCCTTGCCGTTGCCTAACCCTAACCCTAGCCCGGAACGCAAAGCCACCAACAGCCCTACACCTTACCCTACGCCGTACCCGACTCCTGGCCCGTACGCTGGCACTGACCTGTGCGTCAGCAAATAGGCTGACCCTCCCACGTTTCCGTACCCTCACCTGTGCCCTATGCCTTGCCGTTCCCTAACCCTAACCCTAGCCCTGAATGGAAACCCACCACCAGCCCTACACCTTACCCTACGCCGTACCCGACACCTGGCCCGTACGCTGGCACTAACCCGTGCGTCAGCACGTAGCCTGCCTCTCCCACGTCGCCATAGCCTCGCCTGTTCCCTAAGCCTTGCCGTTCCCTAAACGTAACCCTAGCCCGGAATGGAAACCCACCACCAGCCCTACACCTTAAACTACGCCGTACCCTACTTCTGGCCCGTACACTGGCACTGACACGTGCGTCAGCACGTAGCCTGCCTCTCCAACGTTTCCGTACCCACACCGGTGCCCTAAGCGTTGCCATTCCCTAACCCTAACCCTAGCCCTGAAAGGAAACTCACCACCATCCCTACACCTTAACTTACGCTCTACCCTTCTCCTGGCCGGTACGCTGGCACTGACCCGTGCGTCAGCATGTAGCCTGACCCTCCCACGTTTCCGTACCCTCAACTATGCCCTAAGCCTTACCGTTACCTAAACCTAACCCTAGCCCGGAACAGAAACCCACCACAGCCCTCCACCTTACCCTACACCGTACCCTGCTCCTGGCCCATACGCTGGCACTGACCCGTGCGGCAGCACGTAGCCTGCCTCTCCCACGTTTCCGTACCCTCGCCTGTGCCCTAAGCCTTGCCGTTCCCTAACCCTAACTCTAACCCGGAACGGAAACCCACCACCATCCCTACACCTTACCCTATGCCGTAGCCTACTCCTGGCCCGTACGCTGGCACTAACCCGTGCGGCAGCACGTAGCCTGCCTCTCCCACGTTTCCGTACCCTCGCCTGTGCCCTTAGCCTTGCCGTTCCCTAAACCTAACCCTAGCCCAGAACGGAAACCCACCACCAGCCCTACACCTTACCCTACGCTCTAACCTTCTCCTGGCCCATACACTGGCACTGACCCGTGCGTCAGCATGTAGCCTGACCGTCCCACGTTTCCATAACCTCAACTGTGCCCTAAGCCTTGCTCTTCCCTAAACCTAACCCTAGACCGGAACGGAAACCCACCACCAGCCCTCCACCTTACCATACACCGTACCCTGCTCCTGGCCCATACGCTGGCACTGACCCGTGCGTCAGCACGTAGCCTGCCTCTCCCACGTTTCCGTACCCTCACCTGTGCCCTAAGACTTGCCGTTGGCTAACCCTAACCCTAGCCCGGAATAGAAACCCACCACCAACCCTACACCTTACCCTACGCCGTACCCTACTCGTGGCCCGTACACTGGCAGTAACCCGTGTGTAAACACGTAGCCCGCCTCTCCCACGTATCCGTAGCCTCACCTGTGCCCTAAGCCTTGCCGTTCCCTAACCCTAACCCTAGCCCAGATCGGAAACCCACCACCAGCACTAAACCTTACCCAACGCCGTACCCTACGCCTGGCCCCTACGCTGGCACTGACCCGTGCGTCAGCACGTAGCCTGCCCCTCCCACGTTTCCGTACCCACAACTGTGCCCTAAGCCTTGTCATTCCCTAACCCTAACCCTAGCCCGGAACGGAAACCCACCACCACCCCTACAACTTACCCTATGCCGTAGCCTACTCCTGAACCGTACGCTGGCACGGAACCATGCGTCAGCACGTAGCCTGCCTCTCCCACGTTTCCGTACCCTCACCTGTGCCCTAAGACTTGCCGTAATCTAACGCTAACCCTAGCCCGGAACAGAAACCCACCACCAGCCCTATACCT
This sequence comes from Mesoplodon bidens, assembly GCF_964165515.1. Taxonomy (NCBI): domain Eukaryota; kingdom Metazoa; phylum Chordata; class Mammalia; order Artiodactyla; family Ziphiidae; genus Mesoplodon; species Mesoplodon bidens. The sequence goes on from NC_138177.1 coordinate 273,125, forward strand.
TACCCGACGCCGTACCCTACTCCTGGCCCGTACGCTGACACGGACCCGTGCGTCAGCACGTAGCCTGCCTCTCCCACGTTTCCGTACCCTCACCTGTACCCTAAGCATTGCCGTTCCCTAACCCTAACCCTAGCCCGGAACGGAAAACCACCACCAGCCCTACACCTTACCCTATGCCATACCGTACTCCTGGCCCGTACGCTGGCACTGACCCGTGCGTAAGCATGTAGCCTGACCCTCCCACGTTTCAGTACCCTCACATGTGCCCTAAGACTTGCCGTTCCCTAACACTAACCCTAGACCGGAACGGAAACCCACCACCGGGCATACGCCTTACCCTAGGCCGTAGCCTGCACCTGGCCCGTACGCTGGCATTGACCTATGCGTCAGCACGTAACAGGACCCTCCCACGTTTCCGTAACCTCACCTGTGCCCTAAGTCTTTCGTTCCCTAACCCTAAAACTAGCCCGGAATGGAAACCCACCACCAGCCCTATACCTTACCCGACGCCGTACCCTACTCCTGGCCCGTACGCTGGCACGGACCCGTGCGTCAGCATGTACCCTGCCTCTCCCACGTTTCCATACCCTCACCTGTACCCTAAGCCTTGCCGTTCCCTAACCCTAACACTAGCCCCGAACAGAAACCCACCACCAGCCCTAAACCTTACCCTACGCCGTACCTTACTCCTGGCCCGGACGCTGGCACTGACCCATGCCTCAGCAAGTAGCCTGACCCCCCCACGTTTCCGTACCCTCACCTGTTCCCTAAGCCTTGCCGTTCCCTAACTCTAACCCTAGCCCAGAAAGGAAACCCACCACCAGCCCTAAACCTTACCCTACGCCGTTGCCTACTCCTGGCCTGTACGCTGGCACTAAACCGTGCGTCAGCACATAGCCTGACCCTACCCCGTTTCCATATCCGCACCTGTGTCCTAAGCCTTGCCATTCCATAACCCTAACCCTAGCCCCGAATGGAAAACGACCACCAGCCCTACACCTTACGCTACGCCGTACCCTACTCCTGGCCCGTACGCTGGCACGGACCCGTGCGTGGGCACCTAGCCTGACCTTCCCAGGTTTCCGTACCCTCACCTGTGCCCTATTCCTTTCCGTTCCCTAACCCTAAAGCTAGCCCGGAATAGAAACCCAGCACCAGCCCTACACCTTACCCAACGCCGTACCCTACTCCTGGCCCGTACGCTGGCACTGACCCCTGCGTCACCACGTAGCCTGCCACTCCCACGTTTCCGTACCCTCACCTGTGCCCTAAGCCTTGCCGTTCCCTAAGCCTAACCCTAGCCCGGAACAGAAACCCAGCACCAGCCCTAAACCTTACCCTATGCCGTACCCTGCTCCTGGCCGATACGCTGGCACTGACCCGTGCGGCATCACGTAGCCTGCCTCTCCCACGTTTCCGTACCCTCACCTGTGCCCTAAGACTTGCCGTTCCCTAACCCTAACCATAGCCCGGAATGGAAAACCACCACCAGCCCTAAACCTTACACTACGCCGTACCCTACTCCTGGCCCGTACGCTGGCACTGACAAGTGCGTCAGCACGAAGCCTGCCCCTCCCACGTTTCCATACGCTCACCGGTGCCCTAAGCGTTGCCATTCCCTAACCCTAACCCTAGCCATGAACGGAAACTCACCACCATCCCTACACCTTAACCTACGCTGTACCCTTCTCCTGGCCGCTACGCTGGCACTGACACGTGCGTCAGCATGTAGCCTGACCCTCCCACGTTTCCGTACCCTCAACTATGCCCTAAGCCTTACCGTTACCTAAACCTAACCCTAGCCCGGAACGGAAACCCACCACAGCCCTCCACCTTACCCTACACCGTACCCTGCTCCTGGCCCATACGCTGGCACTGACCCGTGCGGCAGCACGTAGCCTGCCTCTCCCACGTTTCCGTACCCTCACCTGTGCCCTAAGACTTGCCGTTCCCTAACCCTAACCCAAGCCCGGGACGGAAAACCACCACCAGCCCTACACCTTGCCCTACGCCGTTGCGTACAACTGGCCCGTACCCTGAAACTGACCCGTGCGTCAGCATGTAGCCTCCCTCTCCCACGTTTTCGTACCCTCACCTGTGCCCTAAGCCTTTCGGTTCCCTAACACTAACCTTAGCCCGGAACGGAAACCCACCACCATCCGTACACCTTACCCTAAGCCGTAGCCTAATCCAGGCCCGTACGCTGGCACAGACCCGTGCATTGTCACGTAGCCTGACCCTCCCACGTTTCCGTACCATCACCTGTGCCCTAAGCCTTGCCATTCCCTAACCCTAACCCTAGCCCAGATCGGAAACCCACCACCAGCCCTAAACCTTACCCGACGCCGTACCCTACTTCTGTCCCGTACGCTGGCACTGACCCGTGCGTCAGAACGTAGCCTGACCCTCCCACCTTTCCGTACCCTCACCTGTTCCCTAAGCCTTACTGTTCCCTAACCCTAACCCAAGACCGGAACGGAAACCCACCACCAACCTACACCTTACCCTACGCCGTACCCTACTCCTGGCCTGTACGCTGGCACTGACCCGTGCGTCAGTACGTAGCCTGACCCTCCCACGTTTCCGTACCCTCACCTGTACCCTAAGACTTGCAGTTCCGTAACCCTAACCCTAGCCCGGAACGGAAACCCACGACCAGCCCTACACCTTACCCTGCGCCGTAGCCTACACCTGACCCGTACGCTGACACTGACCCGTGCGTCAGCACATAGCCTGCCTCTCCAACGTTTCCGTACCGTCACCTGTGCCCTAAGCCTTGCCGTTCCCTACCTCTAAACCTAGCATGGAAAGGAAACCTACCACCAGCCCTACACCTTACCCTACGCTGTTGCCTACTTCTGGCCTGTATGCTGGCAGTGAACCATGCGTCAGCACATAGCCTGACCCTTCCACGTTTCCGTACCCTCACCTGTGCCCTAAGGCTTGTCGTCCCCTAACCCTAACCCTAGCCCAGAACAGGAACCCACCACCAGCTCTACACATTTCCCTATGCCATAGCCTACTCCAGGCCCATACGCTGGCACTGATCCGTGCGTCAGCACGTAGCCTGAACCTCCCACGTTTCCGTACCCTCACCTGTGCCATAAGCCTTGGCGTTCCATAACCCTAACCCTAGCTCCGAACGGAAACACACCACCAGCCCTACACCTTACCCTACACCGTAGCCTACTCCTGGCCCATACGCTGGCACTGACCCGTGCGTCAGCACGTAGCCTGCCCCTCCCACGTTTCCGTACCCTCACCTGTGCCCTAAGCCTTGCCGTTGTCTAACCCTAACCCTAGCCCGGAACGCAAAGCCACCAACAGCCCTACACCTTACCCTACGCCGTACCCGACTCCTGGCCCGTAGGCTGGCACTGACCTGTGCGTTAGCACGTAGCCTGACCCTCCCACGTTTCCGTACCCTCACCTGTGCCCTAGGCCTTGCCATTCCCTAACCGTAACCCTAGCCCGGAACGGAAACCCACCACCAGCCCTACACCTTACCCTAAACCGTAGCCTACTCCTGGCCAGTACGCTGGCACTGACCCTTGCGTCAGCACGTAGCCTCACCCTCCCACGTTTCCATACCCTCATCTGTTCCCTAAGAATTGCCGTTCCCTAACCCTAACCCTAGCCCGAAACGGAAAACCACCACCAGCCCTACACCTTACCCTACGCCGTACCGTACTCCTGGCCCGTACACTGGCACTGACCTGTGCTTAAGCATGTAGCCTGCCTCTCCCACGTTTCCATACCCTCACCTGTGCCCTAAGCCTTGCCGTTCCCTAACACTAACCCTAGCCCGGAACGGAAACCCACCACCGGGCATACGCCTTACCCTAGGCCGTAGCCTGCACCTGGCCCGTACACTGGCACGGACCCATGCGTCAGCACGTAGCATGACCCTCCCCCGTTTCCGTAACGTCACCTGTGCCCTAAGTCTTCCGTTCCCTAACACTAACCCTAGCCCGGAACGGAAACCCACAACCAGCCCTACACCTTACCCGACGCCGTACCCTCCTCCTGGCCCGTACGCTGGCACTAATCCGTGCGTCAGCACGTAGCCTGCCTCTCCGCCGTTTCCGTACCCTCACCTGTACCCTAAGCCTTGCCGTTCCCTAACCCTAACACTACCCCGGAATGGCAACCCACCACCAACCCTACACCTTACCCTATGCCCTAGCCTACTCCTGGCCCGTACGCTGGCACTGACCCTTGCGTCAGCATGTAGCCTGCATCTGCCACGTTTCCATACCCTCACCTGTGCCCTAAGCCTTGCCGTTCCGTAACCCTAACCCTAGCCCGGTACGGAAAACCACCACCAGCCCTACACCTTTCCCATCGCAGTACCCTACTCCTGCCCAGTACGCGGCACTGACCCGTGCGTCAGTACGTAGCCTGCCTCTCCCACGTTTCCGTACCCTCACATGTGCCCTAAGCCTTGCCGTTCCCTAACCCTAACACTAGCCAGGAAGGGAAACCCACCACCAGCCCTACACCTTACCCTACGCCGTACCTTACTCCTGGCCCGGACGCTGGCACTGACCCATGCCTCAGCATGTAGCATGACCCTCCCACGTTCCCGTACTCTCACCTGTATCCTAAGCCTTGCCGTTCCCTAACCCTAACCCTAGCCCGGAACGGAAACCCACCACCAGCCCTACACCTTACCATAAGCCGTACCCTACTCCTGGCCCGTACGCTGGCACTGACTCGTGCGTCAGCATGTAGCCTGACCCTCCCACGTTTCTGTACCCTCACTTGTGCCCTAAGCCTTGCCGTTCCCTAACCCTGACCCTAGCCCGGAACGGAAACCCAGCACCAGCCGTACACCTTACACTACGCCGTACCTTACTCCTGGCCCGTACGCTGGCACTGACCCGTACGTCAGCACACAGCCTGATCCTCCCACGTTTCTGTACCCTCACCTGTGTGCTAAGCCTTGCCATACCCTAACGCTAACCCTAGCCTGGAACGGAAACCCAGCACCAGCCCTACACCTTACCCTGTGCCGTACCCTACTCCTGGCCCGTACGATGGCACTGAGCCGTGCGTCAGCACGTAGCCTGACCCTTCCATGTTTCCGTGCACTCATCTGTTCGCTAAGCCTTGCCGTTCCCTACCCCTAACCCTAGCCCGGAATGGAAACCCACCACCAGCCCTACACCATACCCTACGCCGTAACCTATTCTTGGCCCGTACGCTGGCACTGACCCGTGCGTCAGCATGTAGCCTGACCCTCCCACGTTTCCGTACCCTCAGCTGTGCCCTAAGCCTTGCCGTTCCCTAACCCTAACCCTAGCCCGGAAAGGAAACCCACCACCAGCCCTACACCTTACCCTACGCCATTGCCTACACCTGGCCTGTACGCTGGCACTGACCCCTGCGTCACCACATACCCTGACCCTCCCACGTTTCCGTACCCTCAACTGTTCCCTAAGCCTTGCCGTTCCCTAACCCTAACCCTAGTCCGGAACGGAAACCCACCAACCGCCCTACACCTTACCCTACGCCGTAACCTATTCTTGGCCCGTACGCTGGCACTGACCCGTGCGTCAGCATGTAGCCTGACCCTCCCACGTTTCCGTACCGTCACCTGTGCCCTAAGCCTTGCCGTTCCCTAACCCTAACCCTAGCCCGGAATGGGAACACACCACCAGCCCTACACCTTACCCTATGCCGTAGCCTACTCCTGGCCCGTACGCTGGCACTAAGCCGTGCGTCAGCACGTAGCCTGCCTCTCCCACGTTTCCGTACCCTCAACTATGCCCTAAGCCTTACCGTTACCTAAACCTAACCCTAGCCCGGAACGGAAACCCACCACCAACCCTACACCTTACCTTTCGTGGTACCCTACTCCTGGCATGTACGCTGGCACTGACCCGTGCATCAGCACGTAGCCTGCCTCTCCCACGTTTCTGTACCCTCACCTGTGCCCTAAGCCTTGCCGTTCGCTAACCCTAACCCTAGCCCGGAATGGAAACCCACCACCAACCCTACACCTTACCCTATGCCGTACCCTACTCCTGGCCCGTACACTGGCACTAACCCGTGTGTAAACACGTAGCCCGCCTCTCCCACGTTTCCGTACCCTCACCTCTGCCCTAAGCCTTGCCGTTCCCTAACCCTAACCCTAGCCCTGAACGGAAACTCACCACCATCCCTACACCTTAACCTACGCTGTACCCTTCTCCTGGCCGCTACGCTGGCACTGACACGTGCGTCAGCATGTAGCCTGACCCTCCCACGTTTCCGTACCCTCAACTATGCCCTAAGCCTTACCGTTACCTAAACCTAACCCTAGCCCAGAACGGAAACCCACCACAGCCCTCCACCTTACCCTACACCGTACCCTGCTCCTGGCCCATACGCTGGCACTGACCCGTGCGGCAGCACGTAGCCTGCCTCTCCCACGTTTCCGTACCCTCACCTGTGCCCTAAGACTTGCCGTTCCCTAACCCTAACCCTAGCCCGGAACGGAAAACCACCACCAGCCCTACACCTTGCCCTACGCCGTTGCGTACAACTGGCCCGTACCCTGAAACTGACCCGTGCGTCAGCACGTAGCCTCCCTCTCCCACGTTTTCGTACCCTCACCTGTGCCCTAAGCCTTTCGGTTCCCTAACACTAACCTTAGCCCGGAACGGAAACCCACCACTATCCGTACACCTTACCCTAAGCCGTAGCCTAATCCAGGCCCGTACGCTGGCACAGACCCGTGCATTGTCACGTAGCCTGACCCTCCCACGTTTCCGTACCATCACCTGTGCCCTAAGCCTTGCCATTCCCTAACCCTAACCCTAGCCCAGATCGGAAACCCACCACGAGCCCTAAACCTTACCCGACGCCGTACCCTACTTCTGTCCCGTACGCTGGCACTGACCCGTGCATCAGAACGTAGCCTGACCCTCCCACGTTTCCGTACCCTCACCTGTTCCCTAAGCCTTACTGTTCCCTAACCCTAACCCAAGACCGGAACGGAAACCCACCACCAACCTACACCTTACCCTACGCCGTACCCTACTCCTGGCCTGTACGCTGGCACTGACCCGTGCGTCAGTACGTAGCCTGACCCTCCCACGTTTCCGTACCCTCACCTGTACCCTAAGACTTGCAGTTCCGTAACCCTAACCCTAGCCCGGAACGGAAACCCACGACCAGCCCTACACCTTACCCTGCGCCGTAGCCTACACCTGACCCGTACGCTGACACTGACCCGTGCGTCAGCACATAGCCTGCCTCTCCAACGTTTCCATACCGTCACCTGTGCCCTAAGCCTTGCCGTTCCCTACCTCTAACCCTAGCATGGAAAGGAAACCTACCACCAGCCCTACACCTTACCCTACGCTGTTGCCTACTCCTGGCCTGTACGCTGGCAGTGAACCGTGCGTCAGCACATAGCCTGACCCTTCCACGTTTCCGTACCCTCACCTGTGCCCTAAGGCTTGTCGTTCCCTAACCCTAACCCTAGCCCAGAACAGGAACCCACCACCAGCTCTACACATTACCCTATGCCATAGCCTACTCCAGGCCCATACGCTGTCACTGATCCGTGCGTCAGCACGTAGCCTGAACCTCCCACGTTTCCGTACCCTCACCTGTGCCCTAAGCCTTGCCGTTCCATAACCCTAACCCTAGCTCCGAACAGAAACACACCACCAGCCCTACACCTTACCCTACACCGTAGCCTACTCCTGGCCCATACGCTGGCACTGACCCGTGCGTCAGCACGTAGCCTGCCCCTCCCACGTTTCCGTACCCTCACCTGTGCCCTAAGCCTTGCCGTTGTCTAACCCTAACCCTAGCCCGGAACGCAAAGCCACCAACAGCCCTACACCTTACCCTACGCCGTACCCGACTCCTGGCCCGTAGGCTGGCACTGACCTGTGCGTTAGCACGTAGCCTGACCCTCCCACGTTTCCGTACCCTCACCTGTGCCCTAGGCCTTGCCATTCCCTAACCGTAACCCTAGCCTGGAACGGAAACCCACCACCAGCCCTACACCTTACCCTAAACCGTAGCCTACTCCTGGCCAGTACGCTGGCACTGACCCTTGCGTCAGCACGTAGCCTCACCCTCCCACGTTTCCATACCCTCATCTGTTCCCTAAGAATTGCCGTTCCCTAACCCTAACCCTAGCCCGAAACGGAAAACCACCACCAGCCCTACACCTTACCCTACGCCGTACCGTACTCCTGGCCCATACACTGGCACTGACCTGTGCTTATGCATGTAGCCTGACTCTCCCACGTTTCCATACCCTCACCTGTGCCCTAAGCCTTGCCGTTCCCTAACACTAACCCTAGCCCGGAACGGAAACCCACCACCGGGCATACGCCTTACCCTAGGCCGTAGCCTGCACCTGGCCCGTACACTGGCACGGACCCATGCGTCAGCACGTAGCATGACCCTCCCCCGTTTCCGTAACGTCACCTGTGCCCTAAGTCTTCCGTTCCCTAACCCTAACCCTAGCCCGGAACGGAAACCCACCACCAGCCCTACACCTTACCCGACGCCATACCCTCCTCCTGGCCCGTACGCTGGCACTAATCCGTGCGTCAGCACGTAGCCTGCCTCTCCGCCGTTTCCGTACCCTCACCTGTACCCTAAGCCTTGCCGTTCCCTAACCCTAACACTACCCCGGAATGGCAACCCACCACCAACCCTACACCTTACCCTATGCCCTAGCCTACTCCTGGCCCGTACGCTGGCACTGACCCTTGCGTCAGCATGTAGCCTGCATCTGCCACGTTTCCATACCCTCACCTGTGCCCTAAGCCTTGCCGTTCCGTAACCCTAACCCTAGCCCGGTACGGAAAACCACCACCAGCCCTACACCTTTCCCATCGCAGTACCCTACTCCTGCCCAGTACGCGGCACTGACCCGTGCGTCAGTACGTAGCCTGCCTCTCCCACGTTTCCGTACCCTCACATGTGCCCTAAGCCTTGCCGTTCCCTAACCCTAACACTAGCCAGGAAGGGAAACCCACCACCAGCCCTACACCTTACCCTACGCCGTACCTTACTCCTGGCCCGGACGCTGGCACTGACCCATGCCTCAGCATGTAGCATGACCCTCCCACGTTCCCGTACTCTCACCTGTATCCTAAGCCTTGCCGTTCCCTAACCCTAACCCTAGCCCGGAACGGAAACCCACCACCAGCCCTACACCTTACCATAAGCCGTACCCTACTCCTGGCCCGTACGCTGGCACTGACTCGTGCGTCAGCATGTAGCCTGACCCTCCCACGTTTCTGTACCCTCACTTGTGCCCTAAGCCTTGCCGTTCCCTAACCCTGACCCTAGCCCGGAACGGAAACCCAGCACCAGCCGTACACCTTACACTACGCCGTACCTTACTCCTGGCCCGTACGCTGGCACTGACCCGTACGTCAGCACACAGCCTGATCCTCCCACGTTTCCGTACCCTCACCTGTGTGCTAAGCCTTGCCATACCCTAACGCTAACCCTAGCCCGGAACGGAAACCCAGCACCAGCCCTACACCTTACCCTGTGCCGTACCCTACTCCTGGCCCGTACGATGGCACTGAGCCGTGCGTCAGCACGTAGCCTGACCCTTCCATGTTTCCGTGCACTCACCTGTTCGCTAAGCCTTGCCGTTCCCTACCCCTAACCCTAGCCCGGAATGGAAACCCACCACCAGCCCTACACCATACCCTACGCCGTAACCTATTCTTGGCCCGTACGCTGGCACTGACCCGTGCGTCAGCATGTAGCCTGACCCTCCCACGTTTCCGTACCCTCAGCTGTGCCCTAAGCCTTGCCGTTCCCTAACCCTAACCCTAGCCCGGAAAGGAAACCCACCACCAGCCCTACACCTTACCCTACGCCATTGCCTACACCTGGCCTGTACGCTGGCACTGACCCCTGCGTCACCACATACCCTGACCCTCCCACGTTTCCGTACCCTCAACTGTTCCCTAAGCCTTGCCGTTCCCTAACCCTAACCCTAGTCCGGAACGGAAACCCACCAACCGCCCTACACCTTACCCTACGCCGTAACCTATTCTTGGCCCGTACGCTGGCACTGACCCGTGCGTCAGCATGTAGCCTGACCCTCCCACGTTTCCGTACCGTCACCTGTGCCCTAAGCCTTGCCGTTCCCTAACCCTAACCCTAGCCCGGAACGGGAACACACCACCAGCCCTACACCTTACCCTATGCCGTAGCCTACTCCTGGCCCGTACGCTGGCACTAAGCCGTGCGTCAGCACGTAGCCTGCCTCTCCCACGTTTCCGTACCCTCAACTATGCCCTAAGCCTTACCGTTACCTAAACCTAACCCTAGCCCGGAACGGAAACCCACCACCAGCCCTACACCTTACCTTTCGTGGTACCCTACTCCTGGCATGTACGCTGGCACTGACCCGTGCATCAGCACGTAGCCTGCCTCTCCCACGTTTCTGTACCCTCACCTGTGCCCTAAGCCTTGCCGTTCGCTAACCCTAACCCTAGCCCGGAATGGAAACCCACCACCAACCCTACACCTTACCCTATGCCGTACCCTACTCCTGGCCCGTACACTGGCACTAACCCGTGTGTAAACACGTAGCCCGCCTCTCCCACGTTTCCGTACCCTCACCTCTGCCCTAAGCCTTGCCGTTCCCTAACCCTAACCCTAGCCCTGAACGGAAACTCACCACCATCCCTACACCTTAACCTACGCTGTACCCTTCTCCTGGCCGCTACGCTGGCACTGACACGTGCGTCAGCATGTAGCCTGACCCTCCCACGTTTCCGTACCCTCAACTATGCCCTAAGCCTTACCGTTACCTAAACCTAACCCTAGCCCAGAACGGAAACCCACCACAGCCCTCCACCTTACCCTACACCGTACCCTGCTCCTGGCCCATACGCTGGCACTGACCCGTGCGGCAGCACGTAGCCTGCCTCTCCCACGTTTCCGTACCCTCACCTGTGCCCTAAGACTTGCCGTTCCCTAACCCTAACCCTAGCCCGGAACGGAAAACCACCACCAGCCCTACACCTTACCCTAAGCCGTAGCCTAATCCTGGCCCGTACGCTGGCACTGACCCGTGCGTTGTCACGTAGCGTGACCATCCCACGTTTCCGTACCCTCACCTGTGCCCTAAGCCTTTCCGTTTCCTAACCCTAACCCTACCCCGGAGCGGAAACCCACAACCGACCCTATACCTTATCCTACGCCGTAGCCTACACCTGGCCCGTACGCTGGCACCTACCCATGCGTCAGCACGTAGCATTACACTCCCACGTATCCATACCCTCCAATGTATCCTAAGCCTTGCCGTTCCCTACACCTAGCCCTAGCCCGGAACGGAAACACACCAACAGCTCTGCACCATACCCTACGCTGTACCCTACTCCTGGCCCGTACGCAGGCACTGACCCGTGTATCAGCACGTAGCCTGCCCCTCCCACGTTTCCGAACGCTCACCTGTGCCATAAGCCTTGCCGTTCCCTAACCCTAACGGCAGCCCGGGACAGAAACCCACCACCAGCCCTACACCTTACCCTATGCCGTAGCCTACTCCTGGCCCGTACGCTGGCACTGACCCGTGCATCAGCACGTAGCCTGCCTATCGCACGTTGCCGTTCCATCACCTGTGCCCTAAGCCTTGCCGTTCCGTAACCCTAACCCTAGCCCGGAACGGAAACCCACCACCAGCCCTACACTTTCCCCTACGCCGTAGCCTACTCCTGGCCCGTATGCTGGCACTGACACGTGCGTCACCACGTACCCTGACCCTCCCACGTTTCCATAACCTCACCTGTGCCCTAAGCCTTGCCGTTCCCTAACCCTAACCCTAGCCCGGAACAGGAACCCACCACTAGCCCTACACCTTACCCTACACCGTACCCTGCTCCTGGCCCATACGCTGGCACTGACCCGTGCGGCAGCACGTAGCCTGTCTCTCCAACGTTTCCGTACCCTCACCGGTGCCCTAAGCCTTGCCATTCCCTAACCCTAACCCTAGCCCGGAACGGAAACTCACCAGCATCCCTACACCTTAACCTACGCTGTACCCTTCTCCTGGCCGGTACGCTGGCACTGACCCGTGCGTCAGCCTGTAGCCTGACCCTCCCACGTTTCCGTACCCTCAACTATGCCCTAAGCCTTGCCGTTACCTAAACCTAACCCTAGACCGGAACGGAAACCCACCACCAGCCCTCCACCTTACCCTACACCGTACCCTGCTCCTGGCCCATACGCTGGCACTGACCCGTGCGGCAGCACGTAGCCAGCCTCTCCCACGTTTCCGTACTCTCACCTGTGCCCTAAGACTTGCCGTTCCCTAACCCTAACCCTAGCCCGGAACGGAAAACCACCACCAGCCCTACACCTTACCCTACGCCGTACCCTACTCCTGGCCCGTACGCTGGCACTGACCCGTGCGTCAGCATGTAGCCTGACCCGCCCACGTTTCCGTACCCTCACCTGTGCCGTAAGCCTTGCCGTTCCCTAACCCTAACCCTAGCCCTGAAAGGAAACCCAAAACCAGCCGTACACCTTAGACTAAGCCGTAGCCTAATCCTGGCCCGTACGCTGGCACAGACCCGTGCGTTGTCACGTAGCCTGACCCTCCCACGTTTCCGTACCCTCACCTGTGCCCTAAGCCTTGCCGTTCCCTAACCCTAATCCTAGCCTTGAAAAGAAACCCACCACCAGCCCTACACCTCGCCCTACGCCGTTGCGTACAACTGGCCCGTACACTGGAACTGACCCATGCATCAGCACGTAGCTTCCCTCTCCCACGTTTCCGTACCCTCACCTGTGCCCTAAGCCTTGCCATTCCCTAACCCTAACCCTAGCCCGGATCGGAAACTCACCACCAGCCCTAAACGTTACCCAACGCCGTACCCTACTCCTGGCCCGTACGCCGGCACTGACCCGTGCGTCAGCATGTATCCTGAACCTCCCATGTTTCCGTACCCTCAACTGTGCCCTAAGCCTTGCCATTCCCTAACCCTAACCCTAGCCCAGAACGGAAACCCACCACCAGCCCTACACCTTACCCTACGCCGTACCCTACTCCTGGCCCGTACGCTGGCACTGACCCATGCGTCAGCATGTAGCCTGCCACTCCAAAGTTTCCGTACCCTCACATGTGCCCTAAGCCTTGCCGTTCCCTAACCCTAACCCTAGCCCAGAACGGAAACCCACCACCAGCCCTACACCTTACCCTACGTCGAAGATTAATCCTGGCCCGTACGCTGGCACTGACATGTTCGTCATCACGTAGGCTGACCGTCCCATTTTTCCCTACCCTCACCTGTGCCCTAAGCCTTGCCATACCCTAACCCTAACCATAGCCCAGAACGGAAACCCACCACCAGCCCTACCCCTTAACCTAAGCCGTTGCCTACTCCTGGCCTGTATGCTGGCACTGACCCGTGCGTCACCACGTAGCCTGCCTCTCCCACGTTTCACTACCCTCACCTGTGCCCTAAGCCTTGCCATTCCCTAACCCTAACCCTAGCCCGAAAAGGAAACCCACCACCAGCCCTAAACCTTACCCTACGCCGTGGCCTACTCCTGGCCTGTACGCTGGCACTAAACCGTGCGTCAGCACATAGCCTGACCCTACCCCGTTTCCATATCCTCACCTGTGTCCTAAGCCTTGCCATTCCATAACCCTAACCCTAGCCCCGAATGGAAAACGACCACCAGCCCTACACCTTACACTACGCCGTACCCTACTCCTGGCCCGTACGCTGGCACGGACCTGTGCGTTGCAACGTAGCCTGACCTTCCCAGGTTTCCGTACCCTCACCTGTGCCCTATTTCTTTCCGTTCCCTAACCCTAACGCTAGCCCAGAATAGAAACCCAGCACCAGCCCTAAACCTTACCCAACGCCGTACCCTACTCCTGGCCCGTACGCTGGCACTGACCCATGCGTCACCACGTAGCCTGCCACTCCCACGTTTCCGTACCCTCACCTGTGCCCTAAGCCTTGCCGTTCCCTAAGCCTAACCCTAGCCCGGAACAGAAACCCAGCACCAGCCCTACACCTTACCCTATGCCGTACCCTGCTCCTGGCCCATACGCTGGCACTGACCCGTGCGGCATCACGTAGCCTGCCTCTCCCACGTTTCCGTACCCTCACCTGTGCCCTAAGACTTGCCGTTCCCTAACCCTAACCATAGACCGGAATGGAAAACCACCACCAGCCCTACACCTTACCCTACGCTGTAGCCTACTCCTAACCCGTACGCTGGCACTGACCCGTGCGTCAGAACGTAGCCTGACCCTCCCACGTTTCAGTACCCTCACCTGTTCCCTAAGCCTTACTGTTCCCTAACCCTAACCCTAGCCCGAAAAGGAAACCCACCACCAGCCCTACACGTTACCCAACGCCGTTGCCTACTGCTGGCCTGTATGCTGGCACTGACCCATGCGTCAGCAAATAGCCTGACCCTCCCACGTTTCCGTACCCTCACCTGTGCCCAAAGGCTTGTCGTTCTCTAACACTAACCCAAGCCCGGATCGGAAACACACCACCAGCCCTAAAAGTTACCCAACGCCGTACCCTAATTCTGGCCCGTACGCTGGCACTGACCCGTGCATCACCACGTAGCCTGCCCCTCCCACGTTTCCGTACCCTCACCTGTGCCCTAAGCCTTGCCGTTCCCTAACCCTAACCATAGCCCGGAACGGAAACCCACCACCACCCTACACCTTACCCTACACCGTAACCTACTCCTGGCCCATACACTGGCACTGACCCGTGCGTCAGCACGTAGTCTGACCCGCCCACGTTTCCGTACCCTCACCTATGCCCTAAGCCTTGCCGTTCCCTAACCCTAACCCTAGCCCGGAACAGAAACCCACCACCAGCCCTACACCTTACCCTACGCCGTATCCTACTCCAGGCCCGTATGCAGGCACTGACCCGTGCGTCAGCACGTAGCCTGCCTCTCCCACGTTTCCGTACCCTCACCTGTGCCCTAAGCCTTGCCGTTGCCTAACCCTAACCCTAGCCCGGAACGCAAAGCCACCAACAGCCCTACACCTTACCCTACGCCGTACCCGACTCCTGGCCCGTACGCTGGCACTGACCTGTGCGTCAGCAAATAGGCTGACCCTCCCACGTTTCCGTACCCTCACCTGTGCCCTATGCCTTGCCGTTCCCTAACCCTAACCCTAGCCCTGAATGGAAACCCACCACCAGCCCTACACCTTACCCTACGCCGTACCCGACACCTGGCCCGTACGCTGGCACTAACCCGTGCGTCAGCACGTAGCCTGCCTCTCCCACGTCGCCATAGCCTCGCCTGTTCCCTAAGCCTTGCCGTTCCCTAAACGTAACCCTAGCCCGGAATGGAAACCCACCACCAGCCCTACACCTTAAACTACGCCGTACCCTACTTCTGGCCCGTACACTGGCACTGACACGTGCGTCAGCACGTAGCCTGCCTCTCCAACGTTTCCGTACCCACACCGGTGCCCTAAGCGTTGCCATTCCCTAACCCTAACCCTAGCCCTGAAAGGAAACTCACCACCATCCCTACACCTTAACTTACGCTCTACCCTTCTCCTGGCCGGTACGCTGGCACTGACCCGTGCGTCAGCATGTAGCCTGACCCTCCCACGTTTCCGTACCCTCAACTATGCCCTAAGCCTTACCGTTACCTAAACCTAACCCTAGCCCGGAACAGAAACCCACCACAGCCCTCCACCTTACCCTACACCGTACCCTGCTCCTGGCCCATACGCTGGCACTGACCCGTGCGGCAGCACGTAGCCTGCCTCTCCCACGTTTCCGTACCCTCGCCTGTGCCCTAAGCCTTGCCGTTCCCTAACCCTAACTCTAACCCGGAACGGAAACCCACCACCATCCCTACACCTTACCCTATGCCGTAGCCTACTCCTGGCCCGTACGCTGGCACTAACCCGTGCGGCAGCACGTAGCCTGCCTCTCCCACGTTTCCGTACCCTCGCCTGTGCCCTTAGCCTTGCCGTTCCCTAAACCTAACCCTAGCCCAGAACGGAAACCCACCACCAGCCCTACACCTTACCCTACGCTCTAACCTTCTCCTGGCCCATACACTGGCACTGACCCGTGCGTCAGCATGTAGCCTGACCGTCCCACGTTTCCATAACCTCAACTGTGCCCTAAGCCTTGCTCTTCCCTAAACCTAACCCTAGACCGGAACGGAAACCCACCACCAGCCCTCCACCTTACCATACACCGTACCCTGCTCCTGGCCCATACGCTGGCACTGACCCGTGCGTCAGCACGTAGCCTGCCTCTCCCACGTTTCCGTACCCTCACCTGTGCCCTAAGACTTGCCGTTGGCTAACCCTAACCCTAGCCCGGAATAGAAACCCACCACCAACCCTACACCTTACCCTACGCCGTACCCTACTCGTGGCCCGTACACTGGCAGTAACCCGTGTGTAAACACGTAGCCCGCCTCTCCCACGTATCCGTAGCCTCACCTGTGCCCTAAGCCTTGCCGTTCCCTAACCCTAACCCTAGCCCAGATCGGAAACCCACCACCAGCACTAAACCTTACCCAACGCCGTACCCTACTCCTGGCCCCTACGCTGGCACTGACCCGTGCGTCAGCACGTAGCCTGCCCCTCCCACGTTTCCGTACCCACAACTGTGCCCTAAGCCTTGTCATTCCCTAACCCTAACCCTAGCCCGGAACGGAAACCCACCACCACCCCTACAACTTACCCTATGCCGTAGCCTACTCCTGAACCGTACGCTGGCACGGAACCATGCGTCAGCACGTAGCCTGCCTCTCCCACGTTTCCGTACCCTCACCTGTGCCCTAAGACTTGCCGTAATCTAACGCTAACCCTAGCCCGGAACAGAAACCCACCACCAGCCCTATACCTTACCCGACGCCGTACCCTACTCCTGGCCCGTACGCTGACACGGACCCGTGCGTCAGCACGTAGCCTGCCTCTCCCACGTTTCCGTACCCTCACCTGTACCCTAAGCATTGCCGTTCCCTAACCCTAACCCTAGCCCGGAACGGAAAACCACCACCAGCCCTACACCTTACCCTATGCCATACCGTACTCCTGGCCCGTACGCTGGCACTGACCCGTGCGTAAGCATGTAGCCTGACCCTCCCACGTTTCAGTACCCTCACATGTGCCCTAAGACTTGCCGTTCCCTAACACTAACCCTAGACCGGAACGGAAACCCACCACCGGGCATACGCCTTACCCTAGGCCGTAGCCTGCACCTGGCCCGTACGCTGGCATTGACCTATGCGTCAGCACGTAACAGGACCCTCCCACGTTTCCGTAACCTCACCTGTGCCCTAAGTCTTTCGTTCCCTAACCCTAAAACTAGCCCGGAATGGAAACCCACCACCAGCCCTATACCTTACCCGACGCCGTACCCTACTCCTGGCCCGTACGCTGGCACGGACCCGTGCGTCAGCATGTACCCTGCCTCTCCCACGTTTCCATACCCTCACCTGTACCCTAAGCCTTGCCGTTCCCTAACCCTAACACTAGCCCCGAACAGAAACCCACCACCAGCCCTAAACCTTACCCTACGCCGTACCTTACTCCTGGCCCGGACGCTGGCACTGACCCATGCCTCAGCAAGTAGCCTGACCCCCCCACGTTTCCGTACCCTCACCTGTTCCCTAAGCCTTGCCGTTCCCTAACTCTAACCCTAGCCCAGAAAGGAAACCCACCACCAGCCCTAAACCTTACCCTACGCCGTTGCCTACTCCTGGCCTGTACGCTGGCACTAAACCGTGCGTCAGCACATAGCCTGACCCTACCCCGTTTCCATATCCGCACCTGTGTCCTAAGCCTTGCCATTCCATAACCCTAACCCTAGCCCCGAATGGAAAACGACCACCAGCCCTACACCTTACGCTACGCCGTACCCTACTCCTGGCCCGTACGCTGGCACGGACCCGTGCGTGGGCACCTAGCCTGACCTTCCCAGGTTTCCGTACCCTCACCTGTGCCCTATGCCTTTCCGTTCCCTAACCCTAAAGCTAGCCCGGAATAGAAACCCAGCACCAGCCCTACACCTTACCCAACGCCGTACCCTACTCCTGGCCCGTACGCTGGCACTGACCCCTGCGTCACCACGTAGCCTGCCACTCCCACGTTTCCGTACCCTCACCTGTGCCCTAAGCCTTGCCGTTCCCTAAGCCTAACCCTAGCCCGGAACAGAAACCCAGCACCAGCCCTAAACCTTACCCTATGCCGTACCCTGCTCCTGGCCGATACGCTGGCACTGACCCGTGCGGCATCACGTAGCCTGCCTCTCCCACGTTTCCGTACCCTCACCTGTGCCCTAAGACTTGCCGTTCCCTAACCCTAACCATAGCCCGGAATGGAAAACCACCACCAGCCCTAAACCTTACACTACGCCGTACCCTACTCCTGGCCCGTACGCTGGCACTGACAAGTGCGTCAGCACGAAGCCTGCCCCTCCCACGTTTCCATACGCTCACCGGTGCCCTAAGCGTTGCCATTCCCTAACCCTAACCCTAGCCATGAACGGAAACTCACCACCATCCCTACACCTTAACCTACGCTGTACCCTTCTCCTGGCCGCTACGCTGGCACTGACACGTGCGTCAGCATGTAGCCTGACCCTCCCACGTTTCCGTACCCTCAACTATGCCCTAAGCCTTACCGTTACCTAAACCTAACCCTAGCCCGGAACGGAAACCCACCACAGCCCTCCACCTTACCCTACACCGTACCCTGCTCCTGGCCCATACGCTGGCACTGACCCGTGCGGCAGCACGTAGCCTGCCTCTCCCACGTTTCCGTACCCTCACCTGTGCCCTAAGACTTGCCGTTCCCTAACCCTAACCCAAGCCCGGGACGGAAAACCACCACCAGCCCTACACCTTGCCCTACGCCGTTGCGTACAACTGGCCCGTACCCTGAAACTGACCCGTGCGTCAGCATGTAGCCTCCCTCTCCCACGTTTTCGTACCCTCACCTGTGCCCTAAGCCTTTCGGTTCCCTAACACTAACCTTAGCCCGGAACGGAAACCCACCACCATCCGTACACCTTACCCTAAGCCGTAGCCTAATCCAGGCCCGTACGCTGGCACAGACCCGTGCATTGTCACGTAGCCTGACCCTCCCACGTTTCCGTACCATCACCTGTGCCCTAAGCCTTGCCATTCCCTAACCCTAACCCTAGCCCAGATCGGAAACCCACCACCAGCCCTAAACCTTACCCGACGCCGTACCCTACTTCTGTCCCGTACGCTGGCACTGACCCGTGCGTCAGAACGTAGCCTGACCCTCCCACCTTTCCGTACCCTCACCTGTTCCCTAAGCCTTACTGTTCCCTAACCCTAACCCAAGACCGGAACGGAAACCCACCACCAACCTACACCTTACCCTACGCCGTACCCTACTCCTGGCCTGTACGCTGGCACTGACCCGTGCGTCAGTACGTAGCCTGACCCTCCCACGTTTCCGTACCCTCACCTGTACCCTAAGACTTGCAGTTCCGTAACCCTAACCCTAGCCCGGAACGGAAACCCACGACCAGCCCTACACCTTACCCTGCGCCGTAGCCTACACCTGACCCGTACGCTGACACTGACCCGTGCGTCAGCACATAGCCTGCCTCTCCAACGTTTCCGTACCGTCACCTGTGCCCTAAGCCTTGCCGTTCCCTACCTCTAAACCTAGCATGGAAAGGAAACCTACCACCAGCCCTACACCTTACCCTACGGGGTTGCCTACTCCTGGCCTGTATGCTGGCAGTGAACCGTGCGTCAGCACATAGCCTGACCCTTCCACGTTTCCGTACCCTCACCTGTGCCCTAAGGCTTGTCGTCCCCTAACCCTAACCCTAGCCCAGAACAGGAACCCACCACCAGCTCTACACATTTCCCTATGCCATAGCCTACTCCAGGCCCATACGCTGGCACTGATCCGTGCGTCAGCACGTAGCCTGAACCTCCCACGTTTCCGTACCCTCACCTGTGCCATAAGCCTTGGCGTTCCATAACCCTAACCCTAGCTCCGAACGGAAACACACCACCAGCCCTACACCTTACCCTACACCGTAGCCTACTCCTGGCCCATACGCTGGCACTGACCCGTGCGTCAGCACGTAGCCTGCCCCTCCCACGTTTCCGTACCCTCACCTGTGCCCTAAGCCTTGCCGTTGTCTAACCCTAACCCTAGCCCGGAACGCAAAGCCACCAACAGCCCTACACCTTACCCTACGCCGTACCCGACTCCTGGCCCGTAGGCTGGCACTGACCTGTGCGTTAGCACGTAGCCTGACCCTCCCACGTTTCCGTACCCTCACCTGTGCCCTAGGCCTTGCCATTCCCTAACCGTAACCCTAGCCCGGAACGGAAACCCACCACCAGCCCTACACCTTACCCTAAACCGTAGCCTACTCCTGGCCAGTACGCTGGCACTGACCCTTGCGTCAGCACGTAGCCTCACCCTCCCACGTTTCCATACCCTCATCTGTTCCCTAAGAATTGCCGTTCCCTAACCCTAACCCTAGCCCGAAACGGAAAACCACCACCAGCCCTACACCTTACCCTACGCCGTACCGTACTCCTGGCCCGTACACTGGCACTGACCTGTGCTTAAGCATGTAGCCTGCCTCTCCCACGTTTCCATACCCTCACCTGTGCCCTAAGCCTTGCCGTTCCCTAACACTAACCCTAGCCCGGAACGGAAACCCACCACCGGGCATACGCCTTACCCTAGGCCGTAGCCTGCACCTGGCCCGTACACTGGCACGGACCCATGCGTCAGCACGTAGCATGACCCTCCCCCGTTTCCGTAACGTCACCTGTGCCCTAAGTCTTCCGTTCCCTAACACTAACCCTAGCCCGGAACGGAAACCCACAACCAGCCCTACACCTTACCCGACGCCGTACCCTCCTCCTGGCCCGTACGCTGGCACTAATCCGTGCGTCAGCACGTAGCCTGCCTCTCCGCCGTTTCCGTACCCTCACCTGTACCCTAAGCCTTGCCGTTCCCTAACCCTAACACTACCCCGGAATGGCAACCCACCACCAACCCTACACCTTACCCTATGCCCTAGCCTACTCCTGGCCCGTACGCTGGCACTGACCCTTGCGTCAGCATGTAGCCTGCATCTGCCACGTTTCCATACCCTCACCTGTGCCCTAAGCCTTGCCGTTCCGTAACCCTAACCCTAGCCCGGTACGGAAAACCACCACCAGCCCTACACCTTTCCCATCGCAGTACCCTACTCCTGCCCAGTACGCGGCACTGACCCGTGCGTCAGTACGTAGCCTGCCTCTCCCACGTTTCCGTACCCTCACATGTGCCCTAAGCCTTGCCGTTCCCTAACCCTAACACTAGCCAGGAAGGGAAACCCACCACCAGCCCTACACCTTACCCTACGCCGTACCTTACTCCTGGCCCGGACGCTGGCACTGACCCATGCCTCAGCATGTAGCATGACCCTCCCACGTTCCCGTACTCTCACCTGTATCCTAAGCCTTGCCGTTCCCTAACCCTAACCCTAGCCCGGAACGGAAACCCACCACCAGCCCTACACCTTACCATAAGCCGTACCCTACTCCTGGCCCGTACGCTGGCACTGACTCGTGCGTCAGCATGTAGCCTGACCCTCCCACGTTTCTGTACCCTCACTTGTGCCCTAAGCCTTGCCGTTCCCTAACCCTGACCCTAGCCCGGAACGGAAACCCAGCACCAGCCGTACACCTTACACTACGCCGTACCTTACTCCTGGCCCGTACGCTGGCACTGACCCGTACGTCAGCACACAGCCTGATCCTCCCACGTTTCCGTACCCTCACCTGTGTGCTAAGCCTTGCCATACCCTAACGCTAACCCTAGCCCGGAACGGAAACCCAGCACCAGCCCTACACCTTACCCTGTGCCGTACCCTACTCCTGGCCCGTACGATGGCACTGAGCCGTGCGTCAGCACGTAGCCTGACCCTTCCATGTTTCCGTGCACTCACCTGTTCGCTAAGCCTTGCCGTTCCCTACCCCTAACCCTAGCCCGGAATGGAAACCCACCACCAGCCCTACACCATACCCTACGCCGTAACCTATTCTTGGCCCGTACGCTGGCACTGACCCGTGCGTCAGCATGTAGCCTGACCCTCCCACGTTTCCGTACCCTCAGCTGTGCCCTAAGCCTTGCCGTTCCCTAACCCTAACCCTAGCCCGGAAAGGAAACCCACCACCAGCCCTACACCTTACCCTACGCCATTGCCTACACCTGGCCTGTACGCTGGCACTGACCCCTGCGTCACCACATACCCTGACCCTCCCACGTTTCCGTACCCTCAACTGTTCCCTAAGCCTTGCCGTTCCCTAACCCTAACCCTAGTCCGGAACGGAAACCCACCAACCGCCCTACACCTTACCCTACGCCGTAACCTATTCTTGGCCCGTACGCTGGCACTGACCCGTGCGTCAGCATGTAGCCTGACCCTCCCACGTTTCCGTACCGTCACCTGTGCCCTAAGCCTTGCCGTTCCCTAACCCTAACCCTAGCCCGGAACGGGAACACACCACCAGCCCTACACCTTACCCTATGCCGTAGCCTACTCCTGGCCCGTACGCTGGCACTAAGCCGTGCGTCAGCACGTAGCCTGCCTCTCCCACGTTTCCGTACCCTCAACTATGCCCTAAGCCTTACCGTTACCTAAACCTAACCCTAGCCCGGAACGGAAACCCACCACCAACCCTACACCTTACCTTTCGTGGTACCCTACTCCTGGCATGTACGCTGGCACTGACCCGTGCATCAGCACGTAGCCTGCCTCTCCCACGTTTCTGTACCCTCACCTGTGCCCTAAGCCTTGCCGTTCGCTAACCCTAACCCTAGCCCGGAATGGAAACCCACCACCAACCCTACACCTTACCCTATGCCGTACCCTACTCCTGGCCCGTACACTGGCACTAACCCGTGTGTAAACACGTAGCCCGCCTCTCCCACGTTTCCGTACCCTCACCTCTGCCCTAAGCCTTGCCGTTCCCTAACCCTAACCCTAGCCCTGAACGGAAACTCACCACCATCCCTACACCTTAACCTACGCTGTACCCTTCTCCTGGCCGCTACGCTGGCACTGACACGTGCGTCAGCATGTAGCCTGACCCTCCCACGTTTCCGTACCCTCAACTATGCCCTAAGCCTTACCGTTACCTAAACCTAACCCTAGCCCAGAACGGAAACCCACCACAGCCCTCCACCTTACCCTACACCGTACCCTGCTCCTGGCCCATACGCTGGCACTGACCCGTGCGGCAGCACGTAGCCTGCCTCTCCCACGTTTCCGTACCCTCACCTGTGCCCTAAGACT
Organism: Mesoplodon bidens; assembly: GCF_964165515.1. Classification (NCBI taxonomy): domain Eukaryota; kingdom Metazoa; phylum Chordata; class Mammalia; order Artiodactyla; family Ziphiidae; genus Mesoplodon; species Mesoplodon bidens. The sequence continues at coordinate 296,428 of NC_138177.1, forward strand.
TGCCGTTCCCTAACCCTAACCCTAGCCCGGAACGGAAAACCACCACCAGCCCTACACCTTGCCCTACGCCGTTGCGTACAACTGGCCCGTACCCTGAAACTGACCCGTGCGTCAGCACGTAGCCTCCCTCTCCCACGTTTTCGTACCCTCACCTGTGCCCTAAGCCTTTCGGTTCCCTAACACTAACCTTAGCCCGGAACGGAAACCCACCACTATCCGTACACCTTACCCTAAGCCGTAGCCTAATCCAGGCCCGTACGCTGGCACAGACCCGTGCATTGTCACGTAGCCTGACCCTCCCACGTTTCCGTACCATCACCTGTGCCCTAAGCCTTGCCATTCCCTAACCCTAACCCTAGCCCAGATCGGAAACCCACCACGAGCCCTAAACCTTACCCGACGCCGTACCCTACTTCTGTCCCGTACGCTGGCACTGACCCGTGCATCAGAACGTAGCCTGACCCTCCCACGTTTCCGTACCCTCACCTGTTCCCTAAGCCTTACTGTTCCCTAACCCTAACCCAAGACCGGAACGGAAACCCACCACCAACCTACACCTTACCCTACGCCGTACCCTACTCCTGGCCTGTACGCTGGCACTGACCCGTGCGTCAGTACGTAGCCTGACCCTCCCACGTTTCCGTACCCTCACCTGTACCCTAAGACTTGCAGTTCGGTAACCCTAACCCTAGCCCGGAACGGAAACCCACGACCAGCCCTACACCTTACCCTGCGCCGTAGCCTACACCTGACCCGTACGCTGACACTGACCCGTGCGTCAGCACATAGCCTGCCTCTCCAACGTTTCCGTACCGTCACCTGTGCCCTAAGCCTTGCCGTTCCCTACCTCTAACCCTAGCATGGAAAGGAAACCTACCACCAGCCCTACACCTTACCCTACGCTGTTGCCTACTCCTGGCCTGTACGCTGGCAGTGAACCGTGCGTCAGCACATAGCCTGACCCTTCCACGTTTCCGTACCCTCACCTGTGCCCTAAGGCTTGTCGTTCCCTAACCCTAACCCTAGCCCAGAACAGGAACCCACCACCAGCTCTACACATTACCCTATGCCATAGCCTACTCCAGGCCCATACGCTGTCACTGATCCGTGCGTCAGCACGTAGCCTGAACCTCCCACGTTTCCGTACCCTCACCTGTGCCCTAAGCCTTGCCGTTCCATAACCCTAACCCTAGCTCCGAACAGAAACACACCACCAGCCCTACACCTTACCCTACACCGTAGCCTACTCCTGGCCCATACGCTGGCACTGACCCGTGCGTCAGCACGTAGCCTGCCCCTCCCACGTTTCCGTACCCTCACCTGTGCCCTAAGCCTTGCCGTTGTCTAACCCTAACCCTAGCCCGGAACGCAAAGCCACCAACAGCCCTACACCTTACCCTACGCCGTACCCGACTCCTGGCCCGTAGGCTGGCACTGACCTGTGCGTTAGCACGTAGCCTGACCCTCCCACGTTTCCGTACCCTCACCTGTGCCCTAGGCCTTGCCATTCCCTAACCGTAACCCTAGCCTGGAACGGAAACCCACCACCAGCCCTACACCTTACCCTAAACCGTAGCCTACTCCTGGCCAGTACGCTGGCACTGACCCTTGCGTCAGCACGTAGCCTCACCCTCCCACGTTTCCATACCCTCATCTGTTCCCTAAGAATTGCCGTTCCCTAACCCTAACCCTAGCCCGAAACGGAAAACCACCACCAGCCCTACACCTTACCCTACGCCGTACCGTACTCCTGGCCCATACACTGGCACTGACCTGTGCTTATGCATGTAGCCTGACTCTCCCACGTTTCCATACCCTCACCTGTGCCCTAAGCCTTGCCGTTCCCTAACACTAACCCTAGCCCGGAACGGAAACCCACCACCGGGCATACGCCTTACCCTAGGCCGTAGCCTGCACCTGGCCCGTACACTGGCACGGACCCATGCGTCAGCACGTAGCATGACCCTCCCCCGTTTCCGTAACGTCACCTGTGCCCTAAGTCTTCCGTTCCCTAACCCTAACCCTAGCCCGGAACGGAAACCCACCACCAGCCCTACACCTTACCCGACGCCATACCCTCCTCCTGGCCCGTACGCTGGCACTAATCCGTGCGTCAGCACGTAGCCTGCCTCTCCGCCGTTTCCGTACCCTCACCTGTACCCTAAGCCTTGCCGTTCCCTAACCCTAACACTACCCCGGAATGGCAACCCACCACCAACCCTACACCTTACCCTATGCCCTAGCCTACTCCTGGCCCGTACGCTGGCACTGACCCTTGCGTCAGCATGTAGCCTGCATCTGCCACGTTTCCATACCCTCACCTGTGCCCTAAGCCTTGCCGTTCCGTAACCCTAACCCTAGCCCGGTACGGAAAACCACCACCAGCCCTACACCTTTCCCATCGCAGTACCCTACTCCTGCCCAGTACGCGGCACTGACCCGTGCGTCAGTACGTAGCCTGCCTCTCCCACGTTTCCGTACCCTCACATGTGCCCTAAGCCTTGCCGTTCCCTAACCCTAACACTAGCCAGGAAGGGAAACCCACCACCAGCCCTACACCTTACCCTACGCCGTACCTTACTCCTGGCCCGGACGCTGGCACTGACCCATGCCTCAGCATGTAGCATGACCCTCCCACGTTCCCGTACTCTCACCTGTATCCTAAGCCTTGCCGTTCCCTAACCCTAACCCTAGCCCGGAACGGAAACCCACCACCAGCCCTACACCTTACCATAAGCCGTACCCTACTCCTGGCCCGTACGCTGGCACTGACTCGTGCGTCAGCATGTAGCCTGACCCTCCCACGTTTCTGTACCCTCACTTGTGCCCTAAGCCTTGCCGTTCCCTAACCCTGACCCTAGCCCGGAACGGAAACCCAGCACCAGCCGTACACCTTACACTACGCCGTACCTTACTCCTGGCCCGTACGCTGGCACTGACCCGTACGTCAGCACATAGCCTGATCCTCCCACGTTTCCGTACCCTCACCTGTGTGCTAAGCCTTGCCATACCCTAACGCTAACCCTAGCCCGGAACGGAAACCCAGCACCAGCCCTACACCTTACCCTGTGCCGTACCCTACTCCTGGCCCGTACGATGGCACTGAGCCGTGCGTCAGCACGTAGCCTGACCCTTCCATGTTTCCGTGCACTCACCTGTTCGCTAAGCCTTGCCGTTCCCTACCCCTAACCCTAGCCCGGAATGGAAACCCACCACCAGCCCTACACCATACCCTACGCCGTAACCTATTCTTGGCCCGTACGCTGGCACTGACCCGTGCGTCAGCATGTAGCCTGACCCTCCCACGTTTCCGTACCCTCAGCTGTGCCCTAAGCCTTGCCGTTCCCTAACCCTAACCCTAGCCCGGAAAGGAAACCCACCACCAGCCCTACACCTTACCCTACGCCATTGCCTACACCTGGCCTGTACGCTGGCACTGACCCCTGCGTCACCACATACCCTGACCCTCCCACGTTTCCGTACCCTCAACTGTTCCCTAAGCCTTGCCGTTCCCTAACCCTAACCCTAGTCCGGAACGGAAACCCACCAACCGCCCTACACCTTACCCTACGCCGTAACCTATTCTTGGCCCGTACGCTGGCACTGACCCGTGCGTCAGCATGTAGCCTGACCCTCCCACGTTTCCGTACCGTCACCTGTGCCCTAAGCCTTGCCGTTCCCTAACCCTAACCCTAGCCCGGAACGGGAACACACCACCAGCCCTACACCTTACCCTATGCCGTAGCCTACTCCTGGCCCGTACGCTGGCACTAAGCCGTGCGTCAGCACGTAGCCTGCCTCTCCCACGTTTCCGTACCCTCAACTATGCCCTAAGCCTTACCGTTACCTAAACCTAACCCTAGCCCGGAACGGAAACCCACCACCAGCCCTACACCTTACCTTTCGTGGTACCCTACTCCTGGCATGTACGCTGGCACTGACCCGTGCATCAGCACGTAGCCTGCCTCTCCCACGTTTCTGTACCCTCACCTGTGCCCTAAGCCTTGCCGTTCGCTAACCCTAACCCTAGCCCGGAATGGAAACCCACCACCAACCCTACACCTTACCCTATGCCGTACCCTACTCCTGGCCCGTACACTGGCACTAACCCGTGTGTAAACACGTAGCCCGCCTCTCCCACGTTTCCGTACCCTCACCTCTGCCCTAAGCCTTGCCGTTCCCTAACCCTAACCCTAGCCCTGAACGGAAACTCACCACCATCCCTACACCTTAACCTACGCTGTACCCTTCTCCTGGCCGCTACGCTGGCACTGACACGTGCGTCAGCATGTAGCCTGACCCTCCCACGTTTCCGTACCCTCAACTATGCCCTAAGCCTTACCGTTACCTAAACCTAACCCTAGCCCAGAACGGAAACCCACCACAGCCCTCCACCTTACCCTACACCGTACCCTGCTCCTGGCCCATACGCTGGCACTGACCCGTGCGGCAGCACGTAGCCTGCCTCTCCCACGTTTCCGTACCCTCACCTGTGCCCTAAGACTTGCCGTTCCCTAACCCTAACCCTAGCCCGGAACGGAAAACCACCACCAGCCCTACACCTTGCCCTACGCCGTTGCGTACAACTGGCCCGTACCCTGAAACTGACCCGTGCGTCAGCACGTAGCCTCCCTCTCCCACGTTTTCGTACCCTCACCTGTGCCCTAAGCCTTTCGGTTCCCTAACACTAACCTTAGCCCGGAACGGAAACCCACCACTATCCGTACACCTTACCCTAAGCCGTAGCCTAATCCAGGCCCGTACGCTGGCACAGACCCGTGCATTGTCACGTAGCCTGACCCTCCCACGTTTCCGTACCATCACCTGTGCCCTAAGCCTTGCCATTCCCTAACCCTAACCCTAGCCCAGATCGGAAACCCACCACGAGCCCTAAACCTTACCCGACGCCGTACCCTACTTCTGTCCCGTACGCTGGCACTGACCCGTGCATCAGAACGTAGCCTGACCCTCCCACGTTTCCGTACCCTCACCTGTTCCCTAAGCCTTACTGTTCCCTAACCCTAACCCAAGACCGGAACGGAAACCCACCACCAACCTACACCTTACCCTACGCCGTACCCTACTCCTGGCCTGTACGCTGGCACTGACCCGTGCGTCAGTACGTAGCCTGACCCTCCCACGTTTCCGTACCCTCACCTGTACCCTAAGACTTGCAGTTCCGTAACCCTAACCCTAGCCCGGAACGGAAACCCACGACCAGCCCTACACCTTACCCTGCGCCGTAGCCTACACCTGACCCGTACGCTGACACTGACCCGTGCGTCAGCACATAGCCTGCCTCTCCAACGTTTCCGTACCGTCACCTGTGCCCTAAGCCTTGCCGTTCCCTACCTCTAACCCTAGCATGGAAAGGAAACCTACCACCAGCCCTACACCTTACCCTACGCTGTTGCCTACTCCTGGCCTGTACGCTGGCAGTGAACCGTGCGTCAGCACATAGCCTGACCCTTCCACGTTTCCGTACCCTCACCTGTGCCCTAAGGCTTGTCGTTCCCTAACCCTAACCCTAGCCCAGAACAGGAACCCACCACCAGCTCTACACATTACCCTATGCCATAGCCTACTCCAGGCCCATACGCTGTCACTGATCCGTGCGTCAGCACGTAGCCTGAACCTCCCACGTTTCCGTACCCTCACCTGTGCCCTAAGCCTTGCCGTTCCATAACCCTAACCCTAGCTCCGAACAGAAACACACCACCAGCCCTACACCTTACCCTACACCGTAGCCTACTCCTGGCCCATACGCTGGCACTGACCCGTGCGTCAGCACGTAGCCTGCCCCTCCCACGTTTCCGTACCCTCACCTGTGCCCTAAGCCTTGCCGTTGTCTAACCCTAACCCTAGCCCGGAACGCAAAGCCACCAACAGCCCTACACCTTACCCTACGCCGTACCCGACTCCTGGCCCGTAGGCTGGCACTGACCTGTGCGTTAGCACGTAGCCTGACCCTCCCACGTTTCCGTACCCTCACCTGTGCCCTAGGCCTTGCCATTCCCTAACCGTAACCCTAGCCTGGAACGGAAACCCACCACCAGCCCTACACCTTACCCTAAACCGTAGCCTACTCCTGGCCAGTACGCTGGCACTGACCCTTGCGTCAGCACGTAGCCTCACCCTCCCACGTTTCCATACCCTCATCTGTTCCCTAAGAATTGCCGTTCCCTAACCCTAACCCTAGCCCGAAACGGAAAACCACCACCAGCCCTACACCTTACCCTACGCCGTACCGTACTCCTGGCCCATACACTGGCACTGACCTGTGCTTATGCATGTAGCCTGACTCTCCCACGTTTCCATACCCTCACCTGTGCCCTAAGCCTTGCCGTTCCCTAACACTAACCCTAGCCCGGAACGGAAACCCACCACCGGGCATACGCCTTACCCTAGGCCGTAGCCTGCACCTGGCCCGTACACTGGCACGGACCCATGCGTCAGCACGTAGCATGACCCTCCCCCGTTTCCGTAACGTCACCTGTGCCCTAAGTCTTCCGTTCCCTAACCCTAACCCTAGCCCGGAACGGAAACCCACCACCAGCCCTACACCTTACCCGACGCCATACCCTCCTCCTGGCCCGTACGCTGGCACTAATCCGTGCGTCAGCACGTAGCCTGCCTCTCCGCCGTTTCCGTACCCTCACCTGTACCCTAAGCCTTGCCGTTCCCTAACCCTAACACTACCCCGGAATGGCAACCCACCACCAACCCTACACCTTACCCTATGCCCTAGCCTACTCCTGGCCCGTACGCTGGCACTGACCCTTGCGTCAGCATGTAGCCTGCATCTGCCACGTTTCCATACCCTCACCTGTGCCCTAAGCCTTGCCGTTCCGTAACCCTAACCCTAGCCCGGTACGGAAAACCACCACCAGCCCTACACTTTTCCCAACGCCGTACCCTACTCCTGCCCAGTACGCGGCACTGACCCGTGCGTCAGTACGTAGCCTGCCTCTCCCACGTTTCCGTACCCTCACATGTGCCCTAAGCCTTGCCGTTCCCTAACCCTAACACTAGCCAGGAAGGGAAACCCACCACCAGCCCTACACCTTACCCTACGCCGTACCTTACTCCTGGCCCGGACGCTGGCACTGACCCATGCCTCAGCATGTAGCATGACCCTCCCACGTTCCCGTACTCTCACCTGTATCCTAAGCCTTGCCGTTCCCTAACCCTAACCCTAGCCCGGAACGGAAACCCACCACCAGCCCTACACCTTACCATAAGCCGTACCCTACTCCTGGCCCGTACGCTGACACTGACTCGTGCGTCAGCATGTAGCCTGACCCTCCCACGTTTCTGTACCCTCACTTGTGCCCTAAGCCTTGCCGTTCCCTAACCCTGACCCTAGCCCGGAACGGAAACCCAGCACCAGCCGTACACCTTACACTACGCCGTACCTTACTCCTGGCCCGTACGCTGGCACTGACCCGTACGTCAGCACATAGCCTGATCCTCCCACGTTTCCGTACCCTCACCTGTGTGCTAAGCCTTGCCATACCCTAACGCTAACCCTAGCCCGGAACGGAAACCCAGCACCAGCCCTACACCTTACCCTGTGCCGTACCCTACTCCTGGCCCGTACGATGGCACTGAGCCATGCGTCAGCACGTAGCCTGACCCTTCCATGTTTCCGTACACTCACCTCTTCCCTAAGCCTTGCCGTTCCCTAACCCTAACCCTAGCCCGGAAAGGAAACCCACCACCAGCCCTACACCTTACCCTACGCCATTGCCTACACCTGGCCTGTACGCTGGCACTGACCCCTGCGTCACCACATACCCTGACCCTCCCACGTTTCCGTACCCTCAACTGTTCCCTAAGCCTTGCCGTTCCCTAACCCTAACCCTAGTCCGGAACGGAAACCCACCAACCGCCCTACACCTTACCCTACGCCGTAACCTATTCTTGGCCCGTACGCTGGCACTGACCCGTGCGTCAGCATGTAGCCTGACCCTCCCACGTTTCCGTACCGTCACCTGTGCCCTAAGCCTTGCCGTTCCCTAACCCTAACCCTAGCCCGGAACGGGAACCCACCACCAGCCCTACACCTTACCATATGCCGTAGCCTACTCCTGGCCCATACGCTGGCACTAAGCCGTGCGTCAGCACGTAGCCTGCCTCTCCCACGTTTCCGTACCCTCAACTATGCCCTAAGCCTTACCGTTACTTAAACCTAACCCTAGCCCGGAACGGAAACCCACCACCAGCCCTACACCTTACCTTTCGTGGTACCCTACTCCTGGCATGTACGCTGGCACTGACCCGTGCATCAGCACGTAGCCTGCCTCTCCCACGTTTCCGTACCCTCACCTGTGCCCTAAGCCTTGCCGTTCGCTAACCCTAACCCTAGCCCGGAATGGAAACCCACCACCAACCCTACACCTTACCCTATGCCGTACCCTACTCCTGGCCCGTACACTGGCACTAACCCGTGTGAAAACACGTAGCCCGCCTCTCCCACGTTTCCATACCCTCACCTCTGCCCGAAGCCTTGCCGTTCCCTAACCCTAACCCTAGCCCGAAACGGAAAACCACCACCAGCCCTACACCTTACCCTACGCCGTACCCTACTCCTGGCCCGTACGCTGGCACTGACCCGTGCGTCAGCACTTAGCCTGCCCCTCCCACGTTTCCGTACCCACAACTGTGCCCTAACCCATGTCATTCCCTAACCCTAACCCTAGCCCGGAACGGAAACCCACCACCGGGCATACGCCTTACCCTAGGCCGTAGCCTGCACCTGGCCCGTACGCTGGCATTGACCCATGCGTCAGCACGTAGCAGGACCCTCCAACGTTTCCGTACCCTCACCTCTACCCTAAGCCTTGCCGTTCCCTAACCCTAACACTAGCCCCGAACAGAAACCCACCACCAGCCCTACACCTTACCCTACGCTGTACCTTACTCCTGGCCCGGACGCTGGCACTGACCCATGCCTCAGCAAGTAGCCTGACCCTCCCACGTTTCCGTACCCTCACCTGTTCCCTAAGCCTTGCCGTTCCCTAACTCTAACCCTAGCCCAGAAAGGAAACCCACCACCAGCCCTAAACCTTACCGTACGCCGTGGCCTACTCCTGGCCTGTACGCTGGCACTAAACCGTGCGTCAGCACATAGCCTGACCCTACGACGTTTCCATATCCTCACCTGTGTCCTAAGCCTTGCCATTCCATAACCCTAACCCTAGCCCCGAATGGAAAACGACCACCAGCCCTACACCTTACAGTACGCCGTACCCTACTCCTGGCCCGTACGCTGGCACGGATCCGTGCGTTGGCACGTAGACTGACCTTCCCAGGTTTCCGTACCCTCACCTGTGCCCTATTCCTTTCCGTTCCCTAACCCTAACGCTATCCCGGAATAGAAACCCAGCACCAGCCTTACACCTTACCCAACGCCGTACCCTACTCCTGGCCCGTACGCTGGCACTGACCCGTGCGGCATCACGTAGCCTGCCACTCCCACGTTTCCGTACCCTCACCTGTGCCCTAAGCCTTGCCGTTCCCTAAGCCTAACCCTAGCCCGGAACAGAAACCCAGCACCAGCCCTACACCTTACCCTACGCCGTACCCTGCTCCTGGCCCATACGCTGGCACTGACCCGTGCGGCATCATGTAGCCTGCCCCTCCCACGTTTCCATACCCTCACCTGTGCCCTAAGCCTTGTCATTCCCTAAACCTAACCCTAGCCCGGAACAGAAACCCAACACCACCCCTACACCTTACCCTATGCCGTAGCATAATCCTGACCCGTACGCTGGCACGGAACCATGCGTCAGCACGTAGCCTGCCTCTCACACGTTTACATACCCTCACCTGTGCCCTAAAACTTGCCGTACTCTAACGCTAATCCTAGACCGGAACGGAAACCCACCACCAGCCCTACTCCTTACCCTACGCCGTACCCTATTCCTGGCCCGTACGCTGGCACTGACCCGTGCGTCAGCACGTAGCCTGCCACTCCAAAGTTTCCGTACCCTCACATGTGCCCTAAGCCTTGCCGTTCCCTAACCCTAACCCTAGCCCGGTACGGAAAACCACCACCAGCCCTACACCTTTCCCAACGCCGTACCCTACTCCTGCCCAGTACGCGGCACTGACCCGTGCGTCAGTACGTAGCCTGCCTCTCCCACGTTTCCGTACCCTCACATGTGCCCTAAGCCTTGCCGTTCCCTAACCCTAACACTAGCCAGGAAGGGAAACCCACCACCAGCCCTACACCTTACCCTACGCCGTACCTTACTCCTGGCCCGGACGCTGGCACTGACCCATGCCTCAGCATGTAGCATGACCCTCCCACGTTCCCGTACTCTCACCTGTATCCTAAGCCTTGCCGTTCCCTAACCCTAACCCTAGCCCGGAACGGAAACCCACCACCAGCCCTACACCTTACCATAAGCCGTACCCTACTCCTGGCCCGTACGCTGACACTGACTCGTGCGTCAGCATGTAGCCTGACCCTCCCACGTTTCTGTACCCTCACTTGTGCCCTAAGCCTTGCCGTTCCCTAACCCTGACCCTAGCCCGGAACGGAAACCCAGCACCAGCCGTACACCTTACACTACGCCGTACCTTACTCCTGGCCCGTACGCTGGCACTGACCCGTACGTCAGCACATAGCCTGATCCTCCCACGTTTCCGTACCCTCACCTGTGTGCTAAGCCTTGCCATACCCTAACGCTAACCCTAGCCCGAAACGGAAACCCAGCACCAGCCCTACACCTTACCCTGTGCCGTACCCTACTCCTGGCCCGTACGATGGCACTGAGCCATGCGTCAGCACGTAGCCTGACCCTTCCATGTTTCCGTACACTCACCTCTTCCCTAAGCCTTGCCGTTCCCTAACCCTAACCCTAGCCCGGAAAGGAAACCCACCACCAGCCCTACACCTTACCCTACGCCATTGCCTACACCTGGCCTGTACGCTGGCACTGACCCCTGCGTCACCACATACCCTGACCCTCCCACGTTTCCGTACCCTCAACTGTTCCCTAAGCCTTGCCGTTCCCTAACCCTAACCCTAGTCCGGAACGGAAACCCACCAACCGCCCTACACCTTACCCTACGCCGTAACCTATTCTTGGCCCGTACGCTGGCACTGACCCGTGCGTCAGCATGTAGCCTGACCCTCCCACGTTTCCGTACCGTCACCTGTGCCCTAAGCCTTGCCGTTCCCTAACCCTAACCCTAGCCCGGAACGGGAACCCACCACCAGCCCTACACCTTACCATATGCCGTAGCCTACTCCTGGCCCATACGCTGGCACTAAGCCGTGCGTCAGCACGTAGCCTGCCTCTCCCACGTTTCCGTACCCTCAACTATGCCCTAAGCCTTACCGTTACTTAAACCTAACCCTAGCCCGGAACGGAAACCCACCACCAGCCCTACACCTTACCTTTCGTGGTACCCTACTCCTGGCATGTACGCTGGCACTGACCCGTGCATCAGCACGTAGCCTGCCTCTCCCACGTTTCCGTACCCTCACCTGTGCCCTAAGCCTTGCCGTTCGCTAACCCTAACCCTAGCCCGGAATGGAAACCCACCACCAACCCTACACCTTACCCTATGCCGTACCCTACTCCTGGCCCGTACACTGGCACTAACCCGTGTGAAAACACGTAGCCCGCCTCTCCCACGTTTCCATACCCTCACCTCTGCCCGAAGCCTTGCCGTTCCCTAACCCTAACCCTAGCCCGAAACGGAAAACCACCACCAGCCCTACACCTTACCCTACGCCGTACCCTACTCCTGGCCCGTACGCTGGCACTGACCCGTGCGTCAGCACTTAGCCTGCCCCTCCCACGTTTCCGTACCCACAACTGTGCCCTAACCCATGTCATTCCCTAACCCTAACCCTAGCCCGGAACGGAAACCCACCACCGGGCATACGCCTTACCCTAGGCCGTAGCCTGCACCTGGCCCGTACGCTGGCATTGACCCATGCGTCAGCACGTAGCAGGACCCTCCAACGTTTCCGTACCGTCACCTCTACCCTAAGCCTTGCCGTTCCCTAACCCTAACACTAGCCCCGAACAGAAACCCACCACCAGCCCTACACCTTACCCTACGCTGTACCTTACTCCTGGCCCGGACGCTGGCACTGACCCATGCCTCAGCAAGTAGCCTGACCCTCCCACGTTTCCGTACCCTCACCTGTTCCCTAAGCCTTGCCGTTCCCTAACTCTAACCCTAGCCCAGAAAGGAAACCCACCACCAGCCCTAAACCTTACCGTACGCCGTGGCCTACTCCTGGCCTGTACGCTGGCACTAAACCGTGCGTCAGCACATAGCCTGACCCTACGACGTTTCCATATCCTCACCTGTGTCCTAAGCCTTGCCATTCCATAACCCTAACCCTAGCCCCGAATGGAAAACGACCACCAGCCCTACACCTTACAGTACGCCGTACCCTACTCCTGGCCCGTACGCTGGCACGGATCCGTGCGTTGGCACGTAGACTGACCTTCCCAGGTTTCCGTACCCTCACCTGTGCCCTATTCCTTTCCGTTCCCTAACCCTAACGCTATCCCGGAATAGAAACCCAGCACCAGCCTTACACCTTACCCAACGCCGTACCCTACTCCTGGCCCGTACGCTGGCACTGACCCGTGCGGCATCACGTAGCCTGCCACTCCCACGTTTCCGTACCCTCACCTGTGCCCTAAGCCTTGCCGTTCCCTAAGCCTAACCCTAGCCCGGAACAGAAACCCAGCACCAGCCCTACACCTTACCCTACGCCGTACCCTGCTCCTGGCCCATACGCTGGCACTGACCCGTGCGGCATCATGTAGCCTGCCCCTCCCACGTTTCCATACCCTCACCTGTGCCCTAAGCCTTGTCATTCCCTAAACCTAACCCTAGCCCGGAACAGAAACCCAACACCACCCCTATACCTTACCCTATGCCGTAGCATAATCCTGACCCGTACGCTGGCACGGAACCATGCGTCAGCACGTAGCCTGCCTCTCACACGTTTACATACCCTCACCTGTGCCCTAAAACTTGCCGTACTCTAACGCTAATCCTAGACCGGAACGGAAACCCACCACCAGCCCTACTCCTTACCCTACGCCGTACCCTATTCCTGGCCCGTACGCTGGCACTGACCCGTGCGTCAGCACGTAGCCTGCCACTCCAAAGTTTCCGTACCCTCACATGTGCCCTAAGCCTTGCCGTTCCCTAACCCTAACCCTGGCCCAGAACGGAAACCCACCACCAGCCCTACACCATACCCTACGTTGAAGCCTACTCCTGGCCCGTACGCTGGCACTGACTTGTTCGTCATCACGTAGTCTGACCCTCCAACGTTTCCGTACCCTCACCTATGCCCTAAGCCTTGCCGTTCCCTAACCCTAACCCTAACCCGGAACGGAAACCCAAAACCAGCCTTACACCTTACTCTACGCCGTACCCTACTCCTTGCCCGGACGCTGGCACGGACCCGTGCGTCAGCACGTAGCCTGCCTCTCCCACGTTTCCATACACTCACCTGTACCCTAAGCCTTGCCGTTCCCTAACCCTAACACTAGCCCCGAACAGAAACCCACCACCAGCCCTACACCTTACCCTACGCCGTACCTTACTCCTGGCCCGGACGCTGGCACTGACCCATGCCTCAGCAAGTAGCCGGACCCTCCCACGTTTCCGTACCCTCACCTGTTCCCTAAGCCTTGCCGTTCCCTAACTCTAACCCTAGCCCAGAAAGGAAACCCACCACCAGCCCTAAACCTTACCCTACGCCGTTGCCTACTCCTGGCCTGTACGCTGGCACTAAACCGTGCGTCAGCACATAGCCTGACCCTACCCCGTTTCCATATCCTCACCTGTGTCCTAAGCCTTGCCATTCCATAACCCTAACCCTAGCCCCGAATGGAAAACGACCACCAGCCCTACACCTTACACTACGCCGTACCCTACTCCTGGCCCGTACGCTGGCACGGACCCGTGCGTTGCAACGTAGCCTGACCTTCCCAGGTTTCCGTACCCTCACCTGTGCCCTATTTCTTTCCGTTCCCTAACCCTAACGCTAGCCCGGAATAGAAACCCAGCACCAGCCCTAAACCTTACCCAACGCCGTACCCTACTCCTGGCCCGTACGCTGGCACTGACCCATGCGTCACCACGTAGCCTGCCACTCCCACGTTTCCGTACCCTCACCTGTGCCCTAAGCCTTGCCGTTCCCTAAGCCTAACCCTAGCCCGGAACAGAAACCCAGCACCAGCCCTACACCTTACCCTATGCCGTACCCTGCTCCTGGCCCATACGCTGCCACTGACCCGTGCGGCATCACGTAGCCTGCCTCTCCCACGTTTCCGTACCCTCACCTGTGCCCTAAGACTTGCCGTTCCCTAACCCTAACCATAGACCGGAATGGAAAACCACCACCAGCCCTACACCTTACCCTACGCTGTAGCCTACTCCTAACCCGTACGCTGGCACTGACCCGTGCGTCAGAACGTAGCCTGACCCTCCCACGTTTCAGTACCCTCACCTGTTCCCTAAGCCTTACTGTTCCCTAACCCTAACCCTAGCACGAAAAGGAAACCCACCACCAGCCCTACACGTTACCCAACGCCGTTGCCTACTGCTGGCCTGTATGCTGGCACTGACCCATGCGTCAGCAAATAGCCTGACCCTCCCACGTTTCCGTACCCTCACCTGTGCCCAAAGGCTTGTCGTTCTCTAACACTAACCCAAGCCCGGATCGGAAACACACCACCAGCCCTAAAAGTTACCCGACGCCGTACCCTAATTCTGGCCCGTACGCTGGCACTGACCCGTGCATCACCACGTAGCCTGCCCCTCCCACGTTTCCGTACCCTCACCTGTGCCCTAAGCCTTGCCGTTCCCTAACCCTAACCCTAGCCCGGAACGGAAACCCACCACCACCCTACACCTTACCCTACACCGTAACCTACTCCTGGCCCATACACTGGCACTGACCCGTGCGTCAGCACGTAGTCTGACCCGCCCACGTTTCCGTACCCTCACCTATGCCCTAAGCCTTGCCGTTCCCTAACCCTAACCCTAGCCCGGAACAGAAACCCACCACCAGCCCTACACCTTACCCTACGCCGTATCCTACTCCAGGCCCGTATGCAGGCACTGACCCGTGCGTCAGCACGTAGCCTGCCTCTCCCACGTTTCCGTACCCTCACCTGTGCCCTAAGCCTTGCCGTTGCCTAACCCTAACCCTAGCCCGGAACACAAAGCCACCAACAGCCCTACACCTTACCCTACGCCGTACCCGACTCCTGGCCCGTACGCTGGCACTGACCTGTGCGTCAGCACATAGCCTGACCCTCCCACGTTTCCGTACCCTCACCTGTGCCCTATGCCTTGCCGTTCCCTAACCCTAACCCTAGCCCAGAATGGAAACCCACCACCAGCCCTACACCTTACCCTACGCCGTACCCGACACCTGGCCCGTACGCTGGCACTAACCCGTGCGTCAGCACGTAGCCTGCCTCTCCCACGTCTCCATACCCTCGCCTGTTCCCTAAGCCTTGCCGTTCCCTAAACGTAACCCTAGCCCGGAATGGAAACCCACCACCAGCCCTACACCTTAAACTACGCCGTACTCTACTTCTGGCCCGTACACTGGCACTGACACGTGCGTCAGCACGTAGCCTGCCTCTCCAACGTTTCCATACCCACACCGGTGCCCTAAGCGTTGCCATTCCCTAACCCTAACCCTAGCCCTGAAAGGAAACTCACCACCATCCCTACACCTTAACTTACGCTCTACCCTTCTCCTGGCCGGTACGCTGGCACTGACCCGTGCGTCAGCATGTAGCCTGACCCTCCCACGTTTCCGTACCCTCAACTATGCCCTAAGCCTTACCGTTACCTAAACCTAACCCTAGCCCGGAACAGAAACCCACCACAGCCCTCCACCTTACCCTACACCGTACCCTGCTCCTGGCCCATACGCTGGCACTGACCCGTGCGGCAGCACGTAGCCTGCCTCTCCCACGTTTCCGTACCCTCGCCTGTGCCCTAAGTCTTGCCGTTCCCTAACCCTAACTCTAACCCGGAACGGAAACCCACCACCATCCCTACACCTTACCCTATGCCGTAGCCTACTCCTGGCCCGTACGCTGGCACTAACCCATGCGTCAGCACGTAGCCTGCCTCTCCCACGTCTCCGTACCCTCGCCTGTGCCCTTAGCCTTGCCGTTCCCTAAACCTAACCCTAGCCCAGAACGGAAACCCACCACCAGCCCTACACCTTACCCTACGCTCTAACCTTCTCCTGGCCCATACACTGGCACTGACCCGTGCGTCAGCATGTAGCCTGACCGTCCCACGTTTCCATAACCTCAACTGTGCCCTAAGCCTTGCTGTTCCCTAAACCTAACCCTAGACCGGAACGGAAACCCACCACCAGCCCTCCCCCTTACCATACACCGTACCCTGCTCCTGGCCCATACGCTGGCACTGACCCGTGCGTCAGCACGTAGCCTGCCTCTTCCACGTTTCCGTACCCTCACCTGTGCCCTAAGACTTGCCGTTCGCTAACCCTAACCCTAGCCCGGAATGGAAACCCACCACCAACCCTACACCTTACCCTACGCCGTACCCTACTCGTGGCCCGTACACTGGCAGTAACCCGTGTGTAAACACGTAGCCCGCCTCTCCCACGTATCCGTAGCCTCACCTGTGCCCTAAGCCTTGCCGTTCCCTAACCCTAACCCTAGCCCAGATCGGAAACCCACCACCAGCACTAAACCTTACCCAACGCCGTACCCTACTCCTGGCCCCTACGCTGGCACTGACCCGTGCGTCAGCACGTAGCCTGCCCCTCCCACGTTTCCGTACCCACAACTGTGCCCTAAGCCTTGTCATTCCCTAACCGTAACCCTAGCACGGAACGGAAACCCACCACCACCCCTACACCTTACCCTATGCCGTAGCCTACTCCTGAACCGTACGCTGGCGCGGAACCATGCGTCAGCACGTAGCCTGCCTCTCCCACGTTTCCGTACCCTCACCTGTGCCCTAAGACTTGCCGTAATCTAACGCTAACCCTAGCCCGGAACAGAAACCCACCACCAGCCCTATACCTTACCCGACGCCGTACCCTACTCCTGGCCCGTACGCTGGCACGGACCCGTGCGTCAGCACGTAGCCTGCCTCTCCCACGGTTCCGTACCCTCACCTGTACCCTAAGCATTGCCGTTCCCTAACCCTAACCCTAGCCCGGAACGGAAAACCACCACCAGCCCTACACCTTACCCTATGCCGTACCGTACTCCTGGGCCGTACGCTGGCACTGACCCGTGCGTAAGCATGTAGCCTGACCCTCCCACGTTTCAGTACCCTCACATGTGCCCTAAGCCTTGCCGTTCCCTAACACTAACCCTAGACCAGAACGGAAACCCACCACCGGGCATACGCCTTACCCTAGGCCGTAGCCTGCACCTGGCCCGTACGCTGGCATTGACCTATGCGTCAGCACGTAGCAGGACCCTCCCACGTTTCCGTAACCTCACCTGTGCCCTAAGTCTTTCGTTCCCTAACCCTAAAACTAGCCCGGAACGGAAACCCACCACCAGCCCTATACCTTACCCGACGCCGTACCCTACTCCTGGCCCGTACGCTGGCACGGACCCGTGCGTCAGCATGTACCCTGCCTCTCCCACGTTTCCATACCCTCACCTGTACCCTAAGCCTTGCCGTTCCCTAACCCTAACACTAGCCCCGAACAGAAACCCACCACCAGCCCTACACCTTACCCTACGCCGTACCTTACTCCTGGCCCGGACGCTGGCACTGACCCATGCCTCAGCAAGTAGCCTGACCCCCCCACGTTTCCGTACCCTCACCTGTTCCCTAAGCCTTGCCGTTCCCTAACTCTAACCCTAGCCCAGAAAGGAAACCCACCACCAGACCTAAACCTTACCCTACGCCGTTGCCTACTCCTGGCCTGTACGCTGGCACTAAACCGTGCGTCAGCACATAGCCTAACCCTACCCCGTTTCCATATCCGCACCTGTGTCCTAAGCCTTGCCATTCCATAACCCTAACCCTAGCCCCGAATGGAAAACGACCACCAGCCCTACACCTTACGCTACGCCGTACCCTACTCCTGGCCCGTACGCTGGCACGGACCCGTGCGTGGGCACCTAGCCTGACCTTCCCAGGTTTCCGTACCCTCACCTGTGCCCTATTCCTTTCCGTTCCCTAACCCTAAAGCTAGCCCGGAATAGAAACCCAGCACCAGCCCTACACCTTACCCAACGCCGTACCCTACTCCTGGCCCGTACGCTGGCACGGACCCGTGCGGCATCACGTAGCCTGCCTCTCCCACGTTTCCGTACCCTCACCTGTGCCCTAAGACTTTCCGTTCCCTAACCCTAACTCTAACCCGGAACGGAAACCCACCACCATCCCTACACCTTACCCTACGCCGTAGCCTACTCCTGGCCCGTACGCTGGCACTAACCCGTGCGTCAGCACGTAGCCTGCCTCTCCCACGTCTCCGTACCCTCGCCTGTGCCCTTAGCCTTGCCGTTCCCTAAACCTAACCCTAGCCCAGAATGGAAACCCACCACCAGCCCTACACCTTACCCTACGCTCTAACCTTCTCCTGGCCCGTACACTGGCACTGACCCGTGCGTCAGCATGTAGCCTGACCGTCCCACGTTTCCATAACCTCAACTGTGCCCTAAGCCTTGCTCTTCCCTAAACCTAACCCTAGACTGGAACGGAAACCCACCACCAGCCCTCTACCTTACCATACACCGTACCCTGCTCCTGGCCCATACGCTGGCACTGACCCGTGCGTCAGCACGTAGCCTGCCTCTCCCACGTTTCCGTACCCTCACCTGTGCCCTAAGCCTTGCCGTTCGCTAACCCTAACCCTAGCCCGGAATGGAAACCCACCACCAACCCTACACCTTACCGTACGCCGTACCCTACTCGTGGCCCGTACACTGGCAGTAACCCGTATGTAAACACGTAGCCCGCCTCTCCCACGTATCCGTAGCCTCACCTGTGCCCTAAGCCTTGCCGTTCCCTAACCCTAACCCTAGCCCAGATCGGAAACCCACCACCAGCACTAAACCTTACCCAACGCCGTACCCTACTCCTGGCCCGTACGCTGGCACTGACCCGTGCGTCAGCACGTAGCCTGCCACTCCCACGTTTCTGTACCCACAACTGTACCCTAAGCCTTGTCATTCCCTAACCCTAACCCTAGCCCGGAACGGAAACCCACCAACACCCCTACACCTTACCCTATGCCGTAGCCTACTCCTGAACCGTACGCTGGCACGGAACCATGCGTCAGCACGTAGCCTGCCTCTCCCACGTTTCCGTACCCTCACCTGTGCCCTAAGACTTGCCGTAATCTAACGCTAACCCTAGCCCGGAACAGAAACCCACCACCAGCCCTACACCTTACCCTACACCGTAGCCTACTCCTGGCCAGTACGCTGGCACTGACCCTTGTGTCAGCACGTAGGCTGAACCTCCCACGTTTCCATACCCTCACCTGTACCCTAAGCATTGCCGTTCCCTAACCCTAACCCTAGCCCGGAACGGAAACCCACCACCAGCCCTATACCTTACCCGACGCCGTACCCTACTCCTGGCCCGTACGCTGGCACGGACCCGTGCGTCAGCACGTAGCCTGCCTCTCCCACGTTTCCGTACCCTCACCTGTACCCTAAGCATTGCCGTACCCTAACCCTAACCCTAGCCCGGAACGGAACACCACCACCAGCCCTACACCTTACCCTATGCAGTACCGTATTCCTGGCCCGTACGCTGGCACTGACCCGTGCGCAAGCATGTAGCCTGACCCTCCCACGTTTCAGTACCCTCACCTGTGCCCTAAGCCTTGCCGTTCCCTAACACTAACCCTAGACCGGAACGGAAACCCACCACCGGGCATACGCTTTACCCTAGGCCGTAGCCTGCACCTAGCCCGTACGCTGGCATTGACCTATGCGTCAGCACGTAGCAGGACCCTCCCACGTTTCCGTAACCTCACCTGTGCCCTAAGTCTTTCGTTCCCTAACCCTAAAACTAGCCCGGAACGAAAACCCACCACCAGCCCTATACCTCACCCGACGCCGTACCCTACTCCTGGCCCGTATGCTGGCACGACCCGTGCGTCACCATGTAGCCTGCCTCTCCCACGTTTCCATACCCTCACCTGTACCCTAAGCCTTGCCGTTCCCTAACCCTAACACTAGCCCCGAACAGAAACCCACCACCAGCCCTACACCTTACCCTACGCCGTACCCTACTCCTGGCCCGGACGCTGGCACGGACCCGTGCGTCAGCACGTAGCCTGCCTCTCCCACGTTTCCATACCCTCACCTGTACCCTAAGCCTTGCCGTTCCCTAACCCTAACACTAGCCCCAGACAGAAACCCACCACCAGCCCTACACCTTACCCTACGCCGTACCCTACTCCTTGCCCGGACGCTGGCACGGACCCGTGCGTTAGCACGTAGACTGCCTCTCCCACGTTTCCATACACTCACCTGTACCCTAAGCCTTGCCGTTCCCTAACCCTAACACTAGCCCCGAACAGAAACCCACCACCAGCCCTACACCTTACCCTACGCCGTACCTTACTCCTGGCCCGGACGCTGGCACTGACCCATGCCGCAGCAAGTAGCCGGACCCTCCCACGTTTCCGTACCCTCACCTGTTCCCTAAGCCTTGCCGTTCCCTAACTCTAACCCTAGCCCAGAAAGGAAACCCACCACCAGCCCTAAACCTTACCCTACGCCGTGGCCTACTCCTGGCCTCTACGCTGGCACTAAACCGTGCGTCAGCACATAGCCTGACCCAACCCCGTTTCCATATCCTCACCTGTGTCCTAAGCCTTGCCATTCCATAACCCTAACCCTAGCCCCGAATGGAAAACGACCACCAGACCTACACCTTACACTACGCCGTACCCTACTCCTGGCCCGTACGCTGGCACGGACCTGTGCGTTGCAACGTAGCCTGACCTTCCCAGGTTTCCGTACCCTCACCTGTGCCCTATTTCTTTCCGTTCCCTAACCCTAACGCTAGCCCAGAATAGAAACCCAGTACCAGCCCTAAACCTTACCCAACGCCGTACCCTACTCCTGGCCCGTACGCTGGCACTGACCCATGCGTCACCACGTAGCCTGCCACTCCCACGTTTCCGTACCCTCACCTGTGCCCTAAGCCTTGCCGTTCCCTAAGCCTAACCCTAGCCCGGAACAGAAACCCAGCACCAGCCCTACACCTTACCCTATGCCGTACCCTGCTCCTGGCCCATACGCTGGCACTGACCCGTGCGGCATCACGTAGCCTGCCTCTCCCACGTTTCCGTACCCTCACCTGTGCCCTAAGACTTGCCGTTCCCTAACCCTAACCATAGACCGGAATGGAAAACCACCACCAGCCCTACACCTTACCCTACGCTGTAGCCTACTCCTAACCCGTACGCTGGCACTGACCCGTGCGTCAGAACGTAGCCTGACCCTCCCACGTTTCAGTACCCTCACCTGTTCCCTAAGCCTTACTGTTCCCTAACCCTAACCCTAGCCCGAAAAGGAAACCCACCACCAGCCCTACACGTTACCCAACGCCGTTGCCTACTGCTGGCCTGTATGCTGGCACTGACCCATGCGTCAGCAAATAGCCTGACCCTCCCACGTTTCCGTACCCTCACCTGTGCCCAAAGGCTTGTCGTTCTCTAACACTAACCCAAGCCCGGATCGGAAACACACCACCAGCCCTAAAAGTTACCCGACGCCGTACCCTAATTCTGGCCCGTACGCTGGCACTGACCCGTGCATCACCACGTAGCCTGCCCCTCCCACGTTTCCGTACCCTCACCTGTGCCCTAAGCCTTGCCGTTCCCTAACCCTAACCATAGCCCGGAACGGAAACCCACCACCACCCTACACCTTACCCTACACCGTAACCTACTCCTGGCCCATACACTGGCACTGACCCGTGCGTCAGCACGTAGTCTGACCCGCCCACGTTTCCGTACCCTCACCTATGCCCTAAGACTTGCCGTTCCCTAACCCTAACCCTAGCCCGGAACAGAAACCCACCACCAGCCCTACACCTTACCCTACGCCGTATCCTACTCCAGGCCCGTATGCAGGCACTGACCCGTGCGTCAGCACGTAGCCTGCCTCTCCCACGTTTCCGTACCCTCACCTGTGCCCTAAGCCTTGCCGTTGCCTAACCCTAACCCTAGCCCGGAACGCAAAGCCACCAACAGCCCTACACCTTACCCTACGCCGTACCCGACTCCTGGCCCGTACGCTGGCACTGACCTGTGCGTCAGCAAATAGGCTGACCCTCCCACGTTTCCGTACCCTCACCTGTGCCCTATGCCTTGCCGTTCCCTAACCCTAACCCTAGCCCTGAATGGAAACCCACCACCAGCCCTACACCTTACCCTACGCCGTACCCGACACCTGGCCCGTACGCTGGCACTAACCCGTGCGTCAGCACGTAGCCTGCCTCTCCCACGTCTCCATAGCCTCGCCTGTTCCCTAAGCCTTGCCGTTCCCTAAACGTAACCCTAGCCCGGAATGGAAACCCACCACCAGCCCTACACCTTAAACTACGCCGTACCCTACTTCTGGCCCGTACACTGGCACTGACACGTGCGTCAGCACGTAGCCTGCCTCTCCAACGTTTCCGTACCCACACCGGTGCCCTAAGCGTTGCCATTCCCTAACCCTAACCCTAGCCCTGAAAGGAAACTCACCACCATCCCTACACCTTAACTTACGCTCTACCCTTCTCCTGGCCGGTACGCTGGCACTGACCCGTGCGTCAGCATGTAGCCTGACCCTCCCACGTTTCCGTACCCTCAACTATGCCCTAAGCCTTACCGTTACCTAAACCTAACCCTAGCCCGGAACAGAAACCCACCACAGCCCTCCACCTTACCCTACACCGTACCCTGCTCCTGGCCCATACGCTGGCACTGACCCGTGCGGCAGCACGTAGCCTGCCTCTCCCACGTTTCCGTACCCTCGCCTGTGCCCTAAGCCTTGCCGTTCCCTAACCCTAACTCTAACCCGGAACGGAAACCCACCACCATCCCTACACCTTACCCTATGCCGTAGCCTACTCCTGGCCCGTACGCTGGCACTAATCCGTGCGGCAGCACGTAGCCTGCCTCTCCCACGTTTCCGTACCCTCGCCTGTGCCCTTAGCCTTGCCGTTCCCTAAACCTAACCCTAGCCCAGAACGGAAACCCACCACCAGCCCTACACCTTACCCTACGCTCTAACCTTCTCCTGGCCCATACACTGGCACTGACCCGTGCGTCAGCATGTAGCCTGACCGTCCCACGTTTCCATAACCTCAACTGTGCCCTAAGCCTTGCTGTTCCCTAAACCTAACCCTAGACCGGAACGGAAACCCACCACCAGCCCTCCACCTTACCATACACCGTACCCTGCTCCTGGCCCATACGCTGGCACTGACCCGTGCGTCAGCACGTAGCCTGCCTCTCCCACGTTTCCGTACCCTCACCTGTGCCCTAAGACTTGCCGTTGGCTAACCCTAACCCTAGCCCGGAATGGAAACCCACCACCAACCCTACACCTTACCCTACGCCGTACCCTACTCGTGGCCCGTACACTGGCAGTAACCCGTGTGTAAACACGTAGCCCGCCTCTCCCACGTATCCGTAGCCTCACCTGTGCCCTAAGCCTTGCCGTTCCCTAACCCTAACCCTAGCCCAGATCGGAAACCCACCACCAGCACTAAACCTTACCCAACGCCGTACCCTACTCCTGGCCCCTACGCTGGCACTGACCCGTGCGTCAGCACGTAGCCTGCCCCTCCCACGTTTCCGTACCCACAACTGTGCCCTAAGCCTTGTCATTCCCTAACCCTAACCCTAGCCCGGAACGGAAACCCACCACCACCCCTACACCTTACCCTATGCCGTAGCCGACTCCTGAACCGTACGCTGGCACGGAACCATACGTCAGCACGTAGCCTGCCTCTCCCACGTTTCCGTACCCTCACCTGTGCCCTAAGACTTGCCGTAATCTAACGCTAACCCTAGCCCGGAAAAGAAACCCACCACCAGCCCTATACCTTACCCGACGCCGTACCCTACTCCTGGCCCGTACGCTGGCACGGACCCGTGCGTCAGCACGTAGCCTGCCTCTCCCACGGTTCCGTACCCTCACCTGTACCCTAAGCATTGCCGTTCCCTAACCCTAACCCTAGCCCGGAACGGAAAACCAGCACCAGCCCTACACCTTACCCTATGCCATACCGTACTCCTGGCCCGTACAATGGCACTGACCCGTGCGTAAGCATGTAGCCTGACCCTCCCACGTTTCAGTACCCTCACATGTGCCCTAAGCCTTGCCGTTCCCTAACACTAACCCTAGACCGGAACGGAAACCCACCACCGGGCATACGCCTTACCCTAGGCCGTAGCCTGCACCTGGCCCGTACGCTGGCATTGACCTATGCGTCAGCACGTAACAGGACCCTCCCACGTTTCCGTAACCTCACCTGTGCCCTAAGTCTTTCGTTCCCTAACCCTAAAACTAGCCCGGAATGGAAACCCACCACCAGCCCTATACCTTACCCGACGCCGTACCCTACTCCTGGCCCGTACGCTGGCACGGACCCGTGCGTCAGCATGTACCCTGCCTCTCCCACGTTTCCATACCCTCACCTGTACCCTAAGCCTTGCCGTTCCCTAACCCTAACACTAGCCCCGAACAGAAACCCACCACCAGCCCTACACCTTACCCTACGCCGTACCTTACTCCTGGCCCGGACGCTGGCACTGACCCATGCCTCAGCAAGTAGCCTGACCCCCCCACGTTTCCGTACCCTCACCTGTTCCCTAAGCCTTGCCGTTCCCTAACTCTAACCCTAGCCCAGAAAGGAAACCCACCACCAGCCTTAAACCTTACCCTACGCCGTTGCCTACTCCTGGCCTGTACGCTGGCACTAAACCGTGCGTCAGCACATAGCCTGACCCTACCCCGTTTCCATATCCGCACCTGTGTCCTAAGCCTTGCCATTCCATAACCCTAACCCTAGCCCCGAATGGAAAACGACCACCAGCCCTACACCTTACGCTACGCCGTACCCTACTCCTGGCCCGTACGCTGGCACGGACCCGTACGTGGGCACCTAGCCTGACCTTCCCAGGTTTCCGTACCCTCACCTGTGCCCTATTCCTTTCCGTTCCCTAACCCTAAAGCTAGCCCGGAATAGAAACCCAGCACCAGCCCTACACCTTACCCAACGCCGTACCCTACTCCTGGCCCGTACGCTGGCACTGACCCCTGCGTCACCACGTAGCCTGCCACTCCCACGTTTCCATACCCTCACCTGTGCCCTAAGCTTTGCCGTTCCCTAAGCCTAACCCTAGCCCGGAACAGAAACCCAGCACCAGCCCTAAACCTTACCCTATGCCGTACCCTGCTCCTGGCCGATACGCTGGCACTGACCCGTGCGGCATCACGTAGCCTGCCTCTCCCACGTTTCCGTACCCTCACCTGTGCCCTAAGACTTGCCGTTCCCTAACCCTAACCATAGCCCGGAATGGAAAACCACCACCAGCCCTAAACCTTACCCTATGCCGTACCCTACTCCTGGCCCGTACGCTGGCACTGACAAGTGCGTCAGCACGAAGCCTGCCCCTCCCACGTTTCCATACGCTCACCGGTGCCCTAAGCGTTGCCATTCCCTAACCCTAACCCTAGCCATGAACGGAAACTCACCACCATCCCTACACCTTAACCTACGCTGTACCCTTCTCCTGGCCGCTACGCTGGCACTGACACGTGCGTCAGCATGTAGCCTGACCCTCCCACGTTTCCGTACCCTCAACTATGCCCTAAGCCTTACCGTTACCTAAACCTAACCCTAGCCCGGAACGGAAACCCACCACAGCCCTCCACCTTACCCTACACCGTACCCTGCTCCTGGCCCATACGCTGGCACTGACCCGTGCGGCAGCACGTAGCCTGCCTCTCCCACGTTTCCGTACCCTCACCTGTGCCCTAAGACTTGCCGTTCCCTAACCCTAACCCTAGCCCGGAACGGAAAACCACCACCAGCCCTACACCTTGCCCTACGCCGTTGCGTACAACTGGCCCGTACCCTGAAACTGACCCGTGCGTCAGCACGTAGCCTCCCTCTCCCACGTTTTCGTACCCTCACCTGTGCCCTAAGCCTTTCGGTTCCCTAACACTAACCTTAGCCCGGAACGGAAACCCACCACCATCCGTACACCTTACCCTAAGCCGTAGCCTAATCCAGGCCCGTACGCTGGCACAGACCCGTGCATTGTCACGTAGCCTGATCCTCCCACGTTTCCGTACCATCACCTGTGCCCTAAGCCTTGCCATTCCCTAACCCTAACCCTAGCCCAGATCGGAAACCCACCACCAGCCCTAAACCTTACCCGACGCCGTACCCTACTTCTGTCCCGTACGCTGGCACTGACCCGTGCGTCAGAACGTAGCCTGACCCTCCCACGTTTCCGTACCCTCACCTGTTCCCTAAGCCTTACTGTTCCCTAACCCTAACCCAAGACCGGAACGGAAACCCACCACCAACCTACACCTTACCCTACGCCGTACCCTACTCCTGGCCTGTACGCTGGCACTGACCCGTGCGTCAGTACGTAGCCTGACCCTCCCACGTTTCCGTACCCTCACCTGTACCCTAAGACTTGCAGTTCCGTAACCCTAACCCTAGCCCGGAACGGAAACCCACGACCAGCCCTACACCTTACCCTGCGCCGTAGCCTACACCTGACCCGTACGCTGACACTGACCCGTGCGTCAGCACATAGCCTGCCTCTCCAACGTTTCCGTACTGTCACCTGTGCCCTAAGCCTTGCCGTTCCCTTCCTCTAACCCTAGCATGGAAAGGAAACCTACCACCAGCCCTACACCTTACCCTACGCTGTTGCCTACTCCTGGCCTGTATGCTGGCAGTGAACCGTGCGTCAGCACATAGCCTGACCCTTCCACGTTTCCGTACCCTCACCTGTGCCCTAAGGCTTGTCGTCCCCTAACACTAACCCTAGCCCAGAACAGGAACCCACCACCAGCTCTACACATTACCCTATGCCATAGCCTACTCCAGGCCCAAACGCTGGCACTGATCCGTGCGTCAGCACGTAGCCTGAACCTCCCACGTTTCCGTACCCTCACCTGTGCCATAAGCCTTGGCGTTCCATAACCCTAACCCTAGCTCCGAACGGAAACACACCACCAGCCCTACACCTTACCCTACACCGTAGCCTACTCCTGGCCCATACGCTGGCACTGACCCGTGCGTCAGCACGTAGCCTGCCCCTCCCACGTTTCCGTACCCTCACCTGTGCCCTAAGCCTTGCCGTTGTCTAACCCTAACCCTAGCCCGGAACGCAAAGCCACCAACAGCCCTACACCTTACCCTACGCCGAACCCGACTCCTGGCCCGTAGGCTGGCACTGACCTGTGCGTTAGCACGTAGCCTGACCCTCCCACGTTTCCGTACCCTCACCTGTGCCCTAGGCCTTGCCATTCCCTAACCGTAACCCTAGCCCGGAACGGAAACCCACCACCAGCCCTACACCTTACCCTAAACCGTAGCCTACTCCTGGCCAGTACGCTGGCACTGACCCTTGCGTCAGCACGTAGCCTCACCCTCCCACGTTTCCATACCCTCATCTGTTCCCTAAGAATTGCCGTTCCCTAACCCTAACCCTAGCCCGAAACAGAAAACCACCACCAGCCCTACACCTTACCCTACGCCGTACCGTACTCCTGGCCCGTACACTGGCACTGACCTGTGCTTAAGCATGTAGCCTGCCTCTCCCACGTTTCCATACCCTCACCTGTGCCCTAAGCCTTGCCGTTCCCTAACACTAACCCTAGCCCGGAACGGAAACCCACCACCGGGCATACGCCTTACCCTAGGCCGTAGCCTGCACCTGGCCCGTACACTGGCACGGACCCATGCGTCAGCACGTAGCATGACCCTCCCCCGTTTCCGTAACGTCACCTGTGCCCTAAGTCTTCCGTTCCCTAACCCTAACCCTAGCCCGGAACGGAAACCCACAACCAGCCCTACACCTTACCCGACGCCGTACCCTCCTCCTGGCCCGTACGCTGGCACTAATCCGTGCGTCAGCACGTAGCCTGCCTCTCCGCCGTTTCCGTACCCTCACCTGTACCCTAAGCCTTGCCGTTCCCTAACCCTAACACTACCCCGGAATGGCAACCCACCACCAACCCTACACCTTACCCTATGCCCTAGCCTACTCCTGGCCCGTACGCTGGCACTGACCCTTGCGTCAGCATGTAGCCTGCATCTGCCACGTTTCCATACCCTCACCTGTGCCCTAAGCCTTGCCGTTCCGTAACCCTAACCCTAGCCCGGTACGGAAAACCACCACCAGCCCTACACCTTTCCCATCGCAGTACCCTACTCCTGCCCAGTACGCGGCACTGACCCGTGCGTCAGTACGTAGCCTGCCTCTCCCACGTTTCCGTACCCTCACATGTGCCCTAAGCCTTGCCGTTCCCTAACCCTAACACTAGCCAGGAAGGGAAACCCACCACCAGCCCTACACCTTACCCTACGCCGTACCTTACTCCTGGCCCGGACGCTGGCACTGACCCATGCCTCAGCATGTAGCATGACCCTCCCACGTTCCCGTACTCTCACCTGTATCCTAAGCCTTGCCGTTCCCTAACCCTAACCCTAGCCCGGAACGGAAACCCACCACCAGCCCTACACCTTACCATAAGCCGTACCCTACTCCTGGCCCGTACGCTGGCACTGACTCGTGCGTCAGCATGTAGCCTGACCCTCCCACGTTTCTGTACCCTCACTTGTGCCCTAAGCCTTGCCGTTCCCTAACCCTGACCCTAGCCCGGAACGGAAACCCAGCACCAGCCGTACACCTTACACTACGCCGTACCTTACTCCTGGCCCGTACGCTGGCACTGACCCGTACGTCAGCACATAGCCTGATCCTCCCACGTTTCCGTACCCTCACATGTGTGCTAAGCCTTGCCATACCCTAACGCTAACCCTAGCCCGGAACGGAAACCCAGCACCAGCCCTACACCTTACCCTGTGCCGTACCCTACTCCTGGCCCGTACGATGGCACTGAGCCGTGCGTCAGCACGTAGCCTGACCCTTCCATGTTTCCGTGCACTCACCTGTTCGCTAAGCCTTGCCGTTCCCTACCCCTAACCCTAGCCCGGAATGGAAACCCACCACCAGCCCTACACCATACCCTACGCCGTAACCTATTCTTGGCCCGTACGCTGGCACTGACCCGTGCGTCAGCATGTAGCCTGACCCTCCCACGTTTCCGTACCCTCAGCTGTGCCCTAAGCCTTGCCGTTCCCTAACCCTAACCCTAGCCCGGAAAGGAAACCCACCACCAGCCCTACACCTTACCCTACGCCATTGCCTACACCTGGCCTGTACGCTGGCACTGACCCCTGCGTCACCACATACCCTGACCCTCCCACGTATCCGTACCCTCAACTGTTCCCTAAGCCTTGCCGTTCCCTAACCCTAACCCTAGTCCGGAACGGAAACCCACCAACCGCCCTACACCTTACCCTACGCCGTAACCTATTCTTGGCCCGTACGCTGGCACTGACCCGTGCGTCAGCATGTAGCCTGACCCTCCCACGTTTCCGTACCGTCACCTGTGCCCTAAGCCTTGCCGTTCCCTAACCCTAACCCTAGCCCGGAACGGGAACACACCACCAGCCCTACACCTTACCCTATGCCGTAGCCTACTCCTGGCCCGTACGCTGGCACTAAGCCGTGCGTCAGCACGTAGCCTGCCTCTCCCACGTTTCCGTACCCTCAACTATGCCCTAAGCCTTACCGTTACCTAAACCTAACCCTAGCCCGGAACGGAAACCCACCACCAGCCCTACACCTTACCTTTCGTGGTACCCTACTCCTGGCATGTACGCTGGCACTGACCCGTGCATCAGCACGTAGCCTGCCTCTCCCACGTTTCTGTACCCTCACCTGTGCCCTAAGCCTTGCCGTTCGCTAACCCTAACCCTAGCCCGGAATGGAAACCCACCACCAACCCTACACCTTACCCTATGCCGTACCCTACTCCTGGCCCGTACACTGGCACTAACCCGTGTGTAAACACGTAGCCCGCCTCTCCCACGTTTCCGTACCCTCACCTCTGCCCTAAGCCTTGCCGTTCCCTAACCCTAACCGTAGCCCTGAACGGAAACTCACCACCATCCCTACACCTTAACCTACGCTGTACCCTTCTCCTGGCCGCTACGCTGGCACTGACACGTGCGTCAGCATGTAGCCTGACCCTCCCACGTTTCCGTACCCTCAACTATGCCCTAAGCCTTACCGTTACCTAAACCTAACCCTAGCCCAGAACGGAAACCCACCACAGCCCTCCACCTTACCCTACACCGTACCCTGCTCCTGGCCCATACGCTGGCACTGACCCGTGCGGCAGCACGTAGCCTGCCTCTCCCACGTTTCCGTACCCTCACCTGTGCCCTAAGACTTGCCGTTCCCTAACCCTAACCCTAGCCCGGAACGGAAAACCACCACCAGCCCTACACCTTGCCCTACGCCGTTGCGTACAACTGGCCCGTACCCTGAAACTGACCCGTGCGTCAGCACGTAGCCTCCCTCTCCCACGTTTTCGTACCCTCACCTGTGCCCTAAGCCTTTCGGTTCCCTAACACTAACCTTAGCCCGGAACGGAAACCCACCACCATCCATACACCTTACCCTAAGCCGTAGCCTAATCCAGGCCCGTACGCTGGCACAGACCCGTGCATTGTCACGTAGCCTGACCCTCCCACGTTTCCGTACCATCACCTGTGCCCTAAGCCTTGCCATTCCCTAACCCTAACCCTAGCCCAGATCGGAAACCCACCACCAGCCCTAAACCTTACCCGACGCCGTACCCTACTTCTGTCCCGTACGCTGGCACTGACCCGTGCGTCAGAACGTAGCCTGACCCTCCCACGTTTCCGTACCCTCACCTGTTCCCTAAGCCTTACTGTTCCCTAACCCTAACCCAAGACCGGAACGGAAACCCACCACCAACCTACACCTTACCCTACGCCGTACCCTACTCCTGGCCTGTACGCTGGCACTGACCCGTGCGTCAGTACGTAGCCTGACCCTCCCACGTTTCCGTACCCTCACCTGTACCCTAAGACTTGCAGTTCCGTAACCCTAACCCTAGCCCGGAACGGAAACCCACGACCAGCCCTACACCTTACCCTGCGCCGTAGCCTACACCTGACCCGTACGCTGACACTGACCCGTGCGTCAGCACATAGCCTGCCTCTCCAACGTTTCCGTACCGTCACCTGTGCCCTAAGCCTTGCCGTTCCCTACCTCTAACCCTAGCATGGAAAGGAAACCTACCACCAGCCCTACACCTTACCCTACGCTGTTGCCTACTCCTGGCCTGTACGCTGGCACTGACGCGTGCGTCAGCATGTAGCCTAACCCTCCCACGTTTCCGTACCCTCACCTATGCCCTAAGACTTGCCGTTCACTAACCCTAACCCTAGCCCAGAACAGGAACCCACCACCAGCTCTACACATTACCCTATGCCATAGCTTACTCCAGGCCCATACGCTGGCACTGATCCGTGCGTCATCACGTAGCCTGAACCTCCCACGTTTCCGTACCCTCACCTGTGCCCTAAGCCTTGCCGTTCCATAACCCTAACCCTAGGTCCGAACAGAAACACACCACCAGCCCTACACCTTACCCTACACCGTAGCCTACTCCTGGCCCATACGCTGGCACTGACCCGTGCGTCAGCACGTAGCCTGCCCCTCCCACGTTTCCGTACCCTCACCTGTGCCCTAAGCCTTGCCGTTGTCTAACCCTAACCCTAGCCCGGAACGCAAAGCCACCAACAGCCCTACACCTTACCCTACGCCGTACCCGACTCCTGGCCCGTAGGCTGGCACTGACCTGTGCGTTAGCACGTAGCCTGACCCTCCCACGTTTCCGTACCCTCACCTGTGCCCTAGGCCTTGCCATTCCCTAACCGTAACCCTAGCCTGGAACGGAAACCCACCACCAGCCCTACACCTTACCCTAAACCGTAGCCTACTCCTGGCCAGTACGCTGGCACTGACCCTTGCGTCAGCACGTAGCCTCACCCTCCCACGTTTCCATACCCTCATCTGTTCCCTAAGAATTGCCGTTCCCTAACCCTAACCCTAGCCCGAAACGGAAAACCACCACCAGCCCTACACCTTACCCTACGCCGTACCGTACTCCTGGCCCATACACTGGCACTGACCTGTGCTTAAGCATGTAGCCTGACTCTCCCACGTTTCCATACCCTCACCTGTGCCCTAAGCCTTGCCGTTCCCTAACACTAACCCTAGCCCCGAACGGAAACCCACCACCGGGCATACGCCTTACCCTAGGCCGTAGCCTGCACCTGGCCCGTACACTGGCACGGACCCATGCGTCAGCACGTAGCATGACCCTCCCCCGTTTCCGTAACGTCACCTGTGCCCTAAGTCTTCCGTTCCCTAACCCTAACCCTAGCCCGGAATGGAAACCCACAACCAGCCCTACACCTTACCCGACGCCATACCCTCCTCCTGGCCCGTACGCTGGCACTAATCCGTGCGTCAGCACGTAGCCTGCCTCTCCGCCGTTTCCGTACCCTCACCTGTACCCTAAGCCTTGCCGTTCCCTAACCCTAACACTACCCCGGAATGGCAACCCACCACCAACCCTACACCTTACCCTATGCCCTAGCCTACTCCTGGCCCGTACGCTGGCACTGACCCTTGCGTCAGCATGTAGCCTGCATCTGCCACGTTTCCATACCCTCACCTGTGCCCTAAGCCTTGCCGTTCCGTAACCCTAACCCTAGCCCGGTACGGAAAACCACCACCAGCCCTACACCTTTCCCAACGCCGTACCCTACTCCTGCCCAGTACGCGGCACTGACCCGTGCGTCAGTACGTAGCCTGCCTCTCCCACGTTTCCGTACCCTCACATGTGCCCTAAGCCTTGCCGTTCCCTAACCCTAACACTAGCCAGGAAGGGAAACCCACCACCAGCCCTACACCTTACCCTACGCCGTACCTTACTCCTGGCCCGGACGCTGGCACTGACCCATGCCTCAGCATGTAGCATGACCCTCCCACGTTCCCGTACTCTCACCTGTATCCTAAGCCTTGCCGTTCCCTAACCCTAACCCTAGCCCGGAACGGAAACCCACCACCAGCCCTACACCTTACCATAAGCCGTACCCTACTCCTGGCCCGTACGCTGACACTGACTCGTGCGTCAGCATGTAGCCTGACCCTCCCACGTTTCTGTACCCTCACTTGTGCCCTAAGCCTTGCCGTTCCCTAACCCTGACCCTAGCCCGGAACGGAAACCCAGCACCAGCCGTACACCTTACACTACGCCGTACCTTACTCCTGGCCCGTACGCTGGCACTGACCCGTACGTCAGCACATAGCCTGATCCTCCCACGTTTCCGTACCCTCACCTGTGTGCTAAGCCTTGCCATACACTAACGCTAACCCTAGCCCGGAACGGAAACCCAGCACCAGCCCTACACCTTACCCTGTGCCGTACCCTATTCCTGGCCCGTACGATGGCACTGAGCCATGCGTCAGCACGTAGCCTGAACCTCCCACGTTTCCGTACCCTCACCTGTGCCCTAAGCCTTGCCGTTCCCTAACCCTAACCCTAGCCCGGAACGGAAACCCACCACCAGCCCTACACCTTACCCTACACCGTAACCTACTCCTGGCCCGTACGCTGGCACTGACCCGTGCGTCAGCACATAGCCTGCCTCTCCCACGTTTCCGTACCCTCACCTGTGCCCTAAGCGTTGCAGTTCCCTAACCCTAACCCTAGCCCGGAACGGAAACCCACCACCAGCCCTACACCTTACCCTACGCCGTACCCGACACCTGGCCCGTATGCTGGCACTGACCCGTGTGTCCCGACGTAGCCTGACCCACCCACGTTTCCGTACCCTCACCTGTACCCTAAGCCTTGTCGTTCCCTACCCCTAACCCTAGCCCGGAACGGAAACCCACCACCAGCCCTACACCTTACCCTACGCCGTACCCGACACCTGGCCCGTACGCTGGCACTAACCCGTGCGTCAGCACGTAGCCTGCCTCTCCCACGTCTCCGTACCCTCGCCTGTTCCCTAAGACTTGCCGTTCCCTAAACGTAAACCCAGCCCGGAAAGGAAACCCACCACCAGCCCTACACCTTGCCCTACACCGTTGCCTACTCCTGGCCTGTATGCTGGCACTGACCCGTTCGTCAGCAAATTGCCTGACCCTCCCACGTTTCCGTACCCTCACCTGTGCCCTAAGGCTTGTCGTTCTCTAACCCTAACCCTAGCCAGGAACGGAAACCCAGCACCAGCCCTAAACGTTACCCGACGCCGTACCCAACTTCTGGCCCGTACGCTGGCACTAACCCGTGCGCCAGCATGTAGCCTGACCCTCCAACGTTTCCGTACCCTCACCTGTGCCCTAAGACTTGCCGTTCCCTAACCCTAACCCTAGCCCGGAACGGAAACCCACCACCAGCCCTACACCTTAAACTACGCCGTACCCTACTTCTGGCCCATACACTGGCACTGACCCGTGCGTCAGCACGTAGCCTGCCTCTCCAACGTTTCCGTACCCTCACCGGTGCCCTAAGCCTTGCCATTCCCTAACCCTAACCCTAAACCTTAACGGAAACTCACCACCATCCCTACACCTTAACCTACGCTGTACCCTTCTCCTGGCTGGTACGGTGGCAATGACCCGTGCGTCAGCCTGTAGCCTGACCCTCCCACGTTTCCGTACCCTCACCTGTTCCCTAAGTCTTGCCGTTCCCTAACCCTAACCCTAGCCCGGAAAGGAAACCCACCACCAGCCCTACACCTTACCCTGTGCCGTACCCTACTCCTGGCCCGTACGATGGCACTGAGCCGTGCGTCAGCACGTAGCCTGACCCTTCCATGTTTCCGTACACTCACCTGTTCGCTAAGCCTTGCCATTCCCTAACCCTAACCCTAGCCCGGAACGGAAACCCACCACCAGCCCTACACCTTACCCTGTGCCGTACCCTACTCCTGGCCCGTACGATGGCACTGAGCCGTGCGTCAGCACGTAGCCTGACCCTTCCATGTTTCCGTGCACTCACCTGTTCGCTAAGCCTTGCCGTTCCCTACCCCTAACCCTAGCCCGGAATGGAAACCCACCACCAGCCCTACACCATACCCTACGCCATACCGTACTGCTGGCACGTATGCTACCACTGACCCGTGTGTCAGCACGTAGCCTGCCTCTGCCACGTTTCCGTACCCTCGCCTGTGCCCTAAGCCTTGCCGTTCCCTAACCCTAACTCTAGCCCGGAACGGGAACCCACCACCAGCCCTACACCTTACCCTATGCCGTAGCCTACTCCTCGCCCGTACGCTGGCACTAAGCCGTGCGTCAGCACGTAGCCTGCCTCTCCCACGTTTCCGTACCCTCAACTATGCCCTAAGCCTTACCGTTACCTAAACCTAACCCTAGCCCGGAACGGAAACCCACCACCAGCCCTACACCTTACCTTTCGTAGTACCCTACTCCTGGCATGTACGCTGGCACTGACCCGTGCGTCAGCACGTAGCCTGCCTCTCCCACGATTCCGTAACCTCACCTGTGCCCTAAGCCTTGCCGTTCGCTAACCCTAACCCTAGCCCGGAATAGAATCCCACCACCAACCCTACACCTTACCCTACGCCGTACCCTACTCCTGGCCCGTACACTGGCAGTAACCCGTGTGTAAACACGTAGCCCGCCTCTCCCACGTTTCCGTAGCCTCACCTCTGCCCTAAGCCTTGCCGTTCCCTAACCCTAACCCTAGCCTGAAACGGAAAACCACCACCAGCCCTACACCTTACCCTACGCCGTACCCTACACTTGGCCCGTACGCTGGCACTGACCCGTGCGTCAGCACGTAGCCTGCCCCTCCCACGTTTCCGTACCCACAACTGTGCCCTAAGCCATGTCATTCCCTAACCCTAACCCTAGCCCGGAACGGAAACCCACCACCACCCCTACACCTTACCCTATGCCGTAGCCTACTCCTGAACCGTACGCTGGCACGGAACCATACGTCAGCACGTAGCCTGCCTCTCCCACGTTTCCGTACCCTCACCTGTACCCTAAGCCTTGCCGTTCCCTAACCCTAACACTAGCCCCGAACAGAAACCCACCACCAGCCCTACACCTTACCCTACGCTGAACCTTACTCCTGGCCCGGACGCTGGCACTGACCCATGCCTCAGCAAGTAGCCTGACCCTCCCACGTTTCCGTACCCTCACCTGTTCCCTAAGCCTTGCCGTTCCCTAACTCTAACCCTAGCCCACAAAGGAAACCCACCACAAGCCCTAAACCTTACCCT
This sequence comes from Mesoplodon bidens, assembly GCF_964165515.1. Taxonomy (NCBI): domain Eukaryota; kingdom Metazoa; phylum Chordata; class Mammalia; order Artiodactyla; family Ziphiidae; genus Mesoplodon; species Mesoplodon bidens. The sequence goes on from NC_138177.1 coordinate 332,875, forward strand.
ACGCCGTTGCCTATTCCTGGCCTGTACGCTGGCACTAAACCGTGCGTCAGCACATAGCCTGACCCTACGACGTTTCCATATCCTCACCTGTGTCCTTGCCATTCCATAACCCTAGCCCTAGCCCCGAATGGAAAACGACCACCAGCCCTACACCTTACACTACGCCGTACCCTACTCCTGGCCCGTACGCTGGCACGGATCCGTGCGTTGGCACGTAGCCTGACCTTCCCAGGTTTCCGTACCCTCACCTGTGCCCTATTCCTTTCCGTTCCCTAACCCTAACGCTAGCCCGGAATAGAAACCCAGCACCAGCCCTACACCTTACCCTATGCCGTACCCTGCTCCTGGCCCTTACGCTGGCACTGAACCGTGCGGCATCACGTAGCCTGCCTCTCCCACGTTTCCGTAGCCTCACCTCTGCCCTAAGACTTGCCGTTCCCTAACCCTAACCATAGCCCGGAACGGAAACCCACCACCATCCGTACACCTTACCCTAAGCCGTAGCCTAATCCAGGCCCGTACGCTGGCACAGACCCGTGCATTGTCACGTAGCCTGACCCTCCCACGTTTCCGTACCATCACCTGTGCCCTAAGCCTTGCCATTCCCTAACCCTAACCCTCGCCCAGATCGGAAACCCACCACCAGCCCTAAACCTTACCCGACGCCGTACCCTACTTCTGTCCCGTACGCTGGCACTGACCCGTGCGTCAGAACGTAGCCTGACCCTCCCACGTTTCCGTACCCTCACCTGTTCCCTAAGCCTTACTGTTCCCTAACCCTAACCCAAGACCGGAACGGAAACCCACCACCAACCTACACCTTACCCTACGCCGTACCCTACTCCTGGCCTGTACGCTGGCACTGACCCGTGCGTCAGTACGTAGCCTGACCCTCCCACGTTTCCGTACCCTCACCTGTACCCTAAGACTTGCAGTTCCGTAACCCTAACCCTAGCCCGGAACGGAAACCCACGACCAGCCCTACACCTTACCCTGCGCCGTAGCCTACACCTGACCCGTACGCTGACACTGACCCGTGCGTCAGCACATAGCCTGCCTCTCCAACGTTTCCGTACCGTCACCTGTGCCCTAAGCCTTGCCGTTCCCTACCTCTAACCCTAGCATGGAAAGGAAACCTACCACCAGCCCTACACCTTACCCTACGCAGTTGCCTACTCCTGGCCTGTATGCTGGCAGTGAACCGTGCGTCAGCACATAGCCTGACCCTTCCACGTTTCCGTACCCTCACCTGTGCCCTAAGGCTTGTCGTCCCCTAACCCTAACCCTAGCCCAGAACAGGAACCCACCACCAGCTCTACACATTACCCTATGCCATAGCCTACTCCAGGCCCATACGCTGGCACTGATCCGTGTGTCAGCACGTAGCCTGAACCTCCCACGTTTCCGTACCCTCACCTGTGCCCTAAGCCTTGCCGTTCCATAACCCTAACCCTAGCTCCGAACAGAAACACACCACCAGCCCTACACCTTACCCTACACTGTAGCCTACTCCTGGCCCATACGCTGGCACTGACCCGTGCGTCAGCACGTAGCCTGCCCCTCCCACGTTTCCGTACCCTCACCTGTGCCCTAAGCCTTGCCGTTGTCTAACCCTAACCCTAGCCCGGAACGCAAAGCCACCAACAGCCCTACACCTTACCCTACGCCGTACCCGACTCCTGGCCCGTAGGCTGGCACTGACCTGTGCGTTAGCACGTAGCCTGACCCTCCCACGTTTCCGTACCCTCACCTGTGCCCTAGGCCTTGCCATTCCCTAACCGTAACCCTAGCCTGGAACGGAAACCCACCACCAGCCCTACACCTTACCCTAAACCGTAGCCTACTCCTGGCCAGTACGCTGGCACTGACCCTTGCGTCAGCACGTAGCCTCACCCTCCCACGTTTCCATACCTTCATCTGTTCCCTAAGAATTGCCGTTCCCTAACCCTAACCCTAGCCCGAAACGGAAAACCACCACCAGCCCTACACCTTACCCTACGCCGTACCGTACTCCTGGCCCATACACTGGCACTGACCTGTGCTTAAGCATGTAGCCTGACGCTCCCACGTTTCCATACCCTCACCTGTGCCCTAAGCCTTGCCGTTCCCTAACACTAACCCTAGCCCGGAACGGAAACCCACCACCGGGCATACGCCTTACCCTAGGCCGTAGCCTGCACCTGGCCCGTACACTGGCACGGACCCATGCGTCAGCACGTAGCATGACCCTCCCCCGTTTCCGTAACGTCACCTGTGCCCTAAGTCTTCCGTTCCCTAACCCTAACCCTAGCCCGGAACGGAAACCCACCACCAGCCCTACACCTTACCCGACGCCGTACCCTCCTCCTGGCCCGTACGCTGGCACTAATCCGTGCGTCAGCACGTAGCCTGCCTCTCCGCCGTTTCCGTACCCTCACCTGTACCCTAAGCCTTGCCGTTCCCTAACCCTAACACTACCCCGGAATGGCAACCCACCACCAACCCTACACCTTACCCTATGCCCTAGCCTACTCCTGGCCCGTACGCTGGCACTGACCCTTGCGTCAGCATGTAGCCTGCATCTGCCACGTTTCCATACCCTCACCTGTGCCCTAAGCCTTGCCGTTCCGTAACCCTAACCCTAGCCCGGTACGGAAAACCACCACCAGCCCTACACCTTTCCCAACGCCGTACCCTACTCCTGCCCAGTACGCGGCACTGACCCGTGCGTCAGTACGTAGCCTGCCTCTCCCACGTTTCCGTACCCTCACATGTGCCCTAAGCCTTGCCGTTCCCTAACCCTAACACTAGCCAGGAAGGGAAACCCACCACCAGCCCTACACCTTACCCTACGCCGTACCTTACTCCTGGCCCGGACGCTGGCACTGACCCATGCCTCAGCATGTAGCATGACCCTCCCACGTTCCCGTACTCTCACCTGTATCCTAAGCCTTGCCGTTCCCTAACCCTAACCCTAGCCCGGAACGGAAACCCACCACCAGCCCTACACCTTACGATAAGCCGTACCCTACTCCTGGCCCGTACGCTGACACTGACTCGTGCGTCAGCATGTAGCCTGACCCTCCCACGTTTCTGTACCCTCACTTGTGCCCTAAGCCTTGCCGTTCCCTAACCCTGACCCTAGCCCGGAACGGAAACCCAGCACCAGCCGTACACCTTACACTACGCCGTACCTTACTCCTGGCCCGTACGCTGGCACTGACCAGTACGTCAGCACATAGCCTGATCCTCCCACGTTTCCGTACCCTCACCTGTGTGTTAAGCCTTGCCATACCCTAACGCTAACCCTAGCCCGGAACGGAAACCCAGCAACAGCCCTACACCTTACCCTGTGCCGTAACCTACTCCTGGCCCGTACGATGGCACTGAGCCATGCGTCAGCACGTAGCCTGAACCTCCCACGTTTCCGTACCCTCACCTGTGCCCTAAGCCTTGCCGTTCCCTAACCCTAACCCTAGCCCGGAACGGAAACCCACCACCAGCCCTACACCTTACCCTACACCGTAACCTACTCCTGGCCCGTACGCTGGCACTGACCCGTGCGTCAGCACATAGCCTGCCTCTCCCACGTTTCCGTACCCTCACCTGTGCCCTAAGCGTTGCAGTTCCCTAACCCTAACCCTAGCCCGGAACGGAAACCCACCACCAGCCCTACACCTTACCCTACGCCGTACCCGACACCTGGCCCGTATGCTGGCACTGACCCGTGTGTCCCGACGTAGCCTGACCCACCCACGTTTCCGTACCCTCACCTGTACCCTAAGCCTTGTCGTTCCCTACCCCTAACCCTAGCCCGGAACGGAAACCCACCACCAGCCCTACACCTTACCCTACGCCGTACCCGACACCTGGCCCGTACGCTGGCACTAACCCGTGCGTCAGCACGTAGCCTGCCTCTCCCACGTCTCCGTACCCTCGCCTGTTCCCTAAGCCTTGCCGTTCCCTAAACGTAAACCTAGCCCGGAAAGGAAACCCACCACCAGCCCTACACCTTGCCCTACACCGTTGCCTACTCCTGGCCTGTATGCTGGCACTGACCCGTTCGTCAGCAAATTGCCTGACCCTCCCACGTTTCCGTACCCTCACCTGTGCCGTAAGGCTTGTCGTTCTCTAACCCTAACCCTAGCCCGGAACGGAAACCCAGCACCAGCCCTAAACGTTACCCGACGCCGTACCCAACTTCTGGCCCGTACGCTGGCACTAACCCGTGCGCCAGCATGTAGCCTGACCCTCCAACGTTTCCGTACCCTCACCTGTGCCCTAAGACTTGCCGTTCCCTAACCCTAACCCTAGCCCGGAACGGAAACCCACCACCAGCCCTACACCTTAAACTACGCCGTACCCTACTTCTGGCCCATACACTGGCACTGACCCGTGCGTCAGCACGTAGCCTGCCTCTCCAACGTTTCCGTACCCTCACCGGTGCCCTAAGCCTTGCCATTCCCTAACCCTAACCCTAACCCTTAACGGAAACTCACCACCATCCCTACACCTTAACCTACGCTGTACCCTTCTCCTGGCTGGTACGGTGGCAATGACCCGTGCGTCAGCCTGTAGCCTGACCCTCCCACGTTTCCGTACCCTCACCTGTTCCCTAAGCCTTGCCGTTCCCTAACCCTAACCCTAGCCCGGAAAGGAAACCCACCACCAGCCCTACACCTTACCCTGTGCCGTACCCTACTCCTGGCCCGTACGATGGCACTGAGCCGTGCGTCAGCACGTAGCCTGACCCTTCCATGTTTCCGTACACTCACCTGTTCACTAAGCCTTGCCATTCCCTAACCCTAACCCTAGCCCGGAACGGAAACCCACCACCAGCCCTACACCTTACCCTGTGCCGTACCCTACTCCTGGCCCGTACGATGGCACTGAGCCGTGCGTCAGCACGTAGCCTGACCCTTCCATGTTTCCGTGCACTCACCTGTTCGCTAAGCCTTGCCTTTCCCTACCCCTAACCCTAGCCCGGAATGGAAACCCACCACCAGCCCTACACCATACCCTACGCCATACCGTACTGCTGGCACGTATGCTACCACTGACCCGTGTGTCAGCACGTAGCCTGCCTCTGCCACGTTTCCGTACCCTCGCCTGTGCCCTAAGCCTTGCCGTTCCCTAACCCTAACTCTAGCCCGGAACGGGAACCCACCACCAGCCCTACACCTTACCCTATGCCGTAGCCTACTCCTCGCACGTACGCTGGCACTAAGCCGTGCGTCAGCACGTAGCCTGCCTCTCCCACGTTTCCGTACCCTCAACTATTCCCTAAGCCTTACCGTTACCTAAACCTAACCCTAGCCCGGAACGGAAACCCACCACCAGCCCTACACCTTACCTTTCGTAGTACCCTACTCCTGGCATGTACGCTGGCACTGACCCGTGCGTCAGCACGTAGCCTGCCTCTCCCACGTTTCCGTAACCTCACCTGTGCCCTATTCCTTTCCGTTCCCTAACCCTAACGCTAGCCCGGAATAGAAACCCAGCACCAGCCCTACACCTTACCCTACGCCGTACCCTGCTCCTGGCCCATACGCTGGCACTGACCCGTGCGGCATCACGTAGCCTGCCTCTCCCACGTTTCCGTAGCCTCACCTCTGCCCTAAGACTTGCCGTTCCCTAACCCTAACCATAGCCCGGAACGGAAAACCACCACCAGCCCTACACATTACCCTACGCCGTACCCTACTCCTGGCCCGTACGCTGGCACTGACACGTGCGTCAGCACATAGCCTGCCCCTCCCACGTTTCCATACCCTCACCTGTGCCCTAAGCCTTGTCATTCCCTAAACCTAACCCTAGCCCGGAACAGAAACCCAACACCACCCCCACACCTTACCCTATGCCGTAGCCTAATCCTGACCCATACGCTGGCACGGAACCATGCGTCAGCACGTAGCCTGCCTCTCACACGTTTCCGTACTCTCACCTGTGCCCTAAAACTTGCCGTACCCTAACGCTAATCCTAGCCCGGAACGGAAACCCACCACCAACCCTACTCCTTACCCTACACCGTACCCTATTCCTGGCCCGTACGCTGGCACTGACCCGTGCGTCAGCACGTAGCCTGCCACTCCAAAGTTTCCATACCCTCACATGTGCCCTAAGCCTTGCCGTTCCCTAACCCTAACCCTAGCCCAGAAAGGAAACCCACCACAAGCCCTAAACCTTACCCTACGCCGTTGCCTACTCCTGGCCTGTACGCTGGCACTAAACCGTGCGTCAGCACATAGCCTGACCCTACGACGTTTCCATATCCTCACCTGTGTCCTAAGCCTTGCCATTCCATAACCCTAACCCTAGCCCCGAATGGAAAACGACCACCAGCCCTACACCTTACACTACGCCGTACCCTACTCCTGGCCCGTACGCTGGCACGGATCCGTGCGTTGGCACGTAGCCTGACCTTCCCAGGTTTCCGTACCCTCACCTGTGCCCTATTCCTTTCCGTTCCCTAACCCTAACGCTAGCCCGGAATAGAAACCCAGCACCAGCCCTACACCTTACCCAACGCCGTACCCTACTCCTGGCCGTACGCTGGCACTGACCCGTGCGTCACCAAGTAGCCTGCCACTCCCACGTTTCCATACGCTCACCTGTGCCCTAAGCCTTGCCGTTCCCTAAGCCTAACCCTAGCCCGGAACAGAAACCCAGCACCAGCCCTACACCTTACCCTACGCCGTACCCTGCTCCTGGCCCATACGCTGGCACTGACCCGTGCGGCATCACGTAGCCTGCCTCTCCCACGTTTCCGTACCGTCACCTGTGCCCTAAGACTTGCCGTTCCCTAACCCTAACCATAGCCCGGAACGGAAAACCACCACCAGCCCTACACATTACCCTACGCCGTACCCTACTCCTGGCCCGTACGCTGGCACTGACACGTGCGTCAGCACATAGCCTGCCCCTCCCACGTTTCCATACCCTCACCTGTGCCCTAAGCCTTGTCATTCCCTAAACCTAACCCTAGCCCGGAACAGAAACCCGACACCACCCCTACACCTTACCCTATGCCGTAGCCTAATCCTGACCCATACGCTGGCACGGAACCATGCGTCAGCACGTAGCCTGCCTCTCACACGTTTCCGTACCCTCACCTGTGCCCTAAAACTTGCCGTACTCTAACGCTAATCCTAGCCCGGAACGGAAACCCACCACCAGCCCTACTCCTTACCCTACGCCGTACCCTATTCCTGGCCCGTACGCTGGCACTGACCCGTGCGTCAGCACGTAGCCTGCCACTCCAAAGTTTCCGTACGCTCACATGTGCCCTAAGCCTTGCCGTTCCCTAACCCTAACCCTAGCCCAGAAAGGAAACCCACCACCAGCCCTACACCTTACCCTACGTTGAAGCCTACTCCTGGCCCGTACGCTGGCACTGACTTGTTCGTCATCACGTAGGCTGACCCTCCCACGTTTCTGTACCCTCACCTGTGCCCTAAGCCTTGCCGTTCCCTAAGCATAACCGTACCCGGGAACAGAAACCCACCAACAGCCCTACACCTTACCCTACGCTGTAGCCTAATCATAACCCGTACGCTGGCACTGACCCGTGCGTCAGAACGTAGCCTGACCCTCCCACGTTTCAGTACCCTCACCTGTTCCCTAAGCCTTACTGTTCCCTAACCCTAATCCTAGCCCAAAAAGGAAACCCACCACCAGCCCTACACGTTACCCAACGCCGTTGCCTACTCCTGGCCTGTATGCTGGCACTGACCCATGCGTCAGCAAATAGCCTGAACCTCCCACGTTTCCGTACCCTCACCTGTGCCCAAAGGCTTGTCGTTCTCTAACACTAACCCAAGCCCGGATCGGAAACACACCACCAGCCCTAAACGTTACCCGACGCCGTACCCTACTTCTGGCCCTTACGCTGGCACTGACCCGTGCGTCAGCATGTAGCCTGACCCTCCCACGTTTCTGTACCCTCACCTATGCCCTAAAACTTGCCGTTCCCTAACCCTCACCCTAGCCCGGAACGGAAACCCACCACCAGCCCTACACCTTACCCTACGCCGTACCCTAATCCTGGCCCGTACGCTGGCAGTGACCCGTGCGTCAGCACGTAGGCAGACCCTCCCACGTTTCCGTACCCTCACCTGTTCCGTAGGCCTTGCCATTCCCTAACCCTAACCCTAGCACGGAACGGAAACCCACCACCAGCCCTACACATTACCCTATGCCCTGGGCTACTACTGGCCCGTACACTGGCACTGACCCATGCGTCAGCATGTAGCCTGACCCTCCCACGTTTCCGTACCCTCACCTGTGCCCTAAGCCTTGCCTTTCCCTACTAACCCTAGCCCGGAACAGAAAACCACCATTACCCCTACACCTTACCGTACGCCGTACCCTACTCCAGGCCCGTACGCTGACACTGACCCCTGAGTCAGCACATAGCCTGCCTCTACCACGTTTCCGTACCCTCACATGTGCCCTAAACCTTGCCGTTCCCTAACCCTAACCCTAGCCCGGAACGGAAATCCACCACAAGCCCTATACCTTAACCTAAGCCGTTGCCATCTCCTGGCCTGTATGCTGGCACTGACCCGTGCGTCACCACGTAGCATGCCCCTCCCACGTTTCCGTACCCTCACCTGTGCCCTAAGCCTTGCCGTTCCCTAACCCTAACCCTAGCCCGGAACGGAAAACCACCACCAGCCCTACACCTTACCCTACGCCGTACCCTACTCCTGGCCCATACACTAGCACTGACCCGTGCGTCAGCACGTAGTCTGACCCTCCCACGTTTCCGTACCCTCACCTGTGCCGTAAGCCTTGCCGTTCCCTAACCCTAACCCTAGCCCTGAAAGGAAACCCAAAACCAGCCGTACACCTTAGACTAAGCCGTAGCCTAAACCTGGCCCGTACGCTGGCACAGACCTGTGCGTTGTCACGTAGCCTGACCCTCCCACGTTTCCGTACCCTCACCTGTGCCCTAAGCCTTGCCGTTCCCTAACCCTAATCCTAGCCTTGAAAAGAAACCCACAACCAGCCCTACACCTCGGCCTACGCCGTTGCGTACAACTGGCCCGTACACTGGAACTGACCCGTGCATCAGCACATAGCTTCCCTCTCCCACGTTTCCGTACCCTCACCTGTGCCCTAAGCCTTGCCATTCCCTAACCCTAACCCTAGCCCGGATCGGAAACTCACCACCAGCCCTAAACGTTACCCAACGCCGTACCCTACTCCTGGCCCGTACGCTGGCACTGACCCGTGCGTCAGCATGTATCCTGAACCTCCCATGTTTCCGTACCCTCAACTGTGCCCTAAGCCTTGCCATTCCCTAACCCTAACCCTAGCCCCGAACGGAAACCCACCACCAGCCCTACACCTTACCCTACGCCGTAGCCTACTCCTGGCCCGTACGCTGGCACTGACCCATGCGTCAGCATGTAGCCTGCCACTCCAAAGTTTCCGTACCCTCACATGTGCCCTAAGCCTTGCCGTTCCCTAACCCTAACCCTAGCCCAGAACGGAAACCCACCACCAGCCCTACACCTTACCCTACGTTGAAGCCTACTCCTAGCCCGTACGCTGGCACTAAATTGTTCGTCATCACGTAGGCTGACCCTCCCACGTTTCTGTACCCTCACCTGTGCCCTAAGCCTTGCCGTTCCCTAAGCATAACCGTACCCGGGAACAGAAACCCACCAACAGCCCTATACCTTACCCTACGCCGTAGCTTACTCCTAGCCCGTACGCTGGCACTGACCTGTGCGTCAGAACGTAGCCTGACCCTCCCACGTTTCCGTACCCTCACCTGTTCCCTAAGCCTTACTGTTCCCTAACCCTAACCCTAGCCCAGAACGGAAACCCACCACCAACCTACACCTTACCCTACGCCGTAGCCTACTCCTGGCCCGTATGCTGGCACTGACCCGTGCGTCAGCACGTAGCCTGACACTCCCACGTTTCCGTACCCTCAACTGTTCCCTAAGCCTTGACGTTCCCTAACCCTAACCCTAGCCCGGAGCGGAAACCCACCACCAGGCCTACACCTTACCCTACGCCGTACCCTATTCTTGGCCCGTACGCTGGCACTGACCCGTGCGTCAGCACGTAGCCTGCCACTCCAAAGTTTCCGTACCCTCACATGTGCCCTAAGCCTTGCCGTTCCCTAACCCTAACCCTAGCCCAGAACGGAAACCCACCACCAGCCCTACACCTTACCCTACGTCGAAGAATACTCCTGGCCCGTACGCTGGCACTGACATGTTCGTCATCACGTAGGCTGACCGTCCCATTTTTCCCTACCCTCACCTGTGCCCTAAGCCTTGCCATACCCTAACCCTAACCATAGCCCAGAACGGAAACCCACCACCAGCCCTACCCCTTAACCTAAGCCGTTGCCTACTCCTGGCCTGTATGCTGGCACTGACCCGTGCGTCACCACGTAGCCTGCCTCTCCCACGTTTCACTACCCTCACCTGTGCCCTAAGCCTTGCCATTACCTAACCCTAACCCTAGCCCGAAAAGGAAACCCACTACCAGCCCTACTCCTTACCCCACGCCGTTGCCTACTCCTGGCCTGTATGCTGGCACTGACCAATGCGTCAGCAAATAGCCTGACCCTCCCACGATTCCGTACCCTCACCTGTTCCCTAAGCCTTGCCGTTCCCTAACCCTAACCCTAGCCTGGAACGGAAACCCAGCACCAGCCCTACACCTTACCCTACGACTTGGCCTACTACTGGCCCGTACACTGGCACTGACGAATGCGTCAGCATGTAGCCTGACCCTCCCACGTTTCCGTACCCTCACCTGTGCCCTAAACCTTGCCGTTCCCTACTAACCCTAGCCCGGAACGGAAAACCACCATCAGCCCTACACCTTACCATACGCCGTACCCTATTCCAGGCCCGTACGCTGACACTGACCCGTGCGTCAGCACATAGCCTGACTCTCCCACGTTTCCGTACCCTCACATGTGCCCTAAACCTTGCCGTTCCTTAACCCTTACCCTAGCCCGGAACGGAAACTCACCACCATCCCTACACATTAACCTACGCTGTACCCTTCTCCTGGCCGGTACGCTGGCACTGACCCGTGCGTCAGCATGTAGCCTGACCCTCCCACGTTTCCGTACCATCAACTGTGCCCTAAGCCTTGCCGTTACCTAAACATGACCCTAGCCCGGAACGGAAACCCACCAACAGCCCTCCACCTTACCCTACACCGTACCCTTCTCCTGGCCCATACGCTGGCACTGACCCGTGCGGCACCACGTAGCCTGCCTCTCCCACGTTTCCGTACCATCACCTGTGCCCTAAGACTTGCCGTTCCCTAACCCTAACCCTAGCCCGGAACGGAAAACCACCACCAGCCCTACACCTTACCCTACGCCATACCCTACTCCTGGCCCGTACGCTGGCAATGACCCGTGCGTCAGCATGTAGCCTGACCCGCCCACGTTTCCGTACCCTCACCTGTGACCTAAGCCTTGCCATTCCCTAACCCTAACCCTAGCCCGGAAAGGAAACCCACCACCAGCCCTACACCTTGCCATACACCATTGCGTACAACTGGCCCGTACCGTGAACCTGACCCGTGCGTCAGCACGTAGCCTCCCTCTCCCACGTTTCTGTACCCTCACCTGTGCCCTAAGCATTTCGGTTCCCTAACCCTAACCTTAGCCCGGAAAGGAAACCCACCACCAGCCGTACACCTTGCCCTAAGCCGTAGCCTAATCCTGACCAGTACGCTGGCACAGACCCGTGCGTTGTCACGTAGCCTGACCCTTCCACGTTTCCGTACCCTCACTTGTGCCCTAAGCCTTGCCATTCCCTAACCCTAACCCTAGCCAGGATCAGAAACCCACCACCAGCCCTAAACGTTACCCGACGCCGTACCCTACTTCTGGCCCGTACGCTGGCACTGACCCGTGCGTCAGCATGTCGCCTGCCTCTCCCACGTTTCCGTACCCTCACCTGTGCCCTAAGCCTTGCCATTCCCTAACCCTAACCCTAGCCCGGAACGGAAACCCACGACCAGCCCTACACCTTAACCTACGCCGTAGCCTACTCCTGGCCTGTACGCTGGCACTGACCCGTGCGTCAGTACGTAGCCTGACCCTCCCACGTTTCCGTACCCTCACCTGTACCCTAAGCCTTGCAGTTCTGTAACCCTAATCCTAGCCCGGAACGGAAACCCAAAACCAGCCCTACACCTTACCCTGCGCCGTAGCCAACACCTGACCCGTACGCTGACACTGACCCGTGCGTCAGCACATAGCCTGCCTCTCCAACGTTTCCGTACCATCACCTGTGCCCTAAGCCTTGCCGTTCCCTACCTCTAACCCTACCACGGAAAGGAAACCCACCACCAGCCCTACACTTTACCCTACGATGTTGCCTACTCCGGGCCTGTACGCTGGCACTGACCTGTGCGTCAGCACATAGCCTGACCCTTCCACGTTTCCGTACCCTCACCTGTGCCCTAAGGCTTGTCGTTCCCTAACCCTAACCCTAGTCCAGAACAGGAACCCACCACCAGCTCTACACCTTACCCTATGCCGTATCCTACTCCTGGCCCGTACGCTGGCCCTGACCCGTGCGTCAGCACGTAGCCTGCCTCTCCCACGTTTCCGTACCCTCACCTGTGCCCTAAGCCTTGCCGTTCCCTAACCCTAATCCTAGCCTTGAAAAGAAACCCACCACCAGCCCTACACCTCGCCCTACGCCGTTGCGTACAACTGGCCCGTACACTGGAACTGACCCGTGCATCAGCACGTAGCTTCCCTCTCCCACGTTTCTGTACCCTCACTTGTTGCCCTAAGCCATGCCGTTCCCTAACCCTGACCCTAGCCCGGAACGGAAACCCAGCACCAGCCGTACACCTTACACTACGCCTTACCATACTCCTGGCCCGTACGATGGCACTGAGCCGTGCGTCAGCATGTAGCCTGACCCTTCCATGTTTCCGTACACTCACCTGTTCGCTAAGCCTTGCCGTTCCCTGACCCTAACCCTAGCCCGGAAAGGAAACCCACCACCAGCCCTACACCTTACCCTACGCCATTGCCTACACCTGGCCTGTACGCTGGCACTGACCCCTGCGTCACCACATACCCTGACCCTCCCACGTTTCCGTACCCTCAACTGTTCCCTAAGCCTTGCCGTTCCCTAACCCTAACCCTAGTCCGGAACGGAAACCCACCAACAGCCCTACACCTTACCCTACGCCGTAACCTATTCTTGGCCCGTACGCAGGCACTGACCCGTGCGTCAGCATGTAGCCTGACCCTCCCACGTTTCCGTACCCTCACCTGTGCCCTAAGCCTTGCCGTTCCCTAACCCTAACCCTAGCCCGGAACTGAAACCCACCACCAGCCCTACACCTTACCCTATGCCGTAGCCTACTCCTGGCCCTTACGCTGGCACTGGCCCGTGCGTAAGCATGTAGCCTGACCCTCCCACGTTTCCGTACCATCACCTGTGCCCTAAGCCTTGCCGTTCCCTAACCCTAACCGTAGCCCGGAACAGAAACCCACGACCAGCCCTACACCTTACCCTAAGCCGTAGCCTAATCCTGGCCCGTACGCTGGCACTGACCCGTGCGTTGTCATGTAGCGTGACCATCCCATGTTTCCGTACACTCACCTGTGCCCTAAGCCTTTCCGTTTCCTAACCCTAACCCTACACCAGAGCGGAAACCCACAACCGACCCTATACCTTATCCTACGCCGTAGCCTACACCTGGCCCGTACGCTGGCACTGACCCATGCGTCAGCACGTAGCATTACACTCCCACGTATCCATACCCTCCAATGTATCCTAAGCCTTGCCGTTCCCTACACCTAGCCCTAGCCCGGAACGGAAACACACCAACAGCTCTGCACCATACCCTACGCTGTACCCTACTCCTGGCCCGTACGCAGGCACTGACCCGTGTATCAGCACGTAGCCTGCCCCTCCCACGTTTCCGTACCCTCAACTATGCCCTAAGCCTTACCGTTACCTATACCTAACCCTAGCCCGGAACGGAAACCCACCACCAGCCCTACACCTTACCTTTCGTAGTACCCTACTCCTGGCATGTACGCTGGCACTGACCCGTGCGTCAGCACGTAGCCTGCCTCTCCCACGATTCCGTAACCTCACCTGTGCCCTAAGCCTTGCCGTTCGCTAACCCTAACCCTAGCCCGGAATAGAAACCCACCACCAACCCTACACCTTACCCTACGCCGTACCCTACTCCTGGCCCGTACACTGGCAGTAACCCGTGTGTAAACACGTAGCCCGCCTCTCCCACGTTTCCGTAGCCTCACCTCTGCCCTAAGCCTTGCCGTTCCCTAACCCTATCCCTAGCCTGAAACGGAAAACCACCACCAGCCCTACACCTTACCCTACGCCGTACCCTACACTTGGCCCGTACGCTGGCACTGACCCGTGCGTCAGCACGTAGCCTGCCCCTCCCACGTTTCCGTACCCACAACTGTGCCCTAAGCCATGTCATTCCCTAACCCTAACCCTAGCCCGGAACGGAAACCCACCACCACCCCTAAACCTTACCCTATGCCGTAGCCTACTCCTGAACCGTACGCTGGCACGGAACCATACGTCAGCACGTAGCCTGCCTCTCCCACGTTTCCGTACCCTCACCTGTACCCTAAGCCTTGCCGTTCCCTAACCCTAACACTAGCCCCGAACAGAAACCCACCACCAGCCCTACACCTTACCCTACGCTGTACCTTACTCCTGGCCCAGACGCTGGCACTGACCCATGCCTCAGCAAGTAGCCTGACCCTCCCACGTTTCCGTACCCTCACCTGTTCCCTAAGCCTTGCCGTTCCCTAACTCTAACCCTAGCCCACAAAGGAAACCCACCACAAGCCCTAAACCTTACCCTACGCCGTTGCCTATTCCTGGCCTGTACGCTGGCACTAAACCGTGCGTCAGCACATAGCCTGACCCTACGACGTTTCCATATCCTCACCTGTGTCCTTGCCATTCCATAACCCTAACCCTAGCCCCGAATGGAAAACGACCACCAGCCCTACACCTTACACTACGCCGTACCCTACTCCTGGCCCGTACGCTGGCACGGATCCGTGCGTTGGCACGTAGCCTGACCTTCCCAGGTTTCCGTACCCTCACCTGTGCCCTATTCCTTTCCGTTCCCTAACCCTAACGCTAGCCCGGAATAGAAACCCAGCACCAGCCCTACACCTTACCCTACGCCGTACCCTGCTCCTGGCCCATACGCTGGCACTGACCCGTGCGGCATCACGTAGCCTGCCTCTCCCACGTTTCCGTACCCTCACCTGTGCCCTAAGACTTGCCGTTCCCTAACCCTAACCATAGCCCGGAACGGAAAACCACCACCAGCCCTACACATTACCCTACGCCGTACCCTACTCCTGGCCCGTACGCTGGCACTGACACGTGCGTCAGCACATAGCCTGCCCCTCCCACGTTTCCATACCCTCACCTGTGCCCTAAGCCTTGTCATTCCCTAAACGTAACCCTAGCCCGGAACAGAAACCCAACACCACCCCTACACCTTACCCTATGCCGTAGCCTAATCCTGACCCATACGCTGGCACGGAACCATGCGTCAGCACGTAGCCTGCCTCTCACACGTTTCCGTACCCTCACCTGTGCCCTAAAACTTGCCGTACCCTAACGCTAATCCTAGCCCGGAACGGAAACCCACCACCAGCCCTACTCCTTACCCTACGCCGTACCCTATTCCTGGCCCGTACGCTGGCACTGACCCGTGCGTCAGCACGTAGCCTGCCACTCCAAAGTTTCCGTACCCTCACATGTGCCCTAAGCCTTGCCGTTCCCTAACCCTAACCCTAGCCCAGAAAGGAAACCCACCACAAGCCCTAAACCTTACCCTACGCCGTTGCCTACTCCTGGCCTGTACGCTGGCACTAAACCGTGCGTCAGCACATAGCCTGACCCTACGACGTTTCCATATCCTCACCTGTGTCCTAAGCCTTGCCATTCCATAACCCTAACCCTAGCCCCGAATGGAAAACGACCACCAGCCCTACACCTTACACTACGCCGTACCCTACTCCTGGCCCGTACGCTGGCACGGATCCGTGCGTTGGCACGTAGCCTAACCTTCCCAGGTTTCCGTACCCTCACCTGTGCCCTATTCCTTTCCGTTCCCTAACCCTAACGCTAGCCCGGAATAGAAACCCAGCACCAGCCCTACACCTTACCCAACGCCGTACCCTACTCCTGGCCGTACGCTGGCACTGACCCGTGCGTCACCACGTAGCCTGCCACTCCCACGTTTCCGTACCCTCACCTGTGCCCTAAGCCTTGCCGTTCCCTAAGCCTAACCCTAGCCCGGAACAGAAACCCAGAACCAGCCCTACACCTTACCCTACGCCGTACCCTGCTCCTGGCCCGTACGCTGGCACTGACCCGTGCGGCATCACGTAGCCTGCCTCTCCCACGTTTCCGTACCGTCACCTGTGCCCTAAGACTTGCCGTTCCCTAACCCTAACCCTAGCCCGGAACGGAAAACCACCACCAGCCCTACACATTACCCTACGCCGTAACCTACTCCTGGCCCGTACGCTGGCACTGACACGTGCGTCAGCACATAGCCTGCCCCTCCCACGTTTCCATACCCTCACCTGTGCCCTAAGCCTTGTCATTCCCTAAACTTAACCCTAGCCCGGAACAGAAACCCAACACCACCCCTACACCTTACCCTATGCCGTAGCCTAATCCTGACCCATACGCTGGCACTGACCCGTGCGTCAGCACGTAGCCTGCCACTCCAAAGTTTCCGTACCCTCACATGTGCCCTAAGCCTTGCCGTTCCCTAACCCTAACCCTAGCCCAGAAAGGAAACCCACCACGAGCCCTACACCTTACCCTACGTTGAAGCCTACTCCTGGCCCGTACGCTGGCACTGACTTGTTCGTCATCACGTAGGCTGACCCTCCCACGTTTCTGTACCCTCACCTGTGCCCTAAGCCTTGCCGTTCCCTAAGCATAACCGTACCCGGGAACAGAAACCCACCAACAGCCCTACACCTTACCCTACGCTGTAGCCTAATCCTAACCCGTACGCTGGCACTGACCCGTGCGTCAGAACGTAGCCTGACCCTCCCACGTTTCAGTACACTCACCTGTTCCCTAAGCCTTACTGTTCCCTAACCCTAATCCTAGCCCGAAAAGGAAACCCACCACCAGCCCTACACATTACCCAATGCCGTTGCCTACTCCTGGCCTGTATGCAGGCACTGACCCATGCGTCAGCAAATAGCCTGACCCTCCCACGTTTCCGTACCCTCACCTGTGCCCAAAGGCTTGTCGTTCTCTAACACTAACCCAAGCCCGGATCGGAAACACACCACCAGCCCTAAACGTTACCCGACGCCGTACCCTACTTCTGGCCCTTACGCTGGCACTGACCCATGCGTAAGCATGTAGCCTGACCCTCCCACGTTTCCGTACCCTCACCTATGCCCTACAACTTGCCGTTCCCTAACCCTCACCCTAGCCCGGAACGGAAACCCACCACCAGCCCTACACCTTACCCTACGCCGTACCCTAATCCTGGCCCGTACGCTGGCAGTGACCCGTGCGTCAGCACGTAGGCAGACCCTCCCACGTTTCCATACCCTCACCTGTTCCGTAGGCCTTGCCATTCCCTAACCCTAACCCTAGCACGGAACGGAAACCCACCACCAGCCCTACACCTTACCCTATGCCCTGGCCTACTACTGACCCGTACACTGGCACTGACCCATGCGTCAGCATGTAGCCTGACCCTCCCACGTTTCCGTACCCTCACCTGTGCCCTAAGCCTTGCTTTTCCCTACTAACCCTAGCCCGGAACAGAAAACCACCATTACCCCTACACCTTACCCTACGCCGTACCCTACTCCAGGCCCGTACGCTGACACTGACCCGTGAGTCAGCACATAGCCTGCCTCTACCACGTTTCCGTACCCTCACATGTGCCCTAAACCTTGCCGTTCCCTAACCCTAACCCTAGCCCGGAACGGAAATCCACCACAAGCCCTATACCTTAACCTAAGCCGTTGCCATCTCCTGGCCTGTATGCTGGCACTGACCCGTGCGTCACCACGTATCCTGCCCCTCCCACGTTTCCATACCCTCACCTGTGCCCTAAGCCTTGCCGTTCCCTAACCCTAACCCTAGCCCGGAACGGAAAACCACCACCAGCCCTACACCTTACACTACGCCGTACCCTACTCCTGGCCCATACACTAGCACTGACCCGTGCGTCAGCACGTAGTCTGAACCTCCCACGTTTCCGTACCCTCACCTATGCCCTAAGCCTTGCCGTTCCCTAACCCTAACCCTAGCCCGGAACAGAAACCCACCACCAGCCCTACACCTTACCCTACGCCGTATCCTACTCTAGGCCCGTATGCTGGCACTGACCCGTGCGTCAGCACGTAGCCTGCCTCTCCCACGTTTCCGTACCCTCACCTGTGCCCTAAGCCATGCCATTGCCTAACCCTAACCCTAGCCCGGAACGCAAAGCCACCAACAGCCCTACACCTTACCCTACGCCGTACCCGACTCCTGGCCCGTATGCTGGCACTGACTTGTGCGTCAGCACGTAGCCTGACCCTCCCACGTTTCCGTACCCTCACCTGTGCCCTATGCTTTGCCGTTCCCTAACCCTAACCCTAGCCCGGAACGGAAACCCACCACCAGCCCTACACCTTACCCTACACCGTAGCCTACTCCTGGCCAGTACGCTGGCACTGACCCTTGCGTCAGCATGTAGCCTGCCACTCCAAAGTTTCCGTACCCTCACATGTGCCCCAAGCCTTGCCGTTCCCTAACCCTAACCCTAGCCCAGAACGGAAACCCACCACCAGCCCTACACCTTACCCTACGTTGAAGCCTACTCCTGGCCCGTACGCTGGCACTAACTTGTTCGTCATCACGTAGGCTGACCCTCCCACGTTTCTGTACCCTCACCTGTGCCCTAAGCCTTGCCGTTCCCTAAGCATAACCGTACCCGGGAACAGAAACCCACCAACAGCCCTATACCTTACCCTACGCCGTAGCCTACTCCTAGCCCGTACGCTGGCACTGACCCGTGCGTCAGAACGTAGCCTGACCCTCCCACGTTTCTGTACCCTCACCTGTTCCCTAAGCCTTACTGTTCCCTAACCCTAACCATAGCCCGGAACGGAAACCCACCACCAACCTACACCTTACCCTACGCCGTAGCCTACTCCTGGCCCGTATGCTGGCACTGACCCGTGCGTCAGCACGTAGCCTGACCCTCCCACGTTTCCGTACCCTCAAATGTTCCCTAAGCCTTGACGTTCCCTAACACTAACCCTAGCCCGGAGCGGAAACCCAGCACCAGCCCTACACCTTACCCTATGCCGTACCCTGCTCCTGGCCCATACGCTGGCACTGACCCGTGCGTCAGCACGTAGCCTGACCCTCCCACGTTTCCGTACCCTCACCTGTGCCCTAAGCCTTGCCGTTGCCGAACCCTAACCCTAGCCCGGAACGCAAAGCCACCAACAGCCCTACACCTTACCCTACGCCGTACCCGACTCCTGGCCCGTACGCTGGCACTGACCTGTGCGTTAGCACGTAGCCTGACCCTCCCACGTTTCTGTACCCTCACCTGTTCCCTAAGAATTGCCGTTCCCTAACCCTAACCCTAGCCCGAAACGGAAAACCACCACCAGCCCTACACCTTACCCTACGCCGTACCGTACTCCTGGCCCGTACGCTGGCACTGACCTGTGCTTAAGCATGTAGCCTGACCCTCCCACGTTTCCGTACCCTCACCTGTGCCCTAAGCCTTGCCGTTCCCTAACACTAACCCTAGCCCGGAACGGAAACCCACCACCGGGCATAGGCCTTACCCTACGCCGTAGCCTGCACCTGGCCTGTACGCTGGCACGGAACCATGCGTCAGCACGTAGCATGACCCTCCCACGTTTCCGTAACGTCACCAGTGCCCTAAGTCTTCCGTTCCCTAACCCTAACCCTAGCCCGGAACGGAAACGCACCACCAGCCCTACACCTTACCCGACGCCGTAACCTAATCCTTGCCCGTACGCTGGCATTAATCCGTGCGTCAGCACGTAACCTGCCTCTCCGCCGTTTCCGTACCCTCACCTGTACCCTAAGCCTTGCCGTTCCCTAACCCTAACACTAGCCAGGAAGGGAAACCCACCACCAGCCCTACACCTAACCCTATGCCGTACCTTACACCTGGCCCGGACGCAGGCACTGACCCATGCCTCAGCATGTAGCCTGACCCTCCCACGTTTCCGTACCCTCACCTGTTCCCTAAGCCTTGCCTTTCCCTAACCCTAACACTACCCAGGAAGGGAAACCCACCACCAGCCCTACACCTTACCCTACGCCGTAACCTACTCCTGGCCCGTACGCTGGCACTGACCCGTGCGTCAGCACATAGCCTGACCCTCCCACGTTTCCGTACCCTCACCTGTGCGCAAAGCCTTGCCGTACCCTAACCCTAACCCTAGCCCGGAACGGAAAACCGCCACCAGCCCTACACCTTACCCTACGCCATTGCCTACACCTGGCCTGTACGCTGGCACTGACCCCTGCGTCACCACATACCCTGACCCTCCCACGTTTCCGTACCCTCAACTGTTCCCTAAGCCTTGCCGTTCTCTAACCCTAACCCTAGTCCGGAACGGAAACCCACCAACAGCCCTACACCTTACCCTACGCCGTAACCTATTCCTGGCCCGTACGCTGGCACTGACCCGTGCATCAGCACATAGCCTGACCCTCCCACGTTTCCGTACCCTCACCTGTGCGCTAAGCCTTGCCGTACCCTAACCCTAACCCTAGCCCGGAACGGAAACCCACCACCAGCCCTACACCTTACCCGACGCCGTAGCCTACTCCTGGCCCTTACGCTGGCACTGGCCCGTGCGTAAGCATGTATCCTGACCCTCCCACGTTTCCGTACCATCACCTGTGCCCTAAGCCTTGCCGTTCCCTAACCCTAACCCTAGCCCGGAACAGAAAGCCACAACCAGCCCTACACCTTACCCTAAGCCGTAGCCTAATCCTGGCCCGTACGCTGGCACTGACCCGTGCGTTGTCACGTAGCGTGACCATCCCACGTTTCCGTACCCTCACCTGTGCCCTAAGCCTTTCCGTTTCCTAACCCTAACCCTACCCCGGAGCGGAAACCCACAACCGACCCTATACCTTATCCTACGCCGTAGCCTACACCTGGCCCGTACGCTGGCACTGACCCATGCGTCAGCACGTAGCATTACACTCCCACGTATCCATACCCTCCAATGTATCCTAAGCCTTGCCGTTCCCTACACCTAGCCCTAGCCCGGAACGGAAACACACCAACAGCTCTGCACCATACCCTACGCTGTACCCTACTCCTGGCCCGTACGCAGGCACTGACCCGTGTATCAGCACGTAGCCTGCCCCTCCCACGTTTCCGAACGCTCACCTGTGCCATAAGCCTTGCCGTTCCCTAACCCTAACCGCAGCCCGGGACAGAAACCCACCACCAGCCCTACACCTTACCCTATGCCGTAGCCTACTCCTGGCCCGTACGCTGGCACTGACCCGTGCGTCAGCACGTAGCCTGCCTATCGCACGTTGCCGTTCCATCACCTGTGCCCTAAGCCTTGCCGTTCCGTAACCCTAACCCTAGCCCGGAACGGAAACCCACCACCAGCCCTACACTTTCCCCTACGCCGTAGCCTACTCCTGGCCCGTATGCTGGCACTGACACGTGCGTCACCACGTACCCTGACCCTCCCACGTTTCCATAACCTCACCTGTGCCCTAAGCCTTGCCGTTCCCTAACCCTAACCCTAGCCCGGAACAGGAACCCACCACTAGCCCTACACCTTACCCTACACCGTACCCTGCTCCTGGCCCATACGCTGGCACTGACCCGTGCGGCAGCACGTAGCCTGTCTCTCCAACGTTTCCGTACCCTCACCGGTGCCCTAAGCCTTGCCATTCCCTAACCCTAACCCTAGCCCGGAACGGAAACTCACCAGCATCCCTACACCTTAACCTACGCTGTACCCTTCTCCTGGCCGGTACGCTGGCACTGACCCGTGCGTCAGCCTGTAGCCTGACCCTCCCACGTTTCCGTACCCTCAACTATGCCCTAAGCCTTGCCGTTACCTAAACCTAACCCTAGACCGGAACGGAAACCCACCACCAGCCCTCCACCTTACCCTACACCGTACCCTGCTCCTGGCCCATACGCTGGCACTGACCCGTGCGGCAGCACGTAGCCAGCCTCTCCCACGTTTCCGTACTCTCACCTGTGCCCTAAGACTTGCCGTTCCCTAACCCTAACCCTAGCCCGGAACGGAAAACCACCACCAGCCCTACACCTTACCCTACGCCGTACCCTACTCCTGGCCCGTACGCTGGCACTGACCCGTGCGTCAGCATGTAGCCTGACCCGCCCACGTTTCCGTACCCTCACCTGTGCCGTAAGCCTTGCCGTTCCCTAACCCTAACCCTAGCCCTGAAAGGAAACCCACAACCAGCCGTACACCTTAGACTAAGCCGTAGCCTAATCCTGGCCCGTACGCTGGCACAGACCCGTGCGTTGTCACGTAGCCTGACCCTCCCACGTTTCCGTACCCTCACCTGTGCCCTAAGCCTTGCCGTTCCCTAACCCTAATCCTAGCCTTGAAAAGAAACCCACCACCAGCCCTACACCTCGCCCTACGCCGTTGCGTACAACTGGCCCGTACACTGGAACTGACCCATGCATCAGCACGTAGCTTCCCTCTCCCACGTTTCCGTACCCTCACCTGTGCCCTAAGCCTTGCCATTCCCTAACCCTAACCCTAGCCCGGATCGGAAACTCACCACCAGCCCTAAACGTTACCCAACGCCGTACCCTACTCCTGGCCCGTACGCCGGCACTGACCCGTGCGTCAGCATGTATCCTGAACCTCCCATGTTTCCGTACCCTCAACTGTGCCCTAAGCCTTGCCATTCCCTAACCCTAACCCTAGCCCAGAACGGAAACCCACCACCAGCCCTACACCTTACCCTACGCCGTACCCTACTCCTGGCCCGTACGCTGGCACTGACCCATGCGTCAGCATGTAGCCTGCCACTCCAAAGTTTCCGTACCCTCACATGTGCCCTAAGCCTTGCCGTTCCCTAACCCTAACCCTAGCCCAGAACGGAAACCCACCACCAGCCCTACACCTTACCCTACGTCGAAGATTAATCCTGGCCCGTACGCTGGCACTGACATGTTCGTCATCACGTAGGCTGACCGTCCCATTTTTCCCTACCCTCACCTGTGCCCTAAGCCTTGCCATACCCTAACCCTAACCATAGCCCAGAACGGAAACCCACCACCAGCCCTACCCCTTAACCTAAGCCGTTGCCTACTCCTGGCCTGTATGCTGGCACTGACCCGTGCGTCACCACGTAGCCTGCCTCTCCCACGTTTCACTACCCTCACCTGTGCCCTAAGCCTTGCCATTCCCTAACCCTAACCCTAGCCCGAAAAGGAAACCCACTACCAGCCCTACTCCTTACCCCACGCCGTTGCCTACTCCTGGCCTGTATGCTGGCACTGACCAATGCGTCAGCAAATAGCCTGACCCTCCCACGTTTCCGTACCCTCACCTGTGCCCTAAGGCTTGTCGTTCTCTAACACTAACCCTAGCCCGGAACGGAAACACACCACCAGCCCTACACCTTACCCTACTCCGTACCCTAATCCTGGCCCGTACGCTGGCAGTGACCCGTGCGTCAGTACGTAGGCTGACCCTCCCACGTTTCCGTACCCTCACCTGTTCCCTAAGCCTTGCCGTTCCCTAACCCTAACCCTAGCCCGGAACGGAAACCAACCACCGGGCATACGCCTTACCCTACGCCGTAGCCTGCACCTGGCCCGTACGCTGGCACGGACCCATGCGTCAGCATGTAGCATGACCCTCCCACGTTTCCGTAACGTCACCTGTGCCCAAAGTCTTCCGTTCCCTAACCCTAATCCTAGCCCGGAACGGAAACCCACCACCAGCCCTACACCTTACCCTACGCCGTACCCTACTCCTGGCCAGTACGCGGCACTGACCCGTGCGTCAGTACGTAGCCTGCCTCTCCCACGTTTCCGTACCCTCACATGTGCCCTAAGCCTTGCCGTTCCCTAACCCTAACACTAACCAGGAAGGGAAACCCACCACCAGCCCTACACCTTACCCTACGCCGTACCTTACTCCTGGCCCGGACGCTCTCACTGACCCATGCCTCAGCATGTAGCCTGACCCTCCCACGTTTCCGTACCCTCACCTGTTCCCTAAGCCTTGCCGTTCCCTAACCCTAACACTAGCCAGGAAGGGAAACCCACCACCAGCCCTACACCTTACCCTACGCCGTACCTTACTCCTGGCCCAGACGATGGCACTGACCCATGCCTCAGCATGTAGCCTGACCCTCCCACGTTCCCGTACTCTCACCTGTGCCCTAAGCCTTGCCGTTCCCTAACCCTAACCCTAGCCCGGAACGGAAACCCACCACCAGCCCTACACCTTACCCTAAGCCGTACCCTACTCCTGGCCCGTACGCTGGCACTGACTCGTGCGTCAGCATTTAGCCTGACCCTCCCACGTTTCTGTACCCTCACTTGTGCCCTAAGCCATGCCGTTCCCTAACCCTGACCCTAGCCCGGAACGGAAACCCAGCACCAGCCGTACACCTTACACTACGCCTTACCATACTCCTGGCCCGTACGCTGGCACTGACCCGTGCGTCAGCACATAGCCTGACCCTCCCACGTTTCCGTACCCTCACCTGTGCGCTAAGCCTTGCCGTACCCTAACCCTAACCCTAGCCCGGAACGGAAACCCACCACCAGCCCTACACCTTACCCTGTGCCGTACCCTACTCCTGGCCCGTACGATGGCACTGAGCCGTGCGTCAGCACGTAGCCTGACCCTTCCATGTTTCCGTACACTCACCTGTTCGCTAAGCCTTGCCATTCCCTGACCCTAACCCTAGCCCGGAAAGGAAACCCACCACCAGCCCTACACCTTACCCTACGCCATTGCCTACACCTGGCTGTACGCTGGCACTGACCCCTGCGTCACCACATACCCTGACCCTCCCACGTTTCCGTACCCTCAACTGTTCCCTAAGTCTTGCCGTTCCCTAACCCTAACCCTAGCCCGGAAAGGAAACCCACCACCAGCCGTACACCTTAGACTAAGCCATAGCCTAATCCTGGCCCGTACGCTGGCACAGACCCGTGCGTTGTCACGTAGCCTGACCCTCCCACGTTTCCGTACCCTCACCTGTGCCCTAAGCCTTGCCGTTCCCTAACCCTAATCCTAGCCTTGAAAAGAAACCCACCACCAGCCCTACACCTTGCCCTACGCCGTTGCGTACAACTGGCCCGTACACTGGAACTGACCCGTGCATGAGCACGTAGCTTCCCTCTCCCACGTTTCCGTACCCTCACCTGTGCCCTAAGCCTTGCCATTCCCTAACCCTAACCCTAGCCCGGATCGGAAACTCACCACCAGCCCTAAACGTTACCCAACGCCGTACCCTACTCCTGGCCCGTACGCTGGCACTGACCCGTGCGTCAGCATGTATCCTGAACCTCCCATGTTTCTGTACCCTCAACTGTGCCCTAAGCCTTGCCGTTCCCTAACCCTAACCCTAGCCCAGAACGGAAACCCACCACCAGCCCTACACCTTACCCTACGCCGTACCCTACTCCTGGCCCGTACGCTGGCACTGACCCGTGCGTCAGCATGTAGCCTGCCACTCCAAAGTTTCCGTACCCTCACATGTGCCCTAAGCCTTGCCGTTCCCTAACCCTAACCCTAGCCCAGAACGGAAACCCACCACCAGCCCTACACCTTACCCTACGTCGAAGAATACTCCTGGCCCGTACGCTGGCACTGACATGTTCGTCATCACGTAGGCTGACCGTCCCATTTTTCCCTACCCTCACCTGTGCCCTGAGCCTTGCCATACCCTAACCCTAACCATAGCCCAGAACGGAAACCCACCACCAGCCCTACCCCTTAACCTAAGCCGTTGCCTACTCCTGGCCTGTATGCTGGCACTGACCCGTGCATCACCACGTAGCCTGCCTCTCCCACGTTTCACTACCCTCACCTGTGCCCTAAGCCTTGCCATTCCCTAAACCTAACCCTAGCCCGAAAAGGAAACCCACTACCAGCCCTACTCCTTACCCCACGCCGTTGCCTACTCCTGGCCTGTATGCTGGCACTGACCAATGCGTCAGCAAATAGCCTGACCCTCCCACGTTTCTGTACCCTCACCTGTGCCCTAAGGCTTGTCGTTCTCTATCACTAACCCTAGCCCGGAACGGAAACACACCACCAGCCCTAAACGTTACCCGACGCCGTACCCTACTTCTGGCCCGTACGCTGGCACTGACCCGTGCGTCAGCATGTAGCCTGAACCTCCCACGTTTCCGTACCCTCACCTATGCCCTAAGACTTGCCGTTCACTAACCCTAACCCTAGCCCGGAACGGAAACCCACCACCAGCCCTACACCTTACCCTACTCCGTACCCTAATCCTGGCCCGTACGCTGCTAGTGACCCGTGCGTCAGTACGTAGGCTGACCCTCCCACGTTTCCGTACCCTCACCTGTTCCCTAAGCTTTGCCGTTCCCTAACCCTAAACCTAGCCCGGAACGGAAACCCACCACCAGCCCTACACCTTACCCTACGCCGTAGCCTACTCCTGGCCCGTATGATGGCACTGAAACGTGCGTCAGCACGTACCCTGACCCTCCCACGTTTCCATAACCTCACCTGTGCCCTAAGCCTTGCCGTTCCCTAACCCTAACCCTAGCCCGGAACAGAAACCCACCACTAGCCCTACACCTTACCCTACACCGTACCCTGCTCCTGGCCCATACGCTGGCACTGACCCGTGCGGCAGCACGTAGCCTGCCTCTCCCACGTTTCCGTACTCTCACCTGTGCCCTAAGCCTTGCCGTTCCCTAACCCTAACCCTAGCCCGGAACGGAAAACCACCACCAGCCCTACACCTTACCCTACGCCGTACCCTACTCCTGGCCCGTACACTGGCACTGACCCGTGCGTCAGCATGTAGCCTGACCCTCCCACGTTTCCGTACCCTCACCTATGCCCTAAGACTTGCCGTTCACTAACCCTAACCCTAGCCCGGAACGGAAACCCACCACCAGCCCTACACCTTACCCTACTCCGTACCCTAATCCTGGCCCGTACGCTGGTAGTGACCCGTGCGTCAGTACGTAGGGTGACCTCCCACGTTTCCGTACCCTCACCTGTTCCCTAAGCCTTGCCGTTCCCTAACCCTAAACCTAGCCCGGAACGGAAACCCACCACCAGCCCTACACATTCCACTACGTCGTAGCCTACTCCTGGCCCGTATGCTGGCACTGACACGTGCGTCAGCACGTACCCTGACCCTCCCACGTTTCCATAACCTCACCTGTGCCCTAAGCCTTGCCGTTCCCTAACCCTAACCCTAGCCCGGAACAGAAACCCACCACTAGCCCTACACCGTACCCTACACCGTACCCTGCTCCTGGCCCATACGCTGGCACTGACCCGTGCGGCAGCACGTAGCCTGCCTCTCCCACGTTTCCGTACTCTCACCTGTGCCCTAAGCCTTGCCGTTCCCTAACCCTAACCCTAGCCCGGAACGGAAAACCACCACCAGCCCTACACCTTACCCTACGCCGTACCCTACTCCTGGCCCGTACACTGGCACTGACCCGTGCGTCAGCATGTAGCCTGACCCGCCCACGTTTCCGTACCCTCACCTGTGCCCTAAGCCTTGCCGTTCCCTAACCCTAACCCTAGCCCGGAAAGGAAACCCACAACCAGCCGTACACCTTAGACTAAGCCGTAGCCTAATCCTGGCCCGTACGCTGGCACAGACACGTGCGTTGTCACGTAGCCTGACCCTCCCACGTTTCCGTACCCTCACCTGTGCCCTAAGCCTTGCCGTTCCCTAACCCTAATCCTAGCCTTGAAAAGAAACCCACCACGAGCCCTACACCTTGCCCTACGCCGTTGCGTACAACTGGCCCGTACACTGGAACTGACCCGTGAATCAGCACGTAGCTTCCCTCTCCCACGTTTCCGTACCCTCACCTGTGCCCTAAGCCTTGCCATTCCCTAACCCTAACCCTAGCCCGGATCGGAAACTCACCACCAGCCCTAAACGTTACCCAACGCCGTATCCTACTCCTGGCCCGTACGCTGGCACTGACCCGTGCGTCAGCATGTATCCTGAACCTCCCATGTTTCCGTACCCTCAACTGTGCCCTAAACCTTGCCGTTCCCTAACCCTAACCCTAGCCCAGAACGGAAACCCACCACCAGCCCTACACCTTACCCTACGCCGTACCCTACTCCTGGCCCGTACGCTGGCACTGACCCGTGCGTCAGCATGTAGCCTGCCACTCCAAAGTTTCCGTACCCTCACATGTGCCCTAAGCCTTGCCGTTCCCTAACCCTAACCCTAGCCCAGAACGGAAACCCACCACCAGCCCTACACCTTACCCTACGTTGAAGCCTACTCCTGGCCCGTACGCTGGCACTAACTTGTTCGTCATCACGTAGGCTGACCCTCCCACGTTTCTGTACCCTCACCTGTGCCCTAAGCCTTGCCGTTCCCTAAGCATAACCGTACCCGGGAACAGAAACCCACCAACAGCCCTATACCTTACCCTACGCCGTAGCCTACTCCTAGCCGATACGCTGGCACTGAACTGTGCGTCAGAACGTAGCCTGACCCTCCCACGTTTCCGTACCCTCACCTGTTCCCTAAGCCTTACTGTTCCCTAACCCTAACCCTAGCCCGGAACGGAAACCCACCACCAACCTAAACCTTACCCTACGCCGTAGCCTACTCCTGGCCCGTATGCTGGCACTGACCCGTGCGTCAGCACGTAGCCTGACCTTCCCACGTTTCCGTACCCTCAACTGTTCCCTAAGCCTTGACGTTCCCTAACCCTAACCCTAGCCCGGAGCGGAAACCCACCACCAGGCCTACACCTTACCCTACGCCGTACCCTATTCTTGGCCCGTACGCTGGCACTGACCCGTGCGTCAGCACGTAGCCTGCCACTCCAAAGTTTCTGTACCCTCACATGTGCCCTAAGCCTTGCCGTACCCTAACACTAACCCTAGCCCAGAACGGAAAACCACCACCAGCCCTACACCTTACCCTACGTCGAAGAATACTCCTGGCCCGTACGCTGGCACTGACATGTTCGTCATCACGTAGGCTGACCGTCCCATTTTTCCCTACCCTCACCTGTGCCCTAAGCCTTGCCATACCCTAACCCTAACCATAGCCCAGAACGGAAACCCACCACCAGCCCTACCCCTTAACCTAAGCCGTTGCCTACTCCTGGCCTGTATGCTGGCACTGACCCGTGCATCACCACGTAGTCTGCCTCTCCCACGTTTCACTACGCTCACCTGTGCCCTAAGCCTTGCCATTCCCTAAACCTAACCCTAGCCCGAAAAGGAAACCCACTACCAGCCCTACTCCTTACCCCACGCCGTTGCCTACTCCTGGCCTGTATGCTGGCACTGACCAATGCGTCAGCAAATAGCCTGACCCTCCCACGTTTCTGTACCCTCACCTGTGCCCTAAGGCTTGTCATTCTCTAACACTAACCCTAGCCCGGAACGGAAACACACCACCAGCCCTAAACGTTACCCGACGCCGTACCCTACTTCTGGCCCGTACGCTGGCACTGACCCGTGCATCAGCATGTAGCCTGAACCTCCCACGTTTCCGTACCCTCACCTATGCCCTAAGACTTGCCGTTCACTAACCCTAACACTAGCCCGGAACGGAAACCCACCACCAGCCCTACACCTTACCCTACTCCGTACCCTAATCCTGGCCCGTACGCTGCTAGTGACCCGTGCGTCAGTACGTAGGCTGACCCTCCCACGTTTCCGTACCCTCACCTGTTCCCTAAGCCTTGCCGTTCCCTAACCCTAAACCTAGCCCGGAACGGAAACCCACCACCAGCCCTACACCTTACCCTACGCCGTAGCCTACTCCTGGCCCGTATGATGGGACTGACACGTGCGTCAGCACGTACCCTGACCCTCCCACGTTTCCATAACCTCACCTGTGCCCTAAGCCTTGCCGTTCCCTAACCCTAACCCTAGCCCGGAACAGAAACCCACTACTAGCCCTACACCTTACCCTACACCGTACCCTGCTCCTGGCCCATACGCTGGCACTGACCCGTGCGGCAGCACGTAGCCTGCCTCTCCCACGTTTCCGTAATCTCACCTGTGCCCTAAGCCTTGCCGTTCCCTAACCCTAACCCTAGGCCGGAACGGAAAACCACCACCAGCCCTACACCTTACCCTACGCCGTACCCTACTCCTGGCCCGTACACTGGCACTGACCCGTGCGTCAGCATGTAGCCTGACCCTCCCACGTTTCCGTACCCTCACCTATGCCCTAAGACTTGCCGTTCACTAACCCTAACCCTAGCCCGGAACGGAAACCCACCACCACCCCTACACCTTACCCTACTCCGTACCCTAATCCTGGCCCGTACGCTGGTAGTGACCCGTGCGTCAGTACGTAGGCTGACCTCCCACGTTACCGTACCCTCACCTGTTCCCTAAGCCTTGCCGTTCCCTAACCCTAAACCTAGCCCGGAACGGAAACCCACCACCAGCCCTACACATTCCCCTACGTCGTAGCCTACTCCTGGCCCGTATGCTGGCACTGACACGTGCGTCAGCACGTACCCTGACCCTCCCACGTTTCCATAACCTCACCTGTGCCCTAAGCCTTGCCGTTCCCTAACCCTAACCCTAGCCCGGAACAGAAACCCACCACTAGCCCTACACCTTACCCTACACCGTACCCTGCTCCTGGCCCATACGCTGGCACTAACCCGTGCGGCAGCACGTAGCCTGCCTCTCCCACGTTTCCGAACTCTCACCTGTGCCCTAAGCCTTGCCGTTCCCTAACCCTAACCCTAGCCCGGAACGGAAAACCACCACCAGCCCTACACCTTACCCTACGCCGTACCCTACTCCTGGCCCGTACACTGCAACTGACCCGTGCGTCAGCATGTAGCCTGACCCGCCCACGTTTCCGTACCCTCACCTGTGCCCTAAGCCTTGCCGTTCCCTAACCCTAACCCTAGCCCGGAAAGGAAACCCACAACCAGCCGTACACCTTAGACTAAGCCGTAGCCTAATCCTGGCCCGTACGCTGGCACAGACACGTGCGTTGTCACATAGCCTGACCCTCCCACGTTTCCGTACCCTCACCTGTGCCCTAAGCCTTGCCGTTCCCTAACCCTAATCCTAGCCTTGAAAAGAAACCCACCACGAGCCCTACACCTTGCCCTACGCCGTTGCGTACAACTGGCCCGTACACTGGAACTGACCCGTGAATCAGCACGTAGCTTCCCTCTCCCACGTTTCCGTACCCTCACCTGTGCCCTAAGCCTTGCCATTCCCTAACCCTAACCCTAGCCCGGATCGGAAACTCACCACCAGCCCTAAACGTTACCCAATGCCGTACCCTACTCCTGGCCCGTACGCTGGCACTGACCCGTGCGTCAGCATGTATCCTGAACCTCCCATGTTTCCGTACCCTCAACTGTGCCCTAAGCCTTGCCGTTCCCTAACCCTAACCCTAGCCCAGAACGGAAACCCACCACGAGCCCTACACCTTACCCTACGCCGTACCCTACTCCTGGCCCGTACGCTGGCACTGACCCGTGCGTCAGCATGTAGCCTGCCACTCCAAATTTTCCGTACCCTCACATGTGCCCTAAGCCTTGCCGTTCCCTAACCCTAACCCTAGCCCAGAACGGAAACCCACCACCAGCCCTACACCTTACCCTACGTTGAAGCCTACTCCTGGCCCGTACGCTGGCACTAACTTGTTCGTCATCACGTAGGCTGACCCTCCCACGTTTCTGTACCCTCACCTGTGCCCTAAGCCTTGCCGTTCCCTAAGCATAACCGTACCCGGGAACAGAAACCCACCAACAGCCCTATACCTTACCCTACGCCGTAGCCTACTCCTAGCCCATACGCTGGCACTGAACTGTGCGTCAGAACGTAGCCTGACCCTCCCACGTTTCCGTACCCTCACCTGTTCCCTAAGCCTTACTGTTCCCTAATCCTAACCCTAGCCCGGAACGGAAACCCACCACCAACCTACACCTTACCCTACGCCGTAGCCTACTCCTGGCCCGTATGCTGGCACTGACCCGTGCGTCAGCACGTAGCCTGACCTTCCCACGTTTCCGTACCCTCAACTGTTCCCTAAGCCTTGACGTTCCCTAACCCTAACCCTAGCCCGGAGCGGAAACCCACCACCAGGCCTACACCTTACCCTACGCCGTACCCTATTCTTGGCCCGTACGCTGGCACTGACCCGTGCGTCAGCACGTAGCCTGCCACTCCAAAGTTTCTGTACCCTCACATGTGCCCTAAGCCTTGCCGTACCCTAACACTAACCCTAACCCAGAACGGAAACCCACCACCAGCCCTACACCTTACCCTACGTCGAAGAATACTCCTGGCCCGTACGCTGGCACTGACATGTTCGTCATCACGTAGGCTGACCGTCCCATTTTTCCCTACCCTCACCTGTGCCCTAAGCCTTGCCATACCCTAACCCTAACCATAGCCCAGAACGGAAACCCACCACCAGCCCTACCCCTTAACCTAAGCCGTTGCCTACTCCTGGCCTGTATGCTGGCACTGACCCGTGCGTCACCACGTAGCCTGCCTCTCCCACGTTTCACTACCCTCACCTGTGCCCTAAGCCTTGCCATTCCCTAAACCTAACCCTAGACCGAAAAGGAAACCCACTACCAGCCCTACTCCTTACCCCACGCCGTTGCCTACTCCTGGCCTGTATGCTGGCACTGACCAATGCGTCAGCAAATAGCCTGACCCTCCCACGTTTCTGTACCCTCACCTGTGCCCTAAGGCTTGTCGTTCTCTAACACTAACCCTAGCCCAGAACGGAAACACACCACCAGCCCTAAACGTTACCCGACGCCGTACGCTACTTCTGGCCCGTACGCTGGCACTGACCCGTGCGTCAGCATGTAGCCTGACCCTCCCACGTTTCCGTACCCTCACCTATGCCCTAAGACTTGCCGTTCACTAACCCTAACCCTAGCCCGGAACGGAAACCCACCACCAGCCCTACACCTTACCCTACTCTGTACCCTAATCCTGGCCCGTACGCTGGCAGTAACCCGTGCGTCAGTACGTAGGCTGACCCTCCCACGTTTCCGTACCCTCACCTGTTCCCTAAGCCTTGCCGTTCCCTAACCCTAACCCTAGCCCGGAACGGAAACCCACCACCAGCCCTACACCTTACCCTGTGCCGTACCCTACTCCTGGCCCGTACGATGGCACTGAGCCGTGCGTCAGCACGTAGCCTGACCCTTCCATGTTTCCGTACACTCACCTGTTCGCTAAGCCTTGCCATTCCCTAACCCTAACCCTAGCCCGGAACGGAAACCCACCACCAGCCCTACACCTTACCCTGTGCCGTACCCTACTCCTGGCCCGTACGATGGCACTGAGCCGTGCGTCAGCACGTAGCCTGACCCTTCCATGTTTCCGTGCACTCACCTGTTCGCTAAGCCTTGCCGTTCCCTACCCCTAACCCTAGCCCGGAATGGAAACCCACCACCAGCCCTACACCATACCCTACGCCATACCGTACTGCTGGCACGTACGCTACCACTGACCCGTGTGTCAGCACGTAGCCTGCCTCTGCCACGTTTCCGTACCCTCGCCTGTGCCCTAAGCCTTGCCGTTCCCTAACCCTAACTCTAGCCCGGAACGGGAACCCACCACCAGCCCTACACCTTACCCTATGCCGTAGCCTACTCCTCGCCCGTACGCTGGCACTAAGCCGTGCGTCAGCACGTAGCCTGCCTCTCCCACGTTTCCGTACCCTCAACTATGCCCTAAGCCTTACCGTTACCTAAACCTAACCCTAGCCCGGAACGGAAACCCACCACCAGCCCTACACCTTACCTTTCGTAGTACCCTACTCCTGGCATGTACGCTGGCACTGACCCGTGCGTCAGCACGTAGCCTGCCTCTCCCACGATTCCGTAACCTCACCTGTGCCGTAAGCCTTGCCGTTCGCTAACCCTAACCCTAGCCCGGAATGGAAACCCACCACCAACCCTACACCTTACCCTACGCCGTACCCTACTCCTGGCCCGTACACTGGCAGTAACCCGTGTGTAAACACGTAGCCCGCCTCTCCCACGTTTCCGTAGCCTCACCTCTGCCCTAAGCCTTGCCGTTCCCTAACCCTAACCCTAGCCTGAAACGGAAACTCACCACCAGCCCTACACCTTACCCTACGCCGTACCCTACACTTGGCCCGTACGCTGGCACTGACCCGTGCGTCAGCACGTAGCCTGCCCCTCCCACGTTTCCGTACCCACAACTGTGCCCTAAGCCATGTCATTCCCTAACCCTAACCCTAGCCCGGAACGGAAACCCACCACCACCCCTACACCTTACCCTATGCCGTAGCCTACTCCTGAACCGTACGCTGGCACGGAACCATACGTCAGCACGTAGCCTGCCTCTCCCACGTTTCCGTACCCTCACCTGTACCCTAAGCCTTGCCGTTCCCTAACCCTAACACTAGCCCCGAACAGAAACCCACCACCAGCCCTACACCTTACCCTACGCTGTACCTTACTCCTGGCCCGGACGCTGGCACTGACCCATGCCTCAGCAAGTAGCCTGACCCTCCCACGTTTCCGTACCCTCACCTGTTCCCTAAGCCTTGCCGTTCCCTAACTCTAACCCTAGCCCACAAAGGAAACCCACCACAAGCCCTAAACCTTACCCTACGCCGTTGCCTATTCCTGGCCTGTACGCTGGCACTAAACCGTGCGTCAGCACATAGCCTGACCCTACGACGTTTCCATATCCTCACCTGTGTCCTTGCCATTCCATAACCCTAACCCTAGCCCCGAATGGAAAACGACCACCAGCCCTACACCTTACACTACGCCGTACCCTACTCCTGGCCCGTACGCTGGCACGGATCCGTGCGTTGGCACGTAGCCTGACCTTCCCAGGTTTCCGTACCCTCACCTGTGCCCTATTCCTTTCCGTTCCCTAACCCTAACGCTAGCCCGGAATAGAAACCCAGCACCAGCCCTACACCTTACCCAACGCCGTACCCTACTCCTGGCCGTACGCTGGCACTGACCCGTGCGTCACCAAGTAGCCTGCCACTCCCACGTTTCCATACGCTCACCTGTGCCCTAAGCCTTGCCGTTCCCTAAGCCTAACCCTAGCCCGGAACAGAAACCCAGCACCAGCCCTACACCTTACCCTACGCCGTACCCTGCTCCTGGCCCATACGCTGGCACTGACCCGTGCGGCATCACGTAGCCTGCCTCTCCCACGTTTCCGTACCGTCACCTGTGCCCTAAGACTTGCCGTTCCCTAACCCTAACCATAGCCCGGAACGGAAAACCACCACCAGCCCTACACATTACCCTACGCCGTACCCTACTCCTGGCCCGTACGCTGGCACTGACACGTGCGTCAGCACATAGCCTGCCCCTCCCACGTTTCCATACCCTCACCTGTGCCCTAAGCCTTGTCATTCCCTAAACCTAACCCTAGCCCGGAACAGAAACCCAACACCACCCCTACACCTTACCCTATGCCGTAGCCTAATCCTGACCCATACGCTGGCACGGAACCATGCGTCAGCACGTAGCCTGCCTCTCACACGTTTCCGTACCCTCACCTGTGCCCTAAAACTTGCCGTACTCTAACGCTAATCCTAGCCCGGAACGGAAACCCACCACCAGCCCTACTCCTTACCCTACGCCGTACCCTATTCCTGGCCCGTACGCTGGCACTGACCCGTGCGTCAGCACGTAGCCTGCCACTCCAAAGTTTCCGTACGCTCACATGTGCCCTAAGCCTTGCCGTTCCCTAACCCTAACCCTAGCCCAGAAAGGAAACCCACCACCAGCCCTACACCTTACCCTACGTTGAAGCCTACTCCTGGCCCGTACGCTGGCACTGACTTGTTCGTCATCACGTAGGCTGACCCTCCCACGTTTCTGTACCCTCACCTGTGCCCTAAGCCTTGCCGTTCCCTAAGCATAACCGTACCCGGGAACAGAAACCCACCAACAGCCCTACACCTTACCCTACGCTGTAGCCTAATCATAACCCGTACGCTGGCACTGACCCGTGCGTCAGAACGTAGCCTGACCCTCCCACGTTTCAGTACCCTCACCTGTTCCCTAAGCCTTACTGTTCCCTAACCCTAATCCTAGCCCAAAAAGGAAACCCACCACCAGCCCTACACGTTACCCAACGCCGTTGCCTACTCCTGGCCTGTATGCTGGCACTGACCCATGCGTCAGCAAATAGCCTGAACCTCCCACGTTTCCGTACCCTCACCTGTGCCCAAAGGCTTGTCGTTCTCTAACACTAACCCAAGCCCGGATCGGAAACACACCACCAGCCCTAAACGTTACCCGACGCCGTACCCTACTTCTGGCCCTTACGCTGGCACTGACCCGTGCGTCAGCATGTAGCCTGACCCTCCCACGTTTCTGTACCCTCACCTATGCCCTAAAACTTGCCGTTCCCTAACCCTCACCCTAGCCCGGAACGGAAACCCACCACCAGCCCTACACCTTACCCTACGCCGTACCCTAATCCTGGCCCGTACGCTGGCAGTGACCCGTGCGTCAGCACGTAGGCAGACCCTCCCACGTTTCCGTACCCTCACCTGTTCCGTAGGCCTTGCCATTCCCTAACCCTAACCCTAGCACGGAACGGAAACCCACCACCAGCCCTACACATTACCCTATGCCCTGGGCTACTACTGGCCCGTACACTGGCACTGACCCATGCGTCAGCATGTAGCCTGACCCTCCCACGTTTCCGTACCCTCACCTGTGCCCTAAGCCTTGCCTTTCCCTACTAACCCTAGCCCGGAACAGAAAACCACCATTACCCCTACACCTTACCGTACGCCGTACCCTACTCCAGGCCCGTACGCTGACACTGACCCCTGAGTCAGCACATAGCCTGCCTCTACCACGTTTCCGTACCCTCACATGTGCCCTAAACCTTGCCGTTCCCTAACCCTAACCCTAGCCCGGAACGGAAATCCACCACAAGCCCTATACCTTAACCTAAGCCGTTGCCATCTCCTGGCCTGTATGCTGGCACTGACCCGTGCGTCACCACGTAGCATGCCCCTCCCACGTTTCCGTACCCTCACCTGTGCCCTAAGCCTTGCCGTTCCCTAACCCTAACCCTAGCCCGGAACGGAAAACCACCACCAGCCCTACACCTTACCCTACGCCGTACCCTACTCCTGGCCCATACACTAGCACTGACCCGTGCGTCAGCACGTAGTCTGACCCTCCCACGTTTCCGTACCCTCACCTGTGCCGTAAGCCTTGCCGTTCCCTAACCCTAACCCTAGCCCTGAAAGGAAACCCAAAACCAGCCGTACACCTTAGACTAAGCCGTAGCCTAAACCTGGCCCGTACGCTGGCACAGACCTGTGCGTTGTCACGTAGCCTGACCCTCCCACGTTTCCGTACCCTCACCTGTGCCCTAAGCCTTGCCGTTCCCTAACCCTAATCCTAGCCTTGAAAAGAAACCCACAACCAGCCCTACACCTCGGCCTACGCCGTTGCGTACAACTGGCCCGTACACTGGAACTGACCCGTGCATCAGCACATAGCTTCCCTCTCCCACGTTTCCGTACCCTCACCTGTGCCCTAAGCCTTGCCATTCCCTAACCCTAACCCTAGCCCGGATCGGAAACTCACCACCAGCCCTAAACGTTACCCAACGCCGTACCCTACTCCTGGCCCGTACGCTGGCACTGACCCGTGCGTCAGCATGTATCCTGAACCTCCCATGTTTCCGTACCCTCAACTGTGCCCTAAGCCTTGCCATTCCCTAACCCTAACCCTAGCCCCGAACGGAAACCCACCACCAGCCCTACACCTTACCCTACGCCGTAGCCTACTCCTGGCCCGTACGCTGGCACTGACCCATGCGTCAGCATGTAGCCTGCCACTCCAAAGTTTCCGTACCCTCACATGTGCCCTAAGCCTTGCCGTTCCCTAACCCTAACCCTAGCCCAGAACGGAAACCCACCACCAGCCCTACACCTTACCCTACGTTGAAGCCTACTCCTAGCCCGTACGCTGGCACTAAATTGTTCGTCATCACGTAGGCTGACCCTCCCACGTTTCTGTACCCTCACCTGTGCCCTAAGCCTTGCCGTTCCCTAAGCATAACCGTACCCGGGAACAGAAACCCACCAACAGCCCTATACCTTACCCTACGCCGTAGCTTACTCCTAGCCCGTACGCTGGCACTGACCTGTGCGTCAGAACGTAGCCTGACCCTCCCACGTTTCCGTACCCTCACCTGTTCCCTAAGCCTTACTGTTCCCTAACCCTAACCCTAGCCCAGAACGGAAACCCACCACCAACCTACACCTTACCCTACGCCGTAGCCTACTCCTGGCCCGTATGCTGGCACTGACCCGTGCGTCAGCACGTAGCCTGACACTCCCACGTTTCCGTACCCTCAACTGTTCCCTAAGCCTTGACGTTCCCTAACCCTAACCCTAGCCCGGAGCGGAAACCCACCACCAGGCCTACACCTTACCCTACGCCGTACCCTATTCTTGGCCCGTACGCTGGCACTGACCCGTGCGTCAGCACGTAGCCTGCCACTCCAAAGTTTCCGTACCCTCACATGTGCCCTAAGCCTTGCCGTTCCCTAACCCTAACCCTAGCCCAGAACGGAAACCCACCACCAGCCCTACACCTTACCCTACGTCGAAGAATACTCCTGGCCCGTACGCTGGCACTGACATGTTCGTCATCACGTAGGCTGACCGTCCCATTTTTCCCTACCCTCACCTGTGCCCTAAGCCTTGCCATACCCTAACCCTAACCATAGCCCAGAACGGAAACCCACCACCAGCCCTACCCCTTAACCTAAGCCGTTGCCTACTCCTGGCCTGTATGCTGGCACTGACCCGTGCGTCACCACGTAGCCTGCCTC
Source organism: Mesoplodon bidens (assembly GCF_964165515.1). Classification (NCBI taxonomy): domain Eukaryota; kingdom Metazoa; phylum Chordata; class Mammalia; order Artiodactyla; family Ziphiidae; genus Mesoplodon; species Mesoplodon bidens. The sequence continues at coordinate 371,972 of NC_138177.1, forward strand.
TCCCACGTTTCACTACCCTCACCTGTGCCCTAAGCCTTGCCATTACCTAACCCTAACCCTAGCCCGAAAAGGAAACCCACTACCAGCCCTACTCCTTACCCCACGCCGTTGCCTACTCCTGGCCTGTATGCTGGCACTGACCAATGCGTCAGCAAATAGCCTGACCCTCCCACGATTCCGTACCCTCACCTGTTCCCTAAGCCTTGCCGTTCCCTAACCCTAACCCTAGCCTGGAACGGAAACCCAGCACCAGCCCTACACCTTACCCTACGACTTGGCCTACTACTGGCCCGTACACTGGCACTGACGAATGCGTCAGCATGTAGCCTGACCCTCCCACGTTTCCGTACCCTCACCTGTGCCCTAAACCTTGCCGTTCCCTACTAACCCTAGCCCGGAACGGAAAACCACCATCAGCCCTACACCTTACCATACGCCGTACCCTATTCCAGGCCCGTACGCTGACACTGACCCGTGCGTCAGCACATAGCCTGACTCTCCCACGTTTCCGTACCCTCACATGTGCCCTAAACCTTGCCGTTCCTTAACCCTTACCCTAGCCCGGAACGGAAACTCACCACCATCCCTACACATTAACCTACGCTGTACCCTTCTCCTGGCCGGTACGCTGGCACTGACCCGTGCGTCAGCATGTAGCCTGACCCTCCCACGTTTCCGTACCATCAACTGTGCCCTAAGCCTTGCCGTTACCTAAACATGACCCTAGCCCGGAACGGAAACCCACCAACAGCCCTCCACCTTACCCTACACCGTACCCTTCTCCTGGCCCATACGCTGGCACTGACCCGTGCGGCACCACGTAGCCTGCCTCTCCCACGTTTCCGTACCATCACCTGTGCCCTAAGACTTGCCGTTCCCTAACCCTAACCCTAGCCCGGAACGGAAAACCACCACCAGCCCTACACCTTACCCTACGCCATACCCTACTCCTGGCCCGTACGCTGGCAATGACCCGTGCGTCAGCATGTAGCCTGACCCGCCCACGTTTCCGTACCCTCACCTGTGACCTAAGCCTTGCCATTCCCTAACCCTAACCCTAGCCCGGAAAGGAAACCCACCACCAGCCCTACACCTTGCCATACACCATTGCGTACAACTGGCCCGTACCGTGAACCTGACCCGTGCGTCAGCACGTAGCCTCCCTCTCCCACGTTTCTGTACCCTCACCTGTGCCCTAAGCATTTCGGTTCCCTAACCCTAACCTTAGCCCGGAAAGGAAACCCACCACCAGCCGTACACCTTGCCCTAAGCCGTAGCCTAATCCTGACCAGTACGCTGGCACAGACCCGTGCGTTGTCACGTAGCCTGACCCTTCCACGTTTCCGTACCCTCACTTGTGCCCTAAGCCTTGCCATTCCCTAACCCTAACCCTAGCCAGGATCAGAAACCCACCACCAGCCCTAAACGTTACCCGACGCCGTACCCTACTTCTGGCCCGTACGCTGGCACTGACCCGTGCGTCAGCATGTCGCCTGCCTCTCCCACGTTTCCGTACCCTCACCTGTGCCCTAAGCCTTGCCATTCCCTAACCCTAACCCTAGCCCGGAACGGAAACCCACGACCAGCCCTACACCTTAACCTACGCCGTAGCCTACTCCTGGCCTGTACGCTGGCACTGACCCGTGCGTCAGTACGTAGCCTGACCCTCCCACGTTTCCGTACCCTCACCTGTACCCTAAGCCTTGCAGTTCTGTAACCCTAATCCTAGCCCGGAACGGAAACCCAAAACCAGCCCTACACCTTACCCTGCGCCGTAGCCAACACCTGACCCGTACGCTGACACTGACCCGTGCGTCAGCACATAGCCTGCCTCTCCAACGTTTCCGTACCATCACCTGTGCCCTAAGCCTTGCCGTTCCCTACCTCTAACCCTACCACGGAAAGGAAACCCACCACCAGCCCTACACTTTACCCTACGATGTTGCCTACTCCGGGCCTGTACGCTGGCACTGACCTGTGCGTCAGCACATAGCCTGACCCTTCCACGTTTCCGTACCCTCACCTGTGCCCTAAGGCTTGTCGTTCCCTAACCCTAACCCTAGTCCAGAACAGGAACCCACCACCAGCTCTACACCTTACCCTATGCCGTATCCTACTCCTGGCCCGTACGCTGGCCCTGACCCGTGCGTCAGCACGTAGCCTGCCTCTCCCACGTTTCCGTACCCTCACCTGTGCCCTAAGCCTTGCCGTTCCCTAACCCTAATCCTAGCCTTGAAAAGAAACCCACCACCAGCCCTACACCTCGCCCTACGCCGTTGCGTACAACTGGCCCGTACACTGGAACTGACCCGTGCATCAGCACGTAGCTTCCCTCTCCCACGTTTCTGTACCCTCACTTGTTGCCCTAAGCCATGCCGTTCCCTAACCCTGACCCTAGCCCGGAACGGAAACCCAGCACCAGCCGTACACCTTACACTACGCCTTACCATACTCCTGGCCCGTACGATGGCACTGAGCCGTGCGTCAGCATGTAGCCTGACCCTTCCATGTTTCCGTACACTCACCTGTTCGCTAAGCCTTGCCGTTCCCTGACCCTAACCCTAGCCCGGAAAGGAAACCCACCACCAGCCCTACACCTTACCCTACGCCATTGCCTACACCTGGCCTGTACGCTGGCACTGACCCCTGCGTCACCACATACCCTGACCCTCCCACGTTTCCGTACCCTCAACTGTTCCCTAAGCCTTGCCGTTCCCTAACCCTAACCCTAGTCCGGAACGGAAACCCACCAACAGCCCTACACCTTACCCTACGCCGTAACCTATTCTTGGCCCGTACGCAGGCACTGACCCGTGCGTCAGCATGTAGCCTGACCCTCCCACGTTTCCGTACCCTCACCTGTGCCCTAAGCCTTGCCGTTCCCTAACCCTAACCCTAGCCCGGAACTGAAACCCACCACCAGCCCTACACCTTACCCTATGCCGTAGCCTACTCCTGGCCCTTACGCTGGCACTGGCCCGTGCGTAAGCATGTAGCCTGACCCTCCCACGTTTCCGTACCATCACCTGTGCCCTAAGCCTTGCCGTTCCCTAACCCTAACCGTAGCCCGGAACAGAAACCCACGACCAGCCCTACACCTTACCCTAAGCCGTAGCCTAATCCTGGCCCGTACGCTGGCACTGACCCGTGCGTTGTCATGTAGCGTGACCATCCCATGTTTCCGTACACTCACCTGTGCCCTAAGCCTTTCCGTTTCCTAACCCTAACCCTACACCAGAGCGGAAACCCACAACCGACCCTATACCTTATCCTACGCCGTAGCCTACACCTGGCCCGTACGCTGGCACTGACCCATGCGTCAGCACGTAGCATTACACTCCCACGTATCCATACCCTCCAATGTATCCTAAGCCTTGCCGTTCCCTACACCTAGCCCTAGCCCGGAACGGAAACACACCAACAGCTCTGCACCATACCCTACGCTGTACCCTACTCCTGGCCCGTACGCAGGCACTGACCCGTGTATCAGCACGTAGCCTGCCCCTCCCACGTTTCCGTACCCTCAACTATGCCCTAAGCCTTACCGTTACCTATACCTAACCCTAGCCCGGAACGGAAACCCACCACCAGCCCTACACCTTACCTTTCGTAGTACCCTACTCCTGGCATGTACGCTGGCACTGACCCGTGCGTCAGCACGTAGCCTGCCTCTCCCACGATTCCGTAACCTCACCTGTGCCCTAAGCCTTGCCGTTCGCTAACCCTAACCCTAGCCCGGAATAGAAACCCACCACCAACCCTACACCTTACCCTACGCCGTACCCTACTCCTGGCCCGTACACTGGCAGTAACCCGTGTGTAAACACGTAGCCCGCCTCTCCCACGTTTCCGTAGCCTCACCTCTGCCCTAAGCCTTGCCGTTCCCTAACCCTATCCCTAGCCTGAAACGGAAAACCACCACCAGCCCTACACCTTACCCTACGCCGTACCCTACACTTGGCCCGTACGCTGGCACTGACCCGTGCGTCAGCACGTAGCCTGCCCCTCCCACGTTTCCGTACCCACAACTGTGCCCTAAGCCATGTCATTCCCTAACCCTAACCCTAGCCCGGAACGGAAACCCACCACCACCCCTACACCTTACCCTATGCCGTAGCCTACTCCTGAACCGTACGCTGGCACGGAACCATACGTCAGCACGTAGCCTGCCTCTCCCACGTTTCCGTACCCTCACCTGTACCCTAAGCCTTGCCGTTCCCTAACCCTAACACTAGCCCCGAACAGAAACCCACCACCAGCCCTACACCTTACCCTACGCTGTACCTTACTCCTGGCCCAGACGCTGGCACTGACCCATGCCTCAGCAAGTAGCCTGACCCTCCCACGTTTCCGTACCCTCACCTGTTCCCTAAGCCTTGCCGTTCCCTAACTCTAACCCTAGCCCACAAAGGAAACCCACCACAAGCCCTAAACCTTACCCTACGCCGTTGCCTATTCCTGGCCTGTACGCTGGCACTAAACCGTGCGTCAGCACATAGCCTGACCCTACGACGTTTCCATATCCTCACCTGTGTCCTTGCCATTCCATAACCCTAACCCTAGCCCCGAATGGAAAACGACCACCAGCCCTACACCTTACACTACGCCGTACCCTACTCCTGGCCCGTACGCTGGCACGGATCCGTGCGTTGGCACGTAGCCTGACCTTCCCAGGTTTCCGTACCCTCACCTGTGCCCTATTCCTTTCCGTTCCCTAACCCTAACGCTAGCCCGGAATAGAAACCCAGCACCAGCCCTACACCTTACCCTACGCCGTACCCTGCTCCTGGCCCATACGCTGGCACTGACCCGTGCGGCATCACGTAGCCTGCCTCTCCCACGTTTCCGTACCCTCACCTGTGCCCTAAGACTTGCCGTTCCCTAACCCTAACCATAGCCCGGAACGGAAAACCACCACCAGCCCTACACATTACCCTACGCCGTACCCTACTCCTGGCCCGTACGCTGGCACTGACACGTGCGTCAGCACATAGCCTGCCCCTCCCACGTTTCCATACCCTCACCTGTGCCCTAAGCCTTGTCATTCCCTAAACGTAACCCTAGCCCGGAACAGAAACCCAACACCACCCCTACACCTTACCCTATGCCGTAGCCTAATCCTGACCCATACGCTGGCACGGAACCATGCGTCAGCACGTAGCCTGCCTCTCACACGTTTCCGTACCCTCACCTGTGCCCTAAAACTTGCCGTACCCTAACGCTAATCCTAGCCCGGAACGGAAACCCACCACCAGCCCTACTCCTTACCCTACGCCGTACCCTATTCCTGGCCCGTACGCTGGCACTGACCCGTGCGTCAGCACGTAGCCTGCCACTCCAAAGTTTCCGTACCCTCACATGTGCCCTAAGCCTTGCCGTTCCCTAACCCTAACCCTAGCCCAGAAAGGAAACCCACCACAAGCCCTAAACCTTACCCTACGCCGTTGCCTACTCCTGGCCTGTACGCTGGCACTAAACCGTGCGTCAGCACATAGCCTGACCCTACGACGTTTCCATATCCTCACCTGTGTCCTAAGCCTTGCCATTCCATAACCCTAACCCTAGCCCCGAATGGAAAACGACCACCAGCCCTACACCTTACACTACGCCGTACCCTACTCCTGGCCCGTACGCTGGCACGGATCCGTGCGTTGGCACGTAGCCTAACCTTCCCAGGTTTCCGTACCCTCACCTGTGCCCTATTCCTTTCCGTTCCCTAACCCTAACGCTAGCCCGGAATAGAAACCCAGCACCAGCCCTACACCTTACCCAACGCCGTACCCTACTCCTGGCCGTACGCTGGCACTGACCCGTGCGTCACCACGTAGCCTGCCACTCCCACGTTTCCGTACCCTCACCTGTGCCCTAAGCCTTGCCGTTCCCTAAGCCTAACCCTAGCCCGGAACAGAAACCCAGAACCAGCCCTACACCTTACCCTACGCCGTACCCTGCTCCTGGCCCGTACGCTGGCACTGACCCGTGCGGCATCACGTAGCCTGCCTCTCCCACGTTTCCGTACCGTCACCTGTGCCCTAAGACTTGCCGTTCCCTAACCCTAACCCTAGCCCGGAACGGAAAACCACCACCAGCCCTACACATTACCCTACGCCGTAACCTACTCCTGGCCCGTACGCTGGCACTGACACGTGCGTCAGCACATAGCCTGCCCCTCCCACGTTTCCATACCCTCACCTGTGCCCTAAGCCTTGTCATTCCCTAAACTTAACCCTAGCCCGGAACAGAAACCCAACACCACCCCTACACCTTACCCTATGCCGTAGCCTAATCCTGACCCATACGCTGGCACTGACCCGTGCGTCAGCACGTAGCCTGCCACTCCAAAGTTTCCGTACCCTCACATGTGCCCTAAGCCTTGCCGTTCCCTAACCCTAACCCTAGCCCAGAAAGGAAACCCACCACGAGCCCTACACCTTACCCTACGTTGAAGCCTACTCCTGGCCCGTACGCTGGCACTGACTTGTTCGTCATCACGTAGGCTGACCCTCCCACGTTTCTGTACCCTCACCTGTGCCCTAAGCCTTGCCGTTCCCTAAGCATAACCGTACCCGGGAACAGAAACCCACCAACAGCCCTACACCTTACCCTACGCTGTAGCCTAATCCTAACCCGTACGCTGGCACTGACCCGTGCGTCAGAACGTAGCCTGACCCTCCCACGTTTCAGTACACTCACCTGTTCCCTAAGCCTTACTGTTCCCTAACCCTAATCCTAGCCCGAAAAGGAAACCCACCACCAGCCCTACACATTACCCAATGCCGTTGCCTACTCCTGGCCTGTATGCAGGCACTGACCCATGCGTCAGCAAATAGCCTGACCCTCCCACGTTTCCGTACCCTCACCTGTGCCCAAAGGCTTGTCGTTCTCTAACACTAACCCAAGCCCGGATCGGAAACACACCACCAGCCCTAAACGTTACCCGACGCCGTACCCTACTTCTGGCCCTTACGCTGGCACTGACCCATGCGTAAGCATGTAGCCTGACCCTCCCACGTTTCCGTACCCTCACCTATGCCCTACAACTTGCCGTTCCCTAACCCTCACCCTAGCCCGGAACGGAAACCCACCACCAGCCCTACACCTTACCCTACGCCGTACCCTAATCCTGGCCCGTACGCTGGCAGTGACCCGTGCGTCAGCACGTAGGCAGACCCTCCCACGTTTCCATACCCTCACCTGTTCCGTAGGCCTTGCCATTCCCTAACCCTAACCCTAGCACGGAACGGAAACCCACCACCAGCCCTACACCTTACCCTATGCCCTGGCCTACTACTGACCCGTACACTGGCACTGACCCATGCGTCAGCATGTAGCCTGACCCTCCCACGTTTCCGTACCCTCACCTGTGCCCTAAGCCTTGCTTTTCCCTACTAACCCTAGCCCGGAACAGAAAACCACCATTACCCCTACACCTTACCCTACGCCGTACCCTACTCCAGGCCCGTACGCTGACACTGACCCGTGAGTCAGCACATAGCCTGCCTCTACCACGTTTCCGTACCCTCACATGTGCCCTAAACCTTGCCGTTCCCTAACCCTAACCCTAGCCCGGAACGGAAATCCACCACAAGCCCTATACCTTAACCTAAGCCGTTGCCATCTCCTGGCCTGTATGCTGGCACTGACCCGTGCGTCACCACGTATCCTGCCCCTCCCACGTTTCCATACCCTCACCTGTGCCCTAAGCCTTGCCGTTCCCTAACCCTAACCCTAGCCCGGAACGGAAAACCACCACCAGCCCTACACCTTACACTACGCCGTACCCTACTCCTGGCCCATACACTAGCACTGACCCGTGCGTCAGCACGTAGTCTGAACCTCCCACGTTTCCGTACCCTCACCTATGCCCTAAGCCTTGCCGTTCCCTAACCCTAACCCTAGCCCGGAACAGAAACCCACCACCAGCCCTACACCTTACCCTACGCCGTATCCTACTCTAGGCCCGTATGCTGGCACTGACCCGTGCGTCAGCACGTAGCCTGCCTCTCCCACGTTTCCGTACCCTCACCTGTGCCCTAAGCCATGCCATTGCCTAACCCTAACCCTAGCCCGGAACGCAAAGCCACCAACAGCCCTACACCTTACCCTACGCCGTACCCGACTCCTGGCCCGTATGCTGGCACTGACTTGTGCGTCAGCACGTAGCCTGACCCTCCCACGTTTCCGTACCCTCACCTGTGCCCTATGCTTTGCCGTTCCCTAACCCTAACCCTAGCCCGGAACGGAAACCCACCACCAGCCCTACACCTTACCCTACACCGTAGCCTACTCCTGGCCAGTACGCTGGCACTGACCCTTGCGTCAGCATGTAGCCTGCCACTCCAAAGTTTCCGTACCCTCACATGTGCCCCAAGCCTTGCCGTTCCCTAACCCTAACCCTAGCCCAGAACGGAAACCCACCACCAGCCCTACACCTTACCCTACGTTGAAGCCTACTCCTGGCCCGTACGCTGGCACTAACTTGTTCGTCATCACGTAGGCTGACCCTCCCACGTTTCTGTACCCTCACCTGTGCCCTAAGCCTTGCCGTTCCCTAAGCATAACCGTACCCGGGAACAGAAACCCACCAACAGCCCTATACCTTACCCTACGCCGTAGCCTACTCCTAGCCCGTACGCTGGCACTGACCCGTGCGTCAGAACGTAGCCTGACCCTCCCACGTTTCTGTACCCTCACCTGTTCCCTAAGCCTTACTGTTCCCTAACCCTAACCATAGCCCGGAACGGAAACCCACCACCAACCTACACCTTACCCTACGCCGTAGCCTACTCCTGGCCCGTATGCTGGCACTGACCCGTGCGTCAGCACGTAGCCTGACCCTCCCACGTTTCCGTACCCTCAAATGTTCCCTAAGCCTTGACGTTCCCTAACACTAACCCTAGCCCGGAGCGGAAACCCAGCACCAGCCCTACACCTTACCCTATGCCGTACCCTGCTCCTGGCCCATACGCTGGCACTGACCCGTGCGTCAGCACGTAGCCTGACCCTCCCACGTTTCCGTACCCTCACCTGTGCCCTAAGCCTTGCCGTTGCCGAACCCTAACCCTAGCCCGGAACGCAAAGCCACCAACAGCCCTACACCTTACCCTACGCCGTACCCGACTCCTGGCCCGTACGCTGGCACTGACCTGTGCGTTAGCACGTAGCCTGACCCTCCCACGTTTCTGTACCCTCACCTGTTCCCTAAGAATTGCCGTTCCCTAACCCTAACCCTAGCCCGAAACGGAAAACCACCACCAGCCCTACACCTTACCCTACGCCGTACCGTACTCCTGGCCCGTACGCTGGCACTGACCTGTGCTTAAGCATGTAGCCTGACCCTCCCACGTTTCCGTACCCTCACCTGTGCCCTAAGCCTTGCCGTTCCCTAACACTAACCCTAGCCCGGAACGGAAACCCACCACCGGGCATAGGCCTTACCCTACGCCGTAGCCTGCACCTGGCCTGTACGCTGGCACGGAACCATGCGTCAGCACGTAGCATGACCCTCCCACGTTTCCGTAACGTCACCAGTGCCCTAAGTCTTCCGTTCCCTAACCCTAACCCTAGCCCGGAACGGAAACGCACCACCAGCCCTACACCTTACCCGACGCCGTAACCTAATCCTTGCCCGTACGCTGGCATTAATCCGTGCGTCAGCACGTAACCTGCCTCTCCGCCGTTTCCGTACCCTCACCTGTACCCTAAGCCTTGCCGTTCCCTAACCCTAACACTAGCCAGGAAGGGAAACCCACCACCAGCCCTACACCTAACCCTATGCCGTACCTTACACCTGGCCCGGACGCAGGCACTGACCCATGCCTCAGCATGTAGCCTGACCCTCCCACGTTTCCGTACCCTCACCTGTTCCCTAAGCCTTGCCTTTCCCTAACCCTAACACTACCCAGGAAGGGAAACCCACCACCAGCCCTACACCTTACCCTACGCCGTAACCTACTCCTGGCCCGTACGCTGGCACTGACCCGTGCGTCAGCACATAGCCTGACCCTCCCACGTTTCCGTACCCTCACCTGTGCGCAAAGCCTTGCCGTACCCTAACCCTAACCCTAGCCCGGAACGGAAAACCGCCACCAGCCCTACACCTTACCCTACGCCATTGCCTACACCTGGCCTGTACGCTGGCACTGACCCCTGCGTCACCACATACCCTGACCCTCCCACGTTTCCGTACCCTCAACTGTTCCCTAAGCCTTGCCGTTCTCTAACCCTAACCCTAGTCCGGAACGGAAACCCACCAACAGCCCTACACCTTACCCTACGCCGTAACCTATTCCTGGCCCGTACGCTGGCACTGACCCGTGCATCAGCACATAGCCTGACCCTCCCACGTTTCCGTACCCTCACCTGTGCGCTAAGCCTTGCCGTACCCTAACCCTAACCCTAGCCCGGAACGGAAACCCACCACCAGCCCTACACCTTACCCGACGCCGTAGCCTACTCCTGGCCCTTACGCTGGCACTGGCCCGTGCGTAAGCATGTATCCTGACCCTCCCACGTTTCCGTACCATCACCTGTGCCCTAAGCCTTGCCGTTCCCTAACCCTAACCCTAGCCCGGAACAGAAAGCCACAACCAGCCCTACACCTTACCCTAAGCCGTAGCCTAATCCTGGCCCGTACGCTGGCACTGACCCGTGCGTTGTCACGTAGCGTGACCATCCCACGTTTCCGTACCCTCACCTGTGCCCTAAGCCTTTCCGTTTCCTAACCCTAACCCTACCCCGGAGCGGAAACCCACAACCGACCCTATACCTTATCCTACGCCGTAGCCTACACCTGGCCCGTACGCTGGCACTGACCCATGCGTCAGCACGTAGCATTACACTCCCACGTATCCATACCCTCCAATGTATCCTAAGCCTTGCCGTTCCCTACACCTAGCCCTAGCCCGGAACGGAAACACACCAACAGCTCTGCACCATACCCTACGCTGTACCCTACTCCTGGCCCGTACGCAGGCACTGACCCGTGTATCAGCACGTAGCCTGCCCCTCCCACGTTTCCGAACGCTCACCTGTGCCATAAGCCTTGCCGTTCCCTAACCCTAACCGCAGCCCGGGACAGAAACCCACCACCAGCCCTACACCTTACCCTATGCCGTAGCCTACTCCTGGCCCGTACGCTGGCACTGACCCGTGCGTCAGCACGTAGCCTGCCTATCGCACGTTGCCGTTCCATCACCTGTGCCCTAAGCCTTGCCGTTCCGTAACCCTAACCCTAGCCCGGAACGGAAACCCACCACCAGCCCTACACTTTCCCCTACCCCGTAGCCTACTCCTGGCCCGTATGCTGGCACTGACACGTGCGTCACCACGTACCCTGACCCTCCCACGTTTCCATAACCTCACCTGTGCCCTAAGCCTTGCCGTTCCCTAACCCTAACCCTAGCCCGGAACAGGAACCCACCACTAGCCCTACACCTTACCCTACACCGTACCCTGCTCCTGGCCCATACGCTGGCACTGACCCGTGCGGCAGCACGTAGCCTGTCTCTCCAACGTTTCCGTACCCTCACCGGTGCCCTAAGCCTTGCCATTCCCTAACCCTAACCCTAGCCCGGAACGGAAACTCACCAGCATCCCTACACCTTAACCTACGCTGTACCCTTCTCCTGGCCGGTACGCTGGCACTGACCCGTGCGTCAGCCTGTAGCCTGACCCTCCCACGTTTCCGTACCCTCAACTATGCCCTAAGCCTTGCCGTTACCTAAACCTAACCCTAGACCGGAACGGAAACCCACCACCAGCCCTCCACCTTACCCTACACCGTACCCTGCTCCTGGCCCATACGCTGGCACTGACCCGTGCGGCAGCACGTAGCCAGCCTCTCCCACGTTTCCGTACTCTCACCTGTGCCCTAAGACTTGCCGTTCCCTAACCCTAACCCTAGCCCGGAACGGAAAACCACCACCAGCCCTACACCTTACCCTACGCCGTACCCTACTCCTGGCCCGTACGCTGGCACTGACCCGTGCGTCAGCATGTAGCCTGACCCGCCCACGTTTCCGTACCCTCACCTGTGCCGTAAGCCTTGCCGTTCCCTAACCCTAACCCTAGCCCTGAAAGGAAACCCACAACCAGCCGTACACCTTAGACTAAGCCGTAGCCTAATCCTGGCCCGTACGCTGGCACAGACCCGTGCGTTGTCACGTAGCCTGACCCTCCCACGTTTCCGTACCCTCACCTGTGCCCTAAGCCTTGCCGTTCCCTAACCCTAATCCTAGCCTTGAAAAGAAACCCACCACCAGCCCTACACCTCGCCCTACGCCGTTGCGTACAACTGGCCCGTACACTGGAACTGACCCATGCATCAGCACGTAGCTTCCCTCTCCCACGTTTCCGTACCCTCACCTGTGCCCTAAGCCTTGCCATTCCCTAACCCTAACCCTAGCCCGGATCGGAAACTCACCACCAGCCCTAAACGTTACCCAACGCCGTACCCTACTCCTGGCCCGTACGCCGGCACTGACCCGTGCGTCAGCATGTATCCTGAACCTCCCATGTTTCCGTACCCTCAACTGTGCCCTAAGCCTTGCCATTCCCTAACCCTAACCCTAGCCCAGAACGGAAACCCACCACCAGCCCTACACCTTACCCTACGCCGTACCCTACTCCTGGCCCGTACGCTGGCACTGACCCATGCGTCAGCATGTAGCCTGCCACTCCAAAGTTTCCGTACCCTCACATGTGCCCTAAGCCTTGCCGTTCCCTAACCCTAACCCTAGCCCAGAACGGAAACCCACCACCAGCCCTACACCTTACCCTACGTCGAAGATTAATCCTGGCCCGTACGCTGGCACTGACATGTTCGTCATCACGTAGGCTGACCGTCCCATTTTTCCCTACCCTCACCTGTGCCCTAAGCCTTGCCATACCCTAACCCTAACCATAGCCCAGAACGGAAACCCACCACCAGCCCTACCCCTTAACCTAAGCCGTTGCCTACTCCTGGCCTGTATGCTGGCACTGACCCGTGCGTCACCACGTAGCCTGCCTCTCCCACGTTTCACTACCCTCACCTGTGCCCTAAGCCTTGCCATTCCCTAACCCTAACCCTAGCCCGAAAAGGAAACCCACTACCAGCCCTACTCCTTACCCCACGCCGTTGCCTACTCCTGGCCTGTATGCTGGCACTGACCAATGCGTCAGCAAATAGCCTGACCCTCCCACGTTTCCGTACCCTCACCTGTGCCCTAAGGCTTGTCGTTCTCTAACACTAACCCTAGCCCGGAACGGAAACACACCACCAGCCCTACACCTTACCCTACTCCGTACCCTAATCCTGGCCCGTACGCTGGCAGTGACCCGTGCGTCAGTACGTAGGCTGACCCTCCCACGTTTCCGTACCCTCACCTGTTCCCTAAGCCTTGCCGTTCCCTAACCCTAACCCTAGCCCGGAACGGAAACCAACCACCGGGCATACGCCTTACCCTACGCCGTAGCCTGCACCTGGCCCGTACGCTGGCACGGACCCATGCGTCAGCATGTAGCATGACCCTCCCACGTTTCCGTAACGTCACCTGTGCCCAAAGTCTTCCGTTCCCTAACCCTAATCCTAGCCCGGAACGGAAACCCACCACCAGCCCTACACCTTACCCTACGCCGTACCCTACTCCTGGCCAGTACGCGGCACTGACCCGTGCGTCAGTACGTAGCCTGCCTCTCCCACGTTTCCGTACCCTCACATGTGCCCTAAGCCTTGCCGTTCCCTAACCCTAACACTAACCAGGAAGGGAAACCCACCACCAGCCCTACACCTTACCCTACGCCGTACCTTACTCCTGGCCCGGACGCTCTCACTGACCCATGCCTCAGCATGTAGCCTGACCCTCCCACGTTTCCGTACCCTCACCTGTTCCCTAAGCCTTGCCGTTCCCTAACCCTAACACTAGCCAGGAAGGGAAACCCACCACCAGCCCTACACCTTACCCTACGCCGTACCTTACTCCTGGCCCAGACGATGGCACTGACCCATGCCTCAGCATGTAGCCTGACCCTCCCACGTTCCCGTACTCTCACCTGTGCCCTAAGCCTTGCCGTTCCCTAACCCTAACCCTAGCCCGGAACGGAAACCCACCACCAGCCCTACACCTTACCCTAAGCCGTACCCTACTCCTGGCCCGTACGCTGGCACTGACTCGTGCGTCAGCATTTAGCCTGACCCTCCCACGTTTCTGTACCCTCACTTGTGCCCTAAGCCATGCCGTTCCCTAACCCTGACCCTAGCCCGGAACGGAAACCCAGCACCAGCCGTACACCTTACACTACGCCTTACCATACTCCTGGCCCGTACGCTGGCACTGACCCGTGCGTCAGCACATAGCCTGACCCTCCCACGTTTCCGTACCCTCACCTGTGCGCTAAGCCTTGCCGTACCCTAACCCTAACCCTAGCCCGGAACGGAAACCCACCACCAGCCCTACACCTTACCCTGTGCCGTACCCTACTCCTGGCCCGTACGATGGCACTGAGCCGTGCGTCAGCACGTAGCCTGACCCTTCCATGTTTCCGTACACTCACCTGTTCGCTAAGCCTTGCCATTCCCTGACCCTAACCCTAGCCCGGAAAGGAAACCCACCACCAGCCCTACACCTTACCCTACGCCATTGCCTACACCTGGCTGTACGCTGGCACTGACCCCTGCGTCACCACATACCCTGACCCTCCCACGTTTCCGTACCCTCAACTGTTCCCTAAGTCTTGCCGTTCCCTAACCCTAACCCTAGCCCGGAAAGGAAACCCACCACCAGCCGTACACCTTAGACTAAGCCATAGCCTAATCCTGGCCCGTACGCTGGCACAGACCCGTGCGTTGTCACGTAGCCTGACCCTCCCACGTTTCCGTACCCTCACCTGTGCCCTAAGCCTTGCCGTTCCCTAACCCTAATCCTAGCCTTGAAAAGAAACCCACCACCAGCCCTACACCTTGCCCTACGCCGTTGCGTACAACTGGCCCGTACACTGGAACTGACCCGTGCATGAGCACGTAGCTTCCCTCTCCCACGTTTCCGTACCCTCACCTGTGCCCTAAGCCTTGCCATTCCCTAACCCTAACCCTAGCCCGGATCGGAAACTCACCACCAGCCCTAAACGTTACCCAACGCCGTACCCTACTCCTGGCCCGTACGCTGGCACTGACCCGTGCGTCAGCATGTATCCTGAACCTCCCATGTTTCTGTACCCTCAACTGTGCCCTAAGCCTTGCCGTTCCCTAACCCTAACCCTAGCCCAGAACGGAAACCCACCACCAGCCCTACACCTTACCCTACGCCGTACCCTACTCCTGGCCCGTACGCTGGCACTGACCCGTGCGTCAGCATGTAGCCTGCCACTCCAAAGTTTCCGTACCCTCACATGTGCCCTAAGCCTTGCCGTTCCCTAACCCTAACCCTAGCCCAGAACGGAAACCCACCACCAGCCCTACACCTTACCCTACGTCGAAGAATACTCCTGGCCCGTACGCTGGCACTGACATGTTCGTCATCACGTAGGCTGACCGTCCCATTTTTCCCTACCCTCACCTGTGCCCTGAGCCTTGCCATACCCTAACCCTAACCATAGCCCAGAACGGAAACCCACCACCAGCCCTACCCCTTAACCTAAGCCGTTGCCTACTCCTGGCCTGTATGCTGGCACTGACCCGTGCATCACCACGTAGCCTGCCTCTCCCACGTTTCACTACCCTCACCTGTGCCCTAAGCCTTGCCATTCCCTAAACCTAACCCTAGCCCGAAAAGGAAACCCACTACCAGCCCTACTCCTTACCCCACGCCGTTGCCTACTCCTGGCCTGTATGCTGGCACTGACCAATGCGTCAGCAAATAGCCTGACCCTCCCACGTTTCTGTACCCTCACCTGTGCCCTAAGGCTTGTCGTTCTCTATCACTAACCCTAGCCCGGAACGGAAACACACCACCAGCCCTAAACGTTACCCGACGCCGTACCCTACTTCTGGCCCGTACGCTGGCACTGACCCGTGCGTCAGCATGTAGCCTGAACCTCCCACGTTTCCGTACCCTCACCTATGCCCTAAGACTTGCCGTTCACTAACCCTAACCCTAGCCCGGAACGGAAACCCACCACCAGCCCTACACCTTACCCTACTCCGTACCCTAATCCTGGCCCGTACGCTGCTAGTGACCCGTGCGTCAGTACGTAGGCTGACCCTCCCACGTTTCCGTACCCTCACCTGTTCCCTAAGCTTTGCCGTTCCCTAACCCTAAACCTAGCCCGGAACGGAAACCCACCACCAGCCCTACACCTTACCCTACGCCGTAGCCTACTCCTGGCCCGTATGATGGCACTGAAACGTGCGTCAGCACGTACCCTGACCCTCCCACGTTTCCATAACCTCACCTGTGCCCTAAGCCTTGCCGTTCCCTAACCCTAACCCTAGCCCGGAACAGAAACCCACCACTAGCCCTACACCTTACCCTACACCGTACCCTGCTCCTGGCCCATACGCTGGCACTGACCCGTGCGGCAGCACGTAGCCTGCCTCTCCCACGTTTCCGTACTCTCACCTGTGCCCTAAGCCTTGCCGTTCCCTAACCCTAACCCTAGCCCGGAACGGAAAACCACCACCAGCCCTACACCTTACCCTACGCCGTACCCTACTCCTGGCCCGTACACTGGCACTGACCCGTGCGTCAGCATGTAGCCTGACCCTCCCACGTTTCCGTACCCTCACCTATGCCCTAAGACTTGCCGTTCACTAACCCTAACCCTAGCCCGGAACGGAAACCCACCACCAGCCCTACACCTTACCCTACTCCGTACCCTAATCCTGGCCCGTACGCTGGTAGTGACCCGTGCGTCAGTACGTAGGGTGACCTCCCACGTTTCCGTACCCTCACCTGTTCCCTAAGCCTTGCCGTTCCCTAACCCTAAACCTAGCCCGGAACGGAAACCCACCACCAGCCCTACACATTCCACTACGTCGTAGCCTACTCCTGGCCCGTATGCTGGCACTGACACGTGCGTCAGCACGTACCCTGACCCTCCCACGTTTCCATAACCTCACCTGTGCCCTAAGCCTTGCCGTTCCCTAACCCTAACCCTAGCCCGGAACAGAAACCCACCACTAGCCCTACACCGTACCCTACACCGTACCCTGCTCCTGGCCCATACGCTGGCACTGACCCGTGCGGCAGCACGTAGCCTGCCTCTCCCACGTTTCCGTACTCTCACCTGTGCCCTAAGCCTTGCCGTTCCCTAACCCTAACCCTAGCCCAGAACGGAAAACCACCACCAGCCCTACACCTTACCCTACGCCGTACCCTACTCCTGGCCCGTACACTGGCACTGACCCGTGCGTCAGCATGTAGCCTGACCCGCCCACGTTTCCGTACCCTCACCTGTGCCCTAAGCCTTGCCGTTCCCTAACCCTAACCCTAGCCCGGAAAGGAAACCCACAACCAGCCGTACACCTTAGACTAAGCCGTAGCCTAATCCTGGCCCGTACGCTGGCACAGACACGTGCGTTGTCACGTAGCCTGACCCTCCCACGTTTCCGTACCCTCACCTGTGCCCTAAGCCTTGCCGTTCCCTAACCCTAATCCTAGCCTTGAAAAGAAACCCACCACGAGCCCTACACCTTGCCCTACGCCGTTGCGTACAACTGGCCCGTACACTGGAACTGACCCGTGAATCAGCACGTAGCTTCCCTCTCCCACGTTTCCGTACCCTCACCTGTGCCCTAAGCCTTGCCATTCCCTAACCCTAACCCTAGCCCGGATCGGAAACTCACCACCAGCCCTAAACGTTACCCAACGCCGTATCCTACTCCTGGCCCGTACGCTGGCACTGACCCGTGCGTCAGCATGTATCCTGAACCTCCCATGTTTCCGTACCCTCAACTGTGCCCTAAACCTTGCCGTTCCCTAACCCTAACCCTAGCCCAGAACGGAAACCCACCACCAGCCCTACACCTTACCCTACGCCGTACCCTACTCCTGGCCCGTACGCTGGCACTGACCCGTGCGTCAGCATGTAGCCTGCCACTCCAAAGTTTCCGTACCCTCACATGTGCCCTAAGCCTTGCCGTTCCCTAACCCTAACCCTAGCCCAGAACGGAAACCCACCACCAGCCCTACACCTTACCCTACGTTGAAGCCTACTCCTGGCCCGTACGCTGGCACTAACTTGTTCGTCATCACGTAGGCTGACCCTCCCACGTTTCTGTACCCTCACCTGTGCCCTAAGCCTTGCCGTTCCCTAAGCATAACCGTACCCGGGAACAGAAACCCACCAACAGCCCTATACCTTACCCTACGCCGTAGCCTACTCCTAGCCGATACGCTGGCACTGAACTGTGCGTCAGAACGTAGCCTGACCCTCCCACGTTTCCGTACCCTCACCTGTTCCCTAAGCCTTACTGTTCCCTAACCCTAACCCTAGCCCGGAACGGAAACCCACCACCAACCTAAACCTTACCCTACGCCGTAGCCTACTCCTGGCCCGTATGCTGGCACTGACCCGTGCGTCAGCACGTAGCCTGACCTTCCCACGTTTCCGTACCCTCAACTGTTCCCTAAGCCTTGACGTTCCCTAACCCTAACCCTAGCCCGGAGCGGAAACCCACCACCAGGCCTACACCTTACCCTACGCCGTACCCTATTCTTGGCCCGTACGCTGGCACTGACCCGTGCGTCAGCACGTAGCCTGCCACTCCAAAGTTTCTGTACCCTCACATGTGCCCTAAGCCTTGCCGTACCCTAACACTAACCCTAGCCCAGAACGGAAAACCACCACCAGCCCTACACCTTACCCTACGTCGAAGAATACTCCTGGCCCGTACGCTGGCACTGACATGTTCGTCATCACGTAGGCTGACCGTCCCATTTTTCCCTACCCTCACCTGTGCCCTAAGCCTTGCCATACCCTAACCCTAACCATAGCCCAGAACGGAAACCCACCACCAGCCCTACCCCTTAACCTAAGCCGTTGCCTACTCCTGGCCTGTATGCTGGCACTGACCCGTGCATCACCACGTAGTCTGCCTCTCCCACGTTTCACTACGCTCACCTGTGCCCTAAGCCTTGCCATTCCCTAAACCTAACCCTAGCCCGAAAAGGAAACCCACTACCAGCCCTACTCCTTACCCCACGCCGTTGCCTACTCCTGGCCTGTATGCTGGCACTGACCAATGCGTCAGCAAATAGCCTGACCCTCCCACGTTTCTGTACCCTCACCTGTGCCCTAAGGCTTGTCATTCTCTAACACTAACCCTAGCCCGGAACGGAAACACACCACCAGCCCTAAACGTTACCCGACGCCGTACCCTACTTCTGGCCCGTACGCTGGCACTGACCCGTGCATCAGCATGTAGCCTGAACCTCCCACGTTTCCGTACCCTCACCTATGCCCTAAGACTTGCCGTTCACTAACCCTAACACTAGCCCGGAACGGAAACCCACCACCAGCCCTACACCTTACCCTACTCCGTACCCTAATCCTGGCCCGTACGCTGCTAGTGACCCGTGCGTCAGTACGTAGGCTGACCCTCCCACGTTTCCGTACCCTCACCTGTTCCCTAAGCCTTGCCGTTCCCTAACCCTAAACCTAGCCCGGAACGGAAACCCACCACCAGCCCTACACCTTACCCTACGCCGTAGCCTACTCCTGGCCCGTATGATGGGACTGACACGTGCGTCAGCACGTACCCTGACCCTCCCACGTTTCCATAACCTCACCTGTGCCCTAAGCCTTGCCGTTCCCTAACCCTAACCCTAGCCCGGAACAGAAACCCACTACTAGCCCTACACCTTACCCTACACCGTACCCTGCTCCTGGCCCATACGCTGGCACTGACCCGTGCGGCAGCACGTAGCCTGCCTCTCCCACGTTTCCGTAATCTCACCTGTGCCCTAAGCCTTGCCGTTCCCTAACCCTAACCCTAGGCCGGAACGGAAAACCACCACCAGCCCTACACCTTACCCTACGCCGTACCCTACTCCTGGCCCGTACACTGGCACTGACCCGTGCGTCAGCATGTAGCCTGACCCTCCCACGTTTCCGTACCCTCACCTATGCCCTAAGACTTGCCGTTCACTAACCCTAACCCTAGCCCGGAACGGAAACCCACCACCACCCCTACACCTTACCCTACTCCGTACCCTAATCCTGGCCCGTACGCTGGTAGTGACCCGTGCGTCAGTACGTAGGCTGACCTCCCACGTTACCGTACCCTCACCTGTTCCCTAAGCCTTGCCGTTCCCTAACCCTAAACCTAGCCCGGAACGGAAACCCACCACCAGCCCTACACATTCCCCTACGTCGTAGCCTACTCCTGGCCCGTATGCTGGCACTGACACGTGCGTCAGCACGTACCCTGACCCTCCCACGTTTCCATAACCTCACCTGTGCCCTAAGCCTTGCCGTTCCCTAACCCTAACCCTAGCCCGGAACAGAAACCCACCACTAGCCCTACACCTTACCCTACACCGTACCCTGCTCCTGGCCCATACGCTGGCACTAACCCGTGCGGCAGCACGTAGCCTGCCTCTCCCACGTTTCCGAACTCTCACCTGTGCCCTAAGCCTTGCCGTTCCCTAACCCTAACCCTAGCCCGGAACGGAAAACCACCACCAGCCCTACACCTTACCCTACGCCGTACCCTACTCCTGGCCCGTACACTGCAACTGACCCGTGCGTCAGCATGTAGCCTGACCCGCCCACGTTTCCGTACCCTCACCTGTGCCCTAAGCCTTGCCGTTCCCTAACCCTAACCCTAGCCCGGAAAGGAAACCCACAACCAGCCGTACACCTTAGACTAAGCCGTAGCCTAATCCTGGCCCGTACGCTGGCACAGACACGTGCGTTGTCACATAGCCTGACCCTCCCACGTTTCCGTACCCTCACCTGTGCCCTAAGCCTTGCCGTTCCCTAACCCTAATCCTAGCCTTGAAAAGAAACCCACCACGAGCCCTACACCTTGCCCTACGCCGTTGCGTACAACTGGCCCGTACACTGGAACTGACCCGTGAATCAGCACGTAGCTTCCCTCTCCCACGTTTCCGTACCCTCACCTGTGCCCTAAGCCTTGCCATTCCCTAACCCTAACCCTAGCCCGGATCGGAAACTCACCACCAGCCCTAAACGTTACCCAATGCCGTACCCTACTCCTGGCCCGTACGCTGGCACTGACCCGTGCGTCAGCATGTATCCTGAACCTCCCATGTTTCCGTACCCTCAACTGTGCCCTAAGCCTTGCCGTTCCCTAACCCTAACCCTAGCCCAGAACGGAAACCCACCACGAGCCCTACACCTTACCCTACGCCGTACCCTACTCCTGGCCCGTACGCTGGCACTGACCCGTGCGTCAGCATGTAGCCTGCCACTCCAAATTTTCCGTACCCTCACATGTGCCCTAAGCCTTGCCGTTCCCTAACCCTAACCCTAGCCCAGAACGGAAACCCACCACCAGCCCTACACCTTACCCTACGTTGAAGCCTACTCCTGGCCCGTACGCTGGCACTAACTTGTTCGTCATCACGTAGGCTGACCCTCCCACGTTTCTGTACCCTCACCTGTGCCCTAAGCCTTGCCGTTCCCTAAGCATAACCGTACCCGGGAACAGAAACCCACCAACAGCCCTATACCTTACCCTACGCCGTAGCCTACTCCTAGCCCATACGCTGGCACTGAACTGTGCGTCAGAACGTAGCCTGACCCTCCCACGTTTCCGTACCCTCACCTGTTCCCTAAGCCTTACTGTTCCCTAATCCTAACCCTAGCCCGGAACGGAAACCCACCACCAACCTACACCTTACCCTACGCCGTAGCCTACTCCTGGCCCGTATGCTGGCACTGACCCGTGCGTCAGCACGTAGCCTGACCTTCCCACGTTTCCGTACCCTCAACTGTTCCCTAAGCCTTGACGTTCCCTAACCCTAACCCTAGCCCGGAGCGGAAACCCACCACCAGGCCTACACCTTACCCTACGCCGTACCCTATTCTTGGCCCGTACGCTGGCACTGACCCGTGCGTCAGCACGTAGCCTGCCACTCCAAAGTTTCTGTACCCTCACATGTGCCCTAAGCCTTGCCGTACCCTAACACTAACCCTAACCCAGAACGGAAACCCACCACCAGCCCTACACCTTACCCTACGTCGAAGAATACTCCTGGCCCGTACGCTGGCACTGACATGTTCGTCATCACGTAGGCTGACCGTCCCATTTTTCCCTACCCTCACCTGTGCCCTAAGCCTTGCCATACCCTAACCCTAACCATAGCCCAGAACGGAAACCCACCACCAGCCCTACCCCTTAACCTAAGCCGTTGCCTACTCCTGGCCTGTATGCTGGCACTGACCCGTGCGTCACCACGTAGCCTGCCTCTCCCACGTTTCACTACCCTCACCTGTGCCCTAAGCCTTGCCATTCCCTAAACCTAACCCTAGCCCGAAAAGGAAACCCACTACCAGCCCTACTCCTTACCCCACGCCGTTGCCTACTCCTGGCCTGTATGCTGGCACTGACCAATGCGTCAGCAAATAGCCTGACCCTCCCACGTTTCTGTACCCTCACCTGTGCCCTAAGGCTTGTCGTTCTCTAACACTAACCCTAGCCCAGAACGGAAACACACCACCAGCCCTAAACGTTACCCGACGCCGTACCCTACTTCTGGCCCGTACGCTGGCACTGACCCGTGCGTCAGCATGTAGCCTGACCCTCCCACGTTTCCGTACCCTCACCTATGCCCTAAGACTTGCCGTTCACTAACCCTAACCCTAGCCCGGAACGGAAACCCACCACCAGCCCTACACCTTACCCTACTCTGTACCCTAATCCTGGCCCGTACGCTGGCAGTAACCCGTGCGTCAGTACGTAGGCTGACCCTCCCACGTTTCCGTACCCTCACCTGTTCCCTAAGCCTTGCCGTTCCCTAACCCTAACCCTAGCCCGGAACGGAAACCCACCACCAGCCCTACACCTTACCCTGTGCCGTACCCTACTCCTGGCCCGTACGATGGCACTGAGCCGTGCGTCAGCACGTAGCCTGACCCTTCCATGTTTCCGTACACTCACCTGTTCGCTAAGCCTTGCCATTCCCTAACCCTAACCCTAGCCCGGAACGGAAACCCACCACCAGCCCTACACCTTACCCTGTGCCGTACCCTACTCCTGGCCCGTACGATGGCACTGAGCCGTGCGTCAGCACGTAGCCTGACCCTTCCATGTTTCCGTGCACTCACCTGTTCGCTAAGCCTTGCCGTTCCCTACCCCTAACCCTAGCCCGGAATGGAAACCCACCACCAGCCCTACACCATACCCTACGCCATACCGTACTGCTGGCACGTACGCTACCACTGACCCGTGTGTCAGCACGTAGCCTGCCTCTGCCACGTTTCCGTACCCTCGCCTGTGCCCTAAGCCTTGCCGTTCCCTAACCCTAACTCTAGCCCGGAACGGGAACCCACCACCAGCCCTACACCTTACCCTATGCCGTAGCCTACTCCTCGCCCGTACGCTGGCACTAAGCCGTGCGTCAGCACGTAGCCTGCCTCTCCCACGTTTCCGTACCCTCAACTATGCCCTAAGCCTTACCGTTACCTAAACCTAACCCTAGCCCGGAACGGAAACCCACCACCAGCCCTACACCTTACCTTTCGTAGTACCCTACTCCTGGCATGTACGCTGGCACTGACCCGTGCGTCAGCACGTAGCCTGCCTCTCCCACGATTCCGTAACCTCACCTGTGCCGTAAGCCTTGCCGTTCGCTAACCCTAACCCTAGCCCGGAATGGAAACCCACCACCAACCCTACACCTTACCCTACGCCGTACCCTACTCCTGGCCCGTACACTGGCAGTAACCCGTGTGTAAACACGTAGCCCGCCTCTCCCACATTTCCGTAGCCTCACCTCTGCCCTAAGCCTTGCCGTTCCCTAACCCTAACCCTAGCCTGAAACGGAAACTCACCACCAGCCCTACACCTTACCCTACGCCGTACCCTACACTTGGCCCGTACGCTGGCACTGACCCGTGCGTCAGCACGTAGCCTGCCCCTCCCACGTTTCCGTACCCACAACTGTGCCCTAAGCCATGTCATTCCCTAACCCTAACCCTAGCCCGGAACGGAAACCCACCACCACCCCTACACCTTACCCTATGCCGTAGCCTACTCCTGAACCGTACGCTGGCACGGAACCATACGTCAGCACGTAGCCTGCCTCTCCCACGTTTCCGTACCCTCACCTGTACCCTAAGCCTTGCCGTTCCCTAACCCTAACACTAGCCCCGAACAGAAACCCACCACCAGCCCTACACCTTACCCTACGCTGTACCTTACTCCTGGCCCGGACGCTGGCACTGACCCATGCCTCAGCAAGTAGCCTGACCCTCCCACGTTTCCGTACCCTCACCTGTTCCCTAAGCCTTGCCGTTCCCTAACTCTAACCCTAGCCCACAAAGGAAACCCACCACAAGCCCTAAACCTTACCCTACGCCGTTGCCTATTCCTGGCCTGTACGCTGGCACTAAACCGTGCGTCAGCACATAGCCTGACCCTACGACGTTTCCATATCCTCACCTGTGTCCTTGCCATTCCATAACCCTAACCCTAGCCCCGAATGGAAAACGACCACCAGCCCTACACCTTACACTACGCCGTACCCTACTCCTGGCCCGTACGCTGGCACGGATCCGTGCGTTGGCACGTAGCCTGACCTTCCCAGGTTTCCGTACCCTCACCTGTGCCCTATTCCTTTCCGTTCCCTAACCCTAACGCTAGCCCGGAATAGAAACCCAGCACCAGCCCTACACCTTACCCAACGCCGTACCCTACTCCTGGCCGTACGCTGGCACTGACCTGTGCGTCAGCATGTAGCCTGACCCGCCCACGTTTCCGTACCCTCACCTGTGCCGTAAGCCTTGCCGTTCCCTAACCCTAACCCTAGCCCTGAAAGGAAACCCAAAACCAGCCGTACACCTTAGACTAAGCCGTAGCCTAAACCTGGCCCGTACGCTGGCACAGACCCGTGCGTTGTCACGTAGCCTGACCCTCCCACGTTTCCGTACCCTCACCTGTGCCCTAAGCCTTGCCGTTCCCTAACCCTAATCCTAGCCTTGAAAAGAAACCCACCACCAGCCCTACACCTCGCCCTACGCCGTTGCGTACAACTGGCCCGTACACTGGAACTGACCCGTGCATCAGCACGTAGCTTCCCTCTCCCACGTTTCTGTACCCTCACTTGTTGCCCTAAGCCATGCCGTTCCCTAACCCTGACCCTAGCCCGGAACGGAAACCCAGCACCAGCCGTACACCTTACACTACGCCTTACCATACTCCTGGCCCGTACGATGGCACTGAGCCGTGCGTCAGCATGTAGCCTGACCCTTCCATGTTTCCGTACACTCACCTGTTCGCTAAGCCTTGCCGTTCCCTGACCCTAACCCTAGCCCGGAAAGGAAACCCACCACCAGCCCTACACCTTACCCTACGCCATTGCCTACACCTGGCCTGTACGCTGGCACTGACCCCTGCGTCACCACATACCCTGACCCTCCCACGTTTCCGTACCCTCAACTGTTCCCTAAGCCTTGCCGTTCCCTAACCCTAACCCTAGTCCGGAACGGAAACCCACCAACAGCCCTACACCTTACCCTACGCCGTAACCTATTCCTGGCCCGTACGCTGGCACTGACCCGTGCGTCAGCACATAGCCTGACCCTCCCACGTTTCCGTACCCTCACCTGTGCGCTAAGCCTTGCCGTACCCTAACCCTAACCCTAGCCCGGAACGGAAACCCACCACCAGCCCTACACCTTACCCGACGCCGTAGCCTACTCCTGGCCCTTACGCTGGCACTGGCCCGTGCGTAAGCATGTATCCTGACCCTCCCACGTTTCCGTACCATCACCTGTGCCCTAAGCCTTGCCGTTCCCTAACCCTAACCCTAGCCCGGAACAGAAAGGCACAACCAGCCCTACACCTTACCCTAAGCCGTAGCCTAATCCTGGCCCGTACGCTGGCACTGACCCGTGCGTTGTCACGTAGCGTGACCATCCCACGTTTCCGTACCCTCACCTGTGCCCTAAGCCTTTCCGTTTCCTAACCCTAACCCTACCCCGGAGCGGAAACCCACAACCGACCCTATACCTTATCCTACGCCGTAGCCTACACCTGGCCCGTACGCTGGCACTGACCCATGCGTCAGCACGTAGCATTACACTCCCACGTATCCATACCCTCCAATGTATCCTAAGCCTTGCCGTTCCCTACACCTAGCCCTAGCCCGGAACGGAAACACACCAACAGCTCTGCACCATACCCTACGCTGTACCCTACTCCTGGCCCGTACGCAGGCACTGACCCGTGTATCAGCACGTAGCCTGCCCCTCCCACGTTTCCGAACGCTCACCTGTGCCATAAGCCTTGCCGTTCCCTAACCCTAACCGCAGCCCGGGACAGAAACCCACCACCAGCCCTACACCTTACCCTATGCCGTAGCCTACTCCTGGCCCGTACGCTGGCACTGACCCGTGCGTCAGCACGTAGCCTGCCTATCGCACGTTGCCGTTCCATCACCTGTGCCCTAAGCCTTGCCGTTCCGTAACCCTAACCCTAGCCCGGAACGGAAACCCACCACCAGCCCTACACTTTCCCCTACGCCGTAGCCTACTCCTGGCCCGTATGCTGGCACTGACACGTGCGTCACCACGTACCCTGACCCTCCCACGTTTCCATAACCTCACCTGTGCCCTAAGACTTGCCGTTCCCTAACCCTAACCCTAGCCCGGAACGGAAACCCACCACCAGCCCTCCACCTTACCCTACACCGTACCCTGCTCCTGGCCCATACGCTGGCACTGACCCGTGCGGCAGCACATAGCCAGCCTCTCCCACGTTTCCGTACCCTCAACTGTGCCCTAAGCCTTGCCATTCCCTAACCCTAACCCTAGCCCAGAACGGAAACCCACCACCAGCCCTACACCTTACCCTACGCCGTACCCTACTCCTGGCCCGTACGCTGGCACTGACCCATGCGTCAGCATGTAGCCTGCCACTCCAAAGTTTCCGTACCCTCACATGTGCCCTAAGCCTTGCCGTTCCCTAACCCTAACCCTAGCCCAGAACGGAAACCCACCACCAGCCCTACACCTTACCCTACGTCGAAGATTAATCCTGGCCCGTACGCTGGCACTGACATGTTCGTCATCACGTAGGCTGACCGTCCCATTTTTCCCTACCCTCACCTGTGCCCTAAGCCTTGCCATACCCTAACCCTAACCATAGCCCAGAACGGAAACCCACCACCAGCCCTACCCCTTAACCTAAGCCGTTGCCTACTCCTGGCCTGTATGCTGGCACTGACCCGTGCGTCACCACGTAGCCTGCCTCTCCCACGTTTCACTACCCTCACCTGTGCCCTAAGCCTTGCCATTCCCTAACCCTAACCCTAGCCCGAAAAGGAAACCCACTACCAGCCCTACTCCTTACCCCACGCCGTTGCCTACTCCTGGCCTGTATGCTGGCACTGACCAATGCGTCAGCAAATAGCCTGACCCTCCCACGTTTCCGTACCCTCACCTGTGCCCTAAGGCTTGTCGTTCTCTAACACTAACCCTAGCCCGGAACGGAAACACACCACCAGCCCTACACCTTACCCTACTCCGTACCCTAATCCGGGCCCGTACGCTGGCAGTGACCCGTGCGTCAGTACGTAGGCTGACCCTCCCACGTTTCCGTACCCTCACCTGTTCCCTAAGCCTTGCCGTTCCCTAACCCTAACCCTAGCCCGGAACGGAAACCAACCACCGGGCATACGCCTTACCCTACGCCGTAGCCTGCACCTGGCCCGTACGCTGGCACGGACCCATGCGTCAGCACGTAGCATGACCCTCCCACGTTTCCGTAACGTCACCTGTGCCCAAAGTCTTCGTTCCCTAACCCTAATCCTAGCCTGGAACGGAAACCCACCACCAGCCCTACACCTTACCCTACGCCGTACCCTACTCCTGGCCAGTACGCGGCACTGACCCGTGCGTCAGTACGTAGCCTGCCTCTCCCACGTTTCCGTACCCTCACATGTGCCCTAAGCCTTGCCGTTCCCTAACCCTAACACTAACCAGGAAGGGAAACCCACCACCAGCCCTACACCTTACCCTACGCCGTACCTTACTCCTGGCCCGGACGCTCTCACTGACCCATGCCTCAGCATGTAGCCTGACCCTCCCACGTTTCCGTACCCTCACCTGTTCCCTAAGCCTTGCCGTTCCCTAACCCTAACACTAGCCAGGAAGGGAAACCCACCACCAGCCCTACACCTTACCCTACGCCGTACCTTACTCCTGGCCCAGACGATGGCACTGACCCATGCCTCAGCATGTAGCCTGACCCTCCCACGTTCCCGTACTCTCACCTGTGCCCTAAGCCTTGCCGTTCCCTAACCCTAACCCTAGCCCGGAACGGAAACCCACCACCAGCCCTACACCTTACCCTAAGCCGTACCCTACTCCTGGCCCGTACGCTGGCACTGACTCGTGCGTCAGCATTTAGCCTGACCCTCCCACGTTTCTGTACCCTCACTTGTGCCCTAAGCCATGCCGTTCCCTAACCCTGACCCTAGCCCGGAACGGAAACCCAGCACCAGCCGTACACCTTACACTACGCCTTACCATACTCCTGGCCCGTACGCTGGCACTGACCCGTGCGTCAGCACATAGCCTGACCCTCCCACGTTTCCGTACCCTCACCTGTGCGCTAAGCCTTGCCGTACCCTAACCCTAACCCTAGCCCGGAACGGAAACCCACCACCAGCCCTACACCTTACCCTGTGCCGTACCCTACTCCTGGCCCGTACGATGGCACTGAGCCGTGCGTCAGCACGTAGCCTGACCCTTCCATGTTTCTGTACACTCACCTGTTCGCTAAGCCTTGCCGTTCCCTGACCCTAACCCTAGCCCGGAAAGGAAACCCACCACCAGCCCTACACCTTACCCTACGCCATTGCCTACACCTGGCTGTACGCTGGCACTGACCCCTGCGTCACCACATACCCTGACCCTCCCACGTTTCCGTACCCTCAACTGTTCCCTAAGTCTTGCCGTTCCCTAACCCTAACCCTAGCCCGGAAAGGAAACCCACCACCAGCCGTACACCTTAGACTAAGCCATAGCCTAATCCTGGCCCGTACGCTGGCACAGACCCGTGCGTTGTCACGTAGCCTGACCCTCCCACGTTTCCGTACCCTCACCTGTGCCCTAAGCCTTGCCGTTCCCTAACCCTAATCCTAGCCTTGAAAAGAAACCCACCACCAGCCCTACACCTTGCCCTACGCCGTTGCGTACAACTGGCCCGTACACTGGAACTGACCCGTGCATCAGCACGTAGCTTCCCTCTCCCACGTTTCCGTACCCTCACCTGTGCCCTAAGCCTTGCCATTCCCTAACCCTAACCCTAGCCCGGATCGGAAACTCACCACCAGCCCTAAACGTTACCCAACGCCGTACCCTACTCCTGGCCCGTACGCTGGCACTGACCCGTGCGTCAGCATGTATCCTGAACCTCCCATGTTTCCGTACCCTCAACTGTGCCCTAAGCCTTGCCGTTCCCTAACCCTAACCCTAGCCCAGAACGGAAACCCACCACCAGCCCTACACCTTACCCTACGCCGTACCCTACTCCTGGCCCGTACGCTGGCACTGACACGTGCGTCAGCATGTAGCCTGCCACT
Organism: Mesoplodon bidens; assembly: GCF_964165515.1. Taxonomy (NCBI): domain Eukaryota; kingdom Metazoa; phylum Chordata; class Mammalia; order Artiodactyla; family Ziphiidae; genus Mesoplodon; species Mesoplodon bidens. The sequence continues at coordinate 401,668 of NC_138177.1, forward strand.
CCAAAGTTTCCGTACCCTCACATGTGCCCTAAGCCTTGCCGTTCCCTAACCCTAACCCTAGCCCAGAACGGAAACCCACCACCAGCCCTACACCTTACCCTACGTCGAAGAATACTCCTGGCCCGTACGCTGGCACTGACATGTTCGTCATCACGTAGGCTGACCGTCCCATTTTTCCCTACCCTCACCTGTGCCCTAAGCCTTGCCATACCCTAACCCTATCCATAGCCCAGAACGGAAACCCACCACCAGCCCTACCCCTTAACCTAAGCCGTTGCCTACTCCTGGCCTGTATGCTGGCACTGACCCGTGCATCACCACGTAGCCTGCCTCTCCCACGTTTCACTACCCTCACCTGTGCCCTAAGCCTTGCCATTCCCTAAACCTAACCCTAGCCCGAAAAGGAAACCCACTACCAGCCCTACTCCTTACCCCACGCCGTTGCCTACTCCTGGCCTGTATGCTGGCACTGACCAATGCGTCAGCAAATAGCCTGACCCTCCCACGTTTCTGTACCCTCACCTGTGCCCTAAGGCTTGTCGTTCTCTATCACTAACCCTAGCCCGGAACGGAAACACACCACCAGCCCTAAACGTTACCCGACGCCGTACCCTACTTCTGGCCCGTACGCTGGCACTGACCCGTGCGTCAGCATGTAGCCTGAACCTCCCACGTTTCCGTACCCTCACCTATGCCCTAAGACTTGCCGTTCACTAACCCTAACACTAGCCCGGAACGGAAACCCACCACCAGCCCTACACCTTACCCTACTCCGTACCCTAATCCTGGCCCGTACGCTGCTAGTGACCCGTGCGTCAGTACGTAGGCTGACCCTCCCACGTTTCCGTACCCTCACCTGTTCCCTAAGCCTTGCCGTTCCCTAACCCTAAACCTAGCCCGGAACGGAAACCCACCACCAGCCCTACACCTTACCCTACGCCGTAGCCTACTCCTGGCCCGTATGATGGCACTGACACGTGCGTCAGCACGTACCCTGACCCTCCCACGTTTCCATAACCTCACCTGTGCCCTAAGCCTTGCCGTTCCCTAACCCTAACCCTAGCCCGGAACAGAAACCCACCACTAGCCCTACACCTTACCCTACACCGTACCCTACTTCTGGCCCGTACGCTGGCACTGACACGTGCGTCAGCACGTAGCCTGCCTCTCCAACGTTTCCGTACCCACACCAGTGCCCTAAGCGTTGCCATTCCCTAACCCTAACCCTAGTCCTGAAAGGAAACTCACCACCATCCCTACACCTTAACTTACGCTCTACCCTTCTCCTGGCGGGTACGCTGGCACTGACCCGTGCGTCAGCATGTAGCCTGACCCTCCCACGTTTCCGTACCCTCAACTATGCCCTAAGCCTTACCGTTACCTAAACCTAACCCTAGCCCGGAACAGAAACCCACCACAGCCCTCCACCTTACCCTACACCGTACCCTGCTCCTGGCCCATACGCTGGCACTGACCCGTGCGGCAGCACGTAGCCTGCCTCTCCCACGTTTCCGTACCCTCGCCTGTGCCCTAAGCCTTGCCGTTCCCTAACCCTAACTCTAACCCGGAACGGAAACCCACCACCATCCCTACACCTTACCCTATGCCGTAGCCTACTCCTGGCCCATACGCTGGCACTAACCCGTGCGTCAGCACGTAGCCTGCCTCTCCCACGTCTCCGTACCCTCGCCTGTGCCCTTAGCCTTGCCGTTCCCTAAACCTAACCCTAGCCCAGAACGGAAACCCACCACCAGCCCTACACCTTACCCTACGCTCTAACCTTCTCCTGGGCCATACACTGGCACTGACCCGTGTGTCAGCATGTAGCCTGACCGTCCCACGTTTCCATAACCTCAACTGTGCCCTAAACCTTGCTGTTCCCTAAACCTAACCCTAGACCGGAACGGTAACCCACCACCAGCCCTCCACCTTACCATACACCGTACCCTGCTCCTGGCCCATACGCTGGCACTGACCCGTGCGTCAGCACGTAGCCTGCCTCTCCCACGTTTCCGTACCCTCACCTGTGCCCTAAGCTTTGCCGTTCGCTAACCCTAACCCTAGCCCGGAATGGAAACCCACCACCAACCCTACACCTTACCCTACGCCGTACCCTACTCGTGGCCCGTACACTGGCAGTAACCCGTATGTAAACACGTAGCCCGCCTCTCCCACGTATCCGTAGCCTCACCTGTGCCCTAAGCCTTGCCGTTCCCTAACCCTAACCCTAGCCCAGATCGGAAACCCACCACCAGCACTAAACCTTACCCAACGCCGTACCCTACTCCTGGCCCGTACGCTGGCACTGACCCGTGCGTCAGCACGTAGCCTGCCCCTCCCACGTTTCCGTACCCACAACTGTGCCCTAAGCTTTGTCATTCCCTAACCCTAACCCTAGCCCGGAACGGAAACCCACCACCACCCCTACACCTTACCCTATGCCGTAGCCTACTCCTGAACCGTACGCTGGCACGGAACCATGCGTCAGCACGTAGCCTGCCTCTCCCACGTTTCCGTACCCTCACCTGTGCCCTAAGACTTGCCGTAATCTAACGCTAACCCTAGCCCGGAACAGAAACCCACCACCAGCCCTACACCTTACCCTACACCGTAGCCTTCTCCTGGCCAGTACGCTGGCACTGACCCTTGTGTCAGCACGTAGCCTGACCCTCCCACGTTTCCATACCCTCACCAGTTCCCTAAGCATTGCCGTTCCCTAACCCTAACCCTAGCCCGGAACGGAAACCCACCACCAGCCCTATACCTTACCCGACGCCGTACCCTACTCCTGGCCCGTACGCTGGCACGGACCAGTGCGTCAGCACGTAGCCTGCCTCTCCCACGTTTCCGTACCCTCACCTGTACCCTAAGCATTGCCGTTCCCTAACCCTAACCATAGCCCGGAACGGAAAACCACCACCAGCCCTACACCTTACCCTATGCCGTACCGTACTCCTGGCCCGTACGCTGGCACTGACCCGTGCGTAAGCATGTAGCCTGACCCTCCCACGTTTCAGTACCCTCACCTGTGCCCTAAGCCTTGCCGTTCCCTAACACTAACCCTAGACCGGAACGGAAACCCACCACCGGGCATACGCCTTACCCTAGGCCGTAGCCTGCACCTGGCCCGTACGCTGGCATTGACCTTTGCGTCAGCACGTAGCAGGACCCTCCCACGTTTCCGTAACCTCACCTGTGCCCTAAGTCTTTCGTTACCTAACCCTAAAACTAGCCCGGAACGAAAACCCACCACCAGCCCTATACCTTACCCGACGCCGTACCCTACTCCTGGCCCGTACGCTGGCACGGACCCGTGCGTCAGCATGTAGCCTGCCTCTCCCACGTTTCCATACCCTCACCTGTACCCTAAGCCTTGCCGTTCCCTAACCCTAACACTAGCCCCGAACAGAAACCCACCACCAGCCCTACACCTTACCCTACGCCGTACCCTACTCCTGGCCCGGACGCTGGCACGGACCCGTGCGTCAGCACGTAGCCTGCCTCTCCCACGTTTCCATACCCTCACCTGTACCCTAAGCCTTGCCGTTCCCTAACCCTAACACTAGCCCCGAACAGAAACCCACCACCAGCCCTACACCTTACCCTACGCCGTACCCTACTCTTTGCCCGGACGCTGGCACGGACCCGTGCGTCAGCACGTAGCCTGCCTCTCCCACGTTTCCATACACTCACCTGTACCCTAAGCCTTGCCGTTCCCTAACCCTAACCCTAGCCCGGAACGGAAACCCACCACCACCCTACACCTTACCCTACACCGTAACCTACTCCTGGCCCATACACTGGCACTGACCCGTGCGTCAGCACGTAGTCTGACCCGCCCACGTTTCCGTACCCTCACCTATGCCCTAAGCCTTGCCGTTCCCTAACCCTAACCCTAGCCCGGAACAGAAACCCACCACCAGCCCTACACCTTACCCTACGCCGTATCCTACTCCAGGCTCGTATGCAGGCACTGACCCGTGCGTCAGCACGTAGCCTGCCTCTCCCACGTTTCCGTACCCTCACCTGTGCCCTAAGCCTTGCCGTTGCCTAACCCTAACCCTAGCCCGGAACACAAAGCCACCAACAGCCCTACACCTTACCCTACGCCGTACCCGACTCCTGGCACGTACGCTGGCACTGACCTGTGCGTCAGCACATAGCCTGACCCTCCCACGTTTCCGTACCCTCACCTGTGCCCTCTGCCTTGCCGTTCCCTAACCCTAACCCTAGCCCGGAATGGAAACCCACCACCAGCCCTACACCTTACCCTACGCCGTACCCGACACCTGGCCCGTACGCTGGCACTAACCCGTGCGTCAGCACGTAGCCTGCCTCTCCCACGTCTCCATACCCTCGCCTGTTCCCTAAGCCTTGCGGTTCCCTAAACGTAACCCTAGCCCGGAATGGAAACCCACCACCAGCCCTACACCTTAAACTGCGCCGTACCCTACTTCTGGCCCGTACACTGGCACTGACACGTGCGTCAGCACGTAGCCTGCCTCTCCAACGTTTCCGTACCCACACCGGTGCCCTAAGCGTTGCCATTCCCTAACCCTAACCCTAGCCCGGAATGGAAACCCACCACCAACCCTACACCTTACCCTACGCCGTACCCTACTCGTGGCCCGTACACTGGCAGTAACCCGTATGTAAACACGTAGCCCGCCTCTCCCACGTATCCGTAGCCTCACCTGTGCCCTAAGCCTTGCCGTTCCCTAACCCTAACCCTAGCCCAGATCGGAAACCCACCACCAGCACTAAACCTTACCCAACGCCGTACCCTACTCCTGGCCCGTACGCTGGCACTGACCCGTGCGTCAGCACGTAGCCTGCCCCTCCCACGTTTCCGTACCCACAACTGTGCCCTAAGCTATGTCATTCCCTAACCCTAACCCTAGCCCGGAACGGAAACCCACCACCACCCCTACACCTTACCCTATGCCGTAGCCTACTCCTGAACCGTACGCTGGCACGGAACCATGCGTCAGCACGTAGCCTGCCTCTCCCTCGTTTCCGTACCCTCACCTGTGCCCTAAGACTTGCCGTAATCTAACGCTAACCCTAGCCCGGAACAGAAACCCACCACCAGCCCTACACCTTACCCTACACCGTAGCCTTCTCCTGGCCAGTACGCTGGCACTGACCCTTGTGTCAGCACGTAGCCTGACCCTCCCACGTTTCCATACCCTCACCAGTTCCCTAAGCATTGCCGTTCCCTAACCCTAACCCTAGCCCGGAACGGAAACCCACCACCAGCCCTATACCTTACCCGACGCCGTACCCTACTCCTGGCCCGTACGCTGGCACGGACCAGTGCGTCAGCACGTAGCCTGCCTCTCCCACGTTTCCGTACCCTCACCTGTACCCTAAGCATTGCCGTTCCCTAACCCTAACCATAGCCCGGAACGGAAAACCACCACCAGCCCTACACCTTACCCTATGCCGTACCGTACTCCTGGCCCGTACGCTGGCACTGACCCGTGCGTAAGCATGTAGCCTGACCCTCCCACGTTTCAGTACCCTCACCTGTGCCCTAAGCCTTGCCGTTCCCTAACACTAACCCTAGACCGGAACGGAAACCCACCACCGGGCATACGCCTTACCCTAGGCCGTAGCCTGCACCTGGCCCGTACGCTGGCATTGACCTTTGCGTCAGCACGTAGCAGGACCCTCCCACGTTTCCGTAACCTCACCTGTGCCCTAAGTCTTTCGTTACCTAACCCTAAAACTAGCCCGGAACGAAAACCCACCACCAGCCCTATACCTTACCCGACGCCGTACCCTACTCCTGGCCCGTACGCTGGCACGGACCCGTGCGTCAGCATGTAGCCTGCCTCTCCCACGTTTCCATACCCTCACCTGTACCCTAAGCCTTGCCGTTCCCTAACCCTAACACTAGCCCCGAACAGAAACCCACCACCAGCCCTACACCTTACCCTACGCCGTACCCTACTCCTGGCCCGGACGCTGGCACGGACCCGTGCGTCAGCACGTAGCCTGCCTCTCCCACGTTTCCATACCCTCACCTGTACCCTAAGCCTTGCCGTTCCCTAACCCTAACACTAGCCCCGAACAGAAACCCACCACCAGCCCTACACCTTACCCTACGCCGTACCCTACTCTTTGCCCGGACGCTGGCACGGACCCGTGCGTCAGCACGTAGCCTGCCTCTCCCACGTTTCCATACACTCACCTGTACCCTAAGCCTTGCCGTTCCCTAACCCTAACCCTAGCCCGGAACGGAAACCCACCACCACCCTACACCTTACCCTACACCGTAACCTACTCCTGGCCCATACACTGGCACTGACCCGTGCGTCAGCACGTAGTCTGACCCGCCCACGTTTCCGTACCCTCACCTATGCCCTAAGCCTTGCCGTTCCCTAACCCTAACCCTAGCCCGGAACAGAAACCCACCACCAGCCCTACACCTTACCCTACGCCGTATCCTACTCCAGGCTCGTATGCAGGCACTGACCCGTGCGTCAGCACGTAGCCTGCCTCTCCCACGTTTCCGTACCCTCACCTGTGCCCTAAGCCTTGCCGTTGCCTAACCCTAACCCTAGCCCGGAACGCAAAGCCACCAACAGCCCTACACCTTACCCTACGCCGTACCCGACTCCTGGCCCGTACGCTGGCACTGACCTGTGCGTCAGCACATAGCCTGACCCTCCCACGTTTCCGTACCCTCACCTGTGCCCTCTGCCTTGCCGTTCCCTAACCCTAACCCTAGCCCGGAATGGAAACCCACCACCAGCCCTACACCTTACCCTACGCCGTACCCGACACCTGGCCCGTACGCTGGCACTAACCCGTGCGTCAGCACGTAGCCTGCCTCTCCCACGTCTCCATACCCTCGCCTGTTCCCTAAGCCTTGCGGTTCCCTAAACGTAACCCTAGCCCGGAATGGAAACCCACCACCAGCCCTACACCTTAAACTGCGCCGTACCCTACTTCTGGCCCGTACACTGGCACTGACACGTGCGTCAGCACGTAGCCTGCCTCTCCAACGTTTCCGTACCCACACCGGTGCCCTAAGCGTTGCCATTCCCTAACCCTAACCCTAGCCCTGAAAGGAAACTCACCACCATCCCTACACCTTAATTTACGCTCTACCCTTCTCCTGGCCGGTACGCTGGCACTGACCCGTGCGTCAGCATGTAGCCGGACCCTCCCACGTTTCCGTACCCTCAACTATGCCCTAAGCCTTACCGTTACCTAAACCTAACCCTAGCCCGGAACAGAAACCCACCACAGCCCTCCACCTTACCCTACACCGTACCCTGCTCCTGGCCCATACGCTGGCACTGACCCGTGCGGCAGCACGTAGCCTGCCTCTCCCACGTTTCCGTACCCTCGCCTGTGCCCTAAGCCTTGCCGTTCCCTAACCCTAACTCTAACCCGGAACGGAAACCCACCACCATCCCTACACCTTACCCTACGCCGTAGCCTACTCCTGGCCTGTACGCTGGCACTAACCCGTGCGTCACCACGTAGCCTGCCTCTCCCACGTCTCCGTACCCTCGCCTGTGCCCTTAGCCTTGCCGTTCCCTAAACCTAACCCTAGCCCAGAACGGAAACCCACCACCAGCCCTACACCTTACCCTACGCTCTAACCTTCTCCTGGCCCGTACACTGGCACTGACCCGTGCGTCAGCATGTAGCCTGACCATCCCACGTTTCCATAACCTCAACTGTGCCCTAAGCCTTGCTCTTCCCTAAACCTAACCCTAGACCGGAACAGAAACCCACCACCAGCCCTCCACCTTACCATACACCGTACCCTGCTCCTGGCCCATACGCTGGCACTGACCCGTGCGTCAGCACGTAGCCTGCCTCTCCCACGTTTCCGTACCCTCACCTGTGCCCTAAGCCTTGCCGTTCGCTAACCCTAACCCTAGCCCGGAATGGAAACCCACCACCAACCCTACACCTTACCGTACGCCGTACCCTACTCGTGGCCCGTACACTGGCAGTAACCCGTATGTAAACACGTAGCCCGCCTCTCCCACGTATCCGTAGCCTCACCTGTGCCCTAAGCCTTGCCGTTCCCTAACCCTAACCCTAGCCCGGAACGGAAACCCACCACCACCCCTACACCTTACCCTATGCCGTAGCCTACTCCTGAACCGTACGCTGGCACGGAACCATGCGTCAGCACGTAGCCTGCCTCTCCCACGTTTCCGTACCCTCACCTGTGCCCTAAGACTTGCCGTAATCTAACGCTAACCCTAGCCCGGAACAGAAACCCACCACCAGCCCTACACCTTACCCTACACCGTAGCCTACTCCTGGCCAGTACGCTGGCACTGACCCTTGTGTCAGCACGTAGCCTGACCCTCCCACGTTTCCATACCCTCACCTGTTCCCTAAGCCTTGCCGTTCCCTAACCCTAACACTAGCCCCGGACAGAAACCCACCACCAGCCCTACACCTTACCCTACGCCGTACCCTACTCCTTGCCCGGACGCTGGCACGGACCCGTGCGTCAGCACGTAGCCTGCCTCTCCCACGTTTCCATACACTCACCTGTACCCTAAGCCTTGCCGTTCCCTAACCCTAACACTAGCCCCGAACAGAAACCCACCACCAGCCCTACACCTTACCCGACGCCGTACCTTACTCCTGGCCGGACGCTGGCACTGACCCATGCCTCAGCAAGTAGCCTGACCCTCCCACGTTTCCGTACCCTCACCTGTTCCCTAAGCCTTGCCGTTCCCTAACTCTAACCCTAGCCCAGAAAGGAAACCCACCACCAGCCCTAAACCTTACCCTACGCCGTGGCCTACTCCTGGCCTGTACGCTGGCACTAAACCGTGTGTCAGCACATAGCCTGACCCTACCCCGTTTCCATATCCTCACCTGTGTCCTAAGCCTTGCCATTCCATAACCCTAACCCTAGCCCCGAATGGAAAACGACCACCAGCCCTACACCTTACACTACGCCGTACCCTACTCCTGGCCCGTACGCTGGCACGGACCTGTGCGTTGCAACGTACCCTGACCTTCCCAGGTTTCCGTACCCTCACCTGTGCCCTATTTCTTTCCGTTCCCTAACCCTAACGCTAGCCCAGAATAGAAACCCAGCACCAGCCCTAAACCTTACCCAACGCCGTACCCTACTCCTGGCCCGTACGCTGGCACTGACCCATGCGTCACCACGTAGCCTGCCACTCCCACGTTTCCGTACCCTCACCTGTGCCCTAAGCCTTGCCGTTCCCTAAGCCTAACCCTAGCCCAGAACAGAAACCCAGCACCAGCCCTACACCTTACCCTATGCCGTACCCTGCTCCTGGCCCATACGCTGGCACTGACCCGTGCGGCATCACGTAGCCTGCCTCTCCCACGTTTCCGTACCCTCACCTGTGCCCTAAGACTTGCCGTTCCCTAACCCTAACCATAGACCGGAATGGAAAACCACCACCAGCCCTACACCTTACCCTACGCTGTAGCCTACTCCTAACCCGTACGCTGGCACTGACCCGTGCGTCAGAACGTAGCCTGACCCTCCCACGTTTCAGTACCCTCACCTGTTCCCTAAGCCTTACTGTTCCCTAACCCTAACCCTAGCCCGAAAAGGAAACCCACCACCAGCCCTACACGTTACCCAACGCCGTTGCCTACTGCTGGCCTGTATGCTGGCACTGACCCATGCGTCAGCAAATAGCCTGACCCTCCCACGTTTCCGTACCCTCACCTGTGCCCAAAGGCTTGTCGTTCTCTAACACTAACCCAAGCCCGGATCGGAAACACACCACCAGCCCTAAAAGTTACCCAACGCCGTACCCTAATTCTGGCCCGTACGCTGGCACTGACCCGTGCATCACCACGTAGCCTGCCCCTCCCACGTTTCCGTACCCTCACCTGTGCCCTAAGCCTTGCCGTTCCCTAACCCTAACCATAGCCCGGAACGGAAACCCACCACCACCCTACACCTTACCCTACACCGTAACCTACTCCTGGCCCATACACTGGCACTGACCCGTGCGTCAGCACGTAGTCTGACCCGCCCACGTTTCCGTACCCTCACCTATGCCCTAAGCCTTGCCGTTCCCTAACCCTAACCCTAGCCCGGAACAGAAACCCACCACCAGCCCTACACCTTACCCTACGCCGTATCCTACTCCAGGCCCGTATGCAGGCACTGACCCGTGCGTCAGCACGTAGCCTGCCTCTCCCACGTTTCCGTACCCTCACCTGTGCCCTAAGCCTTGCCGTTGCCTAACCCTAACCCTAGCCCGGAACGCAAAGCCACCAACAGCCCTACACCTTACCCTACGCCGTACCCGACTCCTGGCCCGTACGCTGGCACTGACCTGTGCGTCAGCAAATAGGCTGACCCTCCCACGTTTCCGTACCCTCACCTGTGCCCTATGCCTTGCCGTTCCCTAACCCTAACCCTAGCCCTGAATGGAAACCCACCACCAGCCCTACACCTTACCCTACGCCGTACCCGACACCTGGCCCGTACGCTGGCACTAACCCGTGCGTCAGCACGTAGCCTGCCTCTCCCACGTCTCCATAGCCTCGCCTGTTCCCTAAGCCTTGCCGTTCCCTAAACGTAACCCTAGCCCGGAATGGAAACCCACCACCAGCCCTACACCTTAAACTACGCCGTACCCTACTTCTGGCCCGTACACTGGCACTGACACGTGCGTCAGCACGTAGCCTGCCTCTCCAACGTTTCCGTACCCACACCGGTGCCCTAAGCGTTGCCATTCCCTAACCCTAACCCTAGCCCTGAAAGGAAACTCACCACCATCCCTACACCTTAACTTACGCTCTACCCTTCTCCTGGCCGGTACGCTGGCACTGACCCGTGCGTCAGCATGTAGCCTGACCCTCCCACGTTTCCGTACCCTCAACTATGCCCTAAGCTTTACCGTTACCTAAACCTAACCCTAGCCCGGAACAGAAACCCACCACAGCCCTCCACCTTACCCTACACCGTACCCTGCTCCTGGCCCATACGCTGGCACTGACCCGTGCGGCAGCACGTAGCCTGCCTCTCCCACGTTTCCGTACCCTCACCTGTACCCTAAGCATTGCCGTTCCCTAACCCTAACCCTAGCCCGGAACGGAAAACCACCACCAGCCCTACACCTTACCCTATGCCATACCGTACTCCTGGCCCGTACGCTGGCACTGACCCGTGCGTAAGCATGTAGCCTGACCCTCCCACGTTTCAGTACCCTCACATGTGCCCTAAGACTTGCCGTTCCCTAACACTAACCCTAGACCGGAACGGAAACCCACCACCGGGCATACGCCTTACCCTAGGCCGTAGCCTGCACCTGGCCCGTACGCTGGCATTGACCTATGCGTCAGCACGTAACAGGACCCTCCCACGTTTCCGTAACCTCACCTGTGCTCTAAGTCTTTCGTTCCCTAACCCTAAAACTAGCCCGGAATGGAAACCCACCACCAGCCCTATACCTTACCCGACGCCGTACCCTACTCCTGGCCCGTACGCTGGCACGGACCCGTGCGTCAGCATGTACCCTGCCTCTCCCACGTTTCCATACCCTCACCTGTACCCTAAGCCTTGCCGTTCCCTAACCCTAACACTAGCCCCGAACAGAAACCCACCACCAGCCCTACACCTTACCCTACGCCGTACCTTACTCCTGGCCCGGACGCTGGCACTGACCCATGCCTCAGCAAGTAGCCTGACCCCCCCACGTTTCCGTACCCTCACCTGTTCCCTAAGCCTTGCCGTTCCCTAACTCTAACCCTAGCCCAGAAAGGAAACCCACCACCAGCCCTAAACCTTACCCTACGCCGTTGCCTACTCCTGGCCTGTACGCTGGCACTAAACCGTGCGTCAGCACATAGCCTGACCCTACCCCGTTTCCATATCCGCACCTGTGTCCTAAGCCTTGCCATTCCATAACCCTAACCCTAGCCCCGAATGGAAAACGACCACCAGCCCTACACCTTACGCTACGCCGTACCCTACTCCTGGCCCGTACGCTGGCACGGACCCGTGCGTGGGCACCTAGCCTGACCTTCCCAGGTTTCCGTACCCTCACCTGTGCCCTATTCCTTTCCGTTCCCTAACCCTAAAGCTAGCCCGGAATAGAAACCCAGCACCAGCCCTACACCTTACCCAACGCCGTACCCTACTCCTGGCCCGTACGCTGGCACTGACCCCTGCGTCACCACGTAGCCTGCCACTCCCACGTTTCCGTACCCTCACCTGTGCCCTAAGCCTTGCCGTTCCCTAAGCCTAACCCTAGCCCGGAACAGAAACCCAGCACCAGCCCTAAACCTTACCCTATGCCGTACCCTGCTCCTGGCCGATACGCTGGCACTGACCCGTGCGGCATCACGTAGCCTGCCTCTCCCACGTTTCCGTACCCTCACCTGTGCCCTAAGACTTGCCGTTCCCTAACCCTAACCATAGCCCGGAATGGAAAACCACCACCAGCCCTAAACCTTACCCTACGCCGTACCCTACTCCTGGCCCGTACGCTGGCACTGACAAGTGCGTCAGCACGAAGCCTGCCCCTCCCACGTTTCCATACGCTCACCGGTGCCCTAAGCGTTGCCATTCCCTAACCCTAACCCTAGCCATGAACGGAAACTCACCACCATCCCTACACCTTAACCTACGCTGTACCCTTCTCCTGGCCGCTACGCTGGCACTGACACGTGCGTCAGCATGTAGCCTGACCCTCCCACGTTTCCGTACCCTCAACTATGCCCTAAGCCTTACCGTTACCTAAACCTAACCCTAGCCCGGAACGGAAACCCACCACAGCCCTCCACCTTACCCTACACCGTACCCTGCTCCTGGCCCATACGCTGGCACTGACCCGTGCGGCAGCACGTAGCCTGCCTCTCCCACGTTTCCGTACCCTCACCTGTGCCCTAAGACTTGCCGTTCCCTAACCCTAACCCAAGCCCGGAACGGAAAACCACCACCAGCCCTACACCTTGCCCTACGCCGTTGCGTACAACTGGCCCGTACCCTGAAACTGACCCGTGCGTCAGCACGTAGCCTCCCTCTCCCACGTTTTCGTACCCTCACCTGTGCCCTAAGCCTTTCGGTTCCCTAACACTAACCTTAGCCCGGAACGGAAACCCACCACCATCCGTACACCTTACCCTAAGCCGTAGCCTAATCCAGGCCCGTACGCTGGCACAGACCCGTGCATTGTCACGTAGCCTGACCCTCCCACGTTTCCGTACCATCACCTGTGCCCTAAGCCTTGCCATTCCCTAACCCTAACCCTAGCCCAGATCGGAAACCCACCACCAGCCCTAAACCTTACCCGACGCCGTACCCTACTTCTGTCCCGTACGCTGGCACTGACCCGTGCGTCAGAACGTAGCCTGACCCTCCCACGTTTCCGTACCCTCACCTGTTCCCTAAGCCTTACTGTTCCCTAACCCTAACCCAAGACCGGAACGGAAACCCACCACCAACCTACACCTTACCCTACGCCGTACCCTACTCCTGGCCTGTACGCTGGCACTGACCCGTGCGTCAGTACGTAGCCTGACCCTCCCACGTTTCCGTACCCTCACCTGTACCCTAAGACTTGCAGTTCCGTAACCCTAACCCTAGCCCGGAACGGAAACCCACGACCAGCCCTACACCTTACCCTGCGCCGTAGCCTACACCTGACCCGTACGCTGACACTGACCCGTGCGTCAGCACATAGCCTGCCTCTCCAACGTTTCCGTACCGTCACCTGTGCCCTAAGCCTTGCCGTTCCCTACCTCTAACCCTAGCATGGAAAGGAAACCTACCACCAGCCCTACACCTTACCCTACGCTGTTGCCTACTCCTGGCCTGTATGCTGGCAGTGAACCGTGCGTCAGCACATAGCCTGACCCTTCCACGTTTCCGTACCCTCACCTGTGCCCTAAGGCTTGTCGTCCCCTAACCCTAACCCTAGCCCAGAACAGGAACCCACCACCAGCTCTACACATTTCCCTATGCCATAGCCTACTCCAGGCCCATACGCTGGCACTGATCCGTGCGTCAGCACGTAGCCTGAACCTCCCACGTTTCCGTACCCTCACCTGTGCCATAAGCCTTGGCGTTCCATAACCCTAACCCTAGCTCCGAACGGAAACACACCACCAGCCCTACACCTTACCCTACACCGTAGCCTACTCCTGGCCCATACGCTGGCACTGACCCGTGCGTCAGCACGTAGCCTGCCCCTCCCACGTTTCCGTACCCTCACCTGTGCCCTAAGCCTTGCCGTTGTCTAACCCTAACCCTAGCCCGGAACGCAAAGCCACCAACAGCCCTACACCTTACCCTACGCCGTACCCGACTCCTGGCCCGTAGGCTGGCACTGACCTGTGCGTTAGCACGTAGCCTGACCCTCCCACGTTTCCGTACCCTCACCTGTGCCCTAGGCCTTGCCATTCCCTAACCGTAACCGTAGCCCGGAACGGAAACCCACCACCAGCCCTACACCTTACCCTAAACCGTAGCCTACTCCTGGCCAGTACGCTGGCACTGACCCTTGCGTCAGCACGTAGCCTCACCCTCCCACGTTTCCATACCCTCATCTGTTCCCTAAGAATTGCCGTTCCCTAACCCTAACCCTAGCCCGAAACGGAAAACCACCACCAGCCCTACACCTTACCCTACGCCGTACCGTACTCCTGGCCCGTACACTGGCACTGACCTGTGCTTAAGCATGTAGCCTGCCTCTCCCACGTTTCCATACCCTCACCTGTGCCCTAAGCCTTGCCGTTCCCTAACACTAACCCTAGCCCGGAACGGAAACCCACCACCGGGCATACGCCTTACCCTAGGCCGTAGCCTGCACCTGGCCCGTACACTGGCACGGACCCATGCGTCAGCACGTAGCATGACCCTCCCCCGTTTCCGTAACGTCACCTGTGCCCTAAGTCTTCCGTTCCCTAACCCTAACCCTAGCCCGGAACGGAAACCCACAACCAGCCCTACACCTTACCCGACGCCGTACCCTCCTCCTGGCCCGTACGCTGGCACTAATACGTGCGTCAGCACGTAGCCTGCCTCTCCGCCGTTTCCGTACCCTCACCTGTACCCTAAGCCTTGCCGTTCCCTAACCCTAACACTACCCCGGAATGGCAACCCACCACCAACCCTACACCTTACCCTATGCCCTAGCCTACTCCTGGCCCGTACGCTGGCACTGACCCTTGCGTCAGCATGTAGCCTGCATCTGCCACGTTTCCATACCCTCACCTGTGCCCTAAGCCTTGCCGTTCCGTAACCCTAACCCTAGCCCGGTACGGAAAACCACCACCAGCCCTACACCTTTCCCATCGCAGTACCCTACTCCTGCCCAGTACGCGGCACTGACCCGTGCGTCAGTACGTAGCCTGCCTCTCCCACGTTTCCGTACCCTCACATGTGCCCTAAGCCTTGCCGTTCCCTAACCCTAACACTAGCCAGGAAGGGAAACCCACCACCAGCCCTACACCTTACCCTACGCCGTACCTTACTCCTGGCCCGGACGCTGGCACTGACCCATGCCTCAGCATGTAGCATGACCCTCCCACGTTCCCGTACTCTCACCTGTATCCTAAGCCTTGCCGTTCCCTAACCCTAACCCTAGCCCGGAACGGAAACCCACCACCAGCCCTACACCTTACCATAAGCCGTACCCTACTCCTGGCCCGTACGCTGGCACTGACTCGTGCGTCAGCATGTAGCCTGACCCTCCCACGTTTCTGTACCCTCACTTGTGCCCTAAGCCTTGCCGTTCCCTAACCCTGACCCTAGCCCGGAACGGAAACCCAGCACCAGCCGTACACCTTACACTACGCCGTACCTTACTCCTGGCCCGTACGCTGGCACTGACCCGTACGTCAGCACATAGCCTGATCCTCCCACGTTTCCGTACCCTCACCTGTGTGCTAAGCCTTGCCATACCCTAACGCTAACCCTAGCCCGGAACGGAAACCCAGCACCAGCCCTACACCTTACCCTGTGCCGTACCCTACTCCTGGCCCGTACGATGGCACTGAGCCGTGCGTCAGCACGTAGCCTGACCCTTCCATGTTTCCGTGCACTCACCTGTTCGCTAAGCCTTGCCGTTCCCTACCCCTAACCCTAGTCCGGAATGGAAACGCACCACCAGCCCTACACCATACCCTACGCCGTAACCTATTCTTGGCCCGTACGCTGGCACTGACCCGTGCGTCAGCATGTAGCCTGACCCTCCCACGTTTCCGTACCCTCAGCTGTGCCCTAAGCCTTGCCGTTCCCTAACCCTAACCCTAGCCCGGAAAGGAAACCCACCACCAGCCCTACACCTTACCCTACGCCATTGCCTACACCTGGCCTGTACGCTGGCACTGACCACTGCGTCACCACATACCCTGACCCTCCCACGTTTCCGTACCCTCAACTGTTCCCTAAGCCTTGCCGTTCCCTAACCCTAACCCTAGTCCGGAACGGAAACCCACCAACCGCCCTACACCTTACCCTACGCCGTAACCTATTCTTGGCCCGTACGCTGGCACTGACCCGTGCGTCAGCATGTAGCCTGACCCTCCCACGTTTCCGTACCGTCACCTGTGCCCTAAGCCTTGCCGTTCCCTAACCCTAACCCTAGCCCGGAACGGGAACACACCACCAGCCCTACACCTTACCCTATGCCGTAGCCTACTCCTGGCCCGTACGCTGGCACTAAGCCGTGCGTCAGCACGTAGCCTGCCTCTCCCACGTTTCCGTACCCTCAACTATGCCCTAAGCCTTACCGTTACCTAAACCTAACCCTAGCCCGGAACGGAAACCCACCACCAGCCCTACACCTTACCTTTCGTGGTACCCTACTCCTGGCATGTACGCTGGCACTGACCCGTGCATCAGCACGTAGCCTGCCTCTCCCACGTTTCTGTACCCTCACCTGTGCCCTAAGCCTTGCCGTTCGCTAACCCTAACCCTAGCCCGGAATGGAAAACCACCACCAACCCTACACCTTACCCTATGCCGTACCCTACTCCTGGCCCGTACACTGGCACTAACCCGTGTGTAAACACGTAGCCCGCCTCTCCCACGTTTCCGTACCCTCACCTCTGCCCTAAGCCTTGCCGTTCCCTAACCCTAACCCTAGCCCTGAACGGAAACTCACCACCATCCCTACACCTTAACCTACGCTGTACCCTTCTCCTGGCCGCTACGCTGGCACTGACACGTGCGTCAGCATGTAGCCTGACCCTCCCACGTTTCCGTACCCTCAACTATGCCCTAAGCCTTACCGTTACCTAAACCTAACCCTAGCCCAGAACGGAAACCCACCACAGCCCTCCACCTTACCCTACACCGTACCCTGCTCCTGGCCCATACGCTGGCACTGACCCGTGCGGCAGCACGTAGCCTGCCTCTCCCACGTTTCCGTACCCTCACCTGTGCCCTAAGACTTGCCGTTCCCTAACCCTAACCCTAGCCCGGAACGGAAATCCACCACCAGCCCTACACCTTGCCCTACGCCGTTGCGTACAACTGGCCCGTACCCTGAAACTGACCCGTGCGTCAGCACGTAGCCTCCCTCTCCCACGTTTTCGTACCCTCACCTGTGCCCTAAGCCTTTCGGTTCCCTAACACTAACCTTAGCCCGGAACGGAAACCCACCACTATCCGTACACCTTACCCTAAGCCGTAGCCTAATCCAGGCCCGTACGCTGGCACAGACCCGTGCATTGTCACGTAGCCTGACCCTCCCACGTTTCCGTACCATCACCTGTGCCCTAAGCCTTGCCATTCCCTAACCCTAACCCTAGCCCAGATCGGAAACCCACCACCAGCCCTAAACCTTACCCGACGCCGTACCCTACTTCTGTCCCGTACGCTGGCACTGACCCGTGCATGAGAACGTAGCCTGACCCTCCCACGTTTCCGTACCCTCACCTGTTCCCTAAGCCTTACTGTTCCCTAACCCTAACCCAAGACCGGAACGGAAACCCACCACCAACCTACACCTTACCCTACGCCGTACCCTACTCCTGGCCTGTACGCTGGCACTGACCCGTGCGTCAGTACGTAGCCTGACCCTCCCACGTTTCCGTACCCTCACCTGTACCCTAAGACTTGCAGTTCCGTAACCCTAACCCTAGCCCGGAACGGAAACCCACGACCAGCCCTACACCTTACCCTGCGCCGTAGCCTACACCTGACCCGTACGCTGACACTGACCCGTGCGTCAGCACATAGCCTGCCTCTCCAACGTTTCCGTACCGTCACCTGTGCCCTAAGCCTTGCCGTTCCCTACCTCTAACCCTAGCATGGAAAGGAAACCTACCACCAGCCCTACACCTTACCCTACGCTGTTGCCTACTCCTGGCCTGTACGCTGGCAGTGAACCGTGCGTCAGCACATAGCCTGACCCTTCCACGTTTCCGTACCCTCACCTGTGCCCTAAGGCTTGTCGTTCCCTAACCCTAACCCTAGCCCAGAACAGGAACCCACCACCAGCTCTACACATTACCCTATGCCATAGCCTACTCCAGGCCCATACGCTGTCATTGATCCGTGCGTCAGCACGTAGCCTGAACCTCCCACGTTTCCGTACCCTCACCTGTGCCCTAAGCCTTGCCGTTCCATAACCCTAACCCTAGCTCCGAACAGAAACACACCACCAGCCCTACACCTTACCCTACACCGTAGCCTACTCCTGGCCCATACGCTGGCACTGACCCATGCGTCAGCACGTAGCCTGACCCTCCCACGTTTCCGTACCCTCACCTGTGCCCTAAGCCTTGCCGTTGTCTAACCCTAACCCTAGCCCGGAACGCAAAGCCACCAACAGCCCTACACCTTACCCTACGCCGTACCCGACTCCTGGCCCGTAGGCTGGCACTGACCTGTGCGTTAGCACGTAGCCTGACCCTCCCACGTTTCTGTACCCTCACCTGTGCCCTAGGCCTTGCCATTCCCTAACCGTAACCCTAGCCTGGAACGGAAACCCACCACCAGCCCTACACCTTACCCTAAACCGTAGCCTACTCCTGGCCAGTACGCTGGCACTGACCCTTGCGTCAGCACGTAGCCTCACCCTCCCACGTTTCCATATCCTCATCTGTTCCCTAAGAATTGCCGTTCCCTAACCCTAACCCTAGCCCGAAACGGAAAACCACCACCAGCCCTACACCTTTCCCAACGCCGTACCCTACTCCTGCCCAGTACGCGGCACTGACCCGTGCGTCAGTACGTAGCCTGCCTCTCCCACGTTTCCGTACCCTCACATGTGCCCTAAGCCTTGCCGTTCCCTAACCCTAACACTAGCCAGGAAGGGAAACCCACCACCAGCCCTACACCTTACCCTACGCCGTACCTTACTCCTGGCCCGGACGCTGGCACTGACCCATGCCTCAGCATGTAGCATGACCCTCCCACGTTCCCGTACTCTCACCTGTATCCTAAGCCTTGCCGTTCCCTAACCCTAACCCTAGCCCGGAACGGAAACCCACCACCAGCCCTACACCTTACCATAAGCCGTACCCTACTCCTGGCCCGTACGCTGACACTGCCTCGTGCGTCAGCATGTAGCCTGACCCTCCCACGTTTCTGTACCCTCACTTGTGCCCTAAGCCTTGCCGTTCCCTAACCCTGACCCTAGCCCGGAACGGAAACCCAGCACCAGCCGTACACCTTACACTACGCCGTACCTTACTCCTGGCCCGTACGCTGGCACTGACCCGTACGTCAGCACATAGCCTGATCCTCCCACGTTTCCGTACCCTCACCTGTGTGCTAAGCCTTGCCATACCCTAACGCTAACCCTAGCCCGGAACGGAAACCCAGCACCAGCCCTACACCTTACCCTGTGCCGTACCCTACTCCTGGCCCGTACGATGGCACTGAGCCATGCGTCAGCACGTAGCCTGACCCTTCCATGTTTCCGTACACTCACCTCTTCCCTAAGCCTTGCCGTTCCCTAACCCTAACCCTAGCCCGGAAAGGAAACCCACCACCAGCCCTACACCTTACCCTACGCCATTGCCTACACCTGGCCTGTTCGGTGGCACTGACCCCTGCGTCACCACATACCCTGACACTCCCACGTTTCCGTACCCTCAACTGTTCCCTAAGCCTTGCCGTTCCCTAACCCTAACCCTAGTCCGGAACGGAAACCCACCAACCGCCCTACACCTTACCCTACGCCGTAACCTACTCTTGGCCCGTACGCTGGCACTGACCCGTGCGTCAGCATGTAGCCTGACCCTCCCACGTTTCCGTACCGTCACCTGTGCCCTAAGCCTTGCCGTTCCCTAACCCTAACCCTAGCCCGGAACGGGAACCCACCACCAGCCCTACACCTTACCATATGCCGTAGCCTACTCCTGGCCCATACGCTGGCACTAAGCCGTGCGTCAGCACGTAGCCTGCCTCTCCCACGTTTCCGTACCCTCAACTATGCCCTAAGCCTTACCGTTACTTAAACCTAACCCTAGCCCGGAACGGAAACCCACCACCAGCCCTACACCTTACCTTTCGTGGTATCCTACTCCTGGCATGTACGCTGGCACTGACCCGTGCATCAGCACGTAGCCTGCCTCTCCCACGTTTCCGTACCCTCACCTGTGCCCTAAGCCTTGCCGTTCGCTAACCCTAACCCTAGCCCGGAATGGAAACCCACCACCAACCCTACACCTTACCCTATGCCGTACCCTACTCCTGGCCCGTACACTGGCACTAACCTGTGTGAAAACACGTAGCCCGCCTCTCCCACGTTTCCATACCCTCACCTCTGCCCGAAGCCTTGCCGTTCCCTAACCCTAACCCTAGCCCGAAACGGAAAACCACCACCAGCCCTACACCTTACCCTACGCCGTACCCTACTCCTGGCCCGTACGCTGGCACTGACCCGTGCGTCAGCACTTAGCCTGCCCCTCCCACGTTTCCGTACCCACAACTGTGCCCTAACCCATGTCATTCCCTAACCCTAACCCTAGCCCGGAACGGAAACCCACCACCGGGCATACGCCTTACCCTAGGCCGTAGCCTGCACCTGGCCCGTACGCTGGCATTGACCCATGCGTCAGCACGTAGCAGGACCCTCCAACGTTTCCGTACCCTCACCTCTACCCTAAGCCTTGCCGTTCCCTAACCCTAACACTAGCCCCGAACAGAAACCCACCACCAGCCCTACACCTTACCCTACGCTGTACCTTACTCCTGGCCCGGACGCTGGCACTGACCCATGCCTCAGCAAGTAGCCTGACCCTCCCACGTTTCCGTACCCTCACCTGTTCCCTAAGCCTTGCCGTTCCCTAACTCTAACCCTAGCCCAGAAAGGAAACCCACCACCAGCCCTAAACCTTACCCTACGCCGTGGCCTACTCCTGGCCTGTACGCTGGCACTAAACCGTGCGTCAGCACATAGCCTGACCCTACGACGTTTCCATATCCTCACCTGTGTCCTAAGCCTTGCCATTCCATAACCCTAACCCTAGCCCCGAATGGAAAACGACCACCAGCCCTACACCTTACAGTACGCCGTACCCTACTCCTGGCCCGTACGCTGGCACGGATCCGTGCGTTGGCACATAGACTGACCTTCCCAGGTTTCCGTACCCTCACCTGTGCCCTATTCCTTTCCGTTCCCTAACCCTAACGCTATCCCGGAATAGAAACCCAGCACCAGCCTTACACCTTACCCAACGCCGTACCCTACTCCTGGCCCGTACGCTGGCACTGACCCGTGCGGCATCACGTAGCCTGCCACTCCCACGTTTCCGTACCCTCACCTGTGCCCTAAGCCTTGCCGTTCCCTAAGCCTAACCCTAGCCCGGAACAGAAACCCAGCACCAGCCCTACACCTTACCCTACGCCGTACCCTGCTCCTGGCCCATACGCTGGCACTGACCCGTGCGGCATCATGTAGCCTGCCCCTCCCACGTTTCCATACCCTCACCTGTGCCCTAAGCCTTGTCATTCCCTAAACCTAACCCTAGCCCGGAACAGAAACCCAACACCACCCCTACACCTTACCCTATGCCGTAGCATAATCCTGACCCGTACGCTGGCACGGAACCATGCGTCAGCACGTAGCCTGCCTCTCACACGTTTACATACCCTCACCTGTGCCCTAAAACTTGCCGTACTCTAACGCTAATCCTAGACCGGAACGGAAACCCACCACCAGCCCTACTCCTTACCCTACACCGTACCCTATTCCTGGCCCGTACGCTGGCACTGACCCGTGCGTCAGCACGTAGCCTGCCACTCCAAAGTTTCCGTACCCTCACATGTGCCCTAAGCCTTGCCGTTCCCTAACCCTAACCCTAGCCCAGAACGGAAACCCACCACCAGCCCTACACCATACCCTATGTTGAAGCCTACTCCTGGCCCGTACGCTGGCACTGACTTGTTCGTCATCACGTAGTCTGAACCTCCAACGTTTCCGTACCCTCACCTATGCCCTAAGCCTTGCCGTTCCCTAACCCTAACCCTAACCCGGAACGGAAACCCAAAACCAGCCTTACACCTTACTCTACGCCGTACCCTACTCCTTGCCCGGACGCTGGCACGGACCCGTGCGTCAGCACGTAGCCTGCCTCTCCCACGTTTCCATACACTCACCTGTACCCTAAGCCTTGCCGTTCCCTACCCCTAACACTAGCCCCGAACAGAAACCCACCACCAGCCCTACACCTTACCCTACGCCGTACCTTACTCCTGGCCCGGACGCTGGCACTGACCCATGCCTCAGCAAGTAGCCGGACCCTCCCACGTTTCCGTACCCTCACCTGTTCCCTAAGCCTTGCCGTTCCCTAACTCTAACCCTAGCCCAGAAAGGAAACCCACCACCAGCCCTAAACCTTACCCTACGCCGTTGCCTACTCCTGGCCTGTACGCTGGCACTAAACCGTGCGTCAGCACATAGCCTGACCCTACCCCGTTTCCATATCCTCACCTGTGTCCTAAGCCTTGCCATTCCATAACCCTAACCCTAGCCCCGAATGGAAAACGACCACCAGCCCTACACCTTACACTACGCCGTACCCTATTCCTGGCCCGTACGCTGGCACGGACCCGTGCGTTGCAACGTAGCCTGACCTTCCCAGGTTTCTGTACCCTCACCTGTGCCCTATTTCTTTCCGTTCCCTAACCCTAACGCTAGCCCGGAATAGAAACCCAGCACCAGCCCTAAACCTTACCCAACGCCGTACCCTACTCCTGGCCCGTACGCTGGCACTGACCCATGCGTCACCACGTAGCCTGCCACTCCCACGTTTCCGTACCCTCACCTGTGCCCTAAGCCTTGCCGTTCCCTAAGCCTAACCCTAGCCCGGAACAGAAACCCAGCACCAGCCCTACACCTTACCCTATGCCGTACCCTGCTCCTGGCCCATACGCTGGCACTGACCCGTGCGGCATCACGTAGCCTGCCTCTCCCACGTTTCCGTACCCTCACCTGTGCCCTAAGACTTGCCGTTCCCTAACCCTAACCATAGACCGGAATGGAAAACCACCACCAGCCCTACACCTTACCCTACGCTGTAGCCTACTCCTAACCCGTACGCTGGCACTGACCCGTGCGTCAGAACGTAGCCTGACCCTCCCACGTTTCAGTACCCTCACCTGTTCCCTAAGCCTTACTGTTCCCTAACCCTAACCCTAGCACGAAAAGGAAACCCACCACCAGCCCTACACGTTACCCAACGCCGTTGCCTACTGCTGGCCTGTATGCTGGCACTGACCCATGCGTCAGCAAATAGCCTGACCCTCCCACGTTTCCGTACCCTCACCTGTGCCCAAAGGCTTGTCGTTCTCTAACACTAACCCAAGCCCGGATCGGAAACACACCACCAGCCCTAAAAGTTACCCGACGCCGTACCCTAATTCTGGCCCGTACGCTGGCACTGACCCGTGCATCACCACGTAGCCTGCCCCTCCCACGTTTCCGTACCCTCACCTGTGCCCTAAGCCTTGCCGTTCCCTAACCCTAACCCTAGCCCGGAACGGAAACCCACCACCACCCTACACCTTACCCTACACCGTAACCTACTCCTGGCCCATACACTGGCACTGACCCGTGCGTCAGCACGTAGTCTGACCCGCCCACGTTTCCGTACCCTCACCTATGCCCTAAGCCTTGCCGTTCCCTAACCCTAACCCTAGCCCGGAACAGAAACCCACCACCAGCCCTACACCTTACCCTACGCCGTATCCTACTCCAGGCCCGTATGCAGGCACTGACCCGTGCGTCAGCACATAGCCTGACCCTCCCACGTTTCCGTACCCTCACCTGTGCCCTATGCCTTGCCGTTCCCTAACCCTAACCCTATCCCAGAATGGAATCCCACCACCAGCCCTACACCTTACCCTACGCCGTACCCGACACCTGGCCCGTACGCTGGCACTAACCCGTGCGTCAGCACGTAGCCTGCCTCTCCCACGTCTCCATACCCTCGCCTGTTCCCTAAGCCTTGCCGTTCCCTAAACGTAACCCTAGCCCGGAATGGAAACCCACCACCAGCCCTACACCTTAAACTACGCCGTACCCTACTTCTGGCCCGTACACTGGCACTGACACGTGCGTCAGCACGTAGCCTGCCTCTCCAACGTTTCCATACCCACACCGGTGCCCTAAGCGTTGCCATTCCCTAACCCTAACCCTAGCCCTGAAAGGAAACTCACCACCATCCCTACACCTTAACTTACGCTCTACCCTTCTCCTGGCCGGTACGCTGGCACTGACCCGTGCGTCAGCATGTAGCCTGACCCTCCCACGTTTCCGTACCCTCAACTATGCCCTAAGCCTTACCGTTACCTAAACCTAACCCTAGCCCGGAACAGAAACCCACCACAGCCCTCCACCTTACCCTACACCGTACCCTGCTCCTGGCCCATACGCTGGCACTGACCCGTGCGGCAGCACGTAGCCTGCCTCTCCCACGTTTCCGTACCCTCGCCTGTGCCCTAAGCCTTGCCGTTCCCTAACGCTAACTCTAACCCGGAACGGAAACCCACCACCATCCCTACACCTTACCCTATGCCGTAGCCTACTCCTGGCCCGTACGCTGGCACTAACCCATGCGTCAGCACGTAGCCTGCCTCTCCCACGTCTCCGTACCCTCGCCTGTGCCCTTAGCCTTGCCGTTCCCTAAACCTAACCCTAGCCCAGAACGGAAACCCACCACCAGCCCTACACCTTACCCTACGCTCTAACCTTCTCCTGGCCCATACACTGGCACTGACCCGTGCGTCAGCATGTAGCCTGACCGTCCCACGTTTCCATAACCTCAACTGTGCCCTAAGCCTTGCTGTTCCCTAAACCTAACCCTAGACCGGAACGGAAACCCACCACCAGCCCTCCACCTTACCATACACCGTACCCTGCTCCTGGCCCATACGCTGGCACTGACCCGTGCGTCAGCACGTAGCCTGCCTCTTCCACGTTTCCGTACCCTCACCTGTGCCCTAAGACTTGCCGTTCGCTAACCCTAACCCTAGCCCGGAATGGAAACCCACCACCAACCCTACACCTTACCCTACGCCGTACCCTACTCGTGGCCCGTACACTGGCAGTAACCCGTGTGTAAACACGTAGCCCGCCTCTCCCACGTATCCGTAGCCTCACCTGTGCCCTAAGCCTTGCCGTTCCCTAACCCTAACCCTACCCCAGATCGGAAACCCACCACCAGCACTAAACCTTACCCAACGCCGTACCCTACTCCTGGCCCCTACGCTGGCACTGACCCGTGCGTCAGCACGTAGCCTGCCCCTCCCACGTTTCCGTACCCACAACTGTGCCCTAAGCCTTGTCATTCCCTAACCCTAACCCTAGCCCGGAACGGAAACCCACCACCACCCCTACACCTTACCCTATGCCGTAGCCTACTCCTGAACCGTACGCTGGCACGGAACCATGCGTCAGCACGTAGCCTGCCTCTCCCACGTTTCCGTACCCTCACCTGTGCCCTAAGACTTGCCGTAATCTAACGCTAACCCTAGCCCGGAACAGAAACCCACCACCAGCCCTATACCTTACCCGACGCCGTACCCTACTCCTGGCCCGTACGCTGGCACGGACCCGTGCGTCAGCACGTAGCCTGCCTCTCCCACGTTTCCGTACCCTCACCTGTACCCTAAGCATTGCCGTTCCCTAACCCTAACCCTAGCCCGGAACGGAAAACCACCACCAGCCCTACACATTACCCTATGCCGTACCGTACTCCTGGCCCGTACGCTGGCACTGACCCGTGCGTAAGCATGTAGCCTGACCCTCCCACGTTTCAGTACCCTCACATGTGCCCTAAGCCTTGCCGTTCCCTAACACTAACCCTAGACCGGAACGGAAACCCACCACCGGGCATACGCCTTACCCTAGGCCGTAGCCTGCACCTGGCCCGTACGCTGGCATTGACCTATGCGTCAGCACGTAGCAGGACCCTCCCACGTTTCCGTAACCTCACCTGTGCCCTAAGTCTTTCGTTCCCTAACCCTAAAACTAGCCCGGAACGGAAACCCACCACCAGCCCTATACCTTACCCGACGCCGTACCCTACTCCTGGCCCGTACGCTGGCACGGACCCGTGCGTCAGCATGTATCCTGCCTCTCCCACGTTTCCATACCCTCACCTGTACCCTAAGCCTTGCCGTTCCCTAACCCTAACACTAGCCCCGAACAGAAACCCACCACCAGCCCTACACCTTACCCTACGCCGTACCTTACTCCTGGCCCGGACGCTGGCACTGACCCATGCCTCAGCAAGTAGCCTGACCCCCCCACGTTTCCGTACCCTCACCTGTTCCCTAAGCCTTGCCGTTCCCTAACTCTAACCCTAGCCCAGAAAGGAAACCCACCACCAGCCCTAAACCTTACCCTACGCCGTTGCCTACTCCTGGCCTGTACGCTGGCACTAAACCGTGCGTCAGCACATAGCCTAACCCTACCCCGTTTCCATATCCGCACCTGTGTCCTAAGCCTTGCCATTCCATAACCCTAACCCTAGCCCCGAATGGAAAACGACCACCAGCCCTACACCTTACGCTACGCCGTACCCTACTCCTGGCCCGTACGCTGGCACGGACCCGTGCGTGGGCACCTAGCCTGACCTTCCCAGGTTTCCGTACCCTCACCTGTGCCCTATTCCTTTCCGTTCCCTAACCCTAAAGCTAGCCCGGAATAGAAACCCAGCACCAGCCCTACACCTTACCCAACGCCGTACCCTACTCCTGGCCCGTACGCTGGCACGGACCCGTGCGGCATCACGTAGCCTGCCTCTCCCACGTTTCCGTACCCTCACCTGTGCCCTAAGACTTTCCGTTCCCTAACCCTAACTCTAACCCGGAACGGAAACCCACCACCATCCCTACACCTTACCCTACGCCGTAGCCTACTCCTGGCCCGTACGCTGGCACTAACCCGTGCGTCAGCACGTAGCCTGCCTCTCCCACGTCTCCGTACGCTCGCCTGTGCCCTTAGCCTTGCCGTTCCCTAAACCTAACCCTAGCCCAGAACGGAAACCCACCACCAGCCCTACACCTTACCCTACGCTCTAACCTTCTCCTGGCCCGTACACTGGCACTGACCCGTGCGTCAGCATGTAGCCTGACCGTCCCACGTTTCCATAACCTCAACTGTGCCCTAAGCCTTGCTCTTCCCTAAACCTAACCCTAGACTGGAACGGAAACCCACCACCAGCCCTCTACCTTACCATACACCGTACCCTGCTCCTGGCCCATACGCTGTCACTGACCCGTGCGTCAGCACGTAGCCTGCCTCTCCCACGTTTCCGTACCCTCACCTGTGCCCTAAGCCTTGCCGTTCGCTAACCCTAACCCTAGCCCGGAATGGAAACCCACCACCAACCCTACACCTTACCGTACGCCGTACCCTACTCGTGGCCCGTACACTGGCAGTAACCCGTATGTAAACACGTAGCCCGCCTCTCCCACGTATCCGTAGCCTCACCTGTGCCCTAAGCCTTGCCGTTCCCTAACCCTAACCCTAGCCCAGATCGGAAACCCACCACCAGCACTAAACCTTACCCAACGCCGTACCCTACTCCTGGCCCGTACGCTGGCACTGACCCGTGCGTCAGCACGTAGCCTGCCACTCCCACGTTTCCGTACCCACAACTGTGCCCTAAGCCTTGTCATTCCCTAACCCTAACCCTAGCCCGGAACGGAAACCCACCAACACCCCTACACCTTACCCTATGCCGTAGCCTACTCCTGAACCGTACGCTGGCACGGAACCATGCGTCAGCACGTAGCCTGCCTCTCCCACGTTTCCGTACCCTCACCTGTGCCCTAAGACTTGCCGTAATCTAACGCTAACCCTAGCCCGGAACAGAAACCCACCACCAGCCCTACACCTTACCCTACACCGTAGCCTACTCCTGGCCAGTACGCTGGCACTGACCCTTGTGTCAGCACGTAGGCTGAACCTCCCACGTTTCCATACCCTCACCTGTTCCCTAAGCATTGCCGTTCCCTAACCCTAACCCTAGCCCGGAACGGAAACCCACCACCAGCCCTATACCTTACCCGACGCCGTACCCTACTCCTGGCCCGTACGCTGGCACGGACCCGTGCGTCAGCACGTAGCCTGCCTCTCCCACGTTTCCGTACTCTCACCTGTACCCTAAGCATTGCCGTACCCTAACCCTAACCCTAGCCCGGAACGGAACACCACCACCAGCCCTACACCTTACCCTATGCCGTACCGTATTCCTGGCCCGTACGCTGGCACTGACCCGTGCGTAAGCATGTAGCCTGACCCTCCCACGTTTCAGTACCCTCACCTGTGCCCTAAGCCTTGCCGTTCCCTAACACTAACCCTAGACCGGAACGGAAACCCACCACCGGGCATACGCTTTACCCTAGGCCGTAGCCTGCACCTGGCCCGTACGCTGGCATTGACCTATGCGTCAGCACGTAGCAGGACCCTCCCACGTTTCCGTAACCTCACCTGTGCCCTAAGTCTTTCGTTCCCTAACCCTAAAACTAGCCCGGAACGAAAACCCACCACCAGCCCTATACCTCACCCGACGCCGTACCCTACTCCTGGCCCGTATGCTGGCACGGACCCGTGCGTCAGCATGTAGCCTGCCTCTCCCACGTTTCCATACCCTCACCTGTACCCTAAGCCTTGCCGTTCCCTAACCCTAACACTAGCCCCGAACAGAAACCCACCACCAGCCCTACACCTTACCCTACGCCGTACCCTACTCCTGGCCCGGACGCTGGCACGGACCCGTGCGTCAGCACGTAGCCTGCCTCTCCCACGTTTCCATACCCTCACCTGTACCCTAAGCCTTGCCGTTCCCTAACCCTAACACTAGCCCCAGACAGAAACCCACCACCAGCCCTACACCTTACCCTACGCCGTACCCTACTCCTTGCCCGGACGCTGGCACGGACCCGTGCGTTAGCACGTAGCCTGCCTCTCCCACGTTTCCATACACTCACCTGTACCCTAAGCCTTGCCGTTCCCTAACCCTAACACTAGCCCCGAACAGAAACCCACCACCAGCCCTACACCTTACCCTACGCCGTACCTTACTCCTGGCCCGGACGCTGGCACTGACCCGTGCGTCAGCATGTAGCCTGACCCTCCCACGTTTCCGTACCCTCAACTATGCCCTAAGCCTTACCGTTACCTAAACCTAACCCTAGCCCGGAACGGAAACCCACCACAGCCCTCCACCTTACCCTACACCGTACCCTGCTCCTGGCCCATACGCTGGCACTGACCCGTGCGTCAGCACGTAGCCTGCCTCTCCCACGTTTCCGTACCCTCACCTGTGCCCTAAGACTTGCCGTTCCCTAACCCTAACCCTAGCCCGGAACGGAAAACCACCACCAGCCCTACACCTTGCCCTACGCCGTTGCGTACAACTGGCCCGTACCCTGAAACTGACCCGTGCGTCAGCACGTAGCCTCCCTCTCCCACGTTTTCGTACCCTCACCTGTGCCCTAAGCCTTTCGGTTCCCTAACACTAACCTTAGCCCGGAACGGAAACCCACCACCATCCGTACACCTTACCCTAAGCCGTAGCCTAATCCAGGCCCGTACGCTGGCACAGACCCGTGCATTGTCACGTAGCCTGACCCTCCCACGTTTCCGTACCATCACCTGTGCCCTAAGCCTTGCCATTCCCTAACCCTAACCCTAGCCCAGATCGGAAACCCACCACCAGCCCTAAACCTTACCCGACGCCGTACCCTACTTCTGTCCCGTACGCTGGCACTGACCCGTGCGTCAGAACGTAGCCTGACCCTCCCACGTTTCCGTACCCTCACCTGTTCCCTAAGCCTTACTGTTCCCTAACCCTAACCCAAGACCGGAACGGAAACCCACCACCAACCTACACCTTACCCTACGCCGTACCCTACTCCTGGCCTGTACGCTGGCACTGACCCGTGCGTCAGTACGTAGCCTGACCCTCCCACGTTTCCGTACCCTCACCTGTACCCTAAGACTTGCAGTTCCGTAACCCTAACCCTAGCCCGGAACGGAAACCCACGACCAGCCCTACACCTTACCCTGCGCCGTAGCCTACACCTGACCCGTACGCTGACACTGACCCGTGCGTCAGCACATAGCCTGCCTCTCCAACGTTTCCGTACTGTCACCTGTGCCCTAAGCCTTGCCGTTCCCTACCTCTAACCCTAGCATGGAAAGGAAACCTACCATCAGCCCTACACCTTACCCTACGCTGTTGCCTACTCCTGGCCTGTATGCTGGCAGTGAACCGTGCGTCAGCACATAGCCTGACCCTTCCACGTTTCCGTACCCTCACCTGTGCCCTAAGGCTTGTCGTCCCCTAACCCTAACCCTAGCCCAGAACAGGAACCCACCACCAGCTCTACACATTACCCTATGCCATAGCCTACTCCAGGCCCATACGCTGGCACTGATCCGTGCGTCAGCACGTAGCCTGAACCTCCCACGTTTCCGTACCCTCACCTGTGCCATAAGCCTTGGCGTTCCATAACCCTAACCCTAGCTCCGAACGGAAACACACCACCAGCCCTACACCTTACCCTACACCGTAGCCTACTCCTGGCCCATACGCTGGCACTGACCCGTGCGTCAGCACGTAGCCTGCCCCTCCCACGTTTCCGTACCCTCACCTGTGCCCTAAGCCTTGCCGTTGTCTAACCCTAACCCTAGCCCGGAACGCAAAGCCACCAACAGCCCTACACCTTACCCTACGCCGAACCCGACTCCTGGCCCGTAGGCTGGCACTGACCTGTGCGTTAGCACGTAGCCTGACCCTCCCACGTTTCCGTACCCTCACCTGTGCCCTAGGCCTTGCCATTCCCTAACCGTAACCCTAGCCCGGAACGGAAACCCACCACCAGCCCTACACCTTACCCTAAACCGTAGCCTACTCCTGGCCAGTACGCTGGCACTGACCCTTGCGTCAGCACGTAGCCTCACCCTCCCACGTTTCCATACCCTCATCTGTTCCCTAAGAATTGCCGTTCCCTAACCCTAACCCTAGCCCGAAACGGAAAACCACCACCAGCCCTACACCTTACCCTACGCCGTACCGTACTCCTGGCCCGTACACTGGCACTGACCTGTGCTTAAGCATGTAGCCTGCCTCTCCCACGTTTCCATACCCTCACCTGTGCCCTAAGCCTTGCCGTTCCCTAACACTAACCCTAGCCCGGAACGGAAACCCACCACCGGGCATACGCCTTACCCTAGGCCGTAGCCTGCACCTGGCCCGTACACTGGCACGGACCCATGCGTCAGCACGTAGCATGACCCTCCCCCGTTTCCGTAACGTCACCTGTGCCCTAAGTCTTCCGTTCCCTAACCCTAACCCTAGCCCGGAACGGAAACCCACAACCAGCCCTACACCTTACCCGACGCCGTACCCTCCTCCTGGCCCGTACGCTGGCACTAATCCGTGCGTCAGCACGTAGCCTGCCTCTCCGCCGTTTCCGTACCCTCACCTGTACCCTAAGCCTTGCCGTTCCCTAACCCTAACACTACCCCGGAATGGCAACCCACCACCAACCCTACACCTTACCCTATGCCCTAGCCTACTCCTGGCCCGTACGCTGGCACTGACCCTTGCGTCAGCATGTAGCCTGCATCTGCCACGTTTCCATACCCTCACCTGTGCCCTAAGCCTTGCCGTTCCGTAACCCTAACCCTAGCCCGGTACGGAAAACCACCACCAGCCCTACACCTTTCCCATCGCAGTACCCTACTCCTGCCCAGTACGCGGCACTGACCCGTGCGTCAGTACGTAGCCTGCCTCTCCCACGTTTCCGTACCCTCACATGTGCCCTAAGCCTTGCCGTTCCCTAACCCTAACACTAGCCAGGAAGGGAAACCCACCACCAGCCCTACACCTTACCCTACGCCGTACCTTACTCCTGGCCCGGACGCTGGCACTGACCCATGCCTCAGCATGTAGCATGACCCTCCCACGTTCCCGTACTCTCACCTGTATCCTAAGCCTTGCCGTTCCCTAACCCTAACCCTAGCCCGGAACGGAAACCCACCACCAGCCCTACACCTTACCCTGTGCCATACCCTACTCCTGGCCCGTACGATGGCACTGAGCCGTGCGTCAGCACGTAGCCTGACCCTTCCATGTTTCCGTACACTCACCTGTTCGCTAAGCCTTGCCATTCCCTAACCCTAACCCTAGCCCGGAACGGAAACCC
The DNA here is from genome assembly GCF_964165515.1 of Mesoplodon bidens. NCBI lineage: Eukaryota > Metazoa > Chordata > Mammalia > Artiodactyla > Ziphiidae > Mesoplodon > Mesoplodon bidens. Next base: position 434,285 of record NC_138177.1, read on the forward strand.
ACCACCAGCCCTACACCTTACCCTGTGCCGTACCCTACTCCTGGCCCGTACGATGGCACTGAGCCGTGCGTCAGCACGTAGCCTGACCCTTCCATGTTTCCGTGCACTCACCTGTTCGCTAAGCCTTGCCGTTCCCTACCCCTAACCCTAGCCCGGAATGGAAACCCACCACCAGCCCTACACCATACCCTACGCCATACCGTACTGCTGGCACGTATGCTACCACTGACCCGTGTGTCAGCACGTAGCCTGCCTCTGCCACGTTTCCGTACCCTCGCCTGTGCCCTAAGCCTTGCCGTTCCCTAACCCTAACTCTAGCCCGGAACGGGAACCCACCACCAGCCCTACACCTTACCCTATGCCGTAGCCTACTCCTCGCCCGTACGCTGGCACTAAGCCGTGCGTCAGCACGTAGCCTGCCTCTCCCACGTTTCCGTACCCTCAACTATGCCCTAAGCCTTACCGTTACCTAAACCTAACCCTAGCCCGGAACGGAAACCCACCACCAGCCCTACACCTTACCTTTCGTAGTACCCTACTCCTGGCATGTACGCTGGCACTGACCCGTGCGTCAGCACGTAGCCTGCCTCTCCCACGATTCCGTAACCTCACCTGTGCCCTAAGCCTTGCCGTTCGCTAACCCTAACCCTAGCCCGGAATAGAAACCCACCACCAACCCTACACCTTACCCTATGCCGTACCCTACTCCTGGCCCGTACACTGGCAGTAACCCGTGTGTAAACACGTAGCCCGCCTCTCCCACGTTTCCGTAGCCTCACCTCTGCCCTAAGCCTTGCCGTTCCCTAACCCTAACCCTAGCCTGAAACGGAAAAGCACCACCAGCCCTACACCTTACCCTACGCCGTACCCTACACTTGGCCCGTACGCTGGCACTGACCCGTGCGTCAGCACGTAGCCTGCCCCTCCCACGTTTCCGTACCCACAACTGTGCCCTAAGCCATGTCATTCCCTAACCCTAACCCTAGCCCGGAACGGAAACCCACCACCACCCCTACACCTTACCCTATGCCGTAGCCTACTCCTGAACCGTACGCTGGCACGGAACCATACGTCAGCACGTAGCCTGCCTCTCCCACGTTTCCGTACCCTCACCTGTACCCTAAGCCTTGCCGTTCCCTAACCCTAACACTAGCCCCGAACAGAAACCCACCACCAGCCCTACACCTTACCCTACGCTGAACCTTACTCCTGGCCCGGACGCTGGCACTGACCCATGCCTCAGCAAGTAGCCTGACCCTCCCACGTTTCCGTACCCTCACCTGTTCCCTAAGCCTTGCCGTTCCCTAACTCTAACCCTAGCCCACAAAGGAAACCCACCACAAGCCCTAAACCTTACCCTACGCCGTTGCCTATTCCTGGCCTGTACGCTGGCACTAAACCGTGCGTCAGCACATAGCCTGACCCTACGACGTTTCCATATCCTCACCTGTGTCCTTGCCATTCCATAACCCTAACCCTAGCCCCGAATGGAAAACGACCACCAGCCCTACACCTTACACTACGCCGTACCCTACTCCTGGCCCGTACGCTGGCACGGATCCGTGCGTTGGCACGTAGCCTGACCTTCCCAGGTTTCCGTACCCTCACCTGTGCCCTATTCCTTTCCGTTCCCTAACCCTAACGCTAGCCCGGAATAGAAACCCAGCACCAGCCCTACACCTTACCCTATGCCGTACCCTGCTCCTGGCCCTTACGCTGGCACTGAACCGTGCGGCATCACGTAGCCTGCCTCTCCCACGTTTCCGTAGCCTCACCTCTGCCCTAAGACTTGCCGTTCCCTAACCCTAACCATAGCCCGGAACGGAAACCCACCACCATCCGTACACCTTACCCTAAGCCGTAGCCTAATCCAGGCCCGTACGCTGGCACAGACCCGTGCATTGTCACGTAGCCTGACCCTCCCACGTTTCCGTACCATCACCTGTGCCCTAAGCCTTGCCATTCCCTAACCCTAACCCTAGCCCAGATCGGAAACCCACCACCAGCCCTAAACCTTACCCGACGCCGTACCCTACTTCTGTCCCGTACGCTGGCACTGACCCGTGCGTCAGAACGTAGCCTGACCCTCCCACGTTTCCGTACCCTCACCTGTTCCCTAAGCCTTACTGTTCCCTAACCCTAACCCAAGACCGGAACGGAAACCCACCACCAACCTACACCTTACCCTACGCCGTACCCTACTCCTGGCCTGTACGCTGGCACTGACCCGTGCGTCAGTACGTAGCCTGACCCTCCCACGTTTCCGTACCCTCACCTGTACCCTAAGACTTGCAGTTCCGTAACCCTAACCCTAGCCCGGAACGGAAACCCACGACCAGCCCTACACCTTACCCTGCGCCGTAGCCTACACCTGACCCGTACGCTGACACTGACCCGTGCGTCAGCACATAGCCTGCCTCTCCAACGTTTCCGTACCGTCACCTGTGCCCTAAGCCTTGCCGTTCCCTACCTCTAACCCTAGCATGGAAAGGAAACCTACCACCAGCCCTACACCTTACCCTACGCTGTTGCCTACTCCTGGCCTGTATGCTGGCAGTGAACCGTGCGTCAGCACATAGCCTGACCCTTCCACATTTCCGTACCCTCACCTGTGCCCTAAGGCTTGTCGTCCCCTAACCCTAACCCTAGCCCAGAACAGGAACCCACCACCAGCTCTACACATTACCCTATGCCATAGCCTACTCCAGGCCCATACGCTGGCACTGATCCGTGTGTCAGCACGTAGCCTGAACCTCCCACGTTTCCGTACCCTCACCTGTGCCCTAAGCCTTGCCGTTCCATAACCCTAACCCTAGCTCCGAACGGAAACACACCACCAGCCCTACACCTTACCCTACACCGTAGCCTACTCCTGGCCCATACGCTGGCACTGACCCGTGCGTCAGCACGTAGCCTGCCCCTCCCACGTTTCCGTACCCTCACCTGTGCCCTAAGCCTTGCCGTTGTCTAACCCTAACCCTAGCCCGGAACGCAAAGCCACCAACAGCCCTACACCTTACCCTACGCCGTACCCGACTCCTGGCCCGTAGGCTGGCACTGACCTGTGCGTTAGCACGTAGCCTGACCCTCCCACGTTTCCGTACCCTCACCTGTGCCCTAGGCCTTGCCATTCCCTAACCGTAACCCTAGCGCGGAACGGAAACCCACAACCAGCCCTACACCTTACCCTAAACCGTAGCCTACTCCTGGCCAGTACGCTGGCACTGACCCATGCGTCAGCACGTAGCCTCACCCTCCCACGTTTCCATACCCTCATCTGTTCCCTAAGAATTGCCGTTCCCTAACCCTAACCCTAGCCCGAAACGGAAAACCACCACCAGCCCTACACCTTACCCTACGCCGTACCGTACTCCTGGCCCGTACACTGGCACTGACCTGTGCTTAAGCATGTAGCCTGCCTCTCCCACGTTTCCATACCCTCACCTGTGCCCTAAGCCTTGCCGTTCCCTAACACTAACCCTAGCCCGGAACGGAAACCCACCACCGGGCATACGCCTTACCCTAGGCCGTAGCCTGCACCTGGCCCGTACACTGGCACGGACCCATGCGTCAGCACGTAGCATGACCCTCCCCCGTTTCCGTAACGTCACCTGTGCCCTAAGTCTTCCGTTCCCTAACCCTAACCCTAGCCCGGAACGGAAACCCACCACCAGCCCTACACCTTACCCGACGCCGTACCCTCCTCCTGGCCCGTACGCTGGCACTAATCCGTGCGTCAGCACGTAGCCTGCCTCTCCGCCGTTTCCGTACCCTCACCTGTACCCTAAGCCTTGCCGTTCCCTAACCCTAACACTACCCCGGAATGGCAACCCACCACCAACCCTACACCTTACCCTATGCCCTAGCCTACTCCTGGCCCGTACGCTGGCACTGACCCTTGCGTCAGCATGTAGCCTGCATCTGCCACGTTTCCATACCCTCACCTGTGCCCTAAGCCTTGCCGTTCCGTAACCCTAACCCTAGCCCGGTACGGAAAGCCACCACCAGCCCTACACCTTTCCCAACGCCGTACCCTACTCCTGCCCAGTACGCGGCACTGACCCGTGCGTCAGTACGTAGCCTGCCTCTCCCACGTTTCCGTACCCTCACATGTGCCCTAAGCCTTGCCGTTCCCTAACCCTAACACTAGCCAGGAAGGGAAACCCACCACCAGCCCTACACCTTACCCTACGCCGTACCTTACTCCTGGCCCGGACGCTGGCACTGACCCATGCCTCAGCATGTAGCATGACCCTCCCACGTTCCCGTACTCTCACCTGTATCCTAAGCCTTGCCGTTCCCTAACCCTAACCCTAGCCCGGAACGGAAACCCACCACCAGCCCTACACCTTACCATAAGCCGTACCCTACTCCTGGCCCGTACGCTGGCACTGACTCGTGCGTCAGCATGTAGCCTGACCCTCCCACGTTTCTGTACCCTCACTTGTGCCCTAAGCCTTGCCGTTCCCTAACCCTGACCCTAGCCCGGAACGGAAACCCAGCACCAGCCGTACACCTTACACTACGCCGTACCTTACTCCTGGCCCGTACGCTGGCACTGACCCGTACGTCAGCACATAGCCTGATCCTCCCACGTTTCCGTACCCTCACCTGTGTGCTAAGCCTTGCCATACCCTAACGCTAACCCTAGCCCGGAACGGAAACCCAGCACCAGCCCTACACCTTACCCTGTGCCGTACCCTACTCCTGGCCCGTACGATGGCACTGAGCCGTGCGTCAGCACGTAGCCTGACCCTTCCATGTTTCCGTACACTCACCTGTTCCCTAAGCCTTGCCATTCCCTAACCCTAACCCTAGCCCGGAAAGGAAACCCACCACCAGCCCTACACCTTACCCTACGCCATTGCCTACACCTGGCCTGTACGCTGGCACTGACCCCTGCGTCACCACATACCCTGACCCTCCCACGTTTCCGTACCCTCAACTGTTCCCTAAGCCTTGCCGTTCCCTAACCCTAACCCTAGTCCGGAACGGAAACCCACCAACCGCCCTACACCTTACCCTACGCCGTAACCTATTCTTGGCCCGTACGCTGGCACTGACCCGTGCGTCAGCATGTAGCCTGACCCTCCCACGTTTCCGTACCGTCACCTGTGCCCTAAGCCTTGCCGTTCCCTAACCCTAACCCTAGCCCGGAACGGGAACCCACCACCAGCCCTACACCTTACCCTATGCCGTTCCCTACTCCTGGCCCGTACGCTGGCACTAAGCCGTGCGTCAGCACGTAGCCTGCCTCTCCCACGTTTCCGTACCCTCAACTATGCCCTAAGCCTTGCCGTTCCCTAACCCTAACCCTAGCCCGGAACGGAAACCCACCACCAGCCCTAAACCTTACCCTACACCGTAACCTACTCCTGGCCCGTACGCTGGCACTGACCCGTGCGTCAGCACATAGCCTGCCTCTCCCACGTTTCCGTACCCTCACCTGTGCCCTAAGCGTTGCAGTTCCCTAACCCTAACCCTAGCCCGGAACGGAAACCCACCACCAGCCCTACACCTTACCCTACGCCGTACCCGACACCTGGCCCGTATGCTGGCACTGACCCGTGTGTCCCGACGTAGCCTGACCCACCCACGTTTCCGTACCCTCTCCTGTACCCTAAGCCTTGTCGTTCCCTACCCCTAACCCTAGCCCGGAACGGAAACCCACCACCAGCCCTACACCTTACACTACGCCGTACCCGACACCTGGCCCGTACGCTGGCACTAACCCGTGCGTCAGCACGTAGCCTGCCTCTCCCACGTCTCCGTACCCTCGCCTGTTCCCTAAGCCTTGCCGTTCCCTAAACGTAAACCTAGCCCGGAAAGGAAACCCACCACCAGCCCTACACCTTGCCCTACACCGTTGCCTACTCCTGGCCTGTATGCTGGCACTGACCCGTTCGTCAGCAATTTGCCTGACCCTCCCACGTTTCCGTACCCTCACCTGTGCCCTAAGGCTTGTCGTTCTCTAACCCTAACCCTAGCCCGGAACGGAAACCCAGCACCAGCCCTAAACGTTACCCGACGCCGTACCCAACTTCTGGCCCGTACGCTGGCACTAACCCGTGCGCCAGCATGTAGCCTGACCCTCCAACGTTTCCGTACCCTCACCTGTGCCCTAAGACTTGCCGTTCCCTAACCCTAACCCTAGCCCGGAACGGAAACCCACCACCAGCCCTACACCTTAAACTACGCCGTACCCTACTTCTGGCCCATACACTGGCACTGACCCGTGCGTCAGCACGTAGCCTGCCTCTCCAACGTTTCCGTACCCTCACCGGTGCCCTAAGCCTTGCCATTCCCTAACCCTAACCCTAACCCTTAACGGAAACTCACCACCATCCCTACACCTTAACCTACGCTGTACCCTTCTCCTGGCTGGTACGGTGGCAATGACCCGTGCGTCAGCCTGTACCCTGACCCTCCCACGTTTCCGTACCCTCACCTGTTTCCTAAGCCTTGCCGTTCCCTAACCCTAACCCTAGCCCGGAAAGGAAACCCACCACCAGCCCTACACCTTACCCTGTGCCGTACCCTACTCCTGGCCCGTACGATGGCACTGAGCCGTGCGTCAGCACGTAGCCTGACCCTTCCATGTTTCCGTACACTCACCTGTTCACTAAGCCTTGCCATTCCCTAACCCTAACCCTAGCCCGGAACGGAAACCCACCACCAGCCCTACACCTTACCCTGTGCCGTACCCTATTCCTGGCCCGTACGATGGCACTGAGCCGTGCGTCAGCACGTAGCCTGACCCTTCCATGTTTCCGTGCACTCACCTGTTCGCTAAGCCTTGCCGTTCCCTACCCCTAACCCTAGCCCGGAATGGAAACCCACCACCAGCCCTACACCATACCCTACGCCATACCGTACTGCTGGCACGTATGCTACCACTGACCCGTGTGTCAGCACGTAGCCTGCCTCTGCCACGTTTCCGTACCCTCGCCTGTGCCCTAAGCCTTGCCGTTCCCTAACCCTAACTCTAGCCCGGAACGGGAACCCACCACCAGCCCTACACCTTACCCTATGCCGTAGCCTACTCCTCGCACGTACGCTGGCACTAAGCCGTGCGTCAGCACGTAGCCTGCCTCTCCCACGTTTCCGTACCCTCAACTATTCCCTAAGCCTTACCGTTACCTAAACCTAACCCTAGCCCGGAACGGAAACCCACCACCAGCCCTACACCTTACCTTTCGTAGTACCCTACTCCTGGCATGTACGCTGGCACTGACCCGGGCGTCAGCACGTAGCCTGCCTCTCCCACGTTTCCGTAACCTCACCTGTGCCCTATTCCTTTCCGTTCCCTAACCCTAACGCTAGCCCGGAATAGAAACCCAGCACCAGCCCTACACCTTACCCTACGCCGTACCCTGCTCCTGGCCCATACGCTGGCACTGACCCGTGCGGCATCACGTAGCCTGCCTCTCCCACGTTTCCGTAGCCTCACCTCTGCCCTAAGACTTGCCGTTCCCTAACCCTAACCATAGCCCGGAACGGAAAACCAGCACCAGCCCTACACATTACCCTACGCCGTACCCTACTCCTGGCCCGTACGCTGGCACTGACACGTGCGTCAGCACATAGCCTGCCCCTCCCACGTTTCCATACCCTCACCTGTGCCCTAAGCCTTGTCATTCACTAAACCTAACCCTAGCCCGGAACAGAAACCCAACACCACCCCTACACCTTACCCTATGCCGTAGCCTAATCCTGACCCATACGCTGGCACGGAACCATGCGTCAGCACGTAGCCTGCCTCTCACACGTTTCCGTACTCTCACCTGTGCCCTAAAACTTGCCGTACTCTAACGCTAATCCTAGCCCGGAACAGAAACCCACCACCAACCCTACTCCTTACCCTACACCGTACCCTATTCCTGGCCCGTACGCTGGCACTGACCCGTGCGTCAGCACGTAGCCTGCCACTCCAAAGTTTCCATACCCTCACATGTGCCCTAAGCCTTGCCGTTCCCTAACCCTAACCCTAGCCCAGAAAGGAAACCCACCACAAGCCCTAAACCTTACCCTACGCCGTTGCCTACTCCTGGCCTGTACGCTGGCACTAAACCGTGCGTCAGCACATAGCCTGACCCTACGACGTTTCCATATCCTCACCTGTGTCCTAAGCCTTGCCATTCCATAACCCTAACCCTAGCCCCGAATGGAAAACGACCACCAGCCCTACACCTTACACTACGCCGTACCCTACTCCTGGCCCGTACGCTGGCACGGATCCGTGCGTTGGCACGTAGCCTGACCTTCCCAGGTTTCCGTACCCTCACCTGTGCCCTATTCCTTTCCGTTCCCTAACCCTAACGCTAGCCCGGAATAGAAACCCAGCACCAGCCCTACACCTTACCCAACGCCGTACCCTACTCCTGGCCGTACGCTGGCACTGACCCGTGCGTCACCAAGTAGCCTGCCACTCCCAAGTTTCCATACGCTCACCTGTGCCCTAAGCCTTGCCGTTCCCTAAGCCTAACCCTAGCCCGGAACAGAAACCCAGCACCAGCCCTACACCTTACCCTACGCCGTACCCAGCTCCTGGCCCATACGCTGGCACTGACCCGTGCGGCATCACGTAGCCTGCCTCTCCCACGTTTCCGTACCGTCACCTGTGCCCTAAGACTTGCCGTTCCCTAACCCTAACCCTAGCCCGGAACGGAAAACCACCACCAGCCCTACACATTACCCTACGCCGTACCCTACTCCTGGCCCGTACGCTGGCACTGACACGTGCGTCAGCACATAGCCTGCCCCTCCCACGTTTCCATACCCTCACCTGTGCCCTAAGCCTTGTCATTCCCTAAACCTAACCCTAGCCCGGAACAGAAACCCAACACCACCCCTACACCTTACCCTATGCCGTAGCCTAATCCTGACCCATACGCTGGCACGGAACCATGCGTCAGCACGTAGCCTGCCTCTCACACGTTTCCGTACCCTCACCTGTGCCCTAAAACTTGCCGTACTCTAACGCTAATCCTAGCCCGGAACGGAAACCCACCACCAGCCCTACTCCTTACCCTACGCCGTACCCTATTCCTGGCCCGTACGCTGGCACTGACCCGTGCGTCAGCACGTAGCCTGCCACTCCAAAGTTTCCGTACCCTCACATGTGCCCTAAGCCTTGCCGTTCCCTAACCCTAACCCTAGCCCAGAAAGGAAACCCACCACCAGCCCTACACCTTACCCTACGTTGAAGCCTACTCCTGGCCCGTACGCTGGCACTGACTTGTTCGTCATCACGTAGGCTGACCCTCCCACGTTTCTGTACCCTCACCTGTGCCCTAAGCCTTGCCGTTCCCTAAGCATAACCGTACCCGGGAACAGAAACCCACCAACAGCCCTACACCTTACCCTACGCTGTAGCCTAATCATAACCCGTACGCTGGCACTGACCCGTGCGTCAGAACGTAGCCTGACCCTCCCACGTTTCAGTACCCTCACCTGTTCCCTAAGCCTTACTGTTCCCTAACCCTAATCCTAGCCCAAAAAGGAAACCCACCACCAGCCCTACACGTTACCCAACGCCGTTGCCTACTCCTGGCCTGTATGCTGGCACTGACCCATGCGTCAGCAAATAGCCTGAACCTCCCACGTTTCCGTACCCTCACCTGTGCCCAAAGGCTTGTCGTTCTCTAACACTAACCCAAGCCCGGATCGGAAACACACCACCAGCCCTAAACGTTACCCGACGCCGTACCCTACTTCTGGCCCTTACGCTGGCACTGACCCGTGCGTCAGCATGTAGCCTGACCCTCCCACGTTTCCGTACCCTCACCTATGCCCTAAAACTTGCCGTTCCCTAACCCTCACCCTAGCCCGGAACGGAAACCCACCACCAGCCCTACACCTTACCCTACGCCGTACCCTAATCCTGGCCCGTACGCTGGCAGTGACCGTGCGTCAGCACGTAGGCAGACCCTCCCACGTTTCCGTACCCTCACCTGTTCCGTAGGCCTTGCCATTCCCTAACCCTAACCCTAGCACGGAACGGAAACCCACCACCAGCCCTACACATTACCCTATGCCCTGGGCTACTACTGGCCCGTACACTGGCACTGACCCATGCGTCAGCATGTAGCCTGACCCTCCCACGTTTCCGTACCCTCACCTGTGCCCTAAGCCTTGCCTTTCCCTACTAACCCTAGCCCGGAACAGAAAACCACCATTACCCCTACACCTTACCGTACGCCGTACCCTACTCCAGGCCCGTACGCTGACACTGACCCCTGAGTCAGCACATAGCCTGCCTCTACCACGTTTCCGTACCCTCACATGTGCCCTAAACCTTGCCGTTCCCTAACCCTAACCCTAGCCCGGAACGGAAATCCACCACAAGCCCTATACCTTAACCTAAGCCGTTGCCATCTCCTGGCCTGTATGCTGGCACTGACCCGTGCGTCACCACGTAGCATGCCCCTCCCACGTTTCCGTACCCTCACCTGTGCCCTAAGCCTTGCCGTTCCCTAACCCTAACCCTAGCCCGGAACGGAAAACCACCACCAGCCCTACACCTTACCCTACGCCGTACCCTACTCCTGGCCCATACACTAGCACTGACCCGTGCGTCAGCACGTAGTCTGACCCTCCCACGTTTCCGTACCCTCACCTGTGCCGTAAGCCTTGCCGTTCCCTAACCCTAACCCTAGCCCTGAAAGGAAACCCAAAACCAGCCGTACACCTTAGACTAAGCCGTAGCCTAAACCTGGCCCGTACGCTGGCACAGACCTGTGCGTTGTCACGTAGCCTGACCCTCCCACGTTTCCGTACCCTCACCTGTGCCCTAAGCCTTGCCGTTCCCTAACCCTAATCCTAGCCTTGAAAAGAAACCCACCACCAGCCCTACACCTCGCCCTACGCCGTTGCGTACAACTGGCCCGTACACTGGAACTGACCCGTGCATCAGCACATAGCTTCCCTCTCCCACGTTTCCGTACCCTCACCTGTGCCCTAAGCCTTGCCATTCCCTAACCCTAACCCTAGCCCGGATCGGAAACTCACCACCAGCCCTAAACGTTACCCAACGCCGTACCCTACTCCTGGCCCGTACGCTGGCACTGACCCGTGCGTCAGCATGTATCCTGAACCTCCCATGTTTCCGTACCCTCAACTGTGCCCTAAGCCTTGCCATTCCCTAACCCTAACCCTAGCCCCGAACGGAAACCCACCACCAGCCCTACACCTTACCCTATGCCGTAGCCTACTCCTGGCCCGTACGCTGGCACTGACCCATGCGTCAGCATGTAGCCTGCCACTCCAAAGTTTCCGTACCCTCACATGTGCCCTAAGCCTTGCCGTTCCCTAACCCTAACCCTAGCCCAGAACGGAAACCCACCACCAGCCCTACACCTTACCCTACGTTGAAGCCTACTCCTAGCCCGTACGCTGGCACTAAATTGTTCGTCATCACGTAGGCTGACGCTACCACGTTTCTGTACCCTCACCTGTGCCCTAAGCCTTGCCGTTCCCTAAGCATAACCGTACCCGGGAACAGAAACCCACCAACAGCCCTATACCTTACCCTACGCCGTAGCCTACTCCTAGCCCGTACGCTGGCACTGACCTGTGCGTCAGAACGTAGCCTGACCCTCCCACGTTTCCGTACCCTCACCTGTTCCCTAAGCCTTACTGTTCCCTAACCCTAACCCAAGACCGGAACGGAAACCCACCACCAACCTACACCTTACCCTACGCCGTACCCTACTTCTGTCCCGTACGCTGGCACTGACCCGTGCGTCAGAACGTAGCCTGACCCTCCCACGTTTCCGTACCCTCACCTGTTCCCTAAGCCTTACTGTTCCCTAACCCTAACCCAAGACCGGAACGGAAACCCACCACCAACCTACACCTTACCCTACGCCGTACCCTACTCCTGGCCTGTACGCTGGCACTGACCCGTGCGTCAGTACGTAGCCTGACCCTCCCACGTTTCCGTACCCTCACCTGTACCCTAAGACTTGCAGTTCCGTAACCCTAACCCTAGCCCGGAACGGAAACCCACGACCAGCCCTACACCTTACCCTGCGCCGTAGTCTACACCTGACCCGTACGCTGACACTGACCCGTGCGTCAGCACATAGCCTGCCTCTCCAACGTTTCCGTACCGTCACCTGTGCCCTAAGCCTTGCCGTTCCCTACCTCTAACCCTAGCATGGAAAGGAAACCTACCACCAGCCCTACACCTTACCCTACGCTGTTGCCTATTCCTGGCCTGTATGCTGGCAGTGAACCGTGCGTCAGCACATAGCCTGACCCTTCCACATTTCCGTACCCTCACCTGTGCCCTAAGGCTTGTCGTCCCCTAACCCTAACCCTAGCCCAGAACAGGAACCCACCACCAGCTCTACACATTACCCTATGCCATAGCCTACTCCAGGCCCATACGCTGGCACTGATCGTGTGTCAGCACGTAGCCTGAACCTCCCACGTTTCCGTACCCTCACCTGTGCCCTAAGCCTTGCCGTTCCATAACCCTAACCCTAGCTCCGAACGGAAACACACCACCAGCCCTACACCTTACCCTACACCGTAGCCTACTCCTGGCCCATACGCTGGCACTGACCCGTGCGTCAGCACGTAGCCTGCCCCTCCCACGTTTCCGTACCCTCACCTGTGCCCTAAGCCTTGCCGTTGTCTAACCCTAACCCTAGCCCGGAACGCAAAGCCACCAACAGCCCTACACCTTACCCTACGCCGTACCCGACTCCTGGCCCGTAGGCTGGCACTGACCTGTGCGTTAGCACGTAGCCTGACCCTCCCACGTTTCCGTACCCTCACCTGTGCCCTAGGCCTTGCCATTCCCTAACCGTAACCCTAGCGCGGAACGGAAACCCACAACCAGCCCTACACCTTACCCTAAACCGTAGCCTACTCCTGGCCAGTACGCTGGCACTGACCCATGCGTCAGCACGTAGCCTCACCCTCCCACGTTTCCATACCCTCATCTGTTCCCTAAGAATTGCCGTTCCCTAACCCTAACCCTAGCCCGAAACGGAAAACCACCACCAGCCCTACACCTTACCCTACGCCGTACCGTACTCCTGGCCCGTACACTGGCACTGACTTGTGCTTAAGCATGTAGCCTGCCTCTCCCACGTTTCCATACCCTCACCTGTGCCCTAAGCCTTGCCGTTCCCTAACACTAACCCTAGCCCGGAACGGAAACCCACCACCGGGCATACGCCTTACCCTAGGCCGTAGCCTGCACCTGGCCCGTACACTGGCACGGACCCATGCGTCAGCACGTAGCATGACCCTCCCCCGTTTCCGTAACGTCACCTGTGCCCTAAGTCTTCCGTTCCCTAACCCTAACCCTAGCCCGGAACGGAAACCCACCACCAGCCCTACACCTTACCCGACGCCGTGACCTCCTCCTGGCCCGTACGCTGGCACTAATCCGTGCCTCAGCACGTAGCCTGCCTCTCCGCCGTTTCCGTACCCTCACCTGTACCCTAAGCCTTGCCGTTCCCTAACCCTAACACTACCCCGGAATGGCAACCCACCACCAACCCTACACCTTACCCTATGCCCTAGCCTACTCCTGGCCCGTACGCTGGCACTGACCCTTGCGTCAGCATGTAGCCTGCATCTGCCACGTTTCCATACCCTCACCTGTGCCCTAAGCCTTGCCGTTCCGTAACCCTAACCCTAGCCCGGTACGGAAAGCCACCACCAGCCCTACACCTTTCCCAACGCCGTACCCTACTCCTGCCCAGTACGCGGCACTGACCCGTGCGTCAGTACGTAGCCTGCCTCTCCCACGTTTCCGTACCCTCACATGTGCCCTAAGCCTTGCCGTTCCCTAACCCTAACACTAGCCAGGAAGGGAAACCCACCACCAGCCCTACACCTTACCCTACGCCGTACCTTACTCCTGGCCCGGACGCTGGCACTGACCCATGCCTCAGCATGTAGCATGACCCTCCCACGTTCCCGTACTCTCACCTGTATCCTAAGCCTTGCCGTTCCCTAACCCTAACCCTAGCCCGGAACGGAAACCCACCACCAGCCCTACACCTTACCATAAGCCGTACCCTACTCCTGGCCCGTACGCTGGCACTGACTCGTGCGTCAGCATGTAGCCTGACCCTCCCACGTTTCTGTACCCTCACTTGTGCCCTAAGCCTTGCCGTTCCCTAACCCTGACCCTAGCCCGGAACGGAAACCCAGCACCAGCCGTACACCTTACACTACGCCGTACCTTACTCCTGGCCCGTACGCTGGCACTGACCCGTACGTCAGCACATAGCCTGATCCTCCCACGTTTCCGTACCCTCACCTGTGTGCTAAGCCTTGCCATACCCTAACGCTAACCCTAGCCCGGAACGGAAACCCAGCACCAGCCCTACACCTTACCCTGTGCCGTACCCTACTCCTGGCCCGTACGATGGCACTGAGCCGTGCGTCAGCACGTAGCCTGACCCTTCCATGTTTCCGTACACTCACCTGTTCCCTAAGCCTTGCCATTCCCTAACCCTAACCCTAGCCCGGAAAGGAAACCCACCACCAGCCCTACACCTTACCCTACGCCATTGCCTACACCTGGCCTGTACGCTGGCACTGACCCCTGCGTCACCACATACCCTGACCCTCCCACGTTTCCGTACCCTCAACTGTTCCCTAAGCCTTGCCGTTCCCTAACCCTAACCCTAGTCCGGAACGGAAACCCACCAACCGCCCTACACCTTACCCTACGCCGTAACCTATTCTTGGCCCGTACGCTGGCACTGACCCGTGCATCAGCATGTAGCCTGACCCTCCCACGTTTCCGTACCGTCACCTGTGCCCTAAGCCTTGCCGTTCCCTAACCCTAACCCTAGCCCGGAACGGGAACCCACCACCAGCCCTACACCTTACCCTATGCCGTTCCCTACTCCTGGCCCGTACGCTGGCACTAAGCCGTGCGTCAGCACGTAGCCTGCCTCTCCCACGTTTCCGTACCCTCAACTATGCCCTAAGCCTTGCCGTTCCCTAACCCTAACCCTAGCCCGGAACGGAAACCCACCACCAGCCCTAAACCTTACCCTACACCGTAACCTACTCCTGGCCCGTACGCTGGCACTGACCCGTGCGTCAGCACATAGCCTGCCTCTCCCACGTTTCCGTACCCTCACCTGTGCCCTAAGCGTTGCAGTTCCCTAACCCTAACCCTAGCCCGGAACGGAAACCCACCACCAGCCCTACACCTTACCCTACGCCGTACCCGACACCTGGCCCGTATGCTGGCACTGACCCGTGTGTCCCGACGTAGCCTGACCCACCCACGTTTCCGTACCCTCTCCTGTACCCTAAGCCTTGTCGTTCCCTACCCCTAACCCTAGCCCGGAACGGAAACCCACCACCAGCCCTACACCTTACACTACGCCGTACCCGACACCTGGCCCGTACGCTGGCACTAACCCGTGCGTCAGCACGTAGCCTGCCTCTCCCACGTCTCCGTACCCTCGCCTGTTCCCTAAGCCTTGCCGTTCCCTAAACGTAAACCTAGCCCGGAAAGGAAACCCACCACCAGCCCTACACCTTGCCCTACACCGTTGCCTACTCCTGGCCTGTATGCTGGCACTGACCCGTTCGTCAGCAATTTGCCTGACCCTCCCACGTTTCCGTACCCTCACCTGTGCCCTAAGGCTTGTCGTTCTCTAACCCTAACCCTAGCCCGGAACGGAAACCCAGCACCAGCCCTAAACGTTACCCGACGCCGTACCCAACTTCTGGCCCGTACGCTGGCACTAACCCGTGCGCCAGCATGTAGCCTGACCCTCCAACGTTTCCGTACCCTCACCTGTGCCCTAAGACTTGCCGTTCCCTAACCCTAACCCTAGCCCGGAACGGAAACCCACCACCAGCCCTACACCTTAAACTACGCCGTACCCTACTTCTGGCCCATACACTGGCACTGACCCGTGCGTCAGCACGTAGCCTGCCTCTCCAACGTTTCCGTACCCTCACCGGTGCCCTAAGCCTTGCCATTCCCTAACCCTAACCCTAACCCTTAACGGAAACTCACCACCATCCCTACACCTTAACCTACGCTGTACCCTTCTCCTGGCTGGTACGGTGGCAATGACCCGTGCGTCAGCCTGTACCCTGACCCTCCCACGTTTCCGTACCCTCACCTGTTTCCTAAGCCTTGCCGTTCCCTAACCCTAACCCTAGCCCGGAAAGGAAACCCACCACCAGCCCTACACCTTACCCTGTGCCGTACCCTACTCCTGGCCCGTACGATGGCACTGAGCCGTGCGTCAGCACGTAGCCTGACCCTTCCATGTTTCCGTACACTCACCTGTTCACTAAGCCTTGCCATTCCCTAACCCTAACCCTAGCCCGGAACGGAAACCCACCACCAGCCCTACACCTTACCCTGTGCCGTACCCTATTCCTGGCCCGTACGATGGCACTGAGCCGTGCGTCAGCACGTAGCCTGACCCTTCCATGTTTCCGTGCACTCACCTGTTCGCTAAGCCTTGCCGTTCCCTACCCCTAACCCTAGCCCGGAATGGAAACCCACCACCAGCCCTACACCATACCCTACGCCATACCGTACTGCTGGCACGTATGCTACCACTGACCCGTGTGTCAGCACGTAGCCTGCCTCTGCCACGTTTCCGTACCCTCGCCTGTGCCCTAAGCCTTGCCGTTCCCTAACCCTAACTCAAGCCCGGAACGGGAACCCACCACCAGCCCTACACCTTACCCTATGCCGTAGCCTACTCCTCGCACGTACGCTGGCACTAAGCCGTGCGTCAGCACGTAGCCTGCCTCTCCCACGTTTCCGTACCCTCAACTATTCCCTAAGCCTTACCGTTACCTAAACCTAACCCTAGCCCGGAACGGAAACCCACCACCAGCCCTACACCTTACCTTTCGTAGTACCCTACTCCTGGCATGTACGCTGGCACTGACCCGTGCGTCAGCACGTAGCCTGCCTCTCCCACGTTTCCGTAACCTCACCTGTGCCCTATTCCTTTCCGTTCCCTAACCCTAACGCTAGCCCGGAATAGAAACCCAGCACCAGCCCTACACCTTACCCTACGCCGTACCCTGCTCCTGGCCCATACGCTGGCACTGACCCGTGCGGCATCACGTAGCCTGCCTCTCCCACGTTTCCGTAGCCTCACCTCTGCCCTAAGACTTGCCGTTCCCTAACCCTAACCATAGCCCGGAACGGAAAACCAGCACCAGCCCTACACATTACCCTACGCCGTACCCTACTCCTGGCCCGTACGCTGGCACTGACACGTGCGTCAGCACATAGCCTGCCCCTCCCACGTTTCCATACCCTCACCTGTGCCCTAAGCCTTGTCATTCCCTAAACCTAACCCTAGCCCGGAACAGAAACCCAACACCACCCCTACACCTTACCCTATGCCGTAGCCTAATCCTGACCCATACGCTGGCACGGAACCATGCGTCAGCACGTAGCCTGCCTCTCACACGTTTCCGTACTCTCACCTGTGCCCTAAAACTTGCCGTACCCTAACGCTAATCCTAGCCCGGAACAGAAACCCACCACCAACCCTACTCCTTACCCTACACCGTACCCTATTCCTGGCCCGTACGCTGGCACTGACCCGTGCGTCAGCACGTAGCCTGCCACTCCAAAGTTTCCATACCCTCACATGTGCCCTAAGCCTTGCCGTTCCCTAACCCTAACCCTAGCCCAGAAAGGAAACCCACCACAAGCCCTAAACCTTACCCTACGCCGTTGCCTACTCCTGGCCTGTACGCTGGCACTAAACCGTGCGTCAGCACATAGCCTGACCCTACGACGTTTCCATATCCTCACCTGTGTCCTAAGCCTTGCCATTCCATAACCCTAACCCTAGCCCCGAATGGAAAACGACCACCAGCCCTACACCTTACACTACGCCGTACCCTACTCCTGGCCCGTACGCTGGCACGGATCCGTGCGTTGGCACGTAGCCTGACCTTCCCAGGTTTCCGTACCCTCACCTGTGCCCTATTCCTTTCCGTTCCCTAACCCTAACGCTAGCCCGGAATAGAAACCCAGCACCAGCCCTACACCTTACCCAACGCCGTACCCTACTCCTGGCCGTACGCTGGCACTGACCCGTGCGTCACCAAGTAGCCTGCCACTCCCAAGTTTCCATACGCTCACCTGTGCCCTAAGCCTTGCCGTTCCCTAAGCCTAACCCTAGCCCGGAACAGAAACCCAGCACCAGCCCTACACCTTACCCTACGCCGTACCCAGCTCCTGGCCCATACGATGGCACTGACCCGTGCGGCATCACGTAGCCTGCCTCTCCCACGTTTCCGTACCGTCACCTGTGCCCTAAGACTTGCCGTTCCCTAACCCTAACCCTAGCCCGGAACGGAAAACCACCACCAGCCCTACACATTACCCTACGCCGTACCCTACTCCTGGCCCGTACGCTGGCACTGACACGTGCGTCAGCACATAGCCTGCCCCTCCCACGTTTCCATACCCTCACCTGTGCCCTAAGCCTTGTCATTCCCTAAACCTAACCCTAGCCCGGAACAGAAACCCAACACCACCCCTACACCTTACCCTATGCCGTAGCCTAATCCTGACCCATACGCTGGCACGGAACCATGCGTCAGCACGTAGCCTGCCTCTCACACGTTTCCGTACCCTCACCTGTGCCCTAAAACTTGCCGTACTCTAACGCTAATCCTAGCCCGGAACGGAAACCCACCACCAGCCCTACTCCTTACCCTACGCCGTACCCTATTCCTGGCCCGTACGCTGGCACTGACCCGTGCGTCAGCACGTAGCCTGCCACTCCAAAGTTTCCGTACCCTCACATGTGCCCTAAGCCTTGCCGTTCCCTAACCCTAACCCTAGCCCAGAAAGGAAACCCACCACCAGCCCTACACCTTACCCTACGTTGAAGCCTACTCCTGGCCCGTACGCTGGCACTGACTTGTTCGTCATCACGTAGGCTGACTCTCCCACGTTTCTGTACCCTCACCTGTGCCCTAAGCCTTGCCGTTCCCTAAGCATAACCGTACCCGGGAACAGAAACCCACCAACAGCCCTACACCTTACCCTACGCTGTAGCCTAATCATAACCCGTACGCTGGCACTGACCCGTGCGTCAGAACGTAGCCTGACCCTCCCACGTTTCAGTACCCTCACCTGTTCCCTAAGCCTTACTGTTCCCTAACCCTAATCCTAGCCCAAAAAGGAAACCCACCACCAGCCCTACACGTTACCCAACGCCGTTGCCTACTCCTGGCCTGTATGCTGGCACTGACCCATGCGTCAGCAAATAGCCTGAACCTCCCACGTTTCCGTACCCTCACCTGTGCCCAAAGGCTTGTCGTTCTCTAACACTAACCCAAGCCCGGATCGGAAACACACCACCAGCCCTAAACGTTACCCGACGCCGTACCCTACTTCTGGCCCTTACGCTGGCACTGACCCGTGCGTCAGCATGTAGCCTGACCCTCCCACGTTTCCGTACCCTCACCTATGCCCTAAAACTTGCCGTTCCCTAACCCTCACCCTAGCCCGGAACGGAAACCCACCACCAGCCCTACACCTTAAGCTACGCCGTACCCTAATCCTGGCCCGTACGCTGGCAGTGACCGTGCGTCAGCACGTAGGCAGACCCTCCCACGTTTCCGTACCCTCACCTGTTCCGTAGGCCTTGCCATTCCCTAACCCTAACCCTAGCACGGAACGGAAACCCACCACCAGCCCTACACATTACCCTATGCCCTGGGCTACTACTGGCCCGTACACTGGCACTGACCCATGCGTCAGCATGTAGCCTGACCCTCCCACGTTTCCGTACCCTCACCTGTGCCCTAAGCCTTGCCTTTCCCTACTAACCCTAGCCCGGAACAGAAAACCACCATTACCCCTACACCTTACCGTACGCCGTACCCTACTCCAGGCCCGTACGCTGACACTGACCCCTGAGTCAGCACATAGCATGCCTCTACCACGTTTCCGTACCCTCACATGTGCCCTAAACCTTGCCGTTCCCTAACCCTAACCCTAGCCCGGAACGGAAATCCACCACAAGCCCTATACCTTAACCTAAGCCGTTGCCATCTCCTGGCCTGTATGCTGGCACTGACCCGTGCGTCACCACGTAGCATGCCCCTCCCACGTTTCCGTACCCTCACCTGTGCCCTAAGCCTTGCCGTTCCCTAACCCTAACCCTAGCCCGGAACGGAAAACCACCACCAGCCCTACACCTTACCCTACGCCGTACCCTACTCCTGGCCCATACACTAGCACTGACCCGTGCGTCAGCACGTAGTCTGACCCTCCCACGTTTCCGTACCCTCACCTGTGCCGTAAGCCTTGCCGTTCCCTAACCCTAACCCTAGCCCTGAAAGGAAACCCAAAACCAGCCGTACACCTTAGACTAAGCCGTAGCCTAAACCTGGCCCGTACGCTGGCACAGACCTGTGCGTTGTCACGTAGCCTGACCCTCCCACGTTTCCGTACCCTCACCTGTGCCCTAAGCCTTGCCGTTCCCTAACCCTAATCCTAGCCTTGAAAAGAAACCCACCACCAGCCCTACACCTCGCCCTACGCCGTTGCGTACAACTGGCCCGTACACTGGAACTGACCCGTGCATCAGCACATAGCTTCCCTCTCCCACGTTTCCGTACCCTCACCTGTGCCCTAAGCCTTGCCATTCCCTAACCCTAACCCTAGCCCGGATCGGAAACTCACCACCAGCCCTAAACGTTACCCAACGCCGTACCCTACTCCTGGCCCGTACGCTGGCACTAACCCGTGCGTCAGCATGTATCCTGAACCTCCCATGTTTCCGTACCCTCAACTGTGCCCTAAGCCTTGCCATTCCCTAACCCTAACCCTAGCCCCGAACGGAAACCCACCACCAGCCCTACACCTTACCCTATGCCGTAGCCTACTCCTGGCCCGTACGCTGGCACTGACCCATGCGTCAGCATGTAGCCTGCCACTCCAAAGTTTCCGTACCCTCACATGTGCCCTAAGCCTTGCCGTTCCCTAACCCTAACCCTAGCCCAGAACGGAAACCCACCACCAGCCCTACACCTTACCCTACGTTGAAGCCTACTCCTAGCCCGTACGCTGGCACTAAATTGTTCGTCATCACGTAGGCTGACGCTCCCACGTTTCTGTACCCTCACCTGTGCCCTAAGCCTTGCCGTTCCCTAAGCATAACCGTACCCGGGAACAGAAACCCACCAACAGCCCTATACCTTACCCTACGCCGTAGCCTACTCCGAGCCCGTACGCTGGCACTGACCTGTGCGTCAGAACGTAGCCTGACCCTCCCACGTTTCCGTACCCTCACCTGTTCCCTAAGCCTTACTGTTCCCTAACCCTAACCCTAGCCCAGAACGGAAACCCACCACCAACCTACACCTTACCCTACGCCGTAGCCTACTCCTGGCCCGTATGCTGGCACTGACCCGTGCGTCAGCACGTAGCCTGACACTCCCACGTTTCCGTACCCTCAACTGTTCCCTAAGCATTGACGTTCCCTAACCCTAACCCTAGCCCGGAGCGGAAACCCACCACCAGGCCTACACCTTACCCTACGCCGTACCCTATTCTTGGCCCGTACGCTGGCACTGACCCGTGCGTCAGCACGTAGCCTGCCACTCCAAAGTTTCCGTACCCTCACATGTGCCCTAAGCCTTGCCGTTCCCTAACCCTAACCCTAGCCCAGAACGGAAACCCACCACCAGCCCTACACCTTACCCTACGTCGAAGAATACTCCTGGCCCGTACGCTGGCACTGACATGTTCGTCATCACGTAGGCTGACCGTCCCATTTTTCCCTACCCTCACCTGTGCCCTAAGCCTTGCCATACCCTAACCC
Organism: Mesoplodon bidens; assembly: GCF_964165515.1. Lineage (NCBI taxonomy): Eukaryota > Metazoa > Chordata > Mammalia > Artiodactyla > Ziphiidae > Mesoplodon > Mesoplodon bidens. The sequence goes on from NC_138177.1 coordinate 456,112, forward strand.
TAACCATAGCCCAGAACGGAAACCCACCACCAGCCCTACCCCTTAACCTAAGCCGTTGCCTACTCCTGGCCTGTATGCTGGCACTGACCCGTGCGTCACCACGTAGCCTGCCTCTCCCACGTTTCACTACCCTCACCTGTGCCCTAAGCCTTGCCATTACCTAACCCTAACCCTAGCCCGAAAAGGAAACCCACTACCAGCCCTACAACTTACCCCACGCCGTTGCCTACTCCTGGCCTGTATGCTGGCACTGACCAATGCGTCAGCAAATAGCCTGACCCTCCCACGATTCCGTACCCTCACCTGTTCCCTAAGCCTTGCCGTTCCCTAACCCTAACCCTAGCCTGGAACGGAAACCCAGCACCAGCCCTACACCTTACCCTACGACTTGGCCTACTACTGGCCCGTACACTGGCACTGACGAATGCGTCAGCATGTAGCCTGACCCTCCCACGTTTCCGTACCCTCACCTGTGCCCTAAACCTTGCCGTTCCCTACTAACCCTAGCCCAGAACGGAAAACCACCATCAGCCCTACACCTTACCATACGCCGTACCCTATTCCAGGCCCGTACGCTGACACTGACCCGTGCGTCAGCACATAGCCTGACTCTCCCACGTTTCCGTACCCTCACATGTGCCCTAAACCTTGCCGTTCCTTAACCCTTACCCTAGCCCGGAAAGGAAATCCACCACCAGCCCTACACCTTAACCTAAGGCGTTGCCAACGCCTGGCCTGTATGCTGGCACTGACCCGTGCGTCACCACGTAGCCTGCCTCTCCCACGTTTCCGTACCCTCACCTGTGCCCTAAGCCTTGCCGTTCCCTAACCCTAACCCTAGTCCGGAACGGAAACCCACCACGAGCCTTACAACTTACCCTACACCGTACCCTACTTCTGGCCCGTACACTGGCACTGACCCGTGCATCAGCACGTAGCCTGACCCTCCCACGTTTCCGTACCATCACCTGTGCCCTAAGCCTTGCCGTTCCCTAACCCTAACCCTAGCCCGGAACGGAAACCTACCACCAGCCCTACACCTTACCGTACGCCGTTGCCTAATCCTGGCTCGTATGCTGGCACTGACCCGTGCGTCAGCACGTAGCCTGCCTCTCCCACGTTTCCGTACCCTCACCTGTGCCCTAAGCCTTGCCGTTCCCTAACCCTAACCCTAGCCCGGAACGGAAACTCACCACCATCCCTACACATTAACCTACGCTGTACCCTTCTCCTGGCCGGTACGCTGGCACTGACCCGTGCGTCAGCATGTAGCCTGACCCTCCCACGTTTCCGTACCATCAACTGTGCCCTAAGCCTTGCCGTTACCTAAACATGACCCTAGCCCGGAACGGAAACCCACCAACAGCCCTCCACCTTACCCTACACCGTACCCTTCTCCTGGCCCATACGCTGGCACTGACCCGTGCGGCACCACGTAGCCTGCCTCTCCCACGTTTCCGTACCATCACCTGTGCCCTAAGACTTGCCGTTCCCTAACCCTAACCCTAGCCCGGAACGGAAAACCACCACCAGCCCTACACCTTACCCTACGCCATACCCTACTCCTGGCCCGTACGCTGGCAATGACCCGTGCGTCAGCATGTAGCCTGACCCGCCCACGTTTCCGTACCCTCACCTGTGACCTAAGCCTTGCCATTCCCTAACCCTAACCCTAGCCCGGAAAGGAAACCCACCACCAGCCCTACACCTTGCCATACACCATTGCGTACAACTGGCCCGTACCGTGAACCTGACCCGTGCGTCAGCACGTAGCCTCCCTCTCCCACGTTTCTGTACCCTCACCTGTGCCCTAAGCATTTCGGTTCCCTAACCCTAACCTTAGCCCGGAAAGGAAACCCACCACCAGCCGTACACCTTGCCCTAAGCCGTAGCCTAATCCTGACAAGTACGCTGGCACAGACCCGTGCGTTGTCACGTAGCCTGACCCTTCCACGTTTCCGTACCCTCACTTGTGCCCTAAGCCTTGCCATTCCCTAACCCTAACCCTAGCCAGGATCAGAAACCCACCACCAGCCCTAAACGTTACCCGACGCCATACCCTACTTCTGGCCCGTACGCTGGCACTGACCCGTGCGTCAGCATGTCGCCTGCCTCTCCCACGTTTCCGTACCCTCACCTGTGCCCTAAGCCTTGCCATTCCCTAACCCTAACCCTAGCCCGGAACGGAAACCCACGACCAGCCCTACACCTTAACCTACGCCGTAGCCTACTCCTGGCCTGTACGCTGGCACTGACCCGTGCGTCAGTACGTAGCCTGACCCTCCCACGTTTCCGTACCCTCACCTGTACCCTAAGCCTTGCAGTTCTGTAACCCTAACCCTAGCCCGGAACGGAAACCCACAACCAGCCCTACACCTTACCCTGCGCCGTAGCCAACACCTGACCCGTACGCTGACACTGACCCGTGCGTCAGCACATAGCCTGCCTCTCCAACGTTTCCGTACCATCACCTGTGCCCTAACCCTTGCCGTTCCCTACCTCTAACCCTACCACGGAAAGGAAACCCACCACCAGCCCTACACCTTACCCTACGATGTTGCCTACTCCGGGCCTGTACGCTGGCACTGACCTGTGCGTCAGCACATAGCCTGACCCTTCCACGTTTCCGTACCCTCACCTGTGCCCTAAGGCTTGTCGTTCCCTAACCCTAACCCTAGTCCAGAACAGGAACCCACCACCAGCTCTACACCTTACCCTATGCCGTATCCTACTCCTGGCCCGTATGCTGGCCCTGACCCGTGCGTCAGCACGTAGCCTGCCTCTCCCACGTTTCCGTACCCTCACCTGTGCCCTAAGCCTTGCCGTTGCCTAACCCTAACCCTAGCCCGGAACGCAAAGCCACCAACAGCCCTACACCTTACCCTACGCGGTACCCGACTCCTGGCCCGTACGCTGGCACTGACCTGTGCGTTAGCACGTAGCCTGACCCTCCCACGTTTCCGTACCCTCACCTGTGCCCTATGCCTTGCCATTCCCTAACCGTAACCCTAGCCCGGAGCGGAAACCCACCACCAGCCCTACACCTTACCCGACACCGTAGCCTACTCCTGGCCAGTACGCTGGCACTCACCCTTGCGTCAGCACGTAGCCTCACCCTCCCACGTTTCCATACCCTCACCTGTTCCCTAAGCATTGCCGTTCCCTAACCCTAACCCTAGCCCGAAACGGAAAACCACCACCAGCCCTACACCTTACCCTACGCCATACCGTACTCCTGGCCCGTACGCTGGCACTGACCTGCGCTTAAGCACGTAGCCTGACCCTCCCACGTTTCCGTACCCTCACCTGTGCCCTAAGCCTCGCCGTTCCCTAACACTAACCCTAGCCCGGAACGGAAACCCACCACCGGGCATACGCCTTACCCTACGCCGTAGCCTGCACCTGGCCCGTACGCTGGCACGGACCCATGCGTCAGCACGTAGCATGACCCTCCCACGTTTCCGTAACGTCACCTGTGCCCTAAGTCTTCCGTTCCCTAACCCTAAGCCTAGCCCGGAACGGAAACCCACCACCAGCCCTACACCTTACCCTACGCCGTACCCTACTCCTGGCCAGTACGCGGCACTGACCCGTGCGTCAGTACGTAGCCTGCCTCTCCCACGTTTCCGTACCCTCACATGTGCCCTAAGCCTTGCCGTTCCCTAACCCTAACACTAACCAGGAAGGGAAACCCACCACCAGCCCTACACCTTACCCTACGCCGTACCTTACTCCTGGCCCGTACGCTGGCACGGATCCGTGCGTTGGCACGTAGCCTAACCTTCCCAGGTTTCCGTACCCTCACCTGTGCCCTATTCCTTTCCGTTCCCTAACCCTAACGCTAGCCCGGAATAGAAACCCAGCACCAGCCCTACACCTTACCCAACGCCGTACCCTACTCCTGGCCGTACGCTGGCACTGACCCGTGCGTCACCACGTAGCCTGCCACTCCCACGTTTCCGTACCCTCACCTGTGCCCTAAGCCTTGCCGTTCCCTAAGCCTAACCCTAGCCCGGAACAGAAACCCAGAACCAGCCCTACACCTTACCCTACGCCGTACCCTGCTCCTGGCCCGTACGCTGGCACTGACCCGTGCGGCATCACGTAGCCTGCCTCTCCCACGTTTCCGTACCGTCACCTGTGCCCTAAGACTTGCCGTTCCCTAACCCTAACCCTAGCCCGGAACGGAAAACCACCACCAGCCCTACACATTACCCTACGCCGTAACCTACTCCTGGCCCGTACGCTGGCACTGACACGTGCGTCAGCACATAGCCTGCCCCTCCCACGTTTCCATACCCTCACCTGTGCCCTAAGCCTTGTCATTCCCTAAACTTAACCCTAGCCCGGAACAGAAACCCAACACCACCCCTACACCTTACCCTATGCCGTAGCCTAATCCTGACCCATACGCTGGCACTGACCCGTGCGTCAGCACGTAGCCTGCCACTCCAAAGTTTCCGTACCCTCACATGTGCCCTAAGCCTTGCCGTTCCCTAACCCTAACCCTAGCCCAGAAAGGAAACCCACCACGAGCCCTACACCTTACCCTACGTTGAAGCCTACTCCTGGCCCGTACGCTGGCACTGACTTGTTCGTCATCACGTAGGCTGACCCTCCCACGTTTCTGTACCCTCACCTGTGCCCTAAGCCTTGCCGTTCCCTAAGCATAACCGTACCCGGGAACAGAAACCCACCAACAGCCCTACACCTTACCCTACGCTGTAGCCTAATCCTAACCCGTACGCTGGCACTGACCCGTGCGTCAGAACGTAGCCTGACCCTCCCACGTTTCAGTACACTCACCTGTTCCCTAAGCCTTACTGTTCCCTAACCCTAATCCTAGCCCGAAAAGGAAACCCACCACCAGCCCTACACATTACCCAATGCCGTTGCCTACTCCTGGCCTGTATGCAGGCACTGACCCATGCGTCAGCAAATAGCCTGACCCTCCCACGTTTCCGTACCCTCACCTGTGCCCAAAGGCTTGTCGTTCTCTAACACTAACCCAAGCCCGGATCGGAAACACACCACCAGCCCTAAACGTTACCCGACGCCGTACCCTACTTCTGGCCCTTACGCTGGCACTGACCCGTGCGTAAGCATGTAGCCTGACCCTCCCACGTTTCCGTACCCTCACCTATGCCCTACAACTTGCCGTTCCCTAACCCTCACCCTAGCCCGGAACGGAAACCCACCACCAGCCCTACACCTTACCCTACGCCGTACCCTAATCCTGGCCCGTACGCTGGCAGTGACCCGTGCGTCAGCACGTAGGCAGACCCTCCCACGTTTCCGTACCCTCACCTGTTCCGTAGGCCTTGCCATTCCCTAACCCTAACCCTAGCACGGAACGGAAACCCACCACCAGCCCTACACCTTACCCTATGCCCTGGCCTACTACTGACCCGTACACTGGCACTGACCCATGCGTCAGCATGTAGCCTGACCCTCCCACGTTTCCGTACCCTCACCTGTGCCCTAAGCCTTGCTTTTCCCTACTAACCCTAGCCCGGAACAGAAAACCACCATTACCCCTACACCTTACCCTACGCCGTACCCTACTCCAGGCCCGTACGCTGACACTGACCCGTGAGTCAGCACATAGCCTGCCTCTACCACGTTTCCGTACCCTCACATGTGCCCTAAACCTTGCCGTTCCCTAACCCTAACCCTAGCCCGGAACGGAAATCCACCACAAGCCCTATACCTTAACCTAAGCCGTTGCCATCTCCTGGCCTGTATGCTGGCACTGACCCGTGCGTCACCACGTAGCCTGCCCCTCCCACGTTTCCATACCCTCACCTGTGCCCTAAGCCTTGCCGTTCCCTAACCCTAACCCTAGCCCGGAACGGAAAACCACCACCAGCCCTACACCTTACACTACGCCGTACCCTACTCCTGGCCCATACACTAGCACTGACCCGTGCGTCAGCACGTAGTCTGATCCTCCCACGTTTCCGTACCCTCACCTATGCCCTAAGCCTTGCCGTTCCCTAACCCTAACCCTAGCCCGGAACAGAAACCCACCACCAGCCCTACACCTTACCCTACGCCGTATCCTACTCTAGGCCCGTATGCTGGCACTGACCCGTGCGTCAGCACGTAGCCTGCCTCTCCCACGTTTCCGTACCCTCACCTGTGCCCTAAGCCATGCCATTGCCTAACCCTAACCCTAGCCCGGAACGCAAAGCCACCAACAGCCCTACACCTTACCCTACGCCGTACCCGACTCCTGGCCCGTATGCTGGCACTGACTTGTGCGTCAGCACGTAGCCTGACCCTCCCACGTTTCCGTACCCTCACCTGTGCCCTATGCTTTGCCGTTCCCTAACCCTAACCCTAGCCCGGAACGGAAACCCACCACCAGCCCTACACCTTACCCTACACCGTAGCCTACTCCTGGCCAGTACGCTGGCACTGACCCGTGCGTCAGCACGTAGCCTGACACTCCCACGTTTCCGTACCCTCAACTGTTCCCTAAGCATTGACGTTCCCTAACCCTAACCCTAGCCCGGAGCGGAAACCCACCACCAGGCCTACACCTTACCCTACGCCGTACCCTATTCTTGGCCCGTACGCTGGCACTGACCCGTGCGTCAGCACGTAGCCTGCCACTCCAAAGTTTCCGTACCCTCACATGTGCCCTAAGCCTTGCCGTTCCCTAACCCTAACCCTAGCCCAGAACGGAAACCCACCACCAGCCCTACACCTTACCCTACGTCGAAGAATACTCCTGGCCCGTACGCTGGCACTGACATGTTCGTCATCACGTAGGCTGACCGTCCCATTTTTCCCTACCCTCACCTGTGCCCTAAGCCTTGCCATACCCTAACCCTAACCATAGCCCAGAACGGAAACCCACCACCAGCCCTACCCCTTAACCTAAGCCGTTGCCTACTCCTGGCCTGTATGCTGGCACTGACCCGTGCGTCACCACGTAGCCTGCCTCTCCCACGTTTCACTACCCTCACCTGTGCCCTAAGCCTTGCCATTACCTAACCCTAACCCTAGCCCGAAAAGGAAACCCACTACCAGCCCTACAACTTACCCCACGCCGTTGCCTACTCCTGGCCTGTATGCTGGCACTGACCAATGCGTCAGCAAATAGCCTGACCCCCCCACGATTCCGTACCCTCACCTGTTCCCTAAGCCTTGCCGTTCCCTAACCCTAACCCTAGCCTGGAACGGAAACCCAGCACCAGCCCTACACCTTACCCTACGACTTGGCCTACTACTGGCCCGTACACTGGCACTGACGAATGCGTCAGCATGTAGCCTGACCCTCCCACGTTTCCGTACCCTCACCTGTGCCCTAAACCTTGCCGTTCCCTACTAACCCTAGCCAAGAACGGAAAACCACCATCAGCCCTACACCTTACCATACGCCGTACCCTATTCCAGGCCCGTACGCTGACACTGACCCGTGCGTCAGCACATAGCCTGACTCTCCCACGTTTCCGTACCCTCACATGTGCCCTAAACCTTGCCGTTCCTTAACCCTTACCCTAGCCCGGAAAGGAAATCCACCACCAGCCCTACACCTTAACCTAAGGCGTTGCCAACGCCTGGCCTGTATGCTGGCACTGACCCGTGCGTCACCACGTAGCCTGCCTCTCCCACGTTTCCGTACCCTCACCTGTGCCCTAAGCCTTGCCGTTCCCTAACCCTAACCCTAGTCCGGAACGGAAACCCACCACGAGCCTTACAACTTACCCTACACCGTACCCTACTTCTGGCCCGTACACTGGCACTGACCCGTGCATCAGCACGTAGCCTGACCCTCCCACGTTTCCGTACCATCACCTGTGCCCTAAGCCTTGCCGTTCCCTAACCCTAACCCTAGCCCGGAACGGAAACCTACCACCAGCCCTACACCTTACCGTACGCCGTTGCCTAATCCTGGCTCGTATGCTGGCACTGACCCGTGCGTCAGCACGTAGCCTGCCTCTCCCACGTTTCCGTACCCTCACCTGTGCCCTAAGCCTTGCCGTTCCCTAACCCTAACCCTAGCCCGGAACGGAAACTCACCACCATCCCTACACATTAACCTACGCTGTACCCTTCTCCTGGCCGGTACGCTGGCACTGACCCGTGCGTCAGCATGTAGCCTGACCCTCCCACGTTTCCGTACCATCAACTGTGCCCTAAGCCTTGCCGTTACCTAAACATGACCCTAGCCCGGAACGGAAACCCACCAACAGCCCTCCACCTTACCCTACACCGTACCCTTCTCCTGGCCCATACGCTGGCACTGACCCGTGCGGCACCACGTAGCCTGCCTCTCCCACGTTTCCGTACCATCACCTGTGCCCTAAGACTTGCCGTTCCCTAACCCTAACCCTAGCCCGGAACGGAAAACCACCACCAGCCCTACACCTTACCCTACGCCATACCCTACTCCTGGCCCGTACGCTGGCAATGACCCGTGCGTCAGCATGTAGCCTGACCCGCCCACGTTTCCGTACCCTCACCTGTGACCTAAGCCTTGCCATTCCCTAACCCTAACCCTAGCCCGGAAAGGAAACCCACCACCAGCCCTACACCTTGCCATACACCATTGCGTACAACTGGCCCGTACCGTGAACCTGACCCGTGCGTCAGCACGTAGCCTCCCTCTCCCACGTTTCTGTACCCTCACCTGTGCCCTAAGCATTTCGGTTCCCTAACCCTAACCTTAGCCCGGAAAGGAAACCCACCACCAGCCGTACACCTTGCCCTAAGCCGTAGCCTAATCCTGACAAGTACGCTGGCACAGACCCGTGCGTTGTCACGTAGCCTGACCCTTCCACGTTTCCGTACCCTCACTTGTGCCCTAAGCCTTGCCATTCCCTAACCCTAACCCTAGCCAGGATCAGAAACCCACCACCAGCCCTAAACGTTACCCGACGCCATACCCTACTTCTGGCCCGTACGCTGGCACTGACCCGTGCGTCAGCATGTCGCCTGCCTCTCCCACGTTTCCGTACCCTCACCTGTGCCCTAAGCCTTGCCATTCCCTAACCCTAACCCTAGCCCGGAACGGAAACCCACGACCAGCCCTACACCTTAACCTACGCCGTAGCCTACTCCTGGCCTGTACGCTGGCACTGACCCGTGCGTCAGTACGTAGCCTGACCCTCCCACGTTTCCGTACCCTCACCTGTACCCTAAGCCTTGCAGTTCTGTAACCCTAACCCTAGCCCGGAACGGAAACCCACAACCAGCCCTACACCTTACCCTGCGCCGTAGCCAACACCTGACCCGTACGCTGACACTGACCCGTGCGTCAGCACATAGCCTGCCTCTCCAACGTTTCCGTACCATCACCTGTGCCCTAACCCTTGCCGTTCCCTACCTCTAACCCTACCACGGAAAGGAAACCCACCACCAGCCCTACACCTTACCCTACGATGTTGCCTACTCCGGGCCTGTACGCTGGCACTGACCTGTGCGTCAGCACATAGCCTGACCCTTCCACGTTTCCGTACCCTCACCTGTGCCCTAAGGCTTGTCGTTCCCTAACCCTAACCCTAGTCCAGAACAGGAACCCACCACCAGCTCTACACCTTACCCTATGCCGTATCCTACTCCTGGCCCGTATGCTGGCCCTGACCCGTGCGTCAGCACGTAGCCTGCCTCTCCCACGTTTCCGTACCCTCACCTGTGCCCTAAGCCTTGCCGTTGCCTAACCCTAACCCTAGCCCGGAACGCAAAGCCACCAACAGCCCTACACCTTACCCTACGCGGTACCCGACTCCTGGCCCGTACGCTGGCACTGACCTGTGCGTTAGCACGTAGCCTGACCCTCCCACGTTTCCGTACCCTCACCTGTGCCCTATGCCTTGCCATTCCCTAACCGTAACCCTAGCCCGGAGCGGAAACCCACCACCAGCCCTACACCTTACCCGACACCGTAGCCTACTCCTGGCCAGTACGCTGGCACTCACCCTTGCGTCAGCACGTAGCCTCACCCTCCCACGTTTCCATACCCTCACCTGTTCCCTAAGCATTGCCGTTCCCTAACCCTAACCCTAGCCCGAAACGGAAAACCACCACCAGCCCTACACCTTACCCTACGCCATACCGTACTCCTGGCCCGTACGCTGGCACTGACCTGCGCTTAAGCACGTAGCCTGACCCTCCCACGTTTCCGTACCCTCACCTGTGCCCTAAGCCTCGCCGTTCCCTAACACTAACCCTAGCCCGGAACGGAAACCCACCACCGGGCATACGCCTTACCCTACGCCGTAGCCTGCACCTGGCCCGTACGCTGGCACGGACCCATGCGTCAGCACGTAGCATGACCCTCCCACGTTTCCGTAACGTCACCTGTGCCCTAAGTCTTCCGTTCCCTAACCCTAAGCCTAGCCCGGAACGGAAACCCACCACCAGCCCTACACCTTACCCTACGCCGTACCCTACTCCTGGCCAGTACGCGGCACTGACCCGTGCGTCAGTACGTAGCCTGCCTCTCCCACGTTTCCGTACCCTCACATGTGCCCAAAGCCTTGCCGTTCCCTAACCCTAACACTAACCAGGAAGGGAAACCCACCACCAGCCCTACACCTTACCCTACGCCGTACCTTACTCCTGGCCCGTACGCTGGCACGGATCCGTGCGTTGGCACGTAGCCTAACCTTCCCAGGTTTCCGTACCCTCACCTGTGCCCTATTCCTTTCCGTTCCCTAACCCTAACGCTAGCCCGGAATAGAAACCCAGCACCAGCCCTACACCTTACCCAACGCCGTACCCTACTCCTGGCCGTACGCTGGCACTGACCCGTGCGTCACCACGTAGCCTGCCACTCCCACGTTTCCGTACCCTCACCTGTGCCCTAAGCCTTGCCGTTCCCTAAGCCTAACCCTAGCCCGGAACAGAAACCCAGAACCAGCCCTACACCTTACCCTACGCCGTACCCTGATCCTGGCCCGTACGCTGGCACTGACCCGTGCGGCATCACGTAGCCTGCCTCTCCCACGTTTCCGTACCGTCACCTGTGCCCTAAGACTTGCCGTTCCCTAACCCTAACCCTAGCCCGGAACGGAAAACCACCACCAGCCCTACACATTACCCTACGCCGTAACCTACTCCTGGCCCGTACGCTGGCACTGACACGTGCGTCAGCACATAGCCTGCCCCTCCCACGTTTCCATACCCTCACCTGTGCCCTAAGCCTTGTCATTCCCTAAACTTAACCCTAGCCCGGAACAGAAACCCAACACCACCCCTACACCTTACCCTATGCCGTAGCCTAATCCTGACCCATACGCTGGCACTGACCCGTGCGTCAGCACGTAGCCTGCCACTCCAAAGTTTCCGTACCCTCACATGTGCCCTAAGCCTTGCCGTTCCCTAACCCTAACCCTAGCCCAGAAAGGAAACCCACCACGAGCCCTACACCTTACCCTACGTTGAAGCCTACTCCTGGCCCGTACGCTGGCACTGACTTGTTCGTCATCACGTAGGCTGACCCTCCCACGTTTCTGTACCCTCACCTGTGCCCTAAGCCTTGCCGTTCCCTAAGCATAACCGTACCCGGGAACAGAAACCCACCAACAGCCCTACACCTTACCCTACGCTGTAGCCTAATCCTAACCCGTACGCTGGCACTGACCCGTGCGTCAGAACGTAGCCTGACCCTCCCACGTTTCAGTACACTCACCTGTTCCCTAAGCCTTACTGTTCCCTAACCCTAATCCTAGCCCGAAAAGGAAACCCACCACCAGCCCTACACATTACCCAATGCCGTTGCCTACTCCTGGCCTGTATGCAGGCACTGACCCATGCGTCAGCAAATAGCCTGACCCTCCCACGTTTCCGTACCCTCACCTGTGCCCAAAGGCTTGTCGTTCTCTAACACTAACCCAAGCCCGGATCGGAAACACACCACCAGCCCTAAACGTTACCCGACGCCGTACCCTACTTCTGGCCCTTACGCTGGCACTGACCCGTGCGTAAGCATGTAGCCTGACCCTCCCACGTTTCCGTACCCTCACCTATGCCCTACAACTTGCCGTTCCCTAACCCTCACCCTAGCCCGGAACGGAAACCCACCACCAGCCCTACACCTTACCCTACGCCGTACCCTAATCCTGGCCCGTACGCTGGCAGTGACCCGTGCGTCAGCACGTAGGCAGACCCTCCCACGTTTCCGTACCCTCACCTGTTCCGTAGGCCTTGCCATTCCCTAACCCTAACCCTAGCACGGAACGGAAACCCACCACCAGCCCTACACCTTACCCTATGCCCTGGCCTACTACTGACCCGTACACTGGCACTGACCCATGCGTCAGCATGTAGCCTGACCCTCCCACGTTTCCGTACCCTCACCTGTGCCCTAAGCCTTGCTTTTCCCTACTAACCCTAGCCCGGAACAGAAAACCACCATTACCCCTACACCTTACCCTACGCCGTACCCTACTCCAGGCCCGTACGCTGACACTGACCCGTGAGTCAGCACATAGCCTGCCTCTACCACGTTTCCGTACCCTCACATGTGCCCTAAACCTTGCCGTTCCCTAACCCTAACCCTAGCCCGGAACGGAAATCCACCACAAGCCCTATACCTTAACCTAAGCCGTTGCCATCTCCTGGCCTGTATGCTGGCACTGACCCGTGCGTCACCACGTAGCCTGCCCCTCCCACGTTTCCATACCCTCACCTGTGCCCTAAGCCTTGCCGTTCCCTAACCCTAACCCTAGCCCGGAACGGAAAACCACCACCAGCCCTACACCTTACACTACGCCGTACCCTACTCCTGGCCCATACACTAGCACTGACCCGTGCGTCAGCACGTAGTCTGATCCTCCCACGTTTCCGTACCCTCACCTATGCCCTAAGCCTTGCCGTTCCCTAACCCTAACCCTAGCCCGGAACAGAAACCCACCACCAGCCCTACACCTTACCCTACGCCGTATCCTACTCTAGGCCCGTATGCTGGCACTGACCCGTGCGTCAGCACGTAGCCTGCCTCTCCCACGTTTCCGTACCCTCACCTGTGCCCTAAGCCATGCCATTGCCTAACCCTAACCCTAGCCCGGAACGCAAAGCCACCAACAGCCCTACACCTTACCCTACGCCGTACCCGACTCCTGGCCCGTATGCTGGCACTGACTTGTGCGTCAGCACGTAGCCTGACCCTCCCACGTTTCCGTACCCTCACCTGTGCCCTATGCTTTGCCGTTCCCTAACCCTAACCCTAGCCCGGAACGGAAACCCACCACCAGCCCTACACCTTACCCTACACCGTAGCCTACTCCTGGCCAGTACGCTGGCACTGACCCTTGCGTCAGCATGTAGCCTGCCACTCCAAAGTTTCCGTACCCTCACATGTGCCCCAAGCCTTGCCGTTCCCTAACCCTAACCCTAGCCCAGAACGGAAACCCACCACCAGCCCTACACCTTACCCTACGTTGAAGCCTACTCCTGGCCCGTACGCTGGCACTAACTTGTTCGTCATCACGTAGGCTGACCCTCCCACGTTTCTGTACCCTCACCTGTGCCCTAAGCCTTGCCGTTCCCTAAGCATAACCGTACCCGGGAACAGAAACCCACCAACAGCCCTATACCTTACCCTACGCCGTAGCCTACTCCTAGCCCGTACGCTGGCACTGAACCGTGCGTCAGAACGTAGCCTGACCCTCCCACGTTTCTGTACCCTCACCTGTTCCCTAAGCCTTACTGTTCCCTAACCCTAACCATAGCCCGGAACGGAAACCCACCACCAACCTACACCTTACCCTACGCCGTAGCCTACTCCTGGCCCGTATGCTGGCACTGACCCGTGCGTCAGCACGTAGCCTGACCCTCCCACGTTTCCGTACCCTCAAATGTTCCCTAAGCCTTGACGTTCCCTAACCCTAACCCTAGCCCGGAGCGGAAACCCAGCACCAGCCCTACACCTTACCCTATGCCGTACCCTGCTCCTGGCCCATACGCTGGCACTGACCCGTGCGTCAGCACGTAGCCTGACCCTCCCACGTTTCCGTACCCTCACCTGTGCCCTAAGCCTTGCCGTTGCCGAACCCTAACCCTAGCCCGGAACGCAAAGCCACCAACAGCCCTACACCTTACCCTACGCCGTACCCGACTCCTGGCCCGTACGCTGGCACTGACCTGTGCGTTAGCACGTAGCCTGACCCTCCCACGTTTCCGTACCCTCACCTGTTCCCTAAGAATTGCCGTTCCCTAACCCTAACCCTAGCCCGAAACGGAAAACCACCACCAGCCCTACACCTTACCCTACGCCGTACCGTACTCCTGGCCCGTACGCTGGCACTGACCTGTGCTTAAGCATGTAGCCTGACCCTCCCACGTTTCCGTACCCTCACCTGTGCCCTAAACCTTGCCGTTCCCTAACACTAACCCTAGCCCGGAACGGAAACCCACCACCGGGCATACGCCTTACCCTACGCCGTAGCCTGCACCTGGCCTGTACGCTGGCACGGAACCATGCGTCAGCACGTAGCATGACCCTCCCACGTTTCCGTAACGTCACCAGTGCCCTAAGTCTTCCGTTCCCTAACCCTAACCCTAGCCCGGAACGGAAACGCACCACCAGCCCTACACCTTACCCGACGCCGTACCCTAATCCTGGCCCGTACGCTGGCATTAATCCGTGCGTCAGCACGTAACCTGCCTCTCCGCCGTTTCCGTACCCTCACCTGTACCCTAAGCCTTGCCGTTCCCTAACCCTAACACTAGCCAGGAAGGGAAACCCACCACCAGCCCTACACCTAACCCTATGCCGTACCTTACACCTGGCCCGGACGCAGGCACTGACCCATGCCTCAGCATGTAGCCTGACCCTCCCACGTTTCCGTACCCTCACCTGTTCCCTAAGCCTTGCCTTTCCCTAACCCTAACACTACCCAGGAAGGGAAACCCACCACCAGCCCTACACCTTACCCTACGCCGTAACCTACTCCTGGCCCGTACGCTGGCACTGACCCGTGCGTCAGCACATAGCCTGACCCTCCCACGTTTCCGTACCCTCACCTGTGCGCAAAGCCTTGCCTTACCCTAACCCTAACCCTAGCCCAGAACGGAAAACCGCCACCAGCCCTACACCTTACCCTGTGCCGTACCCTACTCCTGGCCCGTACGATGGCACTGAGCCGTGCGTCAGCACGTAGCCTGACCCTTCCATGTTTCCGTACACTCACCTGTTCGCTAAGCCTTGCCGTTCCCTAACCCTAACCCTAGCCCGGAAAGGAAACCCACCACCAGCCCTACACCTTACCCTACGCCATTGCCTACACCTGGCCTGTACGCTGGCACTGACCCCTGCGTCACCACATACCCTGACCCTCCCACGTTTCCGTACCCTCAACTGTTCCCTAAGCCTTGCCGATCCCTAACCCTAACCCTAGTCCGGAACGGAAACCCACCAACAGCCCTACACCTTACCCTACGCCGTAACCTATTCTTGGCCCGTACGCTGGCACTGACCCGTGCGTCAGCATGTAGCCTGACCCTCCCAAGTTTCCGTACCCTCACCTGTGCCCTAAGCCTTGCCGTTCCCTAACCCTAACCATAGCCCGGAACAGAAACCCACGACCAGCCCTACACCTTACCCTAAGCCGTAGCCTAATCCTGGCCCGTATGCTGGCACTGACCCGTGCGTTTTCACGTAGCGTGCCATCCCACAATTCCGTACCCTCACCTGTGCCCTAAGCCTTTCCGTTTCCTAACCCTAACCCTACCCCGGAACGGAAACCCACAACCGACCCTATACCTTACCCTAGGCCGTAGCCTACACCTGGCCCGTACGCTGGCAGGGACCCATGCGTCAGCACATAGCATGACACTCCCACGTATCCATACCCTCAAATGTATCCTAAGCCTTGCCGTTCCCTACCCCTAGCCCTAGCCCGGAACGGAAACACACCAACAGCTCTGCACCATACCCTACGCTGTACCCTACTCCTGGCCCGTAGGACAGGCACTGACCCATGTATCAGCACGTAGCCTGCCTCTCCCACGTTTCCGAACGCTCACCTGTGCCATAAGCCTTGCCGTTCCCTAACCCTAACCCCAGCCCGGGACGGAAACCCACCACCAGCCCTACACCTTACCCTATGCCGTAGCCTACTCCTGGCCCGTACGCTGGCACTGACCCGTGCGTCAGCACGTAGCCTGCCTATCGCACTTTTCCGTTCCATCACCTGTGCCCTAAGCCTTGCCGTTCCCTAACCCTAACCCTAGCCCAGAACGGAAACCCACCACCAGCCCTACACCTTCCCCTACGCCGTAGCCTACTCCTGGCCCGTATGCTGGCACTGACACGTGCGTCAGCATGTAGCCTGACCCTCCCACGTTTCCATAACCTCACCTGTGCCCTAAGCCTTGCCGTTCCCTAACCCTATCCCTAGCCCGGAACGGAAACCCACCACTAGCCCTACACCTTCCCCTACGCTGTAGCCTACACCTGGTCCGTCTGCTGGCACTGACCCGTGCGTCAGCACGTAGCCTGACCCTCCCACGTTTCCGTACCCTCACCTGTACCCTAAGCCTTGTCGTTCCCTACCCCTAACCCTAGCCCGGAATGGAAACCCACCACCAGCCCTACACCATACCCTACGCCATACCGTACTGCTGGCACGTACACTACCACTGACCCGTGTGTCAGCACGTAGCCTGCCTCTACCACGTTTCCGTACCCTCGCCTGTGCCCTAAGCCTTGCCGTTCCCTAACCCTAACTCTAGCCCGGAACGGGAACCCACCACCAGCCCTACACCTTACCCTATGCCGTAGCCTACTCCTCGCCCGTACGCTGGCACTAAGCCGTGCGTCAGCACGTAGCCTGCCTCTCCCACGTTTCCGTACCCTCAACTATGCCCTAAGCCTTACCATTACCTAAACCTAACCCTAGCCCGGAACGGAAACCCACCACCAGCCCTAAACCTTACCTTTCGTAGTACCCTACTCCTGGCATGTACGCTGGCACTGACCCGTGCGTCAGCACGTAGCCTGCTTCTCCCACGTTTCCGTAACCTCACCTGTGCCCTAAGCCTTGCCGTTCGCTAACCCTAACCCTAGCCCGGAATGGAAACCCACCACCAACCCTACACCTTACCCTACGCCGTACCCTACTCCTGGCCCGTACACTGGCAGTAACCCGTGTGTAAACACGTAGCCCGCCTCTCCCACGTTTCCGTAGCCTCACCTCTGCCCTAAGCCTTGCCGTTCCCTAACCCTAACCCTAGCCTGAAACGGAAAACCACCACCAGCCCTACACCTTACCCTACACCGTACCCTACACTTGGCCCGTACGCTGGCACTGACCCGTGCGTCAGCACGTAGCCTGCCCCTCCCACGTTTCCGTACCCACAACTGTGCCCTAAGCCATGTCATTCCCTAACCCTAACCCTAGCCCGGAACGGAAACCCACCACCACCCCTACACCTTACCCTATGCCTACTCCTGAACCGTACGCTGGCACGGAACCATACGTCAGCACGTAGCCTGCCTCTCCCACGTTTCCGTACCCTCACCTGTACCCTAAGCCTTGCCGTTCCCTAACCCTAACACTAGCCCCGAACAGAAACCCACCACCAGCCCTACACCTTACCCTACGCTGTACCTTACTCCTGGCCCGGACGCTGGCACTGACCCATGCCTCAGCAAGTAGCCTGACCCTCCCACGTTTCCGTATCCTCACCTGTTCCCTAAGCCTTGCCGTTCCCTAACTCTAACCCTAGCCCAGAAAGGAAACCCACCACAAGCCCTAAACCTTACCCTACGCCGTTGCCTACTCCTGGCCTGTACGCTGGCACTAAACCGTGCGTCAGCACATAGCCTGAACCTACGACGTTTCCATATCCTCACCTGTGTCCTTGCCATTCCATAACCCTAACCCTAGCCCCGAATGGAAAACGACCACCAGCCCTACACCTTACACTACGCCGTACCCTACTCCTGGCCCGTATGCTGGCACGGATCCGTGCGTTGGCACGTAGCCTAACCTTCCCAGGTTTCCGTACCCTCACCTGTGCCCTATTCCTTTCCGTTCCCTAACCCTAACGCTAGCCCGGAATAGAAACCCAGCACCAGCCCTACACCTTACCCTACGCCGTACCCTGCTCCTGGCCCATACGCTGGCACTGACCCGTGCGGCATCACGTAGCCTGCCTCTCCCACGTTTCCGTACCCTCACCTGTGCCCTAAGACTTGCCGTTCCCTAACCCTAACCATAGCCCAGAACGGAAAACCACCACCAGCCCTACACATTACCCTACGCCGTACCCTACTCCTGGCCCGTACGCTGGCACTGACACGTGCGTCAGCACATAGCCTGCCCCTCCCACGTTTCCATACCCTCACCTGTGCCCTAAGCCTTGTCATTCCCTAAACCTAACCCTAGCCCGGAACAGAAACCCAACACCACCCCTACACCTTACCCTATGCCGTAGCCAAATCCTGACCCATACGCTGGCACGGAACCATGCGTCAGCACGTAGCCTGCCTCTCACACGTTTCCGTACCCTCACCTGTGCCCTAAAACTTGCCGTACCCTAACGCTAATCCTAGCCTGGAACGGAAACCCACCACCAGCCCTACTCCTTACCCTACGCCGTACCCTATTCCTGGCCCGTACGCTGGCACTGACCCGTGCGTCAGCACGTAGCCTGCCACTCCAAAGTTTCCGTACCCTCACATGTGCCCTAAGCCTTGCCGTTCCCTAACCCTAACCCTAGCCCAGAAAGGAAACCCACCACAAGCCCTAAACCTTACCCTACGCCGTTGCCTACTCCTGGCCTGTACGCTGGCACTAAACCGTGCGTCAGCACATAGCCTGACCCTACGACGTTTCCATATCCTCACCTGTGTCCTAAGCCTTGCCATTCCATAACCCTAACCCTAGCCCCGAATGGAAAACGACCACCAGCCCTACACCTTACACTACGCCGTACCCTACTCCTGGCCCGTACGCTGGCACGGATCCGTGCGTTGGCACGTAGCCTGACCTTCCCAGGTTTCCGTACCCTCACCTGTGCCCTATTCCTTTCCGTTCCCTAACCCTAACGCTAGCCCGGAATAGAAACCCAGCACCAGCCCTACACCTTACCCAACGCCGTACCCTACTCCTGGCCGTACGCTGGCACTGACCCGTGCGTCAGCATGTAGCCTGACCCGCCCACGTTTCCGTACCCTCACCTGTGTCGTAAGCCTTGCCATTCCCTAACCCTAACCCTAGCCCTGAAAGGAAACCCAAAACCAGCCGTACACCTTAGACTAAGCCGTAGCCTAAACCTGGCCCGTACGCTGGCACAGACCCGTGCGTTGTCACGTAGCCTGACCCTCCCACGTTTCCGTACCCTCACCTGTGCCCTAAGCCTTGCCGTTCCCTAACCCTAATCCTAGCCTTGAAAAGAAACCCACCACCAGCCCTACACCTCGCCCTACGCCGTTGCGTACAACTGGCCCGTACACTGGAACTGACCCGTGCATCAGCACGTAGCTTCCCTCTCCCACGTTTCTGTACCCTCACTTGTGCCCTAAGCCATGCCGTTCCCTAACCCTGACCCTAGCCCGGAACGGAAACACAGCACCAGCCGTACACCTTACACTACGCCTTACCATACTCCTGGCCCGTACGATGGCACTGAGCCGTGCGTCAGCACGTAGCCTGACCCTTCCATGTTTCCGTACACTCACCTGTTCGCTAAGCCTTGCCGTTCCCTGACCCTAACCCTAGCCCGGAAAGGAAACCCACCACCAGCCCTACACCTTACCCTACGCCATTGCCTACACCTGGCCTGTACGCTGGCACTGACCCATGCGTCACCACATACCCTGACCCTCCCACGTTTCCGTACCCTCAACTGTTCCCTAAGCCTTGCCGTTCCCTAACCCTAACCCTAGTCCGGAACGGAAACCCACCAACAGCCCTACACCTTACCCTACGCCGTAACCTATTCCTGGCCCGTACGCTGGCACTGACCCGTGCATCAGCACATAGCCTGACCCTCCCACGTTTCCGTACCCTCACCTGTGCGCTAAGCCTTGCCGTACCCTAACCCTAACCCTAGCCCGGAACGGAAACCCACCACCAGCCCTACACCTTACCCGACGCCGTAGCCTACTCCTGGCCCTTACGCTGGCACTGGCCCGTGCGTAAGCATGTATCCTGACCCTCCCACGTTTCCGTACCATCACCTGTGCCCTAAGCCTTGCCGTTCCCTAACCCTAACCCTAGCCCGGAACAGAAAGCCACAACCAGCCCTACACCTTACCCTAAGCCGTAGCCTAATCCTGGATCGTACGCTGGCACTGACCCGTGCGTTGTCACGTAGCGTGACCATCCCACGTTTCCGTACCCTCACCTGTGCCCTAAGCCTTTCCGTTTCCTAACCCTAACCCTACCCCGGAGCGGAAACCCACAACCGACCCTATACCTTATCCTACGCCGTAGCCTACTCCTGGCCCGTACGCTGGCACTGACCCGTGCGTCAGAACGTAGCCTGCCTATCGCACGTTGCCGTTCCATCACCTGTGCCCTAAGCCTTGCCGTTCCGTAACCCTAACCCTAGCCCGGAACGGAAACCCACCACCAGCCCTACACTTTCCCCTACGCCGTAGCCTACTCCTGGCCCGTATGCTGGCACTGACACGTGCGTCACCACGTACCCTGACCCTCCCACCTTTCCATAACCTCACCTGTGCCCTAAGCCTTGCCGTTCCCTAACCCTAACCCTAGCCCGGAACAGGAACCCACCACTAGCCCTACACCTTACCCTACACCGTACCCTGCTCCTGGCCCATACGCTGGCACTGACCCGTGCGGCAGCACGTAGCCTGTCTCTCCAACGTTTCCGTACCCTCACCGGTGCCCTAAGCCTTGCCATTCCCTAACCCTAACCCTAGCCCGGAACGGAAACTCACCAGCATCCCTACACCTTAACCTACGCTGTACCCTTCTCCTGGCCGGTACGCTGGCACTGACCCGTGCGTCAGCCTGTAGCCTGACCCTCCCACGTTTCCGTACCCTCAACTATGCCCTAAGCCTTGCCGTTACCTAAACCTAACCCTAGACCGGAACGGAAACCCACCACCAGCCCTCCACCTTACCCTACACCGTACCCTGCTCCTGGCCCATACGCTGGCACTGACCCGTGCGGCAGCACGTAGCCAGCCTCTCCCACGTTTCCGTACTCTCACCTGTGCCCTAAGACTTGCCGTTCCCTAACCCTAACCCTAGCCCGGAACGGAAAACCACCACCAGCCCTACACCTTACCCTACGCCGTACCCTACTCCTGGCCCGTACGCTGGCACTGACCCGTGCGTCAGCATGTAGCCTGACCCGCCCACGTTTCCGTACCCTCACCTGTGCCGTAAGCCTTGCCGTTCCCTAACCCTAACCCTAGCCCTGAAAGGAAACCCACAACCAGCCGTACACCTTAGACTAAGCCGTAGCCTAATCCTGGCCCGTACGCTGGCACAGACCCGTGCGTTGTCACGTAGCCTGACCCTCCCACGTTTCCGTACCCTCACCTGTGCCCTAAGCCTTGCCGTTCCCTAACCCTAATCCTAGCCTTGAAAAGAAACCCACCACCAGCCCTACACCTCGCCCTACGCCGTTGCGTACAACTGGCCCGTACACTGGAACTGACCCATGCATCAGCACGTAGCTTCCCTCTCCCACGTTTCCGTACCCTCACCTGTGCCCTAAGCCTTGCCATTCCCTAACCCTAACCCTAGCCCGGATCGGAAACTCACCACCAGCCCTAAACGTTACCCAACGCCGTACCCTACTCCTGGCCCGTACGCCGGCACTGACCCGTGCGTCAGCATGTATCCTGAACCTCCCATGTTTCCGTACCCTCAACTGTGCCCTAAGCCTTGCCATTCCCTAACCCTAACCCTAGCCCAGAACGGAAACCCACCACCAGCCCTACACCTCGCCCTACGCCGTTGCGTACAACTGGCCCGTACACTGGAACTGACCCGTGCATCAGCACGTAGCTTCCCTCTCCCACGTTTCTGTACCCTCACTTGTGCCCTAAGCCATGCCGTTCCCTAACCCTGACCCTAGCCCGGAACGGAAACACAGCACCAGCCGTACACCTTACACTACGCCTTACCATACTCCTGGCCCGTACGATGGCACTGAGCCGTGCGTCAGCACGTAGCCTGACCCTTCCATGTTTCCGTACACTCACCTGTTCGCTAAGCCTTGCCGTTCCCTGACCCTAACCCTAGCCCGGAAAGGAAACCCACCACCAGCCCTACACCTTACCCTACGCCATTGCCTACACCTGGCCTGTACGCTGGCACTGACCCATGCGTCACCACATACCCTGACCCTCCCACGTTTCCGTACCCTCAACTGTTCCCTAAGCCTTGCCGTTCCCTAACCCTAACCCTAGTCCGGAACGGAAACCCACCAACAGCCCTACACCTTACCCTACGCCGTAACCTATTCCTGGCCCGTACGCTGGCACTGACCCGTGCATCAGCACATAGCCTGACCCTCCCACGTTTCCGTACCCTCACCTGTGCGCTAAGCCTTGCCGTACCCTAACCCTAACCCTAGCCCGGAACGGAAACCCACCACCAGCCCTACACCTTACCCGACGCCGTAGCCTACTCCTGGCCCTTACGCTGGCACTGGCCCGTGCGTAAGCATGTATCCTGACCCTCCCACGTTTCCGTACCATCACCTGTGCCCTAAGCCTTGCCGTTCCCTAACCCTAACCCTAGCCCGGAACAGAAAGCCACAACCAGCCCTACACCTTACCCTAAGCCGTAGCCTAATCCTGGATCGTACGCTGGCACTGACCCGTGCGTTGTCACGTAGCGTGACCATCCCACGTTTCCGTACCCTCACCTGTGCCCTAAGCCTTTCCGTTTCCTAACCCTAACCCTACCCCGGAGCGGAAACCCACAACCGACCCTATACCTTATCCTACGCCGTAGCCTACTCCTGGCCCGTACGCTGGCACTGACCCGTGCGTCAGAACGTAGCCTGCCTATCGCACGTTGCCGTTCCATCACCTGTGCCCTAAGCCTTGCCGTTCCGTAACCCTAACCCTAGCCCGGAACGGAAACCCACCACCAGCCCTACACTTTCCCCTACGCCGTAGCCTACTCCTGGCCCGTATGCTGGCACTGACACGTGCGTCACCACGTACCCTGACCCTCCCACCTTTCCATAACCTCACCTGTGCCCTAAGCCTTGCCGTTCCCTAACCCTAACCCTAGCCCGGAACAGGAACCCACCACTAGCCCTACACCTTACCCTACACCGTACCCTGCTCCTGGCCCATACGCTGGCACTGACCCGTGCGGCAGCACGTAGCCTGTCTCTCCAACGTTTCCGTACCCTCACCGGTGCCCTAAGCCTTGCCATTCCCTAACCCTAACCCTAGCCCGGAACGGAAACTCACCAGCATCCCTACACCTTAACCTACGCTGTACCCTTCTCCTGGCCGGTACGCTGGCACTGACCCGTGCGTCAGCCTGTAGCCTGACCCTCCCACGTTTCCGTACCCTCAACTATGCCCTAAGCCTTGCCGTTACCTAAACCTAACCCTAGACCGGAACGGAAACCCACCACCAGCCCTCCACCTTACCCTACACCGTACCCTGCTCCTGGCCCATACGCTGGCACTGACCCGTGCGGCAGCACGTAGCCAGCCTCTCCCACGTTTCCGTACTCTCACCTGTGCCCTAAGACTTGCCGTTCCCTAACCCTAACCCTAGCCCGGAACGGAAAACCACCACCAGCCCTACACCTTACCCTACGCCGTACCCTACTCCTGGCCCGTACGCTGGCACTGACCCGTGCGTCAGCATGTAGCCTGACCCGCCCACGTTTCCGTACCCTCACCTGTGCCGTAAGCCTTGCCGTTCCCTAACCCTAACCCTAGCCCTGAAAGGAAACCCACAACCAGCCGTACACCTTAGACTAAGCCGTAGCCTAATCCTGGCCCGTACGCTGGCACAGACCCGTGCGTTGTCACGTAGCCTGACCCTCCCACGTTTCCGTACCCTCACCTGTGCCCTAAGCCTTGCCGTTCCCTAACCCTAATCCTAGCCTTGAAAAGAAACCCACCACCAGCCCTACACCTCGCCCTACGCCGTTGCGTACAACTGGCCCGTACACTGGAACTGACCCATGCATCAGCACGTAGCTTCCCTCTCCCACGTTTCCGTACCCTCACCTGTGCCCTAAGCCTTGCCATTCCCTAACCCTAACCCTAGCCCGGATCGGAAACTCACCACCAGCCCTAAACGTTACCCAACGCCGTACCCTACTCCTGGCCCGTACGCCGGCACTGACCCGTGCGTCAGCATGTATCCTGAACCTCCCATGTTTCCGTACCCTCAACTGTGCCCTAAGCCTTGCCATTCCCTAACCCTAACCCTAGCCCAGAACGGAAACCCACCACCAGCCCTACACCTTACCCTACGCCGTACCCTACTCCTGGCCCGTACGCTGGCACTGACCCATGCGTCAGCATGTAGCCTGCCACTCCAAAGTTTCCGTACCCTCACATGTGCCCTAAGCCTTGCCGTTCCCTAACCCTAACCCTAGCCCAGAACGGAAACCCACCACCAGCCCTACACCTTACCCTACGTCGAAGATTAATCCTGGCCCGTACGCTGGCACTGACATGTTCGTCATCACGTAGGCTGACCGTCCCATTTTTCCCTACCCTCACCTGTGCCCTAAGCCTTGCCATACCCTAACCCTAACCATAGCCCAGAACGGAAACCCACCACCAGCCCTACCCCTTAACCTAAGCCGTTGCCTACTCCTGGCCTGTATGCTGGCACTGACCCGTGCGTCACCACGTAGCCTGCCTCTCCCACGTTTCACTACCCTCACCTGTGCCCTAAGCCTTGCCATTCCCTAACCCTAACCCTAGCCCGAAAAGGAAACCCACTACCAGCCCTACTCCTTACCCCACGCCGTTGCCTACTCCTGGCCTGTATGCTGGCACTGACCAATGCGTCAGCAAATAGCCTGACCCTCCCACGTTTCCGTACCCTCACCTGTGCCCTAAGGCTTGTCGTTCTCTAACACTAACCCTAGCCCGGAACGGAAACACACCACCAGCCCTACACCTTACCCTACTCCGTACCCTAATCCGGGCCCGTACGCTGGCAGTGACCCGTGCGTCAGTACGTAGGCTGACCCTCCCACGTTTCCGTACCCTCACCTGTTCCCTAAGCCTTGCCGTTCCCTAACCCTAACCCTAGCCAGGAACGGAAACCAACCACCGGGCATACGCCTTACCCTACGCCGTAGCCTGCACCTGGCCCGTACGCTGGCACGGACCCATGCGTCAGCACGTAGCATGACCCTCCCACGTTTCCGTAACGTCACCTGTGCCCAAAGTCTTCCGTTCCCTAACCCTAATCCTAGCCCGGAACGGAAACCCACCACCAGCCCTACACCTTACCCTACGCCATACCCTACTCCTGGCCAGTACGCGGCACTGACCCGTGCGTCAGTACGTAGCCTGCCTCTCCCACGTTTCCGTACCCTCACATGTGCCCTAAGCCTTGCCGTTCCCTAACCCTAACACTAACCAGGAAGGGAAACCCACCACCAGCCCTACACCTTACCCTACGCCGTACCTTACTCCTGGCCCGGACGCTCTCACTGACCCATGCCTCAGCATGTAGCCTGACCCTCCCACGTTTCCGTACCCTCACCTGTTCCCTAAGCCTTGCCGTTCCCTAACCCTAACACTAGCCAGGAAGGGAAACCCACCACCAGCCCTACACCTTACCCTACGCCGTACCTTACTCCTGGCCCAGACGATGGCACTGACCCATGCCTCAGCATGTAGCCTGACCCTCCCACGTTCCCGTACTCTCACCTGTGCCCTAAGCCTTGCCGTTCCCTAACCCTAACCCTAGCCCGGAACGGAAACCCACCACCAGCCCTACACCTTACCCTAAGCCGTACCCTACTCCTGGCCCGTACGCTGGCACTGACTCGTGCGTCAGCATTTAGCCTGACCCTCCCACGTTTCTGTACCCTCACTTGTGCCCTAAGCCATGCCGTTCCCTAACCCTGACCCTAGCCCGGAACGGAAACCCAGCACCAGCCGTACACCTTACACTACGCCTTACCATACTCCTGGCCCGTACGCTGGCACTGACCCGTGCGTCAGCACATAGCCTGACCCTCCCACGTTTCCGTACCCTCACCTGTGCGCTAAGCCTTGCCGTACCCTAACCCTAACCCTAGCCCGGAACGGACACCCACCACCAGCCCTACACCTTACCCTGTGCCGTACCCTACTCCTGGCCCGTACGATGGCACTGAGCCGTGCGTCAGCACGTAGCCTGACCCTTCCATGTTTCCGTACACTCACCTGTTCGCTAAGCCTTGCCGTTCCCTGACCCTAACCCTAGCCCGGAAAGGAAACCCACCACCAGCCCTACACCTTACCCTACGCCATTGCCTACACCTGGCTGTACGCTGGCACTGACCCCTGCGTCACCACATACCCTGACCCTCCCACGTTTCCGTACCCTCAACTGTTCCCTAAGTCTTGCCGTTCCCTAACCCTAACCCTAGCCCGGAAAGGAAACCCAACACCAGCCGTACACCTTAGACTAAGCCATAGCCTAATCCTGGCCCGTACGCTGGCACAGACCCGTGCGTTGTCACGTAGCCTGACCCTCCCACGTTTCCGTACCCTCACCTGTGCCCTAAGCCTTGCCGTTCCCTAACCCTAATCCTAGCCTTGAAAAGAAACCCACCACCAGCCCTACACCTTGCCCTACGCCGTTGCGTACAACTGGCCCGTACACTGGAACTGACCCGTGCATCAGCACGTAGCTTCCCTCTCCCACGTTTCCGTACCCTCACCTGTGCCCTAAGCCTTGCCATTCCCTAACCCTAACCCTAGCCCGGATCGGAAACTCACCACCAGCCCTAAACGTTACCCAACGCCGTACCCTACTCCTGGCCCGTACGCTGGCACTGACCCGTGCGTCAGCATGTATCCTGAACCTCCCATGTTTCCGTACCCTCAACTGTGCCCTAAGCCTTGCCGTTCCCTAACCCTAACCCTAGCCCAGAACGGAAACCCACCACCAGCCCTACACCTTACCCTACGCCGTACCCTACTCCTGGCCCGTACGCTGGCACTGACCCGTGCGTCAGCATGTAGCCTGCCACTCCAAAGTTTCCGTACCCTCACATGTGCCCTAAGCCTTGCCGTTCCCTAACCCTAACCCTAGCCCAGAACGGAAACCCACCACCAGCCCTACACCTTACCCTACGTCGAAGAATACTCCTGGCCCGTACGCTGGCACTGACATGTTCGTCATCACGTAGGCTGACCGTCCCATTTTTCCCTACCCTCACCTGTGCCCTAAGCCTTGCCATACCCTAACCCTAACCATAGCCCAGAACGGAAACCCACCACCAGCCCTACCCCTTAACCTAAGCCGTTGCCTACTCCTGGCCTGTATGCTGGCACTGACCCGTGCATCACCACGTAGCCTGCCTCTCCCACGTTTCACTACCCTCACCTGTGCCCTAAGCCTTGCCATTCCCTAAACCTAACCCTAGCCCGAAAAGGAAACCCACTACCAGCCCTACTCCTTACCCCACGCCGTTGCCTACTCCTGGCCTGTATGCTGGCACTGACCAATGCGTCAGCAAATAGCCTGACCCTCCCACGTTTCTGTACCCTCACCTGTGCCCTAAGGCTTGTCGTTCTCTATCACTAACCCTAGCCTGGAACGGAAACACACCACCAGCCCTAAACGTTACCCGACGCCGTACCCTACTTCTGGCCCGTACGCTGGCACTGACCCGTGCGTCAGCATGTAGCCTGAACCTCCCACGTTTCCGTATCCTCACCTATGCCCTAAGACTTGCCGTTCACTAACCCTAACCCTAGCCCGGAACGGAAACCCACCACCAGCCCTACACCTTACCCTACTCCGTACCCTAATCCTGGCCCGTACGCTGCTAGTGACCCGTGCGTCAGTACGTAGGCTGACCCTCCCACGTTTCCGTACCCTCACCTGTTCCCTAAGCCTTGCCGTTCCCTAACCCTAAACCTAGCCCGGAACGGAAACCCACCACCAGCCCTACACCTTACCCTACGCCGTAGCCTACTCCTGGCCCGTATGATGGCACTGAAACGTGCGTCAGCACGTACCCTGACCCTCCCACGTTTCCATAACCTCACCTGTGCCCTAAGCCTTGCCGTTCCCTAACCCTAACCCTAGCCCGGAACAGAAACCCACCACTAGCCCTACACCTTACCCTACACCGTACCCTGCTCCTGGCCCATACGCTGGCACTGACCCGTGCGGCAGCACGTAGCCTGCCTCTCCCACGTTTCCGTACTCTCACCTGTGCCCTAAGCCTTGCCGTTCCCTAACCCTAACCCTAGCCCGGAACGGAAAACCACCACCAGCCCTACACCTTACCCTACGCCGTACCCTACTCCTGGCCCGTACACTGGCACTGACCCGTGCGTCAGCATGTAGCCTGACCCTCCCACGTTTCCGTACCCTCACCTATGCCCTAAGACTTGCCGTTCACTAACCCTAACCCTAGCCCGGAACGGAAACCCACCACCATCCCTACACCTTACCCTACTCCGTACCCTAATCCTGGCCCGTACGCTGGTAGTGACCCGTGCGTCAGTACGTAGGCTGACCTCCCACGTTTCCGTACCCTCACCTGTTCCCTAAGCCTTGCCGTTCCCTAACCCTAAACCTAGCCCGGAACGGAAACCCACCACCAGCCCTACACATTCCCCTACGTCGTAGCCTACTCCTGGCCCGTATGCTGGCACTGACACGTGCGTCAGCACGTACCCTGACCCTCCCACGTTTCCATAACCTCACCTGTGCCCTAAGCCTTGCCGTTCCCTAACCCTAACCCTAGCCCGGAACAGAAACCCACCACTAGCCCTACACCGTACCCTACACCGTACCCTGCTCCTGGCCCATACGCTGGCACTGACCCGTGCGGCAGCACGTAGCCTGCCTCTCCCACGTTTCCGTACTCTCACCTGTGCCCTAAGCCTTGCCGTTCCCTAACCCTAACCCTAGCCCGGAACGGAAAACCACCACCAGCCCTACACCTTACCCTACGCCGTACCCTACTCCTGGCCCGTACACTGGCACTGACCCGTGCGTCAGCATGTAGCCTGACCCGCCCACGTTTCCGTACCCTCACCTGTGCCCTAAGCCTTGCCGTTCCCTAACCCTAACCCTAGCCCGGAAAGGAAACCCACAACCAGCCGTACACCTTAGACTAAGCCGTAGCCTAATCCTGGCCCGTACGCTGGCACAGACACGTGCGTTGTCACGTAGCCTGACCCTCCCACGTTTCCGTACCCTCACCTGTGCCCTAAGCCTTGCCGTTCCCTAACCCTAATCCTAGCCTTGAAAAGAAACCCACCACGAGCCCTACACCTTGCCCTACGCCGTTGCGTACAACTGGCCCGTACACTGGAACTGACCCGTGAATCAGCACGTAGCTTCCCTCTCCCACGTTTCCGTACCCTCACCTGTGCCCTAAGCCTTGCCATTCCCTAACCCTAACCCTAGCCCGGATCGGAAACTCACCACCAGCCCTAAACGTTACCCAACGCCGTATCCTACTCCTGGCCCGTACGCTGGCACTGACCCGTGCGTCAGCATGTATCCTGAACCTCCCATGTTTCCGTACCCTCAACTGTGCCCTAAACCTTGCCGTTCCCTAACCCTAACCCTAGCCCAGAACGGAAACCCACCACCAGCCCTACACCTTACCCTACGCCGTACCCTACTCCTGGCCCGTACGCTGGCACTGACCCGTGCGTCAGCATGTAGCCTGCCACTCCAAAGTTTCCGTACCCTCACATGTGCCCTAAGCCTTGCCGTTCCCTAACCCTAACCCTAGCCCAGAACGGAAACCCACCACCAGCCCTACACCTTACCCTACGTTGAAGCCTACTCCTGGCCCGTACGCTGGCACTAACTTGTTCGTCATCACGTAGGCTGACCCTCCCACGTTTCTGTACCCTCACCTGTGCCCTAAGCCTTGCCGTTCCCTAAGCATAACCGTACCCGGGAACAGAAACCCACCAACAGCCCTATACCTTACCCTACGCCGTAGCCTACTCCTAGCCCATACGCTGGCACTGAACTGTGCGTCAGAACGTAGCCTGACCCTCCCACGTTTCCGTACCCTCACCTGTTCCCTAAGCCTTACTGTTCCCTAACCCTAACCCTAGCCCGGAACGGAAACCCACCACCAACCTAAACCTTACCCTACGCCGTAGCCTACTCCTGGCCCGTATGCTGGCACTGACCCGTGCGTCAGCACGTAGCCTGACCTTCCCACGTTTCCGTACCCTCAACTGTTCCCTAAGCCTTGACGTTCCCTAACCCTAACCCTAGCCCGGAGCGGAAACCCACCACCAGGCCTACACCTTACCCTACGCCGTACCCTATTCTTGGCCCGTACGCTGGCACTGACCCGTGCGTCAGCACGTAGCCTGCCACTCCAAAGTTTCTGTACCCTCACATGTGCCCTAAGCCTTGCCGTACCCTAACACTAACCCTAGCCCAGAACGGAAAACCACCACCAGCCCTACACCTTACCCTACGTCGAAGAATACTCCTGGCCCGTACGCTGGCACTGACATGTTCGTCATCACGTAGGCTGACCGTCCCATTTTTCCCTACCCTCACCTGTGCCCTAAGCCTTGCCATACCCTAACCCTAACCATAGCCCAGAACGGAAACCCACCACCAGCCCTACCCCTTAACCTAAGCCGTTGCCTACTCCTGGCCTGTATGCTGGCACTGACCCGTGCATCACCACGTAGCCTGCCTCTCCCACGTTTCACTACGCTCACCTGTGCCCTAAGCCTTGCCATTCCCTAAACCTAACCCTAGCCCGAAAAGGAAACCCACTACCAGCCCTACTCCTTACCCCACGCCGTTGCCTACTCCTGGCCTGTATGCTGGCACTGACCAATGCGTCAGCAAATAGCCTGACCCTCCCACGTTTCTGTACCCTCACCTGTGCCCTAAGGCTTGTCATTCTCTAACACTAACCCTAGCCCGGAACGGAAACACACCACCAGCCCTAAACGTTACCCGACGCCGTACCCTACTTCTGGCCCGTACGCTGGCACTGACCCGTGCATCAGCATGTAGCCTGAACCTCCCACGTTTCCGTACCCTCACCTATGCCCTAAGACTTGCCGTTCACTAACCCTAACACTAGCCCGGAACGGAAACCCACCACCAGCCCTACACCTTACCCTACTCCGTACCCTAATCCTGGCCCGTACGCTGCTAGTGACCCGTGCGTCAGTACGTAGGCTGACCCTCCCACGTTTCCGTACCCTCACCTGTTCCCTAAGCCTTGCCGTTCCCTAACCCTAAACCTAGCCCGGAACGGAAACCCACCACCAGCCCTACACCTTACCCTACGCCGTAGCCTACTCCTGGCCCGTATGATGGGACTGACACGTGCGTCAGCACGTACCCTGACCCTCCCACGTTTCCATAACCTCACCTGTGCCCTAAGCCTTGCCGTTCCCTAACCCTAACCCTAGCCCGGAACAGAAACCCACTACTAGCCCTACACCTTACCCTACACCGTACCCTGCTCCTGGCCCATACGCTGGCACTGACCCGTGCGGCAGCACGTAGCCTGCCTCTCCCACGTTTCCGTAATCTCACCTGTGCCCTAAGCCTTGCCGTTCCCTAACCCTAACCCTAGGCCGGAACGGAAAACCACCACCAGCCCTACACCTTACCCTACGCCGTACCCTACTCCTGGCCCGTACACTGGCACTGACCCGTGCGTCAGCATGTAGCCTGACCCTCCCACGTTTCCGTACCCTCACCTATGCCCTAAGACTTGCCGTTCACTAACCCTAACCCTAGCCCGGAACGGAAACCCACCACCACCCCTACACCTTACCCTACTCCGTACCCTAATCCTGGCCCGTACGCTGGTAGTGACCCGTGCGTCAGTACGTAGGCTGACCTCCCACGTTACCGTACCCTCACCTGTTCCCTAAGC
The DNA here is from genome assembly GCF_964165515.1 of Mesoplodon bidens. NCBI lineage: Eukaryota > Metazoa > Chordata > Mammalia > Artiodactyla > Ziphiidae > Mesoplodon > Mesoplodon bidens. Next base: position 488,119 of record NC_138177.1, read on the forward strand.
CTTGCCGTTCCCTAACCCTAAACTTAGCCCGGAACGGAAACCCACCACCAGCCCTACACATTCCCCTACGTCGTAGCCTACTCCTGGCCCGTATGCTGGCACTGACACGTGCGTCAGCACGTACCCTGACCCTCCCACGTTTCCATAACCTCACCTGTGCCCTAAGCCTTGCCGTTCCCTAACCCTAACCCTAGCCCGGAACAGAAACCCACCACTAGCCCTACACCTTACCCTACACCGTACCCTGCTCCTGGCCCATACGCTGGCACTAACCCGTGCGGCAGCACGTAGCCTGCCTCTCCCACGTTTCCGAACTCTCACCTGTGCCCTAAGCCTTGCCGTTCCCTAACCCTAACCCTAGCCCGGAACGGAAAACCACCACCAGCCCTACACCTTACCCTACGCCGTACCCTACTCCTGGCCCGTACACTGCAACTGACCCGTGCGTCAGCATGTAGCCTGACCCGCCCACGTTTCCGTACCCTCACCTGTGCCCTAAGCCTTGCCGTTCCCTAACCCTAACCCTAGCCCGGAAAGGAAACCCACAACCAGCCGTACACCTTAGACTAAGCCGTAGCCTAATCCTGGCCCGTACGCTGGCACAGACACGTGCGTTGTCACATAGCCTGACCCTCCCACGTTTCCGTACCCTCACCTGTGCCCTAAGCCTTGCCGTTCCCTAACCCTAATCCTAGCCTTGAAAAGAAACCCACCACGAGCCCTACACCTTGCCCTACGCCGTTGCGTACAACTGGCCCGTACACTGGAACTGACCCGTGAATCAGCACGTAGCTTCCCTCTCCCACGTTTCCGTACCCTCACCTGTGCCCTAAGCCTTGCCATTCCCTAACCCTAACCCTAGCCCGGATCGGAAACTCACCACCAGCCCTAAACGTTACCCAATGCCGTACCCTACTCCTGGCCCGTACGCTGGCACTGACCCGTGCGTCAGCATGTATCCTGAACCTCCCATGTTTCCGTACCCTCAACTGTGCCCTAAGCCTTGCCGTTCCCTAACCCTAACCCTAGCCCAGAACGGAAACCCACCACGAGCCCTACACCTTACCCTACGCCGTACCCTACTCCTGGCCCGTACGCTGGCACTGACCCGTGCGTCAGCATGTAGCCTGCCACTCCAAATTTTCCGTACCCTCACATGTGCCCTAAGCCTTGCCGTTCCCTAACCCTAACCCTAGCCCAGAACGGAAACCCACCACCAGCCCTACACCTTACCCTACGTTGAAGCCTACTCCTGGCCCGTACGCTGGCACTAACTTGTTCGTCATCACGTAGGCTGACCCTCCCACGTTTCTGTACCCTCACCTGTGCCCTAAGCCTTGCCGTTCCCTAAGCATAACCGTACCCGGGAACAGAAACCCACCAACAGCCCTATACCTTACCCTACGCCGTAGCCTACTCCTAGCCCATACGCTGGCACTGAACTGTGCGTCAGAACGTAGCCTGACCCTCCCACGTTTCCGTACCCTCACCTGTTCCCTAAGCCTTACTGTTCCCTAATCCTAACCCTAGCCCGGAACGGAAACCCACCACCAACCTACACCTTACCCTACGCCGTAGCCTACTCCTGGCCCGTATGCTGGCACTGACCCGTGCGTCAGCACGTAGCCTGAACTTCCCACGTTTCCGTACCCTCAACTGTTCCCTAAGCCTTGACGTTCCCTAACCCTAACCCTAGCCCGGAGCGGAAACCCACCACCAGGCCTACACCTTACCCTACGCCGTACCCTATTCTTGGCCCGTACGCTGGCACTGACCCGTGCGTCAGCACGTAGCCTGCCACTCCAAAGTTTCTGTACCCTCACATGTGCCCTAAGCCTTGCCGTACCCTAACACTAACCCTAACCCAGAACGGAAACCCACCACCAGCCCTACACCTTACCCTACGTCGAAGAATACTCCTGGCCCGTACGCTGGCACTGACATGTTCGTCATCACGTAGGCTGACCGTCCCATTTTTCCCTACCCTCACCTGTGCCCTAAGCCTTGCCATACCCTAACCCTAACCATAGCCCAGAACGGAAACCCACCACCAGCCCTACCCCTTAACCTAAGCCGTTGCCTACTCCTGGCCTGTATGCTGGCACTGACCCGTGCGTCACCACGTAGCCTGCCTCTCCCACGTTTCACTACCCTCACCTGTGCCCTAAGCCTTGCCATTCCCTAAACCTAACCCTAGACCGAAAAGGAAACCCACTACCAGCCCTACTCCTTACCCCACGCCGTTGCCTACTCCTGGCCTGTATGCTGGCACTGACCAATGCGTCAGCAAATAGCCTGACCCTCCCACGTTTCTGTACCCTCACCTGTGCCCTAAGGCTTGTCGTTCTCTAACACTAACCCTAGCCCAGAACGGAAACACACCACCAGCCCTAAACGTTACCCGACGCCGTACCCTACTTCTGGCCCGTACGCTGGCACTGACCCGTGCGTCAGCATGTAGCCTGACCCTCCCACGTTTCCGTACCCTCACCTATGCCCTAAGACTTGCCGTTCACTAACCCTAACCCTAGCCCGGAACGGAAACCCACCACCAGCCCTACACCTTACCCTACTCTGTACCCTAATCCTGGCCCGTACGCTGGCAGTAACCCGTGCGTCAGTACGTAGGCTGACCCTCCCACGTTTCCGTACCCTCACCTGTTCCCTAAGCCTTGCCGTTCCCTAACCCTAACCCTAGCCCGGAACGGAAACCCACCACCAGCCCTACACCTTACCCTGTGCCGTACCCTACTCCTGGCCCGTACGATGGCACTGAGCCGTGCGTCAGCACGTAGCCTGACCCTTCCATGTTTCCGTACACTCACCTGTTCGCTAAGCCTTGCCATTCCCTAACCCTAACCCTAGCCCGGAACGGAAACCCACCACCAGCCCTACACCTTACCCTGTGCCGTACCCTACTCCTGGCCCGTACGATGGCACTGAGCCGTGCGTCAGCACGTAGCCTGACCCTTCCATGTTTCCGTGCACTCACCTGTTCGCTAAGCCTTGCCGTTCCCTACCCCTAACCCTAGCCCGGAATGGAAACCCACTACCAGCCCTACACCATACCCTACGCCATACCGTACTGCTGGCACGTACGCTACCACTGACCCGTGTGTCAGCACGTAGCCTGCCTCTGCCACGTTTCCGTACCCTCGCCTGTGCCCTAAGCCTTGCCGTTCCCTAACCCTAACTCTAGCCCGGAACGGGAACCCACCACCAGCCCTACACCTTACCCTATGCTGTAGCCTACTCCTCGCCCGTACGCTGGCACTAAGCCGTGCGTCAGCACGTAGCCTGCCTCTCCCACGTTTCCGTACCCTCAACTATGCCCTAAGCCTTACCGTTACCTAAACCTAACCCTAGCCCGGAACGGAAACCCACCACCAGTCCTACACCTTACCTTTCGTAGTACCCTACTCCTGGCATGTACGCTGGCACTGACCCGTGCGTCAGCACGTAGCCTGCCTCTCCCACGATTCCGTAACCTCACCTGTGCCCTAAGCCTTGCCGTTCGCTAACCCTAACCCTAGCCCGGAATGGAAACCCACCACCAACCCTACACCTTACCCTACGCCGTACCCTACTCCTGGCCCGTACACTGGCAGTAACCCGTGTGTAAACACGTAGCCCGCCTCTCCCACGTTTCCGTAGCCTCACCTCTGCCCTAAGCCTTGCCGTTCCCTAACCCTAACCCTAGCCTGAAACGGAAACTCACCACCAGCCCTACACCTTACCCTACGCCGTACCCTACACTTGGCCCGTACGCTGGCACTGACCCGTGCGTCAGCACGTAGCCTGCCCCTCCCACGTTTCCGTACCCACAACTGTGCCCTAAGCCATGTCATTCCCTAACCCTAACCCTAGCCCGGAACGGAAACCCACCACCACCCCTACACCTTACCCTATGCCGTAGCCTACTCCTGAACCGTACGCTGGCACGGAACCATACGTCAGCACGTAGCCTGCCTCTCCCACGTTTCCGTACCCTCACCTGTACCCTAAGCCTTGCCGTTCCCTAACCCTAACACTAGCCCCGAACAGAAACCCACCACCAGCCCTACACCTTACCCTACGCTGTACCTTACTCCTGGCCCGGACGCTGGCACTGACCCATGCCTCAGCAAGTAGCCTGACCCTCCCACGTTTCCGTACCCTCACCTGTTCCCTAAGCCTTGCCGTTCCCTAACTCTAACCCTAGCCCACAAAGGAAACCCACCACAAGCCCTAAACCTTACCCTACGCCGTTGCCTATTCCTGGCCTGTACGCTGGCACTAAACCGTGCGTCAGCACATAGCCTGACCCTACGACGTTTCCATATCCTCACCTGTGTCCTTGCCATTCCATAACCCTAACCCTAGCCCCGAATGGAAAACGACCACCAGCCCTACACCTTACACTACGCCGTACCCTACTCCTGGCCCGTACGCTGGCACGGATCCGTGCGTTGGCACGTAGCCTGACCTTCCCAGGTTTCCGTACCCTCACCTGTGCCCTATTCCTTTCCGTTCCCTAACCCTAACGCTAGCCCGGAATAGAAACCCAGCACCAGCCCTACACCTTACCCAACGCCGTACCCTACTCCTGGCCGTACGCTGGCACTGACCTGTGCGTCAGCATGTAGCCTGACCCGCCCACGTTTCCGTACCCTCACCTGTGCCGTAAGCCTTGCCGTTCCCTAACCCTAACCCTAGCCCTGAAAGGAAACCCAAAACCAGCCGTACACCTTAGACTAAGCCGTAGCCTAAACCTGGCCCGTACGCTGGCACAGACCCGTGCGTTGTCACGTAGCCTGACCCTCCCACGTTTCCGTACCCTCACCTGTGCCCTAAGCCTTGCCGTTCCCTAACCCTAATCCTAGCCTTGAAAAGAAACCCACCACCAGCCCTACACCTCGCCCTACGCCGTTGCGTACAACTGGCCCGTACACTGGAACTGACCCGTGCATCAGCACGTAGCTTCCCTCTCCCACGTTTCTGTACCCTCACTTGTTGCCCTAAGCCATGCCGTTCCCTAACCCTGACCCTAGCCCGGAACGGAAACCCAGCACCAGCCGTACACCTTACACTACGCCTTACCATACTCCTGGCCCGTACGATGGCACTGAGCCGTGCGTCAGCACGTAGCCTGACCCTTCCATGTTTCCGTACACTCACCTGTTCGCTAAGCCTTGCCGTTCCCTGACCCTAACCCTAGCCCGGAAAGGAAACCCACCACCAGCCCTACACCTTACCCTACGCCATTGCCTACACCTGGCCTGTACGCTGGCACTGACCCCTGCGTCACCACATACCCTGACCCTCCCACGTTTCCGTACCCTCAACTGTTCCCTAAGCCTTGCCGTTCCCTAACCCTAACCCTAGTCCGGAACGGAAACCCACCAACAGCCCTACACCTTACCCTATGCCGTAACCTATTCCTGGCCCGTACGCTGGCACTGACCCGTGCGTCAGCACATAGCCTGACCCTCCCACGTTTCCGTACCCTCACCTGTGCGCTAAGCCTTGCCGTACCCTAACCCTAACCCTAGCCCGGAACGGAAACCCACCACCAGCCCTACACCTTACCCGACGCCGTAGCCTACTCCTGGCCCTTACGCTGGCACTGGCCCGTGCGTAAGCATGTATCCTGACCCTCCCACGTTTCCGTACCATCACCTGTGCCCTAAGCCTTGCCGTTCCCTAACCCTAACCCTAGCCCGGAACAGAAAGCCACAACCAGCCCTACACCTTACCCTAAGCCGTAGCCTAATCCTGGCCCGTACGCTGGCACTGACCCGTGCGTTGTCACGTAGCGTGACCATCCCACGTTTCCGTACCCTCACCTGTGCCCTAAGCCTTTCCGTTTCCTAACCCTAACCCTACCCCGGAGCGGAAACCCACAACCGACCCTATACCTTATCCTACGCCGTAGCCTACACCTGGCCCGTACGCTGGCACTGACCCATGCGTCAGCACGTAGCATTACACTCCCACGTATCCATACCCTCCAATGTATCCTAAGCCTTGCCGTTCCCTACACCTAGCCCTAGCCCGGAACGGAAACACACCAACAGCTCTGCACCATACCCTACGCTGTACCCTACTCCTGGCCCGTACGCAGGCACTGACCCGTGTATCAGCACGTAGCCTGCCCCTCCCACGTTTCCGAACGCTCACCTGTGCCATAAGCCTTGCCGTTCCCTAACCCTAACCGCAGCCCGGGACAGAAACCCACCACCAGCCCTACACCTTACCCTATGCCGTAGCCTACTCCTGGCCCGTACGCTGGCACTGACCCGTGCGTCAGCACGTAGCCTGCCTATCGCACGTTGCCGTTCCATCACCTGTGCCCTAAGCCTTGCCGTTCCGTAACCCTAACCCTAGCCCGGAACGGAAACCCACCACCAGCCCTACACTTTCCCCTACGCCGTAGCCTACTCCTGGCCCGTATGCTGGCACTGACACGTGCGTCACCACGTACCCTGACCCTCCCACGTTTCCATAACCTCACCTGTGCCCTAAGCCTTGCCGTTCCCTAACCCTAACCCTAGCCCGGAACAGGAACCCACCACTAGCCCTACACCTTACCCTACACCGTACCCTGCTCCTGGCCCATACGCTGGCACTGACCCGTGCGGCAGCACGTAGCCTGTCTCTCCAACGTTTCCGTACCCTCACCGGTGCCCTAAGCCTTGCCATTCCCTAACCCTAACCCTAGCCCGGAACGGAAACTCACCAGCATCCCTACACCTTAACCTACGCTGTACCCTTCTCCTGGCCGGTACGCTGGCACTGACCCGTGCGTCAGCCTGTAGCCTGACCCTCCCACGTTTCCGTACCCTCAACTATGCCCTAAGCCTTGCCGTTACCTAAACCTAACCCTAGACCGGAACGGAAACCCACCACCAGCGCTCCACCTTACCCTACACCGTACCCTGCTCCTGGCCCATACGCTGGCACTGACCCGTGCGGCAGCACATAGCCAGCCTCTCCCACGTTTCCGTACTCTCACCTGTGCCCTAAGACTTGCCGTTCCCTAACCCTAACCCTAGCCCGGAACGGAAAACCACCACCAGCCCTACACCTTACCCTACGCCGTACCCTACTCATGGCCCGTACGCTGGCACTGACCCGTGCGTCAGCATGTAGCCTGACCCGCCCACGTTTCCGTACCCTCACCTGTGCCGTAAGCCTTGCCGTTCCCTAACCCTAACCCTAGCCCTGAAAGGAAACCCACAACCAGCCGTACACCTTAGACTAAGCCGTAGCCTAATCCTGGCCCGTACGCTGGCACAGACCCGTGCGTTGTCACGTAGCCTGACCCTCCCACGTTTCCGTACCCTCACCTGTGCCCTAAGCCTTGCCGTTCCCTAACCCTAATCCTAGCCTTGAAAAGAAACCCACCACCAGCCCTACACCTCGCCCTACGCCGTTGCGTACAACTGGCCCGTACACTGGAACTGACCCATGCATCAGCACGTAGCTTCCCTCTCCCACGTTTCCGTACCCTCACCTGTGCCCTAAGCCTTGCCATTCCCTAACCCTAACCCTAGCCCGGATCGGAAACTCACCACCAGCCCTAAACGTTACCCAACGCCGTACCCTACTCCTGGCCCGTACGCCGGCACTGACCCGTGCGTCAGCATGTATCCTGAACCTCCCATGTTTCCGTACCCTCAACTGTGCCCTAAGCCTTGCCATTCCCTAACCCTAACCCTAGCCCAGAACGGAAACCCACCACCAGCCCTACACCTTACCCTACGCCGTACCCTACTCCTGGCCCGTACGCTGGCACTGACCCATGCGTCAGCATGTAGCCTGCCACTCCAAAGTTTCCGTACCCTCACATGTGCCCTAAGCCTTGCCGTTCCCTAACCCTAACCCTAGCCCAGAACGGAAACCCACCACCAGCCCTACACCTTACCCTACGTCGAAGATTAATCCTGGCCCGTACGCTGGCACTGACATGTTCGTCATCACGTAGGCTGACCGTCCCATTTTTCCCTACCCTCACCTGTGCCCTAAGCCTTGCCATACCCTAACCCTAACCATAGCCCAGAACGGAAACCCACCACCAGCCCTACCCCTTAACCTAAGCCGTTGCCTACTCCTGGCCTGTATGCTGGCACTGACCCGTGCGTCACCACGTAGCCTGCCTCTCCCACGTTTCACTACCCTCACCTGTGCCCTAAGCCTTGCCATTACCTAACCCTAACCCTAGCCCGAAAAGGAAACCCACTACCAGCCCTACTCCTTACCCCACGCCGTTGCCTACTCCTGGCCTGTATGCTGGCACTGACCAATGCGTCAGCAAATAGCCTGACCCTCCCACGTTTCCGTACCCTCACCTGTGCCCTAAGGCTTGTCGTTCTCTAACACTAACCCTAGCCCGGAACGGAAACACACCACCAGCCCTACACCTTACCCTACTCCGTACCCTAATCCGGGCCCGTACGCTGGCAGTGACCCGTGCGTCAGTACGTAGGCTGACCCTCCCACGTTTCCGTACCCTCACCTGTTCCCTAAGCCTTGCCGTTCCCTAACCCTAACCCTAGCCCGGAACGGAAACCAACCACCGGGCATACGCCTTACCCTACGCCGTAGCCTGCACCTGGCCCGTACGCTGGCACGGACCCATGCGTCAGCACGTAGCATGACCCTCCCACGTTTCCGTAACGTCACCTGTGCCCAAAGTCTTCGTTCCCTAACCCTAATCCTAGCCTGGAACGGAAACCCACCACCAGCCCTACACCTTACCCTACGCCGTACCCTACTCCTGGCCAGTACGCGGCACTGACCCGTGCGTCAGTACGTAGCCTGCCTCTCCCACGTTTCCGTACCCTCACATGTGCCCTAAGCCTTGCCGTTCCCTAACCCTAACACTAACCAGGAAGGGAAACCCACCACCAGCCCTACACCTTACCCTACGCCGTACCTTACTCCTGGCCCAGACGATGGCACTGACCCATGCCTCAGCATGTAGCCTGACCCTCCCACGTTCCCGTACTCTCACCTGTGCCCTAAGCCTTGCCGTTCCCTAACCCTAACCCTAGCCCGGAACGGAAACCCACCACCAGCCCTACACCTTACCCTAAGCCGTACCCTACTCCTGGCCCGTACGCTGGCACTGACTCGTGCGTCAGCATTTAGCCTGACCCTCCCACGTTTCTGTACCCTCACTTGTGCCCTAAGCCATGCCGTTCCCTAACCCTGACCCTAGCCCGGAACGGAAACCCAGCACCAGCCGTACACCTTACACTACGCCTTACCATACTCCTGGCCCGTACGCTGGCACTGACCCGTGCGTCAGCACATAGCCTGACCCTCCCACGTTTCCGTACCCTCACCTGTGCGCTAAGCCTTGCCGTACCCTAACCCTAACCCTAGCCCGGAACGGACACCCACCACCAGCCCTACACCTTACCCTGTGCCGTACCCTACTCCTGGCCCGTACGATGGCACTGAGCCGTGCGTCAGCACGTAGCCTGACCCTTCCATGTTTCCGTACACTCACCTGTTCGCTAAGCCTTGCCGTTCCCTGACCCTAACCCTAGCCCGGAAAGGAAACCCACCACCAGCCCTACACCTTACCCTACGCCATTGCCTACACCTGGCTGTACGCTGGCACTGACCCCTGCGTCACCACATACCCTGACCCTCCCACGTTTCCGTACCCTCAACTGTTCCCTAAGTCTTGCCGTTCCCTAACCCTAACCCTAGCCCGGAAAGGAAACCCACCACCAGCCGTACACCTTAGACTAAGCCATAGCCTAATCCTGGCCCGTACGCTGGCACAGACCCGTGCGTTGTCACGTAGCCTGACCCTCCCACGTTTCCGTACCCTCACCTGTGCCCTAAGCCTTGCCGTTCCCTAACCCTAATCCTAGCCTTGAAAAGAAACCCACCACCAGCCCTACACCTTGCCCTACGCCGTTGCGTACAACTGGCCCGTACACTGGAACTGACCCGTGCATCAGCACGTAGCTTCCCTCTCCCACGTTTCCGTACCCTCACCTGTGCCCTAAGCCTTGCCATTCCCTAACCCTAACCCTAGCCCGGATCGGAAACTCACCACCAGCCCTAAACGTTACCCAACGCCGTACCCTACTCCTGGCCCGTACGCTGGCACTGACCCGTGCGTCAGCATGTATCCTGAACCTCCCATGTTTCCGTACCCTCAACTGTGCCCTAAGCCTTGCCGTTCCCTAACCCTAACCCTAGCCCAGAACGGAAACCCACCACCAGCCCTACACCTTACCCTACGCCGTACCCTACTCCTGGCCCGTACGCTGGCACTGACCCGTGCGTCAGCATGTAGCCTGCCACTCCAAAGTTTCCGTACCCTCACATGTGCCCTAAGCCTTGCCGTTCCCTAACCCTAACCCTAGCCCAGAACGGAAACCCACCACCAGCCCTACACCTTACCCTACGTCGAAGAATACTCCTGGCCCGTACGCTGGCACTGACATGTTCGTCATCACGTAGGCTGACCGTCCCATTTTTCCCTACCCTCACCTGTGCCCTAAGCCTTGCCATACCCTAACCCTAACCATAGCCCAGAACGGAAACCCACCACCAGCCCTACCCCTTAACCTAAGCCGTTGCCTACTCCTGGCCTGTATGCTGGCACTGACCCGTGCATCACCACGTAGCCTGCCTCTCCCACGTTTCACTACCCTCACCTGTGCCCTAAGCCTTGCCATTCCCTAAACCTAACCCTAGCCCGAAAAGGAAACCCACTACCAGCCCTACTCCTTACCCCACGCCGTTGCCTACACCTGGCCTGTATGCTGGCACTGACCAATGCGTCAGCAAATAGCCTGACCCTCCCACGTTTCTGTACCCTCACCTGTGCCCTAAGGCTTGTCGTTCTCTATCACTAACCCTAGCCTGGAACGGAAACACACCACCAGCCCTAAACGTTACCCGACGCCGTACCCTACTTCTGGCCCGTACGCTGGCACTGACCCGTGCGTCAGCATGTAGCCTGAACCTCCCACGTTTCCGTATCCTCACCTATGCCCTAAGACTTGCCGTTCACTAACCCTAACCCTAGCCCGGAACGGAAACCCACCACCAGCCCTACACCTTACCCTACTCCGTACCCTAATCCTGGCCCGTACGCTGCTAGTGACCCGTGCGTCAGTACGTAGGCTGACCCTCCCACGTTTCCGTACCCTCACCTGTTCCCTAAGCCTTGCCGTTCCCTAACCCTAAACCTAGCCCGGAACGGAAACCCACCACCAGCCCTACACCTTACCCTACGCCGTAGCCTACTCCTGGCCCGTATGATGGCACTGAAACGTGCGTCAGCACGTACCCTGACCCTCCCACGTTTCCATAACCTCACCTGTGCCCTAAGCCTTGCCGTTCCCTAACCCTAACCCTAGCCCGGAACAGAAACCCACCACTAGCCCTACACCTTACCCTACACCGTACCCTGCTCCTGGCCCATACGCTGGCACTGACCCGTGCGGCAGCACGTAGCCTGCCTCTCCCACGTTTCCGTACTCTCACCTGTGCCCTAAGCCTTGCCGTTCCCTAACCCTAACCCTAGCCCGGAACGGAAAACCACCACCAGCCCTACACCTTACCCTACGCCGTACCCTACTCCTGGCCCGTACACTGGCACTGACCCGTGCGTCAGCATGTAGCCTGACCCTCCCACGTTTCCGTACCCTCACCTATGCCCTAAGACTTGCCGTTCACTAACCCTAACCCTAGCCCGGAACGGAAACCCACCACCATCCCTACACCTTACCCTACTCCGTACCCTAATCCTGGCCCGTACGCTGGTAGTGACCCGTGCGTCAGTACGTAGGCTGACCTCCCACGTTTCCGTACCCTCACCTGTTCCCTAAGCCTTGCCGTTCCCTAACCCTAAACCTAGCCCGGAACGGAAACCCACCACCAGCCCTACACATTCCCCTACGTCGTAGCCTACTCCTGGCCCGTATGCTGGCACTGACACGTGCGTCAGCACGTACCCTGACCCTCCCACGTTTCCATAACCTCACCTGTGCCCTAAGCCTTGCCGTTCCCTAACCCTAACCCTAGCCCGGAACAGAAACCCACCACTAGCCCTACACCGTACCCTACACCGTACCCTGCTCCTGGCCCATACGCTGGCACTGACCCGTGCGGCAGCACGTAGCCTGCCTCTCCCACGTTTCCGTACTCTCACCTGTGCCCTAAGCCTTGCCGTTCCCTAACCCTAACCCTAGCCCGGAACGGAAAACCACCACCAGCCCTACACCTTACCCTACGCCGTACCCTACTCCTGGCCCGTACACTGGCACTGACCCGTGCGTCAGCATGTAGCCTGACCCGCCCACGTTTCCGTACCCTCACCTGTGCCCTAAGCCTTGCCGTTCCCTAACCCTAACCCTAGCCCGGAAAGGAAACCCACAACCAGCCGTACACCTTAGACTAAGCCGTAGCCTAATCCTGGCCCGTACGCTGGCACAGACACGTGCGTTGTCACGTAGCCTGACCCTCCCACGTTTCCGTACCCTCACCTGTGCCCTAAGCCTTGCCGTTCCCTAACCCTAATCCTAGCCTTGAAAAGAAACCCACCACGAGCCCTACACCTTGCCCTACGCCGTTGCGTACAACTGGCCCGTACACTGGAACTGACCCGTGAATCAGCACGTAGCTTCCCTCTCCCACGTTTCCGTACCCTCACCTGTGCCCTAAGCCTTGCCATTCCCTAACCCTAACCCTAGCCCGGATCGGAAACTCACCACCAGCCCTAAACGTTACCCAATGCCGTACCCTACTCCTGGCCCGTACGCTGGCACTGACCCGTGCGTCAGCATGTATCCTGAACCTCCCATGTTTCCGTACCCTCAACTGTGCCCTAAGCCTTGCCGTTCCCTAACCCTAACCCTAGCCCAGAACGGAAACCCACCACGAGCCCTACACCTTACCCTACGCCGTACCCTACTCCTGGCCCGTACGCTGGCACTGACCCGTGCGTCAGCATGTAGCCTGCCACTCCAAATTTTCCGTACCCTCACATGTGCCCTAAGCCTTGCCGTTCCCTAACCCTAACCCTAGCCCAGAACGGAAACCCACCACCAGCCCTACACCTTACCCTACGTTGAAGCCTACTCCTGGCCCGTACGCTGGCACTAACTTGTTCGTCATCACGTAGGCTGACCCTCCCACGTTTCTGTACCCTCACCTGTGCCCTAAGCCTTGCCGTTCCCTAAGCATAACCGTACCCGGGAACAGAAACCCACCAACAGCCCTATACCTTACCCTACGCCGTAGCCTACTCCTAGCCCATACGCTGGCACTGAACTGTGCGTCAGAACGTAGCCTGACCCTCCCACGTTTCCGTACCCTCACCTGTTCCCTAAGCCTTACTGTTCCCTAATCCTAACCCTAGCCCGGAACGGAAACCCACCACCAACCTACACCTTACCCTACGCCGTAGCCTACTCCTGGCCCGTATGCTGGCACTGACCCGTGCGTCAGCACGTAGCCTGACCTTCCCACGTTTCCGTACCCTCAACTGTTCCCTAAGCCTTGACGTTCCCTAACCCTAACCCTAGCCCGGAGCGGAAACCCACCACCAGGCCTACACCTTACCCTACGCCGTACCCTATTCTTGGCCCGTACGCTGGCACTGACCCGTGCGTCAGCACGTAGCCTGCCACTCCAAAGTTTCTGTACCCTCACATGTGCCCTAAGCCTTGCCGTACCCTAACACTAACCCTAACCCAGAACGGAAACCCACCACCAGCCCTACACCTTACCCTACGTCGAAGAATACTCCTGGCCCGTACGCTGGCACTGACATGTTCGTCATCACGTAGGCTGACCGTCCCATTTTTCCCTACCCTCACCTGTGCCCTAAGCCTTGCCATACCCTAACCCTAACCATAGCCCAGAACGGAAACCCACCACCAGCCCTACCCCTTAACCTAAGCCGTTGCCTACTCCTGGCCTGTATGCTGGCACTGACCCGTGCGTCACCACGTAGCCTGCCTCTCCCACGTTTCACTACCCTCACCTGTGCCCTAAGCCTTGCCATTCCCTAAACCTAACCCTAGACCGAAAAGGAAACCCACTACCAGCCCTACTCCTTACCCCACGCCGTTGCCTACTCCTGGCCTGTATGCTGGCACTGACCAATGCGTCAGCAAATAGCCTGACCCTCCCACGTTTCTGTACCCTCACCTGTGCCCTAAGGCTTGTCGTTCTCTAACACTAACCCTAGCCCAGAACGGAAACACACCACCAGCCCTAAACGTTACCCGACGCCGTACCCTACTTCTGGCCCGTACGCTGGCACTGACCCGTGCGTCAGCATGTAGCCTGACCCTCCCACGTTTCCGTACCCTCACCTATGCCCTAAGACTTGCCGTTCACTAACCCTAACCCTAGCCCGGAACGGAAACCCACCACCAGCCCTACACCTTACCCTACTCTGTACCCTAATCCTGGCCCGTACGCTGGCAGTAACCCGTGCGTCAGTACGTAGGCTGACCCTCCCACGTTTCCGTACCCTCACCTGTTCCCTAAGCCTTGCCGTTCCCTAACCCTAACCCTAGCCCGGAACGGAAACCCACCACCAGCCCTACACCTTACCCTGTGCCGTACCCTACTCCTGGCCCGTACGATGGCACTGAGCCGTGCGTCAGCACGTAGCCTGACCCTTCCATGTTTCCGTACACTCACCTGTTCGCTAAGCCTTGCCATTCCCTAACCCTAACCCTAGCCCGGAACGGAAACCCACCACCAGCCCTACACCTTACCCTGTGCCGTACCCTACTCCTGGCCCGTACGATGGCACTGAGCCGTGCGTCAGCACGTAGCCTGACCCTTCCATGTTTCCGTGCACTCACCTGTTCGCTAAGCCTTGCCGTTCCCTACCCCTAACCCTAGCCCGGAATGGAAACCCACCACCAGCCCTACACCATACCCTACGCCATACCGTACTGCTGGCACGTACGCTACCACTGACCCGTGTGTCAGCACGTAGCCTGCCTCTGCCACGTTTCCGTACCCTCGCCTGTGCCCTAAGCCTTGCCGTTCCCTAACCCTAACTCTAGCCCGGAACGGGAACCCACCACCAGCCCTACACCTTACCCTATGCTGTAGCCTACTCCTCGCCCGTACGCTGGCACTAAGCCGTGCGTCAGCACGTAGCCTGCCTCTCCCACGTTTCCGTACCCTCAACTATGCCCTAAGCCTTACCGTTACCTAAACCTAACCCTAGCCCGGAACGGAAACCCACCACCAGTCCTACACCTTACCTTTCGTAGTACCCTACTCCTGGCATGTACGCTGGCACTGACCCGTGCGTCAGCACGTAGCCTGCCTCTCCCACGATTCCGTAACCTCACCTGTGCCCTAAGCCTTGCCGTTCGCTAACCCTAACCCTAGCCCGGAATGGAAACCCACCACCAACCCTACACCTTACCCTACGCCGTACCCTACTCCTGGCCCGTACACTGGCAGTAACCCGTGTGTAAACACGTAGCCCGCCTCTCCCACGTTTCCGTAGCCTCACCTCTGCCCTAAGCCTTGCCGTTCCCTAACCCTAACCCTAGCCTGAAACGGAAACTCACCACCAGCCCTACACCTTACCCTACGCCGTACCCTACACTTGGCCCGTACGCTGGCACTGACCCGTGCGTCAGCACGTAGCCTGCCCCTCCCACGTTTCCGTACCCACAACTGTGCCCTAAGCCATGTCATTCCCTAACCCTAACCCTAGCCCGGAACGGAAACCCACCACCACCCCTACACCTTACCCTATGCCGTAGCCTACTCCTGAACCGTACGCTGGCACGGAACCATACGTCAGCACGTAGCCTGCCTCTCCCACGTTTCCGTACCCTCACCTGTACCCTAAGCCTTGCCGTTCCCTAACCCTAACACTAGCCCCGAACAGAAACCCACCACCAGCCCTACACCTTACCCTACGCTGTACCTTACTCCTGGCCCGGACGCTGGCACTGACCCATGCCTCAGCAAGTAGCCTGACCCTCCCACGTTTCCGTACCCTCACCTGTTCCCTAAGCCTTGCCGTTCCCTAACTCTAACCCTAGCCCACAAAGGAAACCCACCACAAGCCCTAAACCTTACCCTACGCCGTTGCCTATTCCTGGCCTGTACGCTGGCACTAAACCGTGCGTCAGCACATAGCCTGACCCTACGACGTTTCCATATCCTCACCTGTGTCCTTGCCATTCCATAACCCTAACCCTAGCCCCGAATGGAAAACGACCACCAGCCCTACACCTTACACTACGCCGTACCCTACTCCTGGCCCGTACGCTGGCACGGATCCGTGCGTTGGCACGTAGCCTGACCTTCCCAGGTTTCCGTACCCTCACCTGTGCCCTATTCCTTTCCGTTCCCTAACCCTAACGCTAGCCCGGAATAGAAACCCAGCACCAGCCCTACACCTTACCCAACGCCGTACCCTACTCCTGGCCGTACGCTGGCACTGACCTGTGCGTCAGCATGTAGCCTGACCCGCCCACGTTTCCGTACCCTCACCTGTGCCGTAAGCCTTGCCGTTCCCTAACCCTAACCCTAGCCCTGAAAGGAAACCCAAAACCAGCCGTACACCTTAGACTAAGCCGTAGCCTAAACCTGGCCCGTACGCTGGCACAGACCCGTGCGTTGTCACGTACCCTGACCCTCCCACGTTTCCGTACCCTCACCTGTGCCCTAAGCCTTGCCGTTCCCTAACCCTAATCCTAGCCTTGAAAAGAAACCCACCACCAGCCCTACACCTCGCCCTACGCCGTTGCGTACAACTGGCCCGTACACTGGAACTGACCCGTGCATCAGCACGTAGCTTCCCTCTCCCACGTTTCTGTACCCTCACTTGTTGCCCTAAGCCATGCCGTTCCCTAACCCTGACCCTAGCCCGGAACGGAAACCCAGCACCAGCCGTACACCTTACACTACGCCTTACCATACTCCTGGCCCGTACGATGGCACTGAGCCGTGCGTCAGCACGTAGCCTGACCCTTCCATGTTTCCGTACACTCACCTGTTCGCTAAGCCTTGCCGTTCCCTGACCCTAACCCTAGCCCGGAAAGGAAACCCACCACCAGCCCTACACCTTACCCTACGCCATTGCCTACACCTGGCCTGTACGCTGGCACTGACCCCTGCGTCACCACATACCCTGACCCTCCCACGTTTCCGTACCCTCAACTGTTCCCTAAGCCTTGCCGTTCCCTAACCCTAACCCTAGTCCGGAACGGAAACCCACCAACAGCCCTACACCTTACCCTATGCCGTAACCTATTCCTGGCCCGTACGCTGGCACTGACCCGTGCGTCAGCACATAGCCTGACCCTCCCACGTTTCCGTACCCTCACCTGTGCGCTAAGCCTTGCCGTACCCTAACCCTAACCCTAGCCCGGAACGGAAACCCACCACCAGCCCTACACCTTACCCGACGCCGTAGCCTACTCCTGGCCCTTACGCTGGCACTGGCCCGTGCGTAAGCATGTATCCTGACCCTCCCACGTTTCCGTACCATCACCTGTGCCCTAAGCCTTGCCGTTCCCTAACCCTAACCCTAGCCCGGAACAGAAAGCCACAACCAGCCCTACACCTTACCCTAAGCCGTAGCCTAATCCTGGCCCGTACGCTGGCACTGACCCGTGCGTTGTCACGTAGCGTGACCATCCCACGTTTCCGTACCCTCACCTGTGCCCTAAGCCTTTCCGTTTCCTAACCCTAACCCTACCCCGGAGCGGAAACCCACAACCGACCCTATACCTTATCCTACGCCGTAGCCTACACCTGGCCCGTACGCTGGCACTGACCCATGCGTCAGCACGTAGCATTACACTCCCACGTATCCATACCCTCCAATGTATCCTAAGCCTTGCCGTTCCCTACACCTAGCCCTAGCCCGGAACGGAAACACACCAACAGCTCTGCACCATACCCTACGCTGTACCCTACTCCTGGCCCGTACGCAGGCACTGACCCGTGTATCAGCACGTAGCCTGCCCCTCCCACGTTTCCGAACGCTCACCTGTGCCATAAGCCTTGCCGTTCCCTAACCCTAACCGCAGCCCGGGACAGAAACCCACCACCAGCCCTACACCTTACCCTATGCCGTAGCCTACTCCTGGCCCGTACGCTGGCACTGACCCGTGCGTCAGCACGTAGCCTGCCTATCGCACGTTGCCGTTCCATCACCTGTGCCCTAAGCCTTGCCGTTCCGTAACCCTAACCCTAGCCCGGAACGGAAACCCACCACCAGCCCTACACTTTCCCCTACGCCGTAGCCTACTCCTGGCCCGTATGCTGGCACTGACACGTGCGTCACCACGTACCCTGACCCTCCCACGTTTCCATAACCTCACCTGTGCCCTAAGCCTTGCCGTTCCCTAACCCTAACCCTAGCCCGGAACAGGAACCCACCACTAGCCCTACACCTTACCCTACACCGTACCCTGCTCCTGGCCCATACGCTGGCACTGACCCGTGCGGCAGCACGTAGCCTGTCTCTCCAACGTTTCCGTACCCTCACCGGTGCCCTAAGCCTTGCCATTCCCTAACCCTAACCCTAGCCCGGAACGGAAACTCACCAGCATCCCTACACCTTAACCTACGCTGTACCCTTCTCCTGGCCGGTACGCTGGCACTGACCCGTGCGTCAGCCTGTAGCCTGACCCTCCCACGTTTCCGTACCCTCAACTATGCCCTAAGCCTTGCCGTTACCTAAACCTAACCCTAGACCGGAACGGAAACCCACCACCAGCCCTCCACCTTACCCTACACCGTACCCTGCTCCTGGCCCATACGCTGGCACTGACCCGTGCGGCAGCACATAGCCAGCCTCTCCCACGTTTCCGTACTCTCACCTGTGCCCTAAGACTTGCCGTTCCCTAACCCTAACCCTAGCCCGGAACGGAAAACCACCACCAGCCCTACACCTTACCCTACGCCGTACCCTACTCATGGCCCGTACGCTGGCACTGACCCGTGCGTCAGCATGTAGCCTGACCCGCCCACGTTTCCGTACCCTCACCTGTGCCGTAAGCCTTGCCGTTCCCTAACCCTAACCCTAGCCCTGAAAGGAAACCCACAACCAGCCGTACACCTTAGACTAAGCCGTAGCCTAATCCTGGCCCGTACGCTGGCACAGACCCGTGCGTTGTCACGTAGCCTGACCCTCCCACGTTTCCGTACCCTCACCTGTGCCCTAAGCCTTGCCGTTCCCTAACCCTAATCCTAGCCTTGAAAAGAAACCCACCACCAGCCCTACACCTCGCCCTACGCCGTTGCGTACAACTGGCCCGTACACTGGAACTGACCCATGCATCAGCACGTAGCTTCCCTCTCCCACGTTTCCGTACCCTCACCTGTGCCCTAAGCCTTGCCATTCCCTAACCCTAACCCTAGCCCGGATCGGAAACTCACCACCAGCCCTAAACGTTACCCAACGCCGTACCCTACTCCTGGCCCGTACGCCGGCACTGACCCGTGCGTCAGCATGTATCCTGAACCTCCCATGTTTCCGTACCCTCAACTGTGCCCTAAGCCTTGCCATTCCCTAACCCTAACCCTAGCCCAGAACGGAAACCCACCACCAGCCCTACACCTTACCCTACGCCGTACCCTACTCCTGGCCCGTACGCTGGCACTGACCCATGCGTCAGCATGTAGCCTGCCACTCCAAAGTTTCCGTACCCTCACATGTGCCCTAAGCCTTGCCGTTCCCTAACCCTAACCCTAGCCCAGAACGGAAACCCACCACCAGCCCTACACCTTACCCTACGTCGAAGATTAATCCTGGCCCGTACGCTGGCACTGACATGTTCGTCATCACGTAGGCTGACCGTCCCATTTTTCCCTACCCTCACCTGTGCCCTAAGCCTTGCCATACCCTAACCCTAACCATAGCCCAGAACGGAAACCCACCACCAGCCCTACCCCTTAACCTAAGCCGTTGCCTACTCCTGGCCTGTATGCTGGCACTGACCCGTGCGTCACCACGTAGCCTGCCTCTCCCACGTTTCACTACCCTCACCTGTGCCCTAAGCCTTGCCATTACCTAACCCTAACCCTAGCCCGAAAAGGAAACCCACTACCAGCCCTACTCCTTACCCCACGCCGTTGCCTACTCCTGGCCTGTATGCTGGCACTGACCAATGCGTCAGCAAATAGCCTGACCCTCCCACGTTTCCGTACCCTCACCTGTGCCCTAAGGCTTGTCGTTCTCTAACACTAACCCTAGCCCGGAACGGAAACACACCACCAGCCCTACACCTTACCCTACTCCGTACCCTAATCCGGGCCCGTACGCTGGCAGTGACCCGTGCGTCAGTACGTAGGCTGACCCTCCCACGTTTCCGTACCCTCACCTGTTCCCTAAGCCTTGCCGTTCCCTAACCCTAACCCTAGCCCGGAACGGAAACCAACCACCGGGCATACGCCTTACCCTACGCCGTAGCCTGCACCTGGCCCGTACGCTGGCACGGACCCATGCGTCAGCACGTAGCATGACCCTCCCACGTTTCCGTAACGTCACCTGTGCCCAAAGTCTTCGTTCCCTAACCCTAATCCTAGCCTGGAACGGAAACCCACCACCAGCCCTACACCTTACCCTACGCCGTACCCTACTCCTGGCCAGTACGCGGCACTGACCCGTGCGTCAGTACGTAGCCTGCCTCTCCCACGTTTCCGTACCCTCACATGTGCCCTAAGCCTTGCCGTTCCCTAACCCTAACACTAACCAGGAAGGGAAACCCACCACCAGCCCTACACCTTACCCTACGCCGTACCTTACTCCTGGCCCGGACGCTCTCACTGACCCATGCCTCAGCATGTAGCCTGACCCTCCCACGTTTCCGTACCCTCACCTGTTCCCTAAGCCTTGCCGTTCCCTAACCCTAACACTAGCCAGGAAGGGAAACCCACCACCAGCCCTACACCTTACCCTACGCCGTACCTTACTCCTGGCCCAGACGATGGCACTGACCCATGCCTCAGCATGTAGCCTGACCCTCCCACGTTCCCGTACTCTCACCTGTGCCCTAAGCCTTGCCGTTCCCTAACCCTAACCCTAGCCCGGAACGGAAACCCACCACCAGCCCTACACCTTACCCTAAGCCGTACCCTACTCCTGGCCCGTACGCTGGCACTGACTCGTGCGTCAGCATTTAGCCTGACCCTCCCACGTTTCTGTACCCTCACTTGTGCCCTAAGCCATG
Organism: Mesoplodon bidens; assembly: GCF_964165515.1. NCBI lineage: Eukaryota > Metazoa > Chordata > Mammalia > Artiodactyla > Ziphiidae > Mesoplodon > Mesoplodon bidens. The sequence continues at coordinate 509,310 of NC_138177.1, forward strand.
CCGTTCCCTAACCCTGACCCTAGCCCGGAACGGAAACCCAGCACCAGCCGTACACCTTACACTACGCCTTACCATACTCCTGGCCCGTACGCTGGCACTGACCCGTGCGTCAGCACATAGCCTGACCCTCCCACGTTTCCGTACCCTCACCTGTGCGCTAAGCCTTGCCGTACCCTAACCCTAACCCTAGCCCGGAACGGAAACCCACCACCAGCCCTACACCTTACCCTGTGCCGTACCCTACTCCTGGCCCGTACGATGGCACTGAGACGTGCGTCAGCATGTATCCTGAACCTCCCATGTTTCCGTACCCTCAACTGTGCCCTAAGCCTTGCCGTTCCCTAACCCTAACCCTAGCCCAGAACGGAAACCCACCACCAGCCCTACACCTTACCCTACGCCGTACCCTACTCCTGGCCCGTACGCTGGCACTGACACGTGCGTCAGCATGTAGCCTGCCACTCCAAAGTTTCCGTACCCTCACATGTGCCCTAAGCCTTGCCGTTCCCTAACCCTAACCCTAGCCCAGAACGGAAACCCACCACCAGCCCTACACCTTACCCTACGTCGAAGAATACTCCTGGCCCGTACGCTGGCACTGACATGTTCGTCATCACGTAGGCTGACCGTCCCATTTTTCCCTACCCTCACCTGTGCCCTAAGCCTTGCCATACCCTAACCCTATCCATAGCCCAGAACGGAAACCCACCACCAGCCCTACCCCTTAACCTAAGCCGTTGCCTACTCCTGGCCTGTATGCTGGCACTGACCCGTGCATCACCACGTAGCCTGCCTCTCCCACGTTTCACTACCCTCACCTGTGCCCTAAGCCTTGCCATTCCCTAAACCTAACCCTAGCCCGAAAAGGAAACCCACTACCAGCCCTACTCCTTACCCCACGCCGTTGCCTACTCCTGGCCTGTATGCTGGCACTGACCAATGCGTCAGCAAATAGCCTGACCCTCCCACGTTTCTGTACCCTCACCTGTGCCCTAAGGCTTGTCGTTCTCTATCACTAACCCTAGCCCGGAACGGAAACACACCACCAGCCCTAAACGTTACCCGACGCCGTACCCTACTTCTGGCCCGTACGCTGGCACTGACCCGTGCGTCAGCATGTAGCCTGAACCTCCCACGTTTCCGTACCCTCACCTATGCCCTAAGACTTGCCGTTCACTAACCCTAACACTAGCCCGGAACGGAAACCCACCACCAGCCCTACACCTTACCCTACTCCGTACCCTAATCCTGGCCCGTACGCTGCTAGTGACCCGTGCGTCAGTACGTAGGCTGACCCTCCCACGTTTCCGTACCCTCACCTGTTCCCTAAGCCTTGCCGTTCCCTAACCCTAAACCTAGCCCGGAACGGAAACCCACTACCAGCCCTACACCTTACCCTACGCCGTAGCCTACTCCTGGCCCGTATGATGGCACTGACACGTGCGTCAGCACGTACCCTGACCCTCCCACGTTTCCATAACCTCACCTGTGCCCTAAGCCTTGCCGTTCCCTAACCCTAACCCTAGCCCGGAACAGAAACCCACCACTAGCCCTACACCTTACCCTACACCGTACCCTACTTCTGGCCCGTACGCTGGCACTGACACGTGCGTCAGCACGTAGCCTGCCTCTCCAACGTTTCCGTACCCACACCGGTGCCCTAAGCGTTGCCATTCCCTAACCCTAACCCTAGTCCTGAAAGGAAACTCACCACCATCCCTACACCTTAACTTACGCTCTACCCTTCTCCTGGCGGGTACGCTGGCACTGACCCGTGCGTCAGCATGTAGCCTGACCCTCCCACGTTTCCGTACCCTCAACTATGCCCTAAGCCTTACCGTTACCTAAACCTAACCCTAGCCCGGAACAGAAACCCACCACAGCCCTCCACCTTACCCTACACCGTACCCTGCTCCTGGCCCATACGCTGGCACTGACCCGTGCGGCAGCACGTAGCCTGCCTCTCCCACGTTTCCGTACCCTCGCCTGTGCCCTAAGCCTTGCCGTTCCCTAACCCTAACTCTAACCCGGAACGGAAACCCACCACCATCCCTACACCTTACCCTATGCCGTAGCCTACTCCTGGCCCATACGCTGGCACTAACCCGTGCGTCAGCACGTAGCCTGCCTCTCCCACGTCTCCGTACCCTCGCCTGTGCCCTTAGCCTTGCCGTTCCCTAAACCTAACCCTAGCCCAGAACGGAAACCCACCACCAGCCCTACACCTTACCCTACGCTCTAACCTTCTCCTGGGCCATACACTGGCACTGACCCGTGTGTCAGCATGTAGCCTGACCGTCCCACGTTTCCATAACCTCAACTGTGCCCTAAACCTTGCTGTTCCCTAAACCTAACCCTAGACCGGAACGGTAACCCACCACCAGCCCTCCACCTTACCATACACCGTACCCTGCTCCTGGCCCATACGCTGGCACTGACCCGTGCGTCAGCACGTAGCCTGCCTCTCCCACGTTTCCGTACCCTCACCTGTGCCATAAGCTTTGCCGTTCGCTAACCCTAACCCTAGCCCGGAATGGAAACCCACCACCAACCCTACACCTTACCCTACGCCGTACCCTACTCGTGGCCCGTACACTGGCAGTAACCCGTATGTAAACACGTAGCCCGCCTCTCCCACGTATCCGTAGCCTCACCTGTGCCCTAAGCCTTGCCGTTCCCTAACCCTAACCCTAGCCCAGATCGGAAACCCACCACCAGCACTAAACCTTACCCAACGCCGTACCCTACTCCTGGCCCGTACGCTGGCACTGACCCGTGCGTCAGCACGTAGCCTGCCCCTCCCACGTTTCCGTACCCACAACTGTGCCCTAAGCTTTGTCATTCCCTAACCCTAACCCTAGCCCGGAACGGAAACCCACCACCACCCCTACACCTTACCCTATGCCGTAGCCTACTCCTGAACCGTACGCTGGCACGGAACCATGCGTCAGCACGTAGCCTGCCTCTCCCACGTTTCCGTACCCTCACCTGTGCCCTAAGACTTGCCGTAATCTAACGCTAACCCTAGCCCGGAACAGAAACCCACCACCAGCCCTACACCTTACCCTACACCGTAGCCTTCTCCTGGCCAGTACGCTGGCACTGACCCTTGTGTCAGCACGTAGCCTGACCCTCCCACGTTTCCATACCCTCACCAGTTCCCTAAGCATTGCCGTTCCCTAACCCTAACCCTACCCCGGAACGGAAACCCACCACCAGCCCTATACCTTACCCGACGCCGTACCCTACTCCTGGCCCGTACGCTGGCACGGACCAGTGCGTCAGCACGTAGCCTGCCTCTCCCACGTTTCCGTACCCTCACCTGTACCCTAAGCATTGCCGTTCCCTAACCCTAACCATAGCCCGGAACGGAAAACCACCACCAGCCCTACACCTTACCCTATGCCGTACCGTACTCCTGGCCCGTACGCTGGCACTGACCCGTGCGTAAGCATGTAGCCTGACCCTCCCACGTTTCAGTACCCTCACCTGTGCCCTAAGCCTTGCCGTTCCCTAACACTAACCCTAGACCGGAACGGAAACCCACCACCGGGCATACGCCTTACCCTAGGCCGTAGCCTGCACCTGGCCCGTACGCTGGCATTGACCTTTGCGTCAGCACGTAGCAGGACCCTCCCACGTTTCCGTAACCTCACCTGTGCCCTAAGTCTTTCGTTACCTAACCCTAAAACTAGCCCGGAACGAAAACCCACCACCAGCCCTATACCTTACCCGACGCCGTACCCTACTCCTGGCCCGTACGCTGGCACGGACCCGTGCGTCAGCATGTAGCCTGCCTCTCCCACGTTTCCATACCCTCACCTGTACCCTAAGCCTTGCCGTTCCCTAACCCTAACACTAGCCCCGAACAGAAACCCACCACCAGCCCTACACCTTACCCTACGCCGTACCCTACTCCTGGCCCGGACGCTGGCACGGACCCGTGCGTCAGCACGTAGCCTGCCTCTCCCACGTTTCCATACCCTCACCTGTACCCTAAGCCTTGCCGTTCCCTAACCCTAACACTAGCCCCGAACAGAAACCCACCACCAGCCCTACACCTTACCCTACGCCGTACCCTACTCTTTGCCCGGACGCTGGCACGGACCCGTGCGTCAGCACGTAGCCTGCCTCTCCCACGTTTCCATACACTCACCTGTACCCTAAGCCTTGCCGTTCCCTAACCCTAACCCTAGCCCGGAACGGAAACCCACCACCACCCTACACCTTACCCTACACCGTAACCTACTCCTGGCCCATACACTGGCACTGACCCGTGCGTCAGCACGTAGTCTGACCCGCCCACGTTTCCGTACCCTCACCTATGCCCTAAGCCTTGCCGTTCCCTAACCCTAACCCTAGCCCGGAACAGAAACCCACCACCAGCCCTACACCTTACCCTACGCCGTATCCTACTCCAGGCTCGTATGCAGGCACTGACCCGTGCGTCAGCACGTAGCCTGCCTCTCCCACGTTTCCGTACCCTCACCTGTGCCCTAAGCCTTGCCGTTGCCTAACCCTAACCCTAGCCCGGAACGCAAAGCCACCAACAGCCCTACACCTTACCCTACGCCGTACCCGACTCCTGGCCCGTACGCTGGCACTGACCTGTGCGTCAGCACATAGCCTGACCCTCCCACGTTTCCGTACCCTCACCTGTGCCCTCTGCCTTGCCGTTCCCTAACCCTAACCCTAGCCCGGAATGGAAACCCACCACCAGCCCTACACCTTACCCTACGCCGTACCCGACACCTGGCCCGTACGCTGGCACTAACCCGTGCGTCAGCACGTAGCCTGCCTCTCCCACGTCTCCATACCCTCGCCTGTTCCCTAAGCCTTGCGGTTCCCTAAACGTAACCCTAGCCCGGAATGGAAACCCACCACCAGCCCTACACCTTAAACTGCGCCGTACCCTACTTCTGGCCCGTACACTGGCACTGACACGTGCGTCAGCACGTAGCCTGCCTCTCCAACGTTTCCGTACCCACACCGGTGCCCTAAGCGTTGCCATTCCCTAACCCTAACCCTAGCCCGGAATGGAAACCCACCACCAACCCTACACCTTACCCTACGCCGTACCCTACTCGTGGCCCGTACACTGGCAGTAACCCGTATGTAAACACGTAGCCCGCCTCTCCCACGTATCCGTAGCCTCACCTGTGCCCTAAGCCTTGCCGTTCCCTAACCCTAACCCTAGCCCAGATCGGAAACCCACCACCAGCACTAAACCTTACCCAACGCCGTACCCTACTCCTGGCCCGTACGCTGGCACTGACCCGTGCGTCAGCACGTAGCCTGCCCCTCCCACGTTTCCGTACCCACAACTGTGCCCTAAGCTATGTCATTCCCTAACCCTAACCCTAGCCCGGAACGGAAACCCACCACCACCCCTACACCTTACCCTATGCCGTAGCCTACTCCTGAACCGTACGCTGGCACGGAACCATGCGTCAGCACGTAGCCTGCCTCTCCCACGTTTCCGTACCCTCACCTGTGCCCAAAGACTTGCCGTAATCTAACGCTAACCCTAGCCCGGAACAGAAACCCACCACCAGCCCTACACCTTACCCTACACCGTAGCCTTCTCCTGGCCAGTACGCTGGCACTGACCCTTGTGTCAGCACGTAGCCTGACCCTCCCACGTTTCCATACCCTCACCAGTTCCCTAAGCATTGCCGTTCCCTAACCCTAACCCTAGCCCGGAACGGAAACCCACCACCAGCCCTATACCTTACCCGACGCCGTACCCTACTCCTGGCCCGTACGCTGGCACGGACCAGTGCGTCAGCACGTAGCCTGCCTCTCCCACCTTTCCGTACCCTCACCTGTACCCTAAGCATTGCCGTTCCCTAACCCTAACCATAGCCCGGAACGGAAAACCACCACCAGCCCTACACCTTACCCTATGCCGTACCGTACTCCTGGCCCGTACGCTGGCACTGACCCGTGCGTAAGCATGTAGCCTGACCCTCCCACGTTTCAGTACCCTCACCTGTGCCCTAAGCCTTGCCGTTCCCTAACACTAACCCTAGACCGGAACGGAAACCCACCACCGGGCATACGCCTTACCCTAGGCCGTAGCCTGCACCTGGCCCGTACGCTGGCATTGACCTTTGCGTCAGCACGTAGCAGGACCCTCCCACGTTTCCGTAACCTCACCTGTGCCCTAAGTCTTTCGTTACCTAACCCTAAAACTAGCCCGGAACGAAAACCCACCACCAGCCCTATACCTTACCCGACGCCGTACCCTACTCCTGGCCCGTACGCTGGCACGGACCCGTGCGTCAGCATGTAGCCTGCCTCTCCCACGTTTCCATACCCTCACCTGTACCCTAAGCCTTGCCGTTCACTAACCCTAACACTAGCCCCGAACAGAAACCCACCACCAGCCCTACACCTTACCCTACGCCGTACCCTACTCCTGGCCCGGACGCTGGCACGGACCCGTGCGTCAGCACGTAGCCTGCCTCTCCCACGTTTCCATACCCTCACCTGTACCCTAAGCCTTGCTGTTCCCTAACCCTAACACTAGCCCCGAACAGAAACCCACCACCAGCCCTACACCTTACCCTACGCCGTACCCTACTCTTTGCCCGGACGCTGGCACGGACCCGTGCGTCAGCACGTAGCCTGCCTCTCCCACGTTTCCATACACTCACCTGTACCCTAAGCCTTGCCGTTCCCTAACCCTAACCCTAGCCCGGAACGGAAACCCACCACCACCCTACACCTTACCCTACACCGTAACCTACTCCTGGCCCATACACTGGCACTGACCCGTGCGTCAGCACGTAGTCTGACCCGCCCACGTTTCCGTACCCTCACCTATGCCCTAAGCCTTGCCGTTCCCTAACCCTAACCCTAGCCCGGAACAGAAACCCACCACCAGCCCTACACCTTACCCTACGCCGTATCCTACTCCAGGCTCGTATGCAGGCACTGACCCGTGCGTCAGCACGTAGCCTGCCTCTCCCACGTTTCCGTACCCTCACCTGTGCCCTAAGCCTTGCCGTTGCCTAACCCTAACCCTAGCCCGGAACGCAAAGCCACCAACAGCCCTACACCTTACCCTACGCGGTACCCGACTCCTGGCCCGTACGCTGGCACTGACCTGTGCGTTAGCACGTAGCCTGACCCTCCCACGTTTCCGTACCCTCACCTGTGCCCTATGCCTTGCCATTCCCTAACCGTAACCCTAGCCCGGAGCGGAAACCCACCACCAGCCCTACACCTTACCCGACACCGTAGCCTACTCCTGGCCAGTACGCTGGCACTCACCCTTGCGTCAGCACGTAGCCTCACCCTCCCACGTTTCCATACCCTCACCTGTTCCCTAAGCATTGCCGTTCCCTAACCCTAACCCTAGCCCGAAACGGAAAACCACCACCAGCCCTACACCTTACCCTACGCCATACCGTACTCCTGGCCCGTACGCTGGCACTGACCTGCGCTTAAGCACGTAGCCTGACCCTCCCACGTTTCCGTACCCTCACCTGTGCCCTAAGCCTCGCCGTTCCCTAACACTAACCCTAGCCCGGAACGGAAACCCACCACCGGGCATACGCCTTACCCTACGCCGTAGCCTGCACCTGGCCCGTACGCTGGCACGGACCCATGCGTCAGCACGTAGCATGACCCTCCCACGTTTCCGTAACGTCACCTGTGCCCTAAGTCTTCCGTTCCCTAACCCTAAGCCTAACCCGGAACGGAAACCCACCACCAGCCCTACACCTTACCCTACGCCGTACCCTACTCCTGGCCAGTACGCGGCACTGACCCGTGCGTCAGTACGTAGCCTGCCTCTCCCACGTTTCCGTACCCTCACATGTGCCCTAAGCCTTGCCGTTCCCTAACCCTAACACTAACCAGGAAGGGAAACCCACCACCAGCCCTACACCTTACCCTACGCCGTACCTTACTCCTGGCCCGTACGCTGGCACGGATCCGTGCGTTGGCACGTAGCCTAACCTTCCCAGGTTTCCGTACCCTCACCTGTGCCCTATTCCTTTCCGTTCCCTAACCCTAACGCTAGCCCGGAATAGAAACCCAGCACCAGCCCTACACCTTACCCAACGCCGTACCCTACTCCTGGCCGTACGCTGGCACTGACCCGTGCGTCACCACGTAGCCTGCCACTCCCACGTTTCCGTACCCTCACCTGTGCCCTAAGCCTTGCCGTTCCCTAAGCCTAACCCTAGCCCGGAACAGAAACCCAGAACCAGCCCTACACCTTACCCTACGCCGTACCCTGCTCCTGGCCCGTACGCTGGCACTGACCCGTGCGGCATCACGTAGCCTGCCTCTCCCACGTTTCCGTACCGTCACCTGTGCCCTAAGACTTGCCGTTCCCTAACCCTAACCCTAGCCCGGAACGGAAAACCACCACCAGCCCTACACATTACCCTACGCCGTAACCTACTCCTGGCCCGTACGCTGGCACTGACACGTGCGTCAGCACATAGCCTGCCCCTCCCACGTTTCCATACCCTCACCTGTGCCCTAAGCCTTGTCATTCCCTAAACTTAACCCTAGCCCGGAACAGAAACCCAACACCACCCCTACACCTGACCCTATGCCGTAGCCTAATCCTGACCCATACGCTGGCACTGACCCGTGCGTCAGCACGTAGCCTGCCACTCCAAAGTTTCCGTACCCTCACATGTGCCCTAAGCCTTGCCGTTCCCTAACCCTAACCCTAGCCCAGAAAGGAAACCCACCACGAGCCCTACACCTTACCCTACGTTGAAGCCTACTCCTGGCCCGTACGCTGGCACTGACTTGTTCGTCATCACGTAGGCTGACCCTCCCACGTTTCTGTACCCTCACCTGTGCCCTAAGCCTTGCCGTTCCCTAAGCATAACCGTACCCGGGAACAGAAACCCACCAACAGCCCTACACCTTACCCTACGCTGTAGCCTAATCCTAACCCGTACGCTGGCACTGACCCGTGCGTCAGAACGTAGCCTGACCCTCCCACGTTTCAGTACACTCACCTGTTCCCTAAGCCTTACTGTTCCCTAACCCTAATCCTAGCCCGAAAAGGAAACCCACCACCAGCCCTACACATTACCCAATGCCGTTGCCTACTCCTGGCCTGTATGCAGGCACTGACCCATGCGTCAGCAAATAGCCTGACCCTCCCACGTTTCCGTACCCTCACCTGTGCCCAAAGGCTTGTCGTTCTCTAACACTAACCCAAGCCCGGATCGGAAACACACCACCAGCCCTAAACGTTACCCGACGCCGTACCCTACTTCTGGCCCTTACGCTGGCACTGACCCGTGCGTAAGCATGTAGCCTGACCCTCCCACGTTTCCGTACCCTCACCTATGCCCTACAACTTGCCGTTCCCTAACCCTCACCCTAGCCCGGAACGGAAACCCACCACCAGCCCTACACCTTACCCTACGCCGTACCCTAATCCTGGCCCGTACGCTGGCAGTGACCCGTGCGTCAGCACGTAGGCAGACCCTCCCACGTTTCCGTACCCTCACCTGTTCCGTAGGCCTTGCCATTCCCTAACCCTAACCCTAGCACGGAACGGAAACCCACCACCAGCCCTACACCTTACCCTATGCCCTGGCCTACTACTGACCCGTACACTGGCACTGACCCATGCGTCAGCATGTAGCCTGACCCTCCCACGTTTCCGTACCCTCACCTGTGCCCTAAGCCTTGCTTTTCCCTACTAACCCTAGCCCGGAACAGAAAACCACCATTACCCCTACACCTTACCCTACGCCGTACCCTACTCCAGGCCCGTACGCTGACACTGACCCGTGAGTCAGCACATAGCCTGCCTCTACCACGTTTCCGTACCCTCACATGTGCCCTAAACCTTGCCGTTCCCTAACCCTAACCCTAGCCCGGAACGGAAATCCACCACAAGCCCTATACCTTAACCTAAGCCGTTGCCATCTCCTGGCCTGTATGCTGGCACTGACCCGTGCGTCACCACGTAGCCTGCCCCTCCCACGTTTCCATACCCTCACCTGTGCCCTAAGCCTTGCCGTTCCCTAACCCTAACCCTAGCCCGGAACGGAAAACCACCACCAGCCCTACACCTTACACTACGCCGTACCCTACTCCTGGCCCATACACTAGCACTGACCCGTGCGTCAGCACGTAGTCTGATCCTCCCACGTTTCCGTACCCTCACCTATGCCCTAAGCCTTGCCGTTCCCTAACCCTAACCCTAGCCCGGAACAGAAACCCACCACCAGCCCTACACCTTACCCTACGCCGTATCCTACTCTAGGCCCGTATGCTGGCACTGACCCGTGCGTCAGCACGTAGCCTGCCTCTCCCACGTTTCCGTACCCTCACCTGTGCCCTAAGCCATGCCATTGCCTAACCCTAACCCTAGCCCGGAACGCAAAGCCACCAACAGCCCTACACCTTACCCTACGCCGTACCCGACTCCTGGCCCGTATGCTGGCACTGACTTGTGCGTCAGCACGTAGCCTGACCCTCCCACGTTTCCGTACCCTCACCTGTGCCCTATGCTTTGCCGTTCCCTAACCCTAACCCTAGCCCGGAACGGAAACCCACCACCAGCCCTACACCTTACCCTACACCGTAGCCTACTCCTGGCCAGTACGCTGGCACTGACCCTTGCGTCAGCATGTAGCCTGCCACTCCAAAGTTTCCGTACCCTCACATGTGCCCCAAGCCTTGCCGTTCCCTAACCCTAACCCTAGCCCAGAACGGAAACCCACCACCAGCCCTACACCTTACCCTACGTTGAAGCCTACTCCTGGCCCGTACGCTGGCACTAACTTGTTCGTCATCACGTAGGCTGACCCTCCCACGTTTCTGTACCCTCACCTGTGCCCTAAGCCTTGCCGTTCCCTAAGCATAACCGTACCCGGGAACAGAAACCCACCAACAGCCCTATACCTTACCCTACGCCGTAGCCTACTCCTAGCCCGTACGCTGGCACTGAACCGTGCGTCAGAACGTAGCCTGACCCTCCCACGTTTCTGTACCCTCACCTGTTCCCTAAGCCTTACTGTTCCCTAACCCTAACCATAGCCCGGAACGGAAACCCACCACCAACCTACACCTTACCCTACGCCGTAGCCTACTCCTGGCCCGTATGCTGGCACTGACCCGTGCGTCAGCACGTAGCCTGACCCTCCCACGTTTCCGTACCCTCAAATGTTCCCTAAGCCTTGACGTTCCCTAACCCTAACCCTAGCCCGGAGCGGAAACCCAGCACCAGCCCTACACCTTACCCTATGCCGTACCCTGCTCCTGGCCCATACGCTGGCACTGACCCGTGCGTCAGCACGTAGCCTGACCCTCCCACGTTTCCGTACCCTCACCTGTGCCCTAAGCCTTGCCGTTGCCGAACCCTAACCCTAGCCCGGAACGCAAAGCCACCAACAGCCCTACACCTTACCCTACGCCGTACCCGACTCCTGGCCCGTACGCTGGCACTGACCTGTGCGTTAGCACGTAGCCTGACCCTCCCACGTTTCCGTACCCTCACCTGTTCCCTAAGAATTGCCGTTCCCTAACCCTAACCCTAGCCCGAAACGGAAAACCACCACCAGCCCTACACCTTACCCTACGCCGTACCGTACTCCTGGCCCGTACGCTGGCACTGACCTGTGCTTAAGCATGTAGCCTGACCCTCCCACGTTTCCGTACCCTCACCTGTGCCCTAAGCCTTGCCGTTCCCTAACACTAACCCTAGCCCGGAACGGAAACCCACCACCGGGCATACGCCTTACCCTACGCCGTAGCCTGCACCTGGCCTGTACGCTGGCACGGAACCATGCGTCAGCACGTAGCATGACCCTCCCACGTTTCCGTAACGTCACCAGTGCCCTAAGTCTTCCGTTCCCTAACCCTAACCCTAGCCCGGAACGGAAACGCACCACCAGCCCTACACCTTACCCGACGCCGTACCCTAATCCTGGCCCGTACGCTGGCATTAATCCGTGCGTCAGCACGTAACCTGCCTCTCCGCCGTTTCCGTACCCTCACCTGTACCCTAAGCCTTGCCGTTCCCTAACCCTAACACTAGCCAGGAAGGGAAACCCACCACCAGCCCTACACCTAACCCTATGCCGTACCTTACACCTGGCCCGGACGCAGGCACTGACCCATGCCTCAGCATGTAGCCTGACCCTCCCACGTTTCCGTACCCTCACCTGTTCCCTAAGCCTTGCCTTTCCCTAACCCTAACACTACCCAGGAAGGGAAACCCACCACCAGCCCTACACCTTACCCTACGCCGTAACCTACTCCTGGCCCGTACGCTGGCACTGACCCGTGCGTCAGCACATAGCCTGACCCTCCCACGTTTCCGTACCCTCACCTGTGCGCAAAGCCTTGCCGTACCCTAACCCTAACCCTAGCCCAGAACGGAAAACCGCCACCAGCCCTACACCTTACCCTGTGCCGTACCCTACTCCTGGCCCGTACGATGGCACTGAGCCGTGCGTCAGCACGTAGCCTGACCCTTCCATGTTTCCGTACACTCACCTGTTCGCTAAGCCTTGCCGTTCCCTAACCCTAACCCTAGCCCGGAAAGGAAACCCACCACCAGCCCTACACCTTACCCTACGCCATTGCCTACACCTGGCCTGTACGCTGGCACTGACCCCTGCGTCACCACATACCCTGACCCTCCCACGTTTCCGTACCCTCAACTGTTCCCTAAGCCTTGCCGATCCCTAACCCTAACCCTAGTCCGGAACGGAAACCCACCAACAGCCCTACACCTTACCCTACGCCGTAACCTATTCTTGGCCCGTACGCTGGCACTGACCCGTGCGTCAGCATGTAGCCTGACCCTCCCAAGTTTCCGTACCCTCACCTGTGCCCTAAGCCTTGCCGTTCCCTAACCCTAACCATAGCCCGGAACAGAAACCCACGACCAGCCCTACACCTTACCCTAAGCCGTAGCCTAATCCTGGCCCGTATGCTGGCACTGACCCGTGCGTTGTCACGTAGCGTGCCATCCCACACTTCCGTACCCTCACCTGTGCCCTAAGCCTTTCCGTTTCCTAACCCTAACCCTACCCCGGAACGGAAACCCACAACCGACCCTATACCTTACCCTAGGCCGTAGCCTACACCTGGCCCGTACGCTGGCAGGGACCCATGCGTCAGCACATAGCATGACACTCCCACGTATCCATACCCTCAAATGTATCCTAAGCCTTGCCGTTCCCTACCCCTAGCCCTAGCCCGGAACGGAAACACACCAACAGCTCTGCACCATACCCTACGCTGTACCCTACTCCTGGCCCGTAGGACAGGCACTGACCCATGTATCAGCACGTAGCCTGCCTCTCCCACGTTTCCGAACGCTCACCTGTGCCATAAGCCTTGCCGTTCCCTAACCCTAACCCCAGCCCGGGACGGAAACCCACCACCAGCCCTACACCTTACCCTATGCCGTAGCCTACTCCTGGCCCGTACGCTGGCACTGACCCGTGCGTCAGCACGTAGCCTGCCTATCGCACTTTTCCGTTCCATCACCTGTGCCCTAAGCCTTGCCGTTCCCTAACCCTAACCCTAGCCCAGAACGGAAACCCACCACCAGCCCTACACCTTCCCCTACGCCGTAGCCTACTCCTGGCCCGTATGCTGGCACTGACACGTGCGTCAGCATGTAGCCTGACCCTCCCACGTTTCCATAACCTCACCTGTGCCCTAAGCCTTGCCGTTCCCTAACCCTATCCCTAGCCCGGAACGGAAACCCACCACTAGCCCTACACCTTCCCCTACGCTGTAGCCTACACCTGGTCCGTCTGCTGGCACTGACCCGTGCGTCAGCACGTAGCCTGACCCTCCCACGTTTCCGTACCCTCACCTGTACCCTAAGCCTTGTCGTTCCCTACCCCTAACCCTAGCCCGGAATGGAAACCCACCACCAGCCCTACACCATACCCTACGCCATACCGTACTGCTGGCACGTACACTACCACTGACCCGTGTGTCAGCACGTAGCCTGCCTCTACCACGTTTCCGTACCCTCGCCTGTGCCCTAAGCCTTGCCGTTCCCTAACCCTAACTCTAGCCCGGAACGGGAACCCACCACCAGCCCTACACCTTACCCTATGCCGTAGCCTACTCCTCGCCCGTACGCTGGCACTAAGCCGTGCGTCAGCACGTAGCCTGCCTCTCCCACGTTTCCGTACCCTCAACTATGCCCTAAGCCTTACCATTACCTAAACCTAACCCTAGCCCGGAACGGAAACCCACCACCAGCCCTACACCTTACCTTTCGTAGTACCCTACTCCTGGCATGTACGCTGGCACTGACCCGTGCGTCAGCACGTAGCCTGCTTCTCCCACGTTTCCGTAACCTCACCTGTGCCCTAAGCCTTGCCGTTCGCTAACCCTAACCCTAGCCCGGAATGGAAACCCACCACCAACCCTACACCTTACCCTACGCCGTACCCTACTCCTGGCCCGTACACTGGCAGTAACCCGTGTGTAAACACGTAGCCCGCCTCTCCCACGTTTCCGTAGCCTCACCTCTGCCCTAAGCCTTGCCGTTCCCTAACCCTAACCCTAGCCTGAAACGGAAAACCACCACCAGCCCTACACCTTACCCTACACCGTACCCTACACTTGGCCCGTACGCTGGCACTGACCCGTGCGTCAGCACGTAGCCTGCCCCTCCCACGTTTCCGTACCCACAACTGTGCCCTAAGCCATGTCATTCCCTAACCCTAACCCTAGCCCGGAACGGAAACCCACCACCACCCCTACACCTTACCCTATGCCTACTCCTGAACCGTACGCTGGCACGGAACCATACGTCAGCACGTAGCCTGCCTCTCCCACGTTTCCGTACCCTCACCTGTACCCTAAGCCTTGCCGTTCCCTAACCCTAACACTAGCCCCGAACAGAAACCCACCACCAGCCCTACACCTTACCCTACGCTGTACCTTACTCCTGGCCCGGACGCTGGCACTGACCCATGCCTCAGCAAGTAGCCTGACCCTCCCACGTTTCCGTATCCTCACCTGTTCCCTAAGCCTTGCCGTTCCCTAACTCTAACCCTAGCCCAGAAAGGAAACCCACCACAAGCCCTAAACCTTACCCTACGCCGTTGCCTACTCCTGGCCTGTACGCTGGCACTAAACCGTGCGTCAGCACATAGCCTGAACCTACGACGTTTCCATATCCTCACCTGTGTCCTTGCCATTCCATAACCCTAACCCTAGCCCCGAATGGAAAACGACCACCAGCCCTACACCTTACACTACGCCGTACCCTACTCCTGGCCCGTATGCTGGCACGGATCCGTGCGTTGGCACGTAGCCTAACCTTCCCAGGTTTCCGTACCCTCACCTGTGCCCTATTCCTTTCCGTTCCCTAACCCTAACGCTAGCCCGGAATAGAAACCCAGCACCAGCCCTACACCTTACCCTACGCAGTACCCTGCTCCTGGCCCATACGCTGGCACTGACCCGTGCGGCATCACGTAGCCTGCCTCTCCCACGTTTCCGTACCCTCACCTGTGCCCTAAGACTTGCCGTTCCCTAACCCTAACCATAGCCCAGAACGGAAAACCACCACCAGCCCTACACATTACCCTACGCCGTACCCTACTCCTGGCCCGTACGCTGGCACTGACACGTGCGTCAGCACATAGCCTGCCCCTCCCACGTTTCCATAGCCTCACCTGTGCCCTAAGCCTTGTCATTCCCTAAACCTAACCCTAGCCCGGAACAGAAACCCAACACCACCCCTACACCTTACCCTATGCCGTAGCCAAATCCTGACCCATACGCTGGCACGGAACCATGCGTCAGCACGTAGCCTGCCTCTCACACGTTTCCGTACCCTCACCTGTGCCCTAAAACTTGCCGTACCCTAACGCTAATCCTAGCCTGGAACGGAAACCCACCACCAGCCCTACTCCTTACCCTACGCCGTACCCTATTCCTGGCCCGTACGCTGGCACTGACCCGTGCGTCAGCACGTAGCCTGCCACTCCAAAGTTTCCGTACCCTCACATGTGCCCTAAGCCTTGCCGTTCCCTAACCCTAACCCTAGCCCAGAAAGGAAACCCACCACAAGCCCTAAACCTTACCCTACGCCGTTGCCTACTCCTGGCCTGTACGCTGGCACTAAACCGTGCGTCAGCACATAGCCTGACCCTACGACGTTTCCATATCCTCACCTGTGTCCTAAGCCTTGCCATTCCATAACCCTAACCCTAGCCCCGAATGGAAAACGACCACCAGCCCTACACCTTACACTACGCCGTACCCTACTCCTGGCCCGTACGCTGGCACGGATCCGTGCGTTGGCACGTAGCCTGACCTTCCCAGGTTTCCGTACCCTCACCTGTGCCCTATTCCTTTCCGTTCCCTAACCCTAACGCTAGCCCGGAATAGAAACCCAGCACCAGCCCTACACCTTACCCAACGCCGTACCCTACTCCTGGCCGTACGCTGGCACTGACCCGTGCGTCAGCATGTAGCCTGACCCGCCCACGTTTCCGTACCCTCACCTGTGTCGTAAGCCTTGCCATTCCCTAACCCTAACCCTAGCCCTGAAAGGAAACCCAAAACCAGCCGTACACCTTAGACTAAGCCGTAGCCTAAACCTGGCCCGTACGCTGGCACAGACCCGTGCGTTGTCACGTACCCTGACCCTCCCACGTTTCCGTACCCTCACCTGTGCCCTAAGCCTTGCCGTTCCCTAACCCTAATCCTAGCCTTGAAAAGAAACCCACCACCAGCCCTACACCTCGCCCTACGCCGTTGCGTACAACTGGCCCGTACACTGGAACTGACCCGTGCATCAGCACGTAGCTTCCCTCTCCCACGTTTCTGTACCCTCACTTGTGCCCTAAGCCATGCCGTTCCCTAACCCTGACCCTAGCCCGGAACGGAAACACAGCACCAGCCGTACACCTTACACTACGCCTTACCATACTCCTGGCCCGTACGATGGCACTGAGCCGTGCGTCAGCACGTAGCCTGACCCTTCCATGTTTCCGTACACTCACCTGTTCGCTAAGCCTTGCCGTTCCCTGACCCTAACCCTAGCCCGGAAAGGAAACCCACCACCAGCCCTACACCTTACCCTACGCCATTGCCTACACCTGGCCTGTACGCTGGCACTGACCCATGCGTCACCACATACCCTGACACTCCCACGTTTCCGTACCCTCAACTGTTCCCTAAGCCTTGCCGTTCCCTAACCCTAACCCTAGTCCGGAACGGAAACCCACCAACAGCCCTACACCTTACCCTACGCCGTAACCTATTCCTGGCCCGTACGCTGGCACTGACCCGTGCATCAGCACATAGCCTGACCCTCCCACGTTTCCGTACCCTCACCTGTGCGCTAAGCCTTGCCGTACCCTAACCCTAACCCTAGCCCGGAACGGAAACCCACCACCAGCCCTACACCTTACCCGACGCCGTAGCCTACTCCTGGCCCTTACGCTGGCACTGGCCCGTGCGTAAGCATGTATCCTGACCCTCCCACGTTTCCGTACCATCACCTGTGCCCTAAGCCTTGCCGTTCCCTAACCCTAACCCTAGCCCGGAACAGAAAGCCACAACCAGCCCTACACCTTACCCTAAGCCGTAGCCTAATCCTGGCCCGTACGCTGGCACTGACCCGTGCGTTGTCACGTAGCGTGACCATCCCACGTTTCCGTACCCTCACCTGTGCCCTAAGCCTTTCCGTTTCCTAACCCTAACCCTACCCCGGAGCGGAAACCCACAACCGACCCTATACCTTATCCTACGCCGTAGCCTACACCTGGCCCGTACGCTGGCACTGACCCATGCGTCAGCACGTAGCATTACACTCCCACGTATCCATACCCTCCAATGTATCCTAAGCCTTGCCGTTCCCTACACCTAGCCCTAGCCCGGAACGGAAACACACCAACAGCTCTGCACCATACCCTACGCTGTACCCTACTCCTGGCCCGTACGCAGGCACTGACCCGTGTATCAGCACGTAGCCTGCCCCTCCCACGTTTCCGAACGCTCACCTGTGCCATAAGCCTTGCCGTTCCCTAACCCTAACCGCAGCCCGGGACAGAAACCCACCACCAGGCCTACACCTTACCCTATGCCGTAGCCTACTCCTGGCCCGTACGCTGGCACTGACCCGTGCGTCAGCACGTAGCCTGCCTATCGCACGTTGCCGTTCCATCACCTGTGCCCTAAGCCTTGCCGTTCCGTAACCCTAACCCTAGCCCGGAACGGAAACCCACCACCAGCCCTACACTTTCCCCTACGCCGTAGCCTACTCCTGGCCCGTATGCTGGCACTGACACGTGCGTCACCACGTACCCTGACCCTCCCACGTTTCCATAACCTCACCTGTGCCCTAAGCCTTGCCGTTCCCTAACCCTAACCCTAGCCCGGAACAGGAACCCACCACTAGCCCTACACCTTACCCTACACCGTACCCTGCTCCTGGCCCATACGCTGGCACTGACCCGTGCGGCAGCACGTAGCCTGTCTCTCCAACGTTTCCGTACCCTCACCGGTGCCCTAAGCCTTGCCATTCCCTAACCCTAACCCTAGCCCGGAACGGAAACTCACCAGCATCCCTACACCTTAACCTACGCTGTACCCTTCTCCTGGCCGGTACGCTGGCACTGACCCGTGCGTCAGCCTGTAGCCTGACCCTCCCACGTTTCCGTACCCTCAACTATGCCCTAAGCCTTGCCGTTACCTAAACCTAACCCTAGACCGGAACGGAAACCCACCACCAGCCCTCCACCTTACCCTACACCGTACCCTGCTGCTGGCCCATACGCTGGCACTGACCCGTGCGGCAGCACGTAGCCAGCCTCTCCCACGTTTCCGTACTCTCACCTGTGCCCTAAGACTTGCCGTTCCCTAACCCTAACCCTAGCCCGGAACGGAAAACCACCACCAGCCCTACACCTTACCCTACGCCGTACCCTACTCCTGGCCCGTACGCTGGCACTGACCCGTGCGTCAGCATGTAGCCTGACCCGCCCACGTTTCCGTACCCTCACCTGTGCCGTAAGCCTTGCCGTTCCCTAACCCTAACCCTAGCCCTGAAAGGAAACCCACAACCAGCCGTACACCTTAGACTAAGCCGTAGCCTAATCCTGGCCCGTACGCTGGCACAGACCCGTGCGTTGTCACGTAGCCTGACCCTCCCACGTTTCCGTACCCTCACCTGTGCCCTAAGCCTTGCCGTTCCCTAACCCTAATCCTAGCCTTGAAAAGAAACCCACCACCAGCCCTACACCTCGCCCTACGCCGTTGCGTACAACTGGCCCGTACACTGGAACTGACCCATGCATCAGCACGTAGCTTCCCTCTCCCACGTTTCCGTACCCTCACCTGTGCCCTAAGCCTTGCCATTCCCTAACCCTAACCCTAGCCCGGATCGGAAACTCACCACCAGCCCTAAACGTTACCCAACGCCGTACCCTACTCCTGGCCCGTACGCCGGCACTGACCCGTGCGTCAGCATGTATCCTGAACCTCCCATGTTTCCGTACCCTCAACTGTGCCCTAAGCCTTGCCATTCCCTAACCCTAACCCTAGCCCAGAACGGAAACCCACCACCAGCCCTACACCTTACCCTACGCCGTACCCTACTCCTGGCCCGTACGCTGGCACTGACCCATGCGTCAGCATGTAGCCTGCCACTCCAAAGTTTCCGTACCCTCATATGTGCCCTAAGCCTTGCCGTTCCCTAACCCTAACCCTAGCCCAGAACGGAAACCCACCACCAGCCCTACACCTTACCCTACGTCGAAGATTAATCCTGGCCCGTACGCTGACACTGACATGTTCGTCATCACGTAGGCTGACCGTCCCATTTTTCCCTACCCTCACCTGTGCCCTAAGCCTTGCCATACCCTAACCCTAACCATAGCCCAGAACGGAAACCCACCACCAGCCCTACCCCTTAACCTAAGCCGTTGCCTACTCCTGGCCTGTATGCTGGCACTGACCCGTGCGTCACCACGTAGCCTGCCTCTCCCACGTTTCACTACCCTCACCTGTGCCCTAAGCCTTGCCATTCCCTAACCCTAACCCTAGCCCGAAAAGGAAACCCACTACCAGCCCTACTCCTTACCCCACGCCGTTGCCTACTCCTGGCCTGTATGCTGGCACTGACCAATGCGTCAGCAAATAGCCTGACCCTCCCACGTTTCCGTACCCTCACCTGTGCCCTAAGGCTTGTCGTTCTCTAACACTAACCCTAGCCCGGAACGGAAACACACCACCAGCCCTACACCTTACCCTACTCCGTACCCTAATCCTGGCCCGTACGCTGGCAGTGACCCGTGCGTCAGTACGTAGGCTGACCCTCCCACGTTTCCGTACCCTCACCTGTTCCCTAAGCCTTGCCGTTCCCTAACCCTAACCCTAGCCCGGAACGGAAACCTACCACCGGGCATACGCCTTACCCTACGCCGTAGCCTGCACCTGGCCCGTACGCTGGCACGGACCCATGCGTCAGCACGTAGCATGACCCTCCCACGTTTCCGTAACGTCACCTGTGCCCAAAGTCTTCCGTTCCCTAACCCTAATCCTACCCCGGAACGGAAACCCACCACCAGCCCTACACCTTACCCTACGCCATACCCTACTCCTGGCCAGTACGCGGCACTGACCCGTGCGTCAGTACGTAGCCTGCCTCTCCCACGTTTCCGTACCCTCACATGTGCCCTAAGCCTTGCCGTTCCCTAACCCTAACACTAACCAGGAAGGGAAACCCACCACCAGCCCTACACCTTACCCTACGCCGTACCTTACTCCTGGCCCGGACGCTCTCACTGACCCATGCCTCAGCATGTAGCCTGACCCTCCCACGTTTCCGTACCCTCACCTGTTCCCTAAGCCTTGCCGTTCCCTAACCCTAACACTAGCCAGGAAGGGAAACCCACCACCAGCCCTACACCTTACCCTACGCCGTACCTTACTCCTGGCCCAGACGATGGCACTGACCCATGCCTCAGCATGTAGCCTGACCCTCCCACGTTCCCGTACTCTCACCTGTGCCCTAAGCCTTGCCGTTCCCTAACCCTAACCCTAGCCCGGAACGGAAACCCACCACCAGCCCTACACCTTACCCTAAGCCGTACCCTACTCCTGGCCCGTACGCTGGCACTGACTCGTGCGTCAGCATTTAGCCTGACCCTCCCACGTTTCTGTACCCTCACTTGTGCCCTAAGCCATGCCGTTCCCTAACCCTGACCCTAGCCCGGAACGGAAACCCAGCACCAGCCGTACACCTTACACTACGCCTTACCATACTCCTGGCCCGTACGCTGGCACTGACCCGTGCGTCAGCACATAGCCTGACCCTCCCACGTTTCCGTACCCTCACCTGTGCGCTAAGCCTTGCCGTACCCTAACCCTAACCCTAGCCCGGAACGGACACCCACCACCAGCCCTACACCTTACCCTGTGCCGTACCCTACTCCTGGCCCGTACGATGGCACTGAGCCGTGCGTCAGCACGTAGCCTGACCCTTCCATGTTTCCGTACACTCACCTGTTCGCTAAGCCTTGCCGTTCCCTGACCCTAACCCTAGCCCGGAAAGGAAACCCACCACCAGCCCTACACCTTACCCTACGCCATTGCCTACACCTGGCTGTACGCTGGCACTGACCCCTGCGTCACCACATACCCTGACCCTCCCACGTTTCCGTACCCTCCACTGTTCCCTAAGTCTTGCCGTTCCCTAACCCTAACCCTAGCCCGGAAAGGAAACCCACCACCAGCCGTACACCTTAGACTAAGCCATAGCCTAATCCTGGCCCGTACGCTGGCACAGACCCGTGCGTTGTCACGTAGCCTGACCCTCCCACGTTTCCGTACCCTCACCTGTGCCCTAAGCCTTGCCGTTCCCTAACCCTAATCCTAGCCTTGAAAAGAAACCCACCACCAGCCCTACACCTTGCCCTACGCCGTTGCGTACAACTGGCCCGTACACTGGAACTGACCCGTGCATCAGCACGTAGCTTCCCTCTCCCACGTTTCCGTACCCTCACCTGTGCCCTAAGCCTTGCCATTCCCTAACCCTAACCCTAGCCCGGATCGGAAACTCACCACCAGCCCTAAACGTTACCCAACGCCGTACCCTACTCCTGGCCCGTACGCTGGCACTGACCCGTGCGTCAGCATGTATCCTGAACCTCCCATGTTTCCGTACCCTCAACTGTGCCCTAAGCCTTGCCGTTCCCTAACCCTAACCCTAGCCCAGAACGGAAACCCACCACCAGCCCTACACCTTACCCTACGCCGTACCCTACTCCTGGCCCGTACGCTGGCACTGACCCGTGCGTCAGCATGTAGCCTGCCACTCCAAAGTTTCCGTACCCTCACATGTGCCCTAAGCCTTGCCGTTCCCTAACCCTAACCCTAGCCCAGAACGGAAACCCACCACCAGCCCTACACCTTACCCTACGTCGAAGAATACTCCTGGCCCGTACGCTGGCACTGACATGTTCGTCATCACGTAGGCTGACCGTCCCATTTTTCCCTACCCTCACCTGTGCCCTAAGCCTTGCCATACCCTAACCCTAACCATAGCCCAGAACGGAAACCCACCACCAGCCCTACCCCTTAACCTAAGCCGTTGCCTACTCCTGGCCTGTATGCTGGCACTGACCCGTGCATCACCACGTAGCCTGCCTCTCCCACGTTTCACTACCCTCACCTGTGCCCTAAGCCTTGCCATTCCCTAAACCTAACCCTAGCCCGAAAAGGAAACCCACTACCAGCCCTACTCCTTACCCCACGCCGTTGCCTACTCCTGGCCTGTATGCTGGCACTGACCAATGCGTCAGCAAATAGCCTGACCCTCCCACGTTTCTGTACCCTCACCTGTGCCCTAAGGCTTGTCGTTCTCTATCACTAACCCTAGCCTGGAACGGAAACACACCACCAGCCCTAAACGTTACCCGACGCCGTACCCTACTTCTGGCCCGTACGCTGGCACTGACCCGTGCGTCAGCATGTAGCCTGAACCTCCCACGTTTCCGTACCCTCACCTATGCCCTAAGACTTGCCGTTCACTAACCCTAACCCTAGCCCGGAACGGAAACCCACCACCAGCCCTACACCTTACCCTACTCCGTACCCTAATCCTGGCCCGTACGCTGCTAGTGACCCGTGCGTCAGTACGTAGGCTGACCCTCCCACGTTTCCGTACCCTCACCTGTTCCCTAAGCCTTGCCGTTCCCTAACCCTAAACCTAGCCCGGAACGGAAACCCACCACCAGCCCTACACCTTACCCTACGCCGTAGCCTACTCCTGGCCCGTATGATGGCACTGAAACGTGCGTCAGCACGTACCCTGACCCTCCCACGTTTCCATAACCTCACCTGTGCCCTAAGCCTTGCCGTTCCCTAACCCTAACCCTAGCCCGGAACAGAAACCCACCACTAGCCCTACACCTTACCCTACACCGTACCCTGCTCCTGGCCCATACGCTGGCACTGACCCGTGCGGCAGCACGTAGCCTGCCTCTCCCACGTTTCCGTACTCTCACCTGTGCCCTAAGCCTTGCCGTTCCCTAACCCTAACCCTAGCCCGGAACGGAAAACCACCACCAGCCCTACACCTTACCCTACGCCGTACCCTACTCCTGGCCCGTACACTGGCACTGACCCGTGCGTCAGCATGTAGCCTGACCCTCCCACGTTTCCGTACCCTCACCTATGCCCTAAGACTTGCCGTTCACTAACCCTAACCCTAGCCCGGAACGGAAACCCACCACCAGCCCTACACCTTACCCTACTCCGTACCCTAATCCTGGCCCGTACGCTGGTAGTGACCCGTGCATCAGTACGTAGGCTGACCTCCCACGTTTCCGTACCCTCACCTGTTCCCTAAGCCTTGCCGTTCCCTAACCCTAAACCTAGCCCGGAACGGAAACCCACCACCAGCCCTACACATTCCCCTACGTCGTAGCCTACTCCTGGCCCGTATGCTGGCACTGACACGTGCGTCAGCACGTACCCTGACCCTCCCACGTTTCCATAACCTCACCTGTGCCCTAAGCCTTGCCGTTCCCTAACCCTAACCCTAGCCCGGAACAGAAACCCACCACTAGCCCTACACCGTACCCTACACCGTACCCTGCTCCTGGCCCATACGCTGGCACTGACCCGTGCGGCAGCACGTAGCCTGCCTCTCCCACGTTTCCGTACTCTCACCTGTGCCCTAAGCCTTGCCGTTCCCTAACCCTAACCCTAGCCCGGAACGGAAAACCACCACCAGCCCTACACCTTACCCTACGCCGTACCCTACTCCTGGCCCGTACACTGGCACTGACCCGTGCGTCAGCATGTAGCCTGACCCGCCCACGTTTCCGTACCCTCACCTGTGCCCTAAGCCTTGCCGTTCCCTAACCCTAACCCTAGCCCGGAAAGGAAACCCACAACCAGCCGTACACCTTAGACTAAGCCGTAGCCTAATCCTGGCCCGTACGCTGGCACAGACACGTGCGTTGTCACGTAGCCTGACCCTCCCACGTTTCCGTACCCTCACCTGTGCCCTAAGCCTTGCCGTTCCCTAACCCTAATCCTAGCCTTGAAAAGAAACCCACCACGAGCCCTACACCTTGCCCTACGCCGTTGCGTACAACTGGCCCGTACACTGGAACTGACCCGTGAATCAGCACGTAGCTTCCCTCTCCCACGTTTCCGTACCCTCACCTGTGCCCTAAGCCTTGCCATTCCCTAACCCTAACCCTAGCCCGGATCGGAAACTCACCACCAGCCCTAAACGTTACCCAACGCCGTATCCTACTCCTGGCCCGTACGCTGGCACTGACCCGTGCGTCAGCATGTATCCTGAACCTCCCATGTTTCCGTACCCTCAACTGTGCCCTAAACCTTGCCGTTCCCTAACCCTAACCCTAGCCCAGAACGGAAACCCACCACCAGCCCTACACCTTACCCTACGCCGTACCCTACTCCTGGCCCGTACGCTGGCACTGACCCGTGCGTCAGCATGTAGCCTGCCACTCCAAAGTTTCCGTACCCTCACATGTGCCCTAAGCCTTG
Organism: Mesoplodon bidens; assembly: GCF_964165515.1. Taxonomy (NCBI): domain Eukaryota; kingdom Metazoa; phylum Chordata; class Mammalia; order Artiodactyla; family Ziphiidae; genus Mesoplodon; species Mesoplodon bidens. The sequence continues at coordinate 534,330 of NC_138177.1, forward strand.
CCGTTCCCTAACCCTAACCCTAGCCCAGAACGGAAACCCACCACCAGCCCTACACCTTACCCTACGTTGAAGCCTACTCCTGGCCCGTACGCTGGCACTAACTTGTTCGTCATCACGTAGGCTGACCCTCCCACGTTTCTGTACCCTCACCTGTGCCCTAAGCCTTGCCGTTCCCTAAGCATAACCGTACCCGGGAACAGAAACCCACCAACAGCCCTATACCTTACCCTACGCCGTAGCCTACTCCTAGCCCATACGCTGGCACTGAACTGTGCGTCAGAACGTAGCCTGACCCTCCCACGTTTCCGTACCCTCACCTGTTCCCTAAGCCTTACTGTTCCCTAACCCTAACCCTAGCCCGGAACGGAAACCCACCACCAACCTAAACCTTACCCTACGCCGTAGCCTACTCCTGGCCCGTATGCTGGCACTGACCCGTGCGTCAGCACGTAGCCTGACCTTCCCACGTTTCCGTACCCTCAACTGTTCCCTAAGCCTTGACGTTCCCTAACCCTAACCCTAGCCCGGAGCGGAAACCCACCACCAGGCCTACACCTTACCCTACGCCGTACCCTATTCTTGGCCCGTACGCTGGCACTGACCCGTGCGTCAGCACGTAGCCTGCCACTCCAAAGTTTCTGTACCCTCACATGTGCCCTAAGCCTTGCCGTACCCTAACACTAACCCTAGCCCAGAACGGAAAACCACCACCAGCCCTACACCTTACCCTACGTCGAAGAATACTCCTGGCCCGTACGCTGGCACTGACATGTTCGTCATCACGTAGGCTGACCGTCCCATTTTTCCCTACCCTCACCTGTGCCCTAAGCCTTGCCATACCCTAACCCTAACCATAGCCCAGAACGGAAACCCACCACCAGCCCTACCCCTTAACCTAAGCCGTTGCCTACTCCTGGCCTGTATGCTGGCACTGACCCGTGCATCACCACGTAGCCTGCCTCTCCCACGTTTCACTACGCTCACCTGTGCCCTAAGCCTTGCCATTCCCTAAACCTAACCCTAGCCCGAAAAGGAAACCCACTACCAGCCCTACTCCTTACCCCACGCCGTTGCCTACTCCTGGCCTGTATGCTGGCACTGACCAATGCGTCAGCAAATAGCCTGACCCTCCCACGTTTCTGTACCCTCACCTGTGCCCTAAGGCTTGTCATTCTCTAACACTAACCCTAGCCCGGAACGGAAACACACCACCAGCCCTAAACGTTACCCGACGCCGTACCCTACTTCTGGCCCGTACGCTGGCACTGACCCGTGCATCAGCATGTAGCCTGAACCTCCCACGTTTCCGTACCCTCACCTATGCCCTAAGACTTGCCGTTCACTAACCCTAACACTAGCCCGGAACGGAAACCCACCACCAGCCCTACACCTTACCCTACTCCGTACCCTAATCCTGGCCCGTACGCTGCTAGTGACCCGTGCGTCAGTACGTAGGCTGACCCTCCCACGTTTCCGTACCCTCACCTGTTCCCTAAGCCTTGCCGTTCCCTAACCCTAAACCTAGCCCGGAACGGAAACCCACCACCAGCCCTACACCTTACCCTACGCCGTAGCCTACTCCTGGCCCGTATGATGGGACTGACACGTGCGTCAGCACGTACCCTGACCCTCCCACGTTTCCATAACCTCACCTGTGCCCTAAGCCTTGCCGTTCCCTAACCCTAACCCTAGCCCGGAACAGAAACCCACTACTAGCCCTACACCTTACCCTACACCGTACCCTGCTCCTGGCCCATACGCTGGCACTGACCCGTGCGGCAGCACGTAGCCTGCCTCTCCCACGTTTCCGTAATCTCACCTGTGCCCTAAGCCTTGCCGTTCCCTAACCCTAACCCTAGGCCGGAACGGAAAACCACCACCAGCCCTACACCTTACCCTACGCCGTACCCTACTCCTGGCCCGTACACTGGCACTGACCCGTGCGTCAGCATGTAGCCTGACCCTCCCACGTTTCCGTACCCTCACCTATGCCCTAAGACTTGCCGTTCACTAACCCTAACCCTAGCCCGGAACGGAAACCCACCACCACCCCTACACCTTACCCTACTCCGTACCCTAATCCTGGCCCGTACGCTGGTAGTGACCCGTGCGTCAGTACGTAGGCTGACCTCCCACGTTACCGTACCCTCACCTGTTCCCTAAGCCTTGCCGTTCCCTAACCCTAAACCTAGCCCGGAACGGAAACCCACCACCAGCCCTACACATTCCCCTACGTCGTAGCCTACTCCTGGCCCGTATGCTGGCACTGACACGTGCGTCAGCACGTACCCTGACCCTCCCACGTTTCCATAACCTCACCTGTGCCCTAAGCCTTGCCGTTCCCTAACCCTAACCCTAGCCCGGAACAGAAACCCACCACTAGCCCTACACCTTACCCTACACCGTACCCTGCTCCTGGCCCATACGCTGGCACTAACCCGTGCGGCAGCACGTAGCCTGCCTCTCCCACGTTTCCGAACTCTCACCTGTGCCCTAAGCCTTGCCGTTCCCTAACCCTAACCCTAGCCCGGAACGGAAAACCACCACCAGCCCTACACCTTACCCTACGCCGTACCCTACTCCTGGCCCGTACACTGCAACTGACCCGTGCGTCAGCATGTAGCCTGACCCGCCCACGTTTCCGTACCCTCACCTGTGCCCTAAGCCTTGCCGTTCCCTAACCCTAACCCTAGCCCGGAAAGGAAACCCACAACCAGCCGTACACCTTAGACTAAGCCGTAGCCTAATCCTGGCCCGTACGCTGGCACAGACACGTGCGTTGTCACATAGCCTGACCCTCCCACGTTTCCGTACCCTCACCTGTGCCCTAAGCCTTGCCGTTCCCTAACCCTAATCCTAGCCTTGAAAAGAAACCCACCACGAGCCCTACACCTTGCCCTACGCCGTTGCGTACAACTGGCCCGTACACTGGAACTGACCCGTGAATCAGCACGTAGCTTCCCTCTCCCACGTTTCCGTACCCTCACCTGTGCCCTAAGCCTTGCCATTCCCTAACCCTAACCCTAGCCCGGATCGGAAACTCACCACCAGCCCTAAACGTTACCCAATGCCGTACCCTACTCCTGGCCCGTACGCTGGCACTGACCCGTGCGTCAGCATGTATCCTGAACCTCCCATGTTTCCGTACCCTCAACTGTGCCCTAAGCCTTGCCGTTCCCTAACCCTAACCCTAGCCCAGAACGGAAACCCACCACGAGCCCTACACCTTACCCTACGCCGTACCCTACTCCTGGCCCGTACGCTGGCACTGACCCGTGCGTCAGCATGTAGCCTGCCACTCCAAATTTTCCGTACCCTCACATGTGCCCTAAGCCTTGCCGTTCCCTAACCCTAACCCTAGCCCAGAACGGAAACCCACCACCAGCCCTACACCTTACCCTACGTTGAAGCCTACTCCTGGCCCGTACGCTGGCACTAACTTGTTCGTCATCACGTAGGCTGACCCTCCCACGTTTCTGTACCCTCACCTGTGCCCTAAGCCTTGCCGTTCCATAAGCATAACCGTACCCGGGAACAGAAACCCACCAACAGCCCTATACCTTACCCTACGCCGTAGCCTACTCCTAGCCCATACGCTGGCACTGAACTGTGCGTCAGAACGTAGCCTGACCCTCCCACGTTTCCGTACCCTCACCTGTTCCCTAAGCCTTACTGTTCCCTAATCCTAACCCTAGCCCGGAACGGAAACCCACCACCAACCTACACCTTACCCTACGCCGTAGCCTACTCCTGGCCCGTATGCTGGCACTGACCCGTGCGTCAGCACGTAGCCTGACCTTCCCACGTTTCCGTACCCTCAACTGTTCCCTAAGCCTTGACGTTCCCTAACCCTAACCCTAGCCCGGAGCGGAAACCCACCACCAGGCCTACACCTTACCCTACGCCGTACCCTATTCTTGGCCCGTACGCTGGCACTGACCCGTGCGTCAGCACGTAGCCTGCCACTCCAAAGTTTCTGTACCCTCACATGTGCCCTAAGCCTTGCCGTACCCTAACACTAACCCTAACCCAGAACGGAAACCCACCACCAGCCCTACACCTTACCCTACGTCGAAGAATACTCCTGGCCCGTACGCTGGCACTGACATGTTCGTCATCACGTAGGCTGACCGTCCCATTTTTCCCTACCCTCACCTGTGCCCTAAGCCTTGCCATACCCTAACCCTAACCATAGCCCAGAACGGAAACCCACCACCAGCCCTACCCCTTAACCTAAGCCGTTGCCTACTCCTGGCCTGTATGCTGGCACTGACCCGTGCGTCACCACGTAGCCTGCCTCTCCCACGTTTCACTACCCTCACCTGTGCCCTAAGCCTTGCCATTCCCTAAACCTAACCCTAGACCGAAAAGGAAACCCACTACCAGCCCTACTCCTTACCCCACGCCGTTGCCTACTCCTGGCCTGTATGCTGGCACTGACCAATGCGTCAGCAAATAGCCTGACCCTCCCACGTTTCTGTACCCTCACCTGTGCCCTAAGGCTTGTCGTTCTCTAACACTAACCCTAGCCCAGAACGGAAACACACCACCAGCCCTAAACGTTACCCGACGCCGTACCCTACTTCTGGCCCGTACGCTGGCACTGACCCGTGCGTCAGCATGTAGCCTGACCCTCCCACGTTTCCGTACCCTCACCTATGCCCTAAGACTTGCCGTTCACTAACCCTAACCCTAGCCCGGAACGGAAACCCACCACCAGCCCTACACCTTACCCTACTCTGTACCCTAATCCTGGCCCGTACGCTGGCAGTAACCCGTGCGTCAGTACGTAGGCTGACCCTCCCACGTTTCCGTACCCTCACCTGTTCCCTAAGCCTTGCCGTTCCCTAACCCTAACCCTAGCCCGGAACGGAAACCCACCACCAGCCCTACACCTTACCCTGTGCCGTACCCTACTCCTGGCCCGTACGATGGCACTGAGCCGTGCGTCAGCACGTAGCCTGACCCTTCCATGTTTCCGTACACTCACCTGTTCGCTAAGCCTTGCCATTCCCTAACCCTAACCCTAGCCCGGAACGGAAACCCACCACCAGCCCTACACCTTACCCTGTGCCGTACCCTACTCCTGGCCCGTACGATGGCACTGAGCCGTGCGTCAGCACGTAGCCTGACCCTTCCATGTTTCCGTGCACTCACCTGTTCGCTAAGCCTTGCCGTTCCCTACCCCTAACCCTAGCCCGGAATGGAAACCCACCACCAGCCCTACACCATACCCTACGCCATACCGTACTGCTGGCACGTACGCTACCACTGACCCGTGTGTCAGCACGTAGCCTGCCTCTGCCACGTTTCCGTACCCTCGCCTGTGCCCTAAGCCTTGCCGTTCCCTAACCCTAACTCTAGCCCGGAACGGGAACCCACCACCAGCCCTACACCTTACCCTATGCCGTAGCCTACTCCTCGCCCGTACGCTGGCACTAAGCCGTGCGTCAGCACGTAGCCTGCCTCTCCCACGTTTCCGTACCCTCAACTATGCCCTAAGCCTTACCGTTACCTAAACCTAACCCTAGCCCGGAACGGAAACCCACCACCAGTCCTACACCTTACCTTTCGTAGTACCCTACTCCTGGCATGTACGCTGGCACTGACCCGTGCGTCAGCACGTAGCCTGCCTCTCCCACGATTCCGTAACCTCACCTGTGCCCTAAGCCTTGCCGTTCGCTAACCCTAACCCTAGCCCAGAATGGAAACCCACCACCAACCCTACACCTTACCCTACGCCGTACCCTACTCCTGGCCCGTACACTGGCAGTAACCCGTGTGTAAACACGTAGCCCGCCTCTCCCACGTTTCCGTAGCCTCACCTCTGCCCTAAGCCTTGCCGTTCCCTAACCCTAACCCTAGCCTGAAACGGAAACTCACCACCAGCCCTACACCTTACCCTACGCCGTACCCTACACTTGGCCCGTACGCTGGCACTGACCCGTGCGTCAGCACGTAGCCTGCCCCTCCCACGTTTCCGTACCCACAACTGTGCCCTAAGCCATGTCATTCCCTAACCCTAACCCTAGCCCGGAACGGAAACCCACCACCACCCCTACACCTTACCCTATGCCGTAGCCTACTCCTGAACCGTACGCTGGCACGGAACCATACGTCAGCACGTAGCCTGCCTCTCCCACGTTTCCGTACCCTCACCTGTACCCTAAGCCTTGCCGTTCCCTAACCCTAACACTAGCCCCGAACAGAAACCCACCACCAGCCCTACACCTTACCCTACGCTGTACCTTACTCCTGGCCCGGACGCTGGCACTGACCCATGCCTCAGCAAGTAGCCTGACCCTCCCACGTTTCCGTACCCTCACCTGTTCCCTAAGCCTTGCCGTTCCCTAACTCTAACCCTAGCCCACAAAGGAAACCCACCACAAGCCCTAAACCTTACCCTACGCCGTTGCCTATTCCTGGCCTGTACGCTGGCACTAAACCGTGCGTCAGCACATAGCCTGACCCTACGACGTTTCCATATCCTCACCTGTGTCCTTGCCATTCCATAACCCTAACCCTAGCCCCGAATGGAAAACGACCACCAGCCCTACACCTTACACTACGCCGTACCCTACTCCTGGCCCGTACGCTGGCACGGATCCGTGCGTTGGCACGTAGCCTGACCTTCCCAGGTTTCCGTACCCTCACCTGTGCCCTATTCCTTTCCGTTCCCTAACCCTAACGCTAGCCCGGAATAGAAACCCAGCACCAGCCCTACACGTTACCCAACGCCGTACCCTACTCCTGGCCGTACGCTGGCACTGACCTGTGCGTCAGCATGTAGCCTGACCCGCCCACGTTTCCGTACCCTCACCTGTGCCGTAAGCCTTGCCGTTCCCTAACCCTAACCCTAGCCCTGAAAGGAAACCCAAAACCAGCCGTACACCTTAGACTAAGCCGTAGCCTAAACCTGGCCCGTACGCTGGCACAGACCCGTGCGTTGTCACGTAGCCTGACCCTCCCACGTTTCCGTACCCTCACCTGTGCCCTAAGCCTTGCCGTTCCCTAACCCTAATCCTAGCCTTGAAAAGAAACCCACCACCAGCCCTACACCTCGCCCTACGCCGTTGCGTACAACTGGCCCGTACACTGGAACTGACCCGTGCATCAGCACGTAGCTTCCCTCTCCCACGTTTCTGTACCCTCACTTGTTGCCCTAAGCCATGCCGTTCCCTAACCCTGACCCTAGCCCGGAACGGAAACCCAGCACCAGCCGTACACCTTACACTACGCCTTACCATACTCCTGGCCCGTACGATGGCACTGAGCCGTGCGTCAGCACGTAGCCTGACCCTTCCATGTTTCCGTACACTCACCTGTTCGCTAAGCCTTGCCGTTCCCTGACCCTAACCCTAGCCCGGAAAGGAAACCCACCACCAGCCCTACACCTTACCCTACGCCATTGCCTACACCTGGCCTGTACGCTGGCACTGACCCCTGCGTCACCACATACCCTGACCCTCCCACGTTTCCGTACCCTCAACTGTTCCCTAAGCCTTGCCGTTCCCTAACCCTAACCCTAGTCCGGAACGGAAACCCACCAACAGCCCTACACCTTACCCTATGCCGTAACCTATTCCTGGCCCGTACGCTGGCACTGACCCGTGCGTCAGCACATAGCCTGACCCTCCCACGTTTCCGTACCCTCACCTGTGCGCTAAGCCTTGCCGTACCCTAACCCTAACCCTAGCCCGGAACGGAAACCCACCACCAGCCCTACACCTTACCCGACGCCGTAGCCTACTCCTGGCCCTTACGCTGGCACTGGCCCGTGCGTAAGCATGTATCCTGACCCTCCCACGTTTCCGTACCATCACCTGTGCCCTAAGCCTTGCCGTTCCCTAACCCTAACCCTAGCCCGGAACAGAAAGCCACAACCAGCCCTACACCTTACCCTAAGCCGTAGCCTAATCCTGGCCCGTACGCTGGCACTGACCCGTGCGTTGTCACGTAGCGTGACCATCCCACGTTTCCGTACCCTCACCTGTGCCCTAAGCCTTTCCGTTTCCTAACCCTAACCCTACCCCGGAGCGGAAACCCACAACCGACCCTATACCTTATCCTACGCCGTAGCCTACACCTGGCCCGTACGCTGGCACTGACCCATGCGTCAGCACGTAGCATTACACTCCCACGTATCCATACCCTCCAATGTATCCTAAGCCTTGCCGTTCCCTACACCTAGCCCTAGCCCGGAACGGAAACACACCAACAGCTCTGCACCATACCCTACGCTGTACCCTACTCCTGGCCCGTACGCAGGCACTGACCCGTGTATCAGCACGTAGCCTGCCCCTCCCACGTTTCCGAACGCTCACCTGTGCCATAAGCCTTGCCGTTCCCTAACCCTAACCGCAGCCCGGGACAGAAACCCACCACCAGCCCTACACCTTACCCTATGCCGTAGCCTACTCCTGGCCCGTACGCTGGCACTGACCCGTGCGTCAGCACGTAGCCTGCCTATCGCACGTTGCCGTTCCATCACCTGTGCCCTAAGCCTTGCCGTTCCGTAACCCTAACCCTAGCCCGGAACGGAAACCCACCACCAGCCCTACACTTTCCCCTACGCCGTAGCCTACTCCTGGCCCGTATGCTGGCACTGACACGTGCGTCACCACGTACCCTGACCCTCCCACGTTTCCATAACCTCACCTGTGCCCTAAGCCTTGCCGTTCCCTAACCCTAACCCTAGCCCGGAACAGGAACCCACCACTAGCCCTACACCTTACCCTACACCGTACCCTGCTCCTGGCCCATACGCTGGCACTGACCCGTGCGGCAGCCCGTAGCCTGTCTCTCCAACGTTTCCGTACCCTCACCGGTGCCCTAAGCCTTGCCATTCCCTAACCCTAACCCTAGCCCGGAACGGAAACTCACCAGCATCCCTACACCTTAACCTACGCTGTACCCTTCTCCTGGCCGGTACGCTGGCACTGACCCGTGCGTCAGCCTGTAGCCTGACCCTCCTACGTTTCCGTACCCTCAACTATGCCCTAAGCCTTGCCGTTACCTAAACCTAACCCTAGACCGGAACGGAAACCCACCACCAGCCCTCCACCTTACCCTACACCGTACCCTGCTCCTGGCCCATACGCTGGCACTGACCCGTGCGGCAGCACATAGCCAGCCTCTCCCACGTTTCCGTACTCTCACCTGTGCCCTAAGACTTGCCGTTCCCTAACCCTAACCCTAGCCCGGAACGGAAAACCACCACCAGCCCTACACCTTACCCTACGCCGTACCCTACTCATGGCCCGTACGCTGGCACTGACCCGTGCGTCAGCATGTAGCCTGACCCGCCCACGTTTCCGTACCCTCACCTGTGCCGTAAGCCTTGCCGTTCCCTAACCCTAACCCTAGCCCTGAAAGGAAACCCACAACCAGCCGTACACCTTAGACTAAGCCGTAGCCTAATCCTGGCCCGTACGCTGGCACAGACCCGTGCGTTGTCACGTAGCCTGACCCTCCCACGTTTCCGTACCCTCACCTGTGCCCTAAGCCTTGCCGTTCCCTAACCCTAATCCTAGCCTTGAAAAGAAACCCACCACCAGCCCTACACCTCGCCCTACGCCGTTGCGTACAACTGGCCCGTACACTGGAACTGACCCATGCATCAGCACGTAGCTTCCCTCTCCCACGTTTCCGTACCCTCACCTGTGCCCTAAGCCTTGCCATTCCCTAACCCTAACCCTAGCCCGGATCGGAAACTCACCACCAGCCCTAAACGTTACCCAACGCCGTACCCTACTCCTGGCCCATACGCCGGCACTGACCCGTGCGTCAGCATGTATCCTGAACCTCCCATGTTTCCGTACCCTCAACTGTGCCCTAAGCCTTGCCATTCCCTAACCCTAACCCTAGCCCAGAACGGAAAACCACCACCAGCCCTACACCTTACCCTACGCCGTACCCTACTCCTGGCCCGTACGCTGGCACTGACCCATCCGTCAGCATGTAGCCTGCCACTCCAAAGTTTCCGTACCCTCACATGTGCCCTAAGCCTTGCCGTTCCCTAACCCTAACCCTAGCCCAGAACGGAAACCCACCACCAGCCCTACACCTTACCCTACGTCGAAGATTAATCCTGGCCCGTACGCTGGCACTGACATGTTCGTCATCACGTAGGCTGACCGTCCCATTTTTCCCTACCCTCACCTGTGCCCTAAGCCTTGCCATACCCTAACCCTAACCATAGCCCAGAACGGAAACCCACCACCAGCCCTACCCCTTAACCTAAGCCGTTGCCTACTCCTGGCCTGTATGCTGGCACTGACCCGTGCGTCACCACGTAGCCTGCCTCTCCCACGTTTCACTACCCTCACCTGTGCCCTAAGCCTTGCCATTCCCTAACCCTAACCCTAGCCCGAAAAGGAAACCCACTACCAGCCCTACTCCTTACCCCACGCCGTTGCCTACTCCTGGCCTGTATGCTGGCACTGACCAATGCGTCAGCAAATAGCCTGACCCTCCCACGTTTCCGTACCCTCACCTGTGCCCTAAGGCTTGTCGTTCTCTAACACTAACCCTAGCCCGGAACGGAAACACACCACCAGCCCTACACCTTACCCTACTCCGTACCCTAATCCGGGCCCGTACGCTGGCAGTGACCCGTGCGTCAGTACGTAGGCTGACCCTCCCACGTTTCCGTACCCTCACCTGTTCCCTAAGCCTTGCCGTTCCCTAACCCTAACCCTAGCCCGGAACGGAAACCAACCACCGGGCATACGCCTTACCCTACGCCGTAGCCTGCACCTGGCCCGTACGCTGGCACGGACCCATGCGTCAGCACGTAGCATGACCCTCCCACGTTTCCGTAACGTCACCTGTGCCCAAAGTCTTCGTTCCCTAACCCTAATCCTAGCCTGGAACGGAAACCCACCACCAGCCCTACACCTTACCCTACGCCGTACCCTACTCCTGGCCAGTACGCGGCACTGACCCGTGCGTCAGTACGTAGCCTGCCTCTCCCACGTTTCCGTACCCTCACATGTGCCCTAAGCCTTGCCGTTCCCTAACCCTAACACTAACCAGGAAGGGAAACCCACCACCAGCCCTACACCTTACCCTACGCCGTACCTTACTCCTGGCCCGGACGCTCTCACTGACCCATGCCTCAGCATGTAGCCTGACCCTCCCACGTTTCCGTACCCTCACCTGTTCCCTAAGCCTTGCCGTTCCCTAACCCTAACACTAGCCAGGAAGGGAAACCCACCACCAGCCCTACACCTTACCCTACGCCGTACCTTACTCCTGGCCCAGACGATGGCACTGACCCATGCCTCAGCATGTAGCCTGACCCTCCCACGTTCCCGTACTCTCACCTGTGCCCTAAGCCTTGCCGTTCCCTAACCCTAACCCTAGCCCGGAACGGAAACCCACCACCAGCCCTACACCTTACCCTAAGCCGTACCCTACTCCTGGCCCGTACGCTGGCACTGACTCGTGCGTCAGCATTTAGCCTGACCCTCCCACGTTTCTGTACCCTCACTTGTGCCCTAAGCCATGCCGTTCCCTAACCCTGACCCTAGCCCGGAACGGAAACCCAGCACCAGCCGTACACCTTACACTACGCCTTACCATACTCCTGGCCCGTACGCTGGCACTGACCCGTGCGTCAGCACATAGCCTGACCCTCCCACGTTTCCGTACCCTCACCTGTGCGCTAAGCCTTGCCGTACCCTAACCCTAACCCTAGCCCGGAACGGAAACCCACCACCAGCCCTACACCTTACCCTGTGCCGTACCCTACTCCTGGCCCGTACGATGGCACTGAGACGTGCGTCAGCACGTAGCCTGACCCTTCCATGTTTCTGTACACTCACCTGTTCGCTAAGCCTTGCCGTTCCCTGACCCTAACCCTAGCCCGGAAAGGAAACCCACCACCAGCCCTACACCTTACCCTACGCCATTGCCTACACCTGGCTGTACGCTGGCACTGACCCCTGCGTCACCACATACCCTGACCCTCCCACGTTTCCGTACCCTCAACTGTTCCCTAAGTCTTGCCGTTCCCTAACCCTAACCCTAGCCCGGAAAGGAAACCCACCACCAGCCGTACACCTTAGACTAAGCCATAGCCTAATCCTGGCCCGTACGCTGGCACAGACCCGTGCGTTGTCACGTAGCCTGACCCTCCCACGTTTCCGTACCCTCACCTGTGCCCTAAGCCTTGCCGTTCCCTAACCCTAATCCTAGCCTTGAAAAGAAACCCACCACCAGCCCTACACCTTGCCCTACGCCGTTGCGTACAACTGGCCCGTACACTGGAACTGACCCGTGCATCAGCACGTAGCTTCCCTCTCCCACGTTTCCGTACCCTCACCTGTGCCCTAAGCCTTGCCATTCCCTAACCCTAACCCTAGCCCGGATCGGAAACTCACCACCAGCCCTAAACGTTACCCAACGCCGTACCCTACTCCTGGCCCGTACGCTGGCACTGACCCGTGCGTCAGCATGTATCCTGAACCTCCCATGTTTCCGTACCCTCAACTGTGCCCTAAGCCTTGCCGTTCCCTAACCCTAACCCTAGCCCAGAACGGAAACCCACCACCAGCCCTACACCTTACCCTACGCCGTACCCTACTCCTGGCCCGTACGCTGGCACTGACACGTGCGTCAGCATGTAGCCTGCCACTCCAAAGTTTCCGTACCCTCACATGTGCCCTAAGCCTTGCCGTTCCCTAACCCTAACCCTAGCCCAGAACGGAAACCCACCACCAGCCCTACACCTTACCCTACGTCGAAGAATACTCCTGGCCCGTACGCTGGCACTGACATGTTCGTCATCACGTAGGCTGACCGTCCCATTTTTCCCTACCCTCACCTGTGCCCTAAGCCTTGCCATACCCTAACCCTATCCATAGCCCAGAACGGAAACCCACCACCAGCCCTACCCCTTAACCTAAGCCGTTGCCTACTCCTGGCCTGTATGCTGGCACTGACCCGTGCATCACCACGTAGCCTGCCTCTCCCACGTTTCACTACCCTCACCTGTGCCCTAAGCCTTGCCATTCCCTAAACCTAACCCTAGCCCGAAAAGGAAACCCACTACCAGCCCTACTCCTTACCCCACGCCGTTGCCTACTCCTGGCCTGTATGCTGGCACTGACCAATGCGTCAGCAAATAGCCTGACCCTCCCACGTTTCTGTACCCTCACCTGTGCCCTAAGGCTTGTCGTTCTCTATCACTAACCCTAGCCCGGAACGGAAACACACCACCAGCCCTAAACGTTACCCGACGCCGTACCCTACTTCTGGCCCGTACGCTGGCACTGACCCGTGCGTCAGCATGTAGCCTGAACCTCCCACGTTTCCGTACCCTCACCTATGCCCTAAGACTTGCCGTTCACTAACCCTAACACTAGCCCGGAACGGAAACCCACCACCAGCCCTACACCTTACCCTACTCCGTACCCTAATCCTGGCCCGTACGCTGCTAGTGACCCGTGCGTCAGTACGTAGGCTGACCCTCCCACGTTTCCGTACCCTCACCTGTTCCCTAAGCCTTGCCGTTCCCTAACCCTAAACCTAGCCCGGAACGGAAACCCACCACCAGCCCTACACCTTACCCTACGCCGTAGCCTACTCCTGGCCCGTATGATGGCACTGACACGTGCGTCAGCACGTACCCTGACCCTCCCACGTTTCCATAACCTCACCTGTGCCCTAAGCCTTGCCGTTCCCTAACAATAACCCTAGCCCGGAACAGAAACCCACCACTAGCCCTACACCTTACCCTACACCGTACCCTACTTCTGGCCCGTACGCTGGCACTGACACGTGCGTCAGCACGTAGCCTGCCTCTCCAACGTTTCCGTACCCACACCGGTGCCCTAAGCGTTGCCATTCCCTAACCCTAACCCTAGTCCTGAAAGGAAACTCACCACCATCCCTACACCTTAACTTACGCTCTACCCTTCTCCTGGCGGGTACGCTGGCACTGACCCGTGCGTCAGCATGTAGCCTGACCCTCCCACGTTTCCGTACCCTCAACTATGCCCTAAGCCTTACCGTTACCTAAACCTAACCCTAGCCCGGAACAGAAACCCACCACAGCCCTCCACCTTACCCTACACCGTACCCTGCTCCTGGCCCATACGCTGGCACTGACCCGTGCGGCAGCACGTAGCCTGCCTCTCCCACGTTTCCGTACCCTCGCCTGTGCCCTAAGCCTTGCCGTTCCCTAACCCTAACTCTAACCCGGAACGGAAATCCACCACCATCCCTACACCTTACCCTATGCCGTAGCCTACTCCTGGCCCATACGCTGGCACTAACCCGTGCGTCAGCACGTAGCCTGCCTCTCCCACGTCTCCGTACCCTCGCCTGTGCCCTTAGCCTTGCCGTTCCCTAAACCTAACCCTAGCCCAGAACGGAAACCCACCACCAGCCCTACACCTTACCCTACGCTCTAACCTTCTCCTGGCCCATACACTGGCACTGACCCGTGTGTCAGCATGTAGCCTGACCGTCCCACGTTTCCATAACCTCAACTGTGCCCTAAACCTTGCTGTTCCCTAAACCTAACCCTAGACCGGAACGGTAACCCACCACCAGCCCTCCACCTTACCATACACCGTACCCTGCTCCTGGCCCATACGCTGGCACTGACCCGTGCGTCAGCACGTAGCCTGCCTCTCCCACGTTTCCGTACCCTCACCTGTGCCCTAAGCTTTGCCGTTCGCTAACCCTAACCCTAGCCCGGAATGGAAACCCACCACCAACCCTACACCTTACCCTACGCCGTACCCTACTCGTGGCCCGTACACTGGCAGTAACCCGTATGTAAACACGTAGCCCGCCTCTCCCACGTATCCGTAGCCTCACCTGTGCCCTAAGCCTTGCCGTTCCCTAACCCTAACCCTAGCCCAGATCGGAAACCCACCACCAGCACTAAACCTTACCCAACGCCGTACCCTACTCCTGGCCCGTACGCTGGCACTGACCCGTGCGTCAGCACGTAGCCTGCCCCTCCCACGTTTCCGTACCCACAACTGTGCCCTAAGCTTTGTCATTCCCTAACCCTAACCCTAGCCCGGAACGGAAACCCACCACCACCCCTACACCTTACCCTATGCCGTAGCCTACTCCTGAACCGTACGCTGGCACGGAACCATGCGTCAGCACGTAGCCTGCCTCTCCCACGTTTCCGTACCCTCACCTGTGCCCTAAGACTTGCCGTAATCTAACGCTAACCCTAGCCCGGAACAGAAACCCACCACCAGCCCTACACCTTACCCTACACCGTAGCCTTCTCCTGGCCAGTACGCTGGCACTGACCCTTGTGTCAGCACGTAGCCTGACCCTCCCACGTTTCCATACCCTCACCAGTTCCCTAAGCATTGCCGTTCCCTAACCCTAACCCTACCCCGGAACGGAAACCCACCACCAGCCCTATACCTTACCCGACGCCGTACCCTACTCCTGGCCCGTACGCTGGCACGGACCAGTGCGTCAGCACGTAGCCTGCCTCTCCCACGTTTCCGTACCCTCACCTGTACCCTAAGCATTGCCGTTCCCTAACCCTAACCATAGCCCGGAACGGAAAACCACCACCAGCCCTACACCTTACCCTATGCCGTACCGTACTCCTGGCCCGTACGCTGGCACTGACCCGTGCGTAAGCATGTAGCCTGACCCTCCCACGTTTCAGTACCCTCACCTGTGCCCTAAGCCTTGCCGTTCCCTAACACTAACCCTAGACCGGAACGGAAAGCCACCACCGGGCATACGCCTTACCCTAGGCCGTAGCCTGCACCTGGCCCGTACGCTGGCATTGACCTTTGCGTCAGCACGTAGCAGGACCCTCCCACGTTTCCGTAACCTCACCTGTGCCCTAAGTCTTTCGTTACCTAACCCTAAAACTAGCCCGGAACGAAAACCCACCACCAGCCCTATACCTTACCCGACGCCGTACCCTACTCCTGGCCCGTACGCTGGCACGGACCCGTGCGTCAGCATGTAGCCTGCCTCTCCCACGTTTCCATACCCTCACCTGTACCCTAAGCCTTGCCGTTCCCTAACCCTAACACTAGCCCCGAACAGAAACCCACCACCAGCCCTACACCTTACCCTACGCCGTACCCTACTCCTGGCCCGGACGCTGGCACGGACCCATGCGTCAGCACGTAGCCTGCCTCTCCCACGTTTCCATACCCTCACCTGTACCCTAAGCCTTGCCGTTCCCTAACCCTAACACTAGCCCCGAACAGAAACCCACCACCAGCCCTACACCTTACCCTACGCCGTACCCTACTCTTTGCCCGGACGCTGGCACGGACCCGTGCGTCAGCACGTAGCCTGCCTCTCCCACGTTTCCATACACTCACCTGTACCCTAAGCCTTGCCGTTCCCTAACCCTAACCCTAGCCCGGAACGGAAACCCACCACCACCCTACACCTTACCCTACACCGTAACCTACTCCTGGCCCATACACTGGCACTGACCCGTGCGTCAGCACGTAGTCTGACCCGCCCACGTTTCCGTACCCTCACCTATGCCCTAAGCCTTGCCGTTCCCTAACCCTAACCCTAGCCCGGAACAGAAACCCACCACCAGCCCTACACCTTACCCTACGCCGTATCCTACTCCAGGCTCGTATGCAGGCACTGACCCGTGCGTCAGCACGTAGCCTGCCTCTCCCACGTTTCCGTACCCTCACCTGTGCCCTAAGCCTTGCCGTTGCCTAACCCTAACCCTAGCCCGGAACGCAAAGCCACCAACAGCCCTACACCTTACCCTACGCCGTACCCGACTCCTGGCCCGTACGCTGGCACTGACCTGTGCGTCAGCACATAGCCTGACCCTCCCACGTTTCCGTACCCTCACCTGTGCCCTCTGCCTTGCCGTTCCCTAACCCTAACCCTAGCCCGGAATGGAAACCCACCACCAGCCCTACACCTTACCCTACGCCGTACCCGACACCTGGCCCGTACGCTGGCACTAACCCGTGCGTCAGCACGTAGCCTGCCTCTCCCACGTCTCCATACCCTCGCCTGTTCCCTAAGCCTTGCGGTTCCCTAAACGTAACCCTAGCCCGGAATGGAAACCCACCACCAGCCCTACACCTTAAACTGCGCCGTACCCTACTTCTGGCCCGTACACTGGCACTGACACGTGCGTCAGCACGTAGCCTGCCTCTCCAACGTTTCCGTACCCACACCGGTGCCCTAAGCGTTGCCATTCCCTAACCCTAACCCTAGCCCGGAATGGAAACCCACCACCAACCCTACACCTTACCCTACGCCGTACCCTACTCGTGGCCCGTACACTGGCAGTAACCCGTATGTAAACACGTAGCCCGCCTCTCCCACGTATCCGTAGCCTCACCTGTGCCCTAAGCCTTGCCGTTCCCTAACCGTAACCCTAGCCCAGATCGGAAACCCACCACCAGCACTAAACCTTACCCAACGCCGTACCCTACTCCTGGCCCGTACGCTGGCACTGACCCGTGCGTCAGCACGTAGCCTGCCCCTCCCACGTTTCCGTACCCACAACTGTGCCCTAAGCTATGTCATTCCCTAACCCTAACCCTAGCCCGGAACGGAAACCCACCACCACCCCTACACCTTACCCTATGCCGTAGCCTACTCCTGAACCGTACGCTGGCACGGAACCATGCGTCAGCACGTAGCCTGCCTCTCCCACGTTTCCGTACCCTCACCTGTGCCCTAAGACTTGCCGTAATCTAACGCTAACCCTAGCCCGGAACAGAAACCCACCACCAGCCCTACACCTTACCCTACACCGTAGCCTTCTCCTGGCCAGTACGCTGGCACTGACCCTTGTGTCAGCACGTAGCCTGACCCTCCCATGTTTCCATACCCTCACCAGTTCCCTAAGCATTGCCGTTCCCTAACCCTAACCCTAGCCCGGAACGGAAACCCACCACCAGCCCTATACCTTACCCGACGCCGTACCCTACTCCTGGCCCGTACGCTGGCACGGACCAGTGCGTCAGCACGTAGCCTGCCTCTCCCACGTTTCCGTACCCTCACCTGTACCCTAAGCATTGCCGTTCCCTAACCCTAACCATAGCCCGGAACGGAAAACCACCACCAGCCCTACACCTTACCCTATGCCGTACCGTACTCCTGGCCCGTACGCTGGCACTGACCCGTGCGTAAGCATGTAGCCTGACCCTCCCACGTTTCAGTACCCTCACCTGTGCCCTAAGCCTTGCCGTTCCCTAACACTAACCCTAGACCGGAACGGAAACCCACCACCGGGCATACGCCTTACCCTAGGCCGTAGCCTGCACCTGGCCCGTACGCTGGCATTGACCTTTGCGTCAGCACGTAGCAGGACCCTCCCACGTTTCCGTAACCTCACCTGTGCCCTAAGTCTTTCGTTACCTAACCCTAAAACTAGCCCGGAACGAAAACCCACCACCAGCCCTATACCTTACCCGACGCCGTACCCTACTCCTGGCCCGTACGCTGGCACGGACCCGTGCGTCAGCATGTAGCCTGCCTCTCCCACGTTTCCATACCCTCACCTGTACCCTAAGCCTTGCCGTTCCCTAACCCTAACACTAGCCCCGAACAGAAACCCACCACCAGCCCTACACCTTACCCTACGCCGTACCCTACTCCTGGCCCGGACGCTGGCACGGACCCGTGCGTCAGCACGTAGCCTGCCTCTCCCACGTTTCCATACCCTCACCTGTACCCTAAGCCTTGCTGTTCCCTAACCCTAACACTAGCCCCGAACAGAAACCCACCACCAGCCCTACACCTTACCCTACGCCGTACCCTACTCTTTGCCCGGACGCTGGCACGGACCCGTGCGTCAGCACGTAGCCTGCCTCTCCCACGTTTCCATACACTCACCTGTACCCTAAGCCTTGCCGTTCCCTAACCCTAACCCTAGCCCGGAACGGAAACCCACCACCACCCTACACCTTACCCTACACCGTAACCTACTCCTG
This sequence comes from Mesoplodon bidens, assembly GCF_964165515.1. Lineage (NCBI taxonomy): Eukaryota > Metazoa > Chordata > Mammalia > Artiodactyla > Ziphiidae > Mesoplodon > Mesoplodon bidens. Next base: position 553,265 of record NC_138177.1, read on the forward strand.
GCCCATACACTGGCACTGACCCGTGCGTCAGCACGTAGTCTGACCCGCCCACGTTTCCGTACCCTCACCTATGCCCTAAGCCTTGCCGTTCCCTAACCCTAACCCTAGCCCGGAACAGAAACCCACCACCAGCCCTACACCTTACCCTACGCCGTATCCTACTCCAGGCTCGTATGCAGGCACTGACCCGTGCGTCAGCACGTAGCCTGCCTCTCCCACGTTTCCGTACCCTCACCTGTGCCCTAAGCCTTGCCGTTGCCTAACCCTAACCCTAGCCCGGAACGCAAAGCCACCAACAGCCCTACACCTTACCCTACGCCGTACCCGACTCCTGGCCCGTACGCTGGCACTGACCTGTGCGTCAGCACATAGCCTGACCCTCCCACGTTTCCGTACCCTCACCTGTGCCCTCTGCCTTGCCGTTCCCTAACCCTAACCCTAGCCCGGAATGGAAACCCACCACCAGCCCTACACCTTACCCTACGCCGTACCCGACACCTGGCCCGTACGCTGGCACTAACCCGTGCGTCAGCACGTAGCCTGCCTCTCCCACGTCTCCATACCCTCGCCTGTTCCCTAAGCCTTGCGGTTCCCTAAACGTAACCCTAGCCCGGAATGGAAACCCACCACCAGCCCTACACCTTAAACTGCTCCGTACCCTATTTCTGGCCCGTACACTGGCACTGACACGTGCGTCAGCACGTAGCCTGCCTCTCCAACGTTTCCGTACCCACACCGGTGCCCTAAGCGTTGCCATTCCCTAACCCTAACCCTAGCCCTGAAAGGAAACTCACCACCATCCCTACACCTTAATTTACGCTCTACCCTTCTCCTGGCCGGTACGCTGGCACTGACCCGTGCGTCAGCATGTAGCCGGACCCTCCCACGTTTCCGTACCCTCAACTATGCCCTAAGCCTTACCGTTACCTAAACCTAACCCTAGCCCGGAACAGAAACCCACCACAGCCCTCCACCTTACCCTACACCGTACCCTGCTCCTGGCCCATACGCTGGCACTGACCCGTGCGGCAGCACGTAGCCTGCCTCTCCCACGTTTCCGTACCCTCGCCTGTGCCCTAAGCCTTGCCGTTCCCTAACCCTAACTCTAACCCGGAACGGAAACCCACCACCATCCCTACACCTTACCCTACGCCGTAGCCTACTCCTGGCCTGTACGCTGGCACTAACCCGTGCGTCACCACGTAGCCTGCCTCTCCCACGTCTCCGTACCCTCGCCTGTGCCCTTAGCCTTGCCGTTCCCTAAACCTAACCCTAGCCCAGAACGGAAACCCACCACCAGCCCTACACCTTACCCTACGCTCTAACCTTCTCCTGGCCCGTACACTGGCACTGACCCGTGCGTCAGCATGTAGCCTGACCGTCCCACGTTTCCATAACCTCAACTGTGCCCTAAGCCTTGCTCTTCCCTAAACCTAACCCTAGACCGGAACGGAAACCCACCACCAGCCCTCCACCTTACCATACACCGTACCCTGCTCCTGGCCCATACGCTGGCACTGACCCGTGCGTCAGCACGTAGCCTGCCTCTCCCACGTTTCCGTACCCTCACCTGTGCCCTAAGCCTTGCCGTTCGCTAACCCTAACCCTAGCCCGGAATGGAAACCCACCACCAACCCTACACCTTACCGTACGCCGTACCCTACTCGTGGCCCGTACACTGGCAGTAACCCGTATGTAAACACGTAGCCCGCCTCTCCCACGTATCCGTAGCCTCACCTGTGCCCTAAGCCTTGCCGTTCCCTAACCCTAACCCTAGCCCAGATCGGAAACCCACCACCAGCAGTAAACCTTACCCAACGCCGTACCCTACTCCTGGCCCGTACGCTGGCACTGACCCGTGCGTCAGCACGTAGCCTGCCCCTCCCACGTTTCCGTACCCACAACTGTGCCCTAAGCCTTGTCATTCCCTAACCCTAACCCTAGCCCGGAACGGAAACCCACCACCACCCCTACACCTTACCCTATGCCGTAGCCTACTCCTGAACCGTACGCTGGCACGGAACCATGCGTCAGCACGTAGCCTGCCTCTCCCACGTTTCCGTACCCTCACCTGTGCCCTAAGACTTGCCGTAATCTAACGCTAACCCTAGCCCGGAACAGAAACCCACCACCAGCCCTACACCTTACCCTACACCGTAGCCTACTCCTGGCCAGTACGCTGGCACTGACCCTTGTGTCAGCACGTAGCCTGACCCTCCCACGTTTCCATACCCTCACCTGTTCCCTAAGCCTTGCCGTTCCCTAACCCTAACACTAGCCCCGGACAGAAACCCACCACCAGCCCTACACCTTACCCTACGCCGTACCCTACTCCTTGCCCGGACGCTGGCACGGACCCGTGCGTCAGCACGTAGCCTGCCTCTCCCACGTTTCCATACACTCACCTGTACCCTAAGCCTTGCCGTTCCCTAACCCTAACACTAGCCCCGAACAGAAACCCACCACCAGCCCTACACCTTACCCGACGCCGTACCTTACTCCTGGCCGGACGCTGGCACTGACCCATGCCTCAGCAAGTAGCCTGACCCTCCCACGTTTCCGTACCCTCACCTGTTCCCTAAGCCTTGCCGTTCCCTAACTCTAACCCTAGCCCAGAAAGGAAACCCACCACCAGCCCTAAACCTTACCCTACGCCGTGGCCTACTCCTGGCCTGTACGCTGGCACTAAACCGTGCGTCAGCACATAGCCTGACCCTACCCCGTTTCCATATCCTCACCTGTGTCCTAAGCCTTGCCATTCCATAACCCTAACCCTAGCCCCGAATGGAAAACGACCACCAGCCCTACACCTTACACTACGCCGTACCCTACTCCTGGCCCGTACGCTGGCACGGACCTGTGCGTTGCAACGTAGCCTGACCTTCCCAGGTTTCCGTACCCTCACCTGTGCCGTATTTCTTTCCGTTCCCTAACCCTAACGCTAGCCCAGAATAGAAACCCAGCACCAGCCCTAAACCTTACTCAACGCCGTACCCTACTCCTGGCCCGTACGCTGGCACTGACCCATGCGTCACCACGTAGCCTGCCACTCCCACGTTTCCGTACCCTCACCTGTGCCCTAAGCCTTGCCGTTCCCTAAGCCTAACCCTAGCCCGGAACAGAAACCCAGCACCAGCCCTACACCTTACCCTATGCCGTACCCTGCTCCTGGCCCATACGCTGGCACTGACCCGTGCGGCATCACGTAGCCTGCCTCTCCCACGTTTCCGTACCCTCACCTGTGCCCTAAGACTTGCCGTTCCCTAACCCTAACCATAGACCGGAATGGAAAACCACCACCAGCCCTACACCTTACCCTACGCTGTAGCCTACTCCTAACCCGTACGCTGGCACTGACCCGTGCGTCAGAACGTAGCCTGACCCTCCCACGTTTCAGTACCCTCACCTGTTCCCTAAGCCTTACTGTTCCCTAACCCTAACCCTAGCCCGAAAAGGAAACCCACCACCAGCCCTACACGTTACCCAACGCCGTTGCCTACTGCTGGCCTGTATGCTGGCACTGACCCATGCGTCAGCAAATAGCCTGACCCTCCCACGTTTCCGTACCCTCACCTGTGCCCAAAGGCTTGTCGTTCTCTAACACTAACCCAAGCCCGGATCGGAAACACACCACCAGCCCTAAAAGTTACCCAACGCCGTACCCTAATTCTGGCCCGTACGCTGGCACTGACCCGTGCATCACCACGTAGCCTGCCCCTCCCACGTTTCCGTACCCTCACCTGTGCCCTAAGCCTTGCCGTTCCCTAACCCTAACCATAGCCCGGAACGGAAACCCACCACCACCCTACACCTTACCCTACACCGTAACCTACTCCTGGCCCATACACTGGCACTGACCCGTGCGTCAGCACGTAGTCTGACCCGCCCACGTTTCCGTACCCTCACCTATGCCCTAAGCCTTGCCGTTCCCTAACCCTAACCCTAGCCCGGAACAGAAACCCACCACCAGCCCTACACCTTACCCTACGCCGTATCCTACTCCAGGCCCGTATGCAGGCACTGACCCGTGCGTCAGCACGTAGCCTGCCTCTCCCACGTTTCCGTACCCTCACCTGTGCCCTAAGCCTTGCCGTTGCCTAACCCTAACCCTAGCCCGGAACGCAAAGCCACCAACAGCCCTACACCTTACCCTACGCCGTACCCGACTCCTGGCCCGTACGCTGGCACTGACCTGTGCGTCAGCAAATAGGCTGACCCTCCCACGTTTCCGTACCCTCACCTGTGCCCTATGCCTTGCCGTTCCCTAACCCTAACCCTAGCCCTGAATGGAAACCCACCACCAGCCCTACACCTTACCCTACGCCGTACCCGACACCTGGCCCGTACGCTGGCACTAACCCGTGCGTCAGCACGTAGCCTGCCTCTCCCACGTCTCCATAGCCTCGCCTGTTCCCTAAGCCTTGCCGTTCCCTAAACGTAACCCTAGCCCGGAATGGAAACCCACCACCAGCCCTACACCTTAAACTACGCCGTACCCTACTTCTGGCCCGTACACTGGCACTGACACGTGCGTCAGCACGTAGCCTGCCTCTCCAACGTTTCCGTACCCACACCGGTGCCCTAAGCGTTGCCATTCCCTAACCCTAACCCTAGCCCTGAAAGGAAACTCACCACCATCCCTACACCTTAACTTACGCTCTACCCTTCTCCTGGCCGGTACGCTGGCACTGACCCGTGCGTCAGCATGTAGCCTGACCCTCCCACGTTTCCGTACCCTCAACTATGCCCTAAGCCTTACCGTTACCTAAACCTAACCCTAGCCCGGAACAGAAACCCACCACAGCCCTCCACCTTACCCTACACCGTACCCTACTCGTGGCCCGTACACTGGCAGTAACCCGTGTGTAAACACGTAGCCCGCCTCTCCCACGTATCCGTAGCCTCACCTGTGCCCTAAGCCTTGCCGTTCCCTAACCCTAACCCTAGCCCAGATCGGAAACCCACCACCAGCACTAAACCTTACCCAACGCCGTACCCTACTCCTGGCCCCTACGCTGGCACTGACCCGTGCGTCAGCACGTAGCCTGCCCCTCCCACGTTTCCGTACCCACAACTGTGCCCTAAGCCTTGTCATTCCCTAACCCTAACCCTAGCCCGGAACGGAAACCCACCACCACCCCTACACCTTACCCTATGCCGTAGCCTACTCCTGAACCGTACGCTGGCACGGAACCATGCGTCAGCACGTAGCCTGCCTCTCCCACGTTTCCGTACCCTCACCTGTGCCCTAAGACTTGCCGTAATCTAACGCTAACCCTAGCCCGGAACAGAAACCCACCACCAGCCCTATACCTTACCCGACGCCGTACCCTACTCCTGGCCCGTACGCTGGCACGGACCCGTGCGTCAGCACGTAGCCTGCCTCTCCCACGTTTCCGTACCCTCACCTGTACCCTAAGCATTGCCGTTCCCTAACCCTAACCCTAGCATGGAAAGGAAACCTACCACCAGCCCTACACCTTACCCTACGCTGTTGCCTACTCCTGGCCTGTATGCTGGCAGTGAACCGTGCGTCAGCACATAGCCTGACCCTTCCACGTTTCCGTACCCTCACCTGTGCCCTAAGGCTTGTCGTCCCCTAACCCTAACCCTAGCCCAGAACAGGAACCCACCACCAGCTCTACACATTTCCCTATGCCATAGCCTACTCCAGGCCCATACGCTGGCACGGATCCGTGCGTCAGCACGTAGCCTGAACCTCCCACGTTTCCGTACCCTCACCTGTGCCATAAGCCTTGGCGTTCCATAACCCTAACCCTAGCTCCGAACGGAAACACACCACCAGCCCTACACCTTACCCTACACCGTAGCCTACTCCTGGCCCATACGCTGGCACTGACCCGTGCGTCAGCACGTAGCCTGCCCCTCCCACGTTTCCGTACCCTCACCTGTGCCCTAAGCCTTGCCGTTGTCTAACCCTAACCCTAGCCCGGAACGCAAAGCCACCAACAGCCCTACACCTTACCCTACGCCGTACCCGACTCCTGGCCCGTAGGCTGGCACTGACCTGTGCGTTAGCACGTAGCCTGACCCTCCCACGTTTCCGTACCCTCACCTGTGCCCTAGGCCTTGCCATTCCCTAACCGTAACCCTAGCCCGGAACGGAAACCCACCACCAGCCCTACACCTTACCCTAAACCGTAGCCTACTCCTGGCCAGTACGCTGGCACTGACCCTTGCGTCAGCACGTAGCCTCACCCTCCCACGTTTCCATACCCTCATCTGTTCCCTAAGAATTGCCGTTCCCTAACCCTAACCCTAGCCCGAAACGGAAAACCACCACCAGCCCTACACCTTACCCTACGCCGTACCGTACTCCTGGCCCGTACACTGGCACTGACCTGTGCTTAAGCATGTAGCCTGCCTCTCCCACGTTTCCATACCCTCACCTGTGCCCTAAGCCTTGCCGTTCCCTAACACTAACCCTAGCCCGGAACGGAAACCCACCACCGGGCATACGCCTTACCCTAGGCCGTAGCCTGCACCTGGCCCGTACACTGGCACGGACCCATGCGTCAGCACGTAGCATGACCCTCCCCCGTTTCCGTAACGTCACCTGTGCCCTAAGTCTTCCGTTCCCTAACCCTAACCCTAGCCCGGAACGGAAACCCACAACCAGCCCTACACCTTACCCGACGCCGTACCCTCCTCCTGGCCCGTACGCTGGCACTAATACGTGCGTCAGCACGTAGCCTGCCTCTCCGCCGTTTCCGTACCCTCACCTGTACCCTAAGCCTTGCCGTTCCCTAACCCTAACACTACCCCGGAATGGCAACCCACCACCAACCCTACACCTTACCCTATGCCCTAGCCTACTCCTGGCCCGTACGCTGGCACTGACCCTTGCGTCAGCATGTAGCCTGCATCTGCCACGTTTCCATACCCTCACCTGTGCCCTAAGCCTTGCCGTTCCGTAACCCTAACCCTAGCCCGGTACGGAAAACCACCACCAGCCCTACACCTTTCCCATCGCAGTACCCTACTCCTGCCCAGTACGCGGCACTGACCCGTGCGTCAGTACGTAGCCTGCCTCTCCCACGTTTCCGTACCCTCACATGTGCCCTAAGCCTTGCCGTTCCCTAACCCTAACACTAGCCAGGAAGGGAAACCCACCACCAGCCCTACACCTTACCCTACGCCGTACCTTACTCCTGGCCCGGACGCTGGCACTGACCCATGCCTCAGCATGTAGCATGACCCTCCCACGTTCCCGTACTCTCACCTGTATCCTAAGCCTTGCCGTTCCCTAACCCTAACCCTAGCCCGGAACGGAAACGAACCACCAGCCCTACACCTTACCATAAGCCGTACCCTACTCCTGGCCCGTACGCTGGCACTGACTCGTGCGTCAGCATGTAGCCTGACCCTCCCACGTTTCTGTACCCTCACTTGTGCCCTAAGCCTTGCCGTTCCCTAACCCTGACCCTAGCCCGGAACGGAAACCCAGCACCAGCCGTACACCTTACACTACGCCGTACCTTACTCCTGGCCCGTACGCTGGCACTGACCCGTACGTCAGCACATAGCCTGATCCTCCCACGTTTCCGTACCCTCACCTGTGTGCTAAGCCTTGCCATACCCTAACGCTAACCCTAGCCCGGAACGGAAACCCAGCACCAGCCCTACACCTTACCCTGTGCCGTACCCTACTCCTGGCCCGTACGATGGCACTGAGCCGTGCGTCAGCACGTAGCCTGACCCTTCCATGTTTCCGTGCACTCACCTGTTCGCTAAGCCTTGCCGTTCCCTACCCCTAACCCTAGCCCGGAATGGAAACGCACCACCAGCCCTACACCATACCCTACGCCGTAACCTATTCTTGGCCCGTACGCTGGCACTGACCCGTGCGTCAGCATGTAGCCTGACCCTCCCACGTTTCCGTACCCTCAGCTGTGCCCTAAGCCTTGCCGTTCCCTAACCCTAACCCTAGCCCGGAAAGGAAACCCACCACCAGCCCTACACCTTACCCTACGCCATTGCCTACACCTGGCCTGTACGCTGGCACTGACCACTGCGTCACCACATACCCTGACCCTCCCACGTTTCCGTACCCTCAACTGTTCCCTAAGCCTTGCCGTTCCCTAACCCTAACCCTAGTCCGGAACGGAAACCCACCAACCGCCCTACACCTTACCCTACGCCGTAACCTATTCTTGGCCCGTACGCTGGCACTGACCCGTGCGTCAGCATGTAGCCTGACCCTCCCACGTTTCCGTACCGTCACCTGTGCCCTAAGCCTTGCCGTTCCCTAACCCTAACCCTAGCCCGGAACGGGAACACACCACCAGCCCTACACCTTACCCTATGCCGTAGCCTACTCCTGGCCCGTACGCTGGCACTAAGCCGTGCGTCAGCACGTAGCCTGCCTCTCCCACGTTTCCGTACCCTCAACTATGCCCTAAGCCTTACCGTTACCTAAACCTAACCCTAGCCCGGAACGGAAACCCACCACCAGCCCTACACCTTACCTTTCGTGGTACCCTACTCCTGGCATGTACGCTGGCACTGACCCGTGCATCAGCACGTAGCCTGCCTCTCCCACGTTTCTGTACCCTCACCTGTGCCCTAAGCCTTGCCGTTCGCTAACCCTAACCCTAGCCCGGAATGGAAACCCACCACCAACCCTACACCTTACCCTATGCCGTACCCTACTCCTGGCCCGTACACTGGCACTAACCCGTGTGTAAACACGTAGCCCGCCTCTCCCACGTTTCCGTACCCTCACCTCTGCCCTAAGCCTTGCCGTTCCCTAACCCTAACCCTAGCCCTGAACGGAAACTCACCACCATCCCTACACCTTAACCTACGCTGTACCCTTCTCCTGGCCGCTACGCTGGCACTGACACGTGCGTCAGCATGTAGCCTGACCCTCCCACGTTTCCGTACCCTCAACTATGCCCTAAGCCTTACCGTTACCTAAACCTAACCCTAGCCCAGAACGGAAACCCACCACAGCCCTCCACCTTACCCTACACCGTACCCTGCTCCTGGCCCATACGCTGGCACTGACCCGTGCGGCAGCACGTAGCCTGCCTCTCCCACGTTTCCGTACCCTCACCTGTGCCCTAAGACTTGCCGTTCCCTAACCCTAACCCTAGCCCGGAACGGAAATCCACCACCAGCCCTACACCTTGCCCTACGCCGTTGCGTACAACTGGCCCGTACCCTGAAACTGACCCGTGCGTCAGCACGTAGCCTCCCTCTCCCACGTTTTCGTACCCTCACCTGTGCCCTAAGCCTTTCGGTTCCCTAACACTAACCTTAGCCCGGAACGGAAACCCACCACTATCCGTACACCTTACCCTAAGCCGTAGCCTAATCCAGGCCCGTACGCTGGCACAGACCCGTGCATTGTCACGTAGCCTGACCCTCCCACGTTTCCGTACCATCACCTGTGCCCTAAGCCTTGCCATTCCCTAACCCTAACCCTAGCCCAGATCGGAAACCCACCACCAGCCCTAAACCTTACCCGACGCCGTACCCTACTTCTGTCCCGTACGCTGGCACTGACCCGTGCATCAGAACGTAGCCTGACCCTCCCACGTTTCCGTACCCTCACCTGTTCCCTAAGCCTTACTGTTCCCTAACCCTAACCCAAGACCGGAACGGAAACCCACCACCAACCTACACCTTACCCTACGCCGTACCCTACTCCTGGCCTGTACGCTGGCACTGACCCGTGCGTCAGTACGTAGCCTGACCCTCCCACGTTTCCGTACCCTCACCTGTACCCTAAGACTTGCAGTTCCGTAACCCTAACCCTAGCCCGGAACGGAAACCCACGACCAGCCCTACACCTTACCCTGCGCCGTAGCCTACACCTGACCCGTACGCTGACACTGACCCGTGCGTCAGCACATAGCCTGCCTCTCCAACGTTTCCGTACCGTCACCTGTGCCCTAAGCCTTGCCGTTCCCTACCTCTAACCCTAGCATGGAAAGGAAACCTACCACCAGCCCTACACCTTACCCTACGCTGTTGCCTACTCCTGGCCTGTACGCTGGCAGTGAACCGTGCGTCAGCACATAGCCTGACCCTTCCACGTTTCCGTACCCTCACCTGTGCCCTAAGGCTTGTCGTTCCCTAACCCTAACCCTAGCCCAGAACAGGAACCCACCACCAGCTCTACACATTACCCTATGCCATAGCCTACTCCAGGCCCATACGCTGTCACTGATCCGTGCGTCAGCACGTAGCCTGAACCTCCCACGTTTCCGTACCCTCACCTGTGCCCTAAGCCTTGCCGTTCCATAACCCTAACCCTAGCTCCGAACAGAAACACACCACCAGCCCTACACCTTACCCTACACCGTAGCCTACTCCTGGCCCATACGCTGGCACTGACACATGCGTCAGCACGTAGCCTGACCCTCCCACGTTTCCGTACCCTCACCTGTGCCCTAAGCCTTGCCGTTGTCTAACCCTAACCCTAGCCCGGAACGCAAAGCCACCAACAGCCCTACACCTTACCCTACGCCGTACCCGACTCCTGGCCCGTAGGCTGGCACTGACCTGTGCGTTAGCACGTAGCCTGACCCTCCCACGTTTCCGTACCCTCACCTGTGCCCTAGGCCTTGCCATTCCCTAACCGTAACCCTAGCCTGGAACGGAAACCCACCACCAGCCCTACACCTTACCCTAAACCGTAGCCTACTCCTGGCCAGTACGCTGGCACTGACCCTTGCGTCAGCACGTAGCCTCACCCTCCCACGTTTCCATACCCTCATCTGTTCCCTAAGAATTGCCGTTCCCTAACCCTAACCCTAGCCCGAAACGGAAAACCACCACCAGCCCTACACCTTACCCTACGCCGTACCGTACTCCTGGCCCATACACTGGCACTGACCTGTGCTTATGCATGTAGCCTGACTCTCCCACGTTTCCATACCCTCACCTGTGCCCTAAGCCTTGCCGTTCCCTAACACTAACCCTAGCCTGGAACGGAAACCCACCACCGGGCATACGCCTTACCCTAGGCCGTAGCCTGCACCTGGCCCGTACACTGGCACGGACCCATGCGTCAGCACGTAGCATGACCCTCCCCCGTTTCCGTAACGTCACCTGTGCCCTAAGTCTTCCGTTCCCTAACCCTAACCCTAGCCCGGAACGGAAACCCACCACCAGCCCTACACCTTACCCGACGCCATACCCTCCTCCTGGCCCGTACGCTGGCACTAATCCGTGCGTCAGCACGTAGCCTGCCTCTCCGCCGTTTCCGTACCCTCACCTGTACCCTAAGCCTTGCCGTTCCCTAACCCTAACACTACCCCGGAATGGCAACCCACCACCAACCCTACATCTTACCCTATGCCCTAGCCTACTCCTGGCCCGTACGCTGGCACTGACCCTTGCGTCAGCATGTAGCCTGCATCTGCCACGTTTCCATACCCTCACCTGTGCCCTAAGCCTTGCCGTTCCGTAACCCTAACCCTAGCCCGGTACGGAAAACCACCACCAGCCCTACACCTTTCCCAACGCCGTACCCTACTCCTGCCCAGTACGCGGCACTGACCCGTGCGTCAGTACGTAGCCTGCCTCTCCCACGTTTCCGTACCCTCACATGTGCCCTAAGCCTTGCCGTTCCCTAACCCTAACACTAGCCAGGAAGGGAAACCCACCACCAGCCCTACACCTTACCCTACGCCGTACATTACTCCTGGCCCGGACGCTGGCACTGACCCATGCCTCAGCATGTAGCATGACCCTCCCACGTTCCCGTACTCTCACCTGTATCCTAAGCCTTGCCGTTCCCTAACCCTAACCCTAGCCCGGAACGGAAACCCACCACCAGCCCTACACCTTACCATAAGCCGTACCCTACTCCTGGCCCGTACGCTGACACTGACTCGTGCGTCAGCATGTAGCCTGACCCTCCCACGTTTCTGTACCCTCACTTGTGCCCTAAGCCTTGCCGTTCCCTAACCCTGACCCTAGCCCGGAACGGAAACCCAGCACCAGCCGTACACCTTACACTACGCCGTACCTTACTCCTGGCCCGTACGCTGGCACTGACCCGTACGTCAGCACATAGCCTGATCCTCCCACGTTTCCGTACCCTCACCTGTGTGCTAAGCCTTGCCATACCCTAACGCTAACCCTAGCCCGGAACGGAAACCCAGCACCAGCCCTACACCTTACCCTGTGCCGTACCCTACTCCTGGCCCGTACGATGGCACTGAGCCATGCGTCAGCACGTAGCCTGACCCTTCCATGTTTCCGTACACTCACCTCTTCCCTAAGCCTTGCCGTTCCCTAACCCTAACCCTAGCCCGGAAAGGAAACCCACCACCAGCCCTACACCTTACCCTACGCCATTGCCTACACCTGGCCTGTTCGCTGGCACTGACCCCTGCGTCACCACATACCCTGACACTCCCACGTTTCCGTACCCTCAACTGTTCCCTAAGCCTTGCCGTTCCCTAACCCTAACCCTAGTCCGGAACGGAAACCCACCAACCGCCCTACACCTTACCCTACGCCGTAACCTATTCTTGGCCCGTACGCTGGCACTGACCCGTGCGTCAGCATGTAGCCTGACCCTCCCACGTTTCCGTACCGTCACCTGTGCCCTAAGCCTTGCCGTTCCCTAACCCTAACCCTAGCCCGGAACGGAAACCCACCACCAGCCCTACACCTTACCTTTCGTGGTATCCTACTCCTGGCATGTACGCTGGCACTGACCCGTGCATCAGCACGTAGCCTGCCTCTCCCACGTTTCCGTACCCTCACCTGTGCCGTAAGCCTTGCCGTTCGCTAACCCTAACCCTAGCCCGGAATGGAAACCCACCACCAACCCTACACCTTACCCTATGCCGTACCCTACTCCTGGCCCGTACACTGGCACTAACCTGTGTGAAAACACGTAGCCCGCCTCTCCCACGTTTCCATACCCTCACCTCTGCCCGAAGCCTTGCCGTTCCCTAACCCTAACCCTAGCCCGAAACGGAAAACCACCACCAGCCCTACACCTTACCCTACGCCGTACCCTACTCCTGGCCCGTACGCTGGCACTGACCCGTGCGTCAGCACTTAGCCTGCCCCTCCCACGTTTCCGTACCCACAACTGTGCCCTAACCCATGTCATTCCCTAACCCTAACCCTAGCCCGGAACGGAAACCCACCACCGGGCATACGCCTTACCCTAGGCCGTAGCCTGCACCTGGCCCGTACGCTGGCATTGACCCATGCGTCAGCACGTAGCAGGACCCTCCAACGTTTCCGTACCCTCACCTCTACCCTAAGCCTTGCCGTTCCCTAACCCTAACACTAGCCCCGAACAGAAACCCACCACCAGCCCTACACCTTACCCTACGCTGTACCTTACTCCTGGCCCGGACGCTGGCACTGACCCATGCCTCAGCAAGTAGCCTGACCCTCCCACGTTTCCGTACCCTCACCTGTTCCCTAAGCCTTGCCGTTCCCTAACTCTAACCCTAGCCCAGAAAGGAAACCCACCACCAGCCCTAAACCTTACCCTACGCCGTGGCCTACTCCTGGCCTGTACGCTGGCACTAAACCGTGCGTCAGCACATAGCCTGACCCTACGACGTTTCCATATCCTCACCTGTGTCCTAAGCCTTGCCATTCCATAACCCTAACCCTAGCCCCGAATGGAAAACGACCACCAGCCCTACACCTTACAGTACGCCGTACCCTACTCCTGGCCCGTACGCTGGCACGGATCCGTGCGTTGGCACGTAGACTGACCTTCCCAGGTTTCCGTACCCTCACCTGTGCCCTATTCCTTTCCGTTCCCTAACCCTAACGCTATCCCGGAATAGAAACCCAGCACCAGCCTTACACCTTACCCAACGCCGTACCCTACTCCTGGCCCGTACGCTGGCACTGACCCGTGCGGCATCACGTAGCCTGCCACTCCCACGTTTCCGTACCCTCACCTGTGCCCTAAGCCTTGCCGTTCCCTAAGCCTAACCCTAGCCCGGAACAGAAACCCAGCACCAGCCCTACACCTTACCCTACGCCGTACCCTGCTCCTGGCCCATACGCTGGCACTGACCCGTGCGGCATCATGTAGCCTGCCCCTCCCACGTTTCCATACCCTCACCTGTGCCCTAAGCCTTGTCATTCCCTAAACCTAACCCTAGCCCGGAACAGAAACCCAACACCACCCCTACACCTTACCCTATGCCGTAGCATAATCCTGACCCGTACGCTGGCACGGAACCATGCGTCAGCACGTAGCCTGCCTCTCACACGTTTACATACCCTCACCTGTGCCCTAAAACTTGCCGTACTCTAACGCTAATCCTAGACCGGAACGGAAACCCACCACCAGCCCTACTCCTTACCCTACGCCGTACCCTATTCCTGGCCCGTACGCTGGCACTGACCCGTGCGTCAGCACGTAGCCTGCCACTCCAAAGTTTCCGTACCCTCACATGTGCCCTAAGCCTTGCCGTTCCCTAACCCTAACCCTAGCCCAGAACGGAAACCCACCACCAGCCCTACACCATACCCTACGTTGAAGCCTACTCCTGGCCCGTACGCTGGCACTGACTTGTTCGTCATCACGTAGTCTGACCCTCCAACGTTTCCGTACCCTCACCTATGCCCTAAGCCTTGCCGTTCCCTAACCCTAACCCTAACCCGGAACGGAAACCCAAAACCAGCCTTACACCTTACTCTACGCCGTACCCTACTCCTTGCCCGGACGCTGGCACGGACCCGTGCGTCAGCACGTAGCCTGCCTCTCCCACGTTTCCATACACTCACCTGTACCCTAAGCCTTGCCGTTCCCTACCCCTAACACTAGCCCCGAACAGAAACCCACCACCAGCCCTACACCTTACCCTACGCCGTACCTTACTCCTGGCCCGGACGCTGGCACTGACCCATGCCTCAGCAAGTAGCCGGACCCTCCCACGTTTCCGTACCCTCACCTGTTCCCTAAGCCTTGCCGTTCCCTAACTCTAACCCTAGCCCAGAAAGGAAACCCACCACCAGCCCTAAACCTTACCCTACGCCGTTGCCTACTCCTGGCCTGTACGCTGGCACTAAACCGTGCGTCAGCACATAGCCTGACCCTACCCCGTTTCCATATCCTCACCTGTGTCCTAAGCCTTGCCATTCCATAACCCTAACCCTAGCCCCGAATGGAAAACGACCACCAGCCCTACACCTTACACTACGCCGTACCCTACTCCTGGCCCGTACGCTGGCACGGACCCGTGCGTTGCAACGTAGCCTGACCTTCCCAGGTTTCCGTACCCTCACCTGTGCCCTATTTCTTTCCGTTCCCTAACCATAACGCTAGCCCGGAATAGAAACCCAGCACCAGCCCTAAACCTTACCCAACGCCGTACCCTACTCCTGGCCCGTACGCTGGCACTGACCCATGCGTCACCACGTAGCCTGCCACTCCCACGTTTCCGTACCCTCACCTGTGCCCTAAGCCTTGCCGTTCCCTAAGCCTAACCCTAGCCCGGAACAGAAACCCAGCACCAGCCCTACACCTTACCCTATGCCGTACCCTGCTCCTGGCCCATACGCTGGCACTGACCCGTGCGGCATCACGTAGCCTGCCTCTCCCACGTTTCCGTACCCTCACCTGTGCCCTAAGACTTGCCGTTCCCTAACCCTAACCATAGACCGGAATGGAAAACCACCACCAGCCCTACACCTTACCCTACGCTGTAGCCTCCTCCTAACCCGTACGCTGGCACTGACCCGTGCGTCAGAACGTAGCCTGACCCTCCCACGTTTCAGTACCCTCACCTGTTCCCTAAGCCTTACTGTTCCCTAACCCTAACCCTAGCACGAAAAGGAAACCCACCACCAGCCCTACACGTTACCCAACGCCGTTGCCTACTGCTGGCCTGTATGCTGGCACTGACCCATGCGTCAGCAAATAGCCTGACCCTCCCACGTTTCCGTACCCTCACCTGTGCCCAAAGGCTTGTCGTTCTCTAACACTAACCCAAGCCCGGATCGGAAACACACCACCAGCCCTAAAAGTTACCCGACGCCGTACCCTAATTCTGGCCCGTACGCTGGCACTGACCCGTGCATCACCACGTAGCCTGCCCCTCCCACGTTTCCGTACCCTCACCTGTGCCCTAAGCCTTGCCGTTCCCTAACCCTAACCCTAGCCCGGAACGGAAACCCACCACCACCCTACACCTTACCCTACACCGTAACCTACTCCTGGCCCATACACTGGCACTGACCCGTGCGTCAGCACGTAGTCTGACCCGCCCACGTTTCCGTACCCTCACCTATGCCCTAAGCCTTGCCGTTCCCTAACCCTAACCCTAGCCCGGAACAGAAACCCACCACCAGCCCTACACCTTACCCTACGCCGTATCCTACTCCAGGCCCGTATGCAGGCACTGACCCGTGCGTCAGCACGTAGCCTGCCTCTCCCACGTTTCCGTACCCTCACCTGTGCCCTAAGCCTTGCCGTTGCCTAACCCTAACCCTAGCCCGGAACGCAAAGCCACCAACAGCCCTACACCTTACCCTACGCCGTACCCGACTCCTGGCCCGTACGCTGGCACTGACCTGTGCGTCAGCACATAGCCTGACCCTCCCACGTTTCCGTACCCTCACCTGTGCCCTATGCCTTGCCGTTCCCTAACCCTAACCCTAGCCCAGAATGGAAACCCACCACCAGCCCTACACCTTACCCTACGCCGTACCCGACACCTGGCCCGTACGCTGGCACTAACCCGTGCGTCAGCACGTAGCCTGCCTCTCCCACGTCTCCATACCCTCGCCTGTTCCCTAAGCCTTGCCGTTCCCTAAACGTAACCCTAGCCCGGAATGGAAACCCACCACCAGCCCTACACCTTAAACTACGCCGTACCCTACTTCTGGCCCGTACACTGGCACTGACACGTGCGTCAGCACGTAGCCTGCCTCTCCAACGTTTCCATACCCACACCGGTGCCCTAAGCGTTGCCATTCCCTAACCCTAACCCTAGCCCTGAAAGGAAACTCACCACCATCCCTACACCTTAACTTACGCTCTACCCTTCTCCTGGCCGGTACGCTGGCACTGACCCGTGCGTCAGCATGTAGCCTGACCCTCCCACGTTTCCGTACCCTCAACTATGCCCTAAGCCTTACCGTTACCTAAACCTAACCCTAGCCCGGAACAGAAACCCACCACAGCCCTCCACCTTACCCTACACCGTACCCTGCTCCTGGCCCATACGCTGGCACTGACCCGTGCGGCAGCACGTAGCCTGCCTCTCCCACGTTTCCGTACCCTCGCCTGTGCCCAAAGCCTTGCCGTTCCCTAACCCTAACTCTAACCCGGAACGGAAACCCACCACCATCCCTACACCTTACCCTATGCCGTAGCCTACTCCTGGCCCGTACGCTGGCACTAACCCATGCGTCAGCACGTAGCCTGCCTCTCCCACGTCTCCGTACCCTCGCCTGTGCCCTTAGCCTTGCCGTTCCCTAAACCTAACCCTAGCCCAGAACGGAAACCCACCACCAGCCCTACACCTTACCCTACGCTCTAACCTTCTCCTGGCCCATACACTGGCACTGACCCGTGCGTCAGCATGTAGCCTGACCGTCCCACGTTTCCATAACCTCAACTGTGCCCTAAGCCTTGCTGTTCCCTAAACCTAACCCTAGACCGGAACGGAAACCCACCACCAGCCCTCCACCTTACCATACACCGTACCCTGCTCCTGGCCCATACGCTGGCACTGACCCGTGCGTCAGCACGTAGCCTGCCTCTTCCACGTTTCCGTACCCTCACCTGTGCCCTAAGACTTGCCGTTCGCTAACCCTAACCCTAGCCCGGAATGGAAACCCACCACCAACCCTACACCTTACCCTACGCCGTACCCTACTCGTGGCCCGTACACTGGCAGTAACCCGTGTGTAAACACGTAGCCCGCCTCTCCCACGTATCCGTAGCCTCACCTGTGCCCTAAGCCTTGCCGTTCCCTAACCCTAACCCTAGCCCAGATCGGAAACCCACCACCAGCACTAAACCTTACCCAACGCCGTACCCTACTCCTGGCCCCTACGCTGGCACTGACCCGTGCGTCAGCACGTAGCCTGCCCCTCCCACGTTTCCGTACCCACAACTGTGCCCTAAGCCTTGTCATTCCCTAACCCTAACCCTAGCCCGGAACGGAAACCCACCACCACCCCTACACGTTACCCTATGCCGTAGCCTACTCCTGAACCGTACGCTGGCACGGAACCATGCGTCAGCACGTAGCCTGCCTCTCCCACGTTTCCGTACCCTCACCTGTGCCCTAAGACTTGCCGTAATCTAACGCTAACCCTAGCCCGGAACAGAAACCCACCACCAGCCCTATACCTTACCCGACGCCGTACCCTACTCCTGGCCCGTACGCTGGCACGGACCCGTGCGTCAGCACGTAGCCTGCCTCTCCCACGTTTCCGTACCCTCACCTGTACCCTAAGCATTGCCGTTCCCTAACCCTAACCCTAGCCCGGAACGGAAAACCACCACCAGCCCTACACATTACCCTATGCCGTACCGTACTCCTGGCCCGTACGCTGGCACTGACCCGTGCGTAAGCATGTAGCCTGACCCTCCCACGTTTCAGTACCCTCACATGTGCCCTAAGCCTTGCCGTTCCCTAACACTAACCCTAGACCGGAACGGAAACCCACCACCGGGCATACGCCTTACCCTAGGCCGTAGCCTGCACCTGGCCCGTACGCTGGCATTGACCTATGCGTCAGCACGTAGCAGGACCCTCCCACGTTTCCGTAACCTCACCTGTGCCCTAAGTCTTTCGTTCCCTAACCCTAAAACTAGCCCGGAACGGAAACCCACCACCAGCCCTATACCTTACCCGACGCCGTACCCTACTCCTGGCCCGTACGCTGGCACGGACCCGTACGTCAGCATGTACCCTGCCTCTCCCACGTTTCCATACCCTCACCTGTACCCTAAGCCTTGCCGTTCCCTAACCCTAACACTAGCCCCGAACAGAAACCCACCACCAGCCCTACACCTTACCCTACGCCGTACCTTACTCCTGGCCCGGACGCTGGCACTGACCCATGCCTCAGCAAGTAGCCTGACCCCCCCACGTTTCCGTACCCTCACCTGTTCCCTAAGCCTCGCCGTTCCCTAACTCTAACCCTAGCCCAGAAAGGAAACCCACCACCAGCCCTAAACCTTACCCTACGCCGTTGCCTACTCCTGGCCTGTACGCTGGCACTAAACCGTGCGTCAGCACATAGCCTAACCCTACCCCGTTTCCATATCCGCACCTGTGTCCTAAGCCTTGCCATTCCATAACCCTAACCCTAGCCCCGAATGGAAAACGACCACCAGCCCTACACCTTACGCTACGCCGTACCCTACTCCTGGCCCGTACGCTGGCACGGACCCGTGCGTGGGCACCTAGCCTGACCTTCCCAGGTTTCCGTACCCTCACCTGTGCCCTATTCCTTTCCGTTCCCTAACCCTAAAGCTAGCCCGGAATAGAAACCCAGCACCAGCCCTACACCTTACCCAACGCCGTACCCTACTCCTGGCCCGTACGCTGGCACGGACCCGTGCGGCATCACGTAGCCTGCCTCTCCCACGTTTCCGTACCCTCACCTGTGCCCTAAGACTTTCCGTTCCCTAACCCTAACTCTAACCCGGAACGGAAACCCACCACCATCCCTACACCTTACCCTACGCCGTAGCCTACTCCTGGCCCGTACGCTGGCACTAACCCGTGCGTCAGCACGTAGCCTGCCTCTCCCACGTCTCCGTACGCTCGCCTGTGCCCTTAGCCTTGCCGTTCCCTAAACCTAACCCTAGCCCAGAACGGAAACCCACCACCAGCCCTACACCTTACCCTACGCTCTAACCTTCTCCTGGCCCGTACACTGGCACTGACCCGTGCGTCAGCATGTAGCCTGACCGTCCCACGTTTCCATAACCTCAACTGTGCCCTAAGCCTTGCTCTTCCCTAAACCTAACCCTAGACTGGAACGGAAACCCACCACCAGCCCTCTACCTTACCATACACCGTACCCTGCTCCTGGCCCATACGCTGGCACTGACCCGTGCGTCAGCACGTAGCCTGCCTCTCCCACGTTTCCGTACCCTCACCTGTGCCCTAAGCCTTGCCGTTCGCTAACCCTAACCCTAGCCCGGAATGGAAACCCACCACCAACCCTACACCTTACCGTACGCCGTACCCTACTCGTGGCCCGTACACTGGCAGTAACCCGTATGTAAACACGTAGCCCGCCTCTCCCACGTATCCGTAGCCTCACCTGTGCCCTAAGCCTTGCCGTTCCCTAACCCTAACCCTAGCCCAGATCGGAAACCCACCACCAGCACTAAACCTTACCCAACGCCGTACCCTACTCCTGGCCCGTACGCTGGCACTGACCCGTGCGTCAGCACGTAGCCTGCCACTCCCACGTTTCCGTACCCACAACTGTACCCTAAGCCTTGTCATTCCCTAACCCTAACCCTAGCCCGGAACGGAAACCCACCAACACCCCTACACCTTACCCTATGCCGTAGCCTACTCCTGAACCGTACGCTGGCACGGAACCATGCGTCAGCACGTAGCCTGCCTCTCCCACGTTTCCGTACCCTCACCTGTGCCCTAAGACTTGCCGTAATCTAACGCTAACCCTAGCCCGGAACAGAAACCCACCACCAGCCCTACACCTTACCCTACACCGTAGCCTACTCCTGGCCAGTACGCTGGCACTGACCCTTGTGTCAGCACGTAGGCTGGACCTCCCACGTTTCCATACCCTCACCTGTTCCCTAAGCATTGCCGTTCCCTAACCCTAACCCTAGCCCGGAACGGAAACCCACCACCAGCCCTATACCTTACCCGACGCCGTACCCTACTCCTGGCCCGTACGCTGGCACGGACCCGTGCGTCAGCACGTAGCCTGCCTCTCCCACGTTTCCGTACCCTCACCTGTACCCTAAGCATTGCCGTACCCTAACCCTAACCCTAGCCCGGAACGGAACACCACCACCAGCCCTACACCTTACCCTATGCCGTACCGTATTCCTGGCCCGTACGCTGGCACTGACCCGTGCGTAAGCATGTAGCCTGACCCTCCCACGTTTCAGTACCCTCACCTGTGCCCTAAGCCTTGCCGTTCCCTAACACTAACCCTAGACCGGAACGGAAACCCACCACCGGGCATACGCTTTACCCTAGGCCGTAGCCTGCACCTGGCCCGTACGCTGGCATTGACCTATGCGTCAGCACGTAGCAGGACCCTCCCACGTTTCCGTAACCTCACCTGTGCCCTAAGTCTTTCGTTCCCTAACCCTAAAACTAGCCCAGAACGAAAACCCACCACCAGCCCTATACCTCACCCGACGCCGTACCCTACTCCTGGCCCGTATGCTGGCACGGACCCGTGCGTCAGCATGTAGCCTGCCTCTCCCACGTTTCCATACCCTCACCTGTACCCTAAGCCTTGCCGTTCCCTAACCCTAACACTAGCCCCGAACAGAAACCCACCACCAGCCCTACACCTTACCCTACGCCGTACCCTACTCCTGGCCCGGACGCTGGCACGGACCCGTGCGTCAGCACGTAGCCTGCCTCTCCCACGTTTCCATACCCTCACCTGTACCCTAAGCCTTGCCGTTCCCTAACCCTAACACTAGCCCCAGACAGAAACCCACCACCAGCCCTACACCTTACCCTACGCCGTACCCTACTCCTTGCCCGGACGCTGGCACGGACCCGTGCGTTAGCACGTAGCCTGCCTCTCCCACGTTTCCATACACTCACCTGTACCCTAAGCCTTGCCGTTCCCTAACCCTAACACTAGCCCCGAACAGAAACCCACCACCAGCCCTACACCTTACCCTACGCCGTACCTTACTCCTGGCCCGGACGCTGGCACTGACCCGTGCGTCAGCATGTAGCCTGACCCTCCCACGTTTCCGTACCCTCAACTATGCCCTAAGCCTTACCGTTACCTAAACCTAACCCTAGCCCGGAACGGAAACCCACCACAGCCCTCCACCTTACCCTACACCGTACCCTGCTCCTGGCCCATACGCTGGCACTGACCCGTGCGTCAGCACGTAGCCTGCCTCTCCCACGTTTCCGTACCCTCACCTGTGCCCTAAGACTTGCCGTTCCCTAACCCTAACCCTAGCCCGGAACGGAAAACCACCACCAGCCCTACACCTTGCCCTACGCCGTTGCGTACAACTGGCCCGTACCCTGAAACTGACCCGTGCGTCAGCACGTAGCCTCCCTCTCCCACGTTTTCGTACCCTCACCTGTGCCCTAAGCCTTTCGGTTCCCTAACACTAACCTTAGCCCGGAACGGAAACCCACCACCATCCGTACACCTTACCCTAAGCCGTAGCCTAATCCAGGCCCGTACGCTGGCACAGACCCGTGCATTGTCACGTAGCCTGACCCTCCCACGTTTCCGTACCATCACCTGTGCCCTAAGCCTTGCCATTCCCTAACCCTAACCCTAGCCCAGATCGGAAACCCACCACCAGCCCTAAACCTTACCCGACGCCGTACCCTACTTCTGTCCCGTACGCTGGCACTGACCCGTGCGTCAGAACGTAGCCTGACCCTCCCACGTTTCCGTACCCTCACCTGTTCCCTAAGCCTTACTGTTCCCTAACCCTAACCCAAGACCGGAACGGAAACCCACCACCAACCTACACCTTACCCTACGCCGTACCCTACTCCTGGCCTGTACGCTGGCACTGACCCGTGCGTCAGTACGTAGCCTGACCCTCCCACGTTTCCGTACCCTCACCTGTACCCTAAGACTTGCAGTTCCGTAACCCTAACCCTAGCCCGGAATGGAAACCCACGACCAGCCCTACACCTTACCCTGCGCCGTAGCCTACACCTGACCCGTACGCTGACACTGACCCGTGCGTCAGCACATAGCCTGCCTCTCCAACGTTTCCGTACTGTCACCTGTGCCCTAAGCCTTGCCGTTCCCTACCTCTAACCCTAGCATGGAAAGGAAACCTACCATCAGCCCTACACCTTACCCTACGCTGTTGCCTACTCCTGGCCTGTATGCTGGCAGTGAACCGTGCGTCAGCACATAGCCTGACCCTTCCACGTTTCCGTACCCTCACCTGTGCCCTAAGGCTTGTCGTCCCCTAACCCTAACCCTAGCCCAGAACAGGAACCCACCACCAGCTCTACACATTACCCTATGCCATAGCCTACTCCAGGCCCATACGCTGGCACTGATCCGTGCGTCAGCACGTAGCCTGAACCTCCCACGTTTCCGTACCCTCACCTGTGCCATAAGCCTTGGCGTTCCATAACCCTAACCCTAGCTCCGAACGGAAACACACCACCAGCCCTACACCTTACCCTACACCGTAGCCTACTCCTGGCCCATACGCTGGCACTGACCCGTGCGTCAGCACGTAGCCTGCCCCTCCCACGTTTCCGTACCCTCACCTGTGCCCTAAGCCTTGCCATTGTCTAACCCTAACCCTAGCCCGGAACGCAAAGCCACCAACAGCCCTACACCTTACCCTACGCCGAACCCGACTCCTGGCCCGTAGGCTGGCACTGACCTGTGCGTTAGCACGTAGCCTGACCCTCCCACGTTTCCGTACCCTCACCTGTGCCCTAGGCCTTGCCATTCCCTAACCGTAACCCTAGCCCGGAACGGAAACCCACCACCAGCCCTACACCTTACCCTAAACCGTAGCCTACTCCTGGCCAGTACGCTGGCACTGACCCTTGCGTCAGCACGTAGCCTCACCCTCCCACGTTTCCATACCCTCATCTGTTCCCTAAGAATTGCCGTTCCCTAACCCTAACCCTAGCCCGAAACGGAAAACCACCACCAGCCCTACACCTTACCCTACGCCGTACCGTACTCCTGGCCCGTACACTGGCACTGACCTGTGCTTAAGCATGTAGCCTGCCTCTCCCACGTTTCCATACCCTCACCTGTGCCCTAAGCCTTGCCGTTCCCTAACACTAACCCTAGCCCGGAACGGAAACCCACCACCGGGCATACGCCTTACCCTAGGCCGTAGCCTGCACCTGGCCCGTACACTGGCACGGACCCATGCGTCAGCATGTAGCATGACCCTCCCCCGTTTCCGTAACGTCACCTGTGCCCTAAGTCTTCCGTTCCCTAACCCTAACCCTAGCCCGGAACGGAAACCCACAACCAGCCCTACACCTTACCCGACGCCGTACCCTCCTCCTGGCCCGTACGCTGGCACTAATCCGTGCGTCAGCACGTAGCCTGCCTCTCCGCCGTTTCCGTACCCTCACCTGTACCCTAAGCCTTGCCGTTCCCTGACCCTAACACTACCCCGGAATGGCAACCCACCACCAACCCTACACCTTACCCTATGCCCTAGCCTACTCCTGGCCCGTACGCTGGCACTGACCCTTGCGTCAGCATGTAGCCTGCATCTGCCACGTTTCCATACCCTCACCTGTGCCCTAAGCCTTGCCGTTCCGTAACCCTAACCCTAGCCCGGTACGGAAAACCACCACCAGCCCTACACCTTTCCCATCGCAGTACCCTACTCCTGCCCAGTACGCGGCACTGACCCGTGCGTCAGTACGTAGCCTGCCTCTCCCACGTTTCCGTACCCTCACATGTGCCCTAAGCCTTGCCGTTCCCTAACCCTAACACTAGCCAGGAAGGGAAACCCACCACCAGCCCTACACCTTACCCTACGCCGTACCTTACTCCTGGCCCGGACGCTGGCACTGACCCATGCCTCAGCATGTAGCATGACCCTCCCACGTTCCCGTACTCTCACCTGTATCCTAAGCCTTGCCGTTCCCTAACCCTAACCCTAGCCCGGAACGGAAACCCACCACCAGCCCTACACCTTACCATAAGCCGTACCCTACTCCTGGCCCGGACGCTGGCACGGACCCGTGCGTCAGCACGTAGCCTGCCTCTCCCACGTTTCCATACCCTCACCTGTACCCTAAGCCTTGCCGTTCCCTAACCCTAACACTAGCCCCAGACAGAAACCCACCACCAGCCCTACACCTTACCCTACGCCGTACCCTACTCCTTGCCCGGACGCTGGCACGGACCCGTGCGTTAGCACGTAGCCTGCCTCTCCCACGTTTCCATACACTCACCTGTACCCTAAGCCTTGCCGTTCCCTAACCCTAACACTAGCCCCGAACAGAAACCCACCACCAGCCCTACACCTTACCCTACGCCGTACCTTACTCCTGGCCCGGACGCTGGCACTGACCCGTGCGTCAGCATGTAGCCTGACCCTCCCACGTTTCCGTACCCTCAACTATGCCCTAAGCCTTACCGTTACCTAAACCTAACCCTAGCCCGGAACGGAAACCCACCACAGCCCTCCACCTTACCCTACACCGTACCCTGCTCCTGGCCCATACGCTGGCACTGACCCGTGCGTCAGCACGTAGCCTGCCTCTCCCACGTTTCCGTACCCTCACCTGTGCCCTAAGACTTGCCGTTCCCTAACCCTAACCCTAGCCCGGAACGGAAAACCACCACCAGCCCTACACCTTGCCCTACGCCGTTGCGTACAACTGGCCCGTACCCTGAAACTGACCCGTGCGTCAGCACGTAGCCTCCCTCTCCCACGTTTTCGTACCCTCACCTGTGCCCTAAGCCTTTCGGTTCCCTAACACTAACCTTAGCCCGGAACGGAAACCCACCACCATCCGTACACCTTACCCTAAGCCGTAGCCTAATCCAGGCCCGTACGCTGGCACAGACCCGTGCATTGTCACGTAGCCTGACCCTCCCACGTTTCCGTACCATCACCTGTGCCCTAAGCCTTGCCATTCCCTAACCCTAACCCTAGCCCAGATCGGAAACCCACCACCAGCCCTAAACCTTACCCGACGCCGTACCCTACTTCTGTCCCGTACGCTGGCACTGACCCGTGCGTCAGAACGTAGCCTGACCCTCCCACGTTTCCGTACCCTCACCTGTTCCCTAAGCCTTACTGTTCCCTAACCCTAACCCAAGACCGGAACGGAAACCCACCACCAACCTACACCTTACCCTACGCCGTACCCTACTCCTGGCCTGTACGCTGGCACTGACCCGTGCGTCAGTACGTAGCCTGACCCTCCCACGTTTCCGTACCCTCACCTGTACCCTAAGACTTGCAGTTCCGTAACCCTAACCCTAGCCCGGAACGGAAACCCACGACCAGCCCTACACCTTACCCTGCGCCGTAGCCTACACCTGACCCGTACGCTGACACTGACCCGTGCGTCAGCACATAGCCTGCCTCTCCAACGTTTCCGTACCGTCACCTGTGCCCTAAGCCTTGCCGTTCCCTACCTCTAACCCTAGCATGGAAAGGAAACCTACCACCAGCCCTACACCTTACCCTACGCTGTTGCCTACTCCTGGCCTGTATGCTGGCAGTGAACCGTGCGTCAGCACATAGCCTGACCCTTCCACATTTCCGTACCCTCACCTGTGCCCTAAGGCTTGTCGTCCCCTAACCCTAACCCTAGCCCAGAACAGGAACCCACCACCAGCTCTACACATTACCCTATGCCATAGCCTACTCCAGGCCCATACGCTGGCACTGATCCGTGTGTCAGCACGTAGCCTGAACCTCCCACGTTTCCGTACCCTCACCTGTGCCCTAAGCCTTGCCGTTCCATAACCCTAACCCTAGCTCCGAACGGAAACACACCACCAGCCCTACACCTTACCCTACACCGTAGCCTACTCCTGGCCCATACGCTGGCACTGACCCGTGCGTCAGCACGTAGCCTGCCCCTCCCACGTTTCCGTACCCTCACCTGTGCCCTAAGCCTTGCCGTTGTCTAACCCTAACCCTAGCCCGGAACGCAAAGCCACCAACAGCCCTACACCTTACCCTACGCCGTACCCGACTCCTGGCCCGTAGGCTGGCACTGACCTGTGCGTTAGCACGTAGCCTGACCCTCCCACGTTTCCGTACCCTCACCTGTGCCCTAGGCCTTGCCATTCCCTAACCGTAACCCTAGCGCGGAACGGAAACCCACAACCAGCCCTACACCTTACCCTAAACCGTAGCCTACTCCTGGACAGTACGCTGGCACTGACCCATGCGTCAGCACGTAGCCTCACCCTCCCACGTTTCCATACCCTCATCTGTTCCCTAAGAATTGCCGTTCCCTAACCCTAACCCTAGACCGAAACGGAAAACCACCACCAGCCCTACACCTTACCCTACGCCGTACCGTACTCCTGGCCCGTACACTGGCACTGACCTGTGCTTAAGCATGTAGCCTGCCTCTCCCACGTTTCCATACCCTCACCTGTGCCCTAAGCCTTGCCGTTCCCTAACACTAACCCTAGCCCGGAACGGAAACCCACCACCGGGCATACGCCTTACCCTAGGCCGTAGCCTGCACCTGGCCCGTACACTGGCACGGACCCATGCGTCAGCACGTAGCATGACCCTCCCCCGTTTCCGTAACGTCACCTGTGCCCTAAGTCTTCCGTTCCCTAACCCTAACCCTAGCCCGGAACGGAAACCCACCACCAGCCCTACACCTTACCCGACGCCGTACCCTCCTCCTGGCCCGTACGCTGGCACTAATCCGTGCCTCAGCACGTAGCCTGCCTCTCCGCCGTTTCCGTACCCTCACCTGTACCCTAAGCCTTGCCGTTCCCTAACCCTAACACTACCCCGGAATGGCAACCCACCACCAACCCTACACCTTACCCTATGCCCTAGCCTACTCCTGGCCCGTACGCTGGCACTGACCCTTGCGTCAGCATGTAGCCTGCATCTGCCACGTTTCCATACCCTCACCTGTGCCCTAAGCCTTGCCGTTCCGTAACCCTAACCCTAGCCCGGTACGGAAAGCCACCACCAGCCCTACACCTTTCCCAACGCCGTACCCTACTCCTGCCCAGTACGCGGCACTGACCCGTGCGTCAGTACGTAGCCTGCCTCTCCCACGTTTCCGTACCCTCACATGTGCCCTAAGCCTTGCCGTTCCCTAACCCTAACACTAGCCAGGAAGGGAAACCCACCACCAGCCCTACACCTTACCCTACGCCGTACCTTACTCCTGGCCCGAACGCTGGCACTGACCCATGCCTCAGCATGTAGCATGACCCTCCCACGTTCCCGTACTCTCACCTGTATCCTAAGCCTTGCCGTTCCCTAACCCTAACCCTAGCCCGGAACGGAAACCCACCACCAGCCCTACACCTTACCATAAGCCGTACCCTACTCCTGGCCCGTACGCTGGCACTGACTCGTGCGTCAGCATGTAGCCTGACCCTCCCACGTTTCTGTACCCTCACTTGTGCCCTAAGCCTTGCCGTTCCCTAACCCTGACCCTAGCCCGGAACGGAAACCCAGCACCAGCCGTACACCTTACACTACGCCGTACCTTACTCCTGGCCCGTACGCTGGCACTGACCCGTACGTCAGCACATAGCCTGATCCTCCCACGTTTCCGTACCCTCACCTGTGTGCTAAGCCTTGCCATACCCTAACGCTAACCCTAGCCCGGAACGGAAACCCAGCACCAGCCCTACACCTTACCCTGTGCCGTACCCTACTCCTGGCCCGTACGATGGCACTGAGCCGTGCATCAGCACGTAGCCTGACCCTTCCATGTTTCCGTACACTCACCTGTTCCCTAAGCCTTGCCATTCCCTAACCCTAACCCTAGCCCGGAAAGGAAACCCACCACCAGCCCTACACCTTACCCTACGCCATTGCCTACACCTGGCCTGTACGCTGGCACTGACCCCTGCGTCACCACATACCCTGACCCTCCCACGTTTCCGTACCCTCAACTGTTCCCTAAGCCTTGCCGTTCCCTAACCCTAACCCTAGTCCGGAACGGAAACCCACCAACCGCCCTACACCTTACCCTACGCCGTAACCTATTCTTGGCCCGTACGCTGGCACTGACCCGTGCGTCAGCATGTAGCCTGACCCTCCCACGTTTCCGTACCGTCACCTGTGCCCTAAGCCTTGCCGTTCCCTAACCCTAACCCTAGCCCGGAACGAGAACCCACCACCAGCCCTACACCTTACCCTATGCCGTTCCCTACTCCTGGCCCGTACGCTGGCACTAAGCCGTGCGTCAGCACGTAGCCTGCCTCTCCCACGTTTCCGTACCCTCAACTATGCCCTAAGCCTTGCCGTTCCCTAACCCTAACCCTAGCCCGGAACGGAAACCCACCACCAGCCCTACACCTTACCCTACACCGTAACCTACTCCTGGCCCGTACGCTGGCACTGACCCGTGCGTCAGCGCATAGCCTGCCTCTCCCACGTTTCCGTACCCTCACCTGTGCCCTAAGCGTTGCAGTTCCCTAACCCTAACCCTAGCCCGGAACGGAAACCCACCACCAGCCCTACACCTTACCCTACGCCGTACCCGACACCTGGCCCGTATGCTGGCACTGACCCGTGTGTCCCGACGTAGCCTGACCCACCCACGTTTCCGTACCCTCTCCTGTACCCTAAGCCTTGTCGTTCCCTACCCCTAACCCTAGCCCGGAACGGAAACCCACCACCAGCCCTACACCTTACACTACGCCGTACCCGACACCTGGCCCGTACGCTGGCACTGACTCGTGCGTCAGCATGTAGCCTGACCCTCCCACGTTTCTGTACCCTCACTTGTGCCCTAAGCCTTGCCGTTCCCTAACCCTGACCCTAGCCCGGAACGGAAACCCAGCACCAGCCGTACACCTTACACTACGCCGTACCTTACTCCTGGCCCGTACGCTGGCACTGACCCATACGTCAGCACATAGCCTGATCCTCCCACGTTTCCGTACCCTCACCTGTGTGCTAAGCCTTGCCATACCCTAACGCTAACCCTAGCCCGGAACGGAAACCCAGCACCAGCCCTACACCTTACCCTGTGCCGTACCCTACTCCTGGCCCGTACGATGGCACTGAGCCGTGCGTCAGCACGTAGCCTGACCCTTCCATGTTTCCGTACACTCACCTGTTCCCTAAGCCTTGCCATTCCCTAACCCTAACCCTAGCCCGGAAAGGAAACCCACCACCAGCCCTACACCTTACCCTACGCCATTGCCTACACCTGGCCTGTACGCTGGCACTGACCCCTGCGTCACCACATACCCTGACCCTCCCACGTTTCCGTACCCTCAACTGTTCCCTAAGCCTTGCCGTTCCCTAACCCTAACCCTAGTCCGGAACGGAAACCCACCAACCGCCCTACACCTTACCCTACGCCGTAACCTATTCTTGGCCCGTACGCTGCCACTGACCCGTGCGTCAGCATGTAGCCTGACCCTCCCACGTTTCCGTACCGTCACCTGTGCCCTAAGCCTTGCCGTTCCCTAACCCTAACCCTAGCCCGGAACGGGAACCCACCACCAGCCCTACACCTTACCCTATGCCGTTCCCTACTCCTGGCCCGTACGCTGGCACTAAGCCGTGCGTCAGCACGTAGCCTGCCTCTCCCACGTTTCCGTACCCTCAACTATGCCCTAAGCCTTGCCGTTCCCTAACCCTAACCCTAGCCCGGAACGGAAACCCACCACCAGCCCTACACCTTACCCTACACCGTAACCTACTCCTGGCCCGTACGCTGGCACTGACCCGTGCGTCAGCACATAGCCTGCCTCTCCCACGTTTCCGTACCCTCACCTGTGCCCTAAGCGTTGCAGTTCCCTAACCCTAACCCTAGCCCGGAACGGAAACCCACCACCAGCCCTACACCTTACCCTACGCCGTACCCGACACCTGGCCCGTATGCTGGCACTGACCCGTGTGTCCCGACGTAGCCTGACCCACCCACGTTTCCGTACCCTCTCCTGTACCCTAAGCCTTGTCGTTCCCTACCCCTAACCCTAGCCCGGAACGGAAACCCACCACCAGCCCTACACCTTACACTACGCCGTACCCGACACCTGGCCCGTACGCTGGCACTAACCCGTGCGTCAGCACGTAGCCTGCCTCTCCCACGTCTCCGTACCCTCGCCTGTTCCCTAAGCCTTGCCGTTCCCTAAACGTAAACCTAGCCCGGAAAGGAAACCCACCACCAGCCCTACACCTTGCCCTACACCGTTGCCTACTCCTGGCCTGTATGCTGGCACTGACCCGTTCGTCAGCAATTTGCCTGACCCTCCCACGTTTCCGTACCCTCACCTGTGCCCTAAGGCTTGTCGTTCTCTAACCCTAACCCTAGCCCGGAACGGAAACCCAGCACCAGCCCTAAACGTTACCCGACGCCGTACCCAACTTCTGGCCCGTACGCTGGCACTAACCCGTGCGCCAGCATGTAGCCTGACCCTCCAACGTTTCCGTACCCTCACCTGTGCCCTAAGACTTGCCGTTCCCTAACCCTAACCCTAGCCCGGAACGGAAACCCACCACCAGCCCTACACCTTAAACTACGCCGTACCCTACTTCTGGCCCATACACTGGCACTGACCCGTGCGTCAGCACGTAGCCTGCCTCTCCAACGTTTCCGTACCCTCACCGGTGCCCTAAGCCTTGCCATTCCCTAACCCTAACCCTAACCCTTAACGGAAACTCACCACCATCCCTACACCTTAACCTACGCTGTACCCTTCTCCTGGCTGGTACGGTGGCAATGACCCGTGCGTCAGCCTGTACCCTGACCCTCCCACGTTTCCGTACCCTCACCTGTTTCCTAAGCCTTGCCGTTCCCTAACCCTAACCCTAGCCCGGAAAGGAAACCCACCACCAGCCCTACACCTTACCCTGTGCCGTACCCTACTCCTGGCCCGTACGATGGCACTGAGCCGTGCGTCAGCACGTAGCCTGACCCTTCCATGTTTCCGTACACTCACCTGTTCACTAAGCCTTGCCATTCCCTAACCCTAACCCTAGCCCGGAACGGAAACCCACCACCAGCCCTACACCTTACCCTGTGCCGTACCCTATTCCTGGCCCGTACGATGGCACTGAGCCGTGCGTCAGCACGTAGCCTGACCCTTCCATGTTTCCGTGCACTCACCTGTTCGCTAAGCCTTGCCGTTCCCTAACCCTAACCCTAGCCCGGAATGGAAACCCACCACCAGCCCTACACCATACCCTACGCCATACCGTACTGCTGGCACGTATGCTACCACTGACCCGTGTGTCAGCACGTAGCCTGCCTCTGCCACGTTTCCGTACCCTCGCCTGTGCCCTAAGCCTTGCCGTTCCCTAACCCTAACTCTAGCCCGGAACGGGAACCCACCACCAGCCCTACACCTTACCCTATGCCGTAGCCTACTCCTCGCACGTACGCTGGCACTAAGCCGTGCGTCAGCACGTAGCCTGCCTCTCCCACGTTTCCGTACCCTCAACTATTCCCTAAGCCTTACCGTTACCTAAACCTAACCCTAGCCCGGAACGGAAACCCACCACCAGCCCTACACCTTACCTTTCGTAGTACCCTACTCCTGGCATGTACGCTGGCACTGACCCGTGCGTCAGCACGTAGCCTGCCTCTCCCACGTTTCCGTAACCTCACCTGTGCCCTATTCCTTTCCGTTCCCTAACCCTAACGCTAGCCCGGAATACAAACCCAGCACCAGCCCTACACCTTACCCTACGCCGTACCCTGCTCCTGGCCCATACGCTGGCACTGACCCGTGCGGCATCACGTAGCCTGCCTCTCCCACGTTTCCGTAGCCTCACCTCTGCCCTAAGACTTGCCGTTCCCTAACCCTAACCATAGCCCGGAACGGAAAACCAGCACCAGCCCTACACATTACCCTACGCCGTACCCTACTCCTGGCCCGTACGCTGGCACTGACACGTGCGTCAGCACATAGCCTGCCCCTCCCACGTTTCCATACCCTCACCTGTGCCCTAAGCCTTGTCATTCCCTAAACCTAACCCTAGCCCGGAACAGAAACCCAACACCACCCCTACACCTTACCCTATGCCGTAGCCTAATCCTGATCCATACGCTGGCACGGAACCATGCGTCAGCACGTAGCCTGCCTCTCACACGTTTCCGTACTCTCACCTGTGCCCTAAAACTTGCCGTACCCTAACGCTAATCCTAGCCCGGAACAGAAACCCACCACCAACCCTACTCCTTACCCTACACCGTACCCTATTCCTGGCCCGTACGCTGGCACTGACCCGTGCGTCAGCACGTAGCCTGCCACTCCAAAGTTTCCATACCCTCACATGTGCCCTAAGCCTTGCCGTTCCCTAACCCTAACCCTAGCCCAGAAAGGAAACCCACCACAAGCCCTAAACCTTACCCTACGCCGTTGCCTACTCCTGGCCTGTACGCTGGCACTAAACCGTGCGTCAGCACATAGCCTGACCCTACGACGTTTCCATATCCTCACCTGTGTCCTAAGCCTTGCCATTCCATAACCCTAACCCTAGCCCCGAATGGAAAACGACCACCAGCCCTACACCTTACACTACGCCGTACCCTACTCCTGGCCCGTACGCTGGCACGGATCCGTGCGTTGGCACGTAGCCTGACCTTCCCAGGTTTCCGTACCCTCACCTGTGCCCTATTCCTTTCCGTTCCCTAACCCTAACGCTAGCCCGGAATAGAAACCCAGCACCAGCCCTACACCTTACCCAACGCCGTACCCTACTCCTGGCCGTACGCTGGCACTGACCCGTGCGTCACCAAGTAGCCTGCCACTCCCAAGTTTCCATACGCTCACCTGTGCCCTAAGCCTTGCCGTTCCCTAAGCCTAACCCTAGCCCGGAACAGAAACCCAGCACCAGCCCTACACCTTACCCTACGCCGTACCCTGCTCCTGGCCCATACGCTGGCACTGACCCGTGCGGCATCACGTAGCCTGCCTCTCCCACGTTTCCGTACCGTCACCTGTGCCCTAAGACTTGCCGTTCCCTAACCCTAACCCTAGCCCGGAACGGAAAACCACCACCAGCCCTACACATTACCCTACGCCGTACCCTACTCCTGGCCCGTACGCTGACACTGACACGTGCGTCAGCACATAGCCTGCCCCTCCCACGTTTCCATACCCTCACCTGTGCCCTAAGCCTTGTCATTCCCTAAAGCTAACCCTAGCCCGGAACAGAAACCCAACACCACCCCTACACCTTACCCTATGCCGTAGCCTAATCCTGACCCATACGCTGGCACGGAACCATGCGTCAGCACGTAGCCTGCCTCTCACACGTTTCCGTACCCTCACCTGTGCCCTAAAACTTGCCGTACTCTAACGCTAATCCTAGGCCGGAACGGAAACCCACCACCAGCCCTACTCCTTACCCTACGCCGTACCCTATTCCTGGCCCGTACGCTGGCACTGACCCGTGCGTCAGCACGTAGCCTGCCACTCCAAAGTTTCCGTACCCTCACATGTGCCCTAAGCCTTGCCGTTCCCTAACCCTAACCCTAGCCCAGAAAGGAAACCCACCACCAGCCCTACACCTTACCCTACGTTGAAGCCTACTCCTGGCCCGTACGCTGGCACTGACTTGTTCGTCATCACGTAGGCTGACCCTCCCACGTTTCTGTACCCTCACCTGTGCCCTAAGCCTTGCCGTTCCCTAAGCATAACCGTACCCGGGAACAGAAACCCACCAACAGCCCTACACCTTACCCTACGCTGTAGCCTAATCATAACCCGTACGCTGGCACTGACCCGTGCGTCAGAACGTAGCCTGACCCTCCCACGTTTCAGTACCCTCATCTGTTCCCTAAGCCTTACTGTTCCCTAACCCTAATCCTAGCCCAAAAAGGAAACCCACCACCAGCCCTACACGTTACCCAACGCCGTTGCCTACTCCTGGCCTGTATGCTGGCACTGACCCATGCGTCAGCAAATAGCCTGAACCTCCCACGTTTCCGTACCCTCACCTGTGCCCAAAGGCTTGTCGTTCTCTAACACTAACCCAAGCCCGGATCGGAAACACACCACCAGCCCTAAACGTTACCCGACGCCGTACCCTACTTCTGGCCCTTACGCTGGCACTGACCCGTGCGTCAGCATGTAGCCTGACCCTCCCACGTTTCCGTACCCTCACCTATGCCCTAAAACTTGCCGTTCCCTAACCCTCACCCTAGCCCGGAACGGAAACCCACCACCAGCCCTACACCTTACCCTACGCCGTACCCTAATCCTGGCCCGTACGCTGGCAGTGACCCGTGCGTCAGCACGTAGGCAGACCCTCCCACGTTTCCGTACCCTCACCTGTTCCGTAGGCCTTGCCATTCCCTAACCCTAACCCTAGCACGGAACGGAAACCCACCACCAGCCCTACACATTACCCTATGCCCTGGGCTACTACTGGCCCGTACACTGGCACTGACCCATGCGTCAGCATGTAGCCTGACCCTCCCACGTTTCCGTACCCTCACCTGTGCCCTAAGCCTTGCCTTTCCCTACTAACCCTAGCCCGGAACAGAAAACCACCATTACCCCTACACCTTACCGTACGCCGTACCCTACTCCAGGCCCGTACGCTGACACTGACCCCTGAGTCAGCACATAGCCTGCCTCTACCACGTTTCCGTACCCTCACATGTGCCCTAAACCTTGCCGTTCCCTAACCCTAACCCTAGCCCGGAACGGAAATCCACCACAAGCCCTATACCTTAACCTAAGCCGTTGCCATCTCCTGGCCTGTATGCTGGCACTGACCCATGCGTCACCACGTAGCATGCCCCTCCCACGTTTCCGTACCCTCACCTGTGCCCTAAGCCTTGCCGTTCCCTAACCCTAACCCTAGCCCGGAACGGAAAACCACCACCAGCCCTACACCTTACCCTACGCCGTACCCTACTCCTGGCCCATACACTAGCACTGACCCGTGCGTCAGCACGTAGTCTGACCCTCCCACGTTTCCGTACCCTCACCTGTGCCGTAAGCCTTGCCGTTCCCTAACCCTAACCCTAGCCCTGAAAGGAAACCCAAAACCAGCCGTACACCTTAGACTAAGCCGTAGCCTAAACCTGGCCCGTACGCTGGCACAGACCTGTGCGTTGTCACGTAGCCTGACCCTCCCACGTTTCCGTACCCTCACCTGTGCCCTAAGCCTTGCCGTTCCCTAACCCTAATCCTAGCCTTGAAAAGAAACCCACCACCAGCCCTACACCTCGCCCTACGCCGTTGCGTACAACTGGCCCGTACACTGGAACTGACCCGTGCATCAGCACATAGCTTCCCTCTCCCACGTTTCCGTACCCTCACCTGTGCCCTAAGCCTTGCCATTCCCTAACCCTAACCCTAGCCCGGATCGGAAACTCACCACCAGCCCTAAACGTTACCCAACGCCGTACCCTACTCCTGGCCCGTACGCTGGCACTGACCCGTGCGTCAGCATGTATCCTGAACCTCCCATGTTTCCATACCCTCAACTGTGCCCTAAGCCTTGCCATTCCCTAACCCTAACCCTAGCCCCGAACGGAAACCCACCACCAGCCCTACACCTTACCCTACGCCGTAGCCTACTCCTGGCCCGTACGCTGGCACTGACCCATGCGTCAGCATGTAGCCTGCCACTCCAAAGTTTCCGTACCCTCACATGTGCCCTAAGCCTTGCCGTTCCCTAACCCTAACCCTAGCCCAGAACGGAAACCCACCACCAGCCCTACACCTTACCCTACGTTGAAGCCTACTCCTAGCCCGTACGCTGGCACTAAATTGTTCGTCATCACGTAGGCTGACCCTCCCACGTTTCTGTACCCTCACCTGTGCCCTAAGCCTTGCCGTTCCCTAAGCATAACCGTACCCGGGAACAGAAACCCACCAACAGCCCTATACCTTACCCTACGCCGTAGCCTACTCCTAGCCCGTACGCTGGCACTGACCTGTGCGTCAGAACGTAGCCTGACCCTCCCACGTTTCCGTACCCTCACCTGTTCCCTAAGCCTTACTGTTCCCTAACCCTAACCCTAGCCCAGAACGGAAACCCACCACCAACCTACACCTTACCCTACGCCGTAGCCTACTCCTGGCCCGTATGCTGGCACTGACCCGTGCGTCAGCACGTAGCCTGACACTCCCACGTTTCCGTACCCTCAACTGTTCCCTAAGCATTGACGTTCCCTAACCCTAACCCTAGCCCGGAGCGGAAACCCACCACCAGGCCTACACCTTACCCTACGCCGTACCCTATTCTTGGCCCGTACGCTGGCACTGACCCGTGCGTCAGCACGTAGCCTGCCACTCCAAAGTTTCCGTACCCTCACATGTGCCCTAAGCCTTGCCGTTCCCTAACCCTAACCCTAGCCCAGAACGGAAACCCACCACCAGCCCTACACCTTACCCTACGTCGAAGAATACTCCTGGCCCGTACGCTGGCACTGACATGTTCGTCATCACGTAGGCTGACCGTCCCATTTTTCCCTACCCTCACCTGTGCCCTAAGCCTTGCCATACCCTAACCCTAACCATAGCCCAGAACGGAAACCCACCACCAGCCCTACCCCTTAACCTAAGCCGTTGCCTACTCCTGGCCTGTATGCTGGCACTG
Organism: Mesoplodon bidens; assembly: GCF_964165515.1. Taxonomy (NCBI): domain Eukaryota; kingdom Metazoa; phylum Chordata; class Mammalia; order Artiodactyla; family Ziphiidae; genus Mesoplodon; species Mesoplodon bidens. The sequence continues at coordinate 590,664 of NC_138177.1, forward strand.
ACCCGTGCGTCACCACGTAGCCTGCCTCTCCCACGTTTCACTACCCTCACCTGTGCCCTAAGCCTTGCCATTACCTAACCCTAACCCTAGCCCGAAAAGGAAACCCACTACCAGCCCTACAACTTACCCCACGCCGTTGCCTACTCCTGGCCTGTATGCTGGCACTGACCAATGCGTCAGCAAATAGCCTGACCCTCCCACGATTCCGTACCCTCACCTGTTCCCTAAGCCTTGCCGTTCCCTAACCCTAACCCTAGCCTGGAACGGAAAACCAGCACCAGCCCTACACCTTACCCTACGACTTGGCCTACTACTGGCCCGTACACTGGCACTGACGAATGCGTCAGCATGTAGCCTGACCCTCCCACGTTTCCGTACCCTCACCTGTGCCCTAAACCTTGCCGTTCCCTACTAACCCTAGCCCGGAACGGAAAACCACCATCAGCCCTACACCTTACCATACGCCGTACCCTATTCCAGGCCCGTACGCTGACACTGACCCGTGCGTCAGCACATAGCCTGACTCTCCCACGTTTCCGTACCCTCACATGTGCCCTAAACCTTGCCGTTCCTTAACCCTTACCCTAGCCCGGAAAGGAAATCCACCACCAGCCCTACACCTTAACCTAAGGCGTTGCCAACGCCTGGCCTGTATGCTGGCACTGACCCGTGCGTCACCACGTAGCCTGCCTCTCCCACGTTTCCGTACCCTCACCTGTGCCCTAAGCCTTGCCGTTCCCTAACCCTAACCCTAGTCCGGAACGGAAACCCACCACGAGCCTTACAACTTACCCTACACCGTACCCTACTTCTGGCCCGTACACTGGCACTGACCCGTGCATCAGCACGTAGCCTGACCCTCCCACGTTTCCGTACCATCACCTGTGCCCTAAGCCTTGCCGTTCCCTAACCCTAACCCTAGCCCGGAACGGAAACCTACCACCAGCCCTACACCTTACCGTACGCCGTTGCCTAATCCTGGCCCGTATGCTGGCACTGACCCGTGCGTCAGCACGTAGCCTGCCTCTCCCACGTTTCCGTACCCTCACCTGTGCCCTAAGCCTTGCCGTTCCCTAACCCTAACCCTAGCCCGGAACGGAAACTCACCACCATCCCTACACATTAACCTACGCTGTACCCTTCTCCTGGCCGGTACGCTGGCACTGACCCGTGCGTCAGCATGTAGCCTGACCCTCCCACGTTTCCGTACCATCAACTGTGCCCTAAGCCTTGCCGTTACCTAAACATGACCCTAGCCCGGAACGGAAACCCACCAACAGCCCTCCACCTTACCCTACACCGTACCCTTCTCCTGGCCCATACGCTGGCACTGACCCGTGCGGCACCACGTAGCCTGCCTCTCCCACGTTTCCGTACCATCACCTGTGCCCTAAGACTTGCCGTTCCCTAACCCTAACCCTAGCCCGGAACGGAAAACCACCACCAGCCCTACACCTTACCCTACGCCATACCCTACTCCTGGCCCGTACGCTGGCAATGACCCGTGCGTCAGCATGTAGCCTGACCCGCCCACGTTTCCGTACCCTCACCTGTGACCTAAGCCTTGCCATTCCCTAACCCTAACCCTAGCCCGGAAAGGAAACCCACCACCAGCCCTACACCTTGCCATACACCATTGCGTACAACTGGCCCGTACCGTGAACCTGACCCGTGCGTCAGCACGTAGCCTCCCTCTCCCACGTTTCTGTACCCTCACCTGTGCCCTAAGCATTTCGGTTCCCTAACCCTAACCTTAGCCCGGAAAGGAAACCCACCACCAGCCGTACACCTTGCCCTAAGCCGTAGCCTAATCCTGACAAGTACGCTGGCACAGACCCGTGCGTTGTCACGTAGCCTGACCCTTCCACGTTTCCGTACCCTCACTTGTGCCCTAAGCCTTGCCATTCCCTAACCCTAACCCTAGCCAGGATCAGAAACCCACCACCAGCCCTAAACGTTACCCGACGCCGTACCCTACTTCTGGCCCGTACGCTGGCACTGACCCGTGCGTCAGCATGTCGCCTGCCTCTCCCACGTTTCCGTACCCTCACCTGTGCCCTAAGCCTTGCCATTCCCTAACCCTAACCCTAGCCCGGAACGGAAACCCACGACCAGCCCTACACCTTAACCTACGCCGTAGCCTACTCCTGGCCTGTACGCTGGCACTGACCCGTGCGTCAGTACGTAGCCTGACCCTCCCACGTTTCCGTACCCTCACCTGTACCCTAAGCCTTGCAGTTCTGTAACCCTAACCCTAGCCCGGAACGGAAACCCACAACCAGCCCTACACCTTACCCTGCGCCGTAGCCAACACCTGACCCGTACGCTGACACTGACCCGTGCGTCAGCACATAGCCTGCCTCTCCAACGTTTCCGTACCATCACCTGTGCCCTAACCCTTGCCGTTCCCTACCTCTAACCCTACCACGGAAAGGAAACCCACCACCAGCCCTACACCTTACCCTACGATGTTGCCTACTCCGGGCCTGTACGCTGGCACTGACCTGTGCGTCAGCACATAGCCTGACCCTTCCACGTTTCCGTACCCTCACCTGTGCCCTAAGGCTTGTCGTTCCCTAACCCTAACCCTAGTCCAGAACAGGAACCCACCACCAGCTCTACACCTTACCCTATGCCGTATCCTACTCCTGGCCCGTATGCTGGCCCTGACCCGTGCGTCAGCACGTAGCCTGCCTCTCCCACGTTTCCGTACCCTCACCTGTGCCCTAAGCCTTGCCGTTGCCTAACCCTAACCCTAGCCCGGAACGCAAAGCCACCAACAGCCCTACACCTTACCCTACGCGGTACCCGACTCCTGGCCCGTACGCTGGCACTGACCTGTGCGTTAGCACGTAGCCTGACCCTCCCACGTTTCCGTACCCTCACCTGTGCCCTATGCCTTGCCATTCCCTAACCGTAACCCTAGCCCGGAGCGGAAACCCACCACCAGCCCTACACCTTACCCGACACCGTAGCCTACTCCTGGCCAGTACGCTGGCACTCACCCTTGCGTCAGCACGTAGCCTCACCCTCCCACGTTTCCATACCCTCACCTGTTCCCTAAGCATTGCCGTTCCCTAACCCTAACCCTAGCCCGAAACGGAAAACCACCACCAGCCCTACACCTTACCCTACGCCATACCGTACTCCTGGCCCGTACGCTGGCACTGACCTGCGCTTAAGCACGTAGCCTGACCCTCCCACGTTTCCGTACCCTCACCTGTGCCCTAAGCCTCGCCGTTCCCTAACACTAACCCTAGCCCGGAACGGAAACCCACCACCGGGCATACGCCTTACCCTACGCCGTAGCCTGCACCTGGCCCGTACGCTGGCACGGACCCATGCGTCAGCACGTAGCATGACCCTCCCACGTTTCCGTAACGTCACCTGTGCCCTAAGTCTTCCGTTCCCTAACCCTAAGCCTAGCCCGGAACGGAAACCCACCACCAGCCCTACACCTTACCCTACGCCGTACCCTACTCCTGGCCAGTACGCGGCACTGACCCGTGCGTCAGTACGTAGCCTGCCTCTCCCACGTTTCCGTACCCTCACATGTGCCCTAAGCCTTGCCGTTCCCTAACCCTAACACTAACCAGGAAGGGAAACCCACCACCAGCCCTACACCTTACCCTACGCCGTACCTTACTCCTGGCCCGTACGCTGGCACGGATCCGTGCGTTGGCACGTAGCCTAACCTTCCCAGGTTTCCGTACCCTCACCTGTGCCCTATTCCTTTCCGTTCCCTAACCCTAACGCTAGCCCGGAATAGAAACCCAGCACCAGCCCTACACCTTACCCAACGCCGTACCCTACTCCTGGCCGTACGCTGGCACTGACCCGTGCGTCACCACGTAGCCTGCCACTCCCACGTTTCCGTACCCTCACCTGTGCCCTAAGCCTTGCCGTTCCCTAAGCCTAACCCTAGCCCGGAACAGAAACCCAGAACCAGCCCTACACCTTACCCTACGCCGTACCCTGCTCCTGGCCCGTACGCTGGCACTGACCCGTGCGGCATCACGTAGCCTGCCTCTCCCACGTTTCCGTACCGTCACCTGTGCCCTAAGACTTGCCGTTCCCTAACCCTAACCCTAGCCCGGAACGGAAAACCACCACCAGCCCTACACATTACCCTACGCCGTAACCTACTCCTGGCCCGTACGCTGGCACTGACACGTGCGTCAGCACATAGCCTGCCCCTCCCACGTTTCCATACCCTCACCTGTGCCCTAAGCCTTGTCATTCCCTAAACTTAACCCTAGCCCGGAACAGAAACCCAACACCACCCCTACACCTTACCCTATGCCGTAGCCTAATCCTGACCCATACGCTGGCACTGACCCGTGCGTCAGCACGTAGCCTGCCACTCCAAAGTTTCCGTACCCTCACATGTGCCCTAAGCCTTGCCGTTCCCTAACCCTATCCCTAGCCCAGAAAGGAAACCCACCACGAGCCCTACACCTTACCCTACGTTGAAGCCTACTCCTGGCCCGTACGCTGGCACTGACTTGTTCGTCATCACGTAGGCTGACCCTCCCACGTTTCTGTACCCTCACCTGTGCCCTAAGCCTTGCCGTTCCCTAAGCATAACCGTACCCGGGAACAGAAACCCACCAACAGCCCTACACCTTACCCTACGCTGTAGCCTAATCCTAACCCGTACGCTGGCACTGACCCGTGCGTCAGAACGTAGCCTGACCCTCCCACGTTTCAGTACACTCACCTGTTCCCTAAGCCTTACTGTTCCCTAACCCTAATCCTAGCCCGAAAAGGAAACCCACCACCAGCCCTACACATTACCCAATGCCGTTGCCTACTCCTGGCCTGTATGCAGGCACTGACCCATGCGTCAGCAAATAGCCTGACCCTCCCACGTTTCCGTACCCTCACCTGTGCCCAAAGGCTTGTCGTTCTCTAACACTAACCCAAGCCCGGATCGGAAACACACCACCAGCCCTAAACGTTACCCGACGCCGTACCCTACTTCTGGCCCTTACGCTGGCACTGACCCGTGCGTAAGCATGTAGCCTGACCCTCCCACGTTTCCGTACCCTCACCTATGCCCTACAACTTGCCGTTCCCTAACCCTCACCCTAGCCCGGAACGGAAACCCACCACCAGCCCTACACCTTACCCTACGCCGTACCCTAATCCTGGCCCGTACGCTGGCAGTGACCCGTGCGTCAGCACGTAGGGAGACCCTCCCACGTTTCCGTACCCTCACCTGTTCCGTAGGCCTTGCCATTCCCTAACCCTAACCCTAGCACGGAACGGAAACCCACCACCAGCCCTACACCTTACCCTATGCCCTGGCCTACTACTGACCCGTACACTGGCACTGACCCATGCGTCAGCATGTAGCCTGACCCTCCCACGTTTCCGTACCCTCACCTGTGCCCTAAGCCTTGCTTTTCCCTACTAACCCTAGCCCGGAACAGAAAACCACCATTACCCCTACACCTTACCCTACGCCGTACCCTACTCCAGGCCCGTACGCTGACACTGACCCGTGAGTCAGCACATAGCCTGCCTCTACCACGTTTCCGTACCCTCACATGTGCCCTAAACCTTGCCGTTCCCTAACCCTAACCCTAGCCCGGAACGGAAATCCACCACAAGCCCTATACCTTAACCTAAGCCGTTGCCATCTCCTGGCCTGTATGCTGGCACTGACCCGTGCGTCACCACGTAGCCTGCCCCTCCCACGTTTCCATACCCTCACCTGTGCCCTAAGCCTTGCCGTTCCCTAACCCTAACCCTAGCCCGGAACGGAAAACCACCACCAGCCCTACACCTTACACTACGCCGTACCCTACTCCTGGCCCATACACTAGCACTGACCCGTGCGTCAGCACGTAGTCTGAACCTCCCACGTTTCCGTACCCTCACCTATGCCCTAAGCCTTGCCGTTCCCTAACCCTAACCCTAGCCCGGAACAGAAACCCACCACCAGCCCTACACCTTACCCTACGCCGTATCCTACTCTAGGCCCGTATGCTGGCACTGACCCGTGCGTCAGCACGTAGCCTGCCTCTCCCACGTTTCCGTACCCTCACCTGTGCCCTAAGCCATGCCATTGCCTAACCCTAACCCTAGCCCGGAACGCAAAGCCACCAACAGCCCTACACCTTACCCTACGCCGTACCCGACTCCTGGCCCGTATGCTGGCACTGACTTGTGCGTCAGCACGTAGCCTGACCCTCCCACGTTTCCGTACCCTCACCTGTGCCCTATGCTTTGCCGTTCCCTAACCCTAACCCTAGCCCGGAACGGAAACCCACCACCAGCCCTACACCTTACCCTACACCGTAGCCTACTCCTGGCCAGTACGCTGGCACTGACCCTTGCGTCAGCATGTAGCCTGCCACTCCAAAGTTTCCGTACCCTCACATGTGCCCCAAGCCTTGCCGTTCCCTAACCCTAACCCTAGCCCAGAACGGAAACCCACCACCAGCCCTACACCTTACCCTACGTTGAAGCCTACTCCTGGCCCGTACGCTGGCACTAACTTGTTCGTCATCACGTAGGCTGACCCTCCCACGTTTCTGTACCCTCACCTGTGCCCTAAGCCTTGCCGTTCCCTAAGCATAACCGTACCCGGGAACAGAAACCCACCAACAGCCCTATACCTTACCCTACGCCGTAGCCTACTCCTAGCCCGTACGCTGGCACTGAACCGTGCGTCAGAACGTAGCCTGACCCTCCCACGTTTCTGTACCCTCACCTGTTCCCTAAGCCTTACTGTTCCCTAACCCTAACCATAGCCCGGAACGGAAACCCACCACCAACCTACACCTTACCCTACGCCGTAGCCTACTCCTGGCCCGTATGCTGGCACTGACCCGTGCGTCAGCACGTAGCCTGACCCTCCCACGTTTCCGTACCCTCAAATGTTCCCTAAGCCTTGACGTTCCCTAACCCTAACCCTAGCCCGGAGCGGAAACCCAGCACCAGCCCTACACCTTACCCTATGCCGTACCCTGCTCCTGGCCCATACGCTGGCACTGACCCGTGCGTCAGCACGTAGCCTGACCCTCCCACGTTTCCGTACCCTCACCTGTGCCCTAAGCCTTGCCGTTGCCGAACCCTAACCCTAGCCCGGAACGCAAAGCCACCAACAGCCCTACACCTTACCCTACGCCGTACCCGACTCCTGGCCCGTACGCTGGCACTGACCTGTGCGTTAGCACGTAGCCTGACCCTCCCACGTTTCCGTACCCTCACCTGTTCCCTAAGAATTGCCGTTCCCTAACCCTAACCCTAGCCCGAAACGGAAAACCACCACCAGCCCTACACCTTACCCTACGCCGTACCGTACTCCTGGCCCGTACGCTGGCACTGACCTGTGCTTAAGCATGTAGCCTGACCCTCCCACGTTTCCGTACCCTCACCTGTGCCCTAAGCCTTGCCGTTCCCTAACACTAACCCTAGCCCGGAACGGAAACCCACCACCGGGCATACGCCTTACCCTACGCCGTAGCCTGCACCTGGCCTGTACGCTGGCACGGAACCATGCGTCAGCACGTAGCATGACCCTCCCACGTTTCCGTAACGTCACCAGTGCCCTAAGTCTTCCGTTCCCTAACCCTAACCCTAGCCCGGAACGGAAACGCACCACCAGCCCTACACCTTACCCGACGCCGTACCCTAATCCTGGCCCGTACGCTGGCATTAATCCGTGCGTCAGCACGTAACCTGCCTCTCCGCCGTTTCCGTACCCTCACCTGTACCCTAAGCCTTGCCGTTCCCTAACCCTAACACTAGCCAGGAAGGGAAACCCACCACCAGCCCTACACCTAACCCTATGCCGTACCTTACACCTGGCCCGGACGCAGGCACTGACCCATGCCTCAGCATGTAGCCTGACCCTCCCACGTTTCCGTGCCCTCACCTGTTCCCTAAGCCTTGCCTTTCCCTAACCCTAACACTACCCAGGAAGGGAAACCCACCACCAGCCCTACACCTTACCCTACGCCGTAACCTACTCCTGGCCCGTACGCTGGCACTGACCCGTGCGTCAGCACATAGCCTGACCCTCCCACGTTTCCGTACCCTCACCTGTGCGCAAAGCCTTGCCGTACCCTAACCCTAACCCTAGCCCAGAACGGAAAACCGCCACCAGCCCTACACCTTACCCTGTGCCGTACCCTACTCCTGGCCCGTACGATGGCACTGAGCCGTGCGTCAGCACGTAGCCTGACCCTTCCATGTTTCCGTACACTCACCTGTTCGCTAAGCCTTGCCGTTCCCTAACCCTAACCCTAGCCCGGAAAGGAAACCCACCACCAGCCCTACACCTTACCCTACGCCATTGCCTACACCTGGCCTGTACGCTGGCACTGACCCCTGCGTCACCACATACCCTGACCCTCCCACGTTTCCGTACCCTCAACTGTTCCCTAAGCCTTGCCGATCCCTAACCCTAACCCTAGTCCGGAACGGAAACCCACCAACAGCCCTACACCTTACCCTACGCCGTAACCTATTCTTGGCCCGTACGCTGGCACTGACCCGTGCGTCAGCATGTAGCCTGACCCTCCCAAGTTTCCGTACCCTCACCTGTGCCCTAAGCCTTGCCGTTCCCTAACCCTAACCATAGCCCGGAACAGAAACCCACGACCAGCCCTACACCTTACCCTAAGCCGTAGCCTAATCCTGGCCCGTATGCTGGCACTGACCCGTGCGTTGTCACGTAGCGTGCCATCCCACACTTCCGTACCCTCACCTGTGCCCTAAGCCTTTCCGTTTCCTAACCCTAACCCTACCCCGGAACGGAAACCCACAACCGACCCTATACCTTACCCTAGGCCGTAGCCTACACCTGGCCCGTACGCTGGCAGGGACCCATGCGTCAGCACATAGCATGACACTCCCACGTATCCATACCCTCAAATGTATCCTAAGCCTTGCCGTTCCCTACCCCTAGCCCTAGCCCGGAACGGAAACACACCAACAGCTCTGCACCATACCCTACGCTGTACCCTACTCCTGGCCCGTAGGACAGGCACTGACCCATGTATCAGCACGTAGCCTGCCTCTCCCACGTTTCCGAACGCTCACCTGTGCCATAAGCCTTGCCGTTCCCTAACCCTAACCCCAGCCCGGGACGGAAACCCACCACCAGCCCTACACCTTACCCTATGCCGTAGCCTACTCCTGGCCCGTACGCTGGCACTGACCCGTGCGTCAGCACGTAGCCTGCCTATCGCACTTTTCCGTTCCATCACCTGTGCCCTAAGCCTTGCCGTTCCCTAACCCTAACCCTAGCCCAGAACGGAAACCCACCACCAGCCCTACACCTTCCCCTACGCCGTAGCCTACTCCTGGCCCGTATGCTGGCACTGACACGTGCGTCAGCATGTAGCCTGACCCTCCCACGTTTCCATAACCTCACCTGTGCCCTAAGCCTTGCCGTTCCCTAACCCTATCCCTAGCCCGGAACGGAAACCCACCACTAGCCCTACACCTTCCCCTACGCTGTAGCCTACACCTGGTCCGTCTGCTGGCACTGACCCGTGCGTCAGCACGTAGCCTGACCCTCCCACGTTTCCGTACCCTCACCTGTACCCTAAGCCTTGTCGTTCCCTACCCCTAACCCTAGCCCGGAATGGAAACCCACCACCAGCCCTACACCATACCCTACGCCATACCGTACTGCTGGCACGTACACTACCACTGACCCGTGTGTCAGCACGTAGCCTGCCTCTACCACGTTTCCGTACCCTCGCCTGTGCCCTAAGCCTTGCCGTTCCCTAACCCTAACTCTAGCCCGGAACGGGAACCCACCACCAGCCCTACACCTTACCCTATGCCGTAGCCTACTCCTCGCCCGTACGCTGGCACTAAGCCGTGCGTCAGCACGTAGCCTGCCTCTCCCACGTTTCCGTACCCTCAACTATGCCCTAAGCCTTACCATTACCTAAACCTAACCCTAGCCCGGAACGGAAACCCACCACCAGCCCTACACCTTACCTTTCGTAGTACCCTACTCCTGGCATGTACGCTGGCACTGACCCGTGCGTCAGCACGTAGCCTGCTTCTCCCACGTTTCCGTAACCTCACCTGTGCCCTAAGCCTTGCCGTTCGCTAACCCTAACCCTAGCCCGGAATGGAAACCCACCACCAACCCTACACCTTACCCTACGCCGTACCCTACTCCTGGCCCGTACACTGGCAGTAACCCGTGTGTAAACACGTAGCCCGCCTCTCCCACGTTTCCGTAGCCTCACCTCTGCCCTAAGCCTTGCCGTTCCCTAACCCTAACCCTAGCCTGAAACGGAAAACCACCACCAGCCCTACACCTTACCCTACGCCGTACCCTACACTTGGCCCGTACGCTGGCACTGACCCGTGCGTCAGCACGTAGCCTGCCCCTCCCACGTTTCCGTACCCACAACTGTGCCCTAAGCCATGTCATTCCCTAACCCTAACCCTAGCCCGGAACGGAAACCCACCACCACCCCTACACCTTACCCTATGCCTACTCCTGAACCGTACGCTGGCACGGAACCATACGTCAGCACGTAGCCTGCCTCTCCCACGTTTCCGTACCCTCACCTGTACCCTAAGCCTTGCCGTTCCCTAACCCTAACACTAGCCCCGAACAGAAACCCACCACCAGCCCTACACCTTACCCTACGCTGTACCTTACTCCTGGCCCGGACGCTGGCACTGACCCATGCCTCAGCAAGTAGCCTGACCCTCCCACGTTTCCGTATCCTCACCTGTTCCCTAAGCCTTGCCGTTCCCTAACTCTAACCCTAGCCCAGAAAGGAAACCCACCACAAGCCCTAAACCTTACCCTACGCCGTTGCCTACTCCTGGCCTGTACGCTGGCACTAAACCGTGCGTCAGCACATAGCCTGAACCTACGACGTTTCCATATCCTCACCTGTGTCCTTGCCATTCCATAACCCTAACCCTAGCCCCGAATGGAAAACGACCACCAGCCCTACACCTTACACTACGCCGTACCCTACTCCTGGCCCGTATGCTGGCACGGATCCGTGCGTTGGCACGTAGCCTAACCTTCCCAGGTTTCCGTACCCTCACCTGTGCCCTAGTCCTTTCCGTTCCCTAACCCTAACGCTAGCCCGGAATAGAAACCCAGCACCAGCCCTACACCTTACCCTACGCCGTACCCTGCTCCTGGCCCATACGCTGGCACTGACCCGTGCGGCATCACGTAGCCTGCCTCTCCCACGTTTCCGTACCCTCACCTGTGCCCTAAGACTTGCCGTTCCCTAACCCTAACCATAGCCCAGAACGGAAAACCACCACCAGCCCTACACATTACCCTACGCCGTACCCTACTCCTGGCCCGTACGCTGGCACTGACACGTGCATCAGCACATAGCCTGCCCCTCCCACGTTTCCATACCCTCACCTGTGCCCTAAGCCTTGTCATTCCCTAAACCTAACCCTAGCCCGGAACAGAAACCCAACACCACCCCTACACCTTACCCTATGCCGTAGCCAAATCCTGACCCATACGCTGGCACGGAACCATGCGTCAGCACGTAGCCTGCCTCTCACACGTTTCCGTACCCTCACCTGTGCCCTAAAACTTGCCGTACCCTAACGCTAATCCTAGCCTGGAACGGAAACCCACCACCAGCCCTACTCCTTACCCTACGCCGTACCCTATTCCTGGCCCGTACGCTGGCACTGACCCGTGCGTCAGCACGTAGCCTGCCACTCCAAAGTTTCCGTACCCTCACATGTGCCCTAAGCCTTGCCGTTCCCTAACCCTAACCCTAGCCCAGAAAGGAAACCCACCACAAGCCCTAAACCTTACCCTACGCCGTTGCCTACTCCTGGCCTGTACGCTGGCACTAAACCGTGCGTCAGCACATAGCCTGACCCTACGACGTTTCCATATCCTCACCTGTGTCCTAAGCCTTGCCATTCCATAACCCTAACCCTAGCCCCGAATGGAAAACGACCACCAGCCCTACACCTTACACTACGCCGTACCCTACTCCTGGCCCGTACGCTGGCACGGATCCGTGCGTTGGCACGTAGCCTGACCTTCCCAGGTTTCCGTACCCTCACCTGTGCCCTATTCCTTTCCGTTCCCTAACCCTAACGCTAGCCCGGAATAGAAACCCAGCACCAGCCCTACACCTTACCCAACGCCGTACCCTACTCCTGGCCGTACGCTGGCACTGACCCGTGCGTCAGCATGTAGCCTGACCCGCCCACGTTTCCGTACCCTCACCTGTGCCGTAAGCCTTGCCATTCCCTAACCCTAACCCTAGCCCTGAAAGGAAACCCAAAACCAGCCGTACACCTTAGACTAAGCCGTAGCCTAAACCTGGCCCGTACGCTGGCACAGACCCGTGCGTTGTCACGTAGCCTGACCCTCCCACGTTTCCGTACCCTCACCTGTGCCCTAAGCCTTGCCGTTCCCTAACCCTAATCCTAGCCTTGAAAAGAAACCCACCACCAGCCCTACACCTCGCCCTACGCCGTTGCGTACAACTGGCCCGTACACTGGAACTGACCCGTGCATCAGCACGTAGCTTCCCTCTCCCACGTTTCTGTACCCTCACTTGTGCCCTAAGCCATGCCGTTCCCTAACCCTGACCCTAGCCCGGAACGGAAACACAGCACCAGCCGTACACCTTACACTACGCCTTACCATACTCCTGGCCCGTACGATGGCACTGAGCCGTGCGTCAGCACGTAGCCTGACCCTCCCATGTTTCCGTACACTCACCTGTTCGCTAAGCCTTGCCGTTCCCTGACCCTAACCCTAGCCCGGAAAGGAAACCCACCACCAGCCCTACACCTTACCCTACGCCATTGCCTACACCTGGCCTGTACGCTGGCACTGACCCATGCGTCACCACGTAGCCTGACCCTCCCACGTTTCCGTACCCTCAACTGTTCCCTAAGCCTTGCCGTTCCCTAACCCTAACCCTAGTCCGGAACGGAAACCCACCAACAGCCCTACACCTTACCCTACGCCGTAACCTATTCCTGGCCCGTACGCTGGCACTGACCCGTGCATCAGCACATAGCCTGACCCTCCCACGTTTCCGTACCCTCACCTGTGCGCTAAGCCTTGCCGTACCCTAACCCTAACCCTAGCCCGGAACGGAAACCCACCACCAGCCCTACACCTTACCCGACGCCGTAGCCTACTCCTGGCCCTTACGCTGGCACTGGCCCGTGCGTAAGCATGTATCCTGACCCTCCCACGTTTCCGTACCATCACCTGTGCCCTAAGCCTTGCCGTTCCCTAACCCTAACCCTAGCCCGGAACAGAAAGCCACAACCAGCCCTACACCTTACCCTAAGCCGTAGCCTAATCCTGGCCCGTACGCTGGCACTGACCCGTGCGTTGTCACGTAGCGTGACCATCCCACGTTTCCGTACCCTCACCTGTGCCCTAAGCCTTTCCGTTTCCTAACCCTAACCCTACCCCGGAGCGGAAACCCACAACCGACCCTATACCTTATCCTACGCCGTAGCCTACACCTGGCCCGTACGCTGGCACTGACCCATGCGTCAGCACGTAGCATTACACTCCCACGTATCCATACCCTCCAATGTATCCTAAGCCTTGCCGTTCCCTACACCTAGCCCTAGCCCGGAACGGAAACACACCAACAGCTCTGCACCATACCCTACGCTGTACCCTACTCCTGGCCCGTACGCAGGCACTGACCCGTGTATCAGCACGTAGCCTGCCCCTCCCACGTTTCCGAACGCTCACCTGTGCCATAAGCCTTGCCGTTCCCTAACCCTAACCGCAGCCCGGGACAGAAACCCACCACCAGCCCTACACCTTACCCTATGCCGTAGCCTACTCCTGGCCCGTACGCTGGCACTGACCCGTGCGTCAGCACGTAGCCTGCCTATCGCACGTTGCCGTTCCATCACCTGTGCCCTAAGCCTTGCCGTTCCGTAACCCTAACCCTAGCCCGGAACGGAAACCCACCACCAGCCCTACACTTTCCCCTACGCCGTAGCCTACTCCTGGCCCGTATGCTGGCACTGACACGTGCGTCACCACGTACCCTGACCCTCCCACGTTTCCATAACCTCACCTGTGCCCTAAGCCTTGCCGTTCCCTAACCCTAACACTAGCCCGGAACAGGAACCCACCACTAGCCCTACACCTTACCCTACACCGTACCCTGCTCCTGGCCCATACGCTGGCACTGACCCGTGCGGCAGCACGTAGCCTGTCTCTCCAACGTTTCCGTACCCTCACCGGTGCCCTAAGCCTTGCCATTCCCTAACCCTAACCCTAGCCCGGAACGGAAACTCACCAGCATCCCTACACCTTAACCTACGCTGTACCCTTCTCCTGGCCGGTACGCTGGCACTGACCCGTGCGTCAGCCTGTAGCCTGACCCTCCCACGTTTCCGTACCCTCAACTATGCCCTAAGCCTTGCCGTTACCTAAACCTAACCCTAGACCGGAACGGAAACCCACCACCAGCCCTCCACCTTACCCTACACCGTACCCTGCTCCTGGCCCATACGCTGGCACTGACCCGTGCGGCAGCACGTAGCCAGCCTCTCCCACGTTTCCGTACTCTCACCTGTGCCCTAAGACTTGCCGTTCCCTAACCCTAACCCTAGCCCGGAACGGAAAACCACCACCAGCCCTACACCTTACCCTACGCCGTACCCTACTCCTGGCCCGTACGCTGGCACTGACCCGTGCGTCAGCATGTAGCCTGACCCGCCCACGTTTCCGTACCCTCACCTGTGCCGTAAGCCTTGCCGTTCCCTAACCCTAACCCTAGCCCTGAAAGGAAACCCACAACCAGCCGTACACCTTAGACTAAGCCGTAGCCTAATCCTGGCCCGTACGCTGGCACAGACCCGTGCGTTGTCACGTAGCCTGACCCTCCCACGTTTCCGTACCCTCACCTGTGCCCTAAGCCTTGCCGTTCCCTAACCCTAATCCTAGCCTTGAAAAGAAACCCACCACCAGCCCTACACCTCGCCCTACGCCGTTGCGTACAACTGGCCCGTACACTGGAACTGACCCATGCATCAGCACGTAGCTTCCCTCTCCCACGTTTCCGTACCCTCACCTGTGCCCTAAGCCTTGCCATTCCCTAACCCTAACCCTAGCCCGGATCGGAAACTCACCACCAGCCCTAAACGTTACCCAACGCCGTACCCTACTCCTGGCCCGTACGCCGGCACTGACCCGTGCGTCAGCATGTATCCTGAACCTCCCATGTTTCCGTACCCTCAACTGTGCCCTAAGCCTTGCCATTCCCTAACCCTAACCCTAGCCCAGAACGGAAACCCACCACCAGCCCTACACCTTACCCTACGCCGTACCCTACTCCTGGCCCGTACGCTGGCACTGACCCATGCGTCAGCATGTAGCCTGCCACTCCAAAGTTTCCGTACCCTCACATGTGCCCTAAGCCTTGCCGTTCCCTAACCCTAACCCTAGCCCAGAACGGAAACCCACCACCAGCCCTACACCTTACCCTACGTCGAAGATTAATCCTGGCCCGTACGCTGGCACTGACATGTTCGTCATCACGTAGGCTGACCGTCCCATTTTTCCCTACCCTCACCTGTGCCCTAAGCCTTGCCATACCCTAACCCTAACCATAGCCCAGAACGGAAACCCACCACCAGCCCTACCCCTTAACCTAAGCCGTTGCCTACTCCTGGCCTGTATGCTGGCACTGACCCGTGCGTCACCACGTAGCCTGCCTCTCCCATGTTTCACTACCCTCACCTGTGCCCTAAGCCTTGCCATTCCCTAACCCTAACCCTAGCCCGAAAAGGAAACCCACTACCAGCCCTACTCCTTACCCCACGCCGTTGCCTACTCCTGGCCTGTATGCTGTCACTGACCAATGCGTCAGCAAATAGCCTGACCCTCCCACGTTTCCGTACCCTCACCTGTGCCCTAAGGCTTGTCGTTCTCTAACACTAACCCTAGCCCGGAACGGAAACACACCACCAGCCCTACACCTTACCCTACTCCGTACCCTAATCCTGGCCCGTACGCTGGCAGTGACCCGTGCGTCAGTACGTAGGCTGACCCTCCCACGTTTCCGTACCCTCACCTGTTCCCTAAGCCTTGCCGTTCCCTAACCCTAACCCTAGCCCGGAACGTAAACCAACCACCGGGCATACGCCTTACCCTACGCCGTAGCCTGCACCTGGCCCGTACGCTGGCACGGACCCATGCGTCAGCACGTAGCATGACCCTCCCACGTTTCCGTAACGTCACCTGTGCCCAAAGTCTTCCGTTCCCTAACCCTAATCCTAGCCCGGAACGGAAACCCACCACCAGCCCTACACCTTACCCTACGCCATACCCTACTCCTGGCCAGTACGCGGCACTGACCCGTGCGTCAGTACGTAGCCTGCCTCTCCCACGTTTCCGTACCCTCACATGTGCCCTAAGCCTTGCCGTTCCCTAACCCTAACACTAACCAGGAAGGGAAACCCACCACCAGCCCTACACCTTACCCTACGCCGTACCTTACTCCTGGCCCGGACGCTCTCACTGACCCATGCCTCAGCATGTAGCCTGACCCTCCCACGTTTCCGTACCCTCACCTGTTCCCTAAGCCTTGCCGTTCCCTAACCCTAACACTAGCCAGGAAGGGAAACCCACCACCAGCCCTACACCTTACCCTACGCCGTACCTTACTCCTGGCCCAGACGATGGCACTGACCCATGCCTCAGCATGTAGCCTGACCCTCCCACGTTCCCGTACTCTCACCTGTGCCCTAAGCCTTGCCGTTCCCTAACCCTAACCCTAGCCCGGAACGGAAACCCACCACCAGCCCTACACCTTACCCTAAGCCGTACCCTACTCCTGGCCCGTACGCTGGCACTGACTCGTGCGTCAGCATTTAGCCTGACCCTCCCACGTTTCTGTACCCTCACTTGTGCCCTAAGCCATGCCGTTCCCTAACCCTGACCCTAGCCCGGAACGGAAACCCAGCACCAGCCGTACACCTTACACTACGCCTTACCATACTCCTGGCCCGTACGCTGGCACTGACCCGTGCGTCAGCACATAGCCTGACCCTCCCACGTTTCCGTACCCTCACCTGTGCGCTAAGCCTTGCCGTACCCTAACCCTAACCCTAGCCCGGAACGGAAACCCACCACCAGCCCTACACCTTACCCTGTGCCGTACCCTACTCCTGGCCCGTACGATGGCACTGAGCCGTGCGTCAGCACGTAGCCTGACCCTTCCATGTTTCCGTACACTCACCTGTTCGCTAAGCCTTGCCGTTCCCTGACCCTAACCCTAGCCCGGAAAGGAAACCCACCACCAGCCCTACACCTTACCCTACGCCATTGCCTACACCTGGCTGTACGCTGGCACTGACCCCTGCGTCACCACATACCCTGACCCTCCCACGTTTCCGTACCCTCAACTGTTCCCTAAGTCTTGCCGTTCCCTAACCCTAACCCTAGCCCGGAAAGGAAACCCACCACCAGCCGTACACCTTAGACTAAGCCATAGCCTAATCCTGGCCCGTACGCTGGCACAGACCCGTGCGTTGTCACGTAGCCTGACCCTCCCACGTTTCCGTACCCTCACCTGTGCCCTAAGCCTTGCCGTTCCCTAACCCTAATCCTAGCCTTGAAAAGAAACCCACCACCAGCCCTACACCTTGCCCTACGCCGTTGCGTACAACTGGCCCGTACACTGGAACTGACCCGTGCATCAGCACGTAGCTTCCCTCTCCCACGTTTCCGTACCCTCACCTGTGCCCTAAGCCTTGCCATTCCCTAACCCTAACCCTAGCCCGGATCGGAAACTCACCACCAGCCCTAAACGTTACCCAACGCCGTACCCTACTCCTGGCCCGTACGCTGGCACTGACCCGTGCGTCAGCATGTATCCTGAACCTCCCATGTTTCCGTACCCTCAACTGTGCCCTAAGCCTTGCCGTTCCCTAACCCTAACCCTAGCCCAGAACGGAAACCCACCACCAGCCCTACACCTTACCCTACGCCGTACCCTACTCCTGGCCCGTACGCTGGCACTGACCCGTGCGTCAGCATGTAGCCTGCCACTCCAAAGTTTCCGTACCCTCACATGTGCCCTAAGCCTTGCCGTTCCCTAACCCTAACCCTAGCCCAGAACGGAAACCCACCACCAGCCCTACACCTTACCCTACGTCGAAGAATACTCCTGGCCCGTACGCTGGCACTGACATGTTCGTCATCACGTAGGCTGACCGTCCCATTTTTCCCTACCCTCACCTGTGCCCTAAGCCTTGCCATACCCTAACCCTAACCATAGCCCAGAACGGAAACCCACCACCAGCCCTACCCCTTAACCTAAGCCGTTGCCTACTCCTGGCCTGTATGCTGGCACTGACCCGTGCATCACCACGTAGCCTGCCTCTCCCACGTTTCACTACCCTCACCTGTGCCCTAAGCCTTGCCATTCCCTAAACCTAACCCTAGCCCGAAAAGGAAACCCACTACCAGCCCTACTCCTTACCCCACGCCGTTGCCTACTCCTGGCCTGTATGCTGGCACTGACCAATGCGTCAGCAAATAGCCTGACCCTCCCACGTTTCTGTACCCTCACCTGTGCCCTAAGGCTTGTCGTTCTCTATCACTAACCCTAGCCTGGAACGGAAACACACCACCAGCCCTAAACGTTACCCGACGCCGTACCCTACTTCTGGCCCGTACGCTGGCACTGACCCGTGCGTCAGCATGTAGCCTGAACCTCCCACGTTTCCGTACCCTCACCTATGCCCTAAGACTTGCCGTTCACTAACCCTAACCCTAGCCCGGAACGGAAACCCACCACCAGCCCTACACCTTACCCTACTCCGTACCCTAATCCTGGCCCGTACGCTGCTAGTGACCCGTGCGTCAGTACGTAGGCTGACCCTCCCACGTTTCCGTACCCTCACCTGTTCCCTAAGCCTTGCCGTTCCCTAACCCTAAACCTAGCCCGGAACGGAAACCCACCACCAGCCCTACACCTTACCCTACGCCGTAGCCTACTCCTGGCCCGTATGATGGCACTGAAACGTGCGTCAGCACGTACCCTGACCCTCCCACGTTTCCATAACCTCACCTGTGCCCTAAGCCTTGCCGTTCCCTAACCCTAACCCTAGCCCGGAACAGAAACCCACCACTAGCCCTACACCTTACCCTACACCGTACCCTGCTCCTGGCCCATACGCTGGCACTGACCCGTGCGGCAGCACGTAGCCTGCCTCTCCCACGTTTCCGTACTCTCACCTGTGCCCTAAGCCTTGCCGTTCCCTAACCCTAACCCTAGCCCGGAACGGAAAACCACCACCAGCCCTACACCTTACCCTACGCCGTACCCTACTCCTGGCCCGTACACTGGCACTGACCCGTGCGTCAGCATGTAGCCTGACCCTCCCACGTTTCCGTACCCTCACCTATGCCCTAAGACTTGCCGTTCACTAACCCTAACCCTAGCCCGGAACGGAAACCCACCACCAGCCCTACACCTTACCCTACTCCGTACCCTAATCCTGGCCCGTACGCTGGTAGTGACCCGTGCGTCAGTACGTAGGCTGACCTCCCACGTTTCCGTACCCTCACCTGTTCCCTAAGCCTTGCCGTTCCCTAACCCTAAACCTAGCCCGGAACGGAAACCCACCACCAGCCCTACACATTCCCCTACGTCGTAGCCTACTCCTGGCCCGTATGCTGGCACTGACACGTGCGTCAGCACGTACCCTGACCCTCCCACGTTTCCATAACCTCACCTGTGCCCTAAGCCTTGCCGTTCCCTAACCCTAACCCTAGCCCGGAACAGAAACCCACCACTAGCCCTACACCGTACCCTACACCGTACCCTGCTCCTGGCCCATACGCTGGCACTGACCCGTGCGGCAGCACGTAGCCTGCCTCTCCCACGTTTCCGTACTCTCACCTGTGCCCTAAGCCTTGCCGTTCCCTAACCCTAACCCTAGCCCGGAACGGAAAACAACCACCAGCCCTACACCTTACCCTACGCCGTACCCTACTCCTGGCCCGTACACTGGCACTGACCCGTGCGTCAGCATGTAGCCTGACCCGCCCACGTTTCCGTACCCTCACCTGTGCCCTAAGCCTTGCCGTTCCCTAACCCTAACCCTAGCCCGGAAAGGAAACCCACAACCAGCCGTACACCTTAGACTAAGCCGTAGCCTAATCCTGGCCCGTACGCTGGCACAGACACGTGCGTTGTCACGTAGCCTGACCCTCCCACGTTTCTGTACCCTCACCTGTGCCCTAAGCCTTGCCGTTCCCTAACCCTAATCCTAGCCTTGAAAAGAAACCCACCACGAGCCCTACACCTTGCCCTACGCCGTTGCGTACAACTGGCCCGTACACTGGAACTGACCCGTGAATCAGCACGTAGCTTCCCTCTCCCACGTTTCCGTACCCTCACCTGTGCCCTAAGCCTTGCCATTCCCTAACCCTAACCCTAGCCCGGATCGGAAACTCACCACCAGCCCTAAACGTTACCCAACGCCGTACCCTACTCCTGGCCCGTACGCTGGCACTGACCCGTGCGTCAGCATGTATCCTGAACCTCCCATGTTTCCGTACCCTCAACTGTGCCCTAAACCTTGCCGTTCCCTAACCCTAACCCTAGCCCAGAAAGGAAACCCACCACAAGCCCTACACCTTACCCTACGCCGTACCCTACTCCTGGCCCGTACGCTGGCACTGACCCGTGCGTCAGCATGTAGCCTGCCACTCCAAAGTTTCCGTACCCTCACATGTGCCCTAAGCCTTGCCGTTCCCTAACCCTAAACCTAGCCCAGAACGGAAACCCACCACCAGCCCTACACCTTACCCTACGTTGAAGCCTACTCCTGGCCCGTACGCTGGCACTAACTTGTTCGTCATCACGTAGGCTGACCCTCCCACGTTTCTGTACCCTCACCTGTGCCCTAAGCCTTGCCGTTCCCTAAGCATAACCGTACCCGGGAACAGAAACCCACCAACAGCCCTATACCTTACCCTACGCCGTAGCCTACTCCTAGCCCATACGCTGGCACTGAACTGTGCGTCAGAACGTAGCCTGACCCTCCCACGTTTCCGTACCCTCACCTGTTCCCTAAGCCTTACTGTTCCCTAACCCTAACCCTAGCCCGGAACGGAAACCCACCACCAACCTAAACCTTACCCTACGCCGTAGCCTACTCCTGGCCCGTATGCTGGCACTGACCCGTGCGTCAGCACGTAGCCTGACCTTCCCACGTTTCCGTACCCTCAACTGTTCCCTAAGCCTTGACGTTCCCTAACCCTAACCCTAGCCCGGAGCGGAAACCCACCACCAGGCCTACACCTTACCCTACGCCGTACCCTATTCTTGGCCCGTACGCTGGCACTGACCCGTGCGTCAGCACGTAGCCTGCCACTCCAAAGTTTCTGTACCCTCACATGTGCCCTAAGCCTTGCCGTACCCTAACACTAACCCTAGCCCAGAACGGAAAACCACCACCAGCCCTACACCTTACCCTACGTCGAAGAATACTCCTGGCCCGTACGCTGGCACTGACATGTTCGTCATCACGTAGGCTGACCGTCCCATTTTTCCCTACCCTCACCTGTGCCCTACGCCTTGCCATACCCTAACCCTAACCATAGCCCAGAACGGAAACCCACCACCAGCCCTACCCCTTAACCTAAGCCGTTGCCTACTCCTGGCCTGTATGCTGGCACTGACCCGTGCATCACCACGTAGCCTGCCTCTCCCACGTTTCACTACGCTCACCTGTGCCCTAAGCCTTGCCATTCCCTAAACCTAACCCTAGCCCGAAAAGGAAACCCACTACCAGCCCTACTCCTTACCCCACGCCGTTGCCTACTCCTGGCCTGTATGCTGGCACTGACCAATGCGTCAGCAAATAGCCTGACCCTCCCACGTTTCTGTACCCTCACCTGTGCCCTAAGGCTTGTCATTCTCTAACACTAACCCTAGCCCGGAACGGAAACACACCACCAGCCCTAAACGTTACCCGACGCCGTACCCTACTTCTGGCCCGTATGCTGGCACTGATCCATGCGTCAGCACGTAGCCTGCCTCTCACACGTTTCCGTACCCTCACCTGTGCCCTAAAACTTGCCGTACCCTAACGCTAATCCTAGCCCGGAACGGAAACCCACCACCAGCCCTACTCCTTACCCTACGCCGTACCCTATTCCTGGCCCGTACGCTGGCACTGACCCGTGCGTCAGCACGTAGCCTGCCACTCCAAAGTTTCCGTACCCTCACATGTGCCCTAAGCCTTGCCGTTCCCTAACACTAACCCTAGCCCAGAAAGGAAACCCACCACAAGCCCTAAACCTTACCCTACGCCGTTGCCTCCTCCTGGCCTGTACGCTGGCATTAAACCGTGCGTCAGCGCATAGCGTGACCCTACGACGTTTCCATATCCTCACCTGTGTCCTAAGCCTTGCCATTCCATAACCCTAACCCTAGCCCCGAATGGAAAACGACCACCAGCCCTACACCTTACACTACGCCGTACCCTACTCCTGGCCCGTACGCTGGCACGGATCCGTGCGTTGGCACGTAGCCTGACCTTCCCAGGTTTCCGTACCCTCACCTGTGCCCTATTCCTTTCCGTTCCCTAACCCTAATGCTAGCCCGGAATAGAAACCCAGCACCAGCCCTACACCTTACGCAACGCCGTACCCTACTCCTGGACGTACGCTGGCACTGACCCGTGCGTCACCACGTAGCCTGCCACTCCCACGTTTCCGTACCCTCACCTGTGCCCTAAGCCTTGCCGTTCCCTAAGCCTAACCCTAGCCCGGAACAGAAACCCAGCACCAGCCCTACACCTTACCCTACGCCGTACCCAGCTCCTGGCCCATACGCTGTCACTGACCCATGCGGCATCACGTAGCCTGCCTCTCCCACGTTTCCGTACCGTCACCTGTGCCCTAAGACTTGCCGTTCCCTAACCCTAACCCTAGCCCGGAACGGAAAACCACCACCAGCCCTACACATTACCCTACGCCGTACCCTACTCCTGGCCCGTACGCTGGCACTGACACGTGCGTCAGCACATAGCCTGCCCCTCCCACGTTTCCATACCCTCACCTGTGCCCTAAGCCTTGTCATTCCCTAAACCTAACCCTAGCCCGGAACAGAAACCCAACACCACCCCTACACCTTACCCTATGCCGTAGCCTAATCCTGACCCATACGCTGGCACAGAACCATGCGTCAGCACGTAGCCTGCCTCTCACACGTTTCCGTACCCTCACCTGTGCCCTAAAACTTGCCGTACTCTAACGCTAATCCTAGCCCGGAAGGGAAACCCACCACCAGCCCTACTCCTTACCCTACGCCGTACCCTATTCCTGGCCCGTACGCTGGCACTGACCCGTGCGTCAGCACGTAGCCTGCCACTCCAAAGTTTCCGTACCCTCACATGTGCCCTAAGCCTTGCCGTTCCCTAACCCTAACCCTAGCCCAGAAAGGAAACCCACCACCAGCCCTACACCTTAGCCTACGTTGAAGCCTACTCCTGGCCCGTACGCTGGCACTGACTTGTTCGTCATCACGTAGGCTGACCCTCCCACGTTTCTGTACCCTCACCTGTGCCCTAAGCCTTGCCGTTCCCTAAGCATAACCGTACCCGGGAACAGAAACCCACCAACAGCCCTACACCTTACCCTACGCTGTAGCCTAATCCTAACCCGTACGCTGGCACTGACCCGTGCGTCAGAACGTAGCCTGACCCTCCCACGTTTCAGTACCCTCACCTGTTCCCTAAGCCTTACTGTTCCCTAACCCTAATCCTAGCCCGAAAAGGAAACCCACCACCAGCCCTACACGTTACCCAACGCCGTTGCCTACTCCTGGCCTGTATGCTGCCACTGACCCATGCGTCAGCAAATAGCCTGACCCTCCCACGTTTCCGTACCCTCAC
The DNA here is from genome assembly GCF_964165515.1 of Mesoplodon bidens. Classification (NCBI taxonomy): domain Eukaryota; kingdom Metazoa; phylum Chordata; class Mammalia; order Artiodactyla; family Ziphiidae; genus Mesoplodon; species Mesoplodon bidens. The sequence goes on from NC_138177.1 coordinate 614,565, forward strand.
CTGTGCCCAAAGGCTTGTCGTTCTCTAACACTAACCCAAGCCCCGATCGGAAACACACCACCAGCCCTAAACGTTACCCGACGCCGTACCCTACTTCTGGCCCTTACGCTGGCACTGAACCGTGCGTCAGCATGTAGCCTGACCCTCCCACGTTTCCGTACCCTCACCTATGCCCTGAAACTTGCCGTTCCCTAACCCTCACCCTAGCCCGGAACGGAAACCCACCACCAGCCCTACACCTTACCCTACGCCGTACCCTAATCCTGGCCCATACGCTGGCAGTGACCCGTGCGTCAGCACGTAGGCAGACCCTCCCACGTTTCCGTACCCTCACCTGTTCCGTAGGCCTTGCCATTCCCTAACCCTAACCCTAGCACGGAACGGAAACCCACCACCAGCCCTACACCTTACCCTATGCCCTGGCCTACTACTGGCCCGTACACTGGCACTGACCCATGCGTCAGCATGTAGCCTGACCCTCCCACGTTTCCGTACCCTCACCTGTGCCCTAAGCCTTGCCTTTCCCTACTAACCCTAGCCCGGAACAGAAAACCACCATTACCCCTACACCTTACCCTATGCCGTACCCTACTCCAGGCCCGTACGCTGACACTGACCCGTGAGTCAGCACATAGCCTGCCTCTACCACGTTTCCGTACCCTCACATGTGCCCTAAACCTTGCGGTTCCCTAACCCTAACCCTAGCCCGGAACGGAAAACCACCACCAGCCCTACACCTTACCCTACGCCGTACCCTACTCCTGGCCCATACACTAGCACTGACCCGTGCGTCAGCACGTAGTCTGAACCTCCCACGTTTCCGTACCCTCACCTATGCCCTAAGCCTTGCCGTTCCCTTACCCTAACCCTAGCCCGGAACAGAAACCCACCACCAGCCGTACACCTTACCCTACGCCGTATCCTACTCTAGGCCCGTATGCTGGCACTGACCCGTGCGTCAGCGCGTAGCCTGCCTCTCCCACGTTTCCGTACCCTCACCTGTGCCCTAAGCCTTGCCATTGCCTAACCCTAACCCTAGCCCGGAACGCAAAGCCACCAACAGCCCTACACCTTACCCTACGCCGTACCCGACTCCTGGCCCGTATGCTGGCACTGACCTGTGCGTCAGCACGTAGCCTGACCCTCCCACGTTTCCGTACCCTCCCCTGTGCCCTATGCTTTGCCGTTCCCTAACCCTAACCCTAGCCCGGAACGGAAACCCACCACCAGCCCTACACCTTACCCTACACCGTAGCCTACTCCTGGCCAGTACGCTGGCACTGACCCTTGTGTCAGCATGTAGCCTGCCACTCCAAAGTTTCCGTACCCTCACATGTGCCCCAAGCCTTGCCGTTCCCTAACCCTAACCCTAGGCCAGAACGGAAACCCACCACCAGCCCTACACCTTACCCTACGTTGAAGCCTACTCCTGGCCCGTACGCTGGCACTAACTTGTTCGTCATCACGTAGGCTGACCCTCCCACGTTTCTGTACCCTCACCTGTGCCCTAAGCCTTGCCGTTCCCTAAGCATAACCGTACCCGGGAACAGAAACCCACCAACAGCCCTATACCTTACCCTACGCCGTAGCCTACTCCTAGCCCGTACGCTGGCACTGACCTGTGCGTCAGAACATAGGCTGACCCTCCCACGTTTCTGTACCCTCACCTGTTCCCTAAGCCTTACTGTTCCCTAACCCTAACCATAGCCCGGAACGGAAACCCACCACCAACCTACACCTTACCCTACGCCGTAGCCTACTCCTGGCCCGTATGCTGGCACTGACCCGTGCGTCAGCACGTAGCCTGACCCTCCCACGTTTCCGTACCCTCAACTGTTCCCTAAGCCTTGACGTTCCCTAACCCTAACCCTAGCCCGGAGCGGAAACCCAGCACCAGCCCTACACCTTACCCTATGCCGTACCCTGCTCCTGGCCCGTACGCTGGCACTGACCCGTGCGTCAGCACGTAGCCTGACCCTCCCACGTTTCCGTACCCTCACCTGTGCCCTAAGCCTTGCCGTTGCCGAACCCTAACCCTAGCCCGGAACGCAAAGCCACCAACAGCCCTACACCTTACCCTACGCCGTATCCGACTCCTGGCCCGTACGCTGGCACTGACCTGTGCGTTAGCACGTAGCCTGACCCTCCCACGTTTCCGTACCCTCACCTGGTCCCTAAGAATTGCCGTTCCCTAACCCTAACCCTAGCCCGAAACGGAAAACCACCACCAGCCCTACACCTTACCCTACGCCGTACCGTACTCCTGGCCCGTACGCTGGCACTGACCTGTGCTTAAGCATGTAGCCTGACCCTCCCACGTTTCCGTACCCTCACCTGTGCCCTAAGCCTTGCCGTTCCCTAACACTAACCCTAGCCGGGAACGGAAACCCACCACCGGGCATACGCCTTACCCTACGCCGTAGCCTGCACCTGGCCTGTACGCTGGCACGGACCCATGCGTCAGCACGTAGCATGACCCTCCCACGTTTCCGTAACGTCACCAGTGCCCTAAGTCTTCCGTTCCCTAACCCTAACCCTAGGCCGGTACGGAAAACCACCACTAGCCCTACACCTTACCCTACGCCGTACCCTACCCCTGGCCAGTACGCGGCACTGACCCGTGCGTCAGTACGTAGCCTGCCTCTCCCACGTTTCCGTACCCTCACATGTACCCTAAGCCTTGCCGTTCCCTAACCCTAACACTAGCCAGGAAGGGAAACCCACCACCAGCCCTACACCTTACCCTATGCCGTACCTTACACCTGGCCCGGACGCAGGCACTGACCCATGCCTCAGCATGTAGCCTGACCCTCCCACGTTTCCATACCCTCACCTGTTCCCTAAGCCTTGCCTTTCCCTAACCCTAACACTACCCAGGAAGGGAAACCCACCACCAGCCCTACACCTTACCCTACGCCGTAACCTACTCCTCGCCCGTACGCTGGCACTGACCCTTGCGTCAGCACATAGCCTGACCCTCCCACGTTTCCGTACCCTCACCTGTGCGCAAAGCCTTGCCGTACCCTAACCGTAACCCTAGCCCGGAACGGAAAACCACCACCAGCCCTGCACCTTACCCTGTGCCGTACCCTACTCCTGGCCCGTACGATGGCACTGAGCCGTGCGTCAGCACGTAGCCTGACCCTTCCATGTTTCCGTACACTCACCTGTTCGCTAAGCCTTGCCGTTCCCTAACCCTAACCCTAGCCCGGAAAGGAAACCCACCACCAGCCCTACACCTTACCCTACGCCATTGCCTACACCTGGCCTGTACGCTGGCACTGACCCCTGCGTCACCACATACCCTGACCCTCCCACGTTTCCGTACCCTCAACTGTTCCCTAAGCCTTGCCAATCCCTAACCCTAACCCTAGTCTGGAACGGAAACCCACCAACAGCCCTACACCTTACCCTACGCCGTAACCTATTCTTGGCCCGTACGCAGGCACTGACCCGTGCGTCAGCATGTAGCCTGACCCTCCCAAGTTTCCGTACCCTCACCTGTGCCCTAAGCCTTGCCGTTCCCTAACCCTAACCCTAGCCCGGAACAGAAACCCACGACCAGCCCTACACCTTACCCTAAGCCGTAGCCTAATCCTGGCCCGTACGCTGGCACTGACCCGTGCGTTGTCACGTAGCGTGACCATCCCACATTTCCGTACCCTCACCTGTGCCCTAAGCCTTTCCGTTTCCTAACCCTAACCCTACCCCGGAACGGAAGCCCACAACCGACCCTATACCTTACCCTAGGCCGTAGCCTACACCTGGCCCGTACGCTGGCACTGACCCATGCGTCAGCACATAGCATGACACTCCCACGTATCCATACCCTCAAATGTATCCTAAGCCTTGCCGTTCCCTACCCCTAGCCCTAGCCCGGAACGGAAACACACCAACAGCTCTGCACCATACCCTACGCTGTACCCTACTCCTGGCCCGTACGCAGGCACTGACCCGTGTATCAGCACGTAGCCTGCCTCTCCCACGTTTCCGAACGCTCACCTGTGCCATAAGCCTTGCCGTTCCCTAACCCTAACCCCAGCCCGGGACGGAAACCCACCACCAGCCCTACACCTTACCCTATGCCGTACCCTGCTCCTGGCCCATACGCTGGCACTGACCCGTGCGTCAGCACGTAGCCTGACCCTCCCACGTTTCCGTAACCTCACCTGTGCCCTAAGCCTTGCCGTTGCCGAACCCTAACCCTAGCCCGGAACGCAAAGCCACCAACAGCCCTGCACCTTACCCTACGCCGTACCCGACTCCTGGCCCGTACGCTGGCACTGACCTGTGCGTTAGCACGTAGCCTGACCCTCCCACGTTTCCGTACCCTCACCTGTTCCCTAAGAATTGCCGTTCCCTAACCCTAACCCTAGCCCGAAACGGAAAACCACCCCCAGCCCTACACCTTACCCTACGCCGTACCGTACTCCTGGCCCGTACGCTGGCACTGACCTGTGCTTAAGCATGTAGCCTGACCCTCCCACGTTTCCGTACCCTCACCTGTGCCCTAAGCCTTGCCGTTCCCTAACACTAACCCTAGCCCGGAACGGAAACCCACCACCAGCCCTACACCATACCCTACGCCATACCGTACTGCTGGCACGTACGCTACCACTGACCCGTGTGTCAGCACGTAGCCTGCCTCTGCCACGTTTCCGTACCCTCGCCTGTGCCCTAAGCCTTGCCGTTCCCTAACCCTAACTCTAGCCCGGAACGGGAACCCACCACCAGCCCTACACCTTACCCTATGCCGTAGCCTACTCCTCGCCCGTACGCTGGCACTAAGCCATGCGTCAGCACGTAGCCTGCCTCTCCCACGTTTCCGTACCCTCAAATATGCCCTAAGCCTTACCATTACCTAAACCTAACCCTAGCCCGGAACGGAAACCCACCACCAGCCCTACACCTTACCTTTCGTAGTACCCTACTCCTGGCATGTACGCTGGCACTGACCCGTGCGTCAGCACGTAGCCTGCCTCTCCCACGTTTCCGTAACCTCACCTGTGCCCTAAGCCTTGCCGTTCGCTAACCCTAACCCTAGCCCGGAATGGAAACCCACCACCAACCCTACACCTTACCCTACGCCGTACCCTACTCCTGGCCCGTACACTGGCAGTAACCCGTGTGTAAACACGTAGCCCGCCTCTCCCACGTTTCCGTAGCCTCACCTCTGCCCTAAGCCTTGCCGTTCCCTAACCCTAACCCTAGCCTGAAACGGAAAACCACCACCAGCCCTACACCTTACTCTACGCCGTACCCTACACTTGGCCCGTACGCTGGCACTGACCCGTGCGTCAGCACGTAGCCTGCCCCTCCCACGTTTCCGTACCCACAACTGTGCCCTAAGCCATGTCATTCCCTAACCCTAACCCTAGCCCGGAACGGAAACCCACCACCACCCCTACACCTTACCCTATGCCGTAGCCTACTCCTGAACCGTACGCTGGCACGGAACCATACGTCAGCACGTAGCCTGCCTCTCCCACGTTTCCGTACCCTCACCTGTACCCTAAGCCTTGCCGTTCCCTAACCCTAACACTAGCCCCGAACAGAAACCCACCACCAGCCCTACACCTTACCCTACGCTGTACCTTACTCCTGGCCCGGACGCTGGCACTTACCCATGCCTCAGCAAGTAGCCTGACCCTCCCACGTTTCCGTATCCTCACCTGTTCCCTAAGACTTGCCGTTCCCTAACTCTAACCCTAGCCCAGAAAGGAAACCCACCACAAGCCCTAAACCTTACCCTACGCCGTTGCCTACTCCTGGCCTGTACGCTGGCACTAAACCGTGCGTCAGCACATAGCCTGACCCTACGACGTTTCCATATCCTCACCTGTGTCCTTGCCATTCCATAACCCTAACCCTAGCCCCGAATGGAAAACGACCACCAGCCCTACACCTTACACTACGCCGTACCCTACTCCTGGCCCGTATGCTGGCACGGATCCGTGCGTTGGCACGTAGCCTGACCTTCCCAGGTTTCCGTACCCTCACCTGTGCCCTATTCCTTTCCGTTCCCTAACCCTAACGCTAGCCCGGAATAGAAACCCAGCACCAGCCTTACACCTTACCCTACGCCGTACCCTGCTCCTGGCCCATACGCTGGCACTGACCCGTGCGGCATCACGTAGCCTGCCTCTCCCACGTTTCCGTACCCTCACCTGTGCCCTAAGACTTGACGTTCCCTAACCCTAACCATAGCCCGGAACGGAAAACCACCACCAGCCCTACACATTACCCTACGCCGTACCCTACTCCTGGCCCGTACGCTGGCACTGACACGTGCGTCAGCACATAGCCTGCCCCTCCCACGTTTCCATACCCTCACCTGTGCCCTAAGCCTTGTCATTCCCTAAACCTAACCCTAGCCCGGAACAGAAACCCAACACCACCCCTACACCTTACCCTATTCCGTAGCCTAATCCTGACCCATACGCTGGCACGGAACCATGCGTCAGCACGTAGCCTGCCTCTCACACGTTTCCGTACCCTCACCTGTGCCCTAAAACTTGCCGTACTCTAACGCTAAACCTAGCCCGGAACGGAAACCCACCACCAGCCCTACTCCTTACCCTACGCCGTACCCTATTCCTGGCCCGTACGCTGGCACTGACCCGTGCGTCAGCACGTAGCCTGCCACTCCAAAGTTTCCGTACCCTCACATGTGCCCTAAGCCTTGCCGTTCCCTAACCCTAACCCTAGCCCAGAAAGGAAACCCACCACAAGCCCTAAACCTTACCCTACGCCGTTGCCTACTCCTGGCCTGTACGCTGGCACTAAACCGTGCGTCAGCACATAGCCTGACCCTACGACGTTTCCATATCCTCACCTGTGTCCTAAGCCTTGCCATTCCATAACCCTAACCCAAGCCCCGAATGGAAAACGACCACCAGCCCTACACCTTACACTACGCCGTACCCTACTCCTGGCCCGTACGCTGGCACGGATCCGTGCGTTGGCACGTAGCCTGACCTTCCCAGGTTTCCGTACCCTCACATGTGCCCTATTCCTTTCCGTTCCCTAACCCTAACGCTAGCCCGGAATAGAAACCCAGCACCAGCCCTACACCTTACCCAACGCCGTACCCTACTCCTGGCTGTACGCTGGCACTGACCCGTGCGTCAGCATGTAGCCTGACCCGCCCACGTTTCCGTACCCTCACCTGTGCCGTAAGCCTTGCCGTTCCCTAACCCTAACCCTAGCCCTGAAAGGAAACCCAAAACCAGCCGTACACCGTAGACTAAGCCGTAGCCTAAACCTGGCCCGTACGCTGGCACAGACCCGTGCGTTGTCACGTAGCCTGACCCTCCCACGTTTCCGTACCCTCACCTGTGCCCTAAGCCTTGCCGTTCCCTAACCCTAATCCTAGCCTTGAAAAGAAACCCACCACCAGCCCTACACCTCGCCCTACGCCGTTGCGTACAACTGGCCCGTACACTGGAACTGACCCGTGCATCAGCACGTAGCTTCCCTCTCCCACGTTTCCGTACCCTCACCTGTGCCCTAAGCCTTGCCATTCCCTAACCCTAACCCTAGCCCGGATCGGAAACTCACCACCAGCCCTAAACGTTACCCAACGCTGTACCCTACTCCTGGCCCGTACGCTGGCACTGACCCGTGCGTCAGCATGTATCCTGAACCTCCCATGTTTCCGTACCCTCAACTGTGCCCTAAGCCTTGCCATTCCCTAACCCTAACCCTAGCCCAGAACGGAAACCCACCACCAGCCCTACACCTTACCCTACACCGTACCCTACTCCTGGCCCGTACGCTGGCACTGACCCATGCGTCAGCATGTAGCCTGCCACTCCAAAGTTTCCGTACCCTCACATGTGCCCTAAGCCTTGCCGTTCCCTAACCCTAACCCTAGCCCAGAACGGAAACCCACCACCAGCCCTACACCTTACCCTACGTTGAAGCCTACTCCTAGCCCGTACGCTGGCACTAACTTGTTCGTCATCACGTAGGCTGACCCTCCCACGTTTCTGTACCCTCACCTGTGCCCTAAGCCTTGCCGTTCCCTAAGCATAACCGTACCCGGGAACAGAAACCCACCAACAGCCCTATACCTTACCCTACGCCGTAGCCTACTCCTAGCCCGTACGCTGGCACTGACCTGTGCGTCAGAACGTAGCCTGACCCTCCCACGTTTCCGTACCCTCACCTGTTCCCTAAGCCTTACTGTTCCCTAACCCTAACCCTAGCCCAGAACGGAAACCCACCACCAACCTACACCTTACCCTACGCCGTAGCCTACTCCTGGCCTGTATGCTGGCACTGACCCGTGCGTCAGCACGTAGCCTGACACTCCCACGTTTCCGTACCCTCAACTGTTCCCTAAGCCTTGACGTTCCCTAACCCTAACCCTAGCCCGGAGCGGAAACCCACCACCAGGCCTACACCTTACCCTACGCCGTACCCTATTCTTGGCCCGTACGCTGGCACTGACCCGTGCGTCAGCACGTAGCCTGCCACTCCAAAGTTTCCGTACCCTCACATGTGCCCTAAGCCTTGCCATTCCCTAACCCTAACCCTAGCCCAGAACGGAAATCCACCACCAGCCCTACCCCTTAACCTAAGCCGTTGCCTACTCCTGGCCTGTATGCTGGCACTGACCCGTGCGTCACCACGTAGCCTGCCTCTCCCACGTTTCACTACCCTCACCTGTGCCCTAAGCCTTGCCATTACCTAACCCTAACCCTAGCCCGAAAAGGAAACCCACTACCAGCCCTACTCCTTACCCCACGCCGTTGCCTACTCCTGACCTGTATGCTGGCACTGACCAATGCGTCAGCAAATAGCCTGACCCTCCCACGTTTCCGTACCCTCACCTGTTCCCTAAGCCTTGCCGTTCCCTAACCCTAACCCTAGCCTGGAACGGAAACCCAGCACCAGCCCTACACCTTACCCTACGACTTGGCCTACTACTGGCCCGTACACTGGCACTGACGAATGCGTCAGCATGTAACCTGACCCTCCCACGTTTCAGTCCCCTCACCTGTGCCCTAAACCTTGCCGTTCCCTACTAACCCTAGCCCGGAACGGAAAACCACCATCAGCCCTACACCTTACCATACGCCGTACCCTATTCCAGGCCCGTACGCTGACACTGACCCGTGCGTCAGCACATAGCCTGCCTCTCCCACGTTTCCGTACCCTCACATGTGCCCTAAACCTTGCCGTTCCTTAACCCTAACCCTAGCCCGGAAAGGAAATCCACCACCAGCCCTACACCTTAACCTAAGGCGTTGCCAACTCCTGGCCTGTATGCTGGCACTGACCCGTGCGTCACCACGTAGCCTGCCTCTCCCACGTTTCCGTACCCTCACCTGTGCCCTAAGCCTTGCCGTTCCCTAACCCTAACCCTAGTCCGGAATGGAAACCCACCACGAGCCTTACAACTTACCCTACACCGTACCCTACTTCTGGCCCGTACACTGGCACTGACCCGTGCGTCAGCACGTAGCCTGACCCTCCCACGTTTCCGTACCATCACCTGTGCCCTAAGCCTTGCCGTTCCCTAACCCTAACACTAACCAGGAAGGGAAACCCACCACCAGCCCTACACCTTACCCTACGCCGTACCTTACTCCTGGCCCGGACGCTCTCACTGACCCATGCCTCAGCATGTAGCCTGCCTCTCCCACGTTTCCGTACTCTCACCTGTGCCCTAAGCCTTGCCGTTCCCTAACCCTAACCCTAGCCCGGAACGGAAAACCACCACCAGCCCTACACCTTACCCTACGCCATACCCTACTCCTGGCCCGTACGCTGGCACTGACCCGTGCGTCAGCATGTCGCCTGCCTCTCCCACGTTTCCGTAACCTCACCTGTGCCCTAAGCCTTGCCATTCCCTAACCCTAACCCTAGCCCGGAACGGAAACCCACGACCAGCCCTACACCTTAACCTACGCCGTAGCCTACTCCTGGCCTGTACGCTGGCACTGACCCGTGCGTCAGTACGTAGCCTGACCCTCCCACGTTTCCGTACCCTCACCTGTACCCTAAGCCTTGCAGTTCTGTAACCCTAACCCTAGCCCGGAACGGAAACCCACAACCAGCCCTACACCTTACCCTGCGCCGTAGCCAACACCTGACCCGTACGCTGACACTGACCCGTGCGTCAGCACATAGCCTGCCTCTCCAACGTTTCCGTACCATCACCTGTGCCCTAAGCCTTGCCGTTCCCTACCTCTAACCCTACCACGGAAAGGAAACCCACCACCAGCCCTACACCTTACCCTACGACGTTGCCTACTCCTGGCCTGTAGGCTGGCACTGACCTGTGCGTCAGCACATAGCCTGACCCTTCCACGTTTCCGTACCCTCACCTGTGCCCTAAGGCTTGTCGTTCCCTAACCCTAACCCTAGTCCAGAACAGGAACCCACCACCAGCTCTACACCTTACCCTATGCCGTATCCTACTCCTGGCCCGTATGCTGGCCCTGACCCGTGCGTCAGCACGTAGCCTGCCTCTCCCACGTTTCCGTACCCTCACCTGTGCCCTAAGCCTTGCCGTTGCCTAACCCTAACCCTAGCCCGGAACGCAAAGCCACCAACAGCCCTACACCTTACCCTACGCGGTACCCGACTCCTGGCCCGTACGCTGGCACTGACCTGTGCGTTAGCACGTAGCCTGACCCTCCCACGTTTCCGTACCCTCACCTGTGCAATATGCCTTGCCATTCCCTAACCGTAACCCTAGCCCGGAGCGGAAACCCACCACCAGCCCTACACCTTACCCGACACCGTAGCCTACTCCTGGCCAGTACGCTGGCACTGACCCTTGCGTCAGCACGTAGCCACACCCTGCCACGTTTCCATACCCTCACCTGTTCCCTAAGCATTGCCGTTCCCTAACCCTAACCCTAGCCCGAAACGGAAAACCACCACCAGCCCTACACCATACCCTACGCCATACCGTACTCCTGGCCCGTACGCTGGCACTGACCTGCGCTTAAGCACGTAGCCTGACCCTCCCACGTTTCCGTACCCTCACCTGTGCCCTAAGCCTCGCCGTTCCCTAACACTAACCCTAGCCCGGAACGGAAACCCACCACCGGGCATACGCCTTACCCTACGCCGTAGCCTGCACCTGGCCCGTACGCTGGCACGGACCCATGCGTCAGCACGTAGCATGACCCTCCTACGTTTCTGTAACGTCACCTGTGCCCTAAGTCTTCCGTTCCCTAACCCTAAGCCTAGCCCGGAACGGAAACCCACCACCAGCCCTACACCTTACACTACGCCGTACCCTACTCCTGGCCAGTACGCGGCACTGACCCGTGCGTCAGTACGTAGCCTGCCTCTCCCACGTTTCCGTACCCTCACATGTGCCCTAAGCCTTGCCGTTCCCTAACCCTAACACTAACCAGGAAGGGAAACCCACCAACAGCCCTACACCTTACCCTACGCCGTACCTTACTACTGGCCCGGACGATGGCACTGACCCATGCCTCAGCATGTAGCCTGACCCTCCCACGTTCCCGTACTCTCACCTGTATCCTAAGCCTTGCCGTTCCCTTACCCTAACCCTAGCCCGGAACGGAAACCCACCACCAGCCCTACACCTTACACTAAGCCGTACCCTACTCCTGGCCCGTACGCTGGCACTGACTCGTGCGTCAGCATTTAGCCTGACCCTCCCACGTTTCTGTACCCTCACTTGTGCCCTAAGCCATGCCGTTCCCTAACCCTGACCCTAGCCCGGAACGGAAACCCAGCACCAGCCGTACACCTTACACTACGCCTTACCATACTCCTGGCCCGTACGATGGCACTGAGCCGTGCGTCAGCACGTAGCCTGACCCTTCCATGTTTCCGTGCACTCACCTGTTCGCTAAGCCTTGCCGTTCCCTGACCCTAACCCTAGCCCGGAAAGGAAACCCACCACCAGCCCTACACCTTACCCTACGCCATTGCCTACACCTGGCCTGTACGCTGGCACTGACCCCTGCGTCACCACATACCCTGACCCTCCCACGTTTCCGTACCCTCAACTGTTCCCTAAGCCTTGCCGTTCCCTAACCCTAACCCTAGTCCGGAATGGAAACCCACCAACAGCCCTACACCTTACCCTACGCCGTAACCTATTCCTGGCCCGTACGCTGGCACTGACCCGTGCGTCAGCACATAGCCTGACCCTCCCACGTTTCCGTACCCTCACCTGTGCGCTAAACCTTGCCGTACCCTAACCCTAACCCTAGCCCGGAACGGAAACCCACCACCAGCCCTACACCTTACCCGACGCCGTAGCCTACTCCTGGCCCTTACGCTGGCACTGGCCCGTGCGTAAGCATGTATCCTGACCCTCCCACGTTTCCGTACCATCACCTGTGCCCTAAGCCTTGCCGTTCCCTAACCCTAACCCTAGCCCGGAACAGAAAGCCACAACCAGCCCTACACCTTACCCTAAGCCGTAGCCTAATCCTGGCCCGTACGCTGGCACTGACCCGTGCGTTGTCACGTAGCGTGACCATCCCACGTTTCCGTACCCTCACCTGTGCCCTAAGCCTTTCCGTTTCCTAACCCTAACCCTACCCCGGAGCGGAAACCCACAACCGACCCTATACCTTATCCTACGCCGTAGCCTACACCTGGCCCGTACGCTGGCACTGACCCATGCGTCAGCACGTAGCATTACACTCCCACGTATCCATACCCTCCAATGTATCCTAAGCCTTGCCGTTCCCTACACCTAGCCCTAGCCCGGAACGGAAACACACCAACAGCTCTGCACCATACCCTACGCTGTACCCTACTCCTGGCCCGTACGCAGGCACTGACCCGTGTATCAGCACGTAGCCTGCCCCTCCCACGTTTCCGAACGCTCACCTGTGCCATAAGCCTTGCCGTTCCCTAACCCTAACCGCAGCCCGGGACAGAAACCCACCACCAGCCCTACACCTTACCCTATGCCGTAGCCTACTCCTGGCCCGTACTCTGGCACTGACCCGTGCGTCAGCACGTAGCCTGCCTATCGCACGTTGCCGTTCCATCACCTGTGCCCTAAGCCTTGCCGTTCCGTAACCCTAACCCTAGCCCGGAACGGAAACCCACCACCAGCCCTACACTTTCCCCTACGCCGTAGCCTACTCCTGGCCCGTATGCTGGCACTGACACGTGCGTCACCACGTACCCTGACCCTCCCACGTTTCCATAACCTCACCTGTGCCCTAAGCCTTGCCGTTCCCTAACCCTAACCCTAGCCCGGAACAGGAACCCACCACTAGCCCTACACCTTACCCTACACCGTACCCTGCTCCTGGCCCATACGCTGGCACTGACCCGTGCGGCAGCACGTAGCCTGTCTCTCCAACGTTTCTGTACCCTCACCGGTGCCCTAAGACTTGCCATTCCCTAACCCTAACCCTAGCCCGGAACGGAAACTCACCAGCATCCCTACACCTTAACCTACGCTGTACCCTTCTCCTGGCCGGTACGCTGGCACTGACCCGTGCGTCAGCCTGTAGCCTGACCCTCCCACGTTTCCGTACCCTCAACTATGCCCTAAGCCTTGCCGTTACCTAAACCTAACCCTAGACCGGAACGGAAACCCACCACCAGCCCTCCACCTTACCCTACACCGTACCCTGCTCCTGGCCCATACGCTGGCACTGACCCGTGCGGCAGCACGTAGCCAGCCTCTCCCACGTTTCCGTACTCTCACCTGTGCCCTAAGACTTGCCGTTCCCTAACCCTAACCCTAGCCCTGAAAGGAAACCCACAACCAGCCGTACACCTTAGACTAAGCCGTAGCCTAATCCTGGCCCGTACGCTGGCACAGACCCGTGCGTTGTCACGTAGCCTGACCCTCCCACGTTTCCGTACCCTCACCTGTGCCCTAAGCCTTGCCGTTCCCTAAGCATAACCGTACCCGGGAACAGAAACCCACCAACAGCCCTATACCTTACCCTACGCCGTAGCCTACTCCTAGCCCGTACGCTGGCACTGACCTGTGCGTCAGAACGTAGCCTGACCCTCCCACGTTTCCGTACCCTCACCTGTTCCCTAAGCCTTACTGTTCCCTAACCCTAACCCTAGCCCAGAACGGAAACCCACCACCAACCTACACCTTACCCTACGCCGTAGCCTACTCCTGGCCTGTATGCTGGCACTGACCCGTGCGTCAGCACGTAGCCTGACACTCCCACGTTTCCGTACCCTCAACTGTTCCCTAAGCCTTGACGTTCCCTAACCCTAACCCTAGCCCGGAGCGGAAACCCACCACCAGGCCTACACCTTACCCTACGCCGTACCCTATTCTTGGCCCGTACGCTGGCACTGACCCGTGCGTCAGCACGTAGCCTGCCACTCCAAAGTTTCCGTACCCTCACATGTGCCCTAAGCCTTGCCGTTCCCTAACCCTAACCCTAGCCCAGAACGGAAATCCACCACCAGCCCTACCCCTTAACCTAAGCCGTTGCCTACTCCTGGCCTGTATGCTGGCACTGACCCGTGCGTCACCACGTAGCCTGCCTCTCCCACGTTTCACTACCCTCACCTGTGCCCTAAGCCTTGCCATTACCTAACCCTAACCCTAGCCCGAAAAGGAAACCCACTACCAGCCCTACTCCTTACCCCACGCCGTTGCCTACTCCTGACCTGTATGCTGGCACTGACCAATGCGTCAGCAAATAGCCTGACCCTCCCACGTTTCCGTACCCTCACCTGTTCCCTAAGCCTTGCCGTTCCCTAACCCTAACCCTAGCCTGGAACGGAAACCCAGCACCAGCCCTACACCTTACCCTACGACTTGGCCTACTACTGGCCCGTACACTGGCACTGACGAATGCGTCAGCATGTAACCTGACCCTCCCACGTTTCAGTCCCCTCACCTGTGCCCTAAACCTTGCCGTTCCCTACTAACCCTAGCCCGGAACGGAAAACCACCATCAGCCCTACACCTTACCATACGCCGTACCCTATTCCAGGCCCGTACGCTGACACTGACCCGTGCGTCAGCACATAGCCTGCCTCTCCCACGTTTCCGTACCCTCACATGTGCCCTAAACCTTGCCGTTCCTTAACCCTAACCCTAGCCCGGAAAGGAAATCCACCACCAGCCCTACACCTTAACCTAAGGCGTTGCCAACTCCTGGCCTGTATGCTGGCACTGACCCGTGCGTCACCACGTAGCCTGCCTCTCCCACGTTTCCGTACCCTCACCTGTGCCCTAAGCCTTGCCGTTCCCTAACCCTAACCCTAGTCCGGAATGGAAACCCACCACGAGCCTTACAACTTACCCTACACCGTACCCTACTTCTGGCCCGTACACTGGCACTGACCCGTGCGTCAGCACGTAGCCTGACCCTCCCACGTTTCCGTACCATCACCTGTGCCCTAAGCCTTGCCGTTCCCTAACCCTAACACTAACCAGGAAGGGAAACCCACCACCAGCCCTACACCTTACCCTACGCCGTACCTTACTCCTGGCCCGGACGCTCTCACTGACCCATGCCTCAGCATGTAGCCTGCCTCTCCCACGTTTCCGTACTCTCACCTGTGCCCTAAGCCTTGCCGTTCCCTAACCCTAACCCTAGCCCGGAACGGAAAACCACCACCAGCCCTACACCTTACCCTACGCCATACCCTACTCCTGGCCCGTACGCTGGCACTGACCCGTGCGTCAGCATGTCGCCTGCCTCTCCCACGTTTCCGTAACCTCACCTGTGCCCTAAGCCTTGCCATTCCCTAACCCTAACCCTAGCCCGGAACGGAAACCCACGACCAGCCCTACACCTTAACCTACGCCGTAGCCTACTCCTGGCCTGTACGCTGGCACTGACCCGTGCGTCAGTACGTAGCCTGACCCTCCCACGTTTCCGTACCCTCACCTGTACCCTAAGCCTTGCAGTTCTGTAACCCTAACCCTAGCCCGGAACGGAAACCCACAACCAGCCCTACACCTTACCCTGCGCCGTAGCCAACACCTGACCCGTACGCTGACACTGACCCGTGCGTCAGCACATAGCCTGCCTCTCCAACGTTTCCGTACCATCACCTGTGCCCTAAGCCTTGCCGTTCCCTACCTCTAACCCTACCACGGAAAGGAAACCCACCACCAGCCCTACACCTTACCCTACGACGTTGCCTACTCCTGGCCTGTAGGCTGGCACTGACCTGTGCGTCAGCACATAGCCTGACCCTTCCACGTTTCCGTACCCTCACCTGTGCCCTAAGGCTTGTCGTTCCCTAACCCTAACCCTAGTCCAGAACAGGAACCCACCACCAGCTCTACACCTTACCCTATGCCGTATCCTACTCCTGGCCCGTATGCTGGCCCTGACCCGTGCGTCAGCACGTAGCCTGCCTCTCCCACGTTTCCGTACCCTCACCTGTGCCCTAAGCCTTGCCGTTGCCTAACCCTAACCCTAGCCCGGAACGCAAAGCCACCAACAGCCCTACACCTTACCCTACGCGGTACCCGACTCCTGGCCCGTACGCTGGCACTGACCTGTGCGTTAGCACGTAGCCTGACCCTCCCACGTTTCCGTACCCTCACCTGTGCAATATGCCTTGCCATTCCCTAACCGTAACCCTAGCCCGGAGCGGAAACCCACCACCAGCCCTACACCTTACCCGACACCGTAGCCTACTCCTGGCCAGTACGCTGGCACTGACCCTTGCGTCAGCACGTAGCCACACCCTGCCACGTTTCCATACCCTCACCTGTTCCCTAAGCATTGCCGTTCCCTAACCCTAACCCTAGCCCGAAACGGAAAACCACCACCAGCCCTACACCATACCCTACGCCATACCGTACTCCTGGCCCGTACGCTGGCACTGACCTGCGCTTAAGCACGTAGCCTGACCCTCCCACGTTTCCGTACCCTCACCTGTGCCCTAAGCCTCGCCGTTCCCTAACACTAACCCTAGCCCGGAACGGAAACCCACCACCGGGCATACGCCTTACCCTACGCCGTAGCCTGCACCTGGCCCGTACGCTGGCACGGACCCATGCGTCAGCACGTAGCATGACCCTCCTACGTTTCTGTAACGTCACCTGTGCCCTAAGTCTTCCGTTCCCTAACCCTAAGCCTAGCCCGGAACGGAAACCCACCACCAGCCCTACACCTTACACTACGCCGTACCCTACTCCTGGCCAGTACGCGGCACTGACCCGTGCGTCAGTACGTAGCCTGCCTCTCCCACGTTTCCGTACCCTCACATGTGCCCTAAGCCTTGCCGTTCCCTAACCCTAACACTAACCAGGAAGGGAAACCCACCAACAGCCCTACACCTTACCCTACGCCGTACCTTACTACTGGCCCGGACGATGGCACTGACCCATGCCTCAGCATGTAGCCTGACCCTCCCACGTTCCCGTACTCTCACCTGTATCCTAAGCCTTGCCGTTCCCTTACCCTAACCCTAGCCCGGAACGGAAACCCACCACCAGCCCTACACCTTACACTAAGCCGTACCCTACTCCTGGCCCGTACGCTGGCACTGACTCGTGCGTCAGCATTTAGCCTGACCCTCCCACGTTTCTGTACCCTCACTTGTGCCCTAAGCCATGCCGTTCCCTAACCCTGACCCTAGCCCGGAACGGAAACCCAGCACCAGCCGTACACCTTACACTACGCCTTACCATACTCCTGGCCCGTACGATGGCACTGAGCCGTGCGTCAGCACGTAGCCTGACCCTTCCATGTTTCCGTGCACTCACCTGTTCGCTAAGCCTTGCCGTTCCCTGACCCTAACCCTAGCCCGGAAAGGAAACCCACCACCAGCCCTACACCTTACCCTACGCCATTGCCTACACCTGGCCTGTACGCTGGCACTGACCCCTGCGTCACCACATACCCTGACCCTCCCACGTTTCCGTACCCTCAACTGTTCCCTAAGCCTTGCCGTTCCCTAACCCTAACCCTAGTCCGGAACGGAAACCCACCAACAGCCCTACACCTTACCCTACGCCGTAACCTATTCCTGGCCCGTACGCTGGCACTGACCCGTGCGTCAGCACATAGCCTGACCCTCCCACGTTTCCGTACCCTCACCTGTGCGCTAAACCTTGCCGTACCCTAACCCTAACCCTAGCCCGGAACGGAAACCCACCACCAGCCCTACACCTTACCCGACGCCGTAGCCTACTCCTGGCCCTTACGCTGGCACTGGCCCGTGCGTAAGCATGTATCCTGACCCTCCCACGTTTCCGTACCATCACCTGTGCCCTAAGCCTTGCCGTTCCCTAACCCTAACCCTAGCCCGGAACAGAAAGCCACAACCAGCCCTACACCTTACCCTAAGCCGTAGCCTAATCCTGGCCCGTACGCTGGCACTGACCCGTGCGTTGTCACGTAGCGTGACCATCCCACGTTTCCGTACCCTCACCTGTGCCCTAAGCCTTTCCGTTTCCTAACCCTAACCCTACCCCGGAGCGGAAACCCACAACCGACCCTATACCTTATCCTACGCCGTAGCCTACACCTGGCCCGTACGCTGGCACTGACCCATGCGTCAGCACGTAGCATTACACTCCCACGTATCCATACCCTCCAATGTATCCTAAGCCTTGCCGTTCCCTACACCTAGCCCTAGCCCGGAACGGAAACACACCAACAGCTCTGCACCATACCCTACGCTGTACCCTACTCCTGGCCCGTACGCAGGCACTGACCCGTGTATCAGCACGTAGCCTGCCCCTCCCACGTTTCCGAACGCTCACCTGTGCCATAAGCCTTGCCGTTCCCTAACCCTAACCGCAGCCCGGGACAGAAACCCACCACCAGCCCTACACCTTACCCTATGCCGTAGCCTACTCCTGGCCCGTACTCTGGCACTGACCCGTGCGTCAGCACGTAGCCTGCCTATCGCACGTTGCCGTTCCATCACCTGTGCCCTAAGCCTTGCCGTTCCGTAACCCTAACCCTAGCCCGGAACGGAAACCCACCACCAGCCCTACACTTTCCCCTACGCCGTAGCCTACTCCTGGCCCGTATGCTGGCACTGACACGTGCGTCACCACGTACCCTGACCCTCCCACGTTTCCATAACCTCACCTGTGCCCTAAGCCTTGCCGTTCCCTAACCCTAACCCTAGCCCGGAACAGGAACCCACCACTAGCCCTACACCTTACCCTACACCGTACCCTGCTCCTGGCCCATACGCTGGCACTGACCCGTGCGGCAGCACGTAGCCTGTCTCTCCAACGTTTCCGTACCCTCACCGGTGCCCTAAGACTTGCCATTCCCTAACCCTAACCCTAGCCCGGAACGGAAACTCACCAGCATCCCTACACCTTAACCTACGCTGTACCCTTCTCCTGGCCGGTACGCTGGCACTGACCCGTGCGTCAGCCTGTAGCCTGACCCTCCCACGTTTCCGTACCCTCAACTATGCCCTAAGCCTTGCCGTTACCTAAACCTAACCCTAGACCGGAACGGAAACCCACCACCAGCCCTCCACCTTACCCTACACCGTACCCTGCTCCTGGCCCATACGCTGGCACTGACCCGTGCGGCAGCACGTAGCCAGCCTCTCCCACGTTTCCGTACTCTCACCTGTGCCCTAAGACTTGCCGTTCCCTAACCCTAACCCTAGCCCTGAAAGGAAACCCACAACCAGCCGTACACCTTAGACTAAGCCGTAGCCTAATCCTGGCCCGTACGCTGGCACAGACCCGTGCGTTGTCACGTAGCCTGACCCTCCCACGTTTCCGTACCCTCACCTGTGCCCTAAGCCTTGCCGTTCCCTAAGCATAACCGTACCCGGGAACAGAAACCCACCAACAGCCCTATACCTTACCCTACGCCGTAGCCTACTCCTAGCCCGTACGCTGGCACTGACCTGTGCGTCAGAACGTAGCCTGACCCTCCCACGTTTCCGTACCCTCACCTGTTCCCTAAGCCTTACTGTTCCCTAACCCTAACCCTAGCCCAGAACGGAAACCCACCACCAACCTACACCTTACCCTACGCCGTAGCCTACTCCTGGCCTGTATGCTGGCACTGACCCGTGCGTCAGCACGTAGCCTGACACTCCCACGTTTCCGTACCCTCAACTGTTCCCTAAGCCTTGACGTTCCCTAACCCTAACCCTAGCCCGGAGCGGAAACCCACCACCAGGCCTACACCTTACCCTACGCCGTACCCTATTCTTGGCCCGTACGCTGGCACTGACCCGTGCGTCAGCACGTAGCCTGCCACTCCAAAGTTTCCGTACCCTCACATGTGCCCTAAGCCTTGCCATTCCCTAACCCTAACCCTAGCCCAGAACGGAAATCCACCACCAGCCCTACCCCTTAACCTAAGCCGTTGCCTACTCCTGGCCTGTATGCTGGCACTGACCCGTGCGTCACCACGTAGCCTGCCTCTCCCACGTTTCACTACCCTCACCTGTGCCCTAAGCCTTGCCATTACCTAACCCTAACCCTAGCCCGAAAAGGAAACCCACTACCAGCCCTACTCCTTACCCCACGCCGTTGCCTACTCCTGACCTGTATGCTGGCACTGACCAATGCGTCAGCAAATAGCCTGACCCTCCCACGTTTCCGTACCCTCACCTGTTCCCTAAGCCTTGCCGTTCCCTAACCCTAACCCTAGCCTGGAACGGAAACCCAGCACCAGCCCTACACCTTACCCTACGACTTGGCCTACTACTGGCCCGTACACTGGCACTGACGAATGCGTCAGCATGTAACCTGACCCTCCCACGTTTCAGTCCCCTCACCTGTGCCCTAAACCTTGCCGTTCCCTACTAACCCTAGCCCGGAACGGAAAACCACCATCAGCCCTACACCTTACCATACGCCGTACCCTATTCCAGGCCCGTACGCTGACACTGACCCGTGCGTCAGCACATAGCCTGCCTCTCCCACGTTTCCGTACCCTCACATGTGCCCTAAACCTTGCCGTTCCTTAACCCTAACCCTAGCCCGGAAAGGAAATCCACCACCAGCCCTACACCTTAACCTAAGGCGTTGCCAACTCCTGGCCTGTATGCTGGCACTGACCCGTGCGTCACCACGTAGCCTGCCTCTCCCACGTTTCCGTACCCTCACCTGTGCCCTAAGCCTTGCCGTTCCCTAACCCTAACCCTAGTCCGGAATGGAAACCCACCACGAGCCTTACAACTTACCCTACACCGTACCCTACTTCTGGCCCGTACACTGGCACTGACCCGTGCGTCAGCACGTAGCCTGACCCTCCCACGTTTCCGTACCATCACCTGTGCCCTAAGCCTTGCCGTTCCCTAACCCTAACACTAACCAGGAAGGGAAACCCACCACCAGCCCTACACCTTACCCTACGCCGTACCTTACTCCTGGCCCGGACGCTCTCACTGACCCATGCCTCAGCATGTAGCCTGCCTCTCCCACGTTTCCGTACTCTCACCTGTGCCCTAAGCCTTGCCGTTCCCTAACCCTAACCCTAGCCCGGAACGGAAAACCACCACCAGCCCTACACCTTACCCTACGCCATACCCTACTCCTGGCCCGTACGCTGGCACTGACCCGTGCGTCAGCATGTCGCCTGCCTCTCCCACGTTTCCGTAACCTCACCTGTGCCCTAAGCCTTGCCATTCCCTAACCCTAACCCTAGCCCGGAACGGAAACCCACGACCAGCCCTACACCTTAACCTACGCCGTAGCCTACTCCTGGCCTGTACGCTGGCACTGACCCGTGCGTCAGTACGTAGCCTGACCCTCCCACGTTTCCGTACCCTCACCTGTACCCTAAGCCTTGCAGTTCTGTAACCCTAACCCTAGCCCGGAACGGAAACCCACAACCAGCCCTACACCTTACCCTGCGCCGTAGCCAACACCTGACCCGTACGCTGACACTGACCCGTGCGTCAGCACATAGCCTGCCTCTCCAACGTTTCCGTACCATCACCTGTGCCCTAAGCCTTGCCGTTCCCTACCTCTAACCCTACCACGGAAAGGAAACCCACCACCAGCCCTACACCTTACCCTACGACGTTGCCTACTCCTGGCCTGTAGGCTGGCACTGACCTGTGCGTCAGCACATAGCCTGACCCTTCCACGTTTCCGTACCCTCACCTGTGCCCTAAGGCTTGTCGTTCCCTAACCCTAACCCTAGTCCAGAACAGGAACCCACCACCAGCTCTACACCTTACCCTATGCCGTATCCTACTCCTGGCCCGTATGCTGGCCCTGACCCGTGCGTCAGCACGTAGCCTGCCTCTCCCACGTTTCCGTACCCTCACCTGTGCCCTAAGCCTTGCCGTTGCCTAACCCTAACCCTAGCCCGGAACGCAAAGCCACCAACAGCCCTACACCTTACCCTACGCGGTACCCGACTCCTGGCCCGTACGCTGGCACTGACCTGTGCGTTAGCACGTAGCCTGACCCTCCCACGTTTCCGTACCCTCACCTGTGCAATATGCCTTGCCATTCCCTAACCGTAACCCTAGCCCGGAGCGGAAACCCACCACCAGCCCTACACCTTACCCGACACCGTAGCCTACTCCTGGCCAGTACGCTGGCACTGACCCTTGCGTCAGCACGTAGCCACACCCTGCCACGTTTCCATACCCTCACCTGTTCCCTAAGCATTGCCGTTCCCTAACCCTAACCCTAGCCCGAAACGGAAAACCACCACCAGCCCTACACCATACCCTACGCCATACCGTACTCCTGGCCCGTACGCTGGCACTGACCTGCGCTTAAGCACGTAGCCTGACCCTCCCACGTTTCCGTACCCTCACCTGTGCCCTAAGCCTCGCCGTTCCCTAACACTAACCCTAGCCCGGAACGGAAACCCACCACCGGGCATACGCCTTACCCTACGCCGTAGCCTGCACCTGGCCCGTACGCTGGCACGGACCCATGCGTCAGCACGTAGCATGACCCTCCTACGTTTCTGTAACGTCACCTGTGCCCTAAGTCTTCCGTTCCCTAACCCTAAGCCTAGCCCGGAACGGAAACCCACCACCAGCCCTACACCTTACACTACGCCGTACCCTACTCCTGGCCAGTACGCGGCACTGACCCGTGCGTCAGTACGTAGCCTGCCTCTCCCACGTTTCCGTACCCTCACATGTGCCCTAAGCCTTGCCGTTCCCTAACCCTAACACTAACCAGGAAGGGAAACCCACCAACAGCCCTACACCTTACCCTACGCCGTACCTTACTACTGGCCCGGACGATGGCACTGACCCATGCCTCAGCATGTAGCCTGACCCTCCCACGTTCCCGTACTCTCACCTGTATCCTAAGCCTTGCCGTTCCCTTACCCTAACCCTAGCCCGGAACGGAAACCCACCACCAGCCCTACACCTTACACTAAGCCGTACCCTACTCCTGGCCCGTACGCTGGCACTGACTCGTGCGTCAGCATTTAGCCTGACCCTCCCACGTTTCTGTACCCTCACTTGTGCCCTAAGCCATGCCGTTCCCTAACCCTGACCCTAGCCCGGAACGGAAACCCAGCACCAGCCGTACACCTTACACTACGCCTTACCATACTCCTGGCCCGTACGATGGCACTGAGCCGTGCGTCAGCACGTAGCCTGACCCTTCCATGTTTCCGTGCACTCACCTGTTCGCTAAGCCTTGCCGTTCCCTGACCCTAACCCTAGCCCGGAAAGGAAACCCACCACCAGCCCTACACCTTACCCTACGCCATTGCCTACACCTGGCCTGTACGCTGGCACTGACCCCTGCGTCACCACATACCCTGACCCTCCCACGTTTCCGTACCCTCAACTGTTCCCTAAGCCTTGCCGTTCCCTAACCCTAACCCTAGTCCGGAACGGAAACCCACCAACAGCCCTACACCTTACCCTACGCCGTAACCTATTCCTGGCCCGTACGCTGGCACTGACCCGTGCGTCAGCACATAGCCTGACCCTCCCACGTTTCCGTACCCTCACCTGTGCGCTAAACCTTGCCGTACCCTAACCCTAACCCTAGCCCGGAACGGAAACCCACCACCAGCCCTACACCTTACCCGACGCCGTAGCCTACTCCTGGCCCTTACGCTGGCACTGGCCCGTGCGTAAGCATGTATCCTGACCCTCCCACGTTTCCGTACCATCACCTGTGCCCTAAGCCTTGCCGTTCCCTAACCCTAACCCTAGCCCGGAACAGAAAGCCACAACCAGCCCTACACCTTACCCTAAGCCGTAGCCTAATCCTGGCCCGTACGCTGGCACTGACCCGTGCGTTGTCACGTAGCGTGACCATCCCACGTTTCCGTACCCTCACCTGTGCCCTAAGCCTTTCCGTTTCCTAACCCTAACCCTACCCCGGAGCGGAAACCCACAACCGACCCTATACCTTATCCTACGCCGTAGCCTACACCTGGCCCGTACGCTGGCACTGACCCATGCGTCAGCACGTAGCATTACACTCCCACGTATCCATACCCTCCAATGTATCCTAAGCCTTGCCGTTCCCTACACCTAGCCCTAGCCCGGAACGGAAACACACCAACAGCTCTGCACCATACCCTACGCTGTACCCTACTCCTGGCCCGTACGCAGGCACTGACCCGTGTATCAGCACGTAGCCTGCCCCTCCCACGTTTCCGAACGCTCACCTGTGCCATAAGCCTTGCCGTTCCCTAACCCTAACCGCAGCCCGGGACAGAAACCCACCACCAGCCCTACACCTTACCCTATGCCGTAGCCTACTCCTGGCCCGTACGCTGGCACTGACCCGTGCGTCAGCACGTAGCCTGCCTATCGCACGTTGCCGTTCCATCACCTGTGCCCTAAGCCTTGCCGTTCCGTAACCCTAACCCTAGCCCGGAACGGAAACCCACCACCAGCCCTACACTTTCCCCTACGCCGTAGCCTACTCCTGGCCCGTATGCTGGCACTGACACGTGCGTCACCACGTACCCTGACCCTCCCACGTTTCCATAACCTCACCTGTGCCCTAAGCCTTGCCGTTCCCTAACCCTAACCCTAGCCCGGAACAGGAACCCACCACTAGCCCTACACCTTACCCTACACCGTACCCTGCTCCTGGCCCATACGCTGGCACTGACCCGTGCGGCAGCACGTAGCCTGTCTCTCCAACGTTTCCGTACCCTCACCGGTGCCCTAAGACTTGCCATTCCCTAACCCTAACCCTAGCCCGGAACGGAAACTCACCAGCATCCCTACACCTTAACCTACGCTGTACCCTTCTCCTGGCCGGTACGCTGGCACTGACCCGTGCGTCAGCCTGTAGCCTGACCCTCCCACGTTTCCGTACCCTCAACTATGCCCTAAGCCTTGCCGTTACCTAAACCTAACCCTAGACCGGAACGGAAACCCACCACCAGCCCTCCACCTTACCCTACACCGTACCCTGCTCCTGGCCCATACGCTGGCACTGACCCGTGCGGCAGCACGTAGCCAGCCTCTCCCACGTTTCCGTACTCTCACCTGTGCCCTAAGACTTGCCGTTCCCTAACCCTAACCCTAGCCCTGAAAGGAAACCCACAACCAGCCGTACACCTTAGACTAAGCCGTAGCCTAATCCTGGCCCGTACGCTGGCACAGACCCGTGCGTTGTCACGTAGCCTGACCCTCCCACGTTTCCGTACCCTCACCTGTGCCCTAAGCCTTGCCGTTCCCTAACCCTAATCCTAGCCTTGAAAAGAAACCCACCACCAGCCCTACACCTCGCCCTACGCCGTTGCGTACAACTGGCCCGTACACTGGAACTGACCCGTGCATCAGCACGTAGCTTCCCTCTCCCACGTTTCCGTACCCTCACCTGTGCCCTAAGCCTTGCCATTCCCTAACCCTAACCCTAGCCCGGATCGGAAACTCACCACCAGCCCTAAACGTTACCCAACGCCGTACCCTACTCCTGGCCCGTACGCCGGCACTGACCCGTGCGTCAGCATGTATCCTGAACCTCCCATGTTTCCGTACCCTCAACTGTGCCCTAAGCCTTGCCATTCCCTAACCCTAACCCTAGCCCAGAACGGAAACCCACCACCAGCACTACACCTTACCCTACGCCGTAACCTACTCCTGGCCCGTACGCTGGCACTGACCCATGCGTCAGCATGTAGCCTGCCACTCCAAAGTTTCCGTACCCTCACATGTGCCCTAAGCCTTGCCGTTCCCTAACCCTAACCCTAGCCCAGAACGGAAACCCACCACCAGCCCTACACCTTACCCTACGTCGAAGATTAATCCTGGCCCGTACGCTGGCACTGACATGTTCGTCTTCACGTAGGCTGACCGTCCCATTTTTCCCTACCCTCACCTGTGCCCTAAGCCTTGCCATACCCTAACCCTAACCATAGCCCAGAACGGAAACCCACCACCAGCCCTACCCCTTAACCTAAGCCGTTGCCTACTCCTGGCCTGTATGCTGGCACTGACCCGTGCATCACCACGTAGCCTGCCTCTCCCACGTTTCACTACCCTCACCTGTGCCCTAAGCCTTGCCATTCCCTAAACCTAACCCTAGCCCGAAAAGGAAACCCACTACCAGCCCTACTCCTTACCCCACGCCGTTGCCTACTCCTGGCCTGTATGCTGGCACTGACCAATGCGTCAGCAAATAGCCTGACCCTCCCACGTTTCCGTACCCTCACCTGCGCCCTAAGGCTTGTCGTTCTCTAACACTAACCCTAGCCCGGAACGGAAACACACCACCAGCCCTACACCTTACCCTACTCCGTACCCTAATCCTGGCCCGTACGCTGGCAGTGACCCGTGCGTCAGTACGTAGGCTGACCCTCCCACGTTTCCGTACCCTCACCTGTTCCCTAAGCCTTGCCGTTCCCTAACCCTAACCCTAGCCCGGAACGGAAACCAACCACCGGGCATACGCCTTACCCTACGCCGTAGCCTGCACCTGGCCCGTACGCTGGCACGGACCCATGCGTCAGCACGTAGCATGACCCTCCCACGTTTCCGTAACGTCACCTGTGCCCAAAGTCTTCCGTTCCCTAACCCTAATCCTAGCCCGGAACGGAAACCCACCACCAGCCCTACACCTTACCCTACGCCGTACCCTACTCCTGGCCAGTACGCGGCACTGACCCGTGCGTCAGTACGTAGCCTGCCTCTCCCACGTTTCCGTACCCTCACATTTGCCCTAAGCCTTGCCGTTCCCTAACCCTAACACTAACCAGGAAGGGAAACCCACCACCAGCCCTACACCTTACCCTACGCCGTACCTTACTCCTGGCCCGGACGCTCTCACTGACCCATGCCTCAGCATGTAGCCTGACCCTCCCACGTTTCCGTACCCTCACCTGTTCCCTAAGCCTTGCCGTTCCCTAACCCTAACACTAGCCAGGAAGGGAAACCCACTACCAGCCCTACACCTTACCCTACGCCGTACCTTACTCCTGGCCCAGACGATGGCACTGACCCATGCCTCAGCATGTAGCCTGACCCTCCCACGTTCCCGTACTCTCACCTGTGCCCTAAGCCTTGCCGTTCCCTAACCCTAACCCTAGCCCGGAACGGAAACCCACCACCAGCCCTACACCTTACCCTAAGCCGTACCCTACTCCTGGCCCGTACGCTGGCACTGACTCGTGCGTCAGCATTTAGCCTGACCCTCCCACGTTTCTGTACCCTCACTTGTGCCCTAAGCCATGCCGTTCCCTAACCCTGACCCTAGCCCGGAACGGAAACCCAGCACCAGCCGTACACCTTACACTACGCCTTACCATACTCCTGGCCCGTACGCTGGCACTGACCCGTGCGTCAGCACATAGCCTGACCCTCCCACGTTTCCGTACCCTCACCTGTGCGCTAAGCCTTGCCGTACCCTAACCCTAACCCTAGCCCGGAACGGAAACCCACCACCAGCCCTACACCTTACCCTGTGCCGTACCCTACTCCTGGCCCGTACGATGGCACTGAGCCGTGCGTCAGCACGTAGCCTGACCCTTCCATGTTTCCGTACACTCACCTGTTCGCTAAGCCTTGCCGTTCCCTGACCCTAACCCTAGCCCGGAAAGGAAACCCACCACCAGCCCTACACCTTACCCTACGCCATTGCCTACACCTGGCTGTACGCTGGCACTGACCCCTGCGTCACCACATACCCTGACCCTCCCACGTTTCCGTACCCTCAACTGTTCCCTAAGTCTTGCCGTTCCCTAACCCTAACCCTAGCCCGGAAAGGAAACCCACCACCAGCCGTACACCTTAGACTAAGCCATAGCCTAATCCTGGCCCGTACGCTGGCACAGACCCGTGCGTTGTCACGTAGCCTGACCCTCCCACGTTTCCGTACCCTCACCTGTGCCCTAAGCCTTGCCGTTCCCTAACCCTAATCCTAGCCTTGAAAAGAAACCCACCACCAGCCCTACACCTTGCCCTACGCCGTTGCGTACAACTGGCCCGTACACTGGAACTGACCCGTGCATCAGCACGTAGCTTCCCTCTCCCACGTTTCCGTACCCTCACCTGTGCCCTAAGCCTTGCCATTCCCTAACCCTAACCCTAGCCCGGATCGGAAACTCACCACCAGCCCTAAACGTTACCCAACGCCGTACCCTACTCCTGGCCCGTACGCTGGCACTGACCCGTGCGTCAGCATGTATCCTGAACCTCCCATGTTTCCGTACCCTCAACTGTGCCCTAAGCCTTGCCGTTCCCTAACCCTAACCCTAGCCCAGAACGGAAACCCACCACCAGCCCTACACCTTACCCTACGCCGTACCCTACTCCTGGCCCGTACGCTGGCACTGACCCGTGCGTCAGCATGTAGCCTGCCACTCCAAAGTTTCCGTACCCTCACATGTGCCCTAAGCCTTGCCGTTCCCTAACCCTAACCCTAGCCCAGAACGGAAACCCACCACCAGCCCTACACCTTACCCTACGTCGAAGAATACTCCTGGCCCGTACGCTGGCACTGACATGTTCGTCATCACGTAGGCTGACCGTCCCATTTTTCCCTACCCTCACCTGTGCCCTAAGCCTTGCCATACCCTAACCCTATCCATAGCCCAGAACGGAAACCCACCACCAGCCCTACCCCTTAACCTAAGCCGTTGCCTACTCCTGGCCTGTATGCTGGCACTGACCCGTGCATCACCACGTAGCCTGCCTCTCCCACGTTTCACTACCCTCACCTGTGCCCTAAGCCTTGCCATTCCCTAAACCTAACCCTAGCCCGAAAAGGAAACCCACTACCAGCCCTACTCCTTACCCCACGCCGTTGCCTACTCCTGGCCTGTATGCTGGCACTGACCAATGCGTCAGCAAATAGCCTGACCCTCCCACGTTTCTGTACCCTCACCTGTGCCCTAAGGCTTGTCGTTCTCTATCACTAACCCTAGCCCGGAACGGAAACACACCACCAGCCCTAAACGTTACCCGACGCCGTACCCTACTTCTGGCCCGTACGCTGGCACTGACCCGTGCGTCAGCATGTAGCCTGAACCTCCCACGTTTCCGTACCCTCACCTATGCCCTAAGACTTGCCGTTCACTAACCCTAACACTAGCCCGGAACGGAAACCCACCACCAGCCCTACACCTTACCCTACTCCGTACCCTAATCCTGGCCCGTACGCTGCTAGTGACCCGTGCGTCAGTACGTAGGCTGACCCTCCCACGTTTCCGTACCCTCACCTGTTCCCTAAGCCTTGCCGTTCCCTAACCCTAAACCTAGCCCGGAACGGAAACCCACCACCAGCCCTACACCTTACCCTACGCCGTAGCCTACTCCTGGCCCGTATGATGGCACTGACACGTGCGTCAGCACGTACCCTGACCCTCCCACGTTTCCATAACCTCACCTGTGCCCTAAGCCTTGCCGTTCCCTAACCCTAACCCTAGCCCGGAACAGAAACCCACCACTAGCCCTACACCTTACCCTACACCGTACCCTACTTCTGGCCCGTACGCTGGCACTGACACGTGCGTCAGCACGTAGCCTGCCTCTCCAACGTTTCCGTACCCACACCGGTGCCCTAAGCGTTGCCATTCCCTAACCCTAACCCTAGTCCTGAAAGGAAACTCACCACCATCCCTACACCTTAACTTACGCTCTACCCTTCTCCTGGCGGGTACGCTGGCACTGACACGTGCGTCAGCATGTAGCCTGACCCTCCCACGTTTCCGTACCCTCAACTATGCCCTAAGCCTTACCGTTACCTAAACCTAACC
The DNA here is from genome assembly GCF_964165515.1 of Mesoplodon bidens. NCBI lineage: Eukaryota > Metazoa > Chordata > Mammalia > Artiodactyla > Ziphiidae > Mesoplodon > Mesoplodon bidens. Next base: position 644,627 of record NC_138177.1, read on the forward strand.
CTAGCCCGGAACAGAAACCCACCACAGCCCTCCACCTTACCCTACACCGTACCCTGCTCCTGGCCCATACGCTGGCACTGACCCGTGCGGCAGCATGTAGCCTGCCTCTCCCACGTTTCCGTACCCTCGCCTGTGCCCTAAGCCTTGCCGTTCCCTAACCCTAACTCTAACCCGGAACGGAAACCCACCACCATCCCTACACCTTACCCTATGCCGTAGCCTACTCCTGGCCCGTACGCTGGCACTAACCCGTGCGTCAGCACGTAGCCTGCCTCTCCCACGTCTCCGTACCCTCGCCTGTGCCCTTAGCCTTGCCGTTCCCTAAACCTAACCCTAGCCCAGAACGGAAACCCACCACCAGCCCTACACCTTACCCTACGCTCTAACCTTCTCCTGGGCCATACACTGGCACTGACCCGTGTGTCAGCATGTAGCCTGACCGTCCCACGTTTCCATAACCTCAACTGTGCCCTAAACCTTGCTGTTCCCTAAACCTAACCCTAGACCGGAACGGTAACCCACCACCAGCCCTCCACCTTACCATACACCGTACCCTGCTCCTGGCCCATACGCTGGCACGGACCCGTGCGTCAGCACGTAGCCTGCCTCTCCCACGTTTCCGTACCCTCACCTGTGCCCTAAGCTTTGCCGTTCGCTAACCCTAACCCTAGCCCGGAATGGAAACCCACCACCAACCCTACACCTTACCCTACGCCGTACCCTACTCGTGGCCCGTACACTGGCAGTAACCCGTATGTAAACACGTAGCCCGCCTCTCCCACGTATCCGTAGCCTCACCTGTGCCCTAAGCCTTGCCGTTCCCTAACCCTAACCCTAGCCCAGATAGGAAACCCACCACCAGCACTAAACCTTACCCAACGCCGTACCCTACTCCTGGCCCGTACGCTGGCACTGACCCGTGCGTCAGCACGTAGCCTGCCCCTCCCACGTTTCCGTACCCACAACTGTGCCCTAAGCCTTGTCATTCCCTAACCCTAACCCTAGCCCGGAACGGAAACCCACCACCACCCCTACACCTTACCCTATGCCGTAGCCTACTCCTGAACCGTACGCTGGCACGGAACCATGCGTCAGCACGTAGCCTGCCTCTCCCACGTTTCCGTACCCTCACCTGTGCCCTAAGATTTGCCGTAATCTAACGCTAACCCTAGCCCGGAACAGAAACCCACCACCAGCCCTACACCTTACCCTACACCGTAGCCTTCTCCTGGCCAGTACGCTGGCACTGACCCTTGTGTCAGCACGTAGCCTGACCCTCCCACGTTTCCATACCCTCACCAGTTCCCTAAGCATTGCCGTTCCCTAACCCTAACCCTAGCCCGGAACGGAAACCCACCACCAGCCCTATACCTTACCCGACGCCGTACCCTACTCCTGGCCCGTACGCTGGCACGGACCAGTGCGTCAGCACGTAGCCTGCCTCTCCCACGTTTCCGTACCCTCACCTGTACCCTAAGCATTGCCGTTCCCTAACCCTAACCCTAGCCCGGAACGGAAAACCACCACCAGCCCTACACCTTACCCTATGCCATACCGTACTCCTGGCCCGTACGCTGGCACTGACCCGTGCGTAAGCATGTAGCCTGACCCTCCCACGTTTCAGTACCCTCACATGTGCCCTAAGACTTGCCGTTCCCTAACACTAACCCTAGACCGGAACGGAAACCCACCACCGGGCATACGCCTTACCCTAGGCCGTAGCCTGCACCTGGCCCGTACGCTGGCATTGACCTATGCGTCAGCACGTAACAGGACCCTCCCACGTTTCCGTAACCTCACCTGTGCCCTAAGTCTTTCGTTCCCTAACCCTAAAACTAGCCCGGAATGGAAACCCACCACCAGCCCTATACCTTACCCGACGCCGTACCCTACTCCTGGCCCGTACGCTGGCACGGACCCGTGCGTCAGCATGTACCCTGCCTCTCCCACGTTTCCATACCCTCACCTGTACCCTAAGCCTTGCCGTTCCCTAACCCTAACACTAGCCCCGAACAGAAACCCACCACCAGCCCTACACCTTACCCTACGCCGTACCTTACTCCTGGCCCGGACGCTGGCACTGACCCATGCCTCAGCAAGTAGCCTGACCCCCCCACGTTTCCGTACCCTCACCTGTTCCCTAAGCCTTGCCGTTCCCTAACTCTAACCCTAGCCCAGAAAGGAAACCCACCACCAGCCCTAAACCTTACCCTACGCCGTTGCCTACTCCTGGCCTGTACGCTGGCACTAAACCGTGCGTCAGCACATAGCCTGACCCTACCCCGTTTCCATATCCGCACCTGTGTCCTAAGCCTTGCCATTCCATAACCCTAACCCTAGCCCGAATGGAAAACGACCACCAGCCCTACACCTTACGCTACGCCGTACCCTACTCCTGGCCCGTACGCTGGCACGGACCCGTGCGTGGGCACCTAGCCTGACCTTCCCAGGTTTCCGTACCCTCACCTGTGCCCTATTCCTTTCCGTTCCCTAACCCTAAAGCTAGCCCGGAATAGAAACCCAGCACCAGCCCTACACCTTACCCAACGCCGTACCCTACTCCTGGCCCGTACGCTGGCACTGACCCCTGCGTCACCACGTAGCCTGCCACTCCCACGTTTCCGTACCCTCACCTGTGCCCTAAGCCTTGCCGTTCCCTAAGCCTAACCCTAGCCCGGAACAGAAACCCAGCACCAGCCCTAAACCTTACCCTATGCCGTACCCTGCTCCTGGCCGATACGCTGGCACTGACCCGTGCGGCATCACGTAGCCTGCCTCTCCCACGTTTCCGTACCCTCACCTGTGCCCTAAGACTTGCCGTTCCCTAACCCTAACCATAGCCCGGAATGGAAAACCACCACCAGCCCTAAACCTTACCCTACGCCGTACCCTACTCCTGGCCCGTACGCTGGCACTGACAAGTGCGTCAGCACGAAGCCTGCCCCTCCCACGTTTCCATACGCTCACCGGTGCCCTAAGCGTTGCCATTCCCTAACCCTAACCCTAGCCATGAACGGAAACTCACCACCATCCCTACACCTTAACCTACGCTCTACCCTTCTCCTGGCCGCTACGCTGGCACTGACACGTGCGTCAGCATGTAGCCTGACCCTCCCACGTTTCCGTACCCTCAACTATGCCCTAAGCCTTACCGTTACCTAAACCTAACCCTAGCCCGGAACGGAAACCCACCACAGCCCTCCACCTTACCCTACACCGTACCCTGCTCCTGGCCCATACGCTGGCACTGACCCGTGCGGCAGCACGTAGCCTGCCTCTCCCACGTTTCCGTACCCTCACCTGTGCCCTAAGACTTGCCGTTCCCTAACCCTAACCCAAGCTCGGAACGGAAAACCACCACCAGCCCTACACCTTGCCCTACGCCGTTGCGTACAACTGGCCCGTACCCTGAAACTGACCCGTGCGTCAGCACGTAGCCTCCCTCTCCCACGTTTTCGTACCCTCACCTGTGCCCTAAGCCTTTCGGTTCCCTAACACTAACCTTAGCCCGGAACGGAAACCCACCACCATCCGTACACCTTACCCTAAGCCGTAGCCTAATCCAGGCCCGTACGCTGGCACAGACCCGTGCATTGTCACGTAGCCTGACCCTCCCACGTTTCCGTACCATCACCTGTGCCCTAAGCCTTGCCATTCCCTAACCCTAACCCTAGCCCAGATCGGAAACCCACCACCAGCCCTAAACCTTACCCGACGCCGTACCCTACTTCTGTCCCGTACGCTGGCACTGACCCGTGCGTCAGAACGTAGCCTGACCCTCCCACGTTTCCGTACCCTCACCTGTTCCCTAAGCCTTACTGTTCCCTAACCCTAACCCAAGACCGGAACGGAAACCCACCACCAACCTACACCTTACCCTACGCCGTACCCTACTCCTGGCCTGTACGCTGGCACTGACCCGTGCGTCAGTACGTAGCCTGACCCTCCCACGTTTCCGTACCCTCACCTGTACCCTAAGACTTGCAGTTCCGTAACCCTAACCCTAGCCCGGAACGGAAACCCACGACCAGCCCTACACCTTACCCTGCGCCGTAGCCTACACCTGACCCGTACGCTGACACTGACCCGTGCGTCAGCACATAGCCTGCCTCTCCAACGTTTCCGTACCGTCACCTGTGCCCTAAGCCTTGCCGTTCCCTACCTCTAACCCTAGCATGGAAAGGAAACCTACCACCAGCCCTACACCTTACCCTACGCTGTTGCCTACTCCTGGCCTGTATGCTGGCAGTGAACCGTGCGTCAGCACATAGCCTGACCCTTCCACGTTTCCGTACCCTCACCTGTGCCCTAAGGCTTGTCGTCCCCTAACCCTAACCCTAGCCCAGAACAGGAACCCACCACCAGCTCTACACATTTCCCTATGCCATAGCCTACTCCAGGCCCATACGCTGGCACTGATCCGTGCGTCAGCACGTAGCCTGAACCTCCCACGTTTCCGTACCCTCACCTGTGCCATAAGCCTTGGCGTTCCATAACCCTAACCCTAGCTCCGAACGGAAACACACCACCAGCCCTACACATTACCCTACACCGTAGCCTACTCCTGGCCCATACTCTGGCACTGACCCGTGCGTCAGCACGTAGCCTGCCCCTCCCACGTTTCCGTACCCTCACCTGTGCCCTAAGCCTTGCCGTTGTCTAACCCTAACCCTAGCCCGGAACGCAAAGCCACCAACAGCCCTACACCTTACCCTACGCCGTACCCGACTCCTGGCCCGTAGGCTGGCACTGACCTGTGCGTTAGCACGTAGCCTGACCCTCCCACGTTTCCGTACCCTCACCTGTGCCCTAGGCCTTGCCATTCCCTAACCGTAACCCTAGCCCGGAACGGAAACCCACCACCAGCCCTACACCTTACCCTAAACCGTAGCCTACTCCTGGCCAGTACGCTGGCACTGACCCTTGCGTCAGCACGTAGCCTCACCCTCCCACGTTTCCATACCCTCATCTGTTCCCTAAGAATTGCCGTTCCCTAACCCTAACCCTAGCCCGAAACGGAAAACCACCACCAGCCCTACACCTTACCCTACGCCGTACCGTACTCCTGGCCCGTACACTGGCACTGACCTGTGCTTAAGCATGTAGCCTGCCTCTCCCACGTTTCCATACCCTCACCTGTGCCCTAAGCCTTGCCGTTCCCTAACACTAACCCTAGCCCGGAACGGAAACCCACCACCGGGCATACGCCTTACCCTAGGCCGTAGCCTGCACCTGGCCCGTACACTGGCACGGACCCATGCGTCAGCACGTAGCATGACCCTCCCCCGTTTCCGTAACGTCACCTGTGCCCTAAGTCTTCCGTTCCCTAACCCTAACCCTAGCCCGGAACGGAAACCCACCACCAGCCCTACACCTTACCCGACGCCGTACCCTCCTCCTGGCCCGTACGCTGGCACTAATCCGTGCGTCAGCACGTAGCCTGCCTCTCCGCCGTTTCCGTACCCTCACCTGTACCCTAAGCCTTGCCGTTCCCTAACCCTAACACTACCCCGGAATGGCAACCCACCACCAACCCTACACCTTACCCTATGCCCTAGCCTACTCCTGGCCCGTACGCTGGCACTGACCCTTGCGTCAGCATGTAGCCTGCATCTGCCACGTTTCCATACCCTCACCTGTGCCCTAAGCCTTGCCGTTCCGTAACCCTAACCCTAGCCCGGTACGGAAAACCACCACCAGCCCTACACCTTTCCCATCGCAGTACCCTACTCCTGCCCAGTACGCGGCACTGACCCGTGCGTCACCACGTAGCCTGCCCCTCCCACGTTTCCGTACCCTCACCTGTGCCCTAAGCCTTGCCGTTCCCTAACCCTAACCCTAGCCCAGATAGGAAACCCACCACCAGCACTAAACCTTACCCAACGCCGTACCCTACTCCTGGCCCGTACGCTGGCACTGACCCGTGCGTCAGCACGTAGCCTGCCCCTCCCACGTTTCCGTACCCACAACTGTGCCCTAAGCCTTGTCATTCCCTAACCCTAACCCTAGCCCGGAACGGAAACCCACCACCACCCCTACACCTTACCCTATGCCGTAGCCTACTCCTGAACCGTACGCTGGCACGGAACCATGCGTCAGCACGTAGCCTGCCTCTCCCACGTTTCCGTACCCTCACCTGTGCCCTAAGACTTGCCGTTCCCTAACCCTAATCCTAGCCCGGAAAGGAAACCCACCACCAGCCCTACACCTTGCCCTAGCCCGTTGCCTACTCCTGGCCTATATGCTGGCACTGACCCGTTCGTCAGCAAATTGCCTGACCCTCCCACGTTTCCGTACCCTCACCTGTGCCCTAAGGCTTGTCGTTCTCTAACCCTAACCCTAGCCCGGAACGGAAACCCAGCACGAGCCCTAAACGTTACCCGACGCCGTACCCAACTTCTGGCCCGTACGCTGTCACTGACCCCTGCGTCAGCATGTAGCCTGACCCTCCAACGTTTCCGTACCCTCACCTGTGCCCTATGTCTTGCCGTTCCCTAACCCTAACCCTAGCCCGGAAAGGAAACACACCACCAGCCGTACACCTTAGACTAAGCCGTAGCCTAATCCTGGCCCGTACGCTGGCACAGACCCGTGCGTTGTCACGTAGCCTGACCCTCCCACGTTTCCGTACCCTCACCTGTGCCCTAAGCCTTGCCGTTCCCTAACCCTAATCCTAGCCTTGAAAAGAAACCCACCACCAGCCCTACACCTTGCCCTACGCCGTTGCGTACAACTGGCCCGTACACTGAAACTGACCCGTGCATCAGCACGTAGCCTCCCTCTCCCATGTTTCCGTACCCTCACTGTGCCCTAAGCCTTGCCGTTCCCTAACCCTAACCCTAGCCCAGAACGGAAACCCACCACCAGCCCTACACCTTACCCTACGCCGTATCCTACTCCTGGCCCGTATGCTGGCACTGACCCGTGCGTCAGCACGTAGCCTGCCTCTCCCACGTTTCCGTAACCTCACCTGTGCCCTACGCCTTGCCGTTGCCTAACCCTAACCCTAGCCCGGAACGCAAAGCCACCAACAGCCCTACACCTTACCCTACGCCGTACCCGACTCCTGGCCCGTACGCTGGCACTGACCTGTGCGTTAGCATGTAGCCTGACCCTCCCACGTTTCCGTACCCTCACCTGTGCCCTATGCCTTGCCATTCCCTAACCTTAACCCTAGCCCGGAACGGAAACCCACCACCAGCCCTACACCTTACCCTACACCGTAGCCTACTCCTGGCCAGTACGCTGGCACTGACCCTTGCGTCAGCACGTAGCCTCACCCTCCCACGTTTCCATACCCTCACCTGTTCCCTAAGCATTGCCGTTCCCTAACCCTAACCCTAGCCCGAAACGGAAAACCACCACCAGCCCTACACCTTACCCTACGCCGTACCGTACTCCTGGCCCGTACGCTGGCACTGACCTGTGCTTAAGCATGTAGCCTGACCCTCCCACGTTTCCGTACCCTCACCTGTGCCCTAAGCCTTGCCGTTCCCTAACACTAACCCTAGCCCGGAACGGAAACCCACCACCGGGCATACGCCTTACCCTACGCCGTAGCCTGCACCTGGCCCGTACGCTGGCACGGACCCATGCGTCAGCACATAGCATGACCCTCCCACGTTTCCGTAACGTCACCTGAGTCCTAAGTCTTCCGTTCCCTAACCCTAACCCTAGCCCGGAACGGAAACCCACTAGCAGCCCTACACCTTACCCGACGCCGTACCCTACTCCTGGCCCGTACGCTGGCACTAATCCGTGCGTCAGCACGTAGCCTGCCTCTCCGCCGTTTCCGTACCCTCACCTGTACCCTAAGCCTTGCCATTCCCTAACCCTAACACTACCCCGGAATGGAAACCCACCACCAACCCTACACCTTACCCTATGCCCTAGCCTACTCCTGGCCCGTACGCTGGCAATGACCCTTGCGTCAGCATGTAGCCTGCCTCTGCCGCGTTTCCATACCCTCACCTGAGCCCTAAGCCTTGCCGTTCCCTTACCCTAACCCTAGCCCGGTACGGAAAACCACCAACAGCCCTACACCTTACCCTACGCCGTACCCTACCCCTGGCCAGTACGCGGCACTGACCCGTGCGTCAGTACGTAGCCTGCCTATCCCACATTTCGGTACCCTCACATGTGCCCTAAGCCTTGCCGTTCCCTAACCCTAACACTAGCCAGGAAGGGAAACCCACCACCAGCCCTACACCTTACCCTACGCCGTACCTTACTCCTGGCCCGTACGCTGGCACTGACTCGTGCGTCAGCATGTAGCCTGACCCTCCCACGTTTATGTACCCTCACTTGTGCCCTAAGCCTTGCCGTTCCCTAACCCTGACCCTAGCCCGGAACGGAAACCCAGCACCAGCCGTACACCTTACACTACGCCGTACCATACTCCTGGCCCGTACGCTGGCACTGACCCGTGCGTCAGCACATAGCCTGACCCTCCCACGTTTCCGTACCCTCACCTGTGCGCTGAGCCTTGCCATACCCTAACCCTAACCCTAGCCCGGAACGGAAACCCACCACCAGCCCTACACCTTACCCTGTGCCGTACCCTACTCCTGGCCCGTACGATGGCACTGAGCCGTGCGTCAGCAGGTAGCCTGACCCTTCCATGTTTCCGTACACTCACCTGTTCGCTAAGCCTTGCTGTTCCCTAACCCTAACCCTAGCCCGGAAAGGAAACCCACCACCAGCCCTACACCTTACCCTACGCCATGGCCTACACCTGGCCTGTACGCTGGCACTGACCCCTGCGTCACCACATACCCTGACCCTCCCACGTTTCCGTACCCTCAACTGTTCCCTAAGTCTTGCCGTTCCCTCACCCTAACCCTAGTCCGGAACGGAAACCCACCAACAGCCCTACACCTTACCCTACGCCGTAACCTATTCTTGGCCCATACGCTGGCACTGACACGTGCGTCAGCATGTAGCCTGACCCTCCCACGTTTCCGTACCCTCACCTGTGCCCTAAGCCTTGCCGTTCCCTAACCCTAACCCTAGCCCGGAACAGAAACCCACGACCAGCCCTACACCTTACCCTAAGCCGTAGCCTAATCCTGGCCGGTACGCTAGCACTGACCCGTGCGTCAGCACGTAGCCTGCCTATCGCACTTTTCCGTTCAATCACCTGTGCCCTAAGCCTTGCCGTTCCCTAACCCTAACCCTAGCCCGGAACGAAAACCCACCACCAGCCCTACACCTTCCCCTACGCCGTAGCCTACTCCTGGCCCGTATGCTGGCACTGACACGTGCGTCAGCATGTAGCCTGACCCTCCCACGTTTCCATAACCTCACATGTGCCCTAAGCCTTGCCGTTCCCTAACCCTAACCCTAGCCCGGAACGGAAACCCACCACTAGCCCTACACCTTCCCCTACGCCGTAGCCTACTCCTGGCGCGTCTGCTAGCACTGACCGGTGCGTCAGCACGTAGCCTGACCCTCCCACGTTTCCGTACCCTCACCTGTACCCTAAGCCTTGTCGTTCCCTACCCCTAACCCTAGCCCGGAATGGAAACCCACCACCAGCCCTACACCATACCCTACGCCATACCGTACTGCTGGCACATACGCTACCACTGACCCATGCGTCAGCATGTAGCCTGACCCGCCCACGTTTCCGTACCCTCGCCTGTGCCCTAAGCCTTGCCGTTCCCTAACCCTAACTCTAGCCCGGAACGGGAACCCACCACCAACCCTACACCTTACCCTATGCCGTAGCCTACTCCTGGCCCGTACGCTGGCACTAAGCCGTGCGTCAGCACGTAGCTTGCCTCTCCCACGTTTCCGTACCCTCAACTATGCCCTAAGCCTTACCGTTACCTAAACCTAACCCTAGCCCGGAACGGAAACCCACCACCAGCCCTACACCTTAAACTACGCCGTACCCTACTTCTGGCCCGTACACCGGCACTGACCCGTGCGTCAGCACGTACCCTGCCTCTCCAACGTTTCCGTACCCTCACCGGTGCCCTAAGCATTGCCATTCCCTAACCCTAACCCTAGCCATGAACGGAAACTCACCACCATCCCTACACCTTAACCTACGCTGTACCCGTCTCCTGACCGCTACGCTGGCACTGACACGTGCGTCAGCATGTAGCCTGACCCTCCCACGTTTCCGTACCCTCAACTATGCCCTAAGCCTTACCGTTACCTAAACGTAACCCTAGCCCGGAACGGAAACCCACCACAGCCCTCCACCTTACCATACACCGTACCCTGCTCCTGGCCCATACGCTGGCACCCTCCCGTGCGGCAGCACGTAGCCTGCCTCTCCCACGTTTCCGTACCCTCACCTGTGCCCTAAGACTTGCCGTTCCCTATCCCTTACCCTAGCCCGGAACGGAAAACCACCACCAGCCCTACACCTTGCCCTACGCCGTTGCGTACAACTGGCCCGTACCCTGAAACTGACCCGTGAGTCAGCACGTAGCCTCCCTCTCCCACGTTTTCGTACCCTCACCTGTGCCCTAAGCGTTTCGGTTCCCTAACACTAACCTTAGCCCGGAACGGGAACCCACCACCATCCGTACACCTTACCCTAAGCCGTAGCCTAATCCAGGCCCGTACGCTGGCACAGACCCGTGCATTGTCACCTAGCCTGACCCTCCCACGTTTCCGTACCATCACCTGTGCCCTAAGCCTTGCCATTCCCTAACCCTTACCCTAGCCCGGATCGGAAACCCACCACCAGCCCTAAACCTTACCCGACGCCGTACCCTACTTCTGGCCCGTACGCTGGCACTGACCTGTGCGTCAGAACGTAGCCTGACCCTCCAACGTTTCCGTACTCTCACCTGTTCCCTAAGCCTTACTGTTCCCTAACCCTAACCCAAGCCCGGAACGGAAACGCACCACCAACCAACACCTTACCCTATGCTGTAGCCTACTCCTGGCCTGTACGCTGGCACTGATCCGTGCGTCAGTACGTAGCCTGACCCTCCCACGTTTCCGTACCCTCACCTGTACCCTAAGCCTTGCAGTTCCGTAACCCTAACCCTAGCCTGGAACGGTAACCCACGACCAGCCCTACACATTACACTGCGCCGTAGCCTACACCTGACCCGTACGCTGACACTGACCCGTGCGTCAGCACATAGCCTGCCTCTCCAACGTTTCCGTACCGTCACCTGTGCCCTAAGCCTTGCCGTTCCCTACCTCTAACCCTAGCATGGAAAGGAAACCTACCACCAGCCCAACACCTTACCCTACGCCGTTGCCTACTCCTGGCCTGTACGCTGGCACTGACCCGTGCGTCAGCACATAGCCTGACCCTTCCACGTTTCCGTACCCTAACCTGTGCCCTAAGGCTTGTCGTTCCCTAACCCTAACCCTAGCGCAGAACAGGAACCCACCACCAGCTCTACACCTTACCCTATGCCATAGCGTACTCCAGGCCCATACGCTGGCACTCATCCGTGCGTCACCACGTAGCCTGACCCTCCCACATTTCCGTACCCTCACCTGTGCCCTAAGCCTTGCCGTTCCATAACCCTAACCCTAGCTCCAAACGGAAACACACCACCAGCCCTACACCTTACCCTACACCGTAGCCTAATCCTGGCCCATACGCTGGCACTGACCCGTGCGTCAGCACGTAGCCTGCCCCTCCCACGTTTCCGTACCCTCACCTGTGCCCTAAGCCTTGCCATTGCCTAACCCTAACCCTAGCCCGGAACGCAAAGCCACCAACAGCCCTACACCTTACCCTACGCCGTACCCGACTCCTGGCCCGTACGCTGGCACTGACCTGTGCGTTAGCACGTAGCCTGACCCTCCCACATTTCCGTACCCTCGCATGTGCCCTATGCCTTGCCATTCCCTAACCGTAACCCTAGCCCGGAATGGAAACCCAACACCAGCCCTACACCTTACCCTACACCGTAGCCTACTCCTGGCCAGTACGCTGGCACCGACCCTTGCGTCAGCACGTAGCCTCACCCTCCCACGTTTCCATACCCTCACCTGTTCCCTAAGAATTGCCGTTCCCTAACCCTAACTCTAGCCCGAAACGGAAAACCACCACCAGCCCTACACCTTACCCTACGCCGTACCGTACTCCTGGCCCGTACGCTGGCACTGACCTGTGCTTAAGCATGTAGCCTGACCCTCCCACGTTTCCGTACCCTCACCTGTGCCCTAAGCCTTGCCGTTCCCTAACACTAACACTAGCCCGGAACGGAAACCCACCACCGGGCATACGCCTTACCCTACGCCGTAGCCTGCACCTGGCCTGTACGCTGGCACGGACCCATGCGTCAGCACGTAGCATGACCCTCCCACGTTTCCGTAACGTCTCCAGTGCCCTAAGTCTTCCGTTCCCTAACCCTAACCCTAGCCCGGAACGGAAACCCACCACCAGCCCTACACCTTACCCGACGCCGTACCCTACTCCTGGCCCGTACGCTGGCACTAATCCGTGCGTCAGCACGTAACCTGCCTCTCCGCCGTTTCCGTACCCTCACCTGTACCCTAAGCCTTGCCGTTCCCTAACCCTAACACTACCCCGGAATGGAAACCCACCACCAACCCTACACCTTACCCTATGCCCTAGCCTACTCCTGGCCCGTACGCTGGCACTGACCCTTGCGTCAGCATGTAGCCTGTCTCTGCCACGTTTCAATACCCTCACCTGTGCCCTAAGCCTTGCCGTTCCCTAACCCTAACCCTAGCCCGGTACGGAAAACCACCACTAGACCTACACCTTACCCTACGCCGTACCCTACCCCTGGCCAGTACGCGGCACTGACCCGTGCGTCAGTACGTAGCCTGCCTCTCCCACGTTTCCGTACCCTCACATGTACCCTAAGCCTTGCCGTTCCCTAACCCTAACACTAGCCAGGAAGGGAAACCCACCACCAGCCCTACACCTTACCCTATGCCGTACCTTACACCTGGCCCGGACGCTGGCACTGACCCATGCCTCAGCATGTAGCCTGACCCTCCCACGTTTCCGTACCCTCACCTGTTCCCTAAGCCTTGCCTTTCCCTAACCCTAACACTACCCAGGAAGGGAAACCCACCACCAGCCCTACACCTTACCCTACGCCGTAACCTACTCCTGGCCCGTACGCTGGCACTGACCCGTGCGTCAGCACATAGCCTGACCCTCCCACGTTTCCGTACCCTCACCTGTGAGCAAAGCCTTGCCGTACACTAACCCAAACCCTAGCCCGGAACGGAAACCCACCACCAGCCCTACACCTTACCCTACGCTGTACCTTACTCCTGGCCCGGACGCTGGCACTGACCCATGCCTCAGCAAGTAGCCTGACCCTCCCACGTTTCCGTACCCTCACATGTTCCCTAAGCCTTGCCGTTCCCTAACTCTAACCCTAGCCCACAAAGGAAACCCACCACAAGCCATAAACCTTACCCTACACCGTTGCCTATTCCTGGCCTGTACGCTGGCACTAAACCGTGCATCAGCACATAGCCTGACCCTACGACGTTTCCATATCCTCACCTGTGTCCTTGCCATTCCATAACCCTAACCCTAGCCCCGAATGGAAAACGACCACCAGCCCTACACCTTACACTACGCCGTACACTACTCCTGGCCCGTACGCTGGCACGGATCCGTGCGTTGGCACGTAGCCTGACCTTCCCAGGTTTCCGTACCCTCACCTGTGCCCTATTCCTTTCCGTTCCCTAACCCTAACGCTAGCCCGGAATAGAAACCCAGCACCAGCCCTACACCTTACCCTACGCCGTACCCTGCTCCTGGCCCATACGCTGGCACTGACCCGTGCGGCATCACGTAGCCTGCCTCTCCCACGTTTCCGTACCCTCACCTGTGCCCTAAGACTTGCCGTTCCCTAACCCTAACCCTAGCCCGGAACGGAAAACCACCACCAGCCCTACACATTACCCTACGCCGTACCCTACTCCTGGCCCGTACGCTGGCACTGACACGTGCGTCAGCACATAGCCTGCCCCTCCCACGTTTCCATACCCTCACCTGTGCCCTAAGCCTTGTCATTCCCTAAACCTAACCCTAGCCCGGAACAGAAACCCAACACCACCCCTACACCTTACCCTATGCCGTAGCCTAATCCTGACCCATACGCTGGCACGGAACCATGCGTCAGCACGTAGCCTGCCTCTCACACGTTTCCGTACCCTCACCTGTGCCCTAAAACTTGCCGTACTCTAACGCTAATCCTAGCCCGGAACGGAAACCCACCACCAGCCCTACTCCTTACCCTACGCCGTACCCTATTCCTGGCCCGTACGCTGGCACTGACCCGTGCGTCAGCACGAAGCCTGCCACTCCAAAGTTTCCGTACCCTCACATGTGCCCTAAGCCTTGCCGTTCCCTAACCCTAACCCTAGCCCAGAAAGGAAACCCACCACCAGCCCTACACCTTACCCTACGTTAAAGCCTACTCCTGGCCCGTACGCTGGCACTGACTTGTTCGTCATCACGTAGGCTGACCCTCCCACGTTTCTGTACCCTCACCTGTGCCCTAAGCCTTGCCGTTCCCTAAGCATAACCGTACCCGGGAACAGAAACCCACCAACAGCCCTACACCTTACCCTACGCTGTAGCCTAATCCTAACCCGTACGCTGGCACTGACCCGTGCGTCAGAACGTAGCCTGACCCTCCCACGTTTCAGTACCCTCACCTGTTCCCTAAGCCTTACTGTTCCCTAACCCTAATCCTAGCCCGAAAAGGAAACCCACCACCAGCCCTACACGTTACCAAACGCCGTTGCCTACTCCTGGCCTGAATCCTGGCACTGACCCATGCGTCAGCAAATAGCCTGACCCTCCCACGTTTCCGTACCCTCACCTGTGCCCAAAGGCTTGTCGTTCTCTAACACTAACCCAAGCCTGGATCGGAAACACACCACCAGCCCTACACCTTACCCTGTGCCGTACCCTACTCCTGGCCCGTACGATGGCACTGAGCCGTGCGTCAGCACGTAGCCTGACCCTTCCATGTTTCCGTACACTCACCTGTTCGCTAAGCCTTGCCATTCCCTAACCCTAACCCTAGCCCGGAAAGGAAAGCCACCACCAGCCTTACACCTTACCCTACGCCATTGCCTACACCTGGCCTGTACGCTGGCACTGACCCCTGCGTCACCACATACCCTGACCCACCCACGTTTCCGTACCCTCAACTGTTCCCTAAGCCTTGCCGATCCCTAACCCTAACCCTAGTCCGGAACGGAAACCCACCAACAGCCCTACACCTTACCCTACGCCGTAACCTATTCTTGGCCCATACGCTGGCACTGACCCGTGCGTCAGCATGTAGCCTGACCCTCCCAAGTTTCCGTACCCTCACCTGTGCCCTAAGCCTTGCCGTTCCCTAACCCTAACCCTAGCCCGGAACAGAAACCCACGACCAGCCCTACACCTTACCCTAAGCCGTAGCCTAATCCTGGCCCGTACGCTGGCACTGACCCGTGCGTTGTCACGTAGCGTGACCATCCCACATTTCCGTACCCTCACCTGTGCCCTAAGCCTTTCCGTTTCCTAACCCTAACCCTACCCCGGAACGGAAACCCACAACCGACCCTATACCTTACCCTAGGCCGTAGCCTACACGTGGCCCGTACGCTGGCACTGACCCATGCGTCAGCACATAGCATGACACTCCCACGTATCCATACCCTCAAATGTATCCTAAGCCTTGCCGTTCCCTACCCCTAGCCCTAGCCCGGAACGGAAACACACCAACAGCTCTGCACCATACCCTACGCTGTACCCTACTCCTGGCCCGTACGCAGGCACTGACCCGTGTATCAGCACGTAGCCTGCCTCTCCCACGTTTCCGAACGCTCACCTGTGCCATAAGCCTTGCCATTCCCTAACCCTAACCCCAGCCCGGGACGGAAACCCACCACCAGCCCTACACCTTACCCTATGCCGTACCCTACTCCTGGCCCGTACGCTGGCACTGACCCGTGCGTCAGCACGTAGCCTGCCTATCGCACTTTTCCGTTCCATCACCTGTGCCCTAAGCCTTGCCGTTCCCTAACCCTAACCCTAGCCCGGAACGGAAACCCACCACCAGCCCTACACCTTCCCCTACGCCGTAGCCTACTCCTGGCCCGTATGCTGGCACTGACGCGTGCGTCAGCATGTAGCCTGACCCTCCCACGTTTCCATAACCTCACCTGTGCCCTAAGCCTTGCCGTTCCCTAACCCTAACCCTAGCCCGGAACGGAAACCCACCACTAGCCCTACACCTTCCCCTACGCTGTAGCCTACTCCTGGTCCGTCTGCTGGCACTGACCCGTGCGTCAGCACGTAGCCTGACCCTCCCACGTTTCCGTACCCTCACCTGTACCCTAAGCCTTGCCGTTCCCTACCCCTAACCCTATCCCGGAATGGAAACCCACCACCAGCCCTACACCATACCCTACGCCATACCGTACTGCTGGCACGTACGCTACCACTGACCCGTGTGTCAGCACGTAGCCTGCCTCTGCCACGTTTCCGTACCCTCGCCTGTGCCCTAAGCCTTGCCGTTCCCTAACCCTAACTCTAGCCCGGAACGGGAACCCACCACCTGCCCTACACCTTACCCTATGCCGTAGCCTACTCCTCGCCCGTACGCTGGCACTAAGCCGTGCGTCAGCACGTAGCCTGCCTCTCCCACGTTTCCGTACCCTCAACTATGCCCTAAGCCTTACCATTACCTAAACCTAACCCTAGCCCGGAACGGAAACCCACCACCAGCCCTACACCTTACCTTTCGTAGTACCCTACTCCTGGCATGTACGCTGGCACTGACCCGTGCGTCAGCACGTAGCCTGCCTCTCCCACGTTTCCGTAACCTCACCTGTGCCCTAAGCCTTGCCGTTCGCTAACCCTAACCCTAGCCCGGAATGGAAACCCACCACCAACCCTACACCTTACCCTACGCCGTACCCTACTCCTGGCCCGTACACTGGCAGTAACCCGTGTGTAAACACGTAGCCCGCCTCTCCCACGTTTCCGTAGCCTCACCTCTGCCCTAAGCCTTGCCGTTCCCTAACCCTAACCCTAGCCTGAAACGGAAAACCACCACCAGCCCTACACCTTACCCTACGCCGTACCCTACACTTGGCCCGTACGCTGGCACTGACCCGTGCGTCAGCACGTAGCCTGCCCCTCCCACGTTTCCGTACCCACAACTGTGCCCTAAGCCATGTCATTCCCTAACCCTAACCCTAGCCCGGAACGGAAACCCACCACCACCCCTACACCTTACCCTATGTCGTAGCCTACTCCTGAACCGTACGCTGGCACGGAACCATACGTCAGCACGTAGCCTGCCTCTCCCACGTTTCCGTACCCTCACCTGTACCCTAAGCCTTGCCGTTCCCGAACCCTAACACTAGCCCCGAACAGAAACCCACCACCAGCCCTACACCTTACCCTACGCTGTACCTTACTCCTGGCCCGGACGCTGGCACTGACCCATGCCTCAGCAAGTAGCCTGACCCTCCCACGTTTCCGTATCCTCACCTGTTCCCTAAGACTTGCCGTTCCCTAACTCTAACCCTAGCCCAGAAAGGAAACCCACCACAAGCCCTAAACCTTACCCTACGCCGTTGCCTACTCCTGGCCTGTACGCTGGCACTAAACCGTGCGTCAGCACATAGCCTGACCCTACGACGTTTCCATATCCTCACCTGTGTCCTTGCCATTCCATAACCCTAACCCTAGCCCCGAATGGAAAACGACCACCAGCCCTACACCTTACACTATGCCGTACCCTACTCCTGGCCCGTATGCTGGCACGGATCCGTGCGTTGGCACGTAGCCTGACCTTCCCAGATTTCCGTACCCTCACCTGTGCCCTATTCCTTTCCGTTCCCTAACCCTAACGCTAGCCCGGAATAGAAACCCAGCACCAGCCCTACACCTTACCCTATGCCGTAGCCTACTCCTCGCCCGTACGCTGGCACTAAGCCATGCGGCATCACGTAGCCTGCCTCTCCCACGTTTCCGTACCCTCACCTGTGCCCTAAGACTTGCCGTTCCCTAACCCTAACCATAGCCCGGAACGGAAAACCACCACCAGCCCTACACATTACCCTACGCCGTACCCTACTCCTGGCCCGTACGCTGGCACTGACACGTGCGTCAGCACATAGCCTGCCCCTCCCACGTTTCCATACCCTCACCTGTGCCCTAAGCCTTGTCATTCCCTAAACCTAACCCTAGCCCGGAACAGAAACCCAACACCACCCCTACACCTTATCCTATGCCGTAGCCTAATCCTGACCCATACGCTGGCACGGAACCATGCGTCAGCACGTAGCCTGCCTCTCACACGTTTCCGTACCCTCACCTGTGCCCTAAAACTTGCCGTACTCTAACGCTAATCCTAGCCCAGAACAGAAACCCACCACCAGCCCTACTCCTTACCCTACGCCGTACCCTATTCCTGGCCCGTACGCTGGCACTGACCCGTGCGTCAGCACGTAGCCTGCCACTCCAAAGTTTCCGTACCCTCACATGTGCCCTAAGCCTTGCCGTTCCCTAACCCTAACCCTAGCCCAGAAAGGAAACCCACCACAAACCCTAAACCTTACCCTACGCCGTTGCCTACTCCTGGCCTGTACGCTGGCACTAAACCGTGCGTCAGCACATAGCCTGACCCTACGACGTTTCCATATCCTCACCTGTGTCCTAAGCCTTGCCATTCCATAACCCTAACCCTAGCCCCGAATGGAAAACTACCACCAGCCCTACACCTTACACTACGCCGTACCCTACTCCTGGCCCGTACGCTGGCACGGATCCGTGCGTTGGCACGTAGCCTGACCTTCCCAGGTTTCCGTACCCTCACCTGTGCCCTATTCCTTTCCGTTCCCTAACCCTAACGCTAGCCCGGAATAGAAACCCAGCACCAGCCCTACACCTTACCCAACGCCGTACCCTACTCCTGGCCGTACGCTGGCACTGACCCGTGCGTCAGCATGTAGCCTGACCCGCCCACGTTTCCGTACCCTCACCTGTGCCGTAAGCCTTGCCGTTCCCTAACCCTAACCCTAGCCCTGAAAGGAAACCCAAAACCAGCCGTACACCTTAGACTAAGCCGTAGCCTAAACCTGGCCCGTACGCTGGCACAGACCGGTGCGTTGTCACGTAGCCTGACCCTCCCACGTTTCCGTACCCTCACCTGTGCCCTAAGCCTTGCCGTTCCCTAACCCTAATCCTAGCCTTGAAAAGAAACCCACCACCAGCCCTACACCTTACCCTACGCCGTACCCTACTCCTGGCCCGTACGCTGGCACTGACCCGTGCGTCAGCATGTAGCCTGCCACTCCAAAGTTTCCGTACCCTCACATGTGCCCTAAGCCTTGCCGTTCCCTAACCCTCACCCTAGCCCAGAACGGAAACCCACCACCAGCCCTACACCTTACCCTACGCCGTACCCTACTCCTGGCCCGTACGCTGGCACTGACCCGTGCGTCAGCATGTAGCCTGCCACTCCAAAGTTTCCGTACCCTCACATGTGCCCTAAGCCTTGCCGTTCCCTAACCCTAAACCTAGCCCAGAACGGAAACCCACCACCAGCCCTACACCTTACCCTACGTTGAAGCCTACTCCTGGCCCGTACGCTGGCACTAACTTGTTCGTCATCACGTAGGCTGACCCTCCCACGTTTCTGTACCCTCACCTGTGCCCTAAGCCTTGCCGTTCCCTAAGCATAACCGTACCCGGGAACAGAAACCCACCAACAGCCCTATACCTTACCCTACGCCGTAGCCTACTCCTAGCCCGTACGCTGGCACTGACCTGTGCGTCAGAACGTAGCCTGACCCTCCCACGTTTCCGTACCCTCACCTGTTCCCTAAGCCTTACTGTTCCCTAACCCTAACCCTAGCCCAGAACGGAAACCCACCACCAACCTACACCTTACCCTACGCCGTAGCCTACTCCTGGCCCGTATGCTGGCACTGACCCGTGCGTCAGCACGTAGCCTGACACTCCCACGTTTCCGTACCCTCAACTGTTCCCTAAGCCTTGACGTTCCCTAACCCTAACCCTAGCCCGGAGCGGAAACCCACCACCAGGCCTACACCTTACCCTACGCCGTACCCTATTCTTGGCCCGTACGCTGGCACTGACCCGTGCGTCAGCACGTAGCCTGCCACTCCAAAGTTTCCGTACCCTCACATGTGCCCTAAGCCTTGCCGTTCCCTAACCCTAACCCTAGCCCAGAACAGAAACCCACCACCAGCCCTACACCTTACCCTACGTCGAAGAATACTCCTAGCCCGTACGCTGGCACTGACATGTTCGTCATCACGTAGGCTGACCGTCCCATTTTTCCCTACCCTCACCTGTGCCCTAAGCCTTGCCATACCCTAACCCTAACCATAGCCCAGAACGGAAACCCACCACCAGCCCTACCCCTTAACCTAAGCCGTTGCCTACTCCTGGCCTGTATGCTGGCACTGACCCGTGCGTCACCACGTAGCCTGCCTCTCCCACGTTTCACTACCCTCACCTGTGCCCTAAGCCTTGCCATTACCTAACCCTAACCCTAGCCCGAAAAGGAAACCCACTACCAGCCCTACACCTTCCCCTACGCCGTAGCCTACTCCTGGCCCGTATGCTGGCACTGACGCGTGCGTCAGCATGTAGCCTGACCCTCCCACGTTTCCATAACCTCACCTGTGCCCTAAGCCTTGCCGTTCCCTAACCCTAACCCTAGCCCGGAACGGAAACCCACCACTAGCCCTACACCTTCCCCTACGCTGTAGCCTACTCCTGGTCCGTCTGCTGGCACTGACCCGTGCGTCAGCACGTAGCCTGACCCTCCCACGTTTCCGTACCCTCACCTGTACCCTAAGCCTTGCCGTTCCCTACCCCTAACCCTATCCCGGAATGGAAACCCACCACCAGCCCTACACCATACCCTACGCCATACCGTACTGCTGGCACGTACGCTACCACTGACCCGTGTGTCAGCACGTAGCCTGCCTCTGCCACGTTTCCGTACCCTCGCCTGTGCCCTAAGCCTTGCCGTTCCCTAACCCTAACTCTAGCCCGGAACGGGAACCCACCACCTGCCCTACACCTTACCCTATGCCGTAGCCTACTCCTCGCCCGTACGCTGGCACTAAGCCGTGCGTCAGCACGTAGCCTGCCTCTCCCACGTTTCCGTACCCTCAACTATGCCCTAAGCCTTACCATTACCTAAACCTAACCCTAGCCCGGAACGGAAACGCACCACCAGCCCTACACCTTACCTTTCGTAGTACCCTACTCCTGGCATGTACGCTGGCACTGACCCGTGCGTCAGCACGTAGCCTGCCTCTCCCACGTTTCCGTAACCTCACCTGTGCCCTAAGCCTTGCCGTTCGCTAACCCTAACCCTAGCCCGGAATGGAAACCCACCACCAACCCTACACCTTACCCTACGCCGTACCCTACTCCTGGCCCGTACACTGGCAGTAACCCGTGTGTAAACACGTAGCCCGCCTCTCCCACGTTTCCGTAGCCTCACCTCTGCCCTAAGCCTTGCCGTTCCCTAACCCTAACCCTAGCCTGAAACGGAAAACCACCACCAGCCCTACACCTTACCCTACGCCGTACCCTACACTTGGCCCGTACGCTGGCACTGACCCGTGCGTCAGCACGTAGCCTGCCCCTCCCACGTTTCCGTACCCACAACTGTGCCCTAAGCCATGTCATTCCCTAACCCTAACCCTAGCCCGGAACGGAAACCCACCACCACCCCTACACCTTACCCTATGTCGTAGCCTACTCCTGAACCGTACGCTGGCACGGAACCATACGTCAGCACGTAGCCTGCCTCTCCCACGTTTCCGTACCCTCACCTGTACCCTAAGCCTTGCCGTTCCCTAACCCTAACACTAGCCCCGAACAGAAACCCACCACCAGCCCTACACCTTACCCTACGCTGTACCTTACTCCTGGCCCGGACGCTGGCACTGACCCATGCCTCAGCAAGTAGCCTGACCCTCCCACGTTTCCGTATCCTCACCTGTTCCCTAAGACTTGCCGTTCCCTAACTCTAACCCTAGCCCAGAAAGGAAACCCACCACAAGCCCTAAACCTTACCCTACGCCGTTGCCTACTCCTGGCCTGTACGCTGGCACTAAACCGTGCGTCAGCACATAGCCTGACCCTACGACGTTTCCATATCCTCACCTGTGTCCTTGCCATTCCATAACCCTAACCCTAGCCCCGAATGGAAAACAACCACCAGCCCTACACCTTACACTATGCCGTACCCTACTCCTGGCCCGTATGCTGGCACGGATCCGTGCGTTGGCACGTAGCCTGACCTTCCCAGATTTCCGTACCCTCACCTGTGCCCTATTCCTTTCCGTTCCCTAACCCTAACGCTAGCCCGGAATAGAAACCCAGCACCAGCCCTACACCTTACCCTATGCCGTAGCCTACTCCTCGCCCGTACGCTGGCACTAAGCCATGCGGCATCACGTAGCCTGCCTCTCCCACGTTTCCGTACCCTCACCTGTGCCCTAAGACTTGCCGTTCCCTAACCCTAACCATAGCCCGGAACGAAAAACCACCACCAGCCCTACACATTACCCTACGCCGTACCCTACTCCTGGCCCGTACGCTGGCACTGACACGTGCGTCAGCACATAGCCTGCCCCTCCCACGTTTCCATACCCTCACCTGTGCCCTAAGCCTTGTCATTCCCTAAACCTAACCCTAGCCCGGAACAGAAACCCAACACCACCCCTACACCTTATCCTATGCCGTAGCCTAATCCTGACCCATACGCTGGCACGGAACCATGCGTCAGCACGTAGCCTGCCTCTCACACGTTTCCGTACCCTCACCTGTGCCCTAAAACTTGCCGTACTCTAACGCTAATCCTAGCCCGGAACAGAAACCCACCACCAGCCCTACTCCTTACCCTACGCCGTACCCTATTCCTGGCCCGTACGCTGGCACTGACCCGTGCGTCAGCACGTAGCCTGCCACTCCAAAGTTTCCGTACCCTCACATGTGCCCTAAGCCTTGCCGTTCCCTAACCCTAACCCTAGCCCAGAAAGGAAACCCACCACAAACCCTAAACCTTACCCTACGCCGTTGCCTACTCCTGGCCTGTACGCTGGCACTAAACCGTGCGTCAGCACATAGCCTGACCCTACGACGTTTCCATATCCTCACCTGTGTCCTAAGCCTTGCCATTCCATAACCCTAACCCTAGCCCCGAATGGAAAACTACCACCAGCCCTACACCTTACACTACGCCGTGCCCTACTCCTGGCCCGTACGCTGGCACGGATCCGTGCGTTGGCACGTAGCCTGACCTTCCCAGGTTTCCGTACCCTCACCTGTGCCCTATTCCTTTCCGTTCCCTAACCCTAACGCTAGCCCGGAATAGAAACCCAGCACCAGCCCTACACCTTACCCAACGCCGTACCCTACTCCTGGCCGTACGCTGGCACTGACCCGTGCGTCAGCATGTAGCCTGACCCGCCCACGTTTCCGTACCCTCACCTGTGCCGTAAGCCTTGCCGTTCCCTAACCCTAACCCTAGCCCTGAAAGGAAACCCAAAACCAGCCGTACACCTTAGACTAAGCCGTAGCCTAAACCTGGCCCGTACGCTGGCACAGACCGGTGCGTTGTCACGTAGCCTGACCCTCCCACGTTTCCGTACCCTCACCTGTGCCCTAAGCCTTGCCGTTCCCTAACCCTAATCCTAGCCTTGAAAAGAAACCCACCACCAGCCCTACACCTTACCCTACGCCGTACCCTACTCCTGGCCCGTACGCTGGCACTGACCCGTGCGTCAGCATGTAGCCTGCCACTCCAAAGTTTCCGTACCCTCACATGTGCCCTAAGCCTTGCCGTTCCCTAACCCTCACCCTAGCCCAGAACGGAAACCCACCACCAGCCCTACACCTTACCCTACGCCGTACCCTACTCCTGGCCCGTACGCTGGCACTGACCCGTGCGTCAGCATGTAGCCTGCCACTCCAAAGTTTCCGTACCCTCACATGTGCCCTAAGCCTTGCCGTTCCCTAACCCTAACCCTAGCCCAGAACGGAAACCCACCACCAGCCCTACACCTTACCCTACGTTGAAGCCTACTCCTGGCCCGTACGCTGGCACTAACTTGTTCGTCATCACGTAGGCTGACCCTCCCACGTTTCTGTACCCTCACCTGTGCCCTAAGCCTTGCCGTTCCCTAAGCATAACCGTACCCGGGAACAGAAACCCACCAACAGCCCTATACCTTACCCTACGCCGTAGCCTACTCCTAGCCCGTACGCTGGCACTGACCTGTGCGTCAGAACGTAGCCTGACCCTCCCACGTTTCCGTACCCTCACCTGTTCCCTAAGCCTTACTGTTCCCTAACCCTAACCCTAGCCCAGAACGGAAACCCACCACCAACCTACACCTTACCCTACGCCGTAGCCTACTCCTGGCCCGTATGCTGGCACTGACCCGTGCGTCAGCACGTAGCCTGACACTCCCACGTTTCCGTACCCTCAACTGTTCCCTAAGCCTTGACGTTCCCTAACCCTAACCCTAGCCCGGAGCGGAAACCCACCACCAGGCCTACACCTTACCCTACGCCGTACCCTATTCTTGGCCCGTACGCTGGCACTGACCCGTGCGTCAGCACGTAGCCTGCCACTCCAAAGTTTCCGTACCCTCACATGTGCCCTAAGCCTTGCCGTTCCCTAACCCTAACCCTAGCCCAGAACAGAAACCCACCACCAGCCCTACACCTTACCCTACGTCGAAGAATACTCCTAGCCCGTACGCTGGCACTGACATGTTCGTCATCACGTAGGCTGACCGTCCCATTTTTCCCTACCCTCACCTGTGCCCTAAGCCTTGCCGTACCCTAACCCTAACCATAGCCCAGAACGGAAACCCACCACCAGCCCTACCCCTTAACCTAAGCCGTTGCCTACTCCTGGCCTCTATGCTGGCACTGACCCGTGCGTCACCACGTAGCCTGCCTCTCCCACGTTTCACTACCCTCACCTGTGCCCTAAGCCTTGCCATTACCTAACCCTAACCCTAGCCCGAAAAGGAAACCCACTACCAGCCCTACTCCTTACCCCACGCCGTTGCCTACTCCTGGCCTGTATGCTGGCACTGACCAATGCGTCAGCAAATAGCCTGACCCTCCCACGTTTCCGTACCCTCACCTGTTCCCTAAGCCTTGCCGTTCCCTAACCCTAACCCTAGCCTGGAACGGAAACCCAGCACCAGCCCTACACCTTACCCTACGACTTGGCCTACTACTGGCCCGTACACTGGCACTGACGAATGCGTCAGCATGTAGCCTGACCCTCCCACGTTTCCGTACCCTCACCTGTGCCCTAAACCTTGCCGTTCCCTACTAACCCTAGCCCGGAACGGAAAAGCACCATCAGCCCTACACCTTACCATACGCCGTACCCTATTCCAGGCCCGTACGCTGACACTGACCCGTGCGTCAGCACATAGCCTGCCTCTCCCACGTTTCCGTACCCTCACATGTGCCCTAAACCTTGCCGTTCCTTAACCCTAACCCTAGCCCGGAAAGGAAATCCACCACCAGCCCTACACCTTAACCTAAGGCGTTGCCAACTCCTGGCCTGTATGCTGGCACTGACCCGTGCGTCACCACGTAGCCTGCCTCTCCCACGTTTCCGTACCCTCACCTGTGCCCTAAGCCTTGCCGTTCCCTAACCCTAACCCTAGTCCGGAACGGAAACCCACCACGAGCCTTACAACTTACCCTACACCGTACCCTACTTCTGGCCCGTACACTGGCACTGACCCGTGCATCAGCACGTAGCCTGACCCTCCCACGTTTCCGTACCATCACCTGTGCCCTAAGCCTTGCCGTTCCCTAACCCTAACCCTAGCCCGGAACGGAAACCTACCACCAGCCCTACACCTTACCGTACGCCGTTGCCTAATCCTGGCCCGTATGCTGGCACTGACCCGTGCGTCAGCACGTAGCCTGCCTCTCCCACGTTTCCGTACCCTCACCTGTGCCCTAAGCCTTGCCGTTCCCTAACCCTAACCCTAGCCCGGAACGGAAACTCACCACCATCCCTACACATTAACCTACGCTGTACCCTTCTCCTGGCCGGTACGCTGGCACTGACCCGTGCGTCAGCATGTAGCCTGACCGTCCCACGTTTCCGTACCATCAACTGTGCCCTAAGCCTTGCCGGTACCTAAACATGACCCTAGCCCGGAACGGAAACCCACCAACAGCCCTCCACCTTACCCTACACCGTACACTTCTCCTGGCCCATACGCTGGCACTGACCCGTGCGGCACCACGTAGCCTGCCTCTCCCACGTTTCCGTACCATCACCTGTGCCCTAAGACTTGCCGTTCCCTAACCCTAACCCTAGCCCGGAACGGAAAACCACCACCAGCCCTACACCTTACCCTACGCCATACCCTACTCCTGGCCCGTACGCTGGCAATGACCCGTGCGTCAGCATGTAGCCCGACCCGCCCACGTTTCCGTACCCTCACCTGTGACCTAAGCCTTGCCATTCCCTAACCCTAACCCTAGCCCGGAAAGGAAACCCACCACCAGCCCTACACCTTGCCCTACACCGTTGCGTACAACTGGCCCGTACCGTGAACCTGACCCGTGCGTCAGCACGTAGCCTCCCTCTCCCACGTTTCTGTACCCTCACCTGTGCCCTAAGCCTTTCGGTTCCCTAATCCTAACCTTAGCCCGGAAAGGAAACCCACCACCAGCCGTACACCTTGCCCTAAGCCATAGCCTAATCCTGACCAGTACGCTGGCACAGACCCGTGCGTTGTCACGTAGCCTGACCCTTCCACGTTTCCGTACCCTCACTTGTGCCCTAAGCCTTGCCATTCCCTAACCCTAACCCTAGCCAGGATCAGAAACACACCACAAGCCCTAAACGTTACCCTACGCCGTACCCTACTTCTGGCCCGTACGCTGGCACTGACCCGTGCGTCAGCATGTCGCCTGCCTCTCCCACGTTTCCGTACCCTCACCTGTGCCCTAAGCCTTGCCATTCCCTAACCCTAACCCTAGCCCGGAACGGAAACCCACGACCAGCCCTACACCTTAACCTACGCCGTAGCCTACTCCTGGCCTGTACGCTGGCACTGACCCGTGCGTCAGTACGTAGCCTGACCCTCCCACGTTTCCGTACCCTCACCTGTACCCTAAGCCTTGCAGTTCTGTAACCCTAACCCTAGCCCGGAACGGAAACCCACAACCAGCCCTACACCTTACCCTGCGCCGTAGCCAACACCTGACCCGTACGCTGACACTGACCCGTGCGTCAGCACATAGCCTGCCTCTCCAACGTTTCCGTACCATCACCTATGCCCTAAGCCTTGCCGTTCCCTACCTCTAACCCTACCACGGAAAGGAAACCCACCACCAGCCCTACACCTTACCCTACGACGTTGCCTACTCCTGGCCTGTAGGCTGGCACTGACCTGTGCGTCAGCACATAGCCTGACCCTTCCACGTTTCCGTACCCTCACCTGTGCCCTAAGGCTTGTCGTTCCCTAACCCTAACCCTAGTCCAGAACAGGAACCCACCACCAGCTCTACACCTTACCCTATGCCGTATCCTACTCCTGGCCCGTATGCTGGCCCTGACCCGTGTGTCAGCACGTAGCCTGCCTCTCCCACGTTTCCGTACCCTCACCTGTGCCCTAAGCCTTGCCGTTGCCTAACCCTAACCCTAGCCCGGAACGCAAAGCCACCAACAGCCCTACACCTTACCCTACGCGGTACCGGACTCCTGGCCCGTACGCTGGCACTGACCTGTGCGTTAGCACGTAGCCTGACCCTCCCACGTTTCCGTACCCTCACCTGTGCCCTATGCCTTGCCATTCCCTAACCGTAACCCTAGCCCGGAGTGGAAACACACCACCAGCCCTACACCTTACCCGACACCGTAGCCTACTCCTGGCCAGTACGCTGGCACTGACCCTTGCGTCAGCACGTAGCCTCACCCTCCCACGTTTCCATACCCTCACCTGTTCCCTAAGCATTGCCGTTCCCTAACCCTAACCCTAGCCCGAAACGGAAAACCACCACCAGCCCTACACCTTACACTACGCCATACCGTACTCCTGGCCCGTACGCTGGCACTGACCTGCGCTTAAGCACGTAGCCTGACCCTCCCACATTTCCGTACCCTCACCTGTGCCCTAAGCCTCGCCGTTCCCTAACACTAACCCTAGCCCGGAACGGAAACCCACCACCGGGCATACGCCTTACCCTACGCCGTAGCCTGCACCTGGCCCGTACGCTGGCACGGACCCATGCGTCAGCACGTAGCATGACCCTCCCACGTTTCCGTAACGTCACCTGTGCCCTAAGTCTTCCGTTCCCTAACCCTAAGCCTAGCCCGGAACGGAAACCCACCACCAGCCCTACACCTTACCCTACGCCGTACCCTACTCCTGGCCAGTACGCGGCACTGACCCGTGCGTCAGTACGTAGCCTGCCTCTCCCACGTTTCCGTACCCTCACATGTGCCTTAAGCCTTGCCGTTCCCTAACCCTAACACTAACCAGGAAGGGAAACCCACCACCAGCCCTACACCTTACCCTACGCCGTACCTTACTCCTGGCCCGGACGATGGCACTGACCCATGCCTCAGCATGTAGCCTGACCCTCCCACGTTCCCGTACTGTCACCTGTATCCTAAGCCTTGCCGTTCCCTTACCCTAACCCGAGCCCGGAACGGAAACCCACCACCAGCCCTACACCTTACCCTAAGCCGTACCCTACTCCTGGCCCGTACGCTGGCACTGACTCGTGCGTCAGCATTTAGCCTGACCCTCCCACGTTTCTGTACCCTCACTTGTGCCCTAAGCCATGCCGTTCCCTAACCCTGACCCTAGCCCGGAACGGAAACCCAGCACCAGCCGTACACCTTACACTACGCCTTACCATACTCCTGGCCCGTACGCTGGCACTGACCCGTGCGTCAGCACATAGCCTGACCCTCCCACGTTTCCGTACCCTCACCTGTGCGCTAAGCCTTGCCGTACCCTAACACTAACCCTAGCCCGGAACGGAAACAGACCACCAGCCCTACACCTTACCCTGTGCCGTACCCTACTCCTGGCCCGTACGATGGCACTGAGCCGTGCGTCAGCACGTAGCCTGACCCTTCCATGTTTCCGTACACTCACCTGTTCGCTAAGCCTTGCCGTTCCCTGACCCTAACCCTAGCCCGGAAAGGAAACCCACCACCAGCCCTACACCTTACCCTACGCCATTGCCTACACCTGGCCTGTACGCTGGCACTGACCCCTGCGTCGCCACATACCCTGACCCTCCCACGTTTCCGTACCCTCAACTGTTCCCTAAGCCTTGCCGTTCCCTAACCCTAACCCTTGTCCGGAACGGAAACCCACCAACAGCCCTACACCTTACACTACGCCGTAACCTATTCTTGGCCCGTACGCAGGCACTGACCCGTGCGTCAGCATGTAGCCTGACCCTCCCACGTTTCCGTACCCTCACCTGTGCCCTAAGCCTTGCCGTTCCCTAACCCTAACCCTAGCCCGGAACGGAAACCCACCACCAGCCCTACACATTACCCTATGCCATAGCCTACTCCTGGCCCTTACGCTGGCACTGGCCCGTGCGTAAGCATGTAGCCTGACCCTCCCACGTTTCCGTACCATCACCTGTGCCCTAAGCCTTGCCGTTCCCTAACCCTAACCCTAGCCTGGAACAGAAACCCACGACCAGCCCTACACCTTACCCTAAGCCGTAGCCTAATCCTGGCCCGTACGCTGGCACTGACCCGTGCGTTGTCATGTAGCGTGACCATCCCACGTTTCCGTACCCTCACCTGTGCCCTAAGCCTTTCCGTTTCCTAACCCTAACCCTACCCCAGAGCGGAAACCCACAACCGACCCTATACCTTATCCTACGCCGTAGCCTACACCTGGCCCGTACGCTGGCACAGACCCATGCGTCAGCACGTAGCATTACACTCCCACGTATCCATACCCTCAAATGTATCCTAAGCCTTGCCGTTCCCTACACCTAGCCCTAGCCCGGAACGGAAACACACCTACAGCTCTGCACCATACCCTACGCTGTACCCTACTCCTGGCCCGTACGCAGGCACTGACCCGTGTATCAGCACGTAGCCTGCCCCTCCCACGTTTCCGAACGCTCACCTGTGCCATAAGCCTTGCCGTTCCCTAACCCTAACCGCAGCCCGGGACGGAAACACACCACCAGCACTACACCTTACCCTATGCCGTAGCCTACTCCTGGCCCGTACGCTGGCACTGACCCGTGCGTCAGCACGTAGCCTGCCTATCGCACGTTGCCGTTCCATCACCTGTGCCCTAAGCCTTGCCGTTCCGTAACCCTAACCCTAGCCCGGAACGGAAACCGACCACCAGCCCTACAGCTTCCCCTACGCCGTAGCCTACTCCTGGCCCATATGCTGGCACTGACACGTGCGTCAGCACGTACCCTGACCCTCCCACGTTTCCATAACCTCACCTGTGCCCTAAGCCTTGCCGTTCCCTAACCCTAACCCTAGCCCGGAACAGAAACCCACCACTAGCCCTACACCTTACCCTACACCGTACCCTGCTCCTGGCCCATACGCTGGCACTGACCCGTGCGGCAGCACATAGCCTGTCTCTCCAACGTTTCCGTACCCTCACCGGTGTCCTAAGCCTTGCCATTCCCTAACCCTAACCCTAGCCCGGAACGGAAACTCACCAGCATCCCTACACCTTAACCTACGCTGTACCCTTCTCCTGGCCGGTACGCTGGCACTGACCCGTGCGTCAGCCTGTAGCCTGACCCTCCCACGTTTCCGTACCCTCAACTATGCCCTAAGCCTTGCCGTTACCTAAACCTAACCCTAGACCGGAACGGAAACCCACCACCAGCCCTCCACCTTACCCTACACCGTACCCTGCTCCTGGCCCATACGCTGGCACTGACCCGTGCGGCAGCACGTAGCCAGCCTCTCCCACGTTTCCGTACTCTCACCTGTGCCCTAAGACTTGCCGTTCCCTAACCCTAACCCTAGCCCGGAACGGAAAACCACCACCAGCCCTACACCTTACCCTACGCCGTACCCTACTCCTGGCCCGTACGCTGGCACTGACCCGTGCGTCAGCATGTAGCCTGACCCGCCCACGTTTCCGTACCCTCACCTGTGCCGTAAGCCTTGCCGTTCCCTAACCCTAACCCTAGCCCTGAAAGGAAACCCACAACCAGCCGTACACCTTAGACTAAGCCGTAGCCTAATCCTGGCCCGTACGCTGGCACAGACCCGTGCGTTGTCACGTAGCCTGACCCTCCCACGTTTCCGTACCCTCACCTGTGCCCTAAGCCTTGCCGTTCCCTAACCCTAATCCTAGCCTTGAAAAGAAACCCACCACCAGCCCTACACCTCGCCCTACGCCGTTGCGTACAACTGGCCCGTACACTGGAACTGACCCGTGCATCAGCACGTAGCTTCCCTCTCCCACGTTTCCGTACCCTCACCTGTGCCCTAAGCCTTGCCATTCCCTAACCCTAACCCTAGCCCGGATCGGAAACTCACCACCAGCCCTAAACGTTACCCAACGCCGTACCCTACTCCTGGCCCGTACGCCGGCACTGACCCGTGCGTCAGCATGTATCCTGAACCTCCCATGTTTCCGTACCCTCAACTGTGCCCTAAGCCTTGCCATTCCCTAACCCTAACCCTAGCCCAGAACGGAAACCCACCACCAGCCCTACACCTTACCCTACGCCGTACCCTACTCCTGGCCCGTACGCTGGCACTGACCCATGCGTCAGCATGTAGCCTGCCACTCCAAAGTTTCCGTACCCTCACATGTGCCCTAAGCCTTGCCGTTCCCTAACCCTAACCCTAGCCCAGAACGGAAACCCACCACCAGCCCTACACCTTACCCTACGTTGAAGCCTACTCCTGGCCCGTACGCTGGCACTAAATTGTTCGTCATCACGTAGGCTGACCCTCCCACGTTTCTGTACCCTCACCTGTGCCCTAAGCCTTGCCGTTCCCTAAGCATAACCGTACCCGGGAACAGAAACCCACCAACAGCCCTATACCTTACCCTACGCCGTAGCCTACTCCTAGCCCGTACGCTGGCACTGACCTGTGCGTCAGAACGTAGCCTGACCCTCCCACGTTTCCGTACCCTCACCTGTTCCCTAAGCCTTACTGTTCCCTAACCCTAACCCTAGCCCGGAACGGAAACCCACCACCAACCTACACCTTACCCTACGCCGTAGCCTACTCCTGGCCCGTATGCTGGCACTGACCCGTGCGTCAGCACGTAGCCTGACACTCCCACGTTTCCGTACCCTCAACTGTTCCCTAAGCCTTGACGTTCCCTAACCCTAACCCTAGCCCGGAGCGGAAACCCACCACCAGGCCTACACCTTACCCTACGCCGTACCCTATTCTTGGCCCGTACGCTGGCACTGACCCGTGCGTCAGCACGTAGCCTGCCACTCCAAAGTTTCCGTACCCTCACATGTGCCCTAAGCCTTGCCGTTCCCTAACCCTAACCCTAGCCCAGAACGGAAACCCACCACCAGCCCTACACCTTACCCTACGTCGAAGAATAATCCTGGCCCGTACGCTGGCACTGACATGTTCGTCATCACGTAGGCTGACCGTCCCATTTTTCCCTACCCTCACCTGTGCCCTAAGCCTTGCCATACCCTAACCCTAACCATAGCCCAGAACGGAAACCCACCACCAGCCCTACCCCTTAACCTAAGCCGTTGCCTACTCCTGGCCTCTATGCTGGCACTGACCCGTGCGTCACCACGTAGCCTGCCTCTCCCACGTTTCACTACCCTCACCTGTGCCCTAAGCCTTGCCATTACCTAACCCTAACCCTAGCCCGAAAAGGAAACCCACTACCAGCCCTACTCCTTACCCCACGCCGTTGCCTACTCCTGGCCTGTATGCTGGCACTGACCAATGCGTCAGCAAATAGCCTGACCCTCCCACGTTTCCGTACCCTCACCTGTTCCCTAAGCCTTGCCGTTCCCTAACCCTAACCCTAGCCTGGAACGGAAACCCAGCACCAGCCCTACACCTTACCCTACGACTTGGCCTACTACTGGCCCGTACACTGGCACTGACGAATGCGTCAGCATGTAGCCTGACCCTCCCACGTTTCCGTACCCTCACCTGTGCCCTAAACCTTGCCGTTCCCTACTAACCCTAGCCCGGAACGGAAAACCACCATCAGCCCTACACCTTACCATACGCCGTACCCTATTCCAGGCCCGTACGCTGACGCTGACACTGACCCGTGCGTCAGCACATAGCCTGCCTCTCCCACGTTTCCGTACCCTCACATGTGCCCTAAACCTTGCCGTTCCTTAACCCTAACCCTAGCCCGGAAAGGAAATCCACCACCAGCCCTACACCTTAACCTAAGGCGTTGCCAACTCCTGGCCGGTACGCTGGCACTGACCCGTGCGTCAGCCTGTAGCCTGACCCTCCCACGTTTCCGTACCCTCAACTATGCCCTAAGCCTTGCCGTTACCTAAACCTAACCCTAGACCGGAACGGAAACCCACCACCAGCCCTCCACCTTACCCTACACCGTACCCTGCTCCTGGCCCATACGCTGGCACTGAGCCGTGCGGCAGCACGTAGCCAGCCTCTCCCACGTTTCCGTACTCTCACCTGTGCCCTAAGACTTGCCGTTCCCTAACCCTAACCCTAGCCCGGAACGGAAAACCACCACCAGCCCTACACCTTACCCTACGCCGTACCCTACTCCTGGCCCGTACGCTGGCACTGACCCGTGCGTCAGCATGTAGCCTGACCCGCCCACGTTTCCGTACCCTCACCTGTGCCGTAAGCCTTGCCGTTCCCTAACCCTAACCCTAGCCCTGAAAGGAAACCCACAACCAGCCGTACACCTTAGACTAAGCCGTAGCCTAATCCTGGCCCGTACGCTGGCACAGACCCGTGCGTTGTCACGTAGCCTGACTCTCCCACGTTTCCGTACCCTCACCTGTGCCCTAAGCCTTGCCGTTCCCTAACCCTAATCCTAGCCTTGAAAAGAAACCCACCACCAGCCCTACACCTCGCCCTACGCCGTTGCGTACAACTGGCCCGTACACTGGAACTGACCCGTGCATCAGCACGTAGCTTCCCTCTCCCACGTTTCCGTACCCTCACATGTGCCCTAAGCCTTGCCATTCCCTAACCCTAACCCTAGCCCGGATCGGAAACTCACCACCAGCCCTAAACGTTACCCAACGCCGTACCCTACTCCTGGCCCGTACGCCGGCACTGACCCGTGCGTCAGCATGTATCCTGAACCTCCCATGTTTCCGTACCCTCAACTGTGCCCTAAGCCTTGCCATTCCCTAACCCTAACCCTAGCCCAGAACGGAAACCCACCACCAGCCCTACACCTTACCCTACGCCGTACCCTACTCCTGGCCCGTACGCTGGCACTGACCCATGCGTCAGCATGTAGCCTGCCACTCCAAAGTTTCCGTACCCTCACATGTGCCCTAAGCCTTGCCGTTCCCTAACCCTAACCCTAGCCCAGAACGGAAACCCACCACCAGCCCTACACCTTACCCTACGTTGAAGCCTACTCCTGGCCCGTACGCTGGCACTAACTTGTTCGTTATCACGTAGGCTGACCCTCCCACGTTTCTGTACCCTCACCTGTGCCCTAAGCCTTGCCGTTCCCTAAGCATAACCGTACCCGGGAACAGAAACCCACCAACAGCCCTATACCTTACCCTACGCCGTAGCCTACTCCTAGCCCGTACGCTGGCACTGACCTGTGCGTCAGAACGTAGCCTGACCCTCCCACGTTTCCGTACCCTCACCTGTTCCCTAAGCCTTACTGTTCCCTAACCCTAACCCTAGCCCGGAACGGAAACCCACCACCAACCTACACCTTACCCTACGCCGTAGCCTACTCCTGGCCCGTATGCTGGCACTGACCCGTGCGTCAGCACGTAGCCTGACACTCCCACGTTTCCGTACCCTCAACTGTTCCCTAAGCCTTGACGTTCCCTAACCCTAACCCTAGCCCGGAGCGGAAACCCACCACCAGGCCTACACCTTACCCTACGCCGTACCCTATTCTTGGCCCGTACGCTGGCACTGACCCGTGCGTCAGCACGTAGCCTGCCACTCCAAAGTTTCCGTACCCTCACATGTGCCCTAAGCCTTGCCGTTCCCTAACCCTAACCCTAGCCCAGAACGGAAACCCACCACCAGCCCTACACCTTACCCTACGTCGAAGAATAATCCTGGCCCGTACGCTGGCACTGACATGTTCGTCATCACGTAGGCTGACCGTCCCATTTTTCCCTACCCTCACCTGTGCCCTAAGCCTTGCCATACCCTAACCCTAACCATAGCCCAGAACGGAAACCCACCACCAGCCCTACCCCTTAACCTAAGCCGTTGCCTACTCCTGGCCTCTATGCTGGCACTGACCCGTGCGTCACCACGTAGCCTGCCTCTCCCACGTTTCACTACCCTCACCTGTGCCCTAAGCCTTGCCATTACCTAACCCTAACCCTAGCCCGAAAAGGAAACCCACTACCAGCCCTACTCCTTACCCCACGCCGTTGCCTACTCCTGGCCTGTATGCTGGCACTGACCAATGCGTCAGAAAATAGCCTGACCCTCCCACGTTTCCGTACCCTCACCTGTTCCCTAAGCCTTGCCGTTCCCTAACCCTAACCCTAGCCTGGAACGGAAACCCAGCACCAGCCCTACACCTTACCCTACGACTTGGCCTACTACTGGCCCGTACACTGGCACTGACGAATGCGTCAGCATGTAGCCTGACCCTCCCACGTTTCCGTACCCTCACCTGTGCCCTAAACCTTGCCGTTCCCTACTAACCCTAGCCCGGAACGGAAAACCACAATCAGCCCTACACCTTACCATACGCCGTACCCTATTCCAGGCCCGTACGCTGACGCTGACACTGACCCGTGCGTCAGCACATAGCCTGCCTCTCCCACGTTTCCGTACCCTCACATGTGCCCTAAACCTTGCCGTTCCTTAACCCTAACCCTAGCCCGGAAAGGAAATCCACCACCAGCCCTACACCTTAACCTAAGGCGTTGCCAACTCCTGGCCGGTACGCTGGCACTGACCCGTGCGTCAGCCTGTAGCCTGACCCTCCCACGTTTCCGTACCCTCAACTATGCCCTAAACCTTGCCGTTACCTAAACCTAACCCTAGACCGGAACGGAAACCCACCACCAGCCCTCCACCTTACCCTACACCGTACCCTGCTCCTGGCCCATACGCTGGCACTGAGCCGTGCGGCAGCACGTAGCCAGCCTCTCCCACGTTTCCGTACTCTCACCTGTGCCCTAAGACTTGCCGTTCCCTAACCCTAACCCTAGCCCGGAACGGAAAACCACCACCAGCCCTACACCTTACCCTACGCCGTACCCTACTCCTGGCCCGTACGCTGGCACTGACCCGTGCGTCAGCATGTAGCCTGACCCGCCCACGTTTCCGTACCCTCACCTGTGCCGTAAGCCTTGCCGTTCCCTAACCCTAACCCTAGCCCTGAAAGGAAACCCACAACCAGCCGTACACCTTAGACTAAGCCGTAGCCTAATCCTGGCCCGTACGCTGGCACAGACCCGTGCGTTGTCACGTAGCCTGACTCTCCCACGTTTCCGTACCCTCACCTGTGCCCTAAGCCTTGCCGTTCCCTAACCCTAATCCTAGCCTTGAAAAGAAACCCACCACCAGCCCTACACCTCGCCCTACGCCGTTGCGTACAACTGGCCCGTACACTGGAACTGACCCGTGCATCAGCACGTAGCTTCCCTCTCCCACGTTTCCGTACCCTCACATGTGCCCTAAGCCTTGCCATTCCCTAACCCTAACCCTAGCCCGGATCGGAAACTCACCACCAGCCCTAAACGTTACCCAACGCCGTACCCTACTCCTGGCCCGTACGCCGGCACTGACCCGTGCGTCAGCATGTATCCTGAACCTCCCATGTTTCCGTACCCTCAACTGTGCCCTAAGCCTTGCCATTCCCTAACCCTAACCCTAGCCCAGAACGGAAACCCACCACCAGCCCTACACCTTACCCTACGCCGTACCCTACTCCTGGCCCGTACGCTGGCACTGACCCATGCGTCAGCATGTAGCCTGCCACTCCAAAGTTTCCGTACCCTCACATGTGCCCTAAGCCTTGCCGTTCCCTAACCCTAACCCTAGCCCAGAACGGAAACCCACCACCAGCCCTACACCTTACCCTACGTTGAAGCCTACTCCTGGCCCGTACGCTGGCACTAACTTGTTCGTTATCACGTAGGCTGACCCTCCCACGTTTCTGTACCCTCACCTGTGCCCTAAGCCTTGCCGTTCCCTAAGCATAACCGTACCCGGGAACAGAAACCCACCAACAGCCCTATACCTTACCCTACGCCGTAGCCTACTCCTAGCCCGTACGCTGGCACTGACCTGTGCGTCAGAACGTAGCCTGACCCTCCCACGTTTCCGTACCCTCACCTGTTCCCTAAGCCTTACTGTTCCCTAACCCTAACCCTAGCCCGGAACGGAAACCCACCACCAACCTACACCTTACCCTACGCCGTAGCCTACTCCTGGCCCGTATGCTGGCACTGACCCGTGCGTCAGCACGTAGCCTGACACTCCCACGTTTCCGTACCCTCAACTGTTCCCTAAGCCTTGACGTTCCCTAACCCTAACCCTAGCCCGGAGCGGAAACCCACCACCAGGCCTACACCTTACCCTACGCCGTACCCTATTCTTGGCCCGTACGCTGGCACTGACCCGTGCGTCAGCACGTAGCCTGCCACTCCAAAGTTTCCGTACCCTCACATGTGCCCTAAGCCTTGCCGTTCCCTAACCCTAACCCTAGCCCAGAACGGAAACCCACCACCAGCCCTACACCTTACCCTACGTCGAAGAATAATCCTGGCCCGTACGCTGGCACTGACATGTTCGTCATCACGTAGGCTGACCGTCCCATTTTTCCCTACCCTCACCTGTGCCCTAAGCCTTGCCATACCCTAACCCTAACCATAGCCCAGAACGGAAACCCACCACCAGCCCTACCCCTTAACCTAAGCCGTTGCCTACTCCTGGCCTCTATGCTGGCACTGACCCGTGCGTCACCACGTAGCCTGCCTCTCCCACGTTTCACTACCCTCACCTGTGCCCTAAGCCTTGCCATTACCTAACCCTAACCCTAGCCCGAAAAGGAAACCCACTACCAGCCCTACTCCTTACCCCACGCCGTTGCCTACTCCTGGCCTGTATGCTGGCACTGACCAATGCGTCAGCAAATAGCCTGACCCTCCCACGTTTCCGTACCCTCACCTGTTCCCTAAGCCTTGCCGTTCCCTAACCCTAACCCTAGCCTGGAACGGAAACCCAGCACCAGCCCTACACCTTACCCTACGACTTGGCCTACTACTGGCCCGTACACTGGCACTGACGAATGCGTCAGCATGTAGCCTGACCCTCCCACGTTTCCGTACCCTCACCTGTGCCCTAAACCTTGCCGTTCCCTACTAACCCTAGCCCGGAACGGAAAACCACCATCAGCCCTACACCTTACCATACGCCGTACCCTATTCCAGGCCCGTACGCTGACGCTGACACTGACCCGTGCGTCAGCACATAGCCTGCCTCTCCCACGTTTCCGTACCCTCACATGTGCCCTAAACCTTGCCGTTCCTTAACCCTAACCCTAGCCCGGAAAGGAAATCCACCACCAGCCCTACACCTTAACCTAAGGCGTTGCCAACTCCTGGCCGGTACGCTGGCACTGACCCGTGCGTCAGCCTGTAGCCTGACCCTCCCACGTTTCCGTACCCTCAACTATGCCCTAAGCCTTGCCGTTACCTAAACCTAACCCTAGACCGGAACGGAAACCCACCACCAGCCCTCCACCTTACCCTACACCGTACCCTGCTCCTGGCCCATACGCTGGCACTGACCCGTGCGGCAGCACGTAGCCAGCCTCTCCCACGTTTCCGTACTCTCACCTGTGCCCTAAGACTTGCCGTTCCCTAACCCTAACCCTAGCCCGGAACGGAAAACCACCACCAGCCCTACACCTTACCCTACGCCGTACCCTACTCCTGGCCCGTACGCTGGCACTGACCCGTGCGTCAGCATGTAGCCTGACCCGCCCACGTTTCCGTACCCTCACCTGTGCCGTAAGCCTTGCCGTTCCCTAACCCTAACCCTAGCCCTGAAAGGAAACCCACAACCAGCCGTACACCTTAGACTAAGCCGTAGCCTAATCCTGGCCCGTACGCTGGCACAGACCCGTGCGTTGTCACGTAGCCTGACGCTCCCACGTTTCCGTACCCTCACCTGTTCCCTAAGCCTTACTGTTCCCTAACCCTAACCCTAGCCCGGAACGGAAACCCACCACCAACCTACACCTTACCCTACGCCGTAGCCTACTCCTGGCCCGTATGCTGGCACGGACCCGTGCGTCAGCACGTAGCCTGACACTCCCACGTTTCCGTACCCTCAACTGTTCCCTAAGCCTTGACGTTCCCTAACCCTAACCCTAGCCCGGAGCGGAAACCCACCACCAGGCCTACACCTTACCCTACGCCGTACCCTATTCTTGGCCCGTACGCTGGCACTGACCCGTGCGTCAGCACGTAGCCTGCCACTCCAAAGTTTCCGTAC
This sequence comes from Mesoplodon bidens, assembly GCF_964165515.1. NCBI lineage: Eukaryota > Metazoa > Chordata > Mammalia > Artiodactyla > Ziphiidae > Mesoplodon > Mesoplodon bidens. The sequence goes on from NC_138177.1 coordinate 684,295, forward strand.
CCTCACATGTGCCCTAAGCCTTGCCGTTCCCTAACCCTAACCCTAGCCCAGAACGGAAACCCACCACCAGCCCTACACCTTACCCTACGTCGAAGAATAATCCTGGCCCGTACGCTGGCACTGACATGTTCGTCATCACGTAGGCTGACCGTCCCATTTTTCCCTACCCTCACCTGTGCCCTAAGCCTTGCCATACCCTAACCCTAACCATAGCCCAGAACGGAAACCCACCACCAGCCCTACCCCTTAACCTAAGCCGTTGCCAACTCCTGGCCTCTATGCTGGCACTGACCCGTGCGTCACCACGTAGCCTGCCTCTCCCACGTTTCACTACCCTCACCTGTGCCCTAAGCCTTGCCATTACCTAACCCTAACCCTAGCCCGAAAAGGAAACCCACTACCAGCCCTACTCCTTACCCCACGCCGTTGCCTACTCCTGGCCTGTATGCTGGCACTGACCAATGCGTCAGCAAATAGCCTGACCCTCCCACGTTTCCGTACCCTCACCTGTGCCCTAAGGCTTGTCGTTCTCTAACACTAACCCTAGCCCGGAACGGAAACACACCACCAGCCCTACACCTTACCCTACTCCGTACCCTAATCCTGGCCCGTACGCTGGCAGTGACCCGTGCGTCAGTACGTAGGCTGACCCTCCCACGTTTCCGTACCCTCAACTGTTCCCTAAGCCTTGCCGTTCCCTAACCCTAACCCTAGCCCTGAACGGAAACCAACCACCGGGCATACGCCTTACCCTACGCCGTAGCCTGCACCTGGCCCGTACGCTGGCACGGACCCATGCATCAGCACGTAGCATGACCCTCCCACGTTTCCGTAACGTCACCTGTGCCCAAAGTCTTCCGTTCCCTAACCCTAATCCTAGCCCGGAACGGAAACCCACCACCAGACCTACACCTTACCCTACGCCGTACCCTACTCCTGGCCAGCACGCGGCACTGACCCGTGCGTCAGTACGTAGCCTGCCTCTCCCACGTTTCCGTACCCTCACATGTGCCCTAAGCCTTGCCGTTCCCTAACCCTAACACTAACCAGGAAGGGAAACCCACCACCAGCCCTACACCTTACCCTACGTCGAAGAATACTCCTGGCCCGTACGCTGGCACTGACATGTTCGTCATCACGTAGGCTGACCGTCCCATTTTTCCCTACCCTCACCTGTGCCCTAAGCCTTGCCATACCCTAACCATAGCCCAGAACGGAAACCCACCACCAGCCCTACCCCTTAACCTAAGCCGTTGCCTACTCCTGGCCTGTATGCTGGCACTGACCCGTGCGTCACCACGTAGCCTGCCTCTCCCACGTTTCACTACCCTCATCTGTGCCCTAAGCCTTGCCATTCCCTAAACCTAACCCTAGCCCGAAAAGGAAACCCACTACCAGCCCTACTCCTTACCCCACGCCGTTGCCTACTCCTGGCCTGTATGCTGGCACTGACCAATGCGTCAGCAAATAGCCTGACCCTCCCACGTTTCTGTACCCTCACCTGTGCCCTAAGGCTTGTCGTTCTCTAACACTAACCCTAGCCCGGAACGGAAACACACCACCAGCCCTAAACGTTACCAGACGCCGTACCCTACTTCTGGCCCGTACGCTGGCACTGACCCGTGCGTCAGCATGTAGCCTGAACCTCCCACGTTTCCGTACCCTCACCTATGCCCTAAGACTTGCCGTTCACTAACCCTAACCCTAGCCCGGAACGGAAACCCACCACCAGCCCTACACCGTACCCTACTCCGTACCCTAATACTGGCCCGTACGCTGCTAGTGACCCGTGTGTCAGTACGTAGGCTGACCCTCCCACGTTTCCGTACCCTCACCTGTTCCCTAAGCCTTGCCGTTCCCTAACCCTAAACCTAGCCCTGAACGGAAACCCACCACCAGCCCTACACCTTACCCTACGCCGTAGCCTACTCCTGGCACGTATAATGGCACTGACACGTGCGTCAGCACGTACCCTGACCCTCCCACGTTTCCATAACCTCACCTGTGCCCTAAGCCTTGCCGTTCCCTAACCCTAACCCTAGACCGGAACAAAAACCCACCACTAGCCCTACACCTTACCCTACACCGTACCCTGCTCCTGGCCCATACGCTGGCACTGACCTGTGCGGCAGCACGTAGCCTGCCTCTCCCACGTTTCCGTACTCTCACCTGTGCCCTTAGCCTTGCCGTTCCCTAACCCTAACCCTAGCCCGGAACGGAAAACCACCAGCAGCCCTACACCTTACCCTACGCCGTACCCTACTCCTGGCCCGTACACTGGCACTGACCCGTGCGTCAGCATGTAGCCTGCCTCTCCCACGTTTCACTACCCTCACCTGTGCCCTAAGCCTTGCCATTACCTAACCCTAACCCTAGCCCGAAAAGGAAACCCACTACCAGCCCTACTCCTTACCCCACGCCGTTGCCTACTCCTGGCCTGTATGCTGGCACTGACCAATGCGTCAGCAAATAGCCTGACCCTCCCACGTTTCCGTACCCTCACCTGTGCCCTAAGGCTTGTCGTTCTCTAACACTAACCCTAGCCCGGAACGGAAACACACCACCAGCCCTACACCTTACCCTACTCCGTACCCTAATCCTGGCCCGTACGCTGGCAGTGACCCGTGCGTCAGTACGTAGGCTGACCCTCCCACGTTTCCGTACCCTCACCTGTTCCCTAAGCCTTGCCGTTCCCTAACCCTAACCCTAGCCCTGAACGGAAACCAACCACCGGGCATACGCCTTACCCTACGCCGTAGCCTGCACCTGGCCCGTACGCTGGCACGGACCCATGCATCAGCACGTAGCATGACCCTCCCACGTTTCCGTAACGTCACCTGTGCCCAAAGTCTTCCGTTCCCTAACCCTAATCCTAGCCCGGAACGGAAACCCACCACCAGACCTACACCTTACCCTACGCCGTACCCTACTCCTGGCCAGCACGCGGCACTGACCCGTGCGTCAGTACGTAGCCTGCCTCTCCCACGTTTCCGTACCCTCACATGTGCCCTAAGCCTTGCCGTTCCCTAACCCTAACACTAACCAGGAAGGGAAACCCACCACCAGCCCTACACCTTACCCTACGCCGTACCTTACTCCTGGCCCGGAAGCTCTCACTGACCCATGCCTCAGCATGTAGCCTGACCCTCCCACGTTTCCGTACCCTCACCTGTTCCCTAAGCCTTGCCGTTCCCTAACCCTAACACTAGCCAGGAAGGGAAACCCACCACCAGCCCTACACCTTACCCTACGCCGTACCTTACTCCTGGCCCGGACGATGGCACTGACCCATGCCTCAGCATGTAGCCTGACCCTCCCACGTTCCCGTACTCTCATCTGTATCCTAAGCCTTGCCGTTCCCTAACCCTAACCCTAGCCCGGAACGGAAACCCACCACCAGCCCTACACCTTACCCTAAGCCGTACCCTACTCCTGGCCCGTACGCTGGCACTGACTCGTGCGTCAGCATTTAGCCTGACCCTCCCACGTTTCTGTACCCTCACTTGTGCCCTAAGCCATGCCGTTCCCTAACCCTGACCCTAGCCCGGAACGGAAACCCAGCACCAGCCGTACACCTTACACTACGCCTTACCATACTCCTGGCCCGTACGCTGGCACTGACCCGTGCGTCAGCACATAGCCTGACCCTCCCACGTTTCCGTACCCTCACCTGTGCGCTAAGCCTTGCCGTACCCTAACCCTAACCCTAGCCCGGAACGGAAACCCACCACCAGCCCTACACCTTACCCTGTGCCGTACCCTACTCCTGGCCCGTACGATGGCACTGAGCCGTGCGTCAGCACGTAGCCTGACCCTTCCATGTTTCCGTACACTCACCTGTTCGCTAAGCCTTGCCGTTCCCTAACCCTAACCCTAGCCCGGAAAGGAAACCCACCACCAGCCCTACACCTTACCCTACGCCATTGCCTACACCTGGCCTGTACGCTGGCACTGACCCCTGCGTCACCACGTACCCTGACCCTCCCACGTTTCCGTACCCTCAACTGTTCCCTAAGCCTTGCCGTTCCCTAACCCTAACCCTAGTCCGGAACGGAAACCCACCAACAGCCCTACACCTTACCCTACGCTGTAACCTATTCTTGGCCCGTACGCTGGCACTGACCCGTGCGTCAGCATGTAGCCTAACCCTCCCACGTTTCCATACCCTCACCTGTGCCCTAAGCCTTGCCGTTCCCTAACCCTAACCCTAGCCCGGAACGGAAACCCACCACCAGCCCTACACCTTCCCCTACGCCGTAGCCTACTCCTGGCCCGTATGCTGGCACTGACACGTGCGTCAGCACGTACCCTGACCCGCCCACGTTTCCGTACCCTCACCTGTGCCCTAAGCCTTGCCGTTCTCTAACCCTAACCCTAGCACGGAAAGGAAACCCACAACCAGCCGTACACCTTAGACTAAGCCGTAGCCTAATCCTCGCCCGTACGCTGGCACAGACCCGTGCGTTGTCACGTAGCCTGACCCTCCCACGTTTCCGTACCCTCACCTGTGCCCTAAGCCTTGCCGTTCCCTAACCCTAATCCTAGCCTTGAAAAGAAACCCACCACCAGCCCTACACCTTGCCCTACGCCGTTGCGTACAACTGGCCCGTACACTGGAACTGACCCGTGCATCAGCACGTAGCTTCCCTCTCCCACGTTTCCGTACCCTCACCTGTGCCCTAAGCCTTGCCATTCCCTAACCCTAACCCTAGCCCGGATCGGAAACTCACCGCCAGCCCTAAACGTTACCCAACGCCGTACCCTACTCCTGGCCCGTACGCTGGCACTGACCCGTGCGTCAGCATGTATCCTGAACCTCCCATGTTTCCGTACCCTCAACTGTGCCCTAAGCCTTGCCGTTCCCTAACCCTAACCCTAGCCCAGAACGGAAACCCACCACCAGCCCTACACCTTACCCTACGCCGTACCCTACTCCTGGCCCGTACGCTGGCACTGACCCGTGCGTCAGCATGTAGCCTGCCACTCCAAAGTTTCCGTACCCTCACATGTGCCCTAAGCCTTGCCGTTCCCTAACCCTAACCCTAGCCCAGAACGGAAACCCACCACCAGCCCTACACCTTACCCTACGTTGAAGCCTACTCCTGGCCCGTACGCTGGCACTATCTTGTTCGTCATCACGTAGGCTGACCCTCCCACGTTTCTGTACCCTCACCTGTGCCCTAAGCCTTGCCGTTCCCTAAGCATAACCGTACCCGGGAACAGAAACCCACCAACAGCCCTATACCTTACCCTACGCCGTAGCCTACTCCTAGCCCATACGCTGGCACTGAACTGTGCGTCAGAACGTAGCCTGACCCTCCCACGTTTCCGTACCCTCACCTGTTCCCTAAGCCTTACTGTTCCCTAACCCTAACCCTAGCCCGGAACGGAAACCCACCACCAACCTAAACCTTACCCTACGCCGTAGCCTACTCCTGGCCCGTATGCTGGCACTGACCCGTGCGTCAGCACGTAGCCTGACCTTCCCACGTTTCCGTACCCTCAACTGTTCCCTAAGCCTTGACGTTCCCTAACCCTAACCCTAGCCCGGAGCGGAAACCCACCACCAGGCCTACACCTTACCCTACGCCGTACCCTATTCTTGGCCCGTACGCTGGCACTGACCCGTGCGTCAGCACGTAGCCTGCCACTCCAAAGTTTCTGTACCCTCACATGTGCCCTAAGCCTTGCCGTACCCTAACACTAACCCTAGCCCAGAACGGAAACCCACCACCAGCCCTACACCTTACCCTACGTCGAAGAATACTCCTGGCCCGTACGCTGGCACTGACATGTTCGTCATCACGTAGGCTGACCGTCCCATTTTTCCCTACCCTCACCTGTGCCCTAAGCCTTGCCATACCCTAACCATAGCCCAGAACGGAAACCCACCACCAGCCCTACCCCTTAACCTAAGCCGTTGCCTACTCCTGGCCTGTATGCTGGCACTGACCCGTGCGTCACCACGTAGCCTGCCTCTCCCACGTTTCACTACCCTCATCTGTGCCCTAAGCCTTGCCATTCCCTAAACCTAACCCTAGCCCGAAAAGGAAACCCACTACCAGCCCTACTCCTTACCCCACGCCGTTGCCTACTCCTGGCCTGTATGCAGGCACTGACCAATGCGTCAGCAAATAGCCTGACCCTCCCACGTTTCTGTACCCTCACCTGTGCCCTAAGGCTTGTCGTTCTCTAACACTAACCCTAGCCCGGAACGGAAACACACCACCAGCCCTAAACGTTACCCGACGCCGTACCCTACTTCTGGCCCGTACGCTGGCACTGACCCGTGCGTCAGCATGTAGCCTGAACCTCCCACGTTTCCGTACCCTCACCTATGCCCTAAGACTTGCCGTTCACTAACCCTAACCCTAGCCCGGAACGGAAACCCACCACCAGCCCTACACCGTACCCTACTCCGTACCCTAATACTGGCCCGTACGCTGCTAGTGACCCGTGTGTCAGTACGTAGGCTGACCCTCCCACGTTTCCGTACCCTCACCTGTTCCCTAAGCCTTGCCGTTCCCTAACCCTAAACCTAGCCCTGAACGGAAACCCACCACCAGCCCTACACCTTACCCTACGCCGTAGCCTACTCCTGGCACGTATAATGGCACTGACACGTGCGTCAGCACGTACCCTGACCCTCCCACGTTTCCATAACCTCACCTGTGCCCTAAGCCTTGCCGTTCCCTAACCCTAACCCTAGACCGGAACAAAAACCCACCACTAGCCCTACACCTTACCCTACACCGTACCCTGCTCCTGGCCCATACGCTGGCACTGACCTGTGCGGCAGCACGTAGCCTGCCTCTCCCACGTTTCCGTACTCTCACCTGTGCCCTTAGCCTTGCCGTTCCCTAACCCTAACCCTAGCCCGGAACGGAAAACCACCACCAGCCCTACACCTTACCCTACGCCGTACCCTACTCCTGGCCCGTACACTGGCACTGACCCGTGCGTCAGCATGTAGCCTGACCCTCCCACGTTTCCGTACCCTCACCTATGCCCTAAGACTTGCCGTTCACTAACCCTAACCCTAGCCCGGAACGGAAACCCACCACCAGCCCTACACCTTACCCTACTCCGTACCCTAATCCTGGCCCGAACGCTGGTAGTGACCCGTGCGTCAGTACGTAGGCTGACCTCCCACGTTTCCGTACCCTCACCTGTTCCCTAAGCCTTGCCGTTCCCTAACCCTAACCCTAGCCCGGAATAGAAACCCACCACCAGCCCTACACCTTACCCTACGCCGTATCCTACTCCAGGCCCGTATGCAGGCACTGACCCGTGCGTCAGCACGTAGCCTGCCTCTCCCACGTTTCCGTACCCTCACCTGTGCCCTAACCCTTGCCGTTGCCTAACCCTAGCCCGGAACGCAAAGCCACCAACAGCCCTACACCTTACCCTACGCCGTACCCGAATCCTGGCCCGTACGCTGGCACTGACCTGTGCGTCAGCACATAGCCTGACCCTCCCACGTTTCCGTACCCTCACCTGTGCCCTCTGCCTTGCCGTTCCCTAACCCTAACCCTAGCCCGGAATGGAAACCCACCACCAGCCCTACACCTTACCCTACGCCGTACCCGACACCTGGCCCGTACGCTGGCACTAACCCGTGCATCAGCACGTAGCCTGCCTCTCCCACGTCTCCATACCCTTGCCTGTTCCCTAAGCCTTGCCGTTCCCTGAACGTAACCCTAGCCCGGAATGGAAACCCACCACCAGCCCTACACCTTAAACTGTGCCGTACCCTACTTCTGGCCCGTACACTGGCACTGACACGTGCGTCAGCACGTAGCCTGCCTCTCAAACGTTTCCGTATCCTCACCGGTGCCCTAAGCGTTGCCATTCCCTAACCCTAACCCTAGCCCTGAAAGGAAACTCACCACCATCCCTACACCTTAACTTACGCTCTACCCTTCTCCTGGCCGGTACGCTGGCACTGACCCGTGCGTCAGCATGTAGCCTGACCCTCCCACGTTTCCGTACCCTCAACTATGCCCTAAGCCTTGCCGTTACCTAAACCTAACCCTAGCCCGGAACAGAAACCCACCACAGCCCTCCACCTTACCCTACACCGTACCCTGCTCCTGGCCCATACGCTGGCACTAACCCGTGCGGCAGCACGTAGCCTGCCTCTGCCACGTTTCCGTACCCTCAACTATGCCCTAAGCCTTGCCGTTCCCTAACCCTAACTCTAACCCGGAACGGAAACCCACCACCATCCCTACACCTTACCCTATGCCGTAGCCTACTCCTGGCCCGTACGCTGGCACTAACCCGTGCGTCAGCACGTAGCCTGCCTCTCCCACGTCTCCGTACCCTCGCCTGTGCCCTTAGCCTTGCCGTTCCCTAAACCAAACCCTAGCCCAGAACGGAAACCCACCACCAGCCCTACACCTTACCCTACGCTCTAACCTTCTCCTGGCCCATACACTGGCACTGACCCGTGTGTCAGCATGTAGCCTGACCGTCCCACGTTTCCATAACCTCAACTGTGCCCTAAACCTTGCTGTTCCCTAAACCTAACCCTAGACCGGAACGGTAACCCACCACCAGCCCTCCACCTTACCATACACCGTACCCTGCTCCTGGCCCATACGCTGGCACTGACCCGTGCGTCAGCACGTAGCCTGCCTCTCCCACGTTTCCGTACCCTCACCTGTGCCCTAAGCCTTGCCGTTCGCTAACCCTAACCCTAGCCCGGAATGGAAACCCACCACCAACCCTACACCTTACCCTACGCCGTACCCTACTCGTGGCCCGTACACTGGCAGTAACCCGTATGTAAACACGTAGCCCGCCTCTCCCACGTATCCGTAGCCTCACCTGTGCCCTAAGCCTTGCCGTTCCCTAACCCTAACCCTAGCCCAGATCGGAAACCCACCACCAGCACTAAACCTTACTCAACGCCGTACCCTACTCCTGGCCCGTACGCTGGCACTGACCCGTGCGTCAGCACGTAGCCTGCCCCTCCCACGTTTCCGTACCCACAACTGTGCCCTAAGCCTTGTCATTCCCTAACCCTAACCCTAGCCCGGAACGGAAACCCACCACCACCCCTACACCTTACCCTATGCCGTAGCCTACTCCTGAACCGTACGCTGGCACGGAACCATGCATCAGCACGTAGCCTGCCTCTCCCACGTTTCCGTACCCTCACCTGTGCCCTAACACTTGCCGTAATCTAACGCTAACCCTAGCCCGGAACAGAAACCCACCACCAGCCCTACACCTTACCCTACACCGTAGCCTACTCCTGGCCAGTACGCTGGCACTGACCCTTGTGTCAGCACGTAGCCTGACCCTCCCACGTTTCCATACCCTCACCTGTTCCCTAAGCATTGCCGTTCCCTAACCCTAACCCTAGCCTGGAACGGAAACCCACCACCAGCCCTATACCTTACCCGACGCCGTACCCTACTCCTGGCCCGTACGCTGGCACGGACCAGTGCGTCAGCACGTAGCCTGCCTCTCCCACGTTTCCGTACCCTCACCTGTACCCTAAGCATTGCCGTTCCCTAACCCTAACCCTAGCCCGGAACGGAAAACCACCACCAGCCCTACACCTTACCCTATGCCGTACCGTACTCCTGGCCCGTACGCTGGCACTGACCCGTGCGTAAGCATGTAGCCTGACCCTCCCACGTTTCAGTACCCTCACCTGTGCCCTAAGCCTTGCCGTTCCCTAACACTAACCCTAGAACGGAACGGAAACCCACCACCGGGCATACGCCTTACCCTAGGCCGTAGCCTGCACCTGGCCCGTACGCTGGCATTGACCTATGCGTCAGCACGTAGCAGGACCCTCCCACGTTTCCGTAACCTCACCTGTGCCCTAAGTCTTTCGTTCCCTAACCCTAAAACTAGCCCGGAACGGAAAGCCACCACCAGCCCTATACCTTACCCGACGCCGTACCCTACTCCTGGCCCGTACGCTGGCACGGACCCGTGCGTCAGCATGTAGCCTGCCTCTCCCACGTTTCCATACCCTCACCTGTACCCTAAGCCTTGCCGTTCCCTAACCCTAACACTAGCCCCGAACAGAAACCCACCACCAGCCCTACACCTTACCCTACGCCATACCCTACTCCTGGCCCGGACGCTGGCACGGACCCGTGCGTCAGCACGTAGCCTGCCTCTCCCACGTTTCCATACACTCACCTGTACCCTAAGCCTTGCCGTTCCCTAACCCTAACACTAGCCCCGAACAGTAACCCACCACCAGCCCTACACCTTACCCTACTCCGTACCTTACTCCTGGCCCGGACGCTGGCACTGACCCATGCCTCAGCAAGTAGCCTGACCCTCCCACGTTTCCGTACCCTCACGTGTTCCCTAAGCCTTGCCATTCCCTAACTCTAACCCTAGCCCAGAAAGGAAACCCACCACCAGCCCTAAACCTTACCCTACGCCGTTGCCTACTCCTGGCCTGTACGCTGGCACTAAACCGTGCGTCAGCACATAGCCTGACCCTACCCCGTTTCCATATCCTCACCTGTGTCCTAAGCCTTGCCATTCCATAACCCTAACCCTAGCCCCGAATGGAAAACGACCACCAGCCCTACACCTTACACTACGCCGTACCCTACTCCTGGCCCGTACGCTGGCACGGAACCGTGCGTTGCAACGTAGCCTGACCTTCCCAGGTTTCCGTACCCTCACCTGTGCCCTATTTCTTTCCGTTCCCTAACCCTAACGCTAGCCCAGAATAGAAACACAGCACCAGCCCTAAACCTTACCCAACGCCGTACCCTACTCCTGGCCCGTACGCTGGCACTGACCCATGCGTCACCACGTAGCCTGCCACTCCCACGTTTCCGTACCCTCACCTGTGCCCTAAGCCTTGCCGTTCCCTAAGCCTAACCCTAGCCCGGAACAGAAACCCAGCACCAGCCCTACACCTTACCCTATGCCGTACCCTGCTCCTGGCCCATACGCTGGCACTGACCCGTGCGGCATCACGTAGCCTGCCTCTCCCACGTTTCTGTACCCTCACCTGTGCCCTAAGACTTGCCGTTCCCTAACCCTAACCATAGACCGGAATGGAAAACCACCACCAGCCCTACACCTTACCCTACGCTGTAGCCTACTCCTAACCCGTACGCTGGCACTGACCCGTGCGTCAGAACGTAGCCTGACCCTCCCACGTTTCAGTACCCTCACCTGTTCCCTAAGCCTTACTGTTCCCTAACCCTAACCCTAGCCCGAAAAGGAAACCCACCACGAGCCCTACACGTTACCCAACGCCGTTGCCTACTGCTGGCCTGTATGCTGGCACTGACCCATGCGTCAGCAAATAGCCTGACCCTCCCACGTTTCCGTACCCTCACCTGTGCCCAAAGGCTTGTCGTTCTCTAACACTAACCCAAGCCCGGATCGGAAACACACCACCAGCCCTAAAAGTTACCCGACGCCGTACCCTAATTCTGGCCCGTACGCTGGCACTGACCCGTGCATCACCACGTAGCCTGCCCCTCCCACGTTTCCGTACCCTCACCTGTGCCCTAAGCCTTGCCGTTCCCTAACCCTAACCCTAGCCCGGAACGGAAACCCACCACCACCCTACACCTTACCCTACGCCGTATCCTACTCCAGGCCCGTATGCAGGCACTGACCCGTGCGTCAGCACGTAGCCTGCCTCTCCCACGTTTCCGTACCCTCACCTGTGCCCTAACCCTTGCCGTTGCCTAACCCTAACCCTAGCCCGGAACGCAAAGCCACCAACAGCCCTACACCTTACCCTACGCCGTACCCGACTCCTGGCCCGTACGCTGGCACTGACCTGTGCGTCAGCACATAGCCTGACCCTCCCACGTTTCCGTACCCTCACCTGCGCCCTATGCCTTGCCGTTCCCTAACCCTAACCCTAGCCCGGAATGGAAACCCACCACCAGCCCTACACCTTACCCTACGCCGTACCCGACACCTGGCCCGTACGCTGGCACTAACCCGTGCGTCAGCACGTAGCCTGCCTCTCCCACGTCTCCATACCCTCGCCTGTTCCCTAAGCCTTGCAGTTCCCTAAACGTAACCCTAGCCCGGAATGGAAACCCACCACCAGCCCTACACCTTAAACTACGCCGTACCCTACTTCTGGCCCGTACACTGGCACTGACACGTGCGTCAGCACGTAGCCTGCCTCTCCAACGTTTCCGTACCCACACCGGTGCCCTAAGCGTTGCCATTCCCTAACCCTAACCCTAGCCCTGAAAGGAAACTCACCACCATCCCTACACCTTAACTTACGCTCTACCCTTCTCCTGGCCGGTACGCTGGCACTGACCCGTGCATCAGCATGTAGCCTGACCCTCCCACATTTCCGTACCCTCAACTATGCCCTAAGCCTTACCGTTACCTAAACCTAACCCTAGCCCGGAACAGAAACCCACCACAGCCCTCCACCTTACCCTACACCGTACCCTGCTCCTGGCCCATACGCTGGCACTGACCCGTGCGGCAGCACGTAGCCTGCCTCTGCCACGTTTCCGTACCCTCGCCTGTGCCCTAAGCCTTGCCGTTCCCTAACCCTAACTCTAACCCGGAACGGAAACCCACCACCATCCCTACACCTTACCCTATGCCGTAGCCTACTCCTGGCCCGTACGCTGGCACTAACCCGTGCGTCAGCACGTAGCCTGCCTCTCCCACGTCTCCGTACCCTCGCCTGTGCCCTTAGCCTTGCCGTTCCCTAAACCTAACCCTAGCCCAGAACGGAAACCCACCACCAGCCCTACACCTTACCCTACGCTCTAACCTTCTCCTGGCCCATACACTGGCACTGACCCGTGCGTCAGCATGTAGCCTGACCGTCCCATGTTTCCATAACCTCAACTGTGCCCTAAGCCTTGCTGTTCCCTAAACCTAACCCTAGACCGGAACGGAAACCCACCACCAGCCCTCCACCTTACCATACACCGTACCCTGCTCCTGGCCCATACGCTGGCACTGACCCGTGCGTCAGCACGTAGCCTGCATCTCCCACGTTTCCGTACCCTCACCTGTGCCCTAAGCCTTGCCGTTCGCTAACCCTAACCCTAGCCCAGAATGGAAACCCACCACCAACCCTACACTTTACCCTACGCCGTACCCTACTCGTGGCCAATACACTGGCAGTAACCCGTGTGTAAACACGTAGCCCGCCTCTCCCACGTATCCGTAGCCTCACCTGTGCCCTAAGCCTTGCCGTTCCCTAACCCTAACCCTAGCCCAGATCGGAAACCCACCACCAGCACTAAACCTTACCCAACGCCGTACCCTACTCCTGGCCCCTACGCTGGCACTGACCCGTGCGTCAGCACGTAGCCTGCCCCTCCCACGTTTCCGTACCCACAACTGTGCCCTAAGCCTTGTCATTCCCTAACCCTAACCCTAGCCCGGAACGGAAACCCACCACCACCTCTACACCTTACCCTATGCCGTAGCCTACTCCTGAACCGTACGCTGGCACGGAACCATGCGTCAGCACGTAGCCTGCCTCTCCCACGTTTCCGTACCCTCACCTGTGCCCTAAGACTTGCCGTAATCTAACGCTAACCCTAGCCCGGAACAGAAACCCACCACCAGCCCTATACCTTACCCGACGCCGTACCCTACTCCTGGCCCGTACGCTGGCACGGACCCGTGCGTCAGCACGTAGCCTGCCTCTCCCACGTTTCCGTACCCTCACCTGTAGCCTAAGCATTGCCGTTCCCTAACCCTAACCCTAGCCCGGAACGGAAAACCACCACCAGCCCTACACCTTACCCTATGCCGTACCGTACTCCTGGCCCATACGCTGGCACTGACCCGTGCGTAAGCATGTAGCCTGACCCTCCCACGTTTCAGTACCCTCACCTGTGCCCTAAGCCTTGCCGTTCCCTAACACTAACCCTAGACCGGAACGGAAACCCACCACCGGGCATACGCCTTACCCTAGGCCGTAGCCTGCACCTGGCCCGTACGCTGGCATTGACCTATGCGTCAGCACGTAGCAGGACCCTCCCACGTTTCCGTAACCTCACCTGTGCCCTAAGTCTTTCGTTCCCTAACCCTAAAACTAGCCCGGAACGGAAAGCCACCACCAGCCCTATACCTTACCCGACGCCGTGCCCTACTCCTGGCCCGTACGCTGGCACGGACCCGTGCGTCAGCATGTAGCCTGCCTCTCCCACGTTTCCATACCCTCACCTGTACCCTAAGCCTTGCCGTTCCCTAACCCTAACACTAGCCCCGAACAGAAACCCACCACCAGCCCTACACCTTACCCTACGCCGTACCTTACTCCTGGCCCTGACGCTGGCACTGACCCATGCCTCAGCAAGTAGCCTGACCCCCCCACGTTTCCGTACCCTCACCTGTTCCCTAAGCCTTGCCATTCCCTAACTCTAACCCTAGCCCAGAAAGGAAACCCACCACCAGCCCTAAACCTTACCCTACGCCGTTGCCTACTCCTGGCCTGTACGCTGGCACTAAACCGTGCGTCAGCACATAGCCTGACCCTACCCCGTTTCCATATCCTCACCTGTGTCCTAAGCCTTGCCATTCCATAACCCTAACCCTAGCCCCGAATGGAAAACGACCACCAGCCCTACACCTTACACAACGCCGTACCCTACTCCTGGCCCGTACGCTGGCACGGACCCGTGCGTGGGCACCTAGCCTGACCTTCCAAGGTTTCCGTACCCTCACCTGTGCCCTATTCCTTTCCGTTCCCTAACCCTAAAGCTAGCCCGGAATAGAAACCCAGCACCAGCCCTACACCTTACCCAACGCCGTACCCTACTCCTGGCCCGTACGCTGGCACTGACCCCTGCGTCACCACGTAGCCTGCCACTCCCACGTTTCAGTACCCTCACCTGTGCCCTAAGCCTTGCCGTTCCCTAAGCCTAACCCTAGCCCGGAACAGAAACCCAACACCAGCCCTAAACCTTACCCTATGCCGTACCCTGCTCCTGGCCGATACGCTGGCACTGACCCGTGCAGCATCACGTAGCCTGCTTCTCCCACGTTTCCGTACCCTCACCTGTGCCCCAAGACTTGCCGTTCCCTAACCCTAACCATAGCCCGGAATGGAAAACCACAACCAGCCCTAAACCTTACCCTACGCCGTACCCTACTCCTGGCCCGTACGCTGGCACTGACAAGTGCGTCAGCACGTAGCCTGCCCCTCCCACGTTTCCATACGCTCACCGGTGCCCTAAGCGTTGCCATTCCCTAACCCTAACCCTAGCCCTGAACGGAAACTCACCACCATCCCTACACCTTAACCTACACTGTACCCTTCTCCTGGCCGCTACGCTGGCACTGACACGTGCGTCAGCATGTAGCCTGACCCTCCCACGTTTCCGTACCCTCAACTATGCCCTAAGCCTTACCGTTACCTAAACCTAACCCTAGCCCAGAACGGAAACCCACCACAGCCCTCCACCTTACCCTACACCGTACCCTGCTCCTGGCCCATACGCTGGCACTGACCCGTGCGGCAGCACGTAGCCTGCCTCTCCCACGTTTCCGTACCCTCACCTGTGCCCTAAGACTTGCCGTTCCCTAACCCTAACCCTAGCCTGGAACGGAAAACCACCACCAGCCCTACACCTTGCCCTACGCCGTTGCGTACAACTGGCCCGTACCCTGAAACTGACCCGTGCGTCAGCACGTAGCCTCCCTCTCCCACGTTTTCGTACCCTCACCTGTGCCCTAAGCCTTTCGGTTCCCTAACACTAACCTTAGCCCGGAACGGAAACCCACCACCATCCGTACACCTTACCCTAAGCCGTAGCCTAATCCAGGCCCATACGCTGGCACAGACCCGTGCATTGTCACGTAGCCTGACCCTCCCACGTTTCCGTACCATCACCTGGGCCCTAAGCCTTGCCATTCCCTAACCCTAACCCTAGCCCAGATCGGAAACCCACCACCAGCCCTAAACCTTACCCGACGCCGTACCCTACTTCTGTCCCGTACGCTGGCACTAACCCGTGCGTCAGAACGTAGCCTGACCCTCCCACGTTTCCGTACCCTCACCTGTTCCCTAAGCCTTACTGTTCCCTAACCCTAACCCAAGACCGGAACGGAAACCCACCACCAACCTACACCTTACCCTACGCCGTACCCTACTCCTGGCCTGTACGCTGGCACTGACCCGTGCGTCAGTACGTAGCCTGACCCTCCCACGTTACCGTACCCTCACCTGTACCCTACGACTTGCAGTTCCGTAACCCTAACCCTAGCCCGGAACGGAAACCCACGACCAGCCCTACACCTTACCCTGCGCCGTAGCCTACACCTGACCCGTACGCTGACACTGACCCGTGCGTCAGCACATAGCCTGCCTCTCCAACGTTTCCGTACCGTCACCTGTGCCCTAAGCCTTGCCGTTCCCTATCTCTAACCCTAGCATGGAAAGGAAACCTACCACCAGCCCTACACCTTACCCTACGCTGTTGCCTACTCCTGGCCTGTACGCTGGCAGTGAACCGTGCGTCAGCACATAGCCTGACCCTTCCACGTTTCCGTACCCTCACCTGTGCCCTAAGGCTTGTCGTTCCCTAACCCTAACCCTAGCCCAGAACAGGAACCCACCACCAGCTCTACACATTACCCTATGCCATAGCCTACTCCAGGCCCATACGCTGGCACTGATCCGTGCGTCAGCACGTAGCCTGAACCTCCCACGTTTCCGTACCCTCACCTGTGCCCTAAGCCTTGCCGTTCCATAACCCTAACCCTAGCTCCGAACGGAAACACACCACCAGCCCTACACCTTACCCTACACCGTAGCCTACTCCTGGCCCATACACTGGCACTGACCCGTGCGTCAGCACGTAGCCTGCCCCTCCCACGTTTCCGTACCCTCACCTGTGCCCTAAGCCTTGCCGTTGTCTAACCCTAACCCTAGCCCGGAACGCAAAGCCACCAACAGCCCTACACCTTACCCTACGCCGTACCCGACTCCTGGCCCGTAGGCTGGCACTGACATGTGCGTTAGCACGTAGCCTGACCCTCCCACGTTTCCGTACCCTCACCTGTGCCCTAGGCCTTGCCATTCCCTAACCGTAACCCTAGCCCGGAACGGAAACCCACCACCAGCCCTACACCTTACCCTAAACCGTAGCCTACTCCTGGCCAGTACGCTGGCACTGACCCTTGCGTCAGCACGTAGCCTCACCCTCCCACATTTCCATACCCTCATCTGTTCCCTAAGAATTGCCGTTCCCTAACCCTAACCCTAGCCCGAAACGGAAAACCACCACCAGCCCTACAACTTACCCTACGCCGTACCGTACTCCTGGCCCGTACACTGGCACTGACCTGTGCTTAAGCATGTAGCCTGACTCTCCCACGTTTCCATACCCTCACCTGTGCCCTAAGCCTTGCCGTTCCCTAACACTAACCCTAGCCCGGAACGGAAACCCACCACCGGGCATACGCCTTACCCTAGGCCGTAGCCTGCACCTGGCCCGTACACTGGCACGGACCCATGCGTCAGCACGTAGCATGACCCTCCCCCGTTTCCGTAACGTCACCTGTGCCCTAAGTCTTCCGTTCCCTAACCCTAACCCTAGCCCGGAACGGAAACCCACCACAAGCCCTACACCTTACCCGACGCCGAACCCTCCTCCTGGCCCGTACGCTGGCACTAATCCGTGCGTCAGCACGTAGCCTGCCTCTCCGCCGTTTCCGTACCCTCACCTGTACCCTAAGCCTTGCCGTTCCCTAACACTAACACTACCCCGGAATGGCAACCCACCACCAACCCTACACCTTACCCTATGCCCTAGCCTACTCCTGGCCCGTACGCTGGCACTGACCCTTGCGTCAGCATGTAGCCTGCATCTGCCACGTTTCCATACCCTCACCTGTGCCCTAAGCCTTGCCGTTCCGTAACCCTAACCCTAGCCCGGTACGGAAAACCACAACCAGCCCTACACCTTTCCCAACGCCGTACCCTACTCCTGCCCAGTACGCGACTGACCCGTGCGTCAGTACGTAGCCTGCCTCTCCCACGTTTCCGTACCCTCACCTGTTCCCTAAGCCTTGCCGTTCCCTAACTCTAACCCTAGCCCAGAAAGGAAACCCCCCACCAGCCCTAAACCTTACTCTACGCCGTGGCCTACTCCTGGCCTGTACGCTGGCACTAAACCGTGCGTCAGCACATAGCCTGACCCTACGACGTTTCCATATCCTCACCTGTGTCCTAAGCCTTGCCATTCCATAACCCTAACCCTAGCCCCGAATGGAAAACGACCACCAGCCCTACACCTTACAGTACGCCGTACCCTACTCCTGGCCCGTACGCTGGCACGGATCCGTGCGTTGGCACGTAGACTGACCTTCCCAGGTTTCCGTACCCTCACCTGTGCCCTATTCCTTTCCGTTCCCTAACCCTAACGCTAGCCCGGAATAGAAACCCAGCACCAGCCTTACACCTTACCCAACGCCGTACCCTACTCCTGGCCCGTACGCTGGCACTGACCCGTGCGGCATCACGTAGCCTGCCACTCCCACGTTTCCGTACCCTCACCTGTGCCCTAAGCGTTGCCGTTCCCTAAGCCTAACCCTAGCCCGGAACAGAAACCCAGCACCAGCCCTACACCTTACCCTACGCCGTACCCTGCTCCTGGCCCATACGCTGGCACTGACCCGTGCGGCATCACGTAGCCTGCCCCTCCCACGTTTCCATACCCTCACCTGTGCCCTAAGCCTTGTCATTCCCTAAATCTAACCCTAGCCCGGAACAGAAACCCAACACAACCCCTACACCTTACCCTATGCTGTAGCATAATCCTGACCCGTACGCTGGCACGGAACCATGCGTCAGCACGTAGCCTGCCTCTCACACGTTTCCGTACCCTCACCTGTGCCCTAAAACTTGCCGTACTCTAACGCTAATCCTAGCCCGGAACGGAAACCCACCACCAGCCCTACTCCTTACCCTACGCTGTACCCTATTCCTGTCCCGTACGCTGGCACTGACCCGTGCGTCAGCACGTAGCCTGCCACTCCAAAGTTTCCGTACCCTCACATGTGCCCTAAGCCTTGCCGTTCCCTAACCCTAACCCTAGCCCAGAACGGAAACCCACCACCAGCCCTACACCTTACCCTACGTTGAAGCCTACTCCTGGCCCGTACGCTGGCACTGACTTGTTCGTCATCACGTAGGCTGACCCTCCCACGTTTCTGTACCCTCACATGTGCCCTAAGCCTTGCCGTTCCCTAAGCATAACCGTACCCGGGAACAGAAACCCACCAACAGCCCTACACCTTACCCTACGCTGTAGCCTACTCCTAACCCGTGCGCTGGCACTGACCCGTGCGTCAGAACGTAGCCTGACCCTCCCACGTTTCAGTACCCTCACCTGTTCCCTAAGCCTTACTGTTCCCTAACCCTAATCCTAGCCCGAAAAGGAAACCCACCACCAGCCCTACACGTTACCCAACGCCGTTCCCTACTCCTGGCCTGTATGCTGGCACTGACCCGTGCGGCAGCACGTAGTCTGACCCTCCAACGTTTCCGTACCCTCACCTATGCCCTAAGCCTTGCCGTTCCCTAACCCTAACCCTAGCCCGGAACGGAAACCCAAAACCAGCCCTACCCCTTAACCTAAGCCGTTGCCTACTCCTGGCCTGTATCCTGGCACTGACCCGTGCGTCACCACGTAGCCTGCCTCTCCCACGTTTCACTACCCTCACCTGTGCCCTAAGCCTTGCCATTCCCTAACCCTAACCATAGCCCGAAAAGGAAACACACTACCAGCCCTACTCCTTACCCCACGCCGTTGCCTACTCCTGGCCTGTATGCTGGCACTGACCAACGCGTCAGCAAATAGCCTGACCCTCCCACGTTTCCGTACCCTCACCTGTGCCCTAAGGCTTGTCGTTCTCTAACACTAACCCTAGCCCGGAACGGGAACACACCACCAGCCCTAAATGTTACCCGACGCCGTACCCTACTTCTGGCCCGTACGCTGGCACTGACCCATGCGTCAGCATGTAGCCTGACCCTCCCACGTTTCCGTACCCTCACCTATGCCCTAAGACTTGCCGTTCACTAACCCTAACCCTAGCCCGGAACGGAAACCCAACACCAGCCCTACACCTTACCCTACTCCGTACCCAAATCCTGGCCCGTACGCTGGCAGTAAGCCGTGCGTCAGTACGTAGGCTGACCCTCCCACGTTTCCGTACCCTCACCTGTTCCCTAAGCCTTGCCGTTCCCTAACCCTAACCCTAGCCCGGAACGGAAACCCACCACCAGCCCTACACCTTACCCTACGACTTGGCCTACTACTGGCCCGTACACTGGCAATGACGAATGCATCAGCATGTAGCCTAACCCTCCCACGTTTCCGTACCCTCACCTGTGCCCTAAGCCTTGCCGTTCCCTACTAACCCAAGCCCGGAACGGAAAACCACCATCAGCCCTACACCTTACCATACGCCGTACCCTACTCCAGGCCCGTACGCTGACACTGACCAGTGCGTCAGCACATAGCCTGCCTCTCCCACGTTTCCGTACCCTCACATGTGCCCTAAACCTTGCCGTTCCTTAACCCTAACCCTAGCCCGGAAAGGAAATCCACCACCAGCCCTACACCTTAACCTAAGGCGTTGCCAACTCCTGGCCTGTATGCTGGCACTGACCCGTGCGTCACCACGTAGCCTGCCTCTCCCACGTTTCCGTACCCTCACCTGTGCCCTAAGCCTTGCCGTTCCCTAACCCTAACCCTAGCCCGGAACGGAAACCCACCACCAGCCCTACAACTTACCCTACACCGTACCCTACTCCTGGCCCGTACACTGGCACTGACCCGTGCATCGGCACGTAGCCTGACCCTCCCACGTTTCCGTACCCTCACCTGTGCCCTAAGCCTTGCCGTTCCCTAACCCTAACCCTAGCCCGGAACGGAAACCTACCACCAGCCCTACACCTTACCCTACGCCGTATCCTACTCCTGGCCCGTATGCGGGCACTGACCCGTGCGTCAGCACGTAGCCTGCCTCTCCCACGTTTCCGTACCCTCACCTGTGCCCTAAGCCTTGCCGTTCCCTAACCCTAACCCTAGCCCGAAACGAAAAACCACCACCAGCCCTACACCTTACCCTACGCCGTACCGTACTCCTGGCCCGTACGCTGGCACTGACCTGAGCGTAAGCATGTAGCCTGACCCTCCCACGTTTCCGTACCCTCACCTGTGCCCTAAGCCTTGCCGTTCCCTAACACTAACCCTAGCCCGGAACGGAAACCCACCACCGGGCATACGCCTTACCCTACGCCGTAGCCTGCACCTGGCCCATACGCTGGCACGGACCATTGTGACAGCACGTAGCTTGACCCTCCCACGTTTCCGTAACCTCACCTGTGCCCTAAGTCTTCCGTTCCCTAACCCTAACCCTAGCCCAGAACGGAAAGCCACCACAAGCACTACACCTTACCCGACGCCGTACCCTACTCCTGACCCGTACGCTGGCACTGACCCGTGCGTCAGCACGTAGCCTGCCTCTCCCACGTTTCCGTACCCTCACCTGTACCCTAAGCCTTGCCGTTCCCTAACCCTAACACTAGCCCGGAACGGAAACCCACCACCAGCCCTACACCTTACCCTACGCCCTAGCCTACTACTGGCCCGTACGCTGGCACTGACCCGTGGGTCAAAATGTAGCCTGCCTCTGCCACGTTTCCATACCCTCACCTGTGCCCTAAGCCTTGCCGTTGCCTAACCCTAACCCTAGCCCGGAACGCAAAGCCACCAACAGCCCTACACCTTACCCTACACCGTACCCGACTCCTGGCCTGTACGCAGGCACTGACCTGTGCGTTAGCACGTAGCCTGACCCTCCCACGTTTCCGTACCCTCACCTGTGCCCTATGCCTTGCCATTCCCTAACCGTAACCCTAGCCCGGAACGGAAACGCACCACCAGCCCTACACCTTACCCGACACCGTAGCCTACTCCTGGCCAGTACGCTGGCACTGACCCTTGCGTCAGCACGTAGCCTCACCCTCCCACGTTTCCATACCCTCACCTGTTCCCTAAGCATTGCCGTTCCCTAACCCTAACCCTAGTCCGAATCGGAAAACCACCACCAGCCCTACACCTTACCCTACGCCGTACCGTACTCCTGGCCCGTACGCTGGCACTGACCTGTGCTTAAGCATGTAGCCTGACCCTCCCACGTTTCAATACCCTCACCTGTGCCCTAAGCCTTGCCGTTCCCTAACACTAACCCTAGCCCGGAACGGGAACCCACCACCAGGCATACGCCTTACCCTACGCCATAGCCTGCACCTGGCCCGTAGGCTGGCACGGACCCATGCGTCAGCACGTAGCATGACCGTCCCACGTTTCCGTAACGTCACCTGTGCCCTAAGTCTTCCGTTCCCTAACCCTAACCCTAGCCCGGAACGGAAACCCACCACCAGCCCTACACCTTACCCTACGCCGTACCCTACTCCTTGCCAGTACGCGGCACTGACCCGTGCGTCAGTACGTAGCCTGCCTCTCCCACGTTTCCGTACCCTCACATGTTTCCTAAGCCTTGCCGATCCCTAACCCTAACACTAGCCAGGAAGGGAAAGCACCACCAGCCCTACACCTTACCCTACGCCGTACCTTACTCCTGGCCCGGACGCTCTCACTGACCCATGCCTCAGCATGTAGCCTGACCCTCCCACGTTTCCGTACCCTCACCTGTTCCCTAAGCCTTGCCGTTCCCTAGCCCTAACACTAGCCAGGAAGGGAAACCCACCACCAGCCCTACACCTTACCCTACGCCGTACCTTACTCCTGGCCCGGACGCTGGCACTGACCCATGCCTCAGCATGTAGCCTGACCCTCCCACGTTCCTGTACTCTCACCTGTATCCTAAGCCTTGCCGTTCCCTAACCCTAACCCTAGCCCGGAACGGAAACCCACCACCAGCCCTACAACTTACCCTAAGCCGTACCCTACTCCTGGCCCGTACGCTGGCACTGACTCGTGCGTAAGCATGTAGCCTGACCCTCCCACGTTTCTGTACCCTCACTTGTGCCCTAAGCCATGCCGTTCCCTAACCCTGACCCTAGCCCGGAACGGAAACCCAGCACCAGCCGTACACCTTACACTACGCCTTACCATACTCCTGGCCCGTACGCTGGCACTGACCCGTGCGTCAGCACATAGCCTGACCCTCCCACGTTTCCGTACCCTCACCTGTGCGCTAAGCCTTGCCGTACCCTAACCCTAACCCTAGCCCGGAACGGAAACCCACCACCAGCCCTACACCTTACCCTGTGCCGTACCCTATTCCTGGCCCGTAAGATGGCACTGAGCCGTGCGTCAGCACGTAGCCTGACCCTTCCATGTTTCCGTACACTCACCTGTTCGCTAAGCCTTGCCGTTCCCTAACCCTAACCCTAGCCCGGAAAGGAAACCCACCACCAGCCCTACACCTTACCCTACGCCATTGCCTACACCTGGCCTGTACGCTGGCACTGACCCCTGCGTCACCACATACCATGACCCTCCCACGTTTCCGTACCCTCAACTGTTCCCTAAGCCTTGCCGTTCCCTAACCCTAACCCTAGTCCGGAACGGAAACCCACCAACAGCCCTACACCTTACCCTACGCCGTAACCTATTCTTGGCCCGTACGCTGGCACTGACCCGTGCGTCAGCATGTAGCCTGACCCTCCCACGTTTCCGTACCCTCACCTGGGCCCTAAGCCTTGCCGTTCCCTAACCCTAACCCTAGCCCGGAACGGAAACCCACCACCAGCCCTACACCTTACCCTATGCCGTAGCCTACTCCTGGCCCTTACGCTGGCACTGGCCCGTGTGTAAGCATGTAGCCTGACCCTCCCACGTTTCCGTACCCTCACCTGTGCCCTAAGCCTTGCCGTTCCCTAACTCTAACCCTAGCCCGGAACAGAAACCCACGACCAGCCCTACACCTTACCCTAAGCCGTAGCCTAATCCTGGCCCGTACGCTGGCACTGACCCGTGCGTTGTCACGTAGCGTGACCATCCCACGTTTCCGTACCCTCGCCTGTGCCCTAAGCCTTTCCGTTTCCTAACCTTAACCCTACCCCGGAACGGAAACCCACAACCGACCCTACACCTTCCCCTACGCCGTAGCCTACTCCTGGCCCGTCTGCTGGAACTGACCCGTGCGTCAGCACGTAGCCTGACCCTCCCACGTTTCCGTATCCTAACCTGTACCCTAAGCCTTGTCGTTCCCTACCCCTAACCCTAGCCCGGAATGGAAACCCACCACCAGCCCTACACCATACCCTACGCCATACCGTACTGCTGGCACGTACGCTACCACTGACCCGTGTGTCAGCACGTAGCCTGCCTCTGCCACGTTTCCGTACCCTCGCCTGTGCAGTAAGCCTTGCCGTTCCCTAACCCTAACTCTAGCCCGGAACGGAAACCCACCACCAGCCCTACACGTTACCCTATGCCGTAGCCTACTCCTGGCCCGTACGCTGGCACTAAGCCGTGCGTCAGCACGTAGCCTGCCTCTCCCACGTTTCCGTACCCTCAACTATGCCCTAAGCCTTACCGTTACCTAAACCTAACCCTAGCCCTGGACGGAAACCCACCACCAGCCCTACACCTTAAACTACGCCGTACCCTACTTCTGGCCCGTACACTGGCACTGACACGTGCGTCAGCACGTACCCTGCCTCTCCAACGTTTCCGTACCCTCACCTGTGCCCTAAGGCTTGTCGTTCTCTAACCCTAACCCTAGCCCGGAACGGAAACCCAGCACCAGCCCTAAACGTTACCCGACGCCGTACCCAAATTCTGGCCCGTACGCTGGCACTAACCCGTGCGTCAGCATGTAGCCTGACCCTCCAACGTTTCCGTACCCTCACCTGTGCCCTAAGACTTGCCGTTCCCTAACCCTATCCCTAGCCCGGAACGGAAACCCACGACCAGCCCTACACATTACACTACGCCATAGCCTACTCCTGGCCTGTACGGTGGCACTGACCCGTGCGTCAGTACGTAGCCTGACCCTCCCACGTTTCTGTACCCTCACCTGTTCCCTAAGCCTTGCCGTTCCCTAACCCTAACCCTAGCCCGGAACGGAAACCCACGACCAGCCCTACAGCTTACCCTACGCCGTAGCCTACACCTGGCCCGTACGCTGACACTGACCCGTGCGTCAGCACGTAGCCTGACCCTCCCACGTTTCTGTACCCTCACCAGTGCCCTAAGACTTGCCGTTCCCTAACCCTATCCCTAGCCCGGAATGGAAACCCACCACCAGCCCTACACCTTAAACTACGCCGTACCCTACTTCTCGCCCATACACTGGCACTGACCCGTGCGTCAGCACGTAGCCTGCCTCTCCAACGTTTCCGTACCCTCACCGGTGCCCTAAGCCTTGCCATTCCCTAACCCTAACCCTAACCCTCAACGGAAACTCACCACCATCCCTACACCTTAACCTACGCTGTACCCTTCTCCTGGCCGGTACGCTGGCAATGACCCGTGCGTCAGCCTGTAGCCTGACCCTCCCACGTTTCCGTACCCTCAACTGTGCCATAAGCCTTGCCGTTACCTAAACCTAACCCTAGCCCGGAACGGAAACCCACCACCAGCCCTCCACCTTACCCTACACCGTACCCTGCTCCTGGCCCATACGCTGGCACTGACCCGTGCGGCAGCACGTAGCCTGCCTCTCCCACGTTTCCGTACTCTCACCTGTGCCCTAAGACTTGCCGTTCCCTAACCCTGACCCTAGCCTGGAACGGAAAACCACCACCAGCCCTACACCTTACCCTACGCCGTACCCTACTCCTGGCCCGTACGCTGGCACTGACCCGTGCGTCAGCATGTAGCCTGACCCGCCCACGTTTCCGTACCCTCACCTGTGCCCTAAGCCTTGCCGTTCCCTAACCCTAACCCTAGCCCGGAAAGGAAACCCACCACCAGCCGTACACCTTAGACTAAGCCGTAGCCTAATCCTGGCCCGTACGCTGGCACAGACCCGTGCGTTGTCATGTAGCCTGACCCTCCCACGTTTCCGTACCCTCACCTGGGCCCTAAGCCTTCCGTTCCCTAACCCTAAACCTAGCCTTGTAAAGAAACCCACCACCAGCCCTACACCTTGCCCTACACCGTACCCTGCTCCTGGCCCCTACGCTGGCACTGACCCGTGCATCAGCACGTAGCCTCCCTCTCGCACGTTTCCGTACCCTCACCTGTGCCCTAAGCCTTGCCACTCCCTAACCCTAACCCTAGCCCGGATCGGAAACTCACCACCAGCCCTAAACGTTACCCAACGCCGTACCCTACTCCTGGCCCGTACGCTGGCACTGACCCGTGCGTCAGCATGTATCCTGAACCTCCCATGTTTCCGTACCCTCAACTGTGCCCTAAGCCTTACCGTTCCCTAACCCTCACCCTAGCCCAGAACGGAAACCCACCACCAGCCCTACACCTTACCCTACGCCGTACCCTACTCCTGGCCCGTACGCTGGCACTGACCCATGCGTCAGCATGTAGCCTGCCACTCCAAAGTTTCCGTACCCTCACATGTGCCCTAAGCCTTGCCGTTCCCTAACCCTAACCCTAGCCCAGAACGGAAACCCACCACCAGCCCTACACCTTACCCTACGTTGAAGCCTACTCCTGGCCCGTACGCTGGCACTAACTTGTTCGTCATCACGTAGGCTGACCCTCCCACGTTTCTGTACCCTCACCTGTGCCCTAAGCCTTGCCGTTCCCTAAGCATAACCGTACCCGGGAACAGAAACCCACCAACAGCCCTATACCTTACCCTACGCCGTAGCCTACTCCTAGCCCGTACGCTGGCACTGACCTGTGCGTCAGAACGTAGCCTGACCCTCCCACGTTTCCGTACCCTCACCTGTTCCCTAAGCCTTACTGTTCCCTAACCCTAACCCTAGCCCGGAACGGAAACCCACCACCAACCTACACCTTACCCTACGCCGTAGCCTACTCCTGGCCCGTATGCTGGCACTGACCCGTGCGTCAGCACGTAGCCTGACCCTCCCACGTTTCCGTACCCTCAACTGTTCCCTAAGCCTTGACGTTCCCTAACCCTAACCCTAGCCCGGAGCGGAAACCCACCACCAGGCCTACACCTTACCCTACGCCGTACCCTATTCTTGGCCCGTACGCTGGCACTGACCCGTGCGTCAGCACGTAGCCTGCCACTCCAAAGTTTCCGTACCCTCACATGTGCCCTAAGCCTTGCCGTTCCCTAACCCTAACCCTAGCCCAGAACGGAAACCCACCACCAGCCCTACACCTTACCCTACGTCGAAGAATACTCCTGGCCCGTACGCTGGCACTGACATGTTCGTCATCACGTAGGCTGACCGTCCCATTTTTCCCTACCCTCACCTGTGCCCTAAGCCTTGCCATACCCTAACCCTAACAATAGCCCAGAACAGAAACCCAGCACCAGCCCTACCCCTTAACCTAAGCCGTTGCCTACTCCTGGCCTGTATCCTGGCACTGACCCGTGCGTCACCACGTAGCCTGCCTCTCCCACGTTTCACGACCCTCACCTGTGCCCTAAGCCTTGCCATTCCCTAACCCTAACCATAGCCCGAAAAGGAAACACACTACCAGCCCTACTCCTTACCCCACGCCGTTGCCTACTCCTGGCCTGTATGCTGGCACTGACCAACGCGTCAGCAAATAGCCTGACCCTCCCACGTTTCCGTACCCTCACCTGTGCCCTAAGGCTTGTCGTTCTCTAACACTAACCCTAGCCCGGAACGGGAACACACCACCAGCCCTAAATGTTACCCGACGCCGTACCCTACTTCTGGCCCGTACGCTGGAACTGACCCGTGCGTCAGCATGTAGCCTGACCCTCCCACGTTTCCGTACCCTCACCTATGCCCTAAGACTTGCCGTTCACTAACCCTAACCCTAGCCCGGAACGGAAACCCACCACCAGCCCTACACCTTACCCTACTCCGTACCCAAATCCTGGCCCGTACGCTGGCAGTAAGCCGTGCGTCAGTACGTAGGCTGACCCTCCCACGTTTCCGTACCCTCACCTGTTCCCTAAGCCTTGCCGTTCCCTAACCCTAACCCTAGCCCGGAACGGAAACCCACCACCAGCCCTACACCTTACCCTACGACTTGGCCTACTACTGGCCCGTACACTGGCAATGACGAATGCATCAGCATGTAGCCTAACCCTCCCACGTTTCCGTACCCTCACCTGTGCCCTAAGCCTTGCCGTTCCCTACTAACCCAAGCCCGGAACGGAAAACCACCATCAGCCCTACACCTTACCATACGCCGTACCCTACTCCAGGCCCGTACGCTGACACTGACCAGTGCGTCAGCACATAGCCTGCCTCTCCCACGTTTCCGTACCCTCACATGTGCCCTAAACCTTGCCGTTCCTTAACCCTAACCCTAGCCCGGAAAGGAAATCCACCACCAGCCCTACACCTTAACCTAAGGCGTTGCCAATTCCTGGCCTGTATGCTGGCACTGACCCGTGCGTCACCACGTAGCCTGCCTCTCCCACGTTTCCGTACCCTCACCTGTGCCCTAAGCCTTGCCGTTCCCTAACCCTAACCCTAGCCCGGAACGGAAACCCACCACCAGCCCTACAACTTACCCTACACCGTACCCTACTCCTGGCCCGTACACTGGCACTGACCCGTGCATCGGCACGTAGCCTGACCCTCCCACGTTTCCGTACCCTCACCTGTGCCCTAAGCCTTGCCGTTCCCTAACCCTAACCCTAGCCCGGAACGGAAACCTACCACCAGCCCTACACCTTACCCTACGCCGTATCCTACTCCTGGCCCGTATGCGGGCACTGACCCGTGCCTCAGCACGTAGCCTGCCTCTCCCACGTTTCCGTACCCTCACCTGTGCCCTAAGCCTTGCCGTTCCCTAACCCTAACCCTAGCCCAAAACGAAAAACCACCACCAGCCCTACACCTTACCCTACGCCGTACCGTACTCCTGGCCCGTACGCTGGCACTGACCTGAGCGTAAGCATGTAGCCTGACCCTCCCACGTTTCCGTACCCTCACCTGTGCCCTAAGCCTTGCCGTTCCCTAACACTAACCCTAGCCCGGAACGGAAACCCACCACCGGGCATACGCCTTACCCTACGCCGTAGCCTGCACCTGGCCCATACGCTGGCACGGACCATTGTGACAGCACGTAGCTTGACCCTCCCACGTTTCCGTAACCTCACCTGTGCCCTAAGTCTTCCGTTCCCTAACCCTAACCCTAGCCCAGAACGGAAAGCCACCACAAGCACTACACCTTACCCGACGCCGTACCCTACTCCTGACCCGTACGCTGGCACTGACCCGTGCGTCAGCACGTAGCCTGCATCTCCCACGTTTCCGTACCCTCACCTGTACCCTAAGCCTTGCCGTTCCCTAACCCTAACACTAGCCCGGAACGGAAACCCACCACCAGCCCTACACCTTACCCTACGCCCTAGCCTACTACTGGCCCGTACGCTGGCACTGACCCGTGGGTCAAAATGTAGCCTGCCTCTGCCACGTTTCCATACCCTCACCTGTGCCCTAAGCCTTGCCGTTGCCTAACCTTAACCCTAGCCCGGAACGCAAAGCCACCAACAGCCCTACACCTTACCCTACGCCGTACCCGACTCCTGGCCTGTACGCAGGCACTGACCTGTGCGTTAGCACGTAGCCTGACCCTCCCACGTTTCCGTACCCTCACCTGTGCCCTATGCCTTGCCATTCCCTAACCGTAACCCTAGCCCGGAACGGAAACGCACCACCAGCCCTACACCTTACCCGACACCGTAGCCTACTCCTGGCCAGTACGCTGGCACTGACCCTTGCGTCAGCACGTAGCCTCACCCTCCCACGTTTCCATACCCTCACCTGTTCCCTAAGCATTGCCGTTCCCTAACCCTAACCCTAGTCCGAATTGGAAAACCACCACCAGCCCTACACCTTACCCTACGCCGTACCGTACTCCTGGCCCGTACGCTGGCACTGACCTGTGCTTAAGCATGTAGCCTGACCCTCCCACGTTTCAATACCCTCACCTGTGCCCTAAGCCTTGCCGTTCCCTAACACTAACCCTAGCCCGGAACGGGAACCCACCACCAGGCATACGCCTTACCCTACGCCGTAGCCTGCACCTGGCCCGTAGGCTGGCACGGACCCATGCGTCAGCACGTAGCATGACCGTCCCACGTTTCCGTAACGTCACCTGTGCCCTAAGTCTTCCGTTCCCTAACCCTAACCCTAGCCCGGAACGGAAACCCACCACCAGCCCTACACCTTACCCTACGCCGTACCCTACTCCTGGCCAGTACGCGGCACTGACCCGTGCGTCAGTACGTAGCCTGCCTCTCCCACGTTTCCGTACCCTCACATGTTTCCTAAGCCTTGCCGATCCCTAACCCTAACACTAGCCAGGAAGGGAAAGCACCACCAGCCCTACACCTTACCCTACGCCGTACCTTACTCCTGGCCCGGACGCTCTCACTGACCCATGCCTCAGCATGTAGCCTGACCCTCCCACGTTTCCGTACCCTCACCTGTTCCCTAAGCCTTGCCGTTCCCTAACCCTAACACTAGCCAGGAAGGGAAACCCACCACCAGCCCTACACCTTACCCTACGCCGTACCTTACTCCTGACCCGGACGCTGGCACTGACCCATGCCTCAGCATGTAGCCTGACCCTCCCACGTTCCTGTACTCTCACCTGTATCCTAAGCCTTGCCGTTCCCTAACCCTAACCCTAGCCCGGAACGGAAACCCACCACCAGCCCTACAACTTACCCTAAGCCGTACCCTACTCCTGGCCCGTACGCTGGCACTGACTCGTGCGTAAGCATGTAGCCTGACCCTCCCACGTTTCTGTACCCTCACTTGTGCCCTAAGCCATGCCGTTCCCTAACCCTGACCCTAGCCCGGAACGGAAACCCAGCACCAGCCGTACACCTTACACTACGCCTTACCATACTCCTGGCCCGTACGCTGGCACTGACCCGTGCGTCAGCACATAGCCTGACCCTCCCACGTTTCCGTACCCTCACCTGTGCGCTAAGCCTTGCCGTACCCTAACCCTAACCCTAGCCCGGAACGGAAACCCACCACCAGCCCTACACCTTACCCTGTGCCGTACCCTATTCCTGGCCCGTAAGATGGCACTGAGCCGTGCGTCAGCACGTAGCCTGACCCTTCCATGTTTCCGTACACTCACCTGTTCGCTAAGCCTTGCCGTTCCCTAACCCTAACCCTAGCCCGGAAAGGAAACCCACCACCAGCCCTACACCTTACCCTACGCCATTGCCTACACCTGGCCTGTACGCTGGCACTGACCCCTGCGTCACCACATACCATGACCCTCCCACGTTTCCGTACCCTCAACTGTTCCCTAAGCCTTGCCGTTCCCTAACCCTAACCCTAGTCCGGAACGGAAACCCACCAACAGCCCTACACCTTACCCTAAGCGGTAACCTATTCTTGGCCCGTACGCTGGCACTGACCCGTGCGTCAGCATGTAGCCTGACCCTCCCACGTTTCCGTACCCTCACCTGTGCCCTAAGCCTTGCCGTTCCCTAACCCTAACCCTAGCCCGGAACGGAAACCCACCACCAGCCCTACACCTTACCCTATGCCGTAGCCTACTCCTGGCCCTTACGCTGGCACTGGCCCGTGTGTAAGCATGTAGCCTGACCCTCCCACGTTTCCGTACCCTCACCTGTGCCCTAAGCCTTGCCGTTCCCTAACTCTAACCCTAGCCCGGAACAGAAACCCACGACCAGCCCTACACCTTACCCTAAGCTGTAGCCTAATCCTGGCCCGTACGCTGGCACTGACCCGTGCGTTGTCACGTAGCGTGACCATCCCACGTTTCCGTACCCTCGCCTGTGCCCTAAGCCTTTCCGTTTCCTAACCTTAACCCTACCCCGGAACGGAAACCCACAACCGACCCTACACCTTCCCCTACGCCGTAGCCTACTCCTGGCCCGTCTGCTGGAACTGACCCGTGCGTCAGCACGTAGCCTGACCCTCCCACGTTTCCGTATCCTAACCTGTACCCTAAGCCTTGTCGTTCCCTACCCCTAACCCTAGCCCGGAATGGAAACCCACCACCAGCCCTACACCATACCCTACGCCATACCGTACTGCTGGCACGTACGCTACCACTGACCCGTGTGTCAGCACGTAGCCTGCCTCTGCCACGTTTCCGTACCCTCGCCTGTGCAGTAAGCCTTGCCGTTCCCTAACCCTAACACTAGCCCGGAACGGAAACCCACCACCAGCCCTACACGTTACCCTATGCCGTAGCCTACTCCTGGCCCGTACGCTGGCACTAAGCCGTGCGTCAGCACGTAGCCTGCCTCTCCCACGTTTCCGTACCCTCAACTATGCCCTAAGCCTTACCGTTACCTAAACCTAACCCTAGCCCTGGACGGAAACCCACCACCAGCCCTACACCTTAAACTACGCCGTACCCTACTTCTGGCCCGTACACTGGCACTGACACGTGCGTCAGCACGTACCCGGCCTCTCCAACGTTTCCGTACCCTCACCGGTGACCTAAGCGTTGCCATTCCCTAACCCTAACCCTAGCCCTGAACGGAAACTCACCACCATCCCTACACGTTAACCTACGCTGTACCCTTCTCCTGGCCGGTACGCTGGCACTGACCCGTGCGTCACCATGTAGCCTGACCCTCCCACGTTTCCGTACCCTCACCTGTGCCCTAAGCCTTGCCGTTCCCTAACCCTAACCCTAGCCCGGAACGGAAACCCACCACCAGCCCTACACCTAACCCTACACCGTACCCTACTCCTGGCCCATACACTGGCACTGACACGTGCGTCAGCACGTAGTCTGACCCGCCCACGTTTCCGTACCCTCACCTATGCCCTAAGCCTTGCCGTTCCCTAACCCTAACCCTATCCCGGAACAGAAACCCACCACCAGCCCTACACCTTACCCTACGCCGTATCCCACTCCAGGCCCGTATGCTGGCACTGATCCATGCGTCAGCACGTAGCCTGCCTCTCCCACGTTTCCGTACCCTCACCTGTGCCCTAAGCCTTGCCATACCCTAACCCTAACAATAGCCCAAAACGGAAACCCACCACCAGCCCTACCCCTTAACCTAAGCCGTTGCCTACTCCTGGCCTGTATGCTGGCACTGACCCGTGCGTCACCACGTAGCCTGCCACTCCCACGTTTCCGTACCCTCACCTGTGCCCTAAGCCTTGCCGTTCCCTAAGCCTAACCCTAGCCCGGAACAGAAACCCAGCACCAGCCCTACACCTTACCCTATGCCGTACCCTGCTCCTGGCCCATACGCTGGCACTGACCCGTGCGGCATCACGTAGCCTGCCTCTCCCACGTTTCCGTATCCTCACCTGTGCCCTAAGACTTGCCGTTCCCTAACCCTAACCATAGCCCGGAATGGAAAACCACCACCAGCCCTACACCTTACCCTACGACGTACCCTGCTCCTGGCCCGTACGCTGGCACTGACACGTGCGTCAGCACGTAGCCTGCCCCTCCCACATTTCCATACCCTCACCTGTGCCCTAAGCCTTGTCATTCCCTAAACCTAACCCTAGCCCGGAACAGAAACCCAACACCACCCCTACAGCTTACCCTATGCCGTAGCCTAATCCTGACCCGTACGCTGGCACGGAACCATGCGTCAGCACGTACCCTGCCTCTCACACGTTTCCGTACCCTCACCTGTGCCCTAAAACTTGTCGTACTCTAACGCTAATCCTAGCCCGGAACGGAAACCCACCACCAGCCCTACTCCTTACCCTACGCCGTACCCTATTCCTGGCCCGTACGCTGGCACTGACCCGTGCGTCAGCACGTAGCCTGCCACTCCAAAGTTTCCGTACCCTCACATGTGCCCTAAGCCTTGCCGTTCCCTAACCCTAACCCTAGCCCAGAACGGAAACCCACCACCAGCCCTACACCTTACCCTACGTTGAAGCCTACTCCTGGCCCGTACGCTGGCACTGACTTGTTCGTCATCTCGTAGGCTGACCCTCCCACGTTTCTGTACCCTCACCTGTGCCCTAAGCCTTGCCGTTCCCTAAGCCTAACCGTACCCGGGAACAGAAACCCACCAACAGCCCTACACCTTACCCTACGCTGTAGCCTACTCCTAACCCGTACGCTGGCACTGACCCGTGCGTCAGAACGTAGCCTGACCCTCCCACGTTTCAGTACCCTCACCTGTTCCCTAAGCCTTACTGTTCCCTAACCCTAACCCTAGCCCGAAAAGGAAACCCACCACCAGCCCTACACGTTACCCAAAGCCGTTGCCTACTCCTGGCCTGTATGCTGGCACTGACCCATGCGTCAGCAAATAGCCTGACCCTCCCACGTTTCCGTACCCTCACCTGTGCCCAAAGGCTTGTCGTTCTCTAACACTAACCCAAGCCCGGATCGGAAACACACCACCAGCCCTAAACGTTACCCGACGCCGTACCCTAATTCTGGCTCGTACGCTGGCACTGACCCGTGCGTCAGCACATAGCCTGCCTCTCCCACGTTTCCGTACCCTCACATGTGCCCTAAACCTTGCCGTTCCTTAACCCTAACCCTAGCCCGGAACGGAAATCCACCACAAGCCCTATACCTTAACCTAAGCCGTTGCCATCTCCTGGCCTGTATGCTGGCACTGACCCGTGCATCGGCACGTAGCCTGACCCTCCCACGTTTCCGTACCCTCACCTGTGCCCTAAGCCTTGCCGTTCCCTAACCCTAACCCTAGCCCGGAACGGAAACCCACCACCAGCCCTACACCTAACCCTACACCGTACCCTACTCCTGGCCCATACACTGGCACTGACACGTGCGTCAGCACGTAGTCTGACCCGCCCACGTTTCCGTACCCTCACCTATGCCCTAAGCCTTGCCGTTCCCTAACCCTAACCCTATCCCGGAACAGAAACCCACCACCAGCCCTACACCTTACCCTACGCCGTATCCCACTCCAGGCCCGTATGCTGGCACTGATCCATGCGTCAGCACGTAGCCTGCCTCTCCCACGTTTCCGTACCCTCACCTGTGCCCTAAGCCTTGCCATACCCTAACCCTAACAATAGCCCAAAACGGAAACCCACCACCAGCCCTACCCCTTAACCTAAGCCATTGCCTACTCCTGGCCTGTATGCTGGCACTGACCCGTGCGTCACCACGTAGCCTGCCTCTCCCACGTTTCACTACCCTCACCTGTGCCCTAAGCCTTGACATTCCCTAACCCTAACCCTAGCCCGAATAGGCAACCCACCACCAGCCCTACACCTTACCCAACGCCGTTGCCTACTCCTGGCCTGTATGCTGGCCCTGACCAATGCGTCAGCAAATAGCCTGACCCTCCCACGTTTCCGTACCCTCACCTGTGCCCTAAGGCTTGTCGTTCTCTAACACTAACCCTAGCCCGGAACGGAAACACACCACCATCCCTACACATTAACCTACGCTGTACCCTTCTCCTGGCTGGTACGCTGGCACTGACCCGTGCGTCAGCATGTAGCCTGACCCTCCCACGTTTCCGTACCATCAACTGTGCCCTAAGCCTTGCCGTTACCTAAACCTGACCCTAGCCCAGAACGGAAACCCACCAACAGCCCTCCACCTTACCCTACACCGTACCCTTCTCCTGGCCCATACGCTGGCACTGACCCGTGCGTCAGCACGTAGCCTGCCCCTCCCACGTTTCCGTACCCTCACCTGTGCCCTAAGCCTTGACGTTCCCTAACCCTAACCCTGGCCCGGAAAGGCAACCCACCACCAGCCCTACACCTTACCATACACTGTACCCTACCCCTGGCGCGTACCTTGGCACAGACCCTTGCGTCAGCACGTAGCCTGACCCTCCCACGTTTCCGTACCCTCACCTGTGCCCTAAGCCTTGCCTTTCCCTAACCCTAACCCTAGCCCGGAACGGAAACCCACCACCGGGCCTACACCTTACCCTATGCCGTAGTCTACACCTGGCCCGTACGCTGGCGCTGACCCATACTGGGGCTCGGGCTACGACTGGGGCTGGGGCTGGGACTGGGATAGGGCTGGGGCTGCGGCTAGGTCTGCGGCTAGGGCTGGGGCTGGGGCTGGGGCTGGTGCTGGGGCTAGGTTTAGGGCTAGGGCCTTAGTTAGGAATAGGGTCATGGCCTTGCTTAAGGACTGTGTCAGGGCAAGGCCTAGGAGGAGCATAAAGGCCTCTATAGGATCAGCATCAGGGGCTGGGGCTGAGGCTGGGGCTGCGGCTGGGGCTGGACCTGGGGCCTTAGTTAGAAATAGTGTTAAGGCTTTAGTTACCACATTGTCAGGGGAAGGCCTAGGAGGATCATAAGGGCCTCTATAGGATCATCATCAGGGGCTAGGGCTGGAGCTGGGGCTAGGGCTGGGATTGGGGCTAGGGCTGGAGCTGGGGCTAGGGGTCGGGCTAGGGCTGGGGCCTTAGTTAGTGTCACTGTCAGGGCCTTAGTTAGGTTTAGCATCAGAGCTTTCGTTAGGTATAATGACAGGGCCTGAGTTAGTAGTAGTGTCAAGCCCTGAGTTAAGGACAGTGTCAGGGCAAGACCTAGGAGGAGCATGTGGGCCTCTGTAGGATCAGCATCAGGGGATGGGGTTTCGCCTGGGGCTGGGGCTAGGACTGGGGCTGTGGCTGGGGCTAGGGCTACAGCTTGGCCTGGGGCTGGGGCTGGGGCTAGGGCTGGGGCTGGGGCTTGTGCTGGGGCTGCGGCTAGGGCTAGGGCTACGCCCTTAGTTAGGAATAGTGTGAAGGCCTTAGTTAGGGTCACAGTCAGGGCCTTACTTAGGGTTACCGTTAGACCCTACGTTAGGTATAATGTTAGGGCATGTGTTAGAAGGAGTGTCAGGGCCTTAGTGAGGGACAGTATCGGGGCCTCAGTTAGGATGAGCGTCAGAGCTTTTTTTATGTATAATGGCAGGGCCAGAGTTAGGAGGACATCCAGTCCCTTAGACAGGGACACTGTCAGGGCCTTAGTTAGGGACAGTATCACGGACTGAGTTATTAGTACTGTCAAGGCCTGAGTTAAGGACAGTGTCAGGGCAAGGCCTAGGAGGAGCATAAGGGCCTCTGTAGGATCAGCATCAGGTGCTGGGTTTGGCCCTGGGGCTGTGGCTGGGGCTAGGGCTAGGGCTAGGTCTGGGGCTGGGCCTGGGGCTGGGTCTGGAGCTGGGGCTGGAGCTGGGGCTGAGGCTAAGCCTAGGGCTGGTTCCGGGGCTAGTGCTGGGGCTGGGGCTGGGACTGGGACTGGGGCTAGGGCTAGGCCCTTAGTTAGGAATAGGGTCAAGGCCTTACTTACGGGCAGTGTCAGGGAAAGGGCTAGGAGGAGCGTAAAGGCCTCTATAAGATCAGCATCAGGGGCTGGGGCTGCGGCTGGGGCTGGACTTGGGGCCTTAGTTAGAAATAGTGTCAAGGCCTTAGTTACCACATTGTCAGGGGAAGGCCTACGACGATCGTGAGGGCCTGCATAGGATCAGCATCAGGGTCTAGGGCTGTAGCTAAGGCTGGGACTGCGGCTGCGGCTGGGGCTAGGGCTGGGGCTGGGGCTTGGGCTAGGGCTGGAGCTGGGGCTAGGGGTCGGGCTAGGGCTGGGGCATTAGTTAGGAATAGTGTCAAGGCCTTAGTGTCACTGTCAGGGCCTTAGGTTTAGCATCAGAGTTTTCGTTAGGTATAATGACAGGGCCTGAGTTAGTAGTAGTGTCAAGGCCTGAATTAAGGACAGTGTCAGGGCAAGGCCTAGGAGGAGCATAAGGGCCTCTGTAGGATCAGCATCAGGGGCTTGGATTGGGCCTGGGGCTGGGGCTAGGACTGGGGCTAGGGCTAGGCCTGGGGCTAGGGCTGGGGCTGGGGCTGGGGCTAGGTTTAGGGCTAGGCCCTTAGTTAGGTATAGGGTCAAGGCCTTACTTAAGGACAGTGTCAGGGCAAGGCCTAGGAGGAGCACAAAGGCCTCTATAGGATCAGCATCAGGCGATGGGGCTGCGGCTGGGGCTGGACCTGGGGCCTTAGTTAGAAATAGTGTCAAGGCCTTAGTTACCACATTGTCAGGGGAAGGCCTAGGAGGATCGCAAGGGCCTCTATAGGATCAGCATAAGGGGCTAGGCCTGGGGCTAGGGCTAAGGTGGGGGTTGGGCCTAGGTCTGGGACTGCGGCTGCGTCTAGGGATAGGGCTGGGGCTGGGGCTTGGACTCGGGGCTGGGGCTGGGGCTAGGGCTGGGGCTGGGGCGAGGGCTGGGTCTGGGGCTAGTGCTGGGGCCGGGGCTGGGCCTGGGGCTGGGGCTGGGGCTGGGACTGGGGCTAGGGCTAGGGCCGCGGCTAGGGCTGGGGCTGGGGCTCTGGCTGGGGCTAGGTTTAGGGCTAGGGCCTTAGTTAGGAATAGGGTCAAGGCCTTACTTAAGGACTGTGTCAGGGCAAGGCCTAGGCGGAGCTTAAGGCCTCTACAGGATCAGCATCAGGGGCTGGGGCTGCGACTGGGGCTGGAACTGGGGCCTTAGTTAGAAATACTGTCAAGGCCATAGTTACCACATTGTCAGGGAAAGGCCTAGGAGGAGCATAACGGCCTCTGTAGGATCAGCATCAGGGGCTGGGGTTGGGCCTGGGGCTGGGGCTGGGGCTGGGGCTAGGGCTACTGTCTGTGGCTGGGGCTAGGGCTAGGGCTGGGGCTGGGGCTGGAGCTGGGGCTGAGGCTAAGCCTAGGCCGGGGTCTGGGGCTAGTGCTGGGGCTGGGGCTGGGGCTGGGGCTGGGGCTGGGGCTGGGGCTGGGGCTAGGGCTAGGGCTGGGGCTGGGGCTGGGGCTGGGGCTGGGGCTGGGGCTAGGTTTAGGGCTAGGCCCTTAGTTAGGAATAGGGTCAAGGCCTTACTTAAGGACAGTGTCAGGGCAAGGCCTAGGAGGAGCATAAAGGCCTCTATAGGATCAGCATCAGGGGCTGGGGCTGCGGCTGGGGCTGGACTTGG
The DNA here is from genome assembly GCF_964165515.1 of Mesoplodon bidens. NCBI lineage: Eukaryota > Metazoa > Chordata > Mammalia > Artiodactyla > Ziphiidae > Mesoplodon > Mesoplodon bidens. The sequence goes on from NC_138177.1 coordinate 723,241, forward strand.
GGCCTTAGTTAGAAATAGTGTCAAGGCCTTATTACCACATTGTCCGGGAAGGCCTACGACGATCGTGAGGACCTGCATAGGATCAGCATCAGGGGCTAGGGCTGTAGCTAAGGCTGCGGCTGCGGCTGGGGCTAGGGCTGGGGCTGGGGCTTGAGCTAGGGCTGCAGCTTGGGCTAGGGGTCGGGCTAGGGCTGGGGCCTTAGTTAGGAATAGTGTCAAGGCCTTAGTTAGTGTCACTGTCAGGGCCTTAGGTTTAGCATCAGAGCTTTCGTTAGATATAATGACAGGGCCTTAGTTAGTAGTAGTGTCAAGGCCTGAATTAAGGACAGTGTCAGGGCAAGGCCTAGGAGGAGCCTAAGGGCCTCTGTAGGATCAGCATCAGGGGCTTGGGTTGGACCTGGGGCTGGGGCTAGGACTGGGGCTAGGGCTGGGGCTGGGGCTAGGGCTGGGGCTAGGTTTAGGGCTAGGCCCTTAGTTAGGTATAGGGTCAAAGCCTTACTTAAGGACAGTGTCAGGGCAAGGCCTAGGAGGAGCACCAAGGCCTCTATAAGATCAGCATCAGGCAATGGGGCTGCGGCTGGGGCTGGACCTGGGGCCTCAGTTAGAAATAGTGTCAAGGCCTTAGTTACCACATTGTCAGGGGAAGGCCTAGCAGGATCGCAAGGGCCTCTATAGGATCAGCATAAGGGGCTAGGCCTGGGGCTAGGGTTAAGGCGGGGGTTGGGGCTAGGTCTGGGACTGCGGCTGTGTCTAGGGATAGGGCTGGAGCTGGGGCTTGGGTTCGGGATGGGGCTGGTGCTAGGGCTGGGGCTGGGGCTAGGGCTGGGTCTGGGGCTAGTGCTGGGGCTGGGGCTGGGCCAGGGGCTGGGGCTGGGGCTGGGACTGGGGATAGGGCAAGGGCTGCGGCTAGGGCTGGGGCTGGGACTCTGGCTGGGGCTAGGTTTAGAGCTAGGGCCTTAGTTAGGAATAGGGCCAAGGCCTTACTTAAGGACTGTGTCAGGGCAAGGCCTAGGAGGAGCGTAAAGGCTGCTACAGGATCAGCATCAGGGGCTAGGGATGCGGCTGGGGCTGGACCTGGGGCCTTAGTTAGAAATAGTGTCAAGGCCTTAGTTACCACATTATCAGGGGAAGGCCTAGGAGGATCATAAGGGCCTCTATAGGATCAGCATCAGGGGCTAGGGCTGGGGCTGGGGCTAGGGCTGGGGTTGGGGCTAGGGCTGGAGCTGGGGCTAGGGGTCTGGCTAGGGCTGGGGCCTTAGTTAGTGTCACAGTCAGGGCCTTAGTTAGGTTTAGCATCAGAGCTTTCGTTAGGTATAATGACAGGGCCTGAGTTAGTAGTAGTGTCAAGGCCTGAGTTAAGGACAGTGTCAGGGCAAGGCCTAGGAGGAGCATAAGGGCCTCTGTAGGATCAGCATCAGGGGAGGGGGTTCGGCCTGGGGCTGGGGCTAGGACTGGTGCTGTGGCTGGGGCTAGGGCTAGGGCTGGGGCTGGGGCTTGGGCTGGGGCTGCGGCTAGGGCTAGGGCTACGCCCTTAGTTAGGAATAGTGTGAAGGCCTTAGTTAGGGTCACAGTCAGGGCCTTACTTAGGGTTACCGTCAGAGCCTACGTTAGGTATAATGTCAGGGCATGAGTTAGAAGTAGTGTCAGGGCCTTAGTGAGGGACAGTATCGGGGCCTCGGTTAGGACGAGCGTCAGAGCTTTTTTATATGTATAATGGCAGGGCCAGAGTTAGGAGTACATCCAGTCCCTTAGACAGGGACACTGTCAGGGCCTTAGTTAGGGACAGTATCACGGCCTGAGTTATTAGTAGTGTCAAGGCCTGAGTTAAGGACAGTGTCAGGGCAAGGCCTAGGAGGAGCATAAGGGCCTCTGTAGGATCAGCATCAGGGGCTGGGGTTGGGCCTGGGGCTGGGGCTGGGGCTGGGGCTAGGGCTAGGTCTGTGGCTGGGGCTAGGGCTGGGGCTGGGGCTGGGGCTGGAGCTGGGGCTGAGGCTAAGCCTAGGGCTGGGTCTGGGGCTAGTGCTGGGGCTGGGGCTGGGGCTGGGGCTGGGGCTGGGGCTGGGACTGGGGCTAGGGCTAGGGCTGGGGCTAGGGCTGGGGCTGGGGCTAGGTTTAGGGCTAGGCCCTTAGTTAGGAATAGGGTCAAGGCCTTACTTAAGGACAGTGTCAGGGCAAGGCCTAGGAGGAGCATAAAGGCCTCTATAGGATCACCATCAGAGGCTGGGGCTGCGGCTGGGGCTGGACTTGGGGCCTTAGTTAGAAATAGTGTCAAGGCCTTAGTTACCACATTGTCAGGGGAAGGCCTACGAGGATCGTAAGGGCCTCCATAGGATCAGCATCAGGGGCTAGGGCTGTAGCTAGGGCTGGGACTGCGGCTGCGGCTGGGGCTAGGGCTGGGGCTGGGGCTTGGGCTAGGGCTGGAGCTGGGACTAGGGGTCGGGCTAGGGCTGGGGCCTTAGTTAGGAATAGTGTCAAGGCCTTAGTTAGTGTCACTGTCAGGGCCTTAGGTTTAGCATCAGAGCTTTCGTTAGGTATAATGACAGGGCCTGAGTTAGTAGTAGTGTCAAGGCCTGAATTAAGGACAGTGTCAGGGCAAGGCCTAGGAGGAGCATAAGGGCCTCTGTAGGATCAGCATCAGGGGCTTGGGTTGGGCCTGGGGCTGGGGCTAGGACTGGGGCTAGGGCTGGGGCTAGGAATGGGGCTGGGGCTAGGGCTGGGGCTAGGGCTGGGGCTGGGGCTAGGGCTGGGGCTGGGGCTAGTGCTGGGGCTGGGGATGGGCCTGGGGCTGGGGCTGGGGCTGGGACTGGGGCTAGGGCTAGGGCTGTGGCTAGGGCTGGGGCTAGGTTTAGGGCTAGGGCCTTAGTTAAGAATAGGGTCATGGCCTTACTTAAGGACTGTGTCAGGGCAAGGCCTAGGAGGAGCATAAAGGCCTCTATAGGATCAGCATCAGGGGCTGGGGCTGCGGCTGGGGCTGGACTTGGGGCCTTAGTTAGAAATAGTGTCAAGGCCTTAGTTACCACATTGTCAGGGCAAGGCCTAGGAGGAGCACAAGGGCCTCTGTAGGATCAGCATCAGGGGCTTGGGTTGGGACTGGGGCTGGGGCTAGGACTGGGGCTAGCGCTGGGGCTGGGGCTGGGGCTGGGGCTGGGGCTAGGTTTAGGGCTAGGCCCTTAGTTAGGTATAGGGTCAAGGCCTTACTTAAGGACAGTGTCAGGGCAAGGCCTAGGAGGAGCACAAAGGCCTCTATAGGATCAGCATCAGGGGATGGGTCTGCGGCTGGGGCTGGACCTGGGGCCTTAGTTAGAAATAGTGTCAAGGCCTTAGTTACCACATTGTCAGGGGAAGGCCTAGGAGGATCGCAAGGGCCTCTATAGGATCAGCATAAGGGGCTAGGGCTGGGACTGCGGCTGCGACTAGGGCTAGGGCTGGGGCTGGGGCTAGGGCTTGGTCTGGGGCTAGTGCTGGGGCTGGGGCTGGGGCTGGGGCTGGGGCTGGGACTGGGGCTAGGGCTAGGGCTGGGGCTACGGCTAGGGCTGCGGCTAGGGCTGGGGCTGGGGCTGGGGCTGGGGCTAGGTTTAGGGCTAGGGCCTTAGTTAGGAATAGGGTCATGGCCTTACTTAAGGACTGTGTCAGGGCAAGGCCTAGGAGGAGCATAAAGGCCTCTATAGGATCAGCATCAGGGGCTGGGGCTGAGGCTGGGGCTGCGGCTGGGGCTGGACCTGGGGCCTTAGTTAGAAATAGTGTCAAGGCCTTAGTTATGACATTGTCAGGGGAAGGCCTAGGAAGATCACAAGGGCCTCTGTAGGATCAGCATAAGGGGCTAGGCCTGGGGCTAGGGCTTAGGCGGTGGTTGGGGCTAGGTCTGGGACTGTGGCTGCGGCTAGGGATAGGGCTGGGGCTGGGGCTTGGGCTCGGGCTGGGGCTGGGGCTAGGGTTCGGGCTATGGCCGGGCCTTAGTTAGTGTCACTGTCAGGGCCTTGGTTAGGTTTAGCATCAGAGCTTTCGTTAGGTATAATGACAGGGCCTGAGTTAGTAGTAGTGTCAAGGCCTGAGTTAAGGACACTGTCAGGGCAAGGCCTAGGAGGAGCATGTGGGCCTCTGTAGGACCAGCATCAGGGGATGGGGTTCGGCCTGGGGCAGGGGCTAGGACTGGGGCTGGGGCTGGGGCTAGGGCTACAGCTGGGCCTGGATCTGGGGCTGGGGCTAGGGCTGGGGCTGGGGCTTGTGCTGGGGCTGCGGCTAGGGCTAGGGCTACGCCCTTAGTTAGGAATAGTGTGAAGCCCTTAGTTAGGGTCACAGTCAGGGCCTTACTTAGGGTTAGCGTCAGAGCCTACGTTAGGTATAATGTCAGGGCATGAGTTAGAAGTAGTGTCAGGGCCTTAGTGAGGGACAGTATCGGGGCCTCGGTTAGGATGAGCGTCAGAGCTTTTTTTATGTATAATGGCAGGGCCAGAGTTAGGAGGACATCCAGTCCCTTAGACAGGGACACTGTCAGGGCCTTAGTTAGGGACAGTATCACGGCCTGAGTTATTAGTAGTGTCAAGGCCTGAGTTAAGGACAGTGTCAGGGCAAGGCCTAGGAGGAGCATAAGGGCCTCTGTAGGATCAGCATCAGGGGCTGGGGTTGGGCCTGGGGCTGGGGCTGGGGCTGGGGCTAGGGCTAGGTCTGTGGCTGGGGCTAGGGCTGGGGCTGGGGCTGGGGCTGGAGCTGGGGCTGAGGCTAAGCCTAGGGCTGGGTCTGGGGCTAGTGCTGGGGCTGGGGCTGGGGCTGGGGCTGGGACTGGGGCTGGGGCTAGGGCTGGGGCTAGGGCTGGGGCTGGCGCTGGGGCTAGGTTTAGGGCTAGGGCCTTAGTTAGGAATAGGGTCAAGGCCTTACTTAAGGACAGTGTCAGGGCAAGGCCTAGGAGGAGCATAAAGGCCTCTATAGGATCAGCATCAGGGGCTGGGCTGCGGCTGGGGCTGGACTTGGGGCCTTAGTTAGAAATAGTGTCAAGGCCTTAGTTACCACATTGTCAGGGGAAGGCCTACGAGGATCGTAAGGGCCTCCATAGGATCAGCATCAGGGGCAAGGGCTGTAGCTAGGGCTGGGACTGCGGCTGCGGCTGGGGCTAGGGCTGGGGCTGGGGCTTGGGCTAGGGCTGGAGCTGGGACTAGGGTTCGGGCTAGGGCTGGTGCCTTAGTTAGGAATAGTGTCAAGGCCTTAGTTAGTGTCACTGTCAGGGCCTTAGGTTTAGCATCAGAGCTTTTGTTAGGTATAATGACAGGGCCTGAGTTAGTAGTAGTGTCAAGGCCTGAATTAAGGACAGTGTCAGGGCAAGGCCTAGGAGGAGCATAAGGGCCTCTGTAGGATCGGCATCAGGGGCTTGGGTTGGGCCTGGGGCTGGGGCTAGGACTGGGGCTAGGGCTAGAGCTGGGGCTAGGGCTGGGGCTGGAGCTGGGGCTAGGTTTAGGGCTAGGCCCTTAGTTAGGTATAGGGTCAAGGCCTTACTTAAGGACAGTGTCAGGGCAAGGCCTGGAGGAGCACCAAGGCCTCTATAGGATCAGCATCAGGCGATGGGGCTGCGGCTGGGGCTGGACCTGGGGCCTTAGTTAGAAATAGTGTCAAGGCCTTAGTTACCACATTGTCAGGGGAAGGCCTAGGAGGATCGCAAGGGCCTCTATAGGATCAGCATAAGGGGCTGGGGCTGGGGCTGGGGCTGGGGCTGGGGCTGGGGCTGGGACGGTGGTTGGGGCTAGGGGCTAGGGCTGGGACTGCGGCTGCGGCTAGGCCTAGGGCTGGGGCTTGGGCTCGGGCTGGGGCTAGTGCTGGGGCTGGGGCTGGGGCTGGGGCTGGGGCTGGGCCTGGGGCTGGGCCTGGGACTGGGGGTAGGGCTAGGGCTGCGGCTAGGGCTGGGGCTAGGTTTAGGGCTAGGGCCTTAGTTAAGAATAGGGTCGTGGCCTTACTTACGGACTGTGTCAGGGCAAGACCTAGGAGGAGCATAAAGGCCTCTATAGGATCAGCATCAGAGGCTGGGTCTGAGGCTGGGGCTGCGGCTGGGGCTGGACCTGGGGCCTTAGTTAGAAATAGTGTCAAGGCCTTAGTTACCACATTGTCAGGGGAAGGCCTAGGAGGATCATAAGGGCCTCTATAGGATCAGCATCAGGGGCTAGGGCTGGGGCTGGGGCTAGGGCTGGGATTGGGGCTAGGGCTGGAGCTGGGGCTAGGGGTCTGGCTAGGGCTGGGGCCTTAGTTAGTGTCACAGTCAGGGCCTTAGTTAGGTTTAGCATCAGAGCTTTCGTTAGGTATAATGACAGGGCCTGAGTTAGTAGTAGTGTCAAGCCCTGAGTTAAGGACAGTGTCAGGGCAAGGCGTAGGAGGAGCATGTGAGCCTCTGTAGGATCAGCATCAGGTGATGGGTTTCGGCCTGGGGCTGGGGCTAGGACTGGGGCTGTGGCTGGGGCTAGGGCCACAGCTGGGCCTGGGGCTGGGGCTGGGGCTAGGGCTGGGGCTGGGGCTTGGGCTCGGGCTTCGGCTAGGGCTAGGGCTACGCCCTTAGTTAGGAATAGTGTGAAGGCCTTAGTTAGGGTCACAGTCAGGGCCTTACTTAGGGTTAGCGTCAGAGCCTACGTTAGGTATAATGTCAGGGCATGAGTTAGAAGTAGTGTCAGGGCCTTAGTGAGGGACAGTATCGGGGCCTCAGTTAGGACGAGCGTCAGAGCTTTTTTTATGTATAATGGCAGGGCCAGAGTTAGGAGGACATCCAGTCCCTTAGACAGGGACACTGTCAGGGCCTTAGTTAGGGACAGTATCACGGACTGAGTTATTAGTAGTGTCAAGGCCTGAATTAAGGACAGTGTCAGGGCAAGGCCTAGGAGGAGCATAAGGGCCTCTGTAGGATCAGCATCAGGGGCTGGGGTTAGGCCTGGGGCTGTGGCTGGGGCTAGGGCTAGGGCTAGTTCTGGGGCTGGGCCTAGGGATGGGTCTGGGGCTAGTGCTGAGGCTGAGGCTGGGGCTGGGGCTGGGGCTGGGGCTGGGGCTAGGGCTAGGCCCTTAGGAATAGCGTCAAGGCCTTACTTAAGGATCGTGTCAGGGAAAGGCCTAGGAGGAGCATAAAGGCCTCTATAGGATCAGCATCAGGGGCTGGGGCTGCGGCTGGGGCTGGACTTGGGGCCTTAGTTAGAAATAGTCTCAAGGCCTTAGTTACCACATTGTCAGGGGAAGGCCTACGACGATCGTGAGGGCCTGCATAGGATCAGCATCAGGGGCTAGGGCTGTAGCTAAGGCTGGGACTGCGGCTGCGGCTGGGGCTAGGGCTGGGGCTGGGGCTTGGGCTAGGGCTGGAGCTGGGGCTAGGCGTCGGGCTAGGGCTGGGGCATTAGTTAGGAATAGTGTCAAGGCCTTAGTGTCACTGTCAGGGCCTTAGGTTTAGCATCAGAGTTTTCGTTAGGTATAATGACAGGGCCTGAGTTAGTAGTAGTGTCAAGGCCTGAATTAAGGACAATGTCAGGGCAAGGCCTAAGAGGAGCATAAGGGCCTCTGTAGGATCAGCATCAGGGGCTTGGGTTGGGCCTGGGGCTGGGGCTAGGGCTAGGCCTGGGGCTAGGGCTGGGGCTGGGGCTGGGGCTAGGTTTAGGGCTAGGCCCTTAGTTAGGTATAGGGTCAAGGCCTTACTTAAGGACAGTGTCAGGGCAAGGCCTGGAAGAGCACAAAGGCCTCTATAGGATCAGCATCAGGCGATGGGGCAGCGGCTGGGGCTGGACCTGGAGCCTTAGTTAGAAATAGTGTCAAGGCCTTAGTTACCACATTGTCAGGGGAAGGCCTAGGAGGATTGCAAGGGCCTCTATAGGATCAGCATAAGGGGCTAGGCCTGGGGCTAGGGCTAAGGCGGGGGGTTGGGGCTAGGTCTGGGACTGCGGCTGGGGCTTGGGCTCGGGCTGGGGCTGGGGCTAGGGCTGGGTCTGGGGCTAGTGCTGGGGCTGGGGCTGGGGCTGGGCCTGGGGCTGGGGCTGGGGCTAGGACTGGGACTGGGGCTAGGGCTAGGGCTGGGGCTGGGGCTGGGGCTGGGGCTGGGGCTAGGTTTAGGGCTAGGCCCTTAGTTAGGTATAGGGTCAAGGCCTTACTTAAGGACAGTGTCAGGGCAAGGCCTAGGAGGAGCACAAAGGCCTCTATAGGATCAGCATCAGGGGCTGCGGCTGCGGCTGCGGCTGGTGCTGCGGCTGAGGCTGGACCTGGGGCCTTAGTTAGAAATAGTGTCAAGGCCTTAGTTACCACATTGTCAGGGGAAGGCCTAGGAGGATCATAAGTGCCTCTATAGGATCAGCATCAGGGGCTAGGGCTGGAGCTGGGGCTAGGGCTGGGATTGTGGCTAGGGCTGGAGCTGCGGCTAGGGGTCGGGCTAGGGCTGGGGCCTTAGTTAGTGTCACTGTCAGGGCCTTAGTTAGGTTTAGCATCAGAGCTTTCGTTAGGTATAATGACAGGGCCTGAGTTAGTAGTAGTGTCAAGGCCTGAGTTAAGGACAGTGTCAGGGCAAGGCCTAGGAGGAGCATTAGGGTCTCTGTAGGATCAGCATCAGGGGATGGCGTTCGGCCTGGGGCTGGGGCTAGGACTGGGGCTGTGGCTGGGGCTAGGGCTAGGGCTGGGCCTGGGGCTGGGGCTGGGGCGGGTGTTGGGGCTAGGGCTGGGACTGGGGCTAGGGCTGGAGCTGGGACTAGGGGTCGGGCTAGGGCTGGGGCCTTAGTTAGGAATAGTGTCAAGGCCTTCGTTAGTGTCACTGTCAGGGCCTTAGGTTTAGCATCAGAGCTTTCGTTAGGTATAATGACAGGGCCTTAGTAGTAGTGTCAAGGCCTGAATTAAGGACAGTGTCAGGGCAAGGCCTAGGAGGAGCATAAGGGCCTCTGTAGGATCAGCATCAGGGGCTTGGGTTGGGCCTGGGGCTGGGGCTAGGACTGGGGCTAGGGCTAGGGCTAGGGCTAGGGCTGCAGCTAGGGCTGGGGCTACGTTTAGGGCTAGGCCCTTAGTTAGGTATAGGGTCAAGGCCTTATTTAAGGACAGTGTCAGGGCAAGGCCTAGGAGGAGCACAAAGGCCTCTATAGGATTAGCATCAGGGGATGGGGCTGCGGCTGGGGCTGGACCTGGGGCCATTGTTAGAAATAGTGTCAAGGCCTTAGTTACCACATTGTCAGGGGAAGGTCTAGGAGGATCGCAAGAGCCTCTATAGGATCAGCATAAGGGGCTAGGGCTGGGGCTGGGGCTGGGGCAGGGGTTGGGGCTAGGGCTGGGACTGCGGCTGCGGCTAGGGATAGGGCTGGGGCTGAGGCTGGGGCTGGGGCTGGGGCTGGGGTGGTGCTGGGGCTGGGGCTAGGGCTAGGGCTGCAACTAGGGCTGGGGCTGGGGCTGGGGCTAGGGTTAGGGCTACGGCCTTAGTTAGGAATAGTGTCAAGGCCTTAGTTAAGGACAGTGTCAGGGCAAGGACTAGGAGGAGCATAAGGGCCTCTGTAGGATCAGCATCAGGGGCTGGGGCTAGGGCTGGGGATTGGGCTGGTGCTAGGGCTGGGGATTGGGATGGGGCTCGGGATGGGGCTGGGGCCGCAGCTGGGGCTGCGGATAGGGCTGGGGTAGGGCCTGGGGCTTGGGCTAGTGCTGGGTCTTGGGCTGGGGCTGGAGCTGCGGCTAGGTCTAGGGCCATAGTTAGGAATAGTGTCAAGGCCTTAGTTAGCGTCACTGTCAGGGCCTTTGTTAGGGTTGGTATCAGAGCCTTCGTTAGGTATAATTCACGGCCTGAGTTAGAAGTAGTGTCAGGGCCTTAGTGAGGGACAGTGTCAGGGCCTTGGTTAGGAGGACCGTCAGAGCCTTTTTTATGTATAATGGCAGGGCCAGAGTTAGGAGGAGAGTCGGGCCCTTAGTTAGGGACACTGTCAGGGCCTTAGTTAGGGACAGTATCACGGCCTGAGTTAGTAGTAGTGTCAAGGCCTTAGTTAAGGACAGTGTCAGGGCAAGGCCTAGGAGCCGCATAAGGGCCTCTGTAGGATCAGTGGCTGGGGTTGGGGCTGGGGCTAGTGCTGGGGCTAGGACTAGGGCTAGGGCTAGGCCCTTAGTTAGGAATAGTGTCAAGGCTTTAGTTAGGGGCACTTTCAGAGCGTTAATTAGGGTTAGCATCAGAACCTTCGTTAGGTATAATATCAGGGCCTGAGTTAGAAGCAGTGTGAGGGCCTTAGTGAGGGACAGTGTCAGGGCCTTGTTTAGGACGAGTGCCAGAGAATTTTTTATGTATAATGGCAGGGCCAGAGTTAGGAGGAGAGTCAGGCCCTTAGTTACGGACACTGTCAGGGCCTTAGTTAGGGACAGTATCACAGCCTGACTTAGTAGTAACATCAAGGCCTTACTTAAGGACAGTGTCAGGGCGAGGCCGAGGAGCAGCATAACGGCCTCTGTAGGATCAGGGGCTGGGGCTAGGGCTTGGGCAACGGCCTTAGTTAGGAGTAGTGACAAGGCCTTAGTTAAGGACAGTGTCAGGGCAAGACCTAGGAAGAGCATAAAGGCCTTTGTAGGATCAGCATCAGGGCCTGGGGCTGAGGCTGGGGCTGGGGCTAAGGCAAGGCCCTTAGTTAGGAATAGTATCAAGGCTTTACTTAGGGTCACTGTCAGGGCGTTAGTTAGGGTTAGCATCAGAGCCTTCGTTATGTATAATGTCAGGCCTGAGTTAGAAGTAGTATCAGGGCCTTAGTGAGGGAGTGTGAGGGCCTTGGTTAGGATGAGCGTCAGAGCTTTTTTTAAGTAAAATAACAGAGCCAGAGTTAGGAGGACAGTCAGGCCCTTAGGGACACTGTCAGGGCCTTACTTAGGGACAATATTACGGCCTGAGTTACTAGTAGTGTCAGGGCCATAGTTAAGGACAGTGTGAGAGCAAGGCCTAGGAGGAGAATAAGGGCCTCTGTTATATCAGCATCAGGGGCAGGAGTTGGGGCTGGGGCTGGCTTTGGGGCTGGGGCTGGGGCTACGGCTGGGGATGGGGATGGGGCTGGCGCTAGGGCTAGGGCTAGGACCAGGACTAGGTCCTTAGTTAGGAATAGTGTCAAGGCCTTAGTTAGTGTCAGTGTCAGGGCCTTAATTACGGTTAGCATCAGAGCCTTCATTAGGTATAATTTCAGGGCCTGAGTTAGAAGTAGTGTCAGGGCCTTAGTGAGGGACAGTGTCAGGGCCTTGGTTAGGACGAGCGACAGAGCCTTTTTTATGTATAATGGCAGGGCCAGAGTGGGGAGGATAGTCAGGCTCTTAGTTAGGCACACTGTCAGGGCCTTAGTTAGGGACAATATTACTGCCTTAGTAGTAGTGTCAAGGCCTTAGTTAAGGACAGTGTCAGGGCAAGGCCTAGGAGGAGCATAAGGGTCTCTGTAGGATCAGCATCAGGGGCTGTGGATGGAGCTGGGGCTCGAGCTGGGGCTGGGGCTAGGGCTTGGGCTGGGGCTGGGGCTGGTACTGGGGCTAGGGATGCGGCTAGGGCTGGGGCTGGGCCTGTGGCTAGGTCTAGGACTAGGGCCTTAGTTAGGTAAAGTCTCAAGGCCTTAATTTGCCTCACTGTCAGGGCCTTAGTTAGGGTTAGCATCAGAGCCTTCGTTACGTATAATGTCACGGCCTGAGTTAGAAGTAGTGTCAGGGCCTTAGTTAAGGACAGTGTCACGGCAAGACCTAGGAGGAGCATAAGGGCCTCTGTAGGTTCAGCAATTGGGGCAGGGTCAGGGGCTGGCTCTGGGACTGCGGCTGGGGTTAGGGTTGGGGCTGGGGATAGTGATGGGGCTAGGGCTGGTGCTGGAGCTCGGGCTGGGGCTAGGGATGGGGCTAGGGCTGGGGCTGGGGCTGGGGCTAGGGATGGGGCTAGGGCTGTGACAGGGGCTGGGGCTAGGGCTAGGGCCAGGACTAGGCCCTTAGTTAGGAATAGTCTCAAGGCCTTAGTTAGGGTCACTTTCAGGGCGTTCATTAGGGTTAGCAACAGAGCCTTCGTTAGGTGTAATGTCAGGGCCTGAGGTAGAAGTAGTGTCAGGGCATTGGTGAGGGACAGTGTGAGGGCCTTGTTAGGATGAGTGTCAGAGCCTTTTTTATGTAAAATGGCAGATCCATAGTTAGAAGGAGAGTCAGGCCCTTAATTAGGGACACTGTCAGGGCCTTAGTTAGGGACAATATTACAGCCTCAGTTATTAGTAATGTCAATGCCTTACTTAAGGACAGTGTCAGGGCAAGGCCTAGGAAGAGGATAAGTGCCTCTGTAGGATCAGCATCAAGGGCAGGGTTTGGGGCAGGGGCTTGGGCTGGGGCTTGAGGTAGGGCTAGGGCTAGGGCTAGGACCTTAGTTAGAAATAGGGTCAAGGCCTTAGTTTGGGTCACTGTCAGGGCCTTAGTTAGGGTTAGCATCAGAGCCTTCGTTACGTATAATGTCACGGCCTGAGTTAGAAGTAGTGTCAGGGCCTTAGTGAGGGACAGTGTCTGGGCCTTGGTTAGGAGGAGCATCAGAGCCTTTGTTATGTATAATGGCAGGGCCAGAGTTAGGAGGACACTCAGGCCCTTAGTTAGGGACACTGTCAGGGCCTTAGTTACGGACAGTATCACGGCATGAGTTAGTAGTAGTGTCAAGGCCTTAGTTAAGGACAGTGTCACGGCAAGACCTAGGAGGAGCATAAGGCCCTCTGTAAGATCAGCATCTGGGGCAAGGGCTGGGGCTGGCTCTGCGGCTGCGGCTGGGGCTAGGGCTGGGGCTGGGGATAGTGATGGGGCTAGGGCTGGGGCTGGGGCTGGGACTGGGACTGGGGCTGGGGCTGGGGCTGGGGCTAGGGCTAGGGCTGCGGCTAGGGCTAGGGCTGGGGCTGGGGCTAGGGCTAGGGCCATACTTAGAAATAGTGTCAAGGCCTTAGTTAGCGTCACTGTCAGGGCCTTAGTTAGGGTTGGCATCAGAGACTTCGTTGGGTATAATGTCAGGGCTTGAATTACAAGTAGTGTCAGGGCCTTGGTTAGGATGAGCTTCAGAGCCTTGTTTATGTATAATGGCAGGGAAAGTATTAAGAGAAGAGTCAGACCCTTAGTTAGGGACACTGTCAGGGCCTTACTTAGGGACAGTATCACGGCCTGACTTAGTAGTAATGTCAAGGCCTTAGTTAAGAACACTGTCAAAGCCTTACTTTCAACTAGCTTCAGAGCTTTTGTTCGGTAACATGTCAGGGCCTGATTTAGGAGTAGTGTCAAGGCCTTAAATAGGGTCAGTGTGAGGAGCTTAGTTAGGAGTACTGTCAAGGCCTTACTTAGGATTAGTGTCAGAGACTTAGTTAGGATTAGCATCAGAGCCTTCATTAGGTATCGTGTCAGCGCCTGAGCTTGGAGTAGTGTCAGGGCCTTAGTTAGGGACAGTGTCAGAGTCTGAGTTAGGACTGGCATCAGAGCCTTGGTTAGGTATCATGTCATGGCCTGAGTTAGCCGTAGCATCAGGCCCTACTTAGGGACAGTGTCAGGGCCTTGGTTAGCACTACCATCAGAGACTTTGTTAGGCACAGTGTCAGGGTCTTGGTTAGGACTGGCGTCCGGGCCTTGTGTTAGGTACACTGTCAGGGCCTGAGTCAGGCATAGGGTTAGGGACTTTGTTAGGGACAGTATCAGGCCCTGATGCTGTCCCTTATAGTCTCAGCTGTCACTAAATAATGCCCTGATCCTGTCCATAACTAAGGCCCTGAATATGTCCCTAAGTGCATCTCTGACGATGTCCTTAACAGCCTGAACTCTCTTCAAGTTATCTCTGAGGCTCTGACACTGGCCCTTCCTAAGGCCTCACCCCGGTGTTGTCCCAGGCTGCTGGGCAGTTTTCTCTTGTCCGCATCTCTAGCCAGCTGCCTGCCATTGGTCACTCTAAGATTCTGCGATGCAGTGGTCCCACGTGGGATGTGCCTGTGTAGGCTCACCTGTGGGAGGAGAGTCATGGCCACTCCGCCCTCCAGGGGACTGCGGCTCAGGGTAGGAATCTCTCAGCCAGTGTCTGGAGAACGGGTTCTGTGTCCTTGTTTGTTGTAAATCCCTTGGAGTTACCTCTAACATTTTTTAAATGGATATCCCCCTCAGGATAATTTGATAATAATTTGATTACATCAATAATCAAATTACTGATAAATAATATAAATTATTTACCACATAAAAATTCAGGAATGACATTATTAGAATGAGCAGGAAAACACTGGATGCCCCCCACCCCCAATGATCTATTACTTGCAGGATTTAAAATTCTAATGAGAAAACACTCACTCTCCTCACCCTCTTGGGCGTCAGCACAAGGCGGGAAGCAGCTGCTTCCTTTATTTATCCCTCTGATTTTCCAGAGCCTTTCCTTCAAGGAGAAATCTCTGGGCTCTGCGGGAGCTGTGAGTGGTGACCATCAGGTAAATCTGAGACTGAAAAGCAAGAGGAAAAGAGATAGAGGGGGAGATGAGAATCGGTGATGGGGAGAAGCAGGGGCATCCCCGTTCAATCGCAGGTCGAGGGTCTGGGTTAATCTCCAACGAAGCTAAGGACCACCAGGATCTGGCCCCACTGGCCTTGTCACCTGGTGTGGGGACTGGGGACAGCCAAACCACCATGGCCACTCTCAGAGAAATAAAGAAGGTGGGAGGGCACCCCGAGAGCCAGATTGAAAATGGTCATGCTGTGAGATAGTAAGATGCCCTTTTCAGAAAAGTGAAGACTGTTCTCTTGGCTCTCAAAGACTTGCAAATACTCTGTGTCCTTCTGGAGGCATGCTGAAGGCTTCAGCCTTTGAGGGCAATAATGGGAGTGCATCGGGGCTCAAAACCATCCAGCACTCACTCACTCCTTGAGGGTGCCGAGGATGACCAGTGACCACCCCTCGGGTGCCGTGGGGCCTGAAATTCCCTGATCACCGAGGATGGGAGGGGCCGCACAGACACTCCACTGGACCACCGGGGGCTTGGCCGGTGGGCTACATACAGTCCTTTATCAGATACATGGTTTGCAAACATCCTGTGCCATTTTGGATGGTGCATTATCTTATTCCTTGCTCCTTTTATACACAACTCCTTTTCATTTTGAGGAAGTCTAATTCATCTATTTTGTCTTTTGTTGCTTGTGCTTTTGGTAGACCTAAGATATCATGACCAAATCCAAGGTCATGAAGATTTACTCTGTTTTCTTCTATGAGTTTTATAATTTTGGCTCTTGCACCTAGGCCTTTGGTCCGTTTTGTGTTGATTTTGTATGTGGGGTGGGGGGAGGTAAGGGTCCAACTTTACTCTTCTGCATGTGGGTATCCAGTTGTTCCAGAACCTGTGCTGTTTGGGAGAAAATACCTGCAAATGATGCGACCAACAAGGTCTTAATTCTAAAATATACAAACAGCTCATACAGCTCAAAAAAGAAAAAAAAATCAAAAAATAAGCAGAAGGTCTAAACAGACATTTCTCCAAAGACATACAGATAGCCAACAGGCACATGAAAAGATGCTCCACGTCGCTAATTATTAGAGAACGCAAATCAAAACTACAGCGAGTTATCACCTCATAGTGGTCAGAATGGCCAGCATTAAAATGTCTAGAAAGAAATGCTGGAAGGGGTGTGGAGAAAAGGGAACCCTACTACATACACTACTGGTGGGAATGTAAATTGATGCAGCCACTATGAAAAACAGTATGGAGGTTTCTCAAAAACTAAAACTAGAATTACCATATGACCCAGCAATCCCACTCCTGGGCACATATCCAGACAAAAGTATAATTCGAAAAGATACATGCACCCCAGCATTCACAGCAGCACTATTCACAATAGCCAAGACATGGAAGCAACCTGAATGTCCCTCAGCAGATGAATGGATATAGAAGATGAGGTACATATATACAACGGAATATTACTCAGCCATAAAACAGAATGAAATAATGCCATTTGCAGCTACATGGATGGACCTTGAGATTATCATACAAAGTGAAGTAAGTCAGACAGAGAACAACAAATACCATATGATATCACTTATATGTGGATTATAAAATGAGACCCAAATGAACCTATCTACAGAACAAAAACAGACTCACAAATACAGAAAACAGACCTGTGGTTGTCAAGGGGAAGACAGGGGAGAGGGATGGATTGGGAGTTTGGTATTAGTAGATGCTAATTATTATATATAGGATGGATACATAAGGTCTTCCTGTACAGCACAGGGAGCTGTATTCAATACCCTGTAATGAACCATAATGGAAAAGAATATGAAAATATGTATATATGTATGTACGTATGTATGAATCACTTTGCTGTGCAGCAGAAATTAACACAACATTGTAGGTTAACTATATTTCAGTATCAATTAGTTTGAAGGCACTTTTATAAATTAGGTCTTAGTTCTCTTGTCCTTTCATCCTGGGACAAATGTATAACAGAAACTAACCTGGATTACTCCAGGATGAACTCATATCACACAGAACTTTAACTGTTGAACAAACCATGAATACCAGTTACACCATGGGATGTCCTGATCCAATATGAAGTTTGTAAACCTTGTATCAAGCCTGCAGAATCCACTAAATTTGGAAATTCAAACTGAAATGAAGCCACCTATCCCATGACTTCTCCACAACTAGTTATACAACATCAACTGGAAACCATATACGATCAAATGAATGTAGACAGAAACAACTATAGCCTTCCTTTTTTTCCCTTTCAGATGAAGACGGTATTTAAGGTGATGTCTTGGGCCGTTTCAGGGTGTTACTCAATTTCCTGGGTATCTGCCATGCACACAGGAGGTACACATGTTAGTTAACTTGTTTGTGCAACTAAATGAAGGTAGTTAATACCACAAAACTGTATACATAAACTGAATTAAATGCTAAAGTCATGTTTTGTATTTTTAATGACAATGAAAAAAAAAGTGTAGCGCTGATATTTGTTACAAAAATGAACGTTAAAAACATTCTTAGTGAAAAAAGCAATACAGAAAAGGCCCCCTAGATCCCATACTCATCTTGACTGCTTCAAATCCATCAAGGTTGTCCAAATGAGGGAGAAACTCAGTCATGGTTCCAGAAAAAGAAAACTGGATCAGGATGGAAAAAGACATTTTCATACCATTCGGACAGTAGGTGAAGGTTGAAGTGGGGCTGAGTATTAAATTATAATGTGGACATCAGGATTTCTTCATTTAGGGGTTATGTGCTGGTGCCTTGGGCAAAACACACTGAGCATTTTCTGTCAAGTGGCAAATGTGAGTACTTTTTGCCATTATTGCAACTTTTCTGTACATTTTAAATTGCTGGAAAGTAAATTACTTTCCTAGACAACCATGTCAGGAAATCAGAGAAGACAGACATCAAATTTTTCTTATAGAGGCCAAGACTTACCCAGACCACGTTCAACCAACGTTGTGATACTTATTTCCCTTGTAGGAGTCCGCATGGTATTAAGAGGCACCGTGGGAAGAGTATAGTAGTAGCTACCATGTCGTGGGTCCTGTGGATCACCTGGGGGGCAGTAGAAACGGTGAGATTTTAGTCTTGCAATTTTTCACATTACTTCAAAAAATGTTAAAAAATAAATTCAGTAAAGTTGCAAAATATGCACTCAATATACACAAATCAGTTTCGTTTCTATACACTAATAATGAACCACCAGCAAGAAACATTAAGAAAACAATCCCATTTACAATTCCATCCAAAAGAACGAACTATTTAGCAATAAATTTAACCAAGGACACGAAAGACCTATACTCAGAAAACTATAAAGCACTGGTAAAGAAACTGAAGACACAATAGGAAACAATATTCCATGCTCATGCGTCAGAAAAATTACTATTATTAAAATGTTTGGGAGAGGGGGAAGATGGCAGAAGAGTACGACACGCAGATCACCTTCCTCTCCACAGATACATCAGAAATACAGCTACACGGGGAACCACCCCTACAGAACACCCACTGAACGCTGGCAGAAGACCTCAGACCTCCCAAAAGGCAAGAAACCCCCCACGGGGCTTCCCTGGTGGCGCAGTGGTTCAGAGTCCGCCTGTCGATGCAGGGGACACGGGTTCGTGCCCCGGTCCGGGAGGATCCCACATGCCGCGGAGCAGCTGGGCCCGTGAGCCATGGCCGCTGAGCCTGCACGTCCGGAGCCTGTGCTCCGCAATGGGAGAGGCCACAACAGTGAGAGGCCTGCGTACCGAAAAAAAAAGAAAGAAACTCCCCACGTACCTGGGTAGGGCAAAAGAAAACAGAATAAACAGAGACAAAGGGATAGGGCCGGGACCTGCACCAGTGGGAGGGAGCCGTGAAGGAGAAACGGTTTCCACACACTAGGACCCCCTTCGCGGGCGGAGACTGCGGGTGGCGGAGGGGGAAAGCTTCAGGGCCACGGAGGAGAGCGCAGCTACAGGGGTACAGAGGGCAAAGCAGAGAGATTCCCGCACAGAGGACCGGTGCCGACCGCCACTCACCAGCCCGAGAGGCTTGTCTCCTCACCGGCCGGGGCGGGCGGGGCTGGGAGCTGAGGCTCGGGCTTCGGTCGGAGCGCTGGCGGCGTGAACACAGCCTGAAGGGGTTAGTGCGCCACGGCTGGCCGGGAGGGAGTCCGGGAAAAGTCTGGAGCTGCCGGCCGAAGAGGCAAGAGACTTTTCCTTCCCTCTTTGTTTCCTGGTGCGTGAGGAGAGGGGATTCAGAGCGCTGCTCCAGAGATGGGCGCGAGGCGTGGCTGAAAGCGCGGACCCCAGAGACGGGCATGGGACGCTGGGGCTGCTGCTGCTGCCACCAAGGAGCCTGTGTGCGAGCGCAGGTCACTCTCCACACCTCCCCTCCCGGGAGCCTGTGCTGCCCGCCACCGCCACGGCCCCGGGCTCCACAGACAACATCCCCGGGAGAACGCACGGGCGCGCCTCGTGCTGACGCAACGTCACGCCGGCCTCCGCCGACGCACGCTCGCCCCGCCTCCATGCCCCTCCCTCCCCCGCGGCCTGAGGGAGCCAGAGCCCCCGAATCAGCGGCTCCTTTAACCCCGTCCTGTCTGAGCGAAGAACAGACGTCCTCCGGCGACCTACACGCAGAGGCGGGGCCAGATCCAAAGCTGAGCCCCGGGAGCTGTGCGAACAAAGAAGAGAAAAGGAAATCTCTCCCAGCAGCCTCAGAAGCAGCGGATTAAAGCTCCGCAATCAACTTGCTGTACCCTGCATCTGTGGAATACCTGAATAGACAACGAATCATCCCAAATTGAGGAGGTGGACTTTGAGAGCAAGATTTGTGATTTTTTTCCCCTTTTCCTCTTTTTGTGAGTGTGTACGTGTATGCTTCTGTGTGAGATTTTGTCTGTATACCTTTGCTTTCACCATTTGTCCTAGGGTTCTATCCGTCCGTTTTTTGTTTTTTGTGTTTTTTTTTGGTTTTTGGTTTCTTTTTTTTTTTCTTTTTTTTTTTTGCGGTATGCGGGCCTCTCACTGTTGTGGCCTCTCCCGTTGCGGAGCACAGGCTCCGGACGCGCAGGCTCAGTGGCCATGGCTCACGGGCCCAGCCGCTCCACGGCATGTGGGATCTTCCCGGACCAGGGCACGAACCCGTGTCCCCTGCATCGGAAGGCGGACTCTCAACCACTGCGCCACCAGGGAAGCCCTGGTTTTTGGTTTTTTTTACTTAAAAAAATTTTTTTTCTTAATAATTCTTTATTTTAATAACTTTATTTTATTTGACCTTACTTTATTTTCTTTTATCCTCTTTCTTTCTTTCTTTCTACTTTTTCTCCCTTTTATTCTGAGCATGTGGATGAAAGGCTCTTGGTGCTGCAGCCAGGAGTCAGTGCTGTGCCTCTGAGGTGGGAGAGCCAACTTCAGGACACTGGTCCAAAAGAGACCTCCGAGCTCCACATAATATCAAACGGCGAAGATCTCCCAGAGATCTCCATCTCAACACCAACACCCAGCTTATCTCAACGACCAGCAAGCTACAGTGCTGGACTCCCTATGCCAAACAACTAGCAAGACAGGAACACAACCCCACCCATTAGCAGAGAGGCTGCCTAAAATCATAATAAGTCCACAGACACCCCAAAGCACACCACCAGACGTGGACCTGCCCACCAGAAAGACAAGATCCAGCCTCATGCACCAGAACACAGGCACCCTCCACCAGGAAGCCAACACAACCCACTGAACCAACTTTAGCCACTGGGGACAGACACCAAAAACGACGGGAACTACGAACCTGCAGCCTGCAAAAAGGAGACCCCCAAACACAGTAAGATAAGCAAAATGAGAAGACAGAAAAACACACAGCAGATGAAGGAGCAAGATGAAAACCCACCAGACCTAACAAATGAAGAGGAAATAGGCAGTCTACCTGAAAAAGAATTCAGAATAATGATAGTAAAGATGATCCAAAATCTTGGAAATAGAATAGAGAAAATGCAAGAAACACTTAACAAGGACCTAGAAGAACTAAAGATGAAACAAGCAACGATGAACAACAGAGTAAATGAAATTAAAAATACTCTAGAAGGGATCAATAGCAGAATAACTGAGGCAGAAGAACGGATAAGTGACCTGGAAGATAAAATAGTGGAAATAACTACTGCAAAGCAGAATAAAGAAAAAAGAATGAAAAGAACTGAGGACAGTCTCAGAGACCTCTGGGACAACATTAAACGCACCAACATTAGAATTATAGGGGTTCCAGAAGAAGACGAGAAAAAGAAAGGGACTGAGAAAATATTTGAAGAGATTAGAGTTGAAAACTTCCCTAATATGGGAAGGGAAATAGTTAATCAAGTCCAAGAAGCACAGAGAGTACCATACAGGATAAATCCAAGGAGAAACATGCCAAGACACATATTAATCAAACTGTCAAAAATTAAATGCAAAGAAAACATATTAAAAGCAGCAAGGGAAAAACAACAAATAACACACAAGGGAATCCCCATAAGGTTAACAGCTGATCTTTCAGCAGAAACTCTGCAAGCCACAAGGGACTGGCAGGACATATTTAAAGTGATGAAGGAGAACAACCTACAACCAAGATTACTCTACCCAGCAAGGATCTCATTCAGATTCGATGGAGAAATTAAAACCTTCACAGATAAGCAAAAGCTGAGAGAGTTCAGCACCACCAAACCAGCTCTACAACAAATGCTAAAGGATCTTCTCTAGGCAAGAAACACAAGAGAAGGAAAAGACCTATAATAACAAACCCAAAACAATTAAGAAAATGGGAATAGGAACATACACATGGATAACTACCTTAAATGTAAATGGATTAAATGCTCCCACCAAAAGACACAGACGGGCCGAATGGATACAAAAACAAGACCCATATATATGCTGTCTACAAGAGACCCACTTCAGACCTAGAGACACATACAGACTGAAAGTCAGGGAATGGAAAAAGATATTCCATGCAAATGGAATCCAAAAGAAAGCTGGAGTAGCAATTCTCATATCAGGCAAAACAGACTTTAAAATAAAGACTATTAGAAGAGACAAAGAAGGACACTACATAATGATCAAGGGATCGATCCAAGAAGAAGATATAACAATTGTAAATATTTATGCACCCAACATAGGAGCACCTCAATACATAAGGCAAATACTAACAGCCATAAAAGGGGAAATCGACAGTAACACATTCATAGTAGGGGACTTTAACACCCCACTTTCACCAATGGACAGATCATCCAACATGAAAATAAATAAGGAAACACAAGCTTTAAATGATACATTAAACAAGATGGACTTAATTGATATTTATAGGACATTCCATTCAAAAACAACACAATACACATTTTTCTCAAGTGCTCATGGAACATTCTCCAGGATAGATCATATCTTGGGTCACAAATCAAGCCTTGGTAAATTTAAGAAAATTGAAATTGTATCAAGTTATCTTTTCCGACCACAACGCTATGAGATTAGATATCAATTACAGGAAAAGATCTGTAAAAAATACAAACACATGGAGGCTAAACAATACACTACTTAATAACGAAGTGATCACCGAAGAAATCAAAGAGGAAATCAAAAAATACCTAGAAACAAATGACAATGGAGACACGATGACCCAAAACCTATGGGATGCAGCAAAAGCAGTTCTAAGAGGAAAGTTTAGAGCAATACAATCCTACCGTTAGAAACAAGTAACATCTCGAATAAACAGCCTAACCTTGCACCTAAAGCAATTAGAGAAAGAAGAACAAAAAAACCCCAAAGTTAGCAGAAGGAAAGAAATCATACCCAAAGCAATCTACAGATTCAATGCAATCCCTATCAAACTACCACTGGCATTTTTCACAGAACTAGAACAAAAAAATTTCACAATTTGTATGGAAACACAAAAGACCCCAAATAGGCAAAGCAATCTTGAGAACGAAAAACGGAGCTGAAGGAGTCAGGCTCCCTGACTTCAGACTATACTACAAAAGCTACAGTAATCAAGACAGTATGGTACTGGCACAAAAACAGAAAGATAGATCAATGGAACAGGACAGAAAGCCCAGAGATAAACCCACGCACATATGGTCAACTTATCTTTGATAAAGGAGGCAGGAATGTACAGTGGAGAAAGGACAGCCTCTTCAATAAGTGGTGCTGGGAAAACTGGACAGGGACATGTAAAAGTATGAGATTAGATCATTCCCTAACACCATCCACAAAAATAAGCTCAAAATGGATTAAAGACCTAAATGTAAGGCCAGACACTATCAAACTCTTAGAGGAAAACATAGGCAGAACACTCTATGACATAAATCACAGCAAGATCCTTTTGGACCCACCTCCTAGAGAAATGGAAATAAAAACAAAGATAAACAAATGGGACCTAATGAAACTTCAAAGCTTTTGCACAGCATAGGAAACCATAAACAAGATGAAAAGACAACCCTCAGAATGGGATAAAATATTTGCAAATGAAGCAACTGACAAAGGTTTAATCTCCAAAATTTACAAGTAGCTCATGCAGCTCAATAACAAAAAAACAGACAACCCAATCCAAAAATGGGCAGAAGACCTAGACATTTCTCCAAAGAAGATATACAGACTGCCAACAAACACATGAAAGAATGCTCAACATCATTAATCATTAGAGAAATGTAAATCAAAACTAGAATGAGATATCATCTCACACCAGTCAGAATGGCCATCATCAAAAAATCTAGAAACAGTAAATGCTGCAGAGGATGTGGAGAAAAGGGAACACTCTTGCACTGCTGGTGGGAATGTGAATTGGTACACCCACTATGGCAAACAGTATGGAGTTTCCTTAAAAAACTACAAATAGAACTACCATATGACCCAGCAATCCAACTACTGGGCATATACCCTGAGAAAACCATAATTCAAAAAGAATCATGTACCAAAATGTTCATTGCAGCTCTATTCACAATAGCCCAGAGATGGAAACAACCTAAGTGTCCATCATCGGATGAATGGATAAAGAAGATGTGGCACATATATACAATGGAACATTGCTCAGCCACGAAAAGAAATGAAATTGAGCTATTTGTAATGAGGTGGATAGACCTAGAGTCTGTCATACAGAGTGAAGTAAGTCAGAAAGAGAAAGACAAATACCGTATGCTGACACATATTTATGGAATTTAAGGGAAAAAATGTCATGAAGAACCTAGGGGTAAGACAGGAATAAAGACACAGACCTACTAGAGAATGGACTTGAGGATATGGGGAGGGGGAAGGGTAAGCTGTGACAAAGCGAGAGAGTGGCTTGGACATATATACACTACCAAACGTAAAACAGATAGCTAGTGGGAAGCAGCCGCGTAGCACAGGGAGATCAGCTTGGTGCTTTGTGACCACCTAGAGGGGTGGGATAGGGAGGGTGGGAGGGAGGGAGATGCAAGAGGGAAGAGATATGGGAACATATGTATATGTTTTACCGATTCACTTTGTTATAAAGCAGAAACTAACAAACCATTGTAAAGCAATTATACTCCAAAAAAGATGTAAAAAAAAAGTGTTTATTCTACCTAAAGCCATCAACAAACAGTGCCAGGAAAACTAGACACTAGACTCCAAAGAACGACAGTGGTCACCATCTACAGTGCATATAAAGCTAACTAAAAGCCCACAGTATTCCACATTAAACTCTTTCTCTCGTGAGTCCCCTGAAGTTGCACCCCACCCAGCCAGCAGTCAGTTGCACAGGAAGATTCTCCACACTTGCTCATTTTTTCCTCTTGCGGAGTCTCCTCACCAGTGGCTCCTGATAAAACCCAGCTCCTGTCAGTGTGGACAATGCCTCATGGTCCAGAAACCTAAGCCCTGACAGGAGACAAAGCTCCCGTCTGCTTGTCACAGAGCAAAGTCTGTGGGCAGGGTGCACCTGTGCCCCCAGGGTCAGACAGGTGGGTTTGGCGCCCCCTGTGGGACGTGAGAAAAGTGCCGGGAGTGCCGCACTCACAAACCCAGAGGCCTCATCCAGAAGGCAGTTCTGCTATATATACTAAGTTTGGAAATCCAAACTGAAATGGAGCCAAGTGTCTCACTGTATCTTCTCAAAAATTGGTTAAGGAGCAATTAATTACAAACCATATGTAATGAAATGAATGTGGACACAAACTCTACAACTTAAACCAAAATTCACTCAAAATTGCCCATAGACAAATTTAAATTACCAAACTATAAAAATCCTAGACAAAAAAAGATAATCTACATGACTTTGGGTCTGGTGACCTTATTCAGAAAACTGGAAGACAAACAACAAACTGCAAGAAACTATTTCCAAAACACATATCTGATAAAGGATTTGTACTCAAATTATGCCAACAACGCCATAAAAATTTAGGAAAGATTGAAACACACACCTGGCCCAAGAAGATAAACAGGCAGTAAATAAGCATACAAGAATATACTCAAGATGCTGGTGGAATGCATGTACAACCAACTTTGGAAGACAGTTTGGCAGTTTTTTCCAAATCTAAAAAGTCTCACCTTAGGATCCAAGAAGTGTACCTCTTGTATTTAGAGGTACACTTTGAAAAACTGTATTCAAACCAAAACTAGCATCAAGTAATGCACAGCAGCTCTATTCATAATGTCTAAAAACTTAAGATATCAGGATGTCCTTCTGTAGACGAATTCATAAGCAAATTAGGGCACATACATGTCAAGGGGAGAATACACCACCCCAAAATATGCCCATTTGACAAAAGGATTATTTTGGACTGATTAATTTAAGAAACAGCAGACCCAGGAGAATCTTTCAAAACCAAGTAGAGGGCTTCCCTGGTGGCACAGTGGTTGAGAGTCTGCCTGCCGATGCAGGGGACACGGGTTCGTGCCCTAGTCCAGGAAGATCCCACATGCCGCGGAGCGGCTGTGCCCATGAGCCATGGCCGCTGAGCCTGTGCGTCCGGAGCCTGTGCTCCGCAACGGGAGAGGCCACAACAGTGAGAGGCCCGCGTACCGCAAAAAAATAAATAAATAAATAAAGTAGAAAATGCCCTTTTAGGAGGTAAATTTACATTTATTAAGGATATCTCCATTTGTAAGGGTATGTCCCTCTTTGGACCAGGAATTGAATGATGACTAAATATCAAGAAAAGCTTGTTGGGACTTCCCTGCTGGTCCAGTGGTTAAGACTCCACACTCCCAATGCAGGGGACCAGGGTTCAATCCCTGGTCAGGGAACTAGATCCCACATGCTGCAATTAAAGGCCCGCATGCCGCCACTAAAGATTACACAGGCCGCAACTAAGACCCAGTGCAGCCAAATAAATAAATGTTTAAAAAAAAAAAAAGCTTGTCAATGAAATAGGCCTGGATGTAAATCTGTGTAACAACCATACCCTTGTTTACTGGGCTTTGACTAATAACATCCCTTAAATGGCTTCCTCCATTCCCTAACATCTTTCTTTTGTTCTCAGCAGAAGATAGCATTTAAGGTAATGGCTTGGGCCATTTCAGGGAGTGACTCAGTTTTCCTGGGTATCTTTCAAGTATACAGGAGGTACGCATGGGATATATTAAACTTCTGATTGTTTTCTCCAGTTCGTCTCTTTTTCATTACAAGGGAGATCTCAATAAAGAACATAGAAGTGTAGAGGGAAAATTATTTTTCCTCTCATATACATGCAGTGCAATAGTATTCAGAGATATAAAGGAATGGATCATCAACCCGTGCAAATATATATATATAGATATAGATGCAACTAACACTTACATTGCTAAGTGAAAGAATCCAGTCTGAAGTGCTACACACTGTATGACCTCATTTATATGACATTCTAGAAAAGGTAAAACTGACAATGGTAAACAGTTTAAGGAATATGTGGTTGAAATAGTCCATATGATACTTTAGTGGTGAATACCTGTCACTATGCATTTGTCTACACCCACAGATTTTTACAACCCAACAAGTAATTTACAATCTATTCAAACTTAGCTACTTAGGATATGGGAGTGTCAAAGACTGGAATACAGAATGTAACAAAGAATCTAACTGTTTCAGAAATGTATGGAAAAACTCACTGTTGGTAGTGGGACAAATGGGCTGACCTAAGTTAACTTTGGAAATGTACAGAATCTGTAGGCCAAAGACAAAATTTGCCATACATACACAGTGGACTCTAAGTTCTTTCCCATGAGGGGTAGTAGCTAACAGTACTGAAACTACTATATCCGTAATCGAATGGAACAAGCACTGAATTTAATAAATGACAAATGGTGGAAGCCAGGTTTCTTACCACTGGAGTGGGATGTTACAGTCAAACAAAGGGAGAAGGTTACGATATCCATGTCATAACAGATCCAGTTGGAGACATCGGTATAAACTATCTTTAGCCTACACATAGTTCCACATGGAAATCTTTATAATTATGTGTATATGCATAGGCTGGGATACATGCATGTATTTCTATGTACTGTCAGCTGAGCATATTGAGCTCCCACATGTAAGTTTTTAATACCATTCTCTAATAAAAGGAACAAGGGCTCTTTGAAGAAAGGGCTGATGCTAGGACTGAGACAGTAAATATATGAAGCAGCGTAATCTTAAAATATCAGAAAGTAAAGAAGTACCCAAAATTTTAAAAACCCACAAAAGGAAAATTATGTAAAATGAAAACAGGAGCAAATGGAAAAAGCTCTCAACAGCCAAAGCAAGAATGAACTAAGCAGTCTAATAATGTAGTGCTGGATTATAACCAAAAGTTTACAATAATCATTCACGTGTCCAAACTGGTAAAAATAAATTACATAGTTTTCGATGAATGGTGTTAAAGAGAAATCTCCTATGCACAAAGCTTCTAAACAATTCATATGCACACTCAGCTGTCCATCAAGGATGTGAAGCTAACCCCTCTCTCCTCAAGTGTGGCTTCTGCATTATGACTTCCTCCTAAATAAGACACACAGGATGGGCATGGGAAAAAAATTAACCTGTGGGAAAACTTCACAAACACTACTTCAGCTAGGTGACCAAAGTTAAGAATATAAGTGAGAAGTTTCCTTAAGGGCCTGTCCTCTTTTTTTTTTTTTTTTTTTTCTTTTTGCGGTACGCGGGCCTCTCACTGTTGTGGCCTCTCCCGTTGCGGAGCACAGGCTCCGGACACGCAGGCCCAGCGGCCATGGCTCACGGGCCCAGCCGCTCCGCGGCATATGGGATCCTCCCAGACCGGGGCACGAACCCGTATCCCCTGCATCGGCAGGCGGACTCTCAACCACTGCGCCACCAGGGAGGCCCTGTCCTCTTGATATATAGTGAAGAGGAAGCACTTCACCTCTGTGATCTGCTTTTTCAAAGCCAAGTCTAACCACGACAAAAACACCAAGCAAATCCCAGTGCCCGGCAGTCTATAAAATACCTGACCAGTCCTCCTCCACACTGTCAAGGTCATGGAAACAAGGAGAGTCTGAGCAACTGTCAAAGCCCAGAAGAGACTAAACAGACATGATGACCCCATGTCCTTTGAGACCCTGGAACAAGGAAAGGTATAACAAAGGGAACGTGAATAGGGACTTCAGTTAATAGTAAAGTATCAGTATTTGTTCATTATTTGTCATGATTCTGTAGAAAATTAGACAGGAAAAAGTAAACGTCAAATAAGAGAAACCTACTGTAACAAACTGGAAACCTAGAGGAAAAGGGGGATTTCTTTGTAAAAACACATTACCAAAATGGTCCCTAAATTAAGGAAAACACACAAAGGCCAATTAATCACTGAGGAACCTCTTCCCCTACTGGTTATCCTATCACTGTTCCAGGCTTTTCCTCTCCTGGGACAGGGAAGGAACAGGGACAGAGCTGTTTGGCAGCTCCCCTAGTACATGACCCCACCCAGTGTCTTCACCTCCCCCAGCCACGCCTACCCAGTGAGGACACCTGAGGAAGGGTCAGGGATTATTGACTCAGATGTATCAACCAGGACTTTTTCTTTTCCCAGCGACTGGACACACTTACGGAAGTAAAATAAATTAGTATTTATTGTAAGGGTAGAAATACATTAATACTTGCAAGTGACAAGTTGAAGAATGGGTTTGGACCTGGCAGGTCCAGCAGCTCACACTCTCTCCGTGTGATCTTGCTTCTCTCCAAACCTCTGTCCTGCTCAGTGCCTTTGGGGGACCCCATTCACAGGCACAGGCTCTCTCACTGCCCTTGGGCCAACAGCAGTTCTAGGCTGACAACCACTCACCACCCATTTTCCGAGAAAGAGTTTCTCCTTTTCTTGGATTCCAAAAAGTCATGGTTTTAAATGCCTTTGATCTGGCGTGGGTTGCATTCTCATCCTTGACCCAACACCAGAAGATGGAAAATGGGACTGGCTAGATGTGGGTTGTAAACCCTTCTTCGAGCTGGGTGGAACATGGGGTCATCCTTCTGCAACTGTTTGGACTGGAAGCAGGTGAGATGTAATTCCCAAAGGAAAACTGAGGCACTTGGACCTGAGAACAGATGTTCGCTGGGAGAAAGCAACAGATTCTAAGTCAATGACAGCTCACTGCACAGCACAGAATCTGACACAAAAAGAAGAAAGGGGTTCACTTAGGGTCAGGGGCTGCAGCTATTTATCCAGTGCTCTTACTGTCCCTCCCAAGACTGCAAGAAGTTCTTTCACTTGTTGAAAAGTCAGGATCATTGGTGGTGGTAAACTCAAGTCTCTTTCCTTGGGCATCAGGTCCTCACATCTCAGAGGCGGGCCCAGAACAGCCCATGTGTCCTCAGAAGACCCACAGACCTCATTCCTGCCCCTGAGAGGTGGGAACCCGTGAGTTATGCCATCTCCCTGGCCATATTAACTACCCATCCCTGAAAAACAATACTGCTCCTTTTCCAGTTTCTTCTCTCTCCTTTTCTAAGGGAAGAAACCAAATGCTAGGGTGGTAAGGAAACTCTTGTGCAATGAAGTAACAGGAGGCTCAAGAATTATTCCCTGCCATGGAACCCATAATTGGCAGGCTTCCAGAGGCCACATGGATGCATGTGGCTCTCCAAGACAATGGCAGTGTCAGTGTAAACCTCCAACTGGGAGGTCCAGTTGCTCCCATATCTTTGATTCTCAATGAATATGCATGTCAAAAGTTTCTAACGACTGAAAGGACAAAGGATTGCAGGGCCATGGTCTGCTGTATGGGTGTTGTGTCAGGGACACACTCCAATGTTTAGAGGATTATTACTTCTCTTGGCAGCCTATGAGGCTGTGAGCAGGAGGCCTTTTTCTCAGCCACATGCATGTTGGTAGTTGAAACTTCTCAAAGGAATGTCTACACTGCCCAGGTAGCTCTTGAATTGCCCAGCATCATGGTCAGCTCCGTAACAGTACATGAGGGCCTGACAATGCCCAGGCTGGACTGAGCTAGAGGACCACAGATGCCTGCCTGGATAGTCAGAGGTCAAAGGCTGTCCTGCCTGAGACTTGATCATCTATTCATGCCCACTCAGATGGAACAAAGGAAGCCTCCAGGGCCAGGAGGGCCCCACCAGCCCTTAAGAAGGCAGCATCTGGGGGCTGGCAGGTCACTGCCCCCAGTCCTGTATAAATCCACACGTGTCCGCTGAGTGCCCTCCTGTCTTGGCTGTGCTGGAACCTGGGGCTGCCCAGACAGAGTAGGGCCAGCATCACCCTTCCCAGGTAGGAGGGCAGAGGGAAACCATGCATGACTTCTGACACCCTCCCCAATCCTTGACAGAGGTTGAGTTGGATAAGAAACAGTCCGAGACAAGAACAGACATTTCATTCTTCTCTCAGAGCCCAGGACTGGGGGATGGGAGGCCAGAAAAACAGTTATTGACCTCAGCTCCCTGACTCCTGTTTGACCCTGGGCAAGTCCTATCCATTCTGGAGGCTTCAGAGAGAAGGAGAGGGGAGGGCAATGAAGGCCAATTGTGCTTAAACCTAACTCTATCCTTTACCTTAAGAACCCTAACCTCTAACCGTAACCCCCTAACGACCCTCGCCCCAGACCCCTAGACCCTCGCCCCTGACCCCTAAACTCTAATCCCCAACCCTTTAACCACAACCCTCTACCAGGACTCTCCAACAATGACCCATAACCCGAAACCGTGACCCGTGAACCCTCACACTGACTCAACTCCAGGCCTAAAGCCTGGCCTAGTGGGTACCGAGGGATGACTGTATGAACTCTCAAATAAACCAAGGAATTAAATCTTCCTGACCATGAATTTAGCAATGGTTTCTTAGATTTGACAGTAAAGCATAAGAAATGAAAGAAAAAAAGAGATAAATTGGATTTCCTCAAAATTACAAACCTTTGTGCATCAAAAGAGGCTATCCAGAAGGTAAAAAGACAGACCACAGAATGGAAGGCAATATTGGCACATTATATATCTGATAAGGCTGTTTACCTAGAATATACCCAGGACTTTTCCAACTCATCAACAAAAAGACAAACAACAAAATTTTTGAAACAGACAAATAAATGGCTGCATGGACTGCTCTCCAGGCAAGACATACAAATGGTCAACAGGGACATGGAAAGATGTCAAACGTCAATAGTCATGATGAAAATGCAAATGAAAGCCACAGTGTGATGCCCCTTCACACACACTAGAATAAAAATAAACTTTAAAATAAATTTTAAAATAAATAAATAGGGCTTCCCTGGTGGCGCAGTGGTTGAGAGTCCGCCTGCCGATGCAGGGGACACGGGTTCGTGCCCCGGTCCGGGAGGATCCCGCATGCCACAGAGCGGCTGGGCCCGTGAGCCATGGCCGCTGAGCCTGCACGCCCCGAGCCTGTGCTCCACAACGGGAGAGGCCACAACAGTGAGAGGCCCGTGTACTGCAAAAAAAAAAAAAAATATATATATATATATATATATATATATATATATATATATAAATAACAGATGTTGGCAACAACGCAGAGAAATTGGAACCCTTAAAAGTTATTTGTGGAGATGCACAATGGTGCAGTCTATGTGTGCAAAACTTTAGCATTTACTGAAAAATATAAAACATAATTACCGTGTGGTTCAACAACTCCACTCCTAGATATATACCCCAAAAATGGAAAACAGGCGTTCAAACAAAAACTTGTACACCAATTATTCATAGCAGCACTGTTCACAATAGTCCAAGGTAGAAAATATTTAAATGTCCATCAGCAGGTAAATTGATAAGCAAAATAAGGTAGATCCATAAGCTGCATTATTCTGTCATATAAAGGAATAAAGTAAAATTATACAGCCGCTGTGGAAAACTGTATGGTGGCTCCTAAAAAACATGGAAAATGTATAATCCCTTGATTCCACTCCAGGGTGTACACCCAAAATATTAGAAAGGACTGGAACAGACATTTGTACCCCATATTCACAGCAACGTTATTCACAGTAGCCAAAAGGTGGAAGCAACACAGCACATCCTTCAACAGATGAATGGATAAGTACAGTGTAGTATATACACAATGGAATATGATTCAACCTTTAAAACTAAGGTAATTCTCACACATGCTACAATGTGGATGAACCTTGATGTCATTATGCTAAGTGAAACCAGCCAGACACAAAAAGGACAAACGTTCTATGATTCCACTAGTGTGGGGTATCCAGATAAGTCAAACTCAAAGACAAAGTAGAATAAGGTTGCCAGGGGTTGAGGTGAGTTCGTATTTAATGGTTACGGTTTCACATGGGGAAAATAAAGCTCTGGAGATGGATGGTGAGGATATTTTTACAACAATGTGAATGTAGTTAATGCCATAGAACTGTGTACTTACAAATGGTTTAAATGGGGCTTCCTTCGTGGCACAGTGGTTAAGAATCCGCCTGCCAGTGCAGGGGACACGGGTTCAAGCACTGGTCCTGGAAGATCCCGCATGCTGCAGAACAACTAAGCCCGCGAGCCACAGCTACTGAGCCCTCATGCCACAACTACTGAAACCCGTGCACCTAGAGCCCGTGCTCCATAACAAGAGAAGCCACTGCAATGAGAAGCCTGCACATGGCAACGAAGAGTAGCCCTGCTTGCCGCAACTAGAGAAAGCCTGCGTGCAGCAACAAAGACCCGACACAGCCAAAAAATAGAAAATAAAATAAAATAATTTTTTAAAAGCTTTTAAAAAATGGTTTAAATGGTAAATGTTATGTGTTTTTAATCACAATGGGGAAAATGAACAAAATAATGATCAATGTTACAATGTGGATAAACACTGAAAACATCCTAAGTGAAAGAAGCCATACAGAAAAACCACCCAGATCATGCTCATCTTGTACACTTTAAATACAGCAAGGTTTTTAAAGTGAGGAAAAGCCCCAGTGATGGTTCCAAGAAAAGAAAACTGGATTCGAATGGAAAAATACATTTCCACAAAGCTGGGGCAGCTGGTGAAAGTTGAAGCAGGTCTGTGGATAGGATTATAATGTGGAAACCATAATTATTCCTCATTATGGGGTTATGTGCTGGTTCCCTGGGAGAGTGGCCCTCCCACTCTCACAGAGTAAAACAAACTGGAGTATTTTGTGAATGTGGAAAACTTTATACTGCTATTTAAAGTTTTTTATACACTTGAAATTTACTAGAAAATAAAGTACTTATCAAAACAACCATGTCATACCATGCCAGAAATATAGACATCAAACTCTGTTATAGAGGCCAAGCCCTACCCAGATCCAGTTCACCCACAGTGGTAATGCTAATCACCCTTGTAGGAGTCCACATACTACAAGAGGCACCATAGGAAGATTATATTGGGAGCCACTATGTCTTGGGTGCTGTGGATGACCTGGATGTAGATGAAACTGTGGGATTTCTGAATTCTAGTTTTCCACATTCAACCACCAAAAAACTGTTACAACTAAAAAATGAATTCAGTAAAGCCGCAGGATAAAAAAAAAGAAAAATCAATGCACAAAAATCATTTGTGATCCTATACACTGATAATGAACCATCAGAAGAAGAATTTTTAAAAATCCCACTTACAATTGCATCCAAAAAGATAACTAGGAGTAAATTTAACCAAGGACGTGAAGGACCTGCACACCGAAAACTGGAAGACACTGATAAAGGAAACTGAACAGACAAAAATAAATGGAAAGATACCCTGTGCTCATGAGTAAAAAGAATACTGTGAAAATATGCATTCTAAGGTGGGACTTCCCTGGCCGTCCAGGGGTTGGGACCCTGCACTCCCACTGCAGGGGGTGCGGGTTCAATCCCTGGTTGGGGAACTAAGATCCCGCATCCTGCATGCTACGTGGTGTGGCCCAAAATTTTTTTAATTTAAAAAAAAATATGCATTCTAGCCAAATTAATGTACACATTCAATGCAATCTTTACCAAAAGTCCAATGACATTTTCCATAGAAACAGAACAAATAATCTTAAGTTGTGTGTGGAACCACAAAGGACCCAGAAGAGCCAAAGTGACCCTGAGGAAGGAGAATGGGCTGGAGGCATCTCCCTCCCTGACTTCACACTAGATTATGAAGCTACAGTCCCAAAAAAGTGTGGAATTGGAACAAAAACAGGCACAGAGACCAGAGAAACAGAGCAGAGAACCCAGGAATCAACCTACAGGTATGTGGTCAGTTAATTCACAAGAAAGGAGCCAAGAACATACACCAGGGAAAGGACAGTCCCCTCAATAAACGGTGCTAGGAAAACCAGACGCCACATGCCAAAGAACAACACTGCACTCTGTCTACACCACACACAAAAGGGGCCAAAAACCCAGTTTTCCACATCAAGCCCCTCCTCTCCTGGGTCCTCTGAAGACAGACACCCTCAGCGGTCAGCCACGCACAGGAACCTTCTGCCCACTTTTCCTCACCTTCTCCCTCAGCGGCATCACCTCCCGGCAGGTCCTGAGGAGACCAGGCTCCTGTCAGCATGAACTGGACCCCACAGTGTCCCAAAGCTGAAGCCCCAGCAGGTCCTGAGGAGACCCGGCTTCTGTGAGTGTGGACTCGACCCCGGCTTGTCCCGAAGCCCAGCCGTCAGCGTGGACTCGGCCCCGCGTGTCCCAGAAGCCAAAGCCCCAGCGGGTCCTGAGGAAGCGGGGCTCCCGTCAGCATGAACGTGAACAGCGTGATCTGAACAGACATCCCGCCAAAAAAGATACACAGATAGTAAAAGTCATACACAAACAAGCTCAACATCATATACCATTAGGGAATTACAAATTAAAATCATGAGATATCACAGCACACCTATTAGGACTGCTAAGCTCCAAAAATAGGACAATACCAATTGCTAGAGGGTGAGGAACAAAAGGAACTCACCCTCATCGCTGGGGGGATGCATGTGCAGCCACTTTGTAAGACAATTCGGCAGTTTTTTCCAAAGCTAAACAAGTCTCACGTTGGGATCCAGCAATCATCCTTCCAGTATTTAGGCAACTGCTTTGAAAATCTATGTCCAAATGCAAACAAGGATGCAATTATTCACAGCAGCACTTTCATAATGGCTAAAAACTTGAAGAAATCAGGATATCCTTCAAAAGATGAATGCATAAGCAAATTGGGGTACATCCATGTCAAGGCGAGTAGAATATGCCACCCCAAAATATGTCTCTCTGGCATAAGGATTATTGGCCTGCTTTTAAAAAAAAAAATAGGGCTTCCCTGGTGGCTCAGTGGTTCAGAGTCCGCCTGCCAGTTCAGGGGACACAGGTTCGAGCCCTGGTCTGGGAAGATCCCACATGCCACAGAGCAACTAAGCCTGTGAGCCACAATTACTGAGCCTGCGCTCTAGAGCCCGCGAGCCACAACTACTGAGCCCATGTGCCACAACTACTGAGCCCGTGTGCCACAACTACTGAAGCCTGCATGCCTAGAGCCTATGCTCCACGACAAGAGAAGCCACCACAATGAGAAGCCCACGCACCGCAATGAAGAGTAGCCGCTGCTCGCCACAACCAGAGAAAAGTCTGCACGCAGCAACAAAGACCCAATGCAGCCAAAAATAAAATAATACATTTATTTTTTTAAAAATCTCAGAAAACTGAGATTGCCGTATTATGAAGGACATTTACAATAGAGAAATCTCCATTTATAAGGGTATGTCCCTCTTTGCACCAAAAATAGAAGGATAATTAAATCTTAAGTAACTCTTTTCAATGGAGAAGTCCTGACCTAAATGTGCAAACAGTCATACCCTTGTTTACTGAGCTTTGCATGATAACCTGCCATAAGTGGTCTTCCCCCATTCCCCAGCATCTTTCTTCTGTTTTTAGCTGAAGACGGTATTTAAGGGGATGGTTTTGGTCATTTCAGGGAGTGACTCAGTTTCCGTGGTATCCCCCCTGTATTCAGAAGGTATACATGTTATTAAACTCCTGCTTTTCTCCTGGTAATCTGTCTTTTATTACAGGGGGGGGGGCCTCAACCAAGAACCTAGAAAAGTAGAGGGAAAATTGTTTTCCCTCCCATACGCATGCAGTGGAATCCTATTCAGCAGAAAGGAATGCACCATCAACCTATGGAAAGACATGGATAAATCTTCAGTATGTACTGCTAAGTGAAAGAATCCAGTCTGAGGAGGCTGCACACAGTATGACCCCATTGATGACATTCCGGGACAGGCAAAGCTACATAGATGATAGCAGATCAAGGGGTGGGGGGTTTGAAGTGTTCCACGTGATACTCTAGGGTGGCTACCTGTAACTATGCATTTGTCTAAGCCCACAGATGTGCATAGCCCAAGGGGCCAATCATAATCTATTCATATGTAGTTATTTAGGATGTAGGAGTGTTGCAGGCTGGAATACATAATGTCACAGAGTCTGACTGTGTTAGAAAGATATGCGAACAACGCACCGTAGGGGATGGGGTAAAAGCTGCTGACCTAAGTTACCTTTGGAAACGAATGGAATCTGTAGACTAAAGGCAAAATGGTCCATATATAAACTGTGGGCTTTATTCTACGAAGTTCTTTCCAGGGTGTAGTAGCTAACAATTCTGAAACCTCTGCACATATAACCTGGAAAGGAGCAAGGCACAGATAAATGGGAAATGGTGGCAGCCAGGCTCCTTGCTGTGGGCGTGGGAAGTTACAGATAAGCAAAGGGAGAGCCTCTGCCCCCGTAATCCTGGATCTGGGCTTCCTGGGAGGATGCTGACTGGCCGGGGGAAACACACACATCTTCAGGCTGGGAAGACCCTGCAGACATAGGAACTTCACACCCCATCTTTCCACCCATACCTGCTGGAAACACTCAGCCCTCCATAATCAGGCAATTGCAGCATTTAAGACATTCTCACCCCCAGGCAGATAAAGGAGCATGAGGGTCTTGCTTACCCCTAAGCTGTCCCAGAATCCAGGCCCTGGGGGTGGAGCCAGGTTGGGGGTTCCTGGGCCTCTGACCAGCAGGTGAGAGGAGGGAGGAAGACCGGTCCTGAGGACAGAGGTTCCCTCAAGTCTGTGAGTGCAGGAGCCCCAAT
This sequence comes from Mesoplodon bidens, assembly GCF_964165515.1. NCBI lineage: Eukaryota > Metazoa > Chordata > Mammalia > Artiodactyla > Ziphiidae > Mesoplodon > Mesoplodon bidens. The sequence goes on from NC_138177.1 coordinate 760,069, forward strand.
GGGGTTCATTCCCAGTGAGGACATGGGCGGGTCCTGCAGTGGTTGTGTTCCCCCTGGGGCCTTTGATGAAGCCATGGCAGCACTGGACCCAGACGTCTCCTGGCGGTGTCTCAAACTCTGACACAGCGGTTTTACAAAGGAACAGGAGAATGGAGCTGAGCCCCTGACGGCCACTCCTTTCTGGCTCTGAGTTGCTTCCAACAGGACCATAGTCACCTGCACGTAGTCTGCTGTGACCCATCTGCCCCCACTGGCCTTTCCTCTCCCTCCTTCCCTATGATGATTCCAGTGACATTTCCAGCCTGGACCCCTCCCCCAGGCCAGACGCCTCTGTCCAGCCACTGCATCCCCATCTCACCTTGGGGGCTAACAGGGCCCTCAGAGGACTGGGATCCCGCAGCTCCCCACACCCAGGAGCAGCCCCACCTTCCCAGGTTGCTGAGCCCAGGCACCGGGTGTAACCGAGCAGGACCCTACGGGGCCTTCCCAGGACAGAGCCCTCCCCCACGTCCTCTGCTGTAAGTCCTCTCTGAAGTACCCAGATAACAGTGTCTGATGCACGCTTCCTCCACCACCAAGTGGAAGAAATTAACTACTTGATGATCATGAACAGGTAGGCCCGGAGCTTCTGGTGCCTAAGACTTTACAATGTTTACTGCCTGTTACCTCACCATCAGCCAGAGAATTGTGCACCAGCTGACCACGTACCCTGCGACCCCCCTCCTTCACTTGGCCTTTAAAATTGCTTTGCTGAAATCCTTCAGGGAGTTCGGGGTTTTAGAGCACAAGCCACCTGGCCTCCTTGTATTGGCACTTGTACAATTAAAGCTGCACTTTCCTTCACCACACCCGGTGTCAGTAGACTGGCTTTACTGCACTTGGGCAAGCGGACCCACGTTTTGCTCAGTAACACCGGGGTCTCCCAGGCTCCCACCCTCCTTGTGCCCCACTGACTGTTATCTGCTCCTCCAGAGTCTTCTTGCAACAAAAATAGAAATGAAGTTTTCCCTCCCCTGAGAACAAGGAAAACAAAGGGGACAGGGAACAGGCTAGAGAAGAAACATAACCTGGCCTGAAAGAGTTCATCCCTCCTTGTTTTACTTTGTCACTCATTTGTAGTAACTAGATTTGTACTTTACAAAGCTAACCTCACTCCCTGTCACTATGTAATTTACATTCGGCCCCCATCACCCCTGACTCTGTGTGAGTTACATCCCCTGCCTCTCACTCCCTAACCTTATTATGTCCAGCACTTACATTCTATATGCCCCTCATAACAAATCACCCCCTAGGTTTTCATTTCAGAAACAAGTTCATCGGCTGATAAACCAGAGGCAAACGGATGCAATTACCAGACTGCTGGGCCCCAATTACTGGGCGGCCTGATGCCAGCAATGACTGTTCTGAAATAATGCAAAGGAAAGGAGGAATGCAAGACCTTCACTACTTTTATCCTCATCCTATACCCCGGAATGCGAGAGCCCCACATATAAAATCTTCCCTGATTCTCAAGGAGGGGTGCCCAGTTCTTGAGGTGCTAGCCAGCTGTGTCTTCCCTTCTGCCTGGCAGAAAAATAAAGCCATCTCTCTCTTCCTCCAAAATCCCTGTCTCTATATTTCTGTTTGGCCTCGGTGCACAGGGAAGCCGATATTTCGACAACAGTCTGTGGCCAGTTCCCACACTAATTCCCCTCTACGCCCACAGCCCTGGCCCAAGCCCGATCTTGTGCCTGGTTCCTCCATCAGGCCTGACAAACTCCCTGCCCCCGCGGTGCGTCTCACATCCCACCCCAACGTGGTCTCTCTGAAGCATAAGCGAGACTGACTCTCCCACCTGCAATCCCCCAAATGTTTCCCCACTTTCGCTAGGGTATCTGCTGGGAGAGACATCTGCAAAGGCCCTGAGGGTCCCCAGCATCCCCACTAAGCTGCTGGCTCCTAGGTTCCCTGACAATGAGCACCTCAGCAGGCCAGGAGACATGGCAGGAAACCCCAGAACTGCTCACCTCCGGAGGGGACTGGCACTGCCACAGCCTGATGAAAGAGAGCAGAGAAGGGTTCCCCAGCTGGGACACAAACTCTGCACGAGTGGCCTCTCCTTGAGCCATTATATCACCTCGTGTGACTCGAGGGAAGGAAGGACCAAGGCACCCTTGGTTCCTAAGGAGGATGGTATAGGCTCAGCCACATCCCCCCAAATCCACATGCTGAACCCCTAACCCCCAGGACCCCAGGACGTGGCTGTATTTGGAGATGGGATTTTTAAAGAGGTGATCAAGGTAAAAATGAGGTCACTAGGCTGGATCCTAATCCAATAGGATTGACGTCCTACAAGAAGAGATTAGGACACAGATTGGCACAGGGGGAGACCATGTGAGGACCTGGGGAGAAGATGGCTGTCTAAGCACCAGGTAGAGAGGCCTCAGGAGAAGCCAGCCTGCACACACCTTGATCTCAGCATCCAGGACTGGGAGATAGGTCTGTTATTTAAGCGGCCCAGTCTGTGGTATTTGTTACGGCGGCCCCGAGCAGACTCACACGCAGGGTAACTCAGGGCTCAGACTGGACAGAGCCCACTCTCCATCCCCCTGTACGTGAGTTACAGGATCCTCAGGAACTGAGGAGGGGGTCCCTGAGGGGAGGCACAAGATAGAAGATGCCAGGCATTAACATGACTGCATTCACGTTAAACGTGCCTGAAATCCATTCACACGAGATGGTCTTGTCCTGTATGTACATCGGCACCTTCAGTCTGAACTGCAGATCTTTGGCTTCACCAGCTCCACTGAGAGCATTAGCTTCACCTGCTGTGGACCGTCTCCTATAGGATTTCCAGAACCACAAAGCATCGAAGCTTCACAGGACCCAATGTCTGTGCGCTACCGTCCAGGTGACCCTCGCAGCAGAGCCACACAGCTGCCCATCAGAACCCATTTCCCTTTTTCCTGTTCACGGCTACCCTGCACCTCCCAGCCTTCCCACCCCTTACAGCTGGGGCACAGTGTCTCGTGTTACCAAGGGAAACGGGTGGAGGTGGTGAGGGCCTTGGCCAGCCTGCATCCTAGGACGGAGGGCATGATGCCCGCCTGGTCACCCCATCCTGCTAGTTGGAGCCCTCACCTGGAAGCAGGGAGGAGAAACAAGGGGGACAGAGCCTGGGACCTGACACCCACCTGCCCTGGACTCTCACGAGAAGGGGACAGAGACATCTTGAACTTCAACCCAGTTTTGGGAGACACTTTGTTCCAGTAACAATCTTTTGCCTTAAAAGTCAAGGTGCTTTACAAACCCCTCCCCAGCTGTCACAGAAAGTCAGGATTCATCTCATCACACTTTTCTCAAACCCCAGCTCACGCTGAGACCACCTCTCAGGTGATGGTGCTTCAGAGCAGCCCCTTTAAAAGATCCCTGGAGTTCAGCTCCCCCAGCCCTGCCTTCAGTTTAAGGGAGAAGTTTCCTTGACAAACCTGCTCAGTTTCCTTGACAACCAAGCAATCTCCCAAACTCTCCTCCTTCAGACATTCCTATTCGAGGCTGGATGAGCCTAAAGTGACAGTGTTGTCATCATGTGCCAGAGAGTGACTCCTCCAAGCCCGTAGTTATTGGTTACATGATGCTACTGATGATGAAATCCCAGAAGAGCCAGCTTTGCAGTATAACCAGTTCTGGACTCGGCACTGGGTCCCTTTCCACAGACAGAGTGGAGTGGCTGTTTCCACGGGCCTCGTGGTGGAAGAGCTCACCTAATGCAGCCAGGACTTCATCCTTTCCAGGTGATTCCAGGGTCCTCATTCTGCCCAGACCCCACCCACATGGCTGCTGTCTGTGCCAGTCTATACGGGACCTTGGTTACCTCCTAAAATGAAGGTTATTTTATACACAGGTAATGGGTTGAATGCTGGCCCCAAAAGACGTGCCCCCCCAGAACACGTGAACAGGACCATATCTGGGAAAAGCGTCTTTGTATATGTAGTGAAGGATCTCGAGGTGAGGTCATCTTGGGTTAGGGTGGCCCTCAATCCAATTGAGAGAGTCCTTATGAGAGACAACAGAGGAGAAACACAGACACAGAGGAGAAGCCACGTGAACACAGAGGCAGAGACGGGAGGGACACAGCCACAAGCCTGGGGACGCCTGGAGCCCCCAGAAGCTGGCAAAGGCAGGAAGAACCCTATCCTGGAGCCTTTGGAGAGACTTCCGTCCTGCAACACCTTGATCTCAGCTGCCTGGTCTCCAGGACTGGGGGAGCATCAATTCCTGTTGTTTTAAACCACCCAGCTTGTGGTCATTTGTTACAGAAGCCACAGAACGGTCACACAGACCCTGCTCTGTAGGATCCTGGAAGTGTGGGTCTCACTAAAGGCAGATAGAAGCTGGATTATAGAACCCTCAGAGTCAGCATTGGGCCCCAGAAATCATAAAGTAGTGGCTGGACACCAGAATGTTGAGGGGTCAGACGGAAGCCCATCCCTAAGGGTGCTGGCTGCACACGGCCTCCCCAGGTTTTTACGCCTGTACATGTTGGGGATAAGTATTTCCATCCTGATTCAGGACCTCTGATGTCACCGTTCACGTTGCTAATTAAGAAACCCCTAGTTACACAGATGAAAACCCTATCAGGGCACTTGCTTCAGTGGTAAACAATTCTGAAGGTGGTCAGAGGTGGGGAATCGTCTCCCGGGCAGCCAGCAGCTCCCCCGCAAGGAGCGTCCTCAGTGCAAAGCTGGGGGACCGTGCCGAGGCGTCTCTGAGTAAATGTGAGCTGAGCCCCAGGCCAGCTGCTGCTGAACTGTTCCCACCCTTCCCAGGTAAAACACCTGAATGTGTGCAAGGACTTGAAAGTCTAGAGGAAGGGCTGTGGAGCCACACCAGCGACAGCACGCAGGCCAACCTGGTGCCTGCAGGCCAGCCAGGATGGTCCTGGCCCCGGGCGCTCTTCTGGAAGCTTTCCACTTCCCTGCCTGAGGTACCCCTCCTGTCCCAGCCCCCACTGCTTTTTTCCTTCCTCACCTCTGCCCAGGGAGAAATTCCAGCGGCAGGTATGGGTGACACATCCTCTTCTTTAGCAGGTGGCAGCCTGGCAACTCTTGCAGAAAGTTCAGCAGAGCCCCACTCACACCGGGCCACCCACAAAGCCACGGCCCCTCACTCCCTCCCACCAGCCCAGGCCCGACACTGCTGACGGGGCAGAGAATATGGCGTCAGGCACAGCTACAGGGGCTCTTGCTGCCTGGAAGGGTGTTAATATAGACCTCAACACAGGCACACCTGGGGAGGGCTGGCCGGCCGGGTCAGGCTGCCCAGGTCAGCCAATCCTTGCCCATCAGGGACTCAGAGTTGTGGAAAATGGGCGTTGCTGCACCGGCCAGGTCCAAGGAACAGGTGTGGGGTCCTGAGGGTCAGGATAGACACAGGGCTGCAACTCTGCTTGTATTCTCAACATTTTATCTGGTCCATGAGTGGGAGACAACTTCAAGACCCTCTCCTAATGACAGGAGCCCAGGAGTCAGGGAGAGGAGGGGTGGTGGGTGGAGACAGAGGCCTGGTGCCCTGGCTGCAGTGGAAGCCTCTGGAAGACCAGGTGGAGGGAGGCTGCACAGAGTGAAGCCCAGGGTCACAGACCTGTCCAGGAGCTGCTGTTTGTTAGTTCAGGTCCTGCTCTGAGGTGCTCAGGGTCAGCTCTGACCAACAGGTGGGCTGGGGGTGTTCTGCAATTAGGACTACGTGCACGGCTCCTGTGTGCCCAGCCCTGCCGGTGTCTGCCCAGGGGAGCTCCATACCCAGGGAGGGGCCTGAACACAAGAGCCCCGGGGGCTGCTGGGTGCCGGCCCAGGTGAGCTCCATACCGAGGGAGGGGCCTGGCCACGAGAGCCCCGTGGGCTTCTGGGTGCCAGCCCAGGTGAGCTCCATATCCTGGGAGGGGCCTGGCCACGAGAGCCCCGTGGGCTGGGCGGGGGGCGTGTGTATGAGCGTCCTCTCTGCGCAGCCGGCACAGAGTTGCTTAGCAACTTCCCTGTGGACAGTGCTGGGATGAAATGAGGACCAGGAGATGCCACGGGCCCCCTGAACCCCTGTCCATCCTGAGTGATGAGGTCAGTAGGCGGGTGCTGGCCACTGTGCTGCATGAGGGAGGCCCCACAGGTACCTCTTGTGTCGTCCACCTGACACCACAGAGGCCTCCCCAGGACAGAGCAGACAGCCTGCCTGGGGCAGGTGGGAGCTCCTGGTGACCCTGAAGGGGACATGAGAGGGACGGACCAGGCAGGAGGGGGTGGGAGCCCAGGCAGAGCCATGGGGTTCGGGGCCGAGGGGGCCTTTCTGGGTCTGAGCTGAGAGTGGACGTGCAGGTGGTGAGTGTGATCCAGGAAAGCTGCCCTGGTGACGTGAGGCTGAACGTGCTTCAGTGACAAGCCTTCCAGATGATCCCAAAACAGGATAGTGAGACGGATCCTGTTAAGTGAATCCCCCCAAAAGGAGGCTCTGTGAGCTGGTCCCGGGAGAGGGGTGAAGGGAGCAGGCATGGAACCTGCGGGGAGTGGGCAGTCCCCCTGGGCGTGCGGCGGGTGCAGACCCCACTCCGTGTCCCACATCTGTGCTTCCGGCTGGATTACTTGGCTTCTCGGAGCCTCAGCTTCCTGGTCTGGTCGTGGGGTGATGGAAGCATGGACTGACTAGTAATTTGCTCAGAACAGGGTAGGAAGGGGTCTAGTGGAAATTCCACAGAACACCGTCAGTATAGGAATCGCAGGCCCTGTTTCCCACAGGTCTGCCTTCAGGATCGGGAGAGCAGATCTGAGCAGACTCGCAGCAGAGCCTGGGGACGGGCTCCGTGTGGTGGGTCCCCCTGCTTCCTGAGTCTCGGAAGGAGCAGCTCCAGCGGGCAGTGGCATCGTCATCCCACACCTGGAAGCATCCAGACCTCAAGGCCCAGCAACCCCGAGTCCTGTGTCTGGGCCCCCGGGAGGCAGATGGGACAGGCCGGCATCCTCCTCGGCCCTCTTCCTGCCCAGAACATTCGGGGTCCAGGCCATCATTAGGGAGAAGCAGAGATGGAGGTGTCCCATGTGGGAACAGGACACGGAGGGGCTTGTGCATGTGGACGTCCACACTGGGAATGTGGGTCGGTGGGACGCGGGCACCAGGAGGGGCAGACGGTGGGCCTGAGGAAGCAGGGCGGAGCCAGGGGTCCCGGGGGGGTGGTGCGAGCTTTGCCTGTGCCGGGCCTCAGACTCCACGGGGCTTCCCTCCCTGGTCACTGGCGAGGAGGAGCCGAGCAGCGTTGGTGGAGGGACCCCTCGCGTCCCCAGGCCCTGGCAGCATCAGCCCTTCAGGCTCTGGGTCGGGGTGCCTGAGGAGCGCAGGTTCAGCTGTGCCAACAGAGAGGCCTGGAGGGGTCGGGTGGGAAGCACTGGTGTGGTCTCGCCTGTGTGGAAACTTCCGAGCCAGTGTCCAGTGGGAGCTCTCACCTCGCACGTGGGTTTCAAGTCCACAGCTCAGATCACCTTCTAGCCACTTGGATTGTTTTCTAGACACAAAGTCCTAATATCTCCTACGTCCCCTGCCCGTGAAAAGGCACGTCTCACCTGGCACCAGGTGTTGCCTCTGGTCCCTCCTGACTGGACACCCAGCAGCCAGTGTCACCGCGTCACGACTGTCAGGCGTGGGGGGACGAGAGCACACGGTCCAGGCCCACGAGGGGCCGTGCCGTCCACGGAGCCGGTGCAGTGACTGTAGGTGTTCCTCCCCCCACCCCACGGGCAGAGACCACCGTCCCCTTACAGACTGTTACCAAGTGAAGTCATGTGGACCCTGCTCAGGCCCCAGCCTGGAGAGGCGCTCTGCCTCAGCGGGGAAGGTTTCCTTTTTCCACGTGGAGTCAAGTAGGCAAATAACAAAACCAAAGCCCAGACCACCACAGCACAGGCTCTATTCAGTGGCCTAAGAATGGAGAAGCGGGAACTAAATTCACAGATCAACTTCTCGCCCTCCTGGAGTGAGTGCTTTAATTTTAAAGAGTAAAGACAAAGGGAGGAGGAGTGAGGCTAATGATGGGATGAAGAGGCCTTGGAGGGGGGGAGGGGCGGGGCTTTTCCCAAGGGGGCGTACCACATCCTTTGACCGGTTTTTGGTCTTTCATGTCCAGTCATGGCCACCGGTGGGTGTGTCACTTAATATGCTGATATAGTAAATTCAACATGTGATGAGACTCAGGGTCTGTTGGAGGTCACATTCGTTGCCATCTTGGTCCCAGCTGGTTCCATCTGTTTGTTTGTTTGTAGCATCCTTTCTTATCTCTGGACCCCTTAACTTAAATACTTAGGTCAACTCCTGCTGAAGTGGGGGGTGGAGGACAGCCCTGTGAAAGGTGGGTGCATGGGTTTTGAGCAGGGCCTGGAGCAGCTCTGACAACAAGATGAGGAGGCTGAGACGGGCAGTCAGTCTGACGCCCGCACTGGGGCCTGTGGTCGGCATGCGGAGGTGGTCAGCCCAGGGCACGTGTCAAGGAAGGTTCTCGGTGTTTACACGGAAGATGTGAACGTGGGCCCAGAAGCAGAGCTGCCTGCAGACATTGCTACAGAAACCCCTGATTCTTTCCTGAGAAAACTGGTGGGCGGTCATTCAGGCAACAGGGCAAACTGCTTGCTCTGGGTTTCTTGTGGGGAAATGGGTGCATAGCAACAGGGGCTCAGCCTGCATAACCCCAGAAGCCCTCCCAGGACAGCTCCAGAACCGCTTCTGGAATGGCAAGCAAAAGTGGGTCTTCCACCTACTAGACGTGGAGGAGAGGGCTGGGGTCTGCAGGGCTGCCCTCACCTTCAGGGACTGGCTGGGAGGCTCACAGGACTCGGCACATGCTCAGCTCCTCACAGCTGAGATGGGTCACAGCACGCAGTAGGGATGCCCGGGCGGGAGGGCCCCTGCTCCAGTCACCTCATGACCCTCATGCCCCCTCCTTCCCTCGAGGGTCTCTAGGGTGTCTCTTCCCCCAGCGACGAAGGGCAGAACCATGACAGTTACCCGCACCCCCGTGCCCCCAGGGAAGCTCATTAGAGGCTTGGCACCGGCTGGGGGCTGGTCACGTGGTGTGCTCTGCCCTCACCCTCCAAAATGCCGGTACCCAGAAGGGGAGCCGGGGTTCAGCATGAACCACATGGTTTGTGCAACAGCACAGGCGCAGGGGGCTGCCCCTAACAGGAGGCGGGAAGGTTTAGATCAGGCCCGGGAGCTGCTCACCAGCTGCATTAGCTTACTGGGGCAGCTGTGACAAAAGACCACAAACGGAGGCTCAGAGCAACAGAAACCTGTCCTCTCTCAGTCCCGGAGACCAGATGTCTGAGGTCGAGGTGTCCCAGGGCTGTGCTCCCTCCGGAGGCTCCAGGGGAGGGTCCTGCCTGCCTCTTCCAGCTTCTAGGGGCTCCAGGCATCCCTGGGCTTGTGACCACATCCCTTCCGTCTCTACCTCCATCTTCACGTGGTGTCTCCTGTGTGTCTGTGTCTCTCCCCTTGTCTCTTAGAAGGACACTGTCACTGATTCAGGGCCACCCGGATCCAGGATGATGTCATCTACAGATCCATAACTAATTATACCTGCAGACACCCTACTTCCAAATAAGGTTCCATTCTCAGATTCTGGGGGGCATGACGTGGACATAACTCCTTCGGGGGGCCCCATTCAACCCACCATAGCAGCCAGTTCCCAGATGCCAGCCGACCTTCCTCGGGACAGCATCAGGCTGGTGATGTTCTGTGTTTCCTCACGGAGTTGTCTCTTGTTTCCTGTGGTAACAGTGAGGTTGGGTGGGGGGCGCTGCCGGCTGACCTCCCGGTCATTCCAGGGACCACGCTGACGTGTCCTTCCCGGGAGGGTGCGAGCACGGCCGGGGCTCCCTGGGAATACTCCACACTGACCGCTCGGTGGTCAGACACCTGCATGGCTGGACCGGTCCCCACACCTCTGCAGCTTCTACCACATCCACAGCCTGGTGGACTCTGTGCGGGCCTGTGACCAGGAGGTGTGGACCGGCAGGCTCGATGCGAGCCCTCCTGCCTGCCACGTGGCCTCCAGCCCACCACAGGCCCTCCAGTCCTGCCATGGACACCCCCATCCCGTGAAACCCCAAGAGGCCTTCTGGGAGGGGTGAGAACTTGGCCATGAAGAAGACAGGGCAGGCCCTAACTGCAGCAGGTGAAGGCAAGGACTGGGGGTGCTTGGGTATTTGTCCCCCAAAGACCCCGAATGTGGACTCTGACTTGATGTGTCCACCTCCACCTGAGCTCACCTGGGGGGTCGCTGCAGGGAGAGCACATCCTTGGGTGATTTTCCAACTCTCCCCACCCCCAGCTTCACCCTCTGGGTCCCCCTGGCCCCATTAATAGTCTTTAAATAGTGTCTCTCATCCATCAGGCCTACGTGGGAGATTTTAATATCATGTGGGAGTACAGCGACCAGCGCCCATGTGTCCTGTGTGTCTTGGGAGGGGAGGGAGCCTCGCTCTCACGTTCCTGCCCCAGTGCACCTGGGGGCGGGGGCAGCAAACCCAGGCTCTGTTCCGGCAGAAGCTCCCTTTCTGTGAACAAGTCTTCCCCCACTCCCGTTATCCTCACTGGAGGCTCAGGAGGCCATAGCATCGGGGCACCTCCAGCACCAGAACCCTACCCTAGGGAATCTCTCAAGAGCAGGGACCAGGCCTGGAGGCTGAGGGGAGGAGGGAGCCGGCCTCTTCAGGATCCCCGGGGCTAGGATGCCTCCTACGCAGGAGGGCCTTGGACTCAGCTTAACTACCACCCGGGGTCTCCTACCCCTCCCCTGGTAGAGGGGCCCTTCAGATTCCAGGGCCCCAAGGTCCTCCCCACCGACTTCTGACACCAACTGCAGAGTCGGGGACCCAGAGACCCCCTCCCCGGCTTCTTTTTTCTTGGAGGCTCCCAGAATTCCCTGAGGCTGTTATACCCAGGGTTTATTATGGTGAAGGATGCAAGTTAAAATCAGCGAGAACAGAGGGGATGAGCAGGGTCCAGCCTCCTCGGCTGTGGCAGCCCAGGGAAGCCCACCTGAGTCCTGAGGTGCAGGGCTTATTGGGTCTGTCACGTCGACGTGGGGGACACCATGTGCCTGGTCTCCAGCCCCCCGGGGGTGACTCAGGAAGCCCCACCGTGTATCACGCCATCAGCACAGACCAGCCTGGAGCGAGGCCCATGGAGCACAGACACTCCCGTCAGACTCAAGGTGACCTGTGGAGCCAGGACAAAGGCCCGGCCTCTCTGTGGGCAGGTGAACCCACACCGCACAGGCCCTGGTGCAGTGCCCGTTCCGCGTGGTAAGCGTGGGTGAACGCGGGTCAGCCAGTGTCTGTGTGTCTCAGCCTGTGACCACAGACCACACTGTCCCACTCTGCCCACAAGAGTGAGGCCAATGGAGGGACAACGAGGGTGGGAACAAAGCCGGGTCACCGTCCGGCTGGGTGACAAATGGTCAAAGGAGCAAGCACTCGGCTGCCCTTGCCTGGTGAGCCGAGAGCGGACGTCCGCCCTGTGGTCAGTCTGTCTCCCCACGTCCCGCAGGAGGGCTGCTTTTCCTGCCTCCTGGGGCAGGGTCATGCCTGTGTATACAGCAGGACGCACAGCAGTGCATGCAGCAGGCCTGATGCCCGCCCTTGCCATGTAGTTGGGGGCTTGGTGAGGGTGGAACATCCTGACGGGACATGGGGCCGACCCTGGGGAAGATGTTGGGGTGAAATGTTTGGAGCTTCCAGAGGGAACATTCACCTGTCCCCATGGGAGGACTGAGGACACTGAACAAAGGTGGGCAGGCGGGGAGCCCAGGGAGGGTCCTGGGTCATCCATGACGCAGGACCAGGGGTGTGGAGCTAGGGTTGGGGGCGGTGGGGATGAGAGGCTGATCGCCAGACAGTGAAGGGACGTACCATCCGAGGCAGGGGGGAAGATGGAGACCGCGCCTGACGGGAGGACGGAGAGACCAGCAGGCGGCGCTGTAGGCACAGGATCAGGGCTGCTCCCTGCAGGGTGGCGCCAGAGCCCACACCGCTGGAAACCACCTGGTGCCCGACCAGACACCCAGAGCATGGGGGATCGTATGGGCGGGAAGAGATTGGAAAAGTCACCCCATCTCCACATCTGCTGGTGCTCCGGTTTCCCCTCCAGCCTCTTTCCTTAGAGTCTCCCCACCTGGGGAAGTCAGCACCTTCAACAGGGGATGCATGGCTTGGAATTTGTCCAGGGGATGGAGGGGAAGGTGGGGAAGGAATGAGACAAAATCCCTACATGTTTGGACAGGCACACGCCACTCTAAATTCCAATCAGGAAGAGGAATTCCCCTAAGGCTCAGGTTGCCCCAGTAACCAGAATGGAGATTGAAGCAATATTAAGGAAAAACCCTTACACCTTTTTGGGCCAACCAGACATGCAGGAAATGCAAATCAACACTACAAAGAGGTATCACTTCCCACCAGTCAGAATAGTCATCCTCACAAAGTGTAAACACAAGAAATGCAGAAGAGGGCATGGAGAAAAGGGAACCCTGCTAAGCTGATGGTGGGAGTGTAATTTGCTAACAGCCACCCTGGAGAAGTGTATGGTGTTTCCTTAAAAATCTAAAAAAATAGAGCTACAGCACATACGGTACTTCCACTCGTGGGTGTATACGTTGGGAAAACCATAAATGGAAAGGACTTGTGCACCCCAACGTTTAGTGCAGCCCAGTTCGCAAGAGCCTCGACTTGGGGGCAACCTAAATGTCCTTGGAAGGAAAAAAATGATAAAGAAGATGTGGTACTTATGTATAATGGAATATTACTCAGCCATGAAATGAATGAAATAAGGCCAGCTGCAGCAACTCCCATGGAACAATATAGGATCACACTGTGTGACATAAGTCAGACAGAGACAAAGACTTATCATATTATGTCACTTATAAGTGGATTCTAAACATGGATACAAATGAACTAACATACAAAACAAACAGAGTCACAGATTTAGAAAACACACTTATGGCTACTAAAGGGGAAAGGTGGGGTGGGGGGAGGCATAAACCAGGAGGTTGAAATTAGCATAGATACCCTTCCACAGGCAAAATGGGTAATCGACAGGGACCTACTGTATAGGACATAGAAGTCGACTCAACACACTGTAATCACCAGAATAGAATCTGTAAGACTGGTAAGAATCTGGAAAAGAATATATAGTTGTCACTCTGTAAGTGAATCAAGGGGATATACACTGGAAGGAGACACAGCATTGCAAATCAGCTATACTCCACTATAAAAAAAAAGAGAATTAAAAAAGACAGGGCTTTCCTGGTGGCGCAGTGGTTGGGAGTCCGCCTGCCGATGCAGGGGACATGGGTTCGTGCCCCGGTCCAGGAGGATCCCACATGCCGCGGAGCGGCTGGGCCCGTGAGCCGTGGCCGCTGAGCCTGCGCGTCCGGAGCCTGTGCTCCGCAACGGGAGAGGCCACAACAGTGAGAGGTCCGTGTACCGCAAAAAAAAATAATAATAATAAATAAAAAAATACAGAGATGGGGAGTGTGTGAGAGAGAGAAATTCTTAGTTAATTCTTCAAGGGCAGTGACCGAACCTAGTGTCACATCTTGCAGACACATAGTTGTCTAGGTCCCTGACAGTGGACACCCGTGGGGCTGAGTGACCTGGTTAGTATGTGCCAGCAAATGCAGCCTCACTGCAGCTGTACTGCCCTGTCATCACTCCATGAGCCCTAAATCTCCAGACACAGGGAGCCAACCTATAGCTAAAACATGCCTGGGACACCCAGAGGGTGGTGGACCATCTGGGTTGGAAGAGTTTGGAAAAGTCACCTCATCTCCACATCTCCTGTGGGTGGGGTTTCCCCCTCCATCCTCTTTCCATAGAGTCTCCACACCTTGGGAAGGAGGCTCCCTCAACAGCCGGTTTGCACATCTTGTAATAATTCCGGGTGATAAAGGGGAAGCAGGGGGTGGGGAAGGAATGAGACACAAGCTCCAGGTGATTGGACAGGCACATTCCACTCTAATTTCCAATCAGGAAGAGGTGTTTCCCAAAAGTTCAGCATGCCCCTGACACCAGAATTGGGCGTGAAGCAATCCTGCTGTTTTGTGGTCAGTAACAACAGTGTGAAAATCGGTGCTCAGGGTCACTGCAATTCACAAAGCCTGCAGCGATGTAAATGACACCTAATGTCTAAAAATGTCTCGGGGTACTTAAGAAAAGGACTTGAAAACAAGGCCAAATTGCTGGAACATGATTTCAAGAGGTAGATTGGACTCGCCATTACAGCACATGAAATGCTGCTCAACACCGCCAATGATTCAGTGGCCAAAAAGGGCTTGAGGAGTTTTCCTTAAAGCCGTATGCACTGTTTGGGCAACCAGACGAGAGGGAAAAGCAAATCAACACTACAAAGAGATATCGCTTCACACCACTCAAAATGGCCATCCTCACAAAGTGTAAAAACAAGAAATGCAAGAGAGGGAGTGGAGAAAAGTGATCCCTGCTACCCTAATAGTGGGAATGTAAATTGCTAACAGCCACTCTGGAGAAAGGTATAGAGTTTCCTAAAAAATCCACAAAATAGAGCTACAGAGCACACGGCATTCCACTCCTGGGTATATATCGTGTGAAAACCATAAATCGCCAGGACACAGGTACCCAACCTTTAAGGCAGCCGTGTTTACAGGAACCTCACCTTGGCAGCAACCTCAATGTCCTTGGAAGGAAAAAATGGATAAAGAAGATGTGGTACTTCTGTACAATGGAATATTACTTAGCCATGAAGTTAATGAAGTAAGGGCAGTTGCAGCAACTCGCGTGGACCTAGATAGGATCATACTAAGTGACATAAGTCAGACAGAGAAAGAGACTTTTCATACGAGATCACTTATAGATGGAATCTAAAAATGGATACAAATGAACTAATTTGCAAAACACAGAGACCTAGATTTAGAAAACACACTTCTGGCTACTAAACAGGAAAGGTGAGATCAGGAAAGGCCTAAACCAGGAGGTTGAAATTAGCACACATACCCTTCCACAGACAAAATAGGTAATCAACACGGAGATACAGTATAGCACACAGAACTTGACTCAACACACTGTATTCACTGGGAAAGAATATATAAGACAGGTAAGAATCTGGAAAAGAATACATAGATGTCTCTCTGTAAGTGAATCAAGCGGATGTACACCAGAAAGAAACACAGCATTGTAACTCAGCTATACTCCACATTAAAAATAAAGAGAGAGAGACAGAGAGGAATTCTAAGTAAATTCTTTCAGGGGCCACCACCCAACCTGGTGTCACGTCATGTAGACCCAGAGCTGGCTAGGGTCGGAAGGCTGGACACTCATGGGGCTGAGCAACCTGGTGAGGATGGGTCAGCAAATGCAGCCCTGCTGGAGTGGAACTGCATGTCCCCGCTGCATGGGTCCCTAATCTCCAGGCGCAGGGAGCCTACCTACAGCTGAAACATGCTGGGGACACACAGAGGGTGGTGGACTGTCTGGGCAGGAGGAGATTGAAAAAGTCACCCCATCTCCACACCTCCTGCTCGTGGGGTCACCCCCGCCAGCCTCTTTCCTTGTAGTCTCCCCACCAGGGGAAGTCGGCACCCTCAACAGCAGGTTTGCGCTGCTTCGAATTTGTCCAGGGCATGAGAGGAAATGGGGGGAAGGAATGAGACACAAGCCCTAGGCGTTTGGATGGCACAGGCCACTCTAATCTCCAATCAAGAAGAGGAATTGCCCGAAGGCTCAGGTTGCCCCAGTAACCAGAATGGGGCCTGAGGCAATCCTGCCGCTTTGTGGCCGGCTCCAGAAACAAG
The DNA here is from genome assembly GCF_964165515.1 of Mesoplodon bidens. NCBI lineage: Eukaryota > Metazoa > Chordata > Mammalia > Artiodactyla > Ziphiidae > Mesoplodon > Mesoplodon bidens. The sequence continues at coordinate 775,904 of NC_138177.1, forward strand.
CTGAAAACCTGTGCTCGGGGGCACTGCAATGCACAAACCTGCAGGACTGTAAATGACACCTAGCGTTGAAAAATGGTGTAAGTGTTTGAAAAAGACTTGAAAACAAGGCAGAATTGCAGGAACCGTATTTCAAGAGGTAGATTGGACTCATCGTGAAAACAGATGAAAAACTGGTCAACATCGCCTACAATTCGGGTGGCCAAAAACGCCAAACGCCCTTTTTGGCCACCCAAACCTGGGGAAATGCAAATCAACAGTACAAACAGGTATCACTTTGCACCAGTCAGAATGGCCACCCTCACAAACTTAAAAACAAGAAATGCAGGAGATGGCATGGAGAAAAGGGAGCCCTGCTACGCTGATGGTGGGAATGTAAATTGCCAACGGCCCCTCTGGAGAAGTGTACGTTGTTTCCTAAAAAATCCACAAAATAGAGCTACAGAGCTCCTGGGCGTATATCGTGCGAAAACCATAAATCTCCAGGACACAGGCACCCCAACTTTTAGTGGAGCCCTGTTTACAAGAGCCTCGACTTGGAAGCTACCTTAATGTCCTTGGAAGGTAACAGTGGATAAAGAAGATGTGCTACTTATGTACAGTGGAATAATTCTCAGCCATGAAATGAATGAAATACGGCCAGTTGCAGCAACTCGCATGGAACTAGATAGGATCATACTAAGTGACATAAGTCAGACAGAGAAAGAGTCTTATCATATGATATTACTGATAGTTGGAATCTAAAAATGGATACCAATGAACTTACAAAACAGAAACAGAGTCACAGATTTAGAAAACAAACTTATGACTACCAAAGTGGAAAGGTGGAATGGGGCTAGGCATAAACAAGGAGGTTGAAATTAGCATGCATAACCTTCCATAGAGAAAATAGATCATCAATAAGGACCTACTTATATAGCACAGAGATCTCGACTCAGTACACTGTAATCCTCAGAAAAGAACATACCAGAAACAAACACACAGATACAGAAAACAAACTTGCGGTTGTCAAGAAGGGGGTGAGGGAAACATTGTGAATTTTGGAACAGCAGATGCACGCTATTATACATAGGATGGATAAACCCAAGGTCTTACTGTATAGCAGAGGGAACTATATTCAATATCCTGTGATAAGCTATAATGGAAAAGAATAAATATATATATATAACTGAATCACTGGTTCACAGCAGAAATTAATATAACACAACACTGTATATATGCTGGAAAGGGTGTGGAAAATAGGGAACCCTCCTGAACTGTTGGTAGGAATGTAAATTGATACAGCCACTATGGAAAACAGTATAGAGATTCCTTAAAAGCTAAAAATAGAACTACCATTTGACCCTGCAATTCCACTACCGGGCATATACCCTGAGAAAACCATAATTCAAAAAGATACATGTACCACAATGTTCACCGCAGCACTATTTACAATAGCCAGGACATGGAAGCAACCTAAATGTCCATCGACAGTTGAATGGATAAAGATGATGTGGCACATGTATACAATGGAATATTACTCAGTGATAAAAAGGAATGAAACTGAGTTATTTCTAGTGAGGTGGATGGATCTAGAGTCTGTCATACAGAGTGAGGTAAGTCAGAAAGAGAAAAACAAATACCGTATGCTAATGCATATATATGTAATCTGAAAAGTGGTACTGACGAACCTTGGGTTTTATTTATTTATTACTGCAGGGCAGTAATAAAGACACAGATGTAGAGAACAGACTTGAGGACACAGGGGGCAGAAGGGGAGGCTGGGACATAGTGAGAGAATAGCATTGACATATATACACTACCAAATGTAAAATAACTAGTGAGAAGCTGCTGCATAGCACAGGGAGATCAGCTCGGTGCTTTGTGATGACGTAGAGGGGTGGGATAGTGAGGGTCGGGAGGAGGGTCAAGAGGGAGGGCATATGAGGAATATATGTATACATATAGCTGATTCACTTTTTTTGTACAGCAGAACTAACACAACGTTATAAAGCAATTATACTCTAAAAAAGATGTATTAAAAAAATACAACATTGTAAATCATCTGTACTTGAAAATATTTTTTAAATGCAGAAAAATTTTTTAAATGTAAGTTTTTTGTGTGTAGGTACCACAGGTTCAATATATAAATTATGTCAAATTAATTACATTGTTTTTCAAAGTAAAGTATTTTTGATATTTTACATCAGCTTCATATTATAAATGCAGAAAAACTATAGTATTTTTTTCTTAAAGTTCAGAAATAGCCATTTTGCTCATTCGGTATACTATAAACCACTAACTTTGTTTAAAACGGATTCGTGACCTCTTCCCTGCAAAGAAATATTTCTCCACTCTCGCAAGTTTAATAGAATGTTCCACTAGGAACTGACTTCCCACCTTAGAGACATGAGATTTGCATCCTGAAATCTCTTTCTTGCAAAAATGCCCAATTAGCATCCAAGCATTACAGAAAAGAAACGCTTTTTTACAGATCTCAAATTCCATGTAACTTTACTCAAGACACCATGTATTTTTAAATTATCAACACTCACTTGAGGTCTTTAAAAATCAACAAAAACAGAATTTTGTGTTCTCTTTCATTTATTCTGGTTCTAAGTTGCCATTTCTAAATGAAAGTATTTAAGTATGTTAATGTCACCTTATAACATCCTAATTCAAATGACTACCTTCTCTCCAAAGATGAAATATGAGGAACTCATAATTGGGCTCTCCAAAGATTTACTCTCTGAATCTGTATTACCCTTCTGCTGAACTCCACACTGTTCATTATTCTCTGAAAATAGTCTTTTTCTTGTATGGCCATCTCACATGCGGTTTCATTTCCTGTACCTTTTTGCTACAATTTTACGCCTAGTTTATTTCTGGGAAAATGCATTATTTCAAATTGATAATTATAGACATAAAGAGTTCCCTATAATTCCCTGATTGTTTCAAGAACTCCTTTTTTTTTTAATACTTAGATTCTGAGGCTCTCCACAAAGCATTACTAAAATTGCATCTACATAAGTATCTATATATTAATCACACAATAATGCATTTACAATTGTATTATGATTTATTGCTAATTTTGGAGCATAAACATAGCTCTTGTAAATCACTTTACTATTTGCACTTAGGACTTGAAAGAGAAGATAAATAAACTGAAGAATATGCAAATACAATTTATATATTTCTCATAAAATTAGGTGATTGTCTAACCTTTATCCAGAAAAAAGAAGAGCCCAGATACTCTGCAGGCATGATACTTGAGAATGGAGGGTCTTACAGCAGGAAAACATGCAATAATCCATGCAGCAGAGTTTACCTGTGACCAGCTGGGGTTAGTGACCTATGCATTCCTTACAGGCAACATATCAGTAGTGGAAAATGGAATTTGTCAGTTGTGGAAATAAGTATAATGAAATATTGTAGCAGGTCATGCTCATACATTCAACACAGGTACAATCAAAATTATACTCAATTCTAGTAAATCTAAGTCTGTATCTATTACTTTGTCCTTAACTATGAAATGTCAGAACTGACTTACAAAAAAAAGGTATTTTGTTTGTTTGTTTGTTTGTTTTAATTACGGTCTTGGTAAGACATAGCCCAGCACTGCTAATGTGACTTAGTGATTCTCTCATCAGGAAACACAGTTTCTACTTCATTGTTTATTCTCCACATCCTGTAGTAAGTGAAGTTTCAATGAAAGATAAATCTACATGGTGAAAAGAAAAGAAAACTTACATGTGTTGATAAGATCATTTCTGACAGGTTTTACCACCTGTCAGTGTTTCTGGGGATGGACACAAGCCAGAGTTTGTGACATTTTCACTGATGTCATTCCCCTTGATCCTCAATGTGAAAGTGGATAAAAAATGTTTTCTTCTTTAAGAAATTAATCTCTCCTGATTAGAACATTTCAAGGTCTCTCCCTGTGCTAATTTAGTAAAGGTAAAAGAGAAACAAGAAAGAAGCAAATTATGCAGGGAGCAATATATAGGATTCCTTTACCTAATGTATTTATCTGATATACCCAAATATTGATAAATATAGATTCATTTCATAATGGTCAAAAAAAGAGAAGCAGGAACCTCCATGCCAACAGTATATATAAAATGGAATCAATATTGCATAAGCTCCAGCTTAAGCTTAGCTACGAGGTACTAATTCTTCGCATAAAGAAGCAATAGTTCTCCATCATTTGAAGCACACTGAGGACTCAGCTGGACACTGAGGGTGTAGTCTCCTCACTTGAATTCTGTACCTGCATCACAGAGCAATGAAATATCCCCAAAGAATTATTAAGGGTGAGGTGGGGAGCCGAAATAAAAAAGATGAATCCACAGTCTGCCCTACCATCCGTTCTGCTGGATATTACCACCATCTTGGCCCAGTATGACCTTCCCACTTTTCTCTGGGCCTCGCTACTTCCCACCTCCATCCTCTCATTATATCTTACCTACACTTGGAAACGACTCTAGTTTTTCCACTGATCTTCATCAACAAGCAATCCAAATAGCATCTGTGTATATAACTCCTTAGAAACCTCAGGTCTGACTCAGTAATACATGACCTTCGAAGTCAAAAGTTTTCCTAATTCCCTTTATTATTTTTTTCCTAATTTCCATGTACTTACACTCTCAGGGTCTCCACTGTTCTCAAGTTCGTCTTCCCTGCAAAATCTGTCAGCCTAGACATAGACTTAAGTACCACCCTCTAATTATCCCATAGGGAATCTAGTTTTTTAAAAAGCCTCAGCAAGCCTTATGGACTTTATTAAAGATTCTTTAAGATAACCCAGGGGAGATAGCAGTACACCCACAGATATCTATTTAATACACCCTCAGAGTAATATTTTTTTTATAAAGTCTCTTCTGGCCAATGAAACTCTCAGCTCTTCTTCTTCAACGTTGGCAGTGTCTCACCCTTCTGATTACTCTCTGCTCTATCCCAGGGCCACTCCTTTTCCTGATAGTACATTCTTTCCCAATTTTTTATGTTGGTAAAATCAAATAACATAAAATATAACATGTTTATTATAAAGTGCATTGTTCAGTGATATTAAATACATTCAGATTATTGGGCAACCAACATCACCACTTATCTTTCTAACTCTTTTCTATCTTTTAAAACTGTAACTCAATATCCTTTACACATAACTTTCCTTTTTGTTCCATAACCACCTGAAAAGCATCATTACCCTCTCAATTTCTGTGATTTTGACTACACTAAGTGCCCCATATAACTGAAATAAGTAGTTGTATTGTTATGACTCGCTAAAAGTCACAAAAAATGGCATTTTTGGTAGCTAGATTTTCTCAAGATTCATCCATGTTGTAGCATATTCCTAGATCTTTTCCTTCTTAACACTGAATAACATTGTATTATATGGGTATACCACACTTTGCTTATCCAGGAACTGGTGGATGAACACTTAGGTTGCTTTCATATTTTAGCTACTGTGATTATTACTGCTCTAAACACTGGAGTACACATATTACTTTAAGACCCTGATTTCAATTCCTTTGGGTATACCTCATAGTACAATTCCTGGATCATGTAGTAATTCTATTTTTCAATATCTGAAAAATTGCCATACTCTTTTGCAAAGCAGCTGTATCATTCTACATTCCCACTGACAGAGCACAATGCTTCCAACTCCCTCACATCCTCACCAATACTTGTTTTCTGCTTGTGTGTGTGTGTGTGTGTGCTTGTGTGTGTATGCATGCACACAAATATATAAACATGCATTTAGTGATGTGGAGCATCTTTTCAAGTGCTTAGTCATTTGTACACTTTTTTTAAGAATTTTTTTTATTAGTTTCTGCTTTATAACAAAGTGAATCAGTTATACATATACATCTGTTCCCACATCCCTTCCCTCTTGCGTCTCCCTCCCTCCCACCCTCCCTATCCCATCCCTCCAGGTGGTCACCAAGCACCAAGCTGATCTCCCTGTGCTCTGCGGCTGCTTCCCACTATCTATCTACCTTACGTTTGGTAGTGTATATATGTCCATGCCTCTCTTTCGCTTTGTCACAGCTTACCCTTCTCCCTCCCCATATCCTCAAGTCCATTCTCAAGTAGGTCTGTGTCTTTATTCCTGTTTTACCCCTAGGCTCTTCATGACATTTTTTTTCCTTAAATTCCATATATATGTGTCAGCATACGGTATTTGTCTTTCTCTTTCTGACTTACTTCACTCTGTATGACAGACTCTAGGTCTATCCACCTCATTACAAATAGCTCAGTTTCGTTTCTTTTTATGGCTGAGTAATATTCCATTGTATATATGTGCCACATCTTCTTTATCCATTCATCCGATGATGGACACTTAGGTTGTTTCCAGCTCCGGGCTATTGTGAATAGAGCTGCAATGAACATTTTGGTACATGACTCTTTTTGAATTATGGTTTTCTCAGGGTATATGCCTAGTAGTGGGATTGCTGGGTCATATGGTAGTTCTATTTGTAGTTTTTTAAGGAACCTCCATACTGTTCTCCATAGTGGCTGTACCAATTCACATTCCCACCAGCAGTGCAAGAGTGTTCCCTTTTCTCCACACCCACTCCAGCATTTATTGTTTCTAGATTTCTTGATGATGGCCATTCTGACTGGTGTGAGATGATATCTCATTCTAGTTTTCATTTGCATTTCTCTAATGATTAATGATGTTGAGCATTCTTTCATGTGTTTGTTGGCAGTCTGTATATCTTCTGTGGAGAAATGCCTATTTAAGTCTTCTGCCCACTTTTGGATTGGGTTGTTTGTTTCTTTGCTATTGAGCTGCATGAGCTGCTTATAAATTTTGGAGATTAATCCTTTGTCAGTTGCTTCATTTGCAAATATTTTATCCCATTCTGAGGGTTGTCTTTTGGTCTTGTTTATGGTTTCCTTTGCTGTGCAAAAGCTTTGAAGTTTCATTAGGTCCCATTTGTTTATCTTTGTTTTTATTTCCATTTCTCTAGGAGGTGGGTCCAAAAGGATCTTGCTGTGATTTATGTCATAGAGTGTTCTGCCTACGTTTTCCTCTAAGAGTTTGATAGTTTCTGGCCTTACATTTAGGTCTTTAATCCATTTTGAGCTTATTTTTGTGTATGGTGTTAGGGAGTGATCTAATCTCATACTTTTACATGTCCCTGTCCAGTTTTCCCAGCGCCACTTGTACATCTTTTTTTGAAGAACCATCTGTTCAAGTATTTTATCCATTTTTGAATCAGAGTGTTAGCTTTTTGTTGAGTTGTAGGAGTTCTCTGTATATTCTGAATAGAAATCTCTTGTCAGATATATGGCTTTCAAATATTTTCTCCCATCTTGTGGGTTGCCATTTTATTCTGTTTATGTTTCTTTGATACACATTTGTTAAAAAAAATATGTACTGCAAGTTGCTTATTTTTCTTAGCTGTGGCTTTGTTGTTCCTTTGTTTCATATTGAGGGAAACACAGCCAAATCCAATGTCATGAAGCTCTTGTCCTGTGTCTTCTTCTAAGACTTTTTATCTTATTAGGTCTTATATTTAGTTTCTTGATACATTTTCAGTAATTTTTTGTATATAATGTTAGGTAAGGGTCCATCTTCCTTCTTTTGCACGTTGACAACAAGACTTCTCAGCACCATTTGTTGAAAATACTATCCTTTCTACTTTGAAAAGTCTTGGCAACTTGTCAAAAATAATTTGGCCATATATCAGGGTTTATTTCTGGATGTTCTATTCTGTTCTATTGGTCTTGAATAAGGGAGAAAATAGTATAATCTATCCAGGTTGATGAAGAGCATAAAGAAAGACCAGGACTGAGAATTAGGAGGGCAATATAAAAAAGCAGGGAGTAAAAGACAGTGTGAGAGAACATCTTGTATTTGCAAGTTCATGGAAATATGATCATGCTAAAAGCACTAAAAGCCTGACTTTGAACAACAGAGTAAATGTTTTAGCAAGAAACATAACATTTACCCACCTCTGGGAAATATAGTACGGGCATAAAGATAAACCACACACAAATATATTAAGAAAGGGAAGGGTTTTCATGGTGTGAGAATATTGTGGGATTTGAAATACAATTTAATTCTGTTCTACCACTCTCTCTAAAATTTATCAAAGTGTATATACAAGCAATTCCAATTCTGGTAATGTGTTTGACAGGTTTATATCTGAACTTCAGCAGACCAGTAAATGTACATTCATAGTAGGACTATTCCCTAAAGCAAAAAAAAAAAAAAACCTAGAAAGACTATAATTCACTTTGTCAACACACATACAGATGTAATGATGGTTAACAGTCCAAAAACAGAGGGTGAGCATGGGTGCAAGAAGTTAATACCCAGGCTGGGGTGGGGTGCAGAGTTTGAGGGTAACACAGGTAGAAAAGCCTTTTGTCCTATCCTTGATTTTTGAGGTATGGAAATTCACAGGTCACTACCTTCATTTCAAAATGAATGAACGCACTATTCAATTTTTTAAAACAGGCACGTAAACATGAGTTATAAGAAATTTCAAACTGTCACAAATCAAATAGGATACTATGAAAAATTAAATAATATGATTTAAGAATGAAGTGGAGAGATTGTCCAAGATGGTGGCATAGAAAGACCCAGAGCCTGATGCCCCTCATGGGCACACCAAAGTCACAACTATTTACAGAACAGCAATTCATGAAAAAGGATGGGACCTACCATAAAACATCTTCTACAGCTAAAGACATAAAAAGACACCACAACAAGACAGGGAGGAAGGGCAAAATCTCAGCAGAGTCAAGACCCATCCCCCAAGGTGGGTGGCCCACAAATGGGAGAATGATTACAATTTCTGAGGTGCACCCAGGTAGCAAGGGGTATGAACCCAACATCAGGCTCCCAAGCCCAGGGATCCTGTCCTGGGAAGAAGAGTCTGTAGAAAGTTGGGCTTTGCAGACCAGTCGGGCTTGTTTTCCAGAGAGCCAGAGGACTGTGGGAAATGGAGATTCCACTCTTAAAAGATGCCCACAAAATCCCACATGCTGCGGGAATCACAACAGAAGCAGTAATTTGAAAGGATCCCGGGTCACATCTACCTCCTGATCTTGGAGTCTCCCAGAGAGGGAGGAGGCACCTACAGCTCACCCTCAGGACACAGACAGTGGCAGCAGCCATTTTTGGGAGCACCATTTGTTGAAAAGACTACCCTTTCTACTTTGAAAAGTCTTGGCAACTTGTCAAAAATCATTTGGCCATATATCAGTCACCTCCACATTATTTGAGGCCAAAACCCAAGTCTTACCTACTGTGGAAGCTTCTCCCTCCAGTCACTTTGCTCAAAGGGGAAGCCGAGCAGAAAGTCACCTAAGAGAAAAATCAGTGCTACACAGAGACAATCAATGTCCTTCAGAGTCACATATTTAGTTGTTTTAATCAGAAGAGTTTTTACAGGGTTCATAGTCAGACAAACCACCAGTAACAGAATCTTCTGTAGTTTCTTTATTTGTAATTACATTGAGTAGAAATGTGTAGATTTTTTTTTGCATTAACTAATAATTTTGTAGTGAATCTATTGTATTGAAGCCTGAGTATTTTCATTTAATGGTTGTGTCTTGAAGATCTTTTCAAGTCGTACATAAAATTTTTTTATAATAGTAATCTAGGTAATTTGAAACTTCTCAGTGAAGACAACTAGAACAGCTGAACAAAATATATATAGCTTCTGACTGAGAGCCATAGCAAAATAACAAGGTAAAGAAGAATTACCAGGCCAATGCAAAAAATGTTTTTGTCAGCTGAAAAAGCTCTTATTGGAATTTTCAAATGGAAACCTCACCCTAAGACTTTGCTTTCATTTTACTGGTCCACACAAAATGCATGGAACATGGGAATTTTTATCTTTCTTAGACGTATACATGACTGAGAAGGGTGCTTGTCTCAGGAGGCTGGAATTAGGGGGCTCTTCTGAGCCTGGAGCTTCACCACGCACTGTCCAGTCTGGTGAAGACCATTCTGAGCTGGCCTGGAACGTGGCTGGATGGTGGCGGATGGGGCCCCGTGCAGGCCTGGGCAGGAATCAGGTCACTTCTCTGGTGGGCAGGCTGGAGGTCAGTGCTCGTCACCTGAGCAGTGTCCTTTGGGTCACTTGGGGGTATCTCTCTGTGTCCAAATCCAGACTGGAGAGCCTGGACGGCCTCCCAGAACAGTCTCTGAGTACTTTTCTGTGGGTCTGTAAGGGGCTGCGTATCAGCTTATTTGAGGGATTCTGGCAATCCTGGATGAGGATCTACTAGCTGTTTTTGTAAGTAAAATTTTATTAGAACGTAGTAACTTTTATTCATTTACGTATTATCTATAGCTGCTTTCATGCTACAATAGCAAAGCAGAATAATTGCTACACAGGCCGTATGCCACCAAAATATTTACCATCTGACCCAAACAGAAAAAGGTTGCCAACCCAGACACACACAGAGCGAAGACCATGTGAACGCACAGTGAGAAGAAGATGGGCATCTACAGGCTAGGGAGAGAGGCCTCAGGAGAAATCAAGAGCACACATCAGGGTTTCCCTGGTGGCACAGTGGTTGAGAGTCTGCCTGCCGATGCAGGAGACACGGGTTCGTGCCCCGGTCTGGGAAGATCCCACATGCCGCGGAGCGGCTGGGCCCGTGAGCCATGGCCGCTGAGCCTGCGTGTCTGGAGCCTGTGCTCCGCAACGAGAGGCCACAATAGTGAGAGGCCCGCGCACCGCAAAAAAAAAAAAAAAAAAAAAAAGAGCAAACGTCAACCCGGCTGGGAACTGGGTATGAGAGGGAATGGGCATCTCGGCCGATGTGTGGCTCCTGGCCCTCAGCATCTGTTACCGTTTCCTCCTGTCCCCCGCCTCTGCTGCCAGCAGGGCTCAGCTCGAATCTCTAACCGAGCATCATCACTGTCGGCAGAGAGTCATTGGAGCAGCTGATATCTGTTGAGTGTTTTGTTCTATGACAGGCTACATGTTAAGCACATTACACGTCTCATAGCACTTATCTATCTGCAGACAGGAATCAGAAAGAAGTTGAGGAAGTCGTCCAGGTTCTGATTCAGTCCAGTCTGCCCCCAAAGCCAGGTCTTTGGCCCCGGGGGCTGGAGAACCCAGATCCAGATGAGAAGCTTGATCTGGACCCAAAAGGAGCTCCTGAATGAGCCTGATGGCATGAGGACCTGGCCATGTGAGCAAAACCAGTCACGGAAGCAGGAAATGAAGATGCCACTGTCATTCCCGAGGAGACTTGGCCAGGCTGTGAATCCTCTGGTTGAAAGTCTGCCCTTTGAAGAACTAACGTGACAACACAATGATCAGTTTCAGGCCCTCCTGCTCTACTTTGAGCCTGTCTCTCTCCGAACGCCAGATTCCTCCCTGCTAAGCAATTTGCAGACTTGGAGATTTCCAGTTTCAGCTTGGTGTGGTTCTACGTTTGACAGGACTCCCTCCCTGTTCGACGCTAAGCGGTCTACGTATCAGGGACAGAAGGCTGGGGAGGTTCTACGTTTGACAGGACTCCCTCCCTGTTCGACGCTAAGCGGTCTACGCAGCAGGGACAGAAGGCTGGGGAGGAGGGTCTGGAGCTGCAGCCCCTCCTTGTACGAGTACCTGGGAGCCGAGTCCGGAGGAAAGAGGTGGGGCGCGGAGTGACTCCGCCCCTACAGGGCCCCGCCCAGTCAGCCCCGCCCCTCCTGGCCCCGCCTCCTGTCCGCCCCGCGGCGCATTGTGGGATCTGGGCGCTGGCTGCGAGGTGGAGGACGCGGCTCTTGAAAATGGGGCTGCAGCCGGTGAGACCCTCGCTCCGTAACCCGCACCAGGGGACTCCGCCCCTCCTGGTTCCCCGCACTCAGGTCCGGACCAGGGGCTCTCACCGACGACCCCGCCCCGCAGGGCTTTACACCCGCCCTGGATGCCGGGGTCCCGGTACCGCACGCTAGGGCTGGGGACCCCACCCAGGCTGCCCCCTGAGCTCGGCTTGCTCCTGCGCCGGAGTTCGGGGTCGCCACCTGGGGGGCAAGTCGTAGGGGCCCGTCACCGCCCACGCCCTGGACTCTATCCCCGGCGCGACGGTCACGCTGCCCCCTCTGCCCGCAGAGCCCAGTCCTGCTGGCCTCCCTGGGGGTGGGGCTGCTGACTCTGCTCGGCCTGGCTCTGGGCTCCTACCTGGTGCGGAGGTCCCGCCGGCCGCGGATCACGCTCCTGGACCCCAATGAGAAGTACCTGCTGCGACTGCTAGACAAGACAGTGAGTTGTGGAGTAGCGGAGGGGACCGGAGTTCCGCTCGGCTGTGGTAGGGATGCCCCGGGGAGTTGGCGACACCAGACCTGCCTGGTGAGACGCTTGTCATCCATCCTCCAGACCGTGAACCACAACACCAAGAGGTTCCGCTTTGCCCTGCCCACCGCCCACCACGTTCTGGGGCTGCCTGTGGGTAAGAACTGCGGCGTGGGCTCCTTTCCCTGGTATTCTAATAGGGTGAGCCCCCTTCTGGGGTCTCCTGAAACGCGCTGCTTCAGCCTAGTGCCTCCCCACTCCATCACCCTTTCCCCACCAGGCTGCGTATCCTCCAGGCTGTGAGGTGCCCTGGGCCACTCTAGGGTGTGGCTTCTGTGCCCCCAGACATCTTCGACACTCAGCAGTCCTCCCTCCTTCCTGCAGGATTTGCTTATATCCCCGCTGAGCAAGCACTAATCTTTTCCCCATTGCCCAGACCCTCAACTCACTACTAAGGTCCTGGCAGTCATTGATAAGAATCTCAGCAGAGGGTAGTTTATGAGGGACCCAGCTGGGGGCTCAAAGGGGTGAATCCTCCCTGCCTGGTAGCTCACTGGGACCCCAGCACGGAGCAAGATGCTTCTGTCCTCTCAAACCTCCCAGATTATTTTGAAAGGTAACAGGAATGCAGCACCTCCACAGGAGCCCTTATGTAGCTCTTCACGTGGCCCCCAGGCAAACATGTCTACCTGTCTGCCCGGATCGATGGCAGCCTGGTCATCAGGCCGTACACTCCCGTCACCAGCGATGAGGACCGAGGCTATGTGGACCTTGTCATCAAGGTAAGAAGGTCGGAAGGAGCCCCAGGAGCCCCTTATCCCCCTCCCTCTGGGATCTGTAGAAACTTCCAAGATGTGTTTGATAGGAGGAGATGCGTGTCCTTTGTGGACATGAGGAAAGTGTGTGGAATGGGAAGAGAGAGCGTGTGTGTCATCCCTGCCCTGCTTCAGGCAGGTTCAGTCAACAGGGGGCCCAGAAACCAGGGACATTCCAAACAAAGTACTTTCCATTCTGTCTTATCAGGTCTACCTGAAGGGTGTGCACCCCAAATTTCCTGAGGGGGGAAAGATGTCTCAGTACCTGGATAGCCTGAAGACTGGGGACGTGGTGGAGTTTCGGGGGCCAAGTGGGTTGCTCACTTACGCTGGGAAAGGTAATGGCCTGGCTCCCACGTCTCCGGTGCCCGGCGTCCTCTCCACACAGTGTGGTTCTGTGTGTCCATGTGTGTGTGTGCATGTGGGTGAGAGCCAGCTGCCCCTCCTGTAAACACAGCCGTGACATTATAGAAAGGCGTGTTCCTCAGCCCCTCTTGACACAGGGATCAGTTCTCCATCCACATGAATTCACCCACCGTGACAGCCCTGGAGATGACTAATGCAAACGCGGGCCTCTCTTTCTCTCCCTCAGAGAGTCGCCCCTCAGGCCGAGCTATGCAGAGAGCCAGAGGTTACGTTCAGCCCTTCCAGTGGGAACAGCTGGGTTCGTTAGCAAGCCTGAGAGCTGCTCTGTGCCACTTGGGAAAATAGATTCCCACCTGGCCTCATGCCTGTCGCCCTGAGCAGGGAGTGACCCTCTGTGGGAGTCAGCTTATGACTCACTGTGTGTTCCTAAACTGACTCATAGCTCATAATATGGGACAGACAGTCCTGGCCCCACTGTCCCTCAAGTGTCTTGTTGTCAGGGCTGGCGCAACACCCAAGCTCCAGGATCAGATTCCACAGCAGCTGCAGAACTGGCCTGGGGCGAATTTTCGATTCTGCATTTGTTTTCTTATTTCCCTGAATTGACTGTTCTTTCACCCATCTCTCCACTCGACTTCTCAGGGATGTTTAGCATTCAGCCCAACAAAAAGTCTCCACCAGAACCACGAGTGGCCAGGAAACTGGGAATGATTGCCGGCGGCACAGGTGCTTGTCCCCTGCTCCCTCCCACCATTGTGACTTGCCGTGGCAGCTTCCAGGTGAACCTCAGGAGGTTTGGTAATCATGGCCAAACTTAATCAGGGGATTCCCAGCAATGCCTAGAGCTCCCCAGTTGCTGCAAAACAAAATTATAATCAGGTAGAAACCCTCCAAAATCTATTTCAACTGACAGAATGAGAGAAACAAATCATGTGGGCTCTCCCGAGACCTCAGATGGAATGAACCTAATAAATTTTAGGTGAGAACAGAGAAGCAGCTAAGAATAGGACAGTCGAGAAGATAGAAAATTAACATTGGACATTTCCCTATGTTAGACACTGTGCTAGACTCTTTATATATGTCTATGACATAAGTACAAGCCTTCCCATTTTACGGATGGGAACACGGAGGTTCAGAGAGGTTGAATCGTTTCCACATGGGTAGAGGCAGGGTTAGTGTGCAGCTCTGCTCAGTTCCAAAGCACGTGCACTTAACCTGCATGTCCAGGGCTCCAGGCATCTCAGCACTGAATCAGTAGGTACTTGCAGTCATCTGTGATACTGGAGCCTTAGCCTCCGAGGGACTTCCAGAGAGTCTTGGATTGGTTCCTTAGAAGGATTTCAGCAATATGAATTTATGTGAATTTTGAGCACGTGACCACAATTCACCTACCAGATGTGAATTTTAGTGAGTTTGGGGTAAAGGGCCTATCTTGCAGAAATGTAGGTGCTGTGAAGACACAGGGGGAGGGTAGAGAATTAGGACACAAAGGAAAACAGAGTGAAGGGGTGAGTGAGTAGAATTAAGATGAAAGGGTTGGGCAGCTAAGGAGCAGGGACGGGGAGGGTGGCCACCGCATCTCACCGTGGGGCATCTGTGTGCAGGAATCACCCCAATGCTGCAGCTGATCCAGGCCATCCTGAAAGACCCAGAAGATCCAACCCAGTGCTTTCTGCTTTTTGCCAACCAGGTTGTGTTGCTTTTCTCAGTCCTGGGACTTCAGAGTTACTGTGTGGGGAGAGGTATGGTACCAGCGGGCAAAACTAGCCCAGTGTCTGGCTCAGCCTCTGGCCAAGGCCTCCGTGTGGGTAGAGGGTCCTCTTCCACAATAAGGAGGACAGGGCACTGAGCCACATTCCCTCCCTGGCCCGCAAGGAGAGAAGAAAGGAAAACATTTAAGGAGTCTAGTCCTGAGTATAGAAACTTGCTCCTTGAGTCTCCGTTGTTAAATATTCTGTCTTTATTCCTTCATATTGTGTAAATAAAGGCTGTTCCCCTCTCCCTCCCCTCATCCTAACTGCCTAAAACCCTTGCTTATTCCCTAGAACTTCAGTTTTCTTTTTCTTTCCTGGTTGGAAAGTTGTTATAGCAGAGACCTTTCTATGTTGTTACGCTTAGGAACCTGAGAAGGTTCCTAAAGACTTTGCTTCTCTTCCTTTCAGACTGAAAAGGACATAATCTTACGGGAGGACCTAGAGGAGCTGCAGGCCCGACACCCCGACCGCTTTACGCTCCGGTTCACTCTGGATCACCCCCCAGAAGGTACCCTCCCCATTTCTGGACATCCCCAGATCAGGGCCTCGCCCGTCTGTGGGTTCTGGTTTCAGTGAAACTGACCCTGCCCGACACTGCCAGACTCTGAGCTCACGGACACAGTGGTGTCCTGGACTCTGTCCCGTGGTTCCTGTTTACCGGGTGGGTGCAGGGCTGGCCGCGCCGCTGAAGCAGGCTGAGTAGACCCGTCCAGCTGCCGCTACAGCTCTGTACCCTCTCAGGAGGCTTTCTGGACTACCAGCCCCCAACCCCGGCCCCGCGCTGCACCCCACTGCCAGCATGGATCTGGAGTGTCATTCTCTCCTCTCCCCACGCAGATTGGGCCTACAGCAAGGGCTTTGTGTCTGCCGACATGATCCAGGAGCACCTGCCCGCCCCAGGGGAGGATGTGCTGCTGCTGCTCTGTGGGCCACCCCCGATGGTGCAGCTGGCCTGCCACCCCAACTTGGACAAACTGGGCTACTCGCAAAAGATGCGATTTACCTACTGAGCATCCCCTCACTTCCCTGGTCCCGCTGCCGGCATTTGCCCCCAGTCAGCCCTCAACTGCTCTAAGCCCTAGGTGCCCTTCCCGACAGTGTCAGCCTTTTTGTCTTTCTCCGGAGCTGGAATCTGGATGGTCCCTGTGGAAACAGCATCCTTATAGCCGTGGAAGAGGGCCAAAGCCGAGTCATTCCCTGGAAGGCTCCCCAGTCTCCCTGTGGTGAAACATCCAGGTCAGGCTCAAGGAGCAGACTCTTCCACGGGTCAGAAAGAAGGGAGCGTGTACATTTGTTCCAAGACCGGCCAGTTCCTTCGTGGCATCACAGTCTTCTTTGTGTCTCTGGTTAAAGAGCAACCTGTTTGATGGGTTTGATTTAATATTTGGTGCTTAACCCATAGCAGACTGTGTGTGCGGTGGGGGGTGCAGACTTAGAAAGCTAATGTTTTACAGGCAACAGGAGAGGAGGAGATGGTCTCTTCAGGCCTCAGAGAAAGGGATCTGAAAGACGTGTTCGTGTGTCTGTCTCCCTCTGCCCCTGCCGAGGCTGGAGGGAGAGGGCTCCCCACGATCTAAGACTGCTACTGTGACAGAAACCTCTGGCTTATGCAAATAAATGGGGCTAAGGCCCTTGTGTTCTACCGAAGAGGTGGTTGTGTCTGGGGTCCTTGTTTCCAAGGCTTTTCATGCCTGAGAATCTTGGGAGGAAGGGTTTCCCAGCACAGAATTTCCCCCGGGTCTTCCAAAGAACCTTTGAGCGGTTGTACCCTGTGCTGAAATGTGAGCGGCCACCAAACTCCACACTCATCTTAGCAGCTGTCTCTGCAGAGCCAGAAGCCCAGCTTCTCCCTGGAGAACTTTTAAGGTGGAGGAAGGAGAATACAAGTGAGAGGGAAGCTTTTGGAGCCCAGGTACCCCTCACAGTGGTCCTTGGTTTGGCCACTCCTTCCCTCCTTCCTTCCCTTGGCCCTTTCTTCACTGCATTTATCCTTCAGGGTACCTGGCAAATAAGTCAAAGTATTGTCTTTCTGTTTGGAAGAGAAGCCTTGTCCTTTCAAAAGTAACCTGACACCACCAGCCCTAGCCGGACTGGTTGGTGCCTGGACAGAGTTGGCCCCCAGGTACATCTGTCCTGACCGCCCTTCTCCTGCTCCAACAGCCTGGCCCAGTCCACTCCCTCCCAGCGTCACACCAGGGCCACCTCTTCAGATCTCCTGTTAGTCACAGTGGAACAGAACCATGCATCAGGTCAGGAGGAAGGTCGGCATTGTTTTTCTGCATGGAACTGTATACTGCTGCCCCTGGGGCCCCTGGAAGAAAGGCTTGTGGACGCTCCCCAGGGTAGAACCATCACTAAATTGTGTTACTGGTATTCCATCAGACATGTCTTGATCAGCTGGTGTGTGTGTGTACTGGGCTCTGTGAGACACACTCGGCTACCTCACCTCCAAAAAGGAAAATCTTGCCTAGGGTTGTTGGGCTCACACAGTGAAGCAGCCCGGCAAAGAGAATTTCCCACACAGAAGCTCATTCCTTGTCTCGCACGGGTTCCTGCCTTATCCACTCAGTATACAAACATTAAGGACCTGCCACATGCCAAGCACTGTGCTAGGTCCTGAGGATTCAACCATGACCAAGACTGTTCTTAGACCCCAAACAACTCATTGTCTAGAGTAAGACAGTGATAAATAATTACAACACAGTGTGGTTAATACTATAGAAGAGACACAAGGTGCAGATGGAGGGTTTGGAAAAGATTCTGAGAAGGAGGAAGAGAAGAAAAAAAGTTTTTTGGTTAACAGCCTCGTAGCAGGTGCTGTGCTGAATGATCATTGTGTAATTGAATCCTTATTATAATCCTGTGAGTCTGAGATTAAGGATATGCAGAAGGTCATACAGCTGGCCAGTGGCTGGCAGAGCCTGAATGTGAAGCTAGGATTGTCTCGATCCAAAGCCAAGCCTAGAACTGGGAATTGCAAGTTGCTTGGATCCTTTGGCAGAGAATGGGGGCATGACAATCCAACAGAAGGACCAGCATGTGCAAAAGCCTGAGGAGCAGGAGAGAAGTTCACATTTGGAGAACCAGGCAAGTTCATTGAGGCCCAAATGCCAGAGGGAAAGTGGAGGAAGATGAGGCCTGGGAGCAGGTAAGAGCCTGGTAACGCCATGCTGAGAAACAAACTCAGTACTGTGGACAGCACACGTTTCTGAGGGTTTTATACAGCGGGCAGCACATAATAGCTAAGGTTTGTGAAGCATTTACGATTTGCCAAGCATCAAACTAAGAGCCTGCATAAATTATCTCAATGCTGACAAACAGCCCGTGAAACAGCACTATTTTATTCCTGTTTGTCAGACGAGGTACTTACGATGTGGAGCGTTCGGTAACGTGCTCAAGGTGAGAGCCTGGCCAGGGACAGAAGCCTGGGTCTATGTGACTCCAGAGCCTGCTACGCTGTTAAGCAGCACCAGAATTAATCCCACTGCCCTGAAGCATCCATACAGGATCATACTAAAGTACCTTCTCTCTGCATCTAAAATAGACTGGTCACGTACCAGCCTTGGGAGAAGTGAGAAGTGTCAGTCGCCCAGGCGAGGGCTGCAGCACCGTGCGGTCCCCTCTGGCCGCAGCGGGAGCCCGGGGCGGAGCAGGGAGTCCCCGAGGAAGACCAGTCAGCTCCGCCGCACTCTTCGTAACCGGGAGCCTGCCTGCCTCGCGCCTCGCACACGACAGGCGCTCAGTAAATATTTACGGAAGGGAGGGAGGGGCCATGAAGTTGAAAAAGAGGGATTAAGAAGTGCCCAGCCTAGAGGACAAGGTGCAGGGTAGGAAACTCGGCATTCCTTCGCAGGGTTCGGTCTAATTCTCTGAAATTCCTTCCCCATCACGCGCCCTAGTTTGCAACTTGGGGGCGTGGTCCCCGCGAGGCCTTGCGGGGGGGGGTGGGGGTTACGATTGAAGCAGAGTGAGGGGGCGGGGCCCGCGCGCAGGAGGCGGGGCCGAGGGGAGAGGACCCGCGATTGGGACTTGAGGCGCCGCCGAGCCGCGAAGGGGGCGGGGCCGGATGAGGGGCGGGGCCCCGCGAGGGGAGGCGGGGCCGAGGGAGCGGGCCTGTGATTGGGACTGAGGAAAGATTGTCCGGCTGGAGGGGGCGGGGCCAGATGGAGGGGCGGGTCCCGCTCGGGGCAGGGCTGAGAGGCCGGCCTGTGATTGGGCCTCGCTGGGGCCAAGGGGGCGGAGCGCCCTGAGGACGTGACGCTCCCGCGGAGGTGACGCTGTGCGGTTGCGCGCCCCTTCCGGCGCGGGGAGGGCGCAGAAGGTTCGGGCCGCTCGGCCACAGGCCGTCTCCAGCGCCGCGGGATGTAGCGCGGGGTCCGCGGCCCCGAGCAGAGCCCGCCGCCCGCCGTAAGTTTCCCGGGCCTCCGCGGCGAGCGGATGGGAGGGCAGGGGTCGGCCGGAGCGCGAGTCCCCCCGGGAGCCTCGGCGTGGGCCTGAGGCAGCAGCCGTGGAGCCGGCCTGCCCGGGCGTCCCGAGGGCTCCGAGGGCCCCGAGACCCCCGCCTGAAGCCGACCGCGCCTCCGGCCACTCCGCGTCGGGTGTCCACGTTCGTGGCCCCTCCCGTGCGCGCCGCGTCCCCCGCTGCCAACAGCCGTGGTGGCTGCCGTGCCTCCCCGTCGTCGGGGTGAGACGTCCGGATTTGGGCTCCGACTCGGGCCCGCCAGGCCGGAGCTGAGCCTGGTCCCAACGCCGCGCGAGGCCAGCGCGGAGGGGCTGCAGGCCTGGGTCGCGGAACCGCCTCTCTGCGGGGAGTACCCGCCTTTGGTGACCTGAGGAGCTCCAAGGTTCCTAGACCGTGACGGTGCGCCCACCTTGATGGGGGAGAAGGGGACGTTGGTGGACGATTTGCCTTTGTTTAAGGTAGTCCCAAAAGCTGCAATGTGAGCAGAATCTAAAGTACGTTAGGGAAAAACGAAATTTCATTCCCTCATAAATCTCTCATTGATGCCATTCTATGTTTGAGATTTTTGGTCAAGCCTTCGAGTTTGAAGAAATTAGGTATGTTTTCTCCTCGGTTTCTGGTGCTACGTTGGCGAAAGGGAAACTGACAAGGCGAATTTCATTTACATAGTTTCAGGTGTCAGAGGAGCAACAGGAGGCCTACTAAGTACTTAGCTGGATTAACCATAGTTTCCCCCCAGTATGTAGAAGAAAGGCTAGAAAACACAGCAGGGACTATATAGGCCACTGACTTAAATCAAGCGAACGCTATAATGGCTGGTTCTTTTCTGAAATGAAGTGATCGTGGGATCTGTCTCCTGCTTTTCTCTCTTAATAGAGGTTGCGTGACCAGTGATGGAGCAACTGTTGTTCCTTAGGTTTTGTAGTGTCCATACAGTAGTAGGAACTTAGGCGGGGTGGTGTCAAACAGGTTGCAGCATCAGGGTAATAGTTCCCAGCTTGCAGCCACTAAATTTCTTTATCCCAGGAGTCACTTCTGTGTTACCTTATAGTGGTTGATACTTGGGGAATCAATCTTTAAAAACTGCTGTGTTACCTGTCAGCAACCGTCTTAGGGTGGACCTCCACAAAACTATACCTAATTTCTGAGTAGAATCTGAAAGCATTCAATGCTCAGTGGCCAAGAAATTACATGATCCCCAGGGGATAAACAGAAATTTTAAGCAAACACTTTGCCTGCAAGTAGGAAGGAGACTCAGACAAGGGCGCAGCCTTAACCCAGTAGGCTCCCCATTGCTAATGGATAAAGTGCACCACCGTAGGTAGGCTTTTAGGCTGTCTCCCGTTTCTTAAGTCTGGCCTCATTTTACCTTTCCAAGACCTTCCTTATGGAAGGTGGATTATTCACTGCCCTGGGGGCTTTGTTCTTTCAAGCCTGCCTAGGTTCATAGCACTACCCTTCTGGAATGCCTTGATCGCATCTTTACCTATCAAGGTCCTTTCTTAAAATCTTCCACCATACCTTTCCTGATTATTCCAACTAAAATTGAGCTTTTCTTCCGAATTCCTCCAGCACTTCATGGCATTTAGCCTTGTAGTGGTTTTAGTAGAAAACAGAAGTTATTGCCTCCTCTTAAAAGAGGCCAGCAGCCATGCGAAGGCACTAACTGGTCTCTTTGCCTTCTCTGTAGCCACAGTGCCACGCGTGTTGTGTATAATCAGTGGTATTCGCAGATGGATAAAAGACATTTGCACTTCGTTCTCGGCCCAAAAGTTTGTTCTCTGTTTCCCGAAGAAATTTCCTTGACTCCTTTACTATAAAGCCAAACGGAGGGCTTCCCTGGTGGCGCAGTGGTTGAGAGTCCGCCTGCCAATGCAGGGGACACGGGTTCATGCCCAGGTCCGGGAAGATCCCACATGCCAGTGGAGCGGCTGGTCCCGTGAGCCATGGCCGCTGAGCCTGCGCGTCCGGAGCCTGTGCTCCGCAACGGGAGAGGTCACAACAGTGAGAGGGCCCGCGTACCACACACACACACACACACACACACACACACACACACAAAAGCCAAACGGAAAGTCTTTAACGCTCTTGCTACAGTCTCCTGTCCCATCTCCTTGTGATCATGCTGGTGAACTAAACAGTCATCTTTAAATCCAGAAGCTTTATTAATACTGGTGGGGTGTTTTCTGGTGCTGATACTCAACAAAGTTGTTACATTTTGTCCTTAATGTCCATTTGTCCCTCATGGCACACACTGGACTTTGTTCCTCTCACTGTACTCAAAGTTGATTCCCTTTTCCTGCTCAGAAATGTTGGGGATGTGATTAATATTTGTAAAGTTTTAGCTATCTTGGATTGAAGAGATCCTTGAAAGTGCCCTCTAGGCAAACTGATTCCAAGTGATTGGCTTTTAGACGTGCACTTTGTTTGCTTTTGTTTCATCGGGGCTTTCACAGTATAAAGTTATCACTATAATGTGTAACTATAGTGGCCATATATGTGTAATTTACTTAAAAGCCAGGTATTAAAAACAAGGACTGGTACGAAACGCCTTCATATTCCTGTATACTTTACTTTTTTTCTTTTTGTCATGGCATTTGAAAAGCTTACCTGTCTCTGGGATCAAAAAAAAAAAAAAAAAAAAAACCAGACCCCTTCTGTTGGGATAGCTTTATCTGGAGGAGAGCTACAAAGTTACATTGTGATTTTTCACTGCAGACTCTAAGTCAGTGACACTGTGATCAAATAGGAAAGCTGAGGCTCCCTTACTGCTTGATAGTTTTCAAACATAAGCCTTTGCCTTGACTCATTCACCCCCAGCAGTGCTATGAAACCACCTTCCCTAAGAAAGAGAGCAGACAGAGGAGAAGATGGTTATGTTCTTTGTCTTTACTGCTAGGCTAGTCTTGCTTTAGAACAATGTGAGTCATGTGGGCGTAAGATGGAGCTTACCCATGGAACCTGTGAGGGCCCAGGGACCCCAGATTAAAAACTCCTAAAAGAAGTTTTGTGCCTTTGACCTTCCAGGGAAGGAGTGTGCTATAGCCTGGAAAACTTGGGAACTGGTTCACAAAATAAATGTCTCCAAAAGTGTGAGGGAAATAAACTCACCAGCAAATGCTGGCAATTAAGAATCAGTCCTTTCCCTATTTTGGCACCAGATAATCTTATTTATAGGAGCACAAGCACCTCCCTGCCTCCACAGCTTTATTCTCTAATGTCATAGGTTTATCCAGTTGGAAAGCTTAG
Source organism: Mesoplodon bidens (assembly GCF_964165515.1). Lineage (NCBI taxonomy): Eukaryota > Metazoa > Chordata > Mammalia > Artiodactyla > Ziphiidae > Mesoplodon > Mesoplodon bidens. Next base: position 798,786 of record NC_138177.1, read on the forward strand.
TGGTAAAGATTTATCAGCTTGAATTGAAGAAATCCCATCAAAAATGCACTCAGTGGAGTCTGGCCCAATTATAATGGCTATATTGGGTGTGGCGAGTTTGAGGGAAAATGTGTTTCCTCTAAAATAGGTAAGGATAGGAAAGCTAGCAGAAAGCTGAAGTACATTCGGCTCTCCTGAGGTTCCCAGAGTCAGTCTTAACACTTTAGGGGCTGAGGCTGGTGGTATATAGTAGAAACTGAAACGCTTGCTTGCAGTAATTCCCAGCTGTTTGTGTGGCCCACGCTGTCAAGTGATATTTTCAGGTCCTGGCATTCATTATTGGCTTTTCTTTCTTGCCAGACCTCCGACCCCTCTCTCTCCCTTTCCTGTCCCTGTGTTGCTACAGTTTAGAAGACCCGGCTGGACAGTGGACTTTCCTCCCTATGGTGACAGGACAACGCTCACAGTAACAGAACCTAGTGTGTGGCCGTCCTAGGTTAGGGGTTCTCCGTCCACTGTCCTCCTGGAGCAGCGCACTTGTATCACTGGTTTTGTACATATCACAGAGTACCTTATGCCATCTGAGTACAGGCTCTTCCAAGACAGTGACTTAACTTGTTCAACTTTGTATTTTGCACAGTACCTTAAAGTGCCTTAGGGTGCTGGCACTAAACGTATTTGTTTAGTATTCAGTGAATGTGGTGGCTTGCTCTGGGGAGAGGGACAGGAGGAAGCCCTACAAGCACGAGTCCAGAAACCCTTAGCTAGCAACAGAAGCTAATAGGTCATATGCTTCTTGCTGGAATGCCGCCTCATTCATTCATTCATTCATTTTGAAATACGTGTTCTGACCAAAATCAGGGATATGTATAAATTTGTGATCTATGTCGTGTTGTATCCCAGAACCCGAGAATATCTGTATCTATATATCTGTCTGAAGCCCTAGTGGCCACCCCTCAAATACTGGCAGCAGTATTCTGGAATAGCTGAGTATATTCCCCTTTTCAGGCTTCTCCAAGACGCCCAAAGCTATTTATGTTTTCGCCCCAGTATAAATTATTTCTTATTTAAGCTGTTTATTCAGTAGCACTTCACTTTGAGGAAATATGTTTTGTGGTCGGCTTATTGAGAAAGATTTCCCAATGTTTCTGCTGACATGGGTTGCCTATCTCTTGAGGTTTCAGAGGCCTCCAATTTCCTGTTCTCCTTGGGCTCAGTTGTTGGCTATGACTGTGGGCTGGCGTCTCTCTTGTCAGAGTCTTGCACTTTTGGAGGAAGAGGAACTGCTTGTGTGTTGACACCGAAGACAGCTCTGCGTGCACTGAGTTATGGGCGTCTCTTCTCTTGAACCAGCTCTGCCAGTAGCTTTCAGCTGTGCTTGTGTGTTGAGCGTAGCATGACTGTTTTGAAACTTGAGGATTGCCCTCACCTGACTGCATATATCGCATGATAATCCCTGAGAAGGAATTGAGATCACTGTTGGGTAAACAAAGAACTGGTACAAGATGCCAAAGATGGATGTCTGGTGAACAGCCATGGGGGACGGACACGGTGCCTTGCTCGACTGCCCATAGGAAAGGTGTGGGTTGCCCGAGCTTCCGTTTCCTCCCTGTCATGCAGCTCGCCCCGTGTGCAGGTGTTGCCTGGCCCTCTTTGCACTGCCCTGTGCTTTTCGGGGCTCAGATGACCCCAGTGCAAGAAAATGTGGATATTCTGGCTCCTCCTGCTGCGAGCAGGAAACGCCTCTGTTGCGGGGCTGGAAATCTTGGGGCACTTTCCCCCTCCTTTCCATACTGCCTTCGTCTCCCTGGGGCCTGATTAAAGACTCCTTCCTTACAGGATCTGTGTGCCTGTCTCAGGTCTCTGAAAAGCTCGTTTGAGTGGGGCGTAGGTCATGAGCCATGGTTGCTGGGACAGCTTGCTGAGCCGGTTGTTTGGTGACAGAGGGCAAGGCTGGGCTGCCTCCTGCCTTCAGCCTCCCGCGTCCAGGCAAGTTATTGCTGCTGTGAGAGGCGGCTGTGAGGAAAGCTTGCTGTCCAGGCGTCGAACCCGGGCTGTGATCCTATAAGAGAAGTAGCAGACCTGGCAGAGAAACTAACCACTGGGCACCTAGCCCACAGCCGAGGTCCTTTTGTGCGCAAGGCACGCGTGTCAGCATTCGTAGGTAAGGCCCACCGAGTTCCGTCGGCAGTTAGCTCATGTCTAAGCCAGAGGCCTCGCAGCAGTCACAGCAGGTGTCGGCCTCCTGAGTCTCAGGGCCAGGACTTTGCAGGGCAGAGTAGCTCTGGGGCTGGTGGGCTAAACTCCGCTCCATGCGTGTGGGAGGGACTTGCGGGTGGGTAGCTGTTCTTCTGTGGTGACTGTTCGGTGCAAAAAACAAATCCTTTGGAGGCAAGCAACTAGGTTTTCGGCCTTTTCTTTAAGATTAGTGAGGTTCCAAGTAAAGGGTGATAGTTAAGAGGAGAACAGAAGCACTTAACTGGCCTCTAGGACTGGAGCGGCTGTGTCTTAGTCCCCGTGTAATGGCTCGTAGAAATGAGATGTAAGAGGAATAACTTGTCGACACCCTTCGTGTTTGGTGTTTGTGTTTGCTTTCAGTGTCTTCCATCACAGGGAACTCTCTGCCCCCTGGGGCCGGGAGACCCCACCCTTTCCCCAAGCTGAAGCCGCAGAGCGTTGAGCTACCAGCCAGATGTCTTCTCACAAAGGACCTGTGGTGGCCCAGGGCAGTGGGGCTCCTGCCGGGAACAGGGAGGCGGACACAGTGGAGCTGGCTGAGCTGGGCCCCCTGCTAGAGGAGCAGGGCAAGCGGGGCGTCGCCAGCCCAACCAAAGTAAGTTGTCCCCCCAGGGCCCGCCTCTCCCCTTAGGCCTGTTGGCCTCCCCAAGGGACTCTCTCTATCCCAGTGCTCAACACGCTGTAGTGTAACTCTTTTTATCTGTTTTTCCCACTGTAAGCGGTTGCTTATACCCCAGTGATTAGCACAAGACCTGAAATTCTACAAGTGGCCAGTGCCTGTCTGTGGTTGAAGCAAGGAAGCAGTCAGGCAAGATTAGGCTGGGCTTCGTATAATGAACAAACAAAAACCCCTGTAGCGAGTGAAGTAAGCCAGAAAGAGAAAAACAAATACCGTATGCTAACACATATATGTGGAACCTAAAAAAAATGGTTCTGAAGAACCTAGGGGCAGGACGGGAATAAAGATGCAGACACAGAGAATGGACTTGAGGACACGGGGAGGGGGAAGGGTAAGCTGCGACGAAGTGAGGGAGTGGCATGGACATATATACACAACCAAATGTAAAACAGATAGCTAGTGGGAAGCAGCCGCATAGCACAGGGAGATCAGCTCGGTGCTTTGTGAGCACCTAGAGGGGTGGGAAAGGGAGGGGGGAGGGAGAGGCAAGAGGGAGGAGATATGGGGAGATTTGTTTACGTATAGCTGATTCACTTTGTTATACAGCAGAAACTAACACAACAGTGTAAAGTAGTTATACTCCAATAAAGATGTTAAAAAAAAACAAACGTGTAGCTTTGACAAGGTAGAAGTCTCTCTCATAGAAGAGTTCTGGAAGTAGCCGCTGCAGGCTGGTGTGGACGCTGCACTCCGGGCAGGCACCTGTCCTGCTCTTCCATCTCATTCTTACTGTGTCACCGAGGGGCGGGGCTCGGGGAGCAGGGCCCACCCTTCCTGAAAGCACCTGGCAGCACTTCATGCACATCGGTGTGGTCTTTTCATTTTGCCTGAGCAAAATTGCAGTAGCATTGCCACCCTGAGTGAAACCAAGGACTCCGTTACGGAGGGGCAGAGGGGTCTGCATCAGTCTGTGTTGCGAAATCTAAGAGGAAGCATCACAGGGGAAAGAGCAGCCGGGAGGAGGAGCTGCTGTCCGCGTCCACGGCCCGGAGCCCCTCCTTGGGAGGCGAGGGCTGTCGAGCTGCACACTGTGTTTCAGGCCTCCCCGCAGCACAGGAGGGCCTGCAGCTTCTTCCGCGGAACCAGTTCTGAGGCCCTGCTTCTCCTGGGAGCTGCTGTGGATGCAGAGTTTCAGTCGCCGTGGCATCCCCAGAGCCAGTGAACAGAGAACTGCACAGATTTAAATTGTTAGGGGAATCTCTGAAACTCCGTCTTTTTCATTCTTTTGAGCATTCAGTGATCTGGAAGAGAGAAATACTTGGGAAATTGGGGCAAGTTCAGAACCGCTGTCTTAGCGATAAGGGTGGGCTCTTGGGCCTTACAGAGCATGTAGGCCTGGTGCGCTAGTCCCGTGTGCCTCGGGTGCCAGTCTCCCTCCGTCTGTCCCCCGTGTGCTGCGTTGGGCTTTCGCTCCAGCATTTATAGAGTGCTAAACTTGCGCACTGTCATGCTGTAGGAGAAAAGGCCACAAGGCTGGTGTGTGGGAGAGCGGCTGGGCAGAGGGCAGTGAGTTGGGGTTTCTCTGGATCGCTTGCTCTGGACTAGGGGACTCCTGGGGGGCGTGGTGTGTGTTTCGTTCCTGCAGGCTGAAGAAGAGCGGGCATGCCCAGTGCCTCAGGAAGAGGAGGAGGAGGTGCGGGTGCTGACACTGCCCCTGCAAGCCCACCATGCCATGGAGAAGATGGAGGAGTTTGTGTATAAGGTCCTGTCCTGGGTGGGGGAGGGCAGGCTCACCTGGGCTCCCCCCACCTGGCAGGCATGCACTGGGGGGAAGAGCTTTTGCTCCTGTGCGTGGGCTTGCTTTTCTTTATGGTGAAGTAAATCAAGGGGAATCTGGCTAAATTTTTTACTGCCTACTGTGTTGGCGTTGCTCAAAGTATATTCTAAAACAGGAGTTCTGAACTATGTTTGCTATCAGTCCCTTTGGCAGTCATCAGGATATTAGAATGTGATACAGTAGCACGGCACCTTTATCCGTACGTTAACTATGCATGACAAGCTGTAATGTATTTTATTAGAATTTATAAGTTCTAAATGGTAATGAGTAGAAACAATATTTTGATTTCTGCAAAACTAGTGTATGAAAATATCTGTGATTTCTATTGGTGACAGAGTCACAAATTCTAATACTAGACTTGCTCATACTTACAACTGAGGGAAATGTTAAATTTAGTTAGAAGTGATTGAAAATAAAAATTTCTTTTCCATCCAAATTTCCAACACTGTCCATTGTCCATACGTCCCAGGTTAAGAAGCCCCGCTCTGAAAAGTCATAGGCTCAACCCAGTGAGAACTTAGTACCTAAAGGGGGGAAAGGATGGACAGGCGGCCACCAGAGTCTCCGGGGGCAGAGGGGCGGAGGGGTAAATGTATATTTTTAAAACCATATATATAATTTCTATTTCCTTGTTTTCATTCACTCCATCTACTGAATTTTAAAACTCAAGTAGCTGAAAGGAGGTCCTGCCATATTCTCTTTAAAGACTGAGAAACACTTATCTACTTACCTAAGCACATCCAGGTGAACTCTCATGACACAAGAACAAAGCCATTCACGAGCCATTGGTCCTGGGGCAGCCTCCCTCGTGCTGTGTCTTGGCTTCTCTGGCCCCAGGCTGGCCCCGCCGTTCCCCGGACCCCTCTGGAGCCGGGCTGACACTCTCCTTCACCCCTTATCATTGAGGAGGCTCGTGTCCTCCAGGCCCCGCTTACAGAGTGTGTGGTTCCAGGTGTGGGAGGGGCGCTGGAGGGTCATCCCCTACGACGTGCTCCCCGACTGGCTGAAGGATAACGACTACCTGCTGCACGGCCACAGGCCGCCCATGCCCTCCTTCCGGGCCTGCTTCAGGAGCATCTTCCGCATCCACACGGAGACCGGCAACATCTGGACCCACCTGCTTGGTGAGTGGTCTGGGTGGAAAGTCACACTTTTTGTCTCCTTAAATGCCCAGTACTTGTACAGTCTTTGTCCATGGGAAAGAAAAACAACACTGTTGTGACCGTTTGACAGCTGGCGGCGTGCCTTTCAACTACCAGTGAGCTTGCTGGGCCCTTCATCGCTGGTCTGTACGGCGGGGGTGGGAGGCCTAGAAGCGGGAGGAGACGACGTCCTCTGTGGTCAGCACCGTCCCCGGTGCAGGCAGCTACCCCCACTTCATGGTCCCCGCGGTAGGAACAAAACGCCAGCATTTCCGAGGATGCTCTTCCTGTCTGGGTTTGTGCGACGGGTGCCGTTTTCTCCGGAAGCTGTCGACCGCGGCGCCCACAGCTCAACCTGTGGCTTTAGTGCTGGTTTAACTCATCACACATTCCCTTTTTCCCCTTCTTCTCTCCGTCCTGTAGGTTTTGTGCTGTTTCTCTTTCTGGGAATCCTGACCATGCTCAGACCAAACATGTACTTCATGGCACCCCTCCAGGAGAAGGTGGTGTTCGGGATGTTCTTCCTGGGCGCGGTGCTCTGCCTAAGCTTCTCCTGGCTCTTTCACACCGTCTACTGTCACTCAGAGAAGGTCTCTCGGACCTTTTCCAAGTGAGTGAGAAGAGCGTCGGTAGGGCACGACCGTGCACCGTTCACACCTTGCGATCCAGGTGCCGGCGGGGTCCCGGGAACTCCAGCAAGTCCGGAAGAGTCCCTGATGTGCCAGAGGAAGGGCTTTCTGTTTTGCGGGTATAAGAGGGTCAGGAAGCTTTTCTCTTAAATCCTTCATGAAAAGTTTCACTGCAGCCTCCTCAACAGATGGAGCCCAGTTGCGGGTATATTTTCTCCCTGTGCAGTGCTGCCCTTTGTGAAATTTGGGGTCCCAGTGGGCTGCTCTCGGACCGAGTACCCAGTCCTGTCCTACCTTCCTGGTGGCCCAAGCCGTTCAGGACGTGGCAAAGTTTCTGTGCTCCGTCCTGCTAGAGCTCTGACCCACCAGTCCAGTAAAGCTTATCTTTGCTGCCCACATAATTGCTGGAAGCCCCAGATGTCCATCCTCTAAGGCTCTCCTTATTCCCCAGTTCTGAGCCTGGAGTTCTGTTTGTTTGCTTGTTTTTGGTGGTGGTGGTGGTGGTGGTGGTGGTGGTGGTTTTGGAGGTGATGGTGAGTTATTTTGTTTTTCTCAGTAACACCAGTAACAAGAATACATTTTTATCTTTAAGAAGTCGACTAAAACAGAACAGTACACCTTAATAATACCCCCAGTTGAAGGGTTTTGTTTTTAGAACTCAACCTATCAGAACTGGGGAATACTCAGAGCCCTTCCTGCGTGGAAGCTGGAGACTGGCTGGACTGTGATGGAATTCCTGAATTTAAGTGTCCGTGAGGGGGATGTAGCTGTTCACGACCAGGGGAAAGGGATACAGTTCAGACTTTTCCACTGCAAAATAGAAGTGCTTGACCTCATGGGATTTTGATTCAGGATATAGGACAGATCGAGTGGGAAGTGAGGGGCTGGGGGCGGTCACCTCTGAGAGCCGCTGGAGAACAGAGAGAACTGGCTAACCAAGCCCTAGGAGCTCTTCACTTGTCCCCCCTGCTCCGCTCATTCTGTGGCTCTTTTCAGGCTGGACTACTCAGGGATCGCCCTGCTCATCATGGGGAGCTTCGTGCCCTGGCTCTATTACTCCTTCTACTGCTCCCCGCAGCCACGGCTCATCTACCTCTCCAGCGTCTGTGTCCTGGGCATCTCTGCCATCATTGTGGCCCAGTGGGACCGGTTTGCCACTCCTAAGCACCGGCAGACAAGAGCAGGTGGGTCGGAAGACAGAGCGTAAACCTCATAGGTATTTGGACCTTGAGCCCAAGGGGGTCAACCCTGGGCCCCCACTCAGACCCTGATCTGTGTTTAGAACTTACAAAACAGCGTGCATCTTCAAAGCTCAGTTCTCCCCCAGGTTTCATACTATTTCAGTAAAATGTTAATAGGACAGATAATTACCAGCCTGGTCAATGAGCTACAAGTATAGACATGACTGCTCTTACATTTGGTTTGAGGAAGTTAAATAATGTACAAAGCAGTCATTTTAGTGACCTGAGGGTCACTGAGCTCAGTCCTGAGCTCAAACCAAGGGGCTGAAATTAAACCACCCCAAGTTATTTTACTAAGGGAATGGAAGGCTTGGCTTGGTAAATAAAATACCCTGGGCATAAACACTGTTAGCAAGTAACACGATAGCTGTGAGCGTAAACATCTTCCTCTTGTCTCATCCAGACTCAAGCTTTATTACTCGCAGCAACACGTCGATTAGCGCTAGTCTTCGGTCCCTTTAGACTGAACATCTGCTGTGTTTTAACCTTCATTTAAAATAATTAAGTATTCATCAAGTGCCGACCACGTGCCAGACTGATGCTTCACCAAGGCCGTCTGCAGAAACGGAGAGGCGGTCCCTGCCCTGCCGTTGCGTGTAGGGCGGTGGTGTTGAGCCGGCACCCGTTCTGTCCGTCCGTTTACTTACTTTGTGTCCAGTGGCCACTGACGACTTCCAGTCCGGGTCTGTCTGTCTCCTCAGGAGGTCAGGGTCCTGATCTTAATGGGAAACCTGTCTTGCTCCTCCCTGGCTGGCAAAGCACCTGAGGCCTCACCGTGTCGGTGCTGTACCCAAGGCAGCCATCAGGAAGTTCTGACCTACACGGTCGCCTAGGCTGCTTCACGGATAGTGAAGAATGTGAGACGTTTGTTCTTGGCGCTCCTTAGGAGGGAGTAGCTATATCAGCATCTACACAGCCTTCTTCCCATTCTGCATGCTAAAGAAATGTTTGCTGAGTGTTCTCCATCTTGCGCTAAATTTCCAATAAACATGTACTGTTCACCAGAAGGTAGCTCATCAGAGTGAGATAGCAGGGCCTTCCGAGCGGTACTGTTTCCACGCCTGACGCTCTGCGTCCGCTTTGTTAAGGGGTGTTCCTGGGGCTTGGCTTGAGCGGCGTCGTGCCCACCATGCACTTTACCATCGCGGAGGGCTTTGTCAAGGCCACCACGGTGGGCCAGATGGGCTGGTTCTTCCTCATGGCCGTGATGTACATCACCGGAGCCGGCCTTTACGCCGCGCGGATTCCTGAGCGCTTCTTCCCTGGAAAATTCGACATATGGGTAAGAAACGACACTTCAGCGGGGCCTGTGGTGGTGAGACCGGCCCACAGGTAGAGCTCGGAGTCCGAGGCAGTGAGAGACATGGGTCAGGTAGTGTCTGGGGGTGCACTCGAGTTCCTACGTGCAGGTCCGTGCATGTAGGTGGGAGAATGGCGGGGAGGGCAGTGACCAGTAGTCACATTGTGGCGTATCCCTGACAGGGCTTAACAACTTTTTTTCTCCAACACATCTATCACTTTTATGGTGTAAAAAATTTTAGGGAGGAACGAGGAGAGGCGAGTGCCGTCTCTACTTCCTCCAGCCTTCCATGCCGTCCCCCTGAGGCCCCTCTCTTGTGTCCCTGCAGTTCCAGTCTCATCAGATCTTCCACGTCCTGGTGGTGGCAGCCGCCTTCGTCCACTTCTACGGGGTCTCCAACCTTCAGGAGTTCCGATACGGCCTGGAAGGGGGCTGTACTGACGACTCCCTCCTCTGAGCCGCCCCGCAAGGGCACAGCAGGAACTTCCCAAGTGCTTTTAAAGTAACTTCTTTGCTGAAGTGAGAGGAAGAGTCTGAGTTGTCTTGTTTCTAGAAGAAACCTCTTAGAGAATTCAGAACCAACCGAGCTTCAGCCCACTTCACACTCACCGGGCAATAAACTGTCCCTTGCCTCGCTGAGAGCAGTGGGGATGGGCAGACGTGGCCGCGCCCCCCTCGGTAAGGCGACTGTTGTCCCCTCACAGAGACGGGGCTTTGAAGCTCATGTTGAGATTTTACCCCTCCTCCCACCATCCTGGGGAAAAATGGACTGGGACTTTTCAGAAATTCTGTTTCTGGAAGAAACTGTCCCTCCCTCACCCCCATCTTGACTTTGTAACCTGGCTTATAACAGGCCATCCGTTTTTGTAGCACACTTTTGAAAAACAGTTATAACCTCGTCCATCTTTCTAGGGCCTGGACTTGCTCACACGGCAGGAAGAGCAAAGCCACCAACTTTTACACAGCCGGCTAATCATGGAAGTGTGTCCAGGCTTCAAATAACTTGAGTTTTAACGTTTTCTTGGCAGAGTAATGTAAAATTAAAGTGGGGAAAGATATTTAATATTTAATACTAAGCTTTAAAAAGAAACCTGCTATCATTGCTATGTATCTTGATGCAAAGACTATGATGATAATAAAAGAGTACAGAAGACACTTGGCATTCAAAGATGTAACATGTGTGGTCTCAGCTATTTGCACATAAGTCCAGAGGATTAAGACCAGTAAAATCATTTGAGATTCTGCCGAGGCACAAATCTGAATCATAGGTATTGACAGGCTGGCATGTGCGGGCCAGCAAATGAGCCTAACTGAACTCCTAGCATCTGCTGCTCCAGACCGCTCTACGTGTCTCCACTTAGCGCACAGACATCTCCTGGAGAAGTGGGTGTGCTGCAGTGTTCAGTAATTAGAAGATAGATACCTGCCTTGTGAGCATCAAAGGCCTACCACATGATATTAATACTCTAGACTTTAGTTCTTTTAAAACTGCCCTGATTAAGGTCGTCTCGTCAAGAGGTTATTCCATGCCTTTTTGTGCCTTTGCAAATTGTCCTCAGCCTGACGAGTTCTGTTCATTGGATGCAAAAGGCCTGCAGTAGTCACTTCTGAGCTAGTGTAGGCATTGGATGGGAATCTTTTTTTTTTTTTTAATTTCTGGCTACGCCAGGTCTTAGTTGCAGCATGCAGACTTCTTAGTTGCAGCATGTGGACTCTTAGTTGCGGCATGTATGCGGGATCTAGTTCCCTGACTAGGGATCGAACCCGGGCCCCCTGCATTGAGAGCATGGAGTCTTAACCACTGGACCACCAGGGAAGTCCCCAGATGGGAATCAAGATTCTTGAGTTACAGAGTTGGGTTCACTTTAAGGGTCAAGTCTGTACAACTAGGAGAACAAGTGATCCTTTTAAAAAATAATCCAACTAGGCCAACAAATCTCTCCCTCCGGTGGTAATCAGGGAAATGTAAATTAAAACCAAAATGATAAACCATTTTTCTCCTACCAGACTGGCACAAATTAAAAGTCCTAAGACTGTTGGTATGGATGTGAAGCAGACCAGATGCTGCTGGTGGAACCGTAGGACCACTTTGGACATGGTGGAGTATACGTGTTACAACATTCAAACATTACATGAAACAATACAATGTGAGATGCATCTGATATCTGTCCTAGGTTACTTCACTTAAAAAATGCTGGTTCTCGGGTTTGCCTGGTGGCACAGTGGTTGAGAATCTGCCTGCCAACGCAGGGGACACGGGTTCGAGCCCTGGTCTGGGAAGATCCCACATGCCGCAGAGCAACTAAGCCCGTGCGCCACAACTACTGAGCCTGTGCTCTAGAGCCCGCGAGCCACAACTACTGAAGCCTGCACACCTAGAGCCCGTGCTCCGCCACAAGAGAGGCCACCGCAGTGAGAAGCCTGTGCACCACAATGAAGAGTGGCCCCCACTCGCCACAACTAAAGAAAGCCTGCGCACAGCGACACAGCCAAAAATAAATTTTTTTAAATGCTGGTTCTGACCCACTAAGTTGTTTCATAACTCATCAATGGGTCACAAATCACTTTCTGAAAAACATTACCCTTGAGAAACTTAGCTTGTACTAACAGATTCATTGTAGCTTTGCCTAGTAGCAACATACTGCAGACAAGCCAACCGTCCAGAACTTTGAGTGGAAAACTAAATCTTGGTTTCTTCTTAGGATGAAACACTATAGCAGTGAGAGCTGGTTACAGTGATGACAACATGGTTGAATCTCAAGATTCGGAGGAGGGAGTGGGGCTCCTTGGAGGAATATATCTGGTGTGATTGCCCTGATGTACAGAAATGTGCAAAGTTAACGATAGCTGAAGGGTATAAACATGGTAAATACCTTAAAAAAGGAAACGTTAATTCAGAAAAATGGTTACCTCTGAAGGGGAAAGGACAGGGTGACATACTGGATATTTCTAAAGTAAAGCTTGTATTTATTAACTTGGAGGTGCATACCTGGGTCTTCTTTATACTGTGATCACTTTTTCTTGCATATATAATAAGTATATCTGTTGAATGCAAAACATTTTTAAGTTTAAAAAAGTACTTAGGGGGCTTCCCTGGTGGCGCAGTGGTTGGGAGTCCGCCTGCCGATGCGGGGGACGCGGGTTCGTGCCCCGGTCCGGGAGGGTCCCGCATGCCGCGGAGCGGCTGGGCCCGTGAGCCATGGCCGCTGAGCCTGCGCGTCCGGAGCCTGTGCTCCGCAACGGGAGAGGCCACAGCAGTGAGAGGCCCGCGTACCGCACACACACACAAAAAGTACTTAGGGGGCTGATAGCAGAAGTCTCAAACTGCTGACCTGCAGGCTGCAGACACGCACAAACGTGACCTGTTTGGAAACAATCAACCTCGGCCCCACAGCGGCTGTGTCTTTACAGAGGGCTGCACTCTCAGGTTCATCCTCGGCCCTACCCAGCAGTGTGGTCACCTGCCTAGTCCCCGGAGGCTTCTGAGTTTGCAACCACTAGTATAGAAAGAACTGGAAGGAAACGGAACACATCTGCTCCAACTCCATCCATGTTGTACTCGAGGAAATATGAGACCCACAGCCATTGGTGAGACCCCACGTGTATGTGCTGCATCATCTTCCAGTAGACAGGACCAGGGAAAAGAGTCTGAGCGAGACATCTTCTTTGATGTCTTGAGCATCTTCTTTGTACTTTTCATGTTATTTTATGTCTTTATTTTTAACCCTGTTAAGGAGGTGGTATTATCCCATTCCACAGAGGAAGAAATTAAGGCCCCAAAAGACCAAAACTTTTTCACAAGATGACAGGATTGCAGTATCTGAATCCAGATCATTCTGACTTAAACCCCAGGTTCTAAAGCCTCAGATCATTTAAAAATCCTGATTTCACTATCCCTTACCTTTACCAAAACTGCTAACTAGCAGCAGGTGAATATTACCTTCTTTCTCTAACTGCATGCTATGGTTCATGCACTTCCTAAATACTTGTTGAGGACCTGCGGTGTGCTAGGCAATACAGGAGAAAAGTGATGACAGAAACACTGATAAGTTTTGATTAAAGAAAGGCCAAGAATAAAAGCTAAGAATCTGACTCTATCCTCTTCCTAACAATAAGTAAACCATTAGGGAAGAGACTAATCTCTAGCTATAGAACATCTATTGTCTTGCAATCTAAGAAAGGTTCAGCACAGCCCTGTGTTTGGGAGAAGTCCTTGATGTAAAAGCGGCTCACAGAGGAGTCCCATCTCCCCCAGAAAGTGCCTTCCTTAGTATCTGTGTTAGCACTGGTCAGGAGCAGGAACCAGCCCTTGGGAGGCATGAGGTGGGCCTGGGTGCAAATTCACGATGAATTTCAAAGCAGCAGCTGGGGCCCTGCTGTGATTACATTCAGTAATTAAGAGGTGCATTCTCATTTCTGCCATACTCTGGTGGCACAAAAATGAAATGCACTCTGCCTAGCTGGTTTAGAGATTTGACCTATATTCTACGTACTTGATCTAGAGTTCCACAGCACATCCCTGTTTTCCCTTGCTGAAACCTTTCAGTAGCTGTAAACACCCAGAGTCATCCCTGGAGTCCAAACAAAAAGGCAGGGCAATGTGTGGAACCTGGCTGATGGACTCACCTCATCCAGACACAGCCCTCCAACAGTGGACTTAAGAAACTCAGAATCAGTCTGGGCTGTAGCGTACTGAGTCAGATGTCCAAACGACTAGAAATATTCTCACTTGAGGACCGTGTTCCCACAACTTAAGCACTCAAAACATGCTAGGGCTGCACCCTTGAAGAAAACAGAAGCCTGAACTAGTTCCCACAGTGTGCTGCCTTTCTTGCTAGCAGTTTCTCCATCTTTTACTCTCAGGAAAAGGAGTGCGCATATTCTAAACAAAGCCTCTTTTATTAAGTTCCCTCTCATATTTGGAGAAACTCTCAGTTTAGCAGCCAGGAATTAGGCAATATCATTAAAGCATCTGGGTGCTATTCTGCAACCAGAAAACAAGGGATTATTTTTATTTAAATTATACATACTTTTAATTCACATGATGCAAAATTCAAAAGGCATAAAAATATATAGAGGAAAAAATCTCCCTCCCACCCTGTCTCCCAACCAACCAGTTCCTCTCTCCAAAGAAACTAATGTTACTACTCTATTTTGTATTATTCCAAATGCAATTTTTATACATATACAGGCAAATACGACTATTTATATTTCCCCAACCTTTTTACACAACTAATAGCAAAGTATGCACACTTTTCTCAACTTCATGGTATTGAACTGTATGGATGTACTCTACGTTACTGAACCAGTCCCCTACTGATGGGCGTTAGACTTGTTTTCAATACAATCTACAAACAACCTTGCACACACATCATTTTACATATGTGTGAATGTATACACAGGATAGATTTATTAAAATCGCTGTTAAAGGATATCTGCATTCATCATTTTGGTGAACTTTTCCAAAATGCCCCCCATAAAACTTGTACCAATCCTGCACTCACGATACGTAAATCAGAGAATTTTAGATCAGAGATATGATATGAGAGATGGAAACACTACGTAAAATTAGACTGCTACCCACTTGGCTATAGTTTTATTATCCCTAAAAAATCAAAGGCCCCACAGAGGAAAACAGTACAAACACAACTGGTTTGGACCTTCACATGAATTGAATCAAGGAACCTCATTCCCTTCTGAGCCACTGAGATAAGTGGGCCGAAATCAATCAGAAGCTCAGCATCCAAGAGCTGTGAAAGGCAGCAGAAGCCTAAGAGGGGAGATGAGGACTCCTGGGACTTCTAAGAAGATCCTTCGCAATCTCCCTCGCAGTGTGCAGCTTCTAGAGACCGCAAGTTCCTTCCACTTAACTGTCTCGGAGTGCAGAAGCAGAGGAGAACCACCCAGCGGTGATGACAGGCCCGACTGTGATGCAGAGAACGCTGAAGTCCGTGGCCGAAGGACTCACAGGATTCTCACCACAGCGATGGTCGGCCCGAAAAGGCCATTGTGGACAATGGAAGTGAAGAAATTGGAAGCCTCCGTGGGTTTACTCGATGTAAGAGGGCTCCTGAATACCTGTCAGGTAAAACACTCCCTGCAGTCAGCCCCTTAGCTTAGAAATCTCTGGAATCCTCTCAGTCCGCCGCGCCTCGCGGCCCTGGGGAACATCGCCTCAGCCGGTCACCTGGCTGGGGCTGCACCCCGGCCCTCGCGCCCGTACCCGCCTCCGCCCCCAGTTCCCCGCCCCGAGTCACCCAAACCCTCCGCGCTGCTTTCTCCGGGCTCGCAGAAGCCGGCAATGCGCACCCTCGGGTCAAGTGACGTGGCCAGTCACGTGACAGGTCGGGAGCGACGTCATCACCGCGCGCGGCCGCCGGGACCGCGCCGGAGCCTCCGGGTCGGGGCGGCGGCGCTTGGGTTCTTCCCGGGCTGCCCGCTTGCCCCGCGCCCAGCCCACGGGCCGGAGCGCAGGTGAGTGGCCCGGGGGCGTCGGCCGACGCCCTGCCCTGCCGCCCCTCCCACCGTCGTCCCCTCCGGGCGAGGAGGAGTCTCCTGGCGTGCAGCGCCCCGACCTCCGCCTTCAGGCTGTCGGGTAGCACAGCATCGCTCCTCACCCGCCGGGAAGGCGGCCCCTCCGCAATTCGACGCCGCCCAAGGCTTCCGCGGCTCCACCGGGAGGCTCGCGGGAGCCCTGGGCCAGGTCACCTCGGGGCGGAGGGCGGAGGTCGGGAACTCCGGGAGGGAGACCGAGCCGCGTTGGGGTCGCGTTGGTTTGACAGGCCGAGCCAGGTCATATAACCCCCCGAGAAGGTCTTCACCGTAAAGGGGAGGGGGGGTCTGTGCAGACCTTTCTCACATCTCCAGAGTTGAAAGTAAGTTGACTTAAGGAAAATCTTTTTGAAAATCATCTTATGCTTTGATGAATCACCTTTTCTGTAACATGGGTCTTGCGGAGTGGTTGGAGCGCTCATAGAACAATACCCTAACTATAAACAGGGGTAGATGAGAATTTAGGATCTCGTTTTTCCTATTCATATGAAATTATGGTTGTGAGTTGTGGACTCTTGAAAACCGTAGATTGATTTTATTTTCTTGGATCCTTTCAGAAAGTTTTGGATTCCACATAAGATAGACTCTCTTAATAACCACCCCATTTCATTCCCCAGAAGTTTTCCTGGAAGCAAATAAACAACAACAACAACAACAAAAATAGTGTGACTAAAGCCTGTCAACAACCACGAAAGTACTTCTTACATTGATTCTTTTTTATATGTAACCTATTGATATTACTGAGTTCATTTAATTGATGCATACAGGTGAACTTTACAAGTGACTGGCTATGGCCGTGAAATTAATCGTAGAGTTTTGATAGGTTTCTATCCTAGTAAGTCTCTCTCAGTATAGAAGAATTACTACAAATATTGATTTGTTAATGCTGATTGATGTTTACTAATAGAGTAGGGAGACCCTTCTATAGAAGAGCTTCAGTAGCTTAAGAGAAAGTTCATAAATAAGCTTGCATGGTTTCCATTATTCACTATAGGTATTGGGTCCTCATTTGAAGTTTCACTTTAAGAAGAAATCCAGATATAGTTGGACGTCATCATAAATAATTATTTGTGTGCTTCTTTAGAAAAAAAGTTTATTTTTACTGATACTGGCCTTTATCGCCCTAGGTTGAATACGCAGTTTTTCTTTTCTTGTGTTTTATTACTAACCATTTATTATACACTTGCTAGGAGAGAAAAAAATATATAAAACAGGGTCCCCACCCTCTAAGTATTTACCTACTTAATCTACTTAAGGATTAGAGTTATATTAAAAATAGCGATGTCACACCGTTAAGAAATTTTATCTTCTCATTTTATCACGTGCGACAGCCGCCTTGTGAAGATAGGCAGGAAATGTATCGTCTCTTTCTACTTACAGTACAGTTGCGTACTGATTACAATAAATGTCCAGTGGTTTGGGCACTCGATGATAATGGAATTCAGAGGAAGAAGAGATCATTTTTACTCGGGATAGTTAGTGGCTAGATTGTGTTGGTAATACCAGGAATAGGAGTGCTTCCTACTTGTGGATGTTTGAGTCCGATGGAGCCTCCTTAATTTGTAAAGCTAACTAAATATATTTAGTTTCTCCAGTCCTTCAGATATGCTCATTGTTTTTTTTTTTTTCTCTCTCTCTCTTGTACCTGCAGAATCCAAGGATCCCTTTCATTCTCCGTATTGCCTGATGGGAGGCATTATGGCCCCCAAAGACATAATGACAAATACTCATGCTAAATCCATCCTCAATTCCATGAACTCCCTCAGGAAGAGCAATACCCTCTGTGATGTGACACTGAGAGTGGAACAGAAAGACTTCCCTGCCCATCGGATTGTGTTGGCTGCCTGCAGCGATTACTTCTGTGCCATGTTCACCAGTGAGGTAAGTGGTGAGTCATCTCCTCACAAGTGAAACCTCACACATGTCACTTCACAGTTGTCTCATTTCACTGAATAAAATAGTAGAAGTTTGACGTAATGGTGAATTTCTATAGTACGGTGTTAAATGGGCCGACTCTGGATAACATCTGCCACTTGACTGTGCCTTAGTTTTCTCATCTCTGAATGAGGGATAATAGTAATACACAATAGCATACGGTTACTGTTACAATTACTTGAGAAAATTACATATGACGTGCTTAGAACAATGTCTAGCATGTAGTAAAACAAATACCAGCTATTGGATTTTACTTACTGTTTTTTAAATTTACATTTATTTATTTATTTATTTATTTTGGGCTGTGTTGGGTCTTCGTTTCTGTGCGAGGGCTTTCTCCAGTTGTGGCAAGCGGGGACCACTCTTCATCGCGGTGCACGGGCCTCTCACTATCGTGGCCTCTCTTGTTGCAGAGCACAGGCTCCAGACGCGCAGGCTCAGTAGTTGTGGCTCACGGGCCCAGTTGCTCTGCGGCTTGTTGGATCCTCCCAGAACAGGGCTCGAACCCGCGTCCCCTGCACTGGCAGGCAGATTCTCAACCACTGCGCCACCAGGGAAGCCCTACTTACTGTTTTTTAAATTTGTTTGCCTTCTTCTAAAGTTTAATATTTTAAAGTGAATACTGGGGAAGAGGGAGGGGGGAAGGAAAGAGGAGTGAGCCTCAGTCCTCATCCCATTCCTTCTAACAATATGTGGAGAAAATCAGTCTTCATTCTACCAGTGAAGGCTTTTGAGTAATTGCAAATGAGCGGGAGAGGGCTTAGTGCCTGACTCTGTGGGTGTGTGAAGTATCACCTAGAAAAATATGCTGGCTCTGGAGCACAAGCCTTTAACAAGGGAATTAGAAACAGGTTGGCTTGGCAAGAGAAGAGGTTCTGCTCTCAAAGTATTAGGAAAAAGACTGCCTCAGTAATTGCCTGGCAAGACAGCTAAGATGTGAAGGAGGCTGCTGGGTGAATCGTGAGGGACTCAGCTGAGCAGAGGGGAGCGCTGCAGACCTCAGCTCCCAGTATCTCAAGTCTGATTTTTAAATTTTAAATAAATTGTCCTCATTTCTTTTTAAGCTTGAATGGTGAGTACACCACTGTTGATTATATCGTTTATCTCCACTTGTATGTATGGCTGACATGTTTCATTACAGTAACACTTTTTAAAAAATCCTCTCAACCGCCAGTGTTTTATCAGTGCGGGTGTTGCTGCTGACCTGAGTGGGAGAGATCGTGTCATGAAAATGTCAGTAACTTTTATGGGCAGATGCTGTGTTCGGTGATTGTCGCATCCCGCTCACCCCAGGGGTAGTTGTTACCGTCTCATTTTACAAATGAAGAAATAAGGTCTCAGGTGTTAAATGCCTTATAGCTTGTAAATGGTAGAGGGGATTTAACCCTAAATTAACTTAGCTTGATTCTAATTCTGATGTTCTAATTGTAAAGCCAGAGTCATGTGTGATGCTGAACCAGTGCTCAGTCACATGGCTGGTAGGGAGAACACGGAAGCCTGACACGTCGCCCCAGCAGATCCAGGCTTTTTTTTTTTTTTAATTTTATTTATTTATTTTTGGCTGAGTTGGGTCTTCGTTGCTGCACACGGGCTTTCTCTAGTTGCAGCGAGCGGGGGGCTACTCTTCGTTGCGGTGTGAGGGCTTCTCACTGCAGTGGCTTCTCTTGTCACTGAGCATGGGCTCTAGGTGCGCGGGCTTCAGTAGTTGCAGCACTTGGGCTCAATAGTTGTAGCTTGCGGGCTCTAGAGCGCAGACTCAGTAGTTGTGGCTCGCGGGCTCTAGAGCGCAGGCTCAGTAGTTGTGATGCACGGGCTTAGTTGCTCCGCGGCATGTGGGATCTTCCCGGACCGGGGCTCGAACCCGTGTCCCCTGCATTAACAGGCGGATTCTTAACCAGTGCGCCACCAGGGAAGCCCCAGGCTAGTTTTAAAGTGACCCTGTGCAGGGCGACATTACAGACCCTGTCCTGTACAGTACCCCAAGGAGCACCAGAAGCAGTGGTATTTATTTAGCTGGGCGAGTGTCACGGCTGCCAGCAGGAAGCACTGAGGACTCGGACTGCTGGCTGCCCACCACACGTTGTGCGTCCTGTCTTCACTCTTTCTCTACATGTTCAGGAATTAGCGTGGAGTTCTATAAAAGAACTCTCTTTTATTTTTTTCAGACCAGTGAGTATTTTATAGTCTTTCTTTAAAAACTGACATCAGGCAAGAAAGTGTCAAATGGTCTTGTTTTTATCAACGGAAGTATAATTAACCTACAACACTATGTTTGAGGTGCACAACATAGTAATTCATTATTTCTATACAATATAAAATGATCACCGCAACAAACCTAGTTACCATCTGTCACTGTTCAAATGTATTACAGTATCATTCACTTTATTCCTCATGCTGTACGTGTCATCTCTGTGACTCATTTATTTTGTAATTGGAAGTTTGTACCTCTTAATCTCCCTCATCTATTTAACTCATCCTCCTATCCCCTTGAGGTTTTCTTTTTTAATTGAAGTATATTTTATTTACAACATTGTGTTAGTTTCACATGTACGGCAAACTAATTCAATTATACATGTGTGTTGTATATTCTTTTTCAGATTCTTTTGCATTATAGGTTATTGCAACATATTGAATATAGTTCCCTGTGCTATACAGTAGGTCCTTGCTGTTTACCTATTTTATATATAGTAGTGTGTATCTGTTAATCCCAAACTGCTAATTTTCCCTCTCCCCCACTTTGGTAACCATATATTTGTTTCCTATATCTGTGAGTCTATTTCTGTTTTGTAAATAAGTTCATTTGTATCACTTTTTAAGACTCCTTACAGAAGTAATGTCATATGGTATTTGTCTTTCTCTGTCTGATTTACCTCACTTACTATGATAATCTCTAGGCCCATCCATGTTGCTGCAAATGGCACAATTGTTATTACTATTTTATGGCTGAGTAATATTCCATTGTGTGTGTCTGTGTGTATACATATATACACACACACACACACACATATATGTATACACACCACATCTTCTTTATCCTTTCATCTGTTGATGGACACTTAGGTTTCTTACATGTCTTGGTTATTATAAATAGTGCTGCTATGAACATTGGGGTGCATGTAGCTTTTCAAATTAAAGTTTTCATCTTTTCTGGATATATGCCCAGGAGTATGATAACTCTATTTATAATGATAACTCTATTTTTAGTTTTTTAAGAACCTCCATACTGTTCTGCATACCCTTGCATTGAAGTTGTTTAAAGGAGTGGTTCCAGAGACCTGGATTTTTTTTCTTTTTTTTAACATCTTTATTGGAGTATAATTGCTTTACAGTGGTGTGTTAGTTTCTGCTTTACAACAAAGTGAATAACAGCTATACATATACATATATCCCCATATCTCCTCCCTCGTGCCTCTCCCTCCCCCCCTCCCTATCCCACCCCTCTAGGTGGTCACAAAGCACCGAGCTGATCTCCCTGTGCTATGCGGCTGCTTCCCACTAGCTATCTGTTTTACATTTGGTTGTGTATATAAGTCCATGCCACTCCCTCACTTCGTCCCAGCTTACCCTTCCCCCTCCCCGTGTTCTCAGGTCCATTCTCTACGTCTGCGTCTGCGTCTTTATTCCTGTCCTGCCCCTAGGTTCTTCAGAACCTTTTTTTTTTTTTTTTAGATTCCATATATATGTGTTAGCATATGGTATTTCTTTTTCTCTTTCTGACTTCACTCTGTATGACAGACTCTAGGTCCATCCACCTCACTACAAATAACTCTTATTTCGTTTCTTTTTATGGCCGAGTAATATTCCATTGTATATATGTGTCACATCTTCTTTATCCATTCATCTGTCGATGGACACTTAGGTTGCTTCCATGTCCTGGCTATTGTAAATAGAGCTGCAGTGAACATTGTGGTACATGACTCTTTTTGAATTATGGTTTTCTCAGGGTATATGCCCAGTGGTGGGATTGCTGGGCCGTATGGTAGCTCTATTTTTAGTTTTTTAAGGAACCTCCATACTGTTCTCTATAGTGGCTGTATCAATTTACATTCCCACCAACAGTGCAAGAGGGTTCCCTTTTCTCCACACCCTCTCCAGCATTTATAGTTTGTAGATTTTTTGACGATGGCCATTCTGACTGGTGTGAGATGATATCTCATTGTAGTTTTGATTTGAATTTCTCTAATGATTAGTGATGTTGAGCATCCTTTCACGTGTTTGTTGGCAGTCTGTATATCTTCTTTGGAGAAATGTCTGTTTAGGTCTTCTGCCCATTTTTGGATTGGGTTGTTCATTTTTTTTGATATTGAGCTGCATGAGCTGCTTGTAAATTTTGGAGGTTAATCCTTCATCAGTTGCTTCATCTGCAAATATTTTCTCCCATTCTGAGCATTGTCTTTTCATCTTATGTATGGTTTCCTTTGCTGTGCAAAAGCTTTTAAGTTTCATTAGGTCCCATTTGTTTATTTTTTTTAAACTTTCATTTCTCTAGGAGGTGGGAGAGACCTGGATTTTAGGTTCAGTTCTCTTAGTAATTCTGTGTGAACCCTGGTGACCATCTGACTTCACTAGGTTGTCTGTAGGACAGAGTGATTGAACTTGATGGCTTGTTCGTTCTCTTCCATCCCTAAATTGCTCCTTAAATGTGGTGCAACGGAAAGAGCACAGGGTGAGGCAGGAGGCCTGGCTTTGATCTGTCGCTTATTACTTGAGGCCTTGGTTAAGTCACGTAACTTCTCTGAACCTTAGATCCTTTTTGTCTTAAAGGGCAGCAATATCAGACCTAAGTGCCTTACCAGGTTGCTGTGAGAATCAGATGAAATAATAGTAAATGAGAGGCACCCTGAAAAATTGTAAAGCAAATATTAATGTGAAATACTACAGTTGCTCTAAGTTATTACATAGTGATCTCATTTACATATTTAAGCTATTTGGCTAATGGGAATATAGTTTACTGACTAAGAAATTCCTGGCATAAATGTATTCATGTTTCTGTTTGTAAATACTTATGCTGTGTTAAATGTTAGTAAAATGTTTTTCCAAAATAACGTACTGGTGACTTTTTGTATTGTTAGGGATTTATTTTGTTCTTGGCTTTGGTAGAGAATACTTTCTGATTATTATTCTGGGCTGATGATAAAGATTTAGTTCGTCATGGACGTGCACTGGAATTTTGTAAGTAATTGGAATTTCTAAACTAAGGTTACAATCTAGTCAAATTTTTGTAAGGCAATCAGTTTTCAGATAGTTGACTATCCTGTCAAAGTGAAGATTTCTACCCTTAGCTAAACCATTTCCTATGGTTATCTGGCCTCAACTATACTCATAACTCCACGGATATAGTCTAGATTGAATGCACCACCAGTAATTTGGTAAAATCCCAAAAGAGAGTCAACCCAGGATTTGACGACGTATCAGCCAATCCTGTTGGCTTCAGTGGTGCAGCAGAAGCCCTCTCAGGATGACCTGCGTGTAGTCTAGGGACACAGAGGACAGTGCTGGCTCATCTGGAGGGTCTGGAGCTGGAACTCCTGGGGCATCTACGAGCACGAAGCCTCAGCGAAGTCCGTATTTCATCTTAAAAGCTCACGGACACTAGTGGCATGCTCACGGCAACGTTTGGTTCTATTTGGTGTTACGTCTGTATCTGTTTTAACATGAAAGCAGCATTTAAAGGTATTCACAGGTAAACTTAATATTCCAGGGAGGTGTCACCTCTGTATCTTCTTGGGTTACACATAGCTCCCCCCATTTGAAAAGCTACAAATATATGCCGTGTTTGCTTTGTACAAATCAAACAAAATAGTCGATCTTTTTTTTTTAGATCTTTCAGCACATAGACAAAAATAGGATTTGAATCCCCAAAGCATGGAATTTCTAACCTGATTCTTAGGCGTTGAGCCAGGGTTCCTCCGATATTCAGTTAATATTGTTAATGTCCCTTGAAGCTCTTGTATATGAGACTCTGCCTTAATCTTGTGGAATTATAACCACCATGATTTCATACCCTTTGAACTTTCAGCTTTCAGAGAAGGGGAAACCGTATGTAGATATCCAGGGTTTAACTGCCTCGACCATGGAAATCCTGTTGGACTTTGTGTACACGGAGACCGTGCACGTGACGGTGGAGAATGTCCAGGAACTGCTCCCTGCAGCCTGCCTGCTTCAGCTGAAAGGTACAGGTGCTAAAGTTGTTCGTGCCACAGTGACTCTGGAGATGTTCAAAATTCGTGATGTAAACTTAATCGTGAAAATTAAGGAGACAGACTGTGGGCCTCATGTTTACTGCCCATGGCACACAAGTTGAGATTTCAAGTGCGGTATAGAGTAGCCTCCAAATGTGAGTCTTTGGCTCTTTGGAAGAGAGCATTTACTTTTTGTTTTTAAAAAAGTGGAGGAGGGGATAATAGATGCCTTTCCTTCCATGTATGTGCACAACAGTCCTGCAGGGAAACACAGAAAACTGATAAGCGTCGTTCCCTCCGTGGAAGGGAACTAGATGGCCAGGTGGGTCGGGAGGCTGGGGGGACTATTCACATAAACCCTTCTGTACCTTTAATTTGTTGAATCATGTAAATTATCTATTAAAAATTTAAATTGACACACAAAAATGAAAGTGTAAAGTTTTCACAGGATTGGAGATGATCCCCCTTCCAATTCCCAACCTGTCTGTCCTCACCTCCAGTTCTGTTTCTGTTATTTCCAGTTTTTGATACATGATTGAAACAGTGTGAAGTTTTTGCATTAGTGCACAGCTCTAACATTAATTTTGTACTCTGAGCTTTTCAGTTAGACAAATATGAGATTGTTATCAGTATCTCCTATTTTTCCTTCACCGGAGTCTTTTAGTACGTCTTCATGTGGAGTAGAAATTAGGTACACTGCGCTAAATTAAGTTGATTTTATAGCTTGATTCCCAAGAGTTTTATAGGCATGTTTGTTTAATTGTGGTGGTGTCCATACAAGCAGTTCGTCTTGCTGTACTTGTTCTAATGCAGCAGCAGATATTTGTAAAGTCCTTGCAGAAGGCCACACAGCACATAAGACAAAAATAGGATTTGAATTCCCAAAGCATAAAATTTCTAACCTGATTCTTAGGTGTTGAGCCAGGGTTCCTCTGATACAACATGGAGATGTTGTGATCCAAGAATATAGGCCCATCTACCTGGCCGAGTGTCCTCAAGGACTCACTGTTTTTGTCTGTCCTAGGCGTGAAGCAAGCCTGCTGCGAGTTCTTGGAAAGCCAGCTGGACCCTTCTAACTGCCTGGGTATCAGGGACTTTGCGGAAACTCACAACTGTGTTGATCTGATGCAAGCAGCTGAGGTTTTTAGCCAGAAGCATTTTCCTGAAGTGGTGCAGCATGAAGAATTCATTCTTCTCAGTCAAGGAGAGGTGGAAAAGCTCATCAAGTGTGATGAGATCCAGGTACAGACTTGGCTTGGCATTAGCTCTCTTCAGGACTGGGCCAGAAGACCAGAAAGCAAGGTGGAGTTGTTATACTTCTGTAGCAGGGTCCATATTAAGCTCTGAGGTTTCATTAAATGTCCCTGAAATTACGTGCCAAACGTATTTGCCTATTTATGGGAGTTCGCTACCTCCCTCAATGAAATTTGTGATCCCAGCGGTTAAGAATCACTATTAAACAGTATGGAATAAGCATTTTAAAACATTTACCAAGAATGTCTTCCCGTATAGCCATCGCCATGCCAGGTGCTGGGGAGCCAAGAGTGCATAAGAGACAGTCTTGTTTCCAGAGAATTCACAGTGTAGTAGTGGCGACAAACAGGAAGACAAAAATGATGACTGAGTGTCAGGAAAATAATGAGCCTGTTCAAGGGGAGGAAATTCCATAGAGGAGAGAAGAAAACCTTCTGGATTTAAACGAGTTCGTAAAGGGGGCGGATCAGAAAGGACGGGGCAGCAGGTTGGAGATGGTGAGCCAGAGGCAGCTCATCAGCGCCCATCAGCGCCCGTGGGAGTAGAAGGCCCTGCAGACCGGGCGTTGACGCCCTAGGGTCCCGCCTCCGGGTGCCAGAGCGCCCAGGGGCACGGCCCAGCGGGGAGCGAGCCTCCGTCCTCCGCAGAGGGGGGGGGGCAGAGGGGGGGGGTTGCGTGTGGATCTGTAGTTAGGCTGGGAGCTGCAGTGAGTGCAGCGGGGGCTGTGCGTGTCGCCGCAGCCAGGCATTCCTCTCCAGCGCTCCAGCCCTCTGGTTAGGAGCTTCTGGACGACACCTAGCAGAGCCAAGTGCTGGGGAGGAGTCTACCTGTTGGGTTTGTTTTCCCCAGTGAGGAGACATTCGATTCTCTAAGGAGGCTAAGAGTTCTTTTATTTTTTTTTCCTCTCTCACTCTCCTGAGATAATAATGAGAAACGACTTTAAACGTTTACTTATTTATTTATTTGGCTGTGCCGGGTCTTAGTTGCGGCATGCAGGCTCTATCTAGTTCCCTGACCAGGGATCGAACCCGGCCCCCTACATTGGGAGCACAGAGTCTTAATCGTTGGACTGCTGGGGAAGTCCGGCATTTGTAAATCTTGTTCAGTTCTCAGAACTGTGTCCATTTTTCAGAGGAGGAAACTGGCGCTGTGATTAGTCATCACCCTCACCCAGCTAGGAGGGGCAGGACTTGCACCGCCCATCTGCATCCACAGTCTGCTCTCTTCACCACGGAGCTGTGAGCTGTGTTTCTATTTGACCAGATCTGGAAGTAGTCACAGCAACCATTTATTTTAGAACAGTGGAGACTGGGGGCTAAAACCAGATGGAACAGGGAGGGCAAACAACTGACCTCTGCAGAAGCCAGGATGAACTCTTTTGTACAGTCTTCCTTAAGTGTCCAGCGAGACTGGCCTTTGCTTTTTTTCAGCAAATGACATTTTTTGTCTTTCATATACCAGCCAGAAACAGGAACCAGATGTCTGGCCCCGGGGCTAACGCTTCCTCTGGACCATGTAAAACAATAGTACTTGAAACAATGGAGGCAGCGTGTCACGTTGTTTAAAACAACACGGGCTTCAGGGTCACACTGGGGTTTGGGCTTGGCCGTGTGACGCGTGTCCCCTAACCCCTGACCTTCAGATCCCTCTCCCATAAAATGTAGATACTAGTCGTACTTACTACGTAGGGCTGTTCTGAGCATTAAATAAGAATGTCAGTGCCTGATACATAAACGAAGTCTCTGAGAAAATTTATTATGGAGAATATTTTCTCCATAGTGAAGCATTAGTGTTGGGGGCTTTTCTTCCCAGTTTAGCTGTTTCTCTGCAATTCTAGTTTATTCTGTCCTCAGTAAGATAAAGGATCTCTGCTCATGATTGAAAAACCCCATTTTAAATGGATATATCTAATTTAAACCTAGAATGTGTCAGAGTCTAGCACGCAGCTGTTCAGAACTATTAGCCTGTCATCCTTGCCTTTAACCAAAGTTTATTTAAAAAGCCATGACCGCCCTCCTGCACCCTCACCTGCATGTAATCCGTGAGTAGGCTGGGTTAGTTCGACCTCCCATAAATTTGGTTACACAGATTCTGTCATCACTGCCGTAGGCTAAGCATCACCTTTTGCCTGATGGACCAGAGTAGCTTCTAACTGGCCTCCCAGCTCTTAGCCCTTCTGAACCGCCCTCCCGCGGCTCTCGGAGAAATCTTTACCAGACGTCAGTGGGGCCCAACACTGGCCTACTTGAAGCCTGTTAACGGTTTAGAGTGAAATCCAGTCTCCTGATGCTCTGTTTACTTCTCCAGCTTGATCTTTCTCATCCCCTCCCTCATTCATTCTGCCACACCAGCCTCTGTCGTTTCCCAGGCTGTCCAATAGAAAGTCCTGTGAAGATGGAAAGGACCTGTGTCTGTGCTGTCCAGTTCACTGGCCACTAGCTACAGGTGGCTGTTGAGCACTTGAAATGTGGCCAGTGTGACTGAGAAGCTGAATTTTTTTTGGCCACGTTCATTGCTATTAAGGACAGACTTTGGGGGTTTTGGGGGGTTTTTCAGCCGCACCACACGGCTTTCGGGATCTTAGTTCCCCGACCAGGGATTGAACCTGTGCTCCCTTCAATGGAAGCGTGGAGTCCTAACCACTGGACCGCCAGGGAATTCCCGAAGCTGAATTTTTAATTTAACTTCATTTTAATTAATGTAGATGTAAATAGCACACGTGGCTCATGGCTACTGTGTTGGAAAGTGCAGTTGTAGGGCTTTTCCAAGTGCTTTCTGCCTGCCCCGAGGCTACTGCTAACTGCTACTCTTCCATCAGGTTTAAACCTGTTGCTCCTGCAGGGAGGCATTCCCTGTCCCGTCAGCCTAATGAAATCTCATGTTATTCTGTCTCATAGCCCCTGTACTTTTCCTATGTGGTACATAATGACAGAGTGGGATTGTTCGTTTTTCTGATTTAACAATTATCTCCCCACTTAAGAGGAAGGTTCATGTCTGATTTCACCGTTGTATAATTACCCTCCACAATTCCTGGCACTAGTAGGTGTTTGGTAAATCCATCAAATGAATGAACATTCTGAAACATTTTCTGTATTTTCAATTCTTGAGAGAAGTCCACAGAGTGATGTCTTTGTCTGGGCACTGTCACACTCTGAAAGTTATCTCAGAACAGACACACTCTACGGGCTGATGGAGGGACACAGGCCTAGTCCTCAGGTGTCAGTTTCAGGGAGGTACTAGGTGTTACTGTACCGTATGCTTGTCCAGGGACGTAATGTAGGTTTTCTAGGGTGTGTCTTATCCAGTCTGTCATATGTAGCTTAGACCTAAGTTCCCCAAATGATTAATTATATGTGTCATCTCAAATAGCACGGTGCCTAATACAGAGTAGTTGCTCAAATACTAATTGACAGTGCTTTGAAGACCCTGCACTCTTTACGATGCCTTAAGGGAAGTTCCTGCTCACAGCCTTGGCTGAGGGGTCCGAGAGTGAGCATGGAGGTCCTTAGACAACACCTATGAATATAAGTTATTTTAGGAGCCAGTTTCGGGGGCTTCCCTGGTGGCTCAGTGGTTAAGAATCCGGCTGCCAATGCAGGGGACACGGGTTCGACCCCTGGTCCGGGAAGATCCCACATGCCGTGGAGCAGCTAATCCCGTGCGCCACAACTACTGAGCCTGAGCTCTAGGTCCCGCGAGCCACAACTGCTGAGCCCGTGTGCCGCAACAACTGAAGCCCGTGTGCCTAGAGCCCGTGCTCCGCAACAAGAGAAGCCACCGCGATGAGAAGCCCACGCACCGCAACGAAGCCTAGCTCCCGCTCGCCACAACTAGAGAAAGCCCGCGTGCAGCAACGAAGACCCAACGCAGCCAAAAATAAAAATAAACAAAATAAATTTTAAAAAAAGAGCCAGTTTCGAATAGGGCAGCAGATTCCCCCTTCCCCTGCTGAAGTTTCAGAAATAACCAGAAAAAAATTCAGGAATGGGGAAAATTCTGAATTAAAAGCCGATTTGTGACTGACGGTCTATTAGGGACTCTCTCTCTTAGGTTTTTTTCACCCGATTTGACTATAACTCTCTTCATGATCTCAGCAAGTTGTGTCTGAAACGATTGTTTTCCCAAGAGCCTGCTTATTTCTGGGAGATGGGAAATAACGGTGGCGGGAATGGGGCGGGAAGGGAAGGGAAGGGAAGGGAAGCAAGGTTACAGAGCAGCCCCACCATGTGGTCACGCACTCGCAGGTGGATTCTGAAGAGCCCGTCTTCGAGGCCGTCATCAACTGGGTGAAGCACGCCAGGGAGGGGCGGGAAGAGTCTCTGCCGGACCTGCTGCAGTACGTCCGTATGCCCCTGCTGACGCCCAGGTACATCACGGATGTCATAGATGCCGAGGTGAGCCACACAGGACCCAGGGCTGTGGGCATCTCTTGTAGCTTCGTGTCGTGAACCCAGAACTGGTCACCTCAGAGGAGGCACGAGCGTCCTGGGAAGCATGTCCCAGGGGGCCTGGGGCGGGGAGTCTGCAGGCGGTCGCTTGGCCGGTCAGTCTCCTGGCAGAAATGAAAGTCTATGGCTTAATTTAATTTTGTGCTTTGTTGTCTTTTCATTTTACGTGCTCCTCGGTGTTCTGCATAAGCAACATTGGATGATAAGTTTTGTCCCCTTCTCTGTTAAACAGCAATTGTTCCAAATTGCCTTGGAAAAGGTGCTTTGCTTACCTGGTCTCTCTTTTTGACTTCTGGTGAGGCCAGCATGAAAGGAGTTTGATGCATTTATTGGGTTGGCCAAAAGGTTCCTTCAGTTTTTAAGTAAAAATAAAAGACACATTTTTCATTTTCACCAAGAACTTTATTGAAAGACGTATTCACCGTTTTTTTCCACTACCTTCTGTCCTTTTTCAGGCAACTTCATAATTCCATCTTCCCAAAACTTTTTATCTTTTTGAGCAAAGAACTGTTCCAGGTGCATTTTACAGTCTTCCAGGGAATTGGAATTTTTTCCATTAAGAGAATTTTGTAAAGATCAAAATAAGTGGAGATCCGAAGGTGCAATGTCTGGTGAACACGGCAGATGAATTAGAACTTCCCAGCCAAGCTGTAACAGTTTCTGCCTGGTCATCAAAGAAAAATGCAGCCTTGCGTTATCCTGATGGAAGATTACACGTTTTCTGTTGACTAATTCTGGGTGCTTTTCGTTGAGTGCTGCTTTCAGTTGGTCTAACTGGGAGCAGTACTTGATGAAATTAATCATTTCATTTTCCGGAAGGAGCTCAAAATAGAGGACTCCCTTCCAATCCCACCATATACACAACATCACCTTCTTTGGATGAAGACCGGCCTTTGGTGTGGTTGATGGTGGTTCATTTCGCTTGCCTCACGATCTCTTCCGTTCCACATTGTTGTACACTATCCACTTTTCTTCGTCAGTCATAATTTAAAAATGGAACATTTTTGTTACCTTTCAGTAGAGGATCGCTTGCGGTAATATGGTCAAGAAGGTTTTTTTCCACTTAATACTGAACCCAGACATCAAAGCAATTAACCAAGCTGGTGCAAATGATTTTCAATGCTTGATTTGGACCTTTTGAGTCTCCCGCGTGGTATAACGTTGATTTTCGCAATGAATGTCTCGATTTGATCACTATCAACTGGTCTGCCAGAACGTGGAGCATTGTCCAGTGAGAAATCTCCAGCACGAAACTTCGCAAACCACTTTTGACACATTTGACTAGTCACAGCACCTTCTCCATACACTACACAAATGGTTCTCTGCGTTTCAGTTGCATTTTTCACCTTGCTTGAAATAATAAAGCATGATATGCCAAGAATGTTGCTTTTCTCTTCCATCTTCAGCATTAAAATGGCTACAGAGAAGTCCAACGATTTTGACAAGTATCTTTTAATGCACGCTGAAATGACAGCTGTCAGCATACAATCTAACAAAATTGTTTCGAGGGAAGTTAAAGTCAGCTAAGCGCTGCTAGAGCCAGCTTAGGAAACAACCGAACGAACCTTTTGGTCAACCCAATAATATCAACTTGGATCGTATCGTGTTTGTTTATAAGTGTTTCTCCAGCCTGAGATCTCGGTGGTGCGTTTTCTGACCTTCACCATGTGCACTACCTGGAGGCTACCCTGGGGGCCGCTGATTTGTAATGTGTAGGTGAGGCCCTGGCGGCCGTATGTGCTCCTGCTTCTGGCCCAACCCTGGTCTCTTTGGAAGTTAATTACAGACACAGCTTTGCAGTCGTTCGCATTAGAAAAGATGCCGGTGATTAGTGTCACATCTCAAATTCCTTGCCTCCTGTTTGTAATTTCTTCCTTATAGTCCACTCACATACCCCTCACATACCTTTGAATCATGTACCGTCTATTCAAAAAATCTTTTTTTAATCATTCCGGAAACCCGTAGCATAATTATTACCAGCAGCCCTCCTGGAACCACAGGGCTTTGGAAACTGGTTTTCTGTGTTCAGAATTTAATTCTTTATATGTGCCATTTATGCTTTTATTAGAGGTGGTCCTGCAGCTCACTCTCCTACCTGCTGTATTTCAGCCTTTCATCCGCTGTAGTTTACAGTGCAGGGACCTCGTTGATGAAGCAAAGAAGTTTCATCTGAGGCCTGAGCTGCGCAGTCAGATGCAGGGACCCAGGACAAGGGCGCGTCTAGGTAAGCTGGCATCTTGTATTAATTGTGTCAACTTGTACAAGTCCCTTTACCACCCTGAGCTTTCTTTCCTATAAACCAAGGATATCTTCCCTTCTATTTCACATAACTCTTTGGAGGATTACATGAGATAAAGGGTGTGAAACCACTTCATAAATTGTCGAGTATCATGCAACATAAGTTATCACTGTATTTCAGTATATTGGGAGCCTGTGAATTAGAAATATCTCAAATGTCATGTAGTGAGTAAGTGGTCTGCTTCCCCCACCTCTGCCCTTCTCCACGTGAAGAGAAAAGAGGAAGGGGAAGCAGCAGCGTGGTGACCTGCAGAGGAGTCCCGGGTGGTCAGAGGCAATGGCATGCGGTGGTCAAGGGCCTGGACTCAAGCCAGACTGTGGGTTGGGTGCAGGTCCCCATTTACCACTTGCCAGGCGTTCGGCAGGAAGCTCAGCCTCTCTGTGTCAGTTGCCTCATCTGTAAGTTGGGGGCCATCATAGCTCCTCCCTTG
The DNA here is from genome assembly GCF_964165515.1 of Mesoplodon bidens. Lineage (NCBI taxonomy): Eukaryota > Metazoa > Chordata > Mammalia > Artiodactyla > Ziphiidae > Mesoplodon > Mesoplodon bidens. The sequence goes on from NC_138177.1 coordinate 830,871, forward strand.
AAGGTTGTCGTGAAGAGCAAGTGAAAGGCTGAGAACGGCTCTCGGCACACGTGAGTGCTGTGCACGGAGGCTGTCATGTCGGCAGACGGACCTGGGTTCAGATCCCAGCCCAGCCAGTGACTGGCTGGTTGTGAGCCTGGGCAGGGTGTCCACTTGTCTGAGCCGACGCTTCCGCCTCTGAAATGAGGACACTAATGTCTTATCACACTGGTTGTTGTGGAGGCCCAATGACATCACGCATGCAAGATGCCTGACATTGCAGCTGGCACGTAATCTGTGCTCAAATGTTACGTCACTTCCATTTCACTGTCCCAGGATCCTAGATACTGTATGTAGTAATAGCATTTCATAGGTTATAAATTACTCTGTGTATGGGGGGTGGTATCTCGTTTTTATCACTTCCTATTTTTGCTCTTATCCGACTGTGGACTCATGTGTGCTAAGGTGTTAATTGATAATTAAGCCTTTCATTGATAGATTTAAGTAGAATGATGATTTATCTCATTTTTTAATGGCATAAGTAGTACATATCTGTAGAAGTTTTAGAAATACAGAGGAGCAGAAAATAAATAAATGAGTCATCCATAATTCCACCACCCAGAGATACTACTTTTTCTTATTGTTGTTTTTATTTTTATTTTTATTTTTTATTTTTTTTTTTTGCGGTACGCGGGCCTCTCACTGTTGTGGCCTCTCCCGTTGCGGAGCACAGGTTCTGGGCGTGCAGGCTCAGCGGCCATGGCTCACGGGCCCAGCCGCTCCGTGGCATATGGGATCTTCCCGGACCGGGGCACGAACCCGTGTCCCCTGCATCGGCAGGCGGACTCTCAACCACTGCGCCACCAGGGAAGCCCTTATTGTTGTTTTTAAAGGGATGCTGTTCTGTTAATTCCTGGGAGATGACAAAACGTGATCTGTATTGCTTGTTATATACAGAGATATGTAATCAAAATACAAGATAAATGGAAAAAATACAAAAGGAAATTTTTTTTAAAAGATTGAAGGACTAAGTGAAAAATCATGAAAATATTAGAAGAGATTATACGAAAATTATTTGTATAACTTCTGGGCGGGAGCCTTTTTTTCTATTTTTAATTGTGGTAAAATATACATAACATAAAATTTACCATCTTCTCCATTTTAAGTGTACAGATCAGCAGTGTTAAATACATTCACACGGTTGTACAAGCCATGTCCAGAACTCTTCTCATCTTACAAAACTGGGATTCTGTATCCATGAGAGAGCAACCTCCCTTCTCTCTACTCCCCTTTTTTAACTAAAACAGAAAAATCTAGAACTATTCAAGGTTACTTGACTGCATCAGTTTTCTGGGGTTTTTTGTTTTTTTAAAATTGATGGCAAAAGACGTAAAGTCAAAAGACGGGGACTGGGAGAAAATATACTCAATATGTATGACAAAAGGTTAACATTTCTACATAAAAAGAACCCATATGTATCAACAAGAAAAAGAGCAGTGACCCCACAGAAGCCGGCATGGGAGGCGCACAGGTAGCACACAGAGGAGGACGCGTGAGGGAACACCGTGCGCTTAAAAGATGCTCCACTAGGAGGTCTGGAACCACAGATTAGAACAAGGTAGTCACTAGAGTTTAAAACGGGCACACCCTGTGTGTCCCACCTCCGGGAATCTGTACTGTAGAAACAGTGTGTCAGTACAGAAATAAGCACATATGAGGAAAGATATATGCATAAGAACGTTTACTATAAATCGCTAATATCCAGAAAAAAATGAATACAACCTGAATGCCAAGTAAAGGGGGATTAATGGTTGACTGAATTATAGCACAGCTGTACCATGGAATGTCACGAAACCGTTAAAAGCATTGAGTCAGATACACGTAAGATTAATTGTGTACACTGAGTGGGGGAAAAGAAAGAGGCAAAAGCTCCTATATATGTGCGTTTGCCTGAGCATAAACAAACGATATGTATACAGGATAAACACTAAACCTTTAATAAAGTGAGATTGCAGGGGAATATTAACTACTAGTGTTTTGTTTATATACCTCCGTGTTATTACCATAAGCTTACAGAGAAGATAACAAATATATATTCTGGAAGTACCAGGTAAGCCAGTGATGTAGAGGAAAGAATCTGGCACTAGAAGATAAGACATCTCGCTTACTTTGATTTTTCACTCCCGGTTCTGTTACTCTGCTAACGTGCTGTTTGAACTTCGACAAGTCCTTCAGCTTCTCTGGATTACCATTTCTTCTTCGGCATATGAAAGGAGTTAAATTCAGCCACTAGAGTTCTTTCCAATACAGAAGATGTGTTTCTTTCTTGTAGAGCCAGAAGTGTCCCAACCAGTACATAATTGCTTGTTAAATCGAACTAAGTCCAATGAAAATTTGTGTGAACCACCAAACCCAGAAGGTTCTTTAGAGTGCATTTCCTGCTTTTCTTTGAACAGGCAGCAGAAAGCTCCTGCTTGCTCAGAGAACTTGCTTATTGTCCTGACCTTGAGGGATTAGAATATGATTCTACACGCCCTCATAGTTTTGAGGTCATTTTTTCAAAAGTTCTAGGAAGGAAATAATGAAACTGTTCCCTACCAGATTCTTAATTTAGCATCTCCACGTTAGTACCTTAGAAGTAAATTGTTCCAGCCATCCTGTCCTCTCTGCCCGTCTCTATTCATAGAGGTTGCTAAGTCAGTTACCAGGATGATGGCTCTTTGCATACAGCATAAGGAAATTAAATATACAGCTGAGGAAAAACAGCATGCCAAATAATGTGTGGGGATTTTGTTTTAATTGTTAATCTTACCCATTACTCTCTCATAAAAGATGTAATAGAAATTGTAGTTCCTACTTTGTCACTGGCTTCTTTTCTGAGCACATGGAAATGTCGGTCCCTGAACCTGTTCTTAGCAGTCCTGCAGCCTGTCTGCACTTTCCTCCAACAAAACACCCCAGCGCACACACGTTCCCCTCCTCCCCCCCCAAAAAAATAGTGACTGGCACTGTTGGGAGGCCTTGTTGTGAGTAATGCGCCTTTTCACACTGCTCTTATCAGGTGTTTTAGACACATTTTCCTCATCATAAAGATAAGAATCTAACTTGGCAAGTGCCCCATTCCTTGGCAGAGAACAAACAGGCTTCCTTCTGGTCAGCCCTTTCCCTGGCTTTTTCTCACATTAGTAAGTCTGCTGGAGTAGTGGTCCCAGCTGAGGGTCCAAAAACAGTGAAACCCTAGGAGTTCCTCTGAGGGAGGAAGACTTTCTAGGCACAAAGCAATAGAAGAAGTTGCAAAAGGAAAGGCCAGTGTACTTGACTAAATAAAAACCATGTACAACACTGTAAGACAAATCAGGAAAATAAATCTGCAGCCACAGCAAAAGGTTAAAGTCGTTTGCATGCAAAGAGCTCATAAAAATGCATGCAAGAAAGAAACACTAGAGACTTGAGTGTACGGCTCATAGAAGGGGAGTCCTGCTAAATATAAGGGGCGAGATTCGGCCGAAGTAGTTATAAAGTCTTAGCAGTGATAAGGCAAGAATTAAGACAATAAATACAATTTTTTGCCTACCAAAGTATCAAAGAATAAAAAAACAATACCAGTGCTACAGAGAGTAGAATGGATTGGCACCTTTAGAGTGTTGGTGGGGATGGAATTTGTTTCAACCTCAGTATCTTATAATACAGATCAAAAGATTTCTTTAAGGTTCATGTTCTTCACTAGGCAGTCCTCCCATTACTGTGTTAAGAAAATGACTGGGAAAAGTTTCATATTCAAGGATGTTTATCATAGGGTTATATGTGATTATTTATAACCCCAAATGATGAACTCCTGAAATGCCTTAAGAATATTAAAATCATATATTAAAGGATTTTGTTAATATCTTGAGAAAATGAAATAAAACAGGACGTACTACAATATGGTCCCATTTATGTTTTATAAATATTTAGAAACAAAACTGGAAGGAAATAATCTTATGTTTTGCTGTGTCTTTGTATTGTGGAATTATAGCTAAATTTTTTTCATAACACTTTCTTTTTAAGCTTTTTAACACTGATAATGTATTTTATATATTATATGTTTTATAATCACAAGACATAAAATTCTTAAATCTTTTTAACCAAAGGGTGGGTAACATGTGAGTGAGGATGACAGTCATACTAGCCCTTGAGTTATTTTTTAAACTTTTTAAAAGAAAATCAATTTTGTGCTAGAAAAAGCTACACAGGCTAAACAGACATCAGAATTGACTAAAATTACATGTTTTCAGTGTTAAAACACTGGCCCTCTCATCCTTATCAAAAGCTCTGTTGGCACTGACATGAACTCCGGCTGCAGTGGGGAAGTTAACCACTTAAACTCACGTGGCAGGCAGTCTTTCAAAACACAGGATCTTTCAGGGAAAGTAATGAAAAGAGGCCTTCCTTGCAGAGAGGTTCGGACACCCCAGCCTCTAGTGATCTAGGAGCCCCAGGGTTCAGAGCCATAAATCACTGAGCGACTCACGCTGACACCTTGTCCACGTTCCTCTGTGGATGCAGGGTCACCAGGAGGTTTACTGAGAAACTTGCAGCCAACGGGAGTGCTATTGGTCCTCCAGATTTTGAAATTAAAGCTGAAAGTCAATGGTATTTTTTTTAATGTGCGAAGCATAGAAAATCCCCTCGGTTGTTGTGGGTGCTTTCGGGACTCATCACTGTCTCACCTCCTCTGCTCAAGTCAGAGGGGGAGAAAGGGGCAGATGGCGGGGAAGTGCTGCCAACGCAGGCCCTGGCCTCCCCCAGCTTGGAGGGATTTCAGAAATAAAATCTGCATCATACAAAAGGGCCCTTTGTTCAAATGCTTTGTTTTCTAAAAGGAGATGGCTGCTCACCTTGGAGAAGGGGCCACGTACTTTATTTGGCAAGTTCACAGACAGGTGCCCTCTCAGAGGGGGAGGTTAAAGTCCATGCTTTATGTGTGGGTTTAAGAAAAATTTCAAACATGTATAAAAACAGAATAATATAAGGATTTCCCCCATACCTATTGTCCAGTTTCAACAATTATCAACTCATAGCCTATGTATTTTGAAGCAAATCCCAGACAGGATAAAATTCCATCCATATATATTATGCTTTCGTGTGTATCTCTAAAAGATAAGAAACACACAACCAAGTATTTATCTTCATCAGATATCAAGTACACATACACACTTCCTCAGTTTTCCCGTAATTGATTTCTCTTTGTTCTTGACACTTCAGTTGCTCCAATCAGGATCCAGACAAGGCCCACACATTGCACTGAGTTCATAGCACTCTTTCGTCTCTTTTATTTTATTTTGAAACTTTTTTTCCACTTATTTTTGTTGGGCTTTAATTTATTTATTTATTTTTGGCTGCATTGGGTCTTTGTTGCTGCGCGTGAGCTTTCTCTAGTTGCGGCGAGCTGGGGCTAGTCTTCATTGTGGTGCGTGGGCTTCTCATTGTGGTGGCTTCTCTTGTTGTGGAGCCCGTGCTGTAGGCGCACAGGCTTCAGTAGTTGTGGCGTGTGGGCTCAGTAGTTGTGGCTCGCAGGCTCTAGAGCGCAGGATCGGTAGCTGTGGCGCACAGCCTTAGTTGCTCCGTGGCATGTGGGATCTTCCTGGACCAGGGATTGAACCCGTGTCCCTGCATTGGTAGGCAGATTCTTAACCACTGTGCCACCAGGGAAGTCCTCTTTAGTCTCTTTTAATCCATAGTTTTTTCCCTCCTGCTTTGGTTTTCCTTTGCAATTTATCTGTTAAAGAAACCTGTAGAATTTCCCACAGTCTAGATTCTGTTGACTGCATCCAAGTAGTCCCATTTAGCACATTCTTCTGTCCCCTGAATCTCCTGTAAACTGGTGGTTAGACTAGACGCTTGATAAGAGTCAAGATTCAGCCTCAATTTTTCGGCAAGAAAACTTCGTAAGTGATGGTGGCGTGCTTCCTGCTGAGTGTTGTGAAGCGTATGTGAGCTTTTCCCTGATGGTCATAGCAGCTGTGGGTGACTGCCACAGCCGTGACTTCATTAGGGGCTTGTCTGTATTTCTTGTCAGTTTAAAGGCACTGCATTTGCTCTTTCAAGGTCAACCAAATGCCCTCCTGGTGACTGAATTTCCCTAAATGCTCCAGCTAAGTGTTCTCTCCAGTAGAACAATACACCGGGGACTTCCTCAAAAGAAATATTATCAGAATAAGATTATCCAAATAAGTCCTTAGGGGAAAGGGGACGATATAAAAGCTATCAAAATGTCTTGTTTGGGAAAATAGTAGAGAAAGAGACTCCCTTTTAAAAGCCTAGTCTTATGATTACCTGGCAGTTTTGATGAATTAGCAGGGAATGTGGTCGTATAGTTGGCTAATTTGGAAAAATAAAAGTCATGGAAAAGATTTTTTTAATCTATCATTTGGCTCCTAAGCCACAACTCTCAACGTTTTGGGGACAAGGTTAGGAGAGCATTCTTTGCCACTGCAAAAAATCTCCCCTTCTGAGTTTTACAGGGTGAGAAGGGCAGAGAGAGCCCCTCCAGCCTCCAGCCTGCACTTGGGGCCCGTTGTGAAATCAGCCAAGTTGTCTAGATGGGTTGAAATGGTGTAGGGTGTGTTCACGCTTGCCTTCCGGAGTTTTAATGTTGTCCAGAAATTTAAATTTCAGAGATTCGGGTTCTCAGGAAGAAATAATTTCCTGTTAGGCAGCCGTATGATGAATCTCCTACTTCAGGTGGCTTCTCTGCGCTGCAGAGAACAAGGTATCCTAGCCCCGTTTCTCCTTCTCCTTCCCTGGGAGGAGTTACCCAGCAGCGATGGGGAAGTGACCTCTCTCCTTCTCCCTTGTCCTCAGGAGCCAACGAAGTGCTTCTGGTGGTTGGGGGCTTCGGAAGCCAGCAGTCTCCCATCGACGTGGTAGAGAAGTATGACCCCAAGACTCAGGAGTGGAGCTTTTTGCCAGTAAGTAGTGGTGGAACCAAGCCTGGGGAAAGAGCTTAAATGCAGTCCCTGGCTCCGGATCATAACTAGTCCAGCCCTTGGACTAGAAGAGCCTGGTAACAGCATCGTGTTCCTTACAGCATTAGGTACAGTAGTTAGTTACTGACTAATTAGACATCAGAAATATTAATGACCCTGTGTCACGTTACACTCAGCTGGCCGCCACCATTCCCGCGCCTTCCCGAGCTGCCTGTGCAACTCCCAGGGCGCTCCCCTCGTGCCCTGTTGACCTGCACACTGTGTTAAACTGTGCTAAGCTGAACTGGCGTCCAGCGGAACTTGGAAGTTTGTATCTCTCTCCTTCAGCGTGTCTGTTTCAGTGCTGAATGAACAGTAGTAATTCTGAGAAAACTTGGAAATCTTTTGATCATTTCTCCTAACTTTTTGGGTCTTTGGGTCCTGGCCCTTAGATAGCACTGTGGTAATCACTTTCTACTTTATGGAAGGATACCGGTCTTTAGCCCAGTGCCTTATGGAATAGAAAGGAATCGGATACTGGATAACAGAAGGACATTAGGTCCTTTGGAAGCCTTGGAAGGAGGCAAATGTAGAGAAGGCTTTAACCTGTAAGAGCATCACAACAAGCAAGAGGTTTTCATCCAGACAGCAGATGAACCTCTGCTCAGAAGGCTTCACAGTGACAGGTGAAGCAGCAGAGGTGCATAGATAAAAACAGGAAGGACAGCAAAAGGGCAGGCCTAAGACTGGCATGACGGAAATGACAGAGGTACCTCCTCTCTCCTGAATCCTAGAGCATCACTCGGAAGAGACGCTATGTAGCCTCAGTGTCCCTTCACGACCGGATCTACGTGATTGGCGGCTACGATGGCCGTTCCCGCCTCAGCTCAGTGGAGTGTCTAGACTACACAGCAGACGAAGATGGGGTCTGGTATTCTGTGGCCCCTATGAATGTCCGACGAGGCCTGGCTGGAGCCACCACCTTAGGAGGTAGGCTGGTGCACAGGGCAGTGTTTGCATTTCGGGGTGGCTAGATCGGGGTTCATACCTCTCTATGAAATGTGGAGGCTACTGGTGAGATCAGATATGCCTTTCTGCTTTCAGAAATACTCATGGGTGTTTCAACGCTGACAACAGAGTTGGTAAATCAAGTTCCAGTGTGCTGAGTGGGGAATTGGCACTAGTTGTATTTTTGCAAATTCCCATCTAGTCTTGGAATGTTTCTGAAGATTCCATCTTACCCCATTCTTTTTACATGTCTCGATGGTGCTGTCCTCTTTAAAAAGGACTTAATTGACTTATCCCTTAAAAAAACACTTGTTTTTGCCCCCAAACATTGGAAAGAGTTGTGGGAGATTTGTAGAGAAAAGAGTTATTAGAAGCCTCTCGTTCTCTAACAGCTGTGACTTGTTCATTCTGAGCAGATATGATCTATGTCTCTGGGGGCTTTGACGGAAGCAGGCGTCACACCAGTATGGAGCGGTATGACCCAAACATCGACCAGTGGAGCATGCTGGGAGACATGCAGACGGCCCGGGAAGGCGCAGGCCTCGTGGTGGCCAGCGGGGTCATCTACTGCCTAGGTGTGCGGGCTGGGACGTGGGGAGAACTGATGGGCGGCAGCCTCGGGGTGGGATCCTTTTTACCAGAATGAAGTTCGTAGACGTCCTTCCACTAAAACCCCGGTCTGTCGCAGTATATTTTTCATTAACTGGGATTCTCCTTTTCATGGAAGCAGAAAACAGGGTACTGTCAGATTTCTTTTTGGATTATTGGAACCCTTGAGGGAGAACTGGAACTAAAAGACTTAGTTGAACCACTCGAGAAAGGCAGAATGGGAATGGGCATGAGGACTTACCATTCTTTCTGGAGTGGTCTCTGCTTTGTCTTTCAGGAGGATATGATGGCTTGAATATCTTAAATTCAGTTGAGAAATATGATCCCCATACAGGACACTGGACTAATGTCACACCGATGGCCACCAAGCGCTCTGGTAAGACCAGTCAGATCTTGGGGGGCAACAGATGGAGCTGTCCAAACCTTGTATGTGCAGTGAGGGTGCAGCCACAGGCCAGGCATCGGACCAGGGCTGCAGCCCCGTCTTCCCTGGAGACGGAGGGAAACATGAGTCAGGTCCATTCTCCTCCAGCCTGTTGTCTCTAAATACAGTGAGACTGAAGGCAGCCTAAACCTTGACTGGGGTACAATTTGAGGGCGAAGGCTTCCTGTCTTACTCGTGTTTTGCATCTGGGCCCCTCCCTGCATCTTAGCAGCCAGTCCAGCTCTGTGCACGTGGTGCACACTGCCTGAGGGAATGTGCGTGTGCGGCGAAGGGGCTTCCTGAGCCCCCAGGCTGGGGCACAGTAAGCAGAGCGCCCTTCCTCTGGGCAAGATGTGCTCCAGAGCCAGTCACAACCCCTTTCCTCCCTTTATTGCCTTCTTTTTTCCACTTCCTTCTTTTCTCCTGATAAGGGTTGGGCCGTGAATTAACAAAGGTGAAGATGACAGCCAGTTCAAGAGGGTTTACAGGCGGGTAACCTGTGCTGGACTAGATTCTTCCAGGCCTGTCTGGCCCCGTCCCCATCCCTCGGCCATTCTGGAATTCAGCTAGCCGTCAGTGACAGTGTTCTGTTCCTAGAAGTCAGATCCTGAGCTTAGCAGTATTCATTTGCTGTACCTTTTCTTCCCCAGGTGCGGGAGTAGCCCTGCTGAATGACCATATTTATGTGGTGGGGGGATTCGATGGTACAGCCCACCTTTCTTCTGTCGAAGCATACAACATTCGCACCGATTCCTGGACAACCGTCACTAGCATGACCACCCCGCGATGCTACGTCGGGGCCACGGTGCTTCGGGGGAGACTTTATGCGATTGCAGGGTGAGGGTTAAACCAGGCATCCAGGGCGGTGTGATCCGAGCCGCATCTGGGGTGGAGATGGGGTTTGGTTCGGGAGGGAGATGGCTTGTTTGGGAGGGGGCCTGTGTGGGAGGGGGCCGTGTGGCTGCAGAGCTCAGTCCCGCCTCTTTCCCCTCAGCTACGACGGGAACTCCCTGCTGAGCAGCATCGAGTGCTACGACCCCATCATCGACAGCTGGGAGGTCGTGACCTCCATGGGAACTCAGCGCTGCGACGCTGGCGTGTGCGTTCTCCGCGAGAAGTGACCGGTCCGAGAGACAGTTTGCAGGGAACCAAGGATCCTTTCCAGAATGTCTGTTTCTCACTGTGTGCACAGAGCGATTACAGGCACCAGTGCCGCGATGATTGTGCTTATTTGACGCCCCTCGCGCTGGTGGTTGTCCCCGAGGAGGGTGGGCAGCAGACCCTCAAGGGAGGAGACTGCACACTGAGTGGGTGTGAGAGGCCAGAGCGCCTCTCCTCCCGGCCGCGGGGGCACTTTCTCCTCGTTTCTGACTCGGCGTGCGCTTGGCAGAATATACATTTAAGTTGTGCCTCGCGTGTTGCAGAGAATTAAGGTGAGTATGAGCGCCGGGGTGTGGGCAGTATCCAGCCTCGATGATTGGAAGGATACCAACTCTTGTTTTACAACAATAAATATCTTTCTAGTCTACAGGTAGCAGGGGCAACACAGTTCCGTTCTGGAGGAAAACAGAGGGAAGAGCCCCGTCAAAACTTCGGGGGGACAGGGTTGGCGTCAGACCTGGGTGTAGAGTGTGGGAAGGGAGCTGGACGTGGTGGAATGTGAGTGAACCTGCGACAGCTGGAAGGCTGAGGAGGGAGTGTTATTTGAGGGTCTCTCCTTGGCCCCCTGGTATTTCTGGGCCCTGGGGACTGAGAGAGTGACAGAGCCAGCACATGTTAGGTGAGCAGAGGTGGAGGAGAAGCGGGCCTTCAGTGGGCCAGGGATAAACCAGAAGTTCCTGTGATTTCACAGTAGTCCTCCCTGCTGTGAAGGTCTTCCTCTGTTGAATCAAATGCTACTCACTCTACTGTTATGCGTCCATACTGTTTAGAGGGGGCGGGGGAGGGGCGGGGTGGCAGCTGCCGAGAAGTTCAGCTGCCTGATTACTCCCTCATTCTTTTAAGGACATACTTCTGCTAAGGTGTGGTTTTTACTGCTGTGTTTCGTACATGTAGTTCTTTGCTATTAGAACGCCCCTTCCCTGTCTTTAAAGTGGATTTTGTTCATCCCAGGTCAGAATAATCAACGACAACTAAAATCCTTTTGTTAGTTTCGGTACGCGCTGTCCCTCCAAGGCTCCCCTGTTCTGTGCAGTGACGTTCCTGCTCTGTGGGTATTGGCAGTGTGGGGACGTGATCACCTAAAGAAGGATGCATTTTCCCTTTGCTCTGAAATTCCTTTTTTTCCTCTTTCCCTGAGTTGTACTGACCTCAAGTTCATTTTGTTTGTATTTTTTTTTAAGAAAATCTTGAAAATCAATGGTCTCAAGTGCCTGTCTTGCAGACATTTTGGGGGACCAGGCATAGGGATCAGCTGCAGGTCCTGTCTCTTCAGCCCGTTCACCTGTGTGTTTGCCAACTAGCTCTGCTGTGTCTCTGTTAGACAGGTAAGAGATCTCCGGAGACTCCCATCAGTACAAGGTTATCTGAATTGCATATTCACGGACTCTCACAGTTGGATTTTACTTAGAAACCACAGGGGATAAAGAAGAGGCAATCTTGGGCTTGTTTTGTAACCAGGTGCATTTTAGGGTTTTAGTCGCCCCAGTCCTTTTTCCATTTGCCTCGATTTGTGTCACAAACAGCTGTTTGTGATGCAAACAGCTATGCGGAAGGCTTGCAGAACTGCAAAACTCTTGATACTCCCAGAGCAAAGGGAAGGGGGAGCCAAAGAGGTTCAGCAAAGAGGCCGGCCGGCCTTTCTCTAGCAGAGGGATAGTGCCTGCGATGAAACCGAACTGTGAGACGTGTGCCTCGTTCTCTCAGGAAGAGACCAGGGGCGGCACAGGAGCGGAGGGGGTGAAGAACCCATGGCTCTGGGCTCTGGGCTGTCTTCATGGCTGACTTCTGAGTTTCAGACCAAATTCCCAAGTAGTTCTTAGATGGCAGCCACCGCTGAATAGCCCCCCTCCGTCCCTTTCCACTCTTTCCCCAGTCTTCTGTGCTTTCCCCTACTCATGGACCTACGCACAGCTACCCCTTATTTGGTGGTTCCTCCTGGTTTTCTAGCTCCCGTAACTGGCAGGCAGCCACTAAGTTATGCAACCTCTGAAAGCTACCTTCATCTTGTGTCACCTGTCACCTCCACCACAATACAGACATCCGATTAGTTTTTAGGTTGTACCTGAGTTTACTTTAATTGTCCCAAATCCATTCCTGTATTTTTTTTCCCTCTGCTACCACGTAGTTCAGACTTTTATCTTTTGCCCAGACTGAGGGAGCACAGTCTCCTGATACCCTTACCTCTGCTCTTCTCTTGCTTTCCAGTCTAGCCCCTCCATTTGGTCATCAGTTATCTTTCTAAAGCACGGACAGGGCCATTACAATACCAAACATACAACACATTTTCAGTAAATATCAAACAGTTATTTCTGGCCTAAAAGTCCATAGATGCCCACTGTCCATGTTATAAGGTTTGAATTCCTTCGCATGACACTAGACCCATGGCGATCTGGACTCACGGCACCTTTCTGATCTTGCCTCCTCTACCACCCTCCCTTCCCCCAGGTGTCACGTGCTTCATCCACAGTGGTCTTAACCATTCCTAAGTTTGTTCTCACCCTTGTGGATATATTACACCCTTCCTTCTATCTGAAATAATCTTGCTCTCCCGAAAAAATCCTAGTCACCTTTTAATGCCCAATTCAAGTGTCACCTAGGTAAAGCCTTTTCTGACTCCCCGTATGGAATTACTCCTGATCTGTGCTTTGTTCCCTGGATTGTCTTTATCACATGTCCTTGGGTTTGGGTCTGTCTTCCTATTTAAACTGCGTTCTCCAGTACAAAGTGCCTGTCGTCATAGTATCCTCAGGGTGTAGCATATTCCGTTATTGCTCAGCAAATGTTGAATTAATGAAGGACAGAGAGGAAGAAGAAAAACGTGCCGCCGACAGGGGGTGGTGGGTAGATGAGACGTTTCTCAGGCGGCTTGGCTCCCCTTCTATCTGCCTCCCCTGCCATCTCAGGAAGGCCACGCCTGCCGCACTACAACTAGTAAGCTAGACATCTGAAGACGAACCGGAGAGAGTGAGATGCAGTGTAACGACCCAGCAGTGGCTCTAGGGCCATGCCTGGACCCGTGGGCCCCCGAAGGCAGCCTTTCCGGCTTTTACCGCCTCACTGCGCTACGACCGACCCATAGGGAAACTGGGACTCGAGACGTTTCTGGAAGCGCGTCAACACCAGTCTTGCCACGTAGTTAGTGGTCAGTATGATTAGTACAGAGAGCAGCAACTGAAGCTTCCAGGCGCCTGTCTCCGCCCACAAGGCAGGTGTCGCTGTAGGTCGCGTCCCGTGTGAGCCACTGCGGCTGAGATTTGCTGATGGGGGTCTGACCCCAGGACGTCCCCGTCGTTCACGGGACTAAACGCACACCTGGACTGCCTCAGTTTCACTCAGTGTAAGGGAAGCCCAGCGCCCAGGTGAGCCTGGACAGAAGCTCTGTCACGTCCCAGAAGGGACCTAGCACAAAACCACGCCGACACCCGGCCGCCTGTGCGGCGGCGAAAGGCCGCGCCTGCGCAGTGGCGTCCAGGGCCGGGAAGCGGCGCCTGCGCTGAAGGAGCGCTGCCGGCTCCGCCGCCGCCGCCGAGACCGCGCCTGCGCAGTGCGGAGAGGTCGCCCTGAGACCGCGCCTGCGCGTCGCCGCCGAGGGCCCGGGTGGAGGCCATGGAGCCCGCGGCGCCGCCGAGCGAGCTGGTGTCGGCGGAGGGCCGGAACCGGAAGGCGGTGCTGTGCCAGCGCTGCGGCTCCCGCGTGCTGCAGCCGGGCACGGCGCTCTTCTCCCGCCGGCAGGTGAGGGGACGCGGAGGGAAACGGGGGGAGGGGCGGCGACACCGGGTCCCTTTCGGCTTGGACCCGGACACACGACCGGACACTGGCGCCCCGGGGCCGCGCCTGCGGACCGCGGGTACCGACGCCGGGCCGCTGTAGACCGACCTTCTAGGGAGCCTGAGCGTTCCTTCCTCAGGCTCAGGTGTCACGTTCCGCAGCCTCCTCCCTACTGCGCCGCCCCGCCCCGCCCTGGGAGTGGGCGCGGGTCCCGGGGGGGAGTGGGCGGGGAAACGGGGGGGCGGTTCGCACTGGGCGGGTGGGCACGGTGGGGGAGGGACGGGACGTGGGGGCCGTCCTGGGGGCGAGGCCCGAACCCGCAGAGCGCTCGCTCGCTCCCGGGTCTGTGATCCCCGCCGACGTCGTGAATCACTAGGAGTGTCGTTCACACCGCTGCACAGATCCCGTGTCCCACGTCCCGTGTCCCGCGCCCGCTGCCCCGAGACTGCGCGTGAGGGAGGACACAGACATTGGGATTTAAGTAAATGAGGGAGTGAAGTTCTCAGTCCGTGAGCCTAAGGGTTAGAGCAGGCGGAGCGGATCCGCGTGTCGCAGGCGCCATCGGTCACCCGACGTGTTCTTTTTTTTAAGCCCTGTGAACGGTTTCTTTATAAAATGTTCAGACCCCCGACTCGGTCCTTTGTGAAATCTCACCTGCAGTCTGGGGCAGAGGAAATTACAGTCACAGGGGAAAGAAACACCAAAGAGCTTGATAATGTAGGGAAAGGGTGATGATGAGTTAGAGAGGGGAATAGTTGCTTTGTTACCTTTTGAGGGAGAGGGCAGTTGGGGCAGGAGAGGGGGGTGGAAGATGAGCTTAGAGCAATGTTTGGATGAGAATGAGAGCAAACCGAGACATTATTCTCCAACTAAGCATGCACCTAACATAGGACCCAGCTAGTGTTCTCCGGGCCTTTATCCCTGGCGGGATGAAAACATGTTCACACAAAACCTGTGCACAAATGTTCACTGCACCTTTATTCCTAAGAGCCGAAAACCAGAAACAGCCCAGCAGGCCTTCTGCTGGTGAATGATGCCACACCACGGGCACCACAACTTGGATGAGAATGAATCTCCAGGGAATTATGCTGAGTGAAGAAAGCTGGTCCCCAAAGATTACTGTTGTATCATTCCATTTATATGACATTTTTGAATTTTAGAAATGGTCAACAAATTAGTGATTGCCAGGGTTTAGGAAGCGGGGGCGGGTCAGGGGTGTTGGCAAGTGTGGTTATAAAAGGGTGGATGGATGGTGGTGATGGCTGCACAATAATGGGAATGTACTTAATGGCACCAAACTGCCCACTTAAAATAATTTAAATGGTACAGTTTATGTTATGTATAGTTTATCACAGTGAAAAATCAGGAATCAAAATGGAACATGCCTCAGGTGTGTTGGGCAGTGTTGTTGTAGTTATTGCTGCATAACAAAATCACCCCAGACAGAGACTTAAAACATTACCGTTTATTTTGCTCACAAATTTGGGGGTTGGCAGGGCCCAGCTACGGCTCAGAAGTTCTCTCATTCATGGTCTTTCACGGGGCAGCGGTTAGAGGGGTCATCTCAGAAGCTTGCTCACTCCCATGTCTGCCTGTGGACTGAGAGGATTCAGGCACCTGGAACAGGCTGTGATGGGCCAGCCGCTCCTCCCGGTATCCGCCAGGAGGCCTCAGGCTCACCAGGGCTCCCAGAGCAACTGTTCCAAGAGCAACCTGCAAAAGTGGCCCAGCCTTCCCTAACCTAGCCTGTCACTCCCACCTTGGCCTGCCCAGGCTCAAGGGGAGAGGCACGGTCTCCACATCTTGGAAAGGTTGTCAGAGAATTTGTGGACATTTGTGTGGTTTTAAAACCACCACAAGGGACTTCCCTGGTGGCGCAGTGGTTAACAATCTGTCTGCCAGTGCAGGAGACACGGGTTTGAGCCCTGGTCCTGGAAGATCCCACATGCCGCGGAGCAACTAAGCCCGTGTGCCATAACTACTGAGCCTGCTCTCTAGAGCCCGTGAGCCACAAGTACTGAGCCCACACACTGCAACTACTAAAGCCCGTGTGCGTAGAGCCCGTGCTCCACAGCAAGAGAAGCCACTGCAATAAGAAGCCTGCGCGCCCCAACGAAGATTAGCCCCCGCTCACTGCAACTAGAGAAAACCACGCGCGGCAACGAAGACCCAGTGCAGCGATAAACAGATAGATAGATAGATAGATAGATAGATAGATAGATAGATAGATAGATAGATAGATGTCGGGTTCTTTCCCCATGTCAGTATCTTTAAAAAATAATAAGAAGAAATAATAAAGCCACCACATGTACTCACTGAAGGGGGAAAAATTAGAAAAAAGGTTAACAGAAGGTTACTGTAACAGTTTTTATTCTCATCTATAGTACAGCATGCTTGCCAAGTTCTCTATAGTGAGAATGTATTTTTACAAAGAGAAAGAAAATATTTTATTTTTTAACGGGTACTGTTAATAGTTCTTGAAGAAAGCAGAAGAGGTTTCACTGAGACATCAGCAGAATCTCAGCGTCGTGGTGTTCGATGTGTCTCACAGAGCTGTCCGGGATCAGGGGTGCTGGCCGGGGCCTTGGCCGCACAGCTAACCCACCTCGTCAGGGGTCTGGCGACTTTGGCCCCCAGGCAGCCGAGTTGGCCACCTCAAGTTAGGTGTTAATTTCTAGATTTCCACCCCAGTAGTCTGTCCAGAAAGCCTCATTGTGTCCCACATGTTACATCCCACAGCGTGACCCTAGCGTTGTCCTCTACTTTGTTGAGGTCCAGGCACAGATACACAGACAAGTGCACATACATGGCTCTGACTTAACAGGATTTCAGTAAAAATGGGAATGTTGAGGAAGAGAGGGAACAGGACCCAGTGTGACTGACCCCTTGAATGGATGGCTAGTAATAGTTCGTGCCCTTTAGTCACTAATCAAGTGGGAGACAGCAGAGGTGGCCTTATGCACTGCGAACGGGGACAATGTGAGGGAGATTCGCTCCTTTGCTAGACATGTCCTGAGGGCTAATGCTTATATAGTCTTCGATTTCCTCCCCTCACGTTTCACTCCTCTTGCATTTAGTTAAGATGTGATTTCACACCCACAGTATAGGAGGTAGGCTGGAAATGTACCTAGGGACGTTTAGGCCCACAGAAAATTACTCTTAGGACTGGAATTCAGGTTTTCTGGTTCCTGAATTTTGATTCCTACCTCTCTTTGCCTCTGCCTTTACTCAGGGTAAAACAAAGCATTAGGGACTCATTTAACCATCAGATGAGGCAAAAAGAGTGGCTGGAATGACAATATAACAGGAAGAGGGACTGTCATATTTTGTGATGTCCTCAGATGAAGTCTCAGGTGACACAGCAAAGGGAAATGCACAGATGTGTTTTAATAAGCCGAGTGCTTGGAGGACAGGGAGGGGGAATGTTCTGGATCAGAGCTCCCTCCTCCCTGCCAGGGATACCCTACCAGCGTCAGCAGGCCTGGAGTTCGGAAGTGCGGGCTCCAGGGTATTTCACACACTGGCAGCTCTTGTGGACTTCCTGACATTCTCATCCCCACCAGAGCATTGACCTGTTTTGGATTGATGTCAGTCTAATTTTTTAAAAACTTTTAAAATTGTTAGCTTTTGTCCTGATTGCCAATGCCGGGCTAGCACACTAAGGCCATCCTATTTTATTAGAGTTTGGGGGTGCGTTGGTAGTGAATCATGGGGTGGGAAATACTCTGCGCACTGGCGGCAGCGCGTAGTGAGGAGCAGGGAAGGAGCTTGGCTGACGTGTACTGCAGTGGGCGGGGCAGCTGAGGCGTCCGCTAATCACGTGGAAGAAGTCAAAGGGGTTGCGTGCGTGCGTGCGTGCGCATGCTTTCTCCTCGGGAATGGGAGATGCAAGGGTCCTAGAGATAATATTCCAAATTCTAGAACTAGATTTTCCTTTTTAATGTTCCTTTTATGAGATAAACCCCGTATCTTCGTAACAACAGTGATGGAGTAGCGTGAAGCCGGACATCCTGTTTGCTCTTGTCCCAAATATTTGCGCCCTGCTCTGTGTCACTTGCCGTTCCAGGCAGTGGGGATGTGGTAATGAACAGGAAAAGTGAGCTGGTGGAGGGAGCCCCCTGGTAAGTAACAGCCAGTAAACTGATCAGATGATTTCAGAAACGACAAGTAGGAAATGGAGCAGCATAAGGAAACTTTGGGGGTGATGAATATGCTCGTTATCTTGATCGTGGTAAAGCTTTGTTGGTGTGCAGTATACGTGTGCCAGAATGTGTCAGATTGGCCACGTTGGTGTGCGTCAGTTATGCCTCAGCTGAGCCACTTTAAAGAATACACATGCAGTGGGCAGCATGGGAAGCTCGTGCAGTTTGTCCGGTTGGGGGAGACCCTGAGGAGGCCACGAGGGAGCCGAGGGGGCGGGGGCGGGGGCGGGGAGGAGGAGCCCGAGGAGGGGGAGGGGAGGAACAGGCCGGCCCTGAGGACCCAGGGCGTCCCGGTTACCGCGGCAACCAGGCAGCGCCTCTCCCCCTGCTCCTGAGAGGCGGGCGAGGACCGGGGCGCCTGGGCTGGGGGAGCCTCGGGGGCCGGCCGTGCGGAGTGAGCGGGCTCTGCTGTGTTCTCTCCGCGCAGCTCTGCCTCCCGCCCATGCGGAAGAAGCCGGCGCTGGCCGACGGCGGCAGCCCTGAGGGCGACCTTCTGCAGGAGCACTGGCTGGTGGAGGACATGTTCACTTTCGAGAACGTGGGCTTCACCAAGGACGTGGGCAACATCAAGTTCCTGGTCTGCGCGGACTGCGAGATCGGCCCCATCGGCTGGCACTGCCTGGACGACAAGAACAGTTTCTATGTGGCCTTGGAACGGGTTTCCCATGAGTGACTGAGGGGAGGGGACTCAGCTCCACCCCGCTATAAAAGCTACTCCCCACAAGGACGGCCGAGTCGCCTTCTCTGCGCTAACGTCAGTCACGGGTGTCGGCCCGCCCCGTCCAGCACGCGTCCCCGTGCTTCCTCACGGCCTCAGCGCCGGCCTCCTGCTTAGTTCACAGGCGTTCCCGCCTTTGCTCGGCTCCCTTTCCCCCCGGGTTTAGGACACGGGGTGCTTCCACAGATCTCCCCTCCCGGCCTCCTGCTCTCCTGTACCCTGGGCTCTCACCCTCACAGACCAGTTATGCGACCTTTTAGCCATGATGACGCGTGACAGATGGTGCTCATGATGGTGCTGACGGTTGAAACCCGCCTTTTTCTCATTCAGGAAAGTGCACGGACGTCTGTTGTGTGGCTAACTTTATCTACAGTAATTTATTCTTTCTAAAAGTAAAGCATTTCCAAACTGCAGTATTTAAACCACTAATCAGAAACACATTCCTTTGGACATGCCTCTAAGACCACGTTTAGGGCCCCCCCCCCCCGGCTGACAGTGACTTTATTGTCCCTTCAAATCTCGATGTAGTTTTTCTTTGTATTCGCTCCGCACTGCTATATATAGCCTGTAAGCCGGAAGTCAGATTTCCAACCCCATCTGTCAGCTACCCCGAGCGAAACTCAGCCCTGGCTGTGTTCCCAAGATCTCCTGGAGTCAGCGGAGAGTGTGGGACGTAGGGGGCGGGCCTTTGCCACATCACACATGACTTCATTGGTTTCTCTGACGTGGACGCATATAACTCTCATCTAACTCTCTCTTTGCTCCTAGGACAGACTTCTTAAGTGGACGGTGTCATCGTCACTGTATGCGCTGGGCGTGGTCCTCACAGATTTCTGATTCAGTTGGAATCTCTAGACTAACCCAGAATACAGACCTTCCGTCCAGATGCCTCTCTTTGTAGCTGTGGGGTTTCTCTGACAGTTCGATGTTCAGTACGATTCTCAGTTCTGTCCTTTCTCTTCTGAAACGACTCACCATCTCAGAAGGAATCTGTGAAACCAGGTTCCGGGTATCCTCCCATCTTCCGTGCCTTTAAGGCTCAGGAGACCTAGAATGCAAATGAGGGCTAAGTGGAGACCTTACAGACATTCCTTCGAACCTGTTTTCCAGTTGCTTCCTCCCTCCTTCTCCCCAGAACTTGGTCTAAGGGCCCCCCAACGAAAGTGCGGGCCTTGGGCACAGTTTTGCCACCAACCTCCTCCCCTAGAAAGGTGGCTTCCGTTCCCGGCCGTAGCCTCACAAGCTCTGGTAGAAAATGAGAGAACTGTTTTCTAGACAGATGGTCAGATGTCCATGATTATGGCATTTGCAGAAAAACTGTGAGAATATCCACTCAGGTCAGAAGGAACAAAACCACATAGATGCCTCTGGGGACATGTGGCCCCTCGTATCATGAGCCAAAACCTGGGCAAAGCGTTTTTTTAATTAGACTTTTACTTTTCTTTCCTTTTTTAATCACAGAAATAGTACACATTCGTTGCAGATAAATACAAAAGTAGGTATATGGGGATATGTGTATATGTATAGCTGATTCACTTTGTTATAGGGCAGAAACTAACACACCATTATAAAGCAATTCTACTCCAACAAAGATGTTAAAAAAAAAAGTAGGTAGAAAAATGTTTTTAATCATGCATATTTTCACCATGCAGAGATTGCCGACGGTAATGTGGTGTTATGTTCTCAGTGTTTTTCTATATGTACTGTATAAATAAACGTAGGGTTTTTAAAACAAATACGAGATCATGTGGTACTCTCATAACTTGCTGTTTCCATTTAACAAAATACTGACTTCCCACGTAGGTGACGTCCATCTCCGCCGTTGTATTTCTGTACTGTAATTTATTTTACAGTCCACTGTTAGATTGTCTCCAGCCTCTCCTAAACCATGTGATATAAGGTGCAACCTTGTAGCTGAATCTGTCCAGGCTTTTGTACTGTTTCCCCGGCTGCGTCAGCAGTAGCAGGCTTGCAGGGTGTGTGCGTCTTCACAGCTCTGCTGACTGACGCACACACCCCGGAACAGCTGTGCGGCTTTACCCTCCTCCCCAGCAGTTCCTAACACTGGGTATTTATTATCTTAAATGAATATGTTGATACTTTAATAGTAGGAAAAATAGTGTCTCATTGTATTAATTTGCATTTATTTTATTTCTAATGAAATTTTTATATATTTACTGGTCATTTGTGTTTCGTTTCTTGAGAATTCCCAGACTTTGTTCCTCCAATAGCCGAAATATCGAGTTGTTATTCTGCCTTTTCAGCTTGATTTGAAAGAAATAAAGGCATTTAAACAGTGACAATTAGATTCTTGCACGTCCTTGGGAAGAATGTATAACTGGAAACAGAGAGGAGGGCTGAAACCTGCACCTTAGGATTTACCCTGGGGCCTGTCGTGGAATGAAGGTCGTCTCCCTGCCCCCCCACACATGGTGGGCTCTGGGGAAAGCCTTGTGAGTCAGGTCGCTGTGTGCTCCGGGGCACCAGGGGGAGCCCACGACCGCGGCTGTGAGTATCGAGGCTGCAGCTGCAGTGGGGGAGCGGTTGATTTTTCCAGGGCCTTCCTGTTTTGACACAGAATTAAAGGTGGATAGCGGTGTACTGACACTTTACTGCTGTTAGCGCACTGTATGAGGATCCTCAGAACTCCGCCGTGTGGCTGTGAGGACCTCTGCTCCCAGTACTGGTGGACTGACCATCCCAGTGAGGGCAGCTCGAAAGGCTGGGTACATACTTTAAAAGTCCGGAGGCATCAGGGCGCTAACACGAGTTTGGAGAACTACTGGAACGGGGCCACGGAGAAGATGGAGGCCCCGGGCGGTGGGCTTAGTGTGATAGACGCTCTCCTCCTGGCGGCGCTTTCCAGCTTAGAGGAGGCAGTTCGGAGGGTGATGGGTGGTCCTGACGGCCTTGCAGAAGTCGGGGACAGGGCTTGTCACAGGGTGTGGACCAGGCGGCCGGCCCTCACTTCGGGTTGGGGCCCTCGGTCCTTTGCCCCCGGAAGCAGGGCAAAGCAGGGTGGGGAGTAGAAAGTTTCTAGGACGGATGGCAGCTCAGCCTCCAAATCTCAGCCCTTGAAATTGGATTAAGGTGATCCCAAGGGGTCGTTGGCCCAGGCCTTTGGCATGAGCAAACAAAAACCCTCTCTAGAGGAAAATGACACCATCCTAAACTTCAAATTCTTTCTGCAAACAATTTCGCTAATATCCTGAATATAATAAAATGTAACCAAGCATATGGTTACATTTGATCCATTCAAGCTGACATCTGATTTATTGAGATTCAGGAGCCTGTGAGTTAAGGATGGTTTTTGCCTACATAAAATTCTCAGTTTTGGGCCTCCCTGGTGGCGCAGTGGTTGAGAGTCCGCCTGCCGATGCAGGGGATACGGGTTCGTGCCCCGGTCTGGGAGGATCCCATATGCCGCGGAGCGGCTGGGCCCGTGAGCCGTGGCCGCTGGGCCTGCGCGTCCGGAGCCTGTGCTCCGCAACGGGAGAGGCCACAACAGTGAGAGGCCCGCATACCACAAAAAGAAAAAAAAAAAAAAAAAAAAAATTCTCAGTTTTGCCTCTTAGCCCACAAAGCCTAAAATATTTATCTGGTCCTTAAAGAAAAATTTTGCCAACTCATGACTAATTGTAAAGATGTCGCCTTTTCCCCAAACTGATGTATATAAATTTAATAAAATCCCAATCAAAAACCCAACAGGTTTTGTGTGTGTGAAATTCAACAAACTGATTCTAAAAGTTATATGTAAGGGGACTTCCCTGGTGATCGAGTGGCTAAGACTCCAAGCTCCCAATGCAGGGGACCCAGGTTCGATCCCGGGTCAGGGCACTAGATCCCACATGCATGCCACAACTAAAGATCCTGCACTCAGCAATGGAGATCCCGAGTGCTGCAACTAAGACCTGGCACAGCCAAATAAATAGATAAATATTTTTTTAAATAAAGTAATAAAATAAAAGTTATATGTAAGTTCAGAGGACTAAGACTAGCCAAGACGGTCATGGAGAAAAACCAGATGGGAGAATTTCTCTTTTGGAGAGACATCACAGTTTGTCACAAGGGTAAAACAAAATCTCTCAGAAACAGCACCATGCATACGGATACTTGATTTATGACAAAGGTGGGGGTCGTGATCTGGAAGGGCAGGGTCAGGAGGGCTTCTGCAAGGTTGGTAACATTCTAGTTTTTAAATATCTGCATAGTGGTTATGTCATAAATTAAGCTGTACATCTTTTGTGAACTTTTCTGAACACATGTTATTTTCATCATAAAAAGGTTTTTTAAAGAAAGTAACTAATGGTCCTATACAGAGCCCACTTTTGTAAGCAATTCAGTCATTTGGAAGCAGGAACCACCTGCATAGCCTTGTCACTGGCTCAAGAATGATGAGCCTGGGCATGGCCCTGGTGTCTCCCTGGTACCTTGATTGTTCACCAAGAGGATAAGCTTGTTCCCACAAAGTCTCTCCCTCTTCCTTTGCCCCTCCCCTGCCCGGGCTCACCGTGTTTGTCATTTCAGTTACATGTCACTTTGTTGCTACGTGATGGGGGTGCACGGGGAAGGGGTGCCGACAGGAAAAGGATGCAGACTTGTCAGGATTCTTCCGATGGCTTGAAAACTAGAGTTGACCGTGGGCCTTCCCCTCCAACCTTGGGAGTATTTTAAATTCCTGGAGCTGAGCTGAGTGGGGGTGTGTGAGAAGAAATCAAGGGACCTCATCTTACATGGAGTGGGGAGGCCAGAAGGGGGGCCTTTCACGCCCGTGCCTGCATCACCAGCAGGAAGAGGGAAGATAAGATGTTGCTTTTTTCCCTCTGGTACAAGGGAGGGCATTTTTCACATAGGCAGTTTATCTCCTGCTTAAAACAAAAAGGGAAGGAAAATCCCTCCCTGCCCAGTGGTGGTCCCACTCTGACCACCTGGCAGCCAATGAGAAGCCCTCACAAACTTGGACCCCTGTTCTTCCCCTGTGTCCTGTTCAGAACACATGTCCCCAGGCTCCTCCTCAACCTGGTGAAAGCACGACTCTCTGCGCTCTCCCAGCTTACCTGCGATTCACCACAGCTTGCCTGTCCCAAGGCGAAATTCTCTGCCATTCCTGAATAAACCCATTTTGCTGGTAAAATAACTGCCTCTTTTATTTTTGAGGTTAACAGGAGATATAGAGAAAAGGAGGAGGAAAAGTCAGAAATAAAAATCTAAAATTGGAAGTAGTCTAGATAGTAGAAATAAATCCAAATACCTTGTAAAAAGGACTAATTTTAATTGGTGTGATGTAAAGTAGCATAGTGTCAAGGGGGCAGTGTCATTTCCACAAGTAACACTGAGGAAGTCACTGTTTCAAATGTATTTATAATCCCTGGGTCAGAGGGGGCTCTATCTAGTAGGGAGATGGAAGGACTTAAACTGGGTGACTCTGCCAGCGGTGGGATGAATGCCAAAGAGGCAAAGGGAGAGACGATGGTGTTGAGTTCATGACCAGGCAGCTTCACTCTGATCATTGAAGTGCCCACCTTCAGCAGGACACCCCGTGCAAATTGTTTTGTTCAAGGCAGTGACAGGCAATAGATTACATCTGAGCTTTGTACACACGAGGTTCCAAAGCACTAACTTGAATGCCCACCCACACATTCTCCCCTTATCCCTTGACCAGAACATCCACTTTAGAGTTGGCAGCCTCAGAAAACCCCACAGTTGAGACCAAAGGACACTTTTCAGAGTTCCAGGTTCAGCTGGGCACCCTGGACTTAAGCCACCTGAGACACTTGAACATTTAGGTTTTTTGTTTGTTTTTTTAAATTAATTAATTTAGTTATTTTTGGCTGCATTGGGTTTTAGTTGCTACACGCGGGCCTTCTCTAGTTGCAGGGAGGAGGGACTACTCTTCGTTGCGGTGCGCAGGCTTCTCATTGCGGTGGCTTCTCTTGTTGCGGAGCACGGGCTCTGGGCGTGCAGGCTTCAGTAGTTGTGGCACGTGGGCTCAGTAGTTGTGGCTTGAGGGCTCTAGAGCTCAGGCTCAGTAGTTGTGGCTCACGGGCTTAGTTGCTCCGTGGCACGTGGGATCTTCCCAGGCCAGGGCTCAAACGCACGTCCCCTGCATTGGCAGGCGGATTCTTAACCACTATGCCACCAGGGAAGCCTGGGCATTTAGTTTTAAAATATTTCAGGATAGGGGCCTCCCTGGTGGCGCAGTGGTTGAGAGTCCGCCTGCCGATGCAGGGGTTACGGGTTCGTGCCCCGGTCCGGGAGGATCCCATATGCCGCGGAGCGGCTGGGCCCGTGAGCCATGGCCACTGAGCCTGCGCGTGAGAGGCCCGCGTACCGCAAAAAAAAAAAAAAAAAAAAAAAAAAAAAAAAAATTTCAGGATACTTTCAAATGACATGGCTAGTGTCTTGTGGGTAAATAGGTGCAGGAATCCAGGGGCACTGGTGGGTGACCCTAACTTTGTCTTCCTGAGCTCTACCAGCAGGAAGTCATTACCGCTGCAGGTTTTCCAAGGCAAGAATCCAAGCCTCCAAGCCCGACCCACGTACGCTGGGTGCAGTCACCTGTCCACAGGAGAGGACAGGTGCGTGAGGTCCTTTGGATGGCACAGTAGTGAGGGTGTCATTGCGGGGGCCCCAATCATCTTATAAAACCAGACGACAGCCAGCCTCTCACACTAGAAGATGGACCAGCGAGTTACACTTAGGTATTTAGAAGTAAAACCTCATCTCAGAGGTCCCTCAGCTGACAGCTTGGGGAGAGGGAAAATGTGTGTATGCCCTTCCTCATGGAAAAATACGAAACCACTACTGGGGGAAGAAAAACGTACATGTGTGTACTGTCTAAAATGCTTCTCTGATCACATCACTCCTCTGATCAAAACCCCTCAATGGGGACTTCCCTGGCGATCCAGAACTGGAGCAGGGGCCCCAGCCAAAGGGCAGGTAGGTTTCGTTTATTTATTTATTTATTTAATTTATTTTTGGCTGCGTTGGGTCTTCGTTGCTGCGCAGGGGCTTTCTCTAGTTGCAGCAAGCAGGGGCTACTCTTCGTTGCGGTGCGTGGTGCGTGGGCTTCTCATTGCGGTGGCTTCTCTTGTTGCCAAGCAGGGCTCTAGGTGCCCGGGCTTCAGTAGTTGTGGCACGCGGGCTCAGTAGTTGTGGTGCACGGGCTTCAGTAGTTGTGGCTCGCGGGCTCTAGAGCGCAGGCTCAGTAGTTCTGGCACAGGGGCTTAGTTGCTCCGCGGCACGTGGGAATCATGACGGACCAGGGCTCAAACCCATGTCCCCTGCATTGGCAGGCAGATTCTTAACCACTGCGCCACCAGGGACGCCCCCAAGGGCAGGTAAGTTTCAGTCACCTGCACCTGCGATGCTCTCCCCACACCCGTCTGCCACCCCTCCCCCAGCCGCATTCTGTCCCGCCTTCGAACCTCCCCGCACCTGGTTCTCATCACAGCATCTCTCGCTCTCCGGTGGTTGCGCACCTCAAGTCTGCACCACCCTCCGGTTACGCACTTTTCCGATAGGTCTAAGGTGTTACCCTAAGTTAAAAACGGAACGAAGGCTCTGCCCAGCGTTTCAAGCTCTCAGCGCGGCACACAGGCCACCGGGGAAGCGGGTCGAGCTGGCCAGAGGGACTCCACGCTCGCGGCTTTCCCTCCCTTGGGCTACAACCTGCCCCGTGACCGGCGGGGCGGGGCTCTTTCATAAGCGGCCGCCCAATAGCGGCGCGAGGGGGCCTCGTGTGGGCGGGCGGCACGAGAGCGCGGGGTAGGGGCGGCCAGGCGGCCGCCGGGGGGAGGCAAACCCCTCTAGGCAGCCGGCGCCGGGGTTGGGGGCGCCGCTGGGGGTAGCGCGTCTGCTTTGAGGTTCTCGGAGTCCGCGGTGCGGGGCTGGGCGCCGTCGGGCGTCCGCAGCGACTGCGGGCTGCACGGAAAGGCGGGTGGCGTGGGACGCACGCGCCGAGGAGCCCGGGCGCCGCGGCGGGGGTTCGCGGGACCTCTCTGCCCCCGGGTGGCCGGGGCTCCGCGGGCTGTCCAGTTCTGAGCCGGCTCTTCTGCACTCCGGCCCGAGGTCAGAGGCGCCCGAGCTTCGGCCCAGCTGACCGGAGTGTTCCCGGCGGCCCTCTCTCCGCCGTCGGTGCCCGGGACGCGAAGTCCCTCCGTGGAACGAAGAGCCCGGATGTCTCCCCGGGTCCCGGCGCCTCTCGGGAACCTGTGATCCCACCCCATGCCGAGCCCCTGCCAGGGCCCTGAGGCCGTCCTGAGGGAGCTCCTAACTAAACGGTTGAACGGCTGCGGGTGTAGACGACCCGACCAGCTCCAGCGGGCTGCGCGCAGGACCAGAAGCGGGAGTCCGCCCGGCTCCGGACTCGCTGGAGTGAGGAGAGCCGACGGGGGGGGTGAGTCTTCTGCCTCCGCGGTGACCCCCGGGCAGTCCTCATCTGGATTAGCTCTTGTGCACTGCAGGGGACCGCGACAGGTGTCCAGAGTAGGGGCACAGCCCCCCAAAAGAGGACCGTGTGGGCGAGCTTTCAAACCGGCTTCACTCCGGAGCCTCTGCCTCTGTTAGCCCGCAGCCCTGAACTCAGCCCGCTGCCCCTAGGGGTGTAGGGGTCACAGGGTGCCGGCGTGGAGACCCCTCTCTGAGGGGCCTGGGGCTAGAAGCACGCAGGGCTCTGAGCCTCCCCAGCCGCTCCGACCCAGCAGACAGGGAGGGGGGCCGGGGCGGCTGCTTGGTGTCGGTTTTCTCTAGTTCCTGCCTCTAGAGACCTCAAGCCCTGAGCGCATGAAGAGAAAATGAGGGCCTTAAAGCAGGGAGGGGGGCCTGGAAAGGGAGTCCAGTCTCTGGGTTTCAGACCAGGTAACGCATTAAGAGGCGTCAGACTCCTGGAGAATCTCAGGACCCCTTCTCTCCCCGCGCCCTGCTCGGATCCCCCCGCCCCTACCTCCACCCGGGGGCGGGGCCAGGCGGGCAGTGCCAGCCCGAGGGCGCCACGCCCAGGCACACGGCCTGGGGACCCGAGAGACCCCTCACCACCCTGGCCAGCCCCGCACAAAGCTGCCTCTGTGGACCTGGAGCCTTCTGTCCTGGGTGACTGGGTGCTTGGGGGTCCCCTCCTCCAACCCAGAGTCAGGGGAGCTCTGCTTGGGGGAGAAGCTCTTGGGACTCGGGGGGCCCCTGTCAAGAACAGCACCGAGGCCAAGCTTCTGTGACATTGCGGTCCTGGCAAACAGCTCTGCCTGGAAACTGCCAGATGCTTGAGTCGGGGTCCAGTCCGGAACGGAGACTGCAGAAAGAGCGGATATAAAAGCAGAGCCTGGAAACTCCCTCTCCTACCCTCAGACTCTTGAGCATAGCGTGGCCGAAGGAGAACATTCCCAGGGGCCCCTGCTCGGCCTGAACTGAGGTGGCCCTGGTAGGATGTGTCGCCAGCTCCCGGGGTCCTGGCCGTCTCCCTTCTGCATCTGGATCCTCCTCAGTTTCCTGTTCCTGGAAAACCCTCCCTGTCTTTCTAAAGACATGTTGTAAGTGTTAAGCTGTGGCCTGGGCTTTCTGCATTAGCCTGTGTTCTTATCCCAATCAAAAGTCAAGTGAGATCTCCCTAAACACCCCGATTCCTCACCAAGCAGGATGAGGTGTCTGTGATCTGAGGGA
The DNA here is from genome assembly GCF_964165515.1 of Mesoplodon bidens. Classification (NCBI taxonomy): domain Eukaryota; kingdom Metazoa; phylum Chordata; class Mammalia; order Artiodactyla; family Ziphiidae; genus Mesoplodon; species Mesoplodon bidens. The sequence continues at coordinate 859,341 of NC_138177.1, forward strand.
CTGCTGGTACGGGACCCCTAAGTCCCCCTCCCTGCTCAGGCAGGAGGCAGGACTGGCTGAGAAGTGGGCCTCAGGTCCCTCATGCCCTGTGGTGGGCTCCACCTGGGGGCTCAGCCACACAGTCCTCGTGCCCCGTGTCCTCGTGGGGGATGGACCTCGCTTTGCCTCTGGATAGAGTAAGAATTGGCATTTACAGGCACCCACCCTGAGCCGCTGGCATCTTGTGAGGAAGATGCAGCCAGCAACTCTGCCCGAGGCCACTGCACACAGGAAAGGAGATGCTCCAGCCGGTGCTGGACCAACTGGACATTGGTGAGTGGACAATGTGCCCTGGGCACCCACAGGAGATCAGCATGTCTGGAGCCTCCTCTCTGGCCCAGGAGGCTGGATACATGTGGAAGCAGAGGAACCACAGGATGTGGGCTGTGGCCGGTGCCAGTGGCGTCCACATGCTTCCTCTGGCCTGTCTGTCCACTCGGCTTCCCCTGGGGCTGCTGTGTGTCCCGGGTGTGGATCAGGGACAGAAGCCTGAGCTTCCAGCCCTGCCCTGAGACTGTGGATGCAGGCCGTGCCCGGCTGGCTCCTGGCTTTGCCGTCTGATTGTCTGATCCAAGCCTCCTTTGAACTCTGGTCTGTGTCTAGCCCAGCAGGTGGGAGGAATTGGCCTTGATGCTCTGCTTGTTCTTAGACTCCTGAGCAGGGCTTTCCAGCTGGGAGGGACTCCTGCTTACCTTCTAGCCCCTTCTCCAGTTCACCCCATCCCCTGCCCGAGGCCTGGAGAGCCAGGGGTGAGGCCGGCTGGGAGCCAGCAGTTGGCACTGGACCTTTAGAGGCATTGTCCAGACACTGTCTGCTGCTTGGTGACCTGAGGACGTAACACACCCCTAGGCTTAGATCTTTCTTAAAAGGAGAATTTTCTTTTTTTTAGTCAACAACTTGCATAAAACCTGCTTTTTCTTCTTTCTTTCTTTCCTTTTGCTTTTTTTTAAAATTTATTTTTATTGATATACAATAGGCAACATTCTATTAGTTTCAGGTGCACAACATAATGACTTGATACGTGTATATATTGCGAGTAAATGGAGAATTTTTATACTATCACTACTGTGTGTCTGCTGTAGATTGGTGCTTTTCTAGTCCAGGGGACACCAAGGGCGCTTGTTAAACCTGCAGGTTCCTGGGTTCCCGTCTGAGGCGGGGCCTGGGAATCTGCATGCTCAACAAGGTACCCCACCCCCACTCTACCGCAGCAGGGTGGCCAAGCTCTGATGACACGCCCTCTGTCCCCCAGCCCTCTTCTCCCCTACCTCACCTACCCCATCACACACACACACACACACACACACACGCCACGGTCTTCCACGTCGTATGTCTCTCCAGGACTCCAAGCCCCTGTGGGCATTCTCTTGTCACCTCTGAAGAGGTGAAGCAGCACAGCGTGAGAGGGAGGGATGGGAATTTCTATATCTTTTCTGGTTTGTTCTATAGGTCCATACATTTGTCGTATCACTCACTGCACATATAGTAAAGCCTATGCACTTAAGTGTAAAGTATGCTTCAAAGTCTTTTGACTTTTGAATTACAGAAGTGGACACAGTTGTATTGGGTCACAGTAGTTTTCTAGACAGAAAAGCGCCCTGTCTGGAGAGGAGGACTGGGCAAGTGGTGTGCCGTCTGCATCCTTACGGTGTTGCTCCCGCCCTGGATGGACCAGGGCACCGGCTTCAGGGTTACCTGTTTCCTGACAGCTCTGGGGGCGCTGAGGCCCCGAGACCCTGCTGGTGAGAGTGGCTTTCTGCTGACGGGACAAGAGGTCCAAGTTGAAGTTTGCTACTTACCGGCTCCCAAGTGTCTACAGCAGTTGTAGAACCCTTCCAGCTCCATCCTGAGCACCCAGACTCTGCCCTCATGGTGGCCAATGAGATCATCCATGATGCCCCAACCTGGACACCAAGTTCCCCATTCCCCACCTACACCAGCCTCAACTGGCTCATCTCTGCCTCCCTGCTTTGAGGATGCCCTGACCTGGACCTCACGGAGCTCCAGGTGCCTCTGGTCACTGACTCACCCGTTGTCTTGGCTGCAAAGGCCTACCAGAGGAGCTCCCAGTGTCCGAGATCCCCAGTGCCTGCTTTGAACCCTCCAGCCACAGGGTCGAGTGCGGCCCCCGCCATGGCAGATCCACAATGGAGACCCGGTGCCCAGGATGGGAGCTGCCATGGCTATGGTCAAGGGCAGGCACCCGTCCGGCTGGGCTGGTGTCCCACGGCTTTCAAGGCAAGTGGGAATGAAGGGGAGGGATTGGCGGCGGCCTGTGGACCCCCTGAGCGGGGCAGGTCCTGCAGACCTGGAGGCATGAAAACAAACACACTAGGGATGGGAGAGTCCTGCAAATTCAGCTTCAGAGGCTGTCTTTCACTTAACAGATCCCACTGTGTCTGGAACCCAGGTCTTTGGCCTGTGCCACAGGGTCGAATCTATCCGAAAGTTTGCCTTTGTGAAAGGAAAAGTGTTTCGTGCCTGTTAGCCTGGCAGACAGGCATCCCCGGGCCTGCCAGTCAGGCTGGGGTGAGGGTCTCACCGGTCACATGCCGGGGACACACCCGCTCACTGTGGCTCCCACAGGGGCCGGGGTGGGCGGGGCGGGGCGGCGGGGGGAGTAACAGAAAGGCCTCCATTCAGATAACGGACAACACGGGGTCAGAGGTCTAAGAACACCGTCTCCTCCTTTTGAGTAATTGGTTTCCCCTCCACCCTCTCATCAGTTCACAGTCCCAGAGGGAACCTGGCGTTAAGACCTGGTGCAGGTTTTATGGGTTTTCTTCCAGGGTGAGACCCTAGCAGCTGTGGCGTTTAGGAAACAGGCAGCTTTGCCACCCTGTTACCCTGCTGCCTGTGTGAGCATGAAGGGAGGGCAGGCAGGGCTCCTGATCACAAACATAATAGTGAAGAGGTGTCTGTAGCTCAGCGCGTGGGCAGCAGCGCAGCGTATATGGGAGGCTGCACGTTAGGAAAGCTGTGGCTTCTCGGGGCGGAGCAGCTGCCCTCAGGAAGTAGCGCCCTTGCCGTCCTTAGAGGCTTTGAGGGGAAGATGCCTTTTTTTTTTTTTTTTTTTTTTTGCGGTACGCGGGCCTCTCACTGTTGTGGCCTCTCCCGTTGCGGAGCACAGGCTCCGGACGCGCAGGCTCAGCGGCCATGGCTCACGGGCCCAGCCGCTCCGTGGCACGTGGGATCTTCCCGGACCGGGGCACGAACCCGCGTCGCCTGCATCGGCAGGCGAACTCTCAACCACTGCGCCACCAGGGAAGCCCAAGATGCCCTTTTAAAAAAAAAAAAAATTTTTATTGAAGTACAGTTGATTCACAAGGTTGTGTTAATTTCTGCTGTACAGAAAAATGATTCAATTATACATATATCCTTTTTCCGATTCTTTTCCCATATAGGTCATTACAGAGTGTTGACTGTAGTTCCCTGTGCTATACAGTAGGACCTTGTTGTTAATCTGTTTTATATACAGTAGTGTGTATCTGTTAATCCCAAACTCCTAATTTATCCCTTCCCCACCTTTCCCCTTTTGTAACCATGAGTTTGTTTTCTATGTCTATGAGTCTGTTTCCGTTTCGCAAATAAGTTCATTTGTGTCGTATTTTAGATTTCACATGTAAGTGACATCATATGGTATTTGTCTTTCACTCTCTGACTTGCTTCATTTAGTATGATAATCTCTAGGTCCATCCATGTTGCTGCAAATGGCATCATTTCATTCTTTTTTATGGCTGAGTAGCATTCCCTTGTGTATATGTACCACATGAAGTTGCCCTTTTTTAAAAACACTGAATAGGAAATGTATTTATATATTCTGAACAGAGCAATGTTTAAAGTAGGTTAAGTTTAGATCCAATTGGAGATTGTCACAAGGTTTTATATTTTTTAACTATTAATTTTCTAAACTACAGCAAAGTGGTGAGACTAGCATAATTAATGCCCATATACCCACTACCTGGATTCAATATCTGAGTCTACTGTGTTTATTTTGCTCTGCTGACCCATTTAAACTCACTTATAGCTATTACATAACACACAAATCTGTTTTTTGTGACTAACGAAACTAATAATACTTCCCCAAATAATACCTAATCAGTATTCAAACTTTCCCAGTCGCCACAAAATTTGAGTCAGTTTTTCAAAGTCAGCATATAATCAAGGACCAAGTGTTGTATTTATTTGTGTCTTAAACTTTTTGACATAAAGCAGCCACCCTTTTTCTGGACTGTGATTTTGAAGGCACTCGTCTCACCGTCTTGAACGCCCCGCGTTCTGGAGTTCTGTTCCCTGGTGGTGGGCAGCACGTGGCTCTGTGCCTCCGTTTCTTGCAGGCTGGCAGACCAACCGCAGGTGACCGCCCCTCCCAGTTATAAGAACCCCTGTACAGACAACTTCCAGGGAACACAGACGCAGGCACTCGTGCTACTTGCTGGTTCTTCTTAGCTCGACATGAGCCACCAGCCCCGCGGTGGCGCGGGGGGACAGCGGGGGGGCCTGCATGGTCGGCTGAGGCCCCAGTCCCCCCGGTGCCCAGTGTGTGGGTGCCAGGGGGAGGACAGGAGCCCCCTGAGGACCTGGCCGCCTTGGAAGACCGTGAAGAGGGGCACAGGGTGGGGGGATGGCGAGGACGAGAGTGAGGACCCGGATGTTAAGCCGTCTCTCCGCACTTCTGCATCCTCCGTCCGCTGTTCCCACGCCCCGGGCGGGCGGAAGTGTGATGCGGGATTCCGCCGGGCAGTGGGCCGTCCCCAACCTTCCAACGCCCTTGCCCTCCTTCCAAGGTAGCGCAGGGTGGCCTCCGCCCGCAGCGGCGCCCGTGGTTCCGGGTGAGCACCACGGGTGTTAGGACCGGCCTCAAGGAAAGGTGAGCCGCGCCGCCTAGGGGCTCCGGCTGGAGCTGCTGCGGGTGCGCCTGCCCGGGAGCCGAGGGAGCGCGTCTCAGGCCCTGGGCCCAGGAGATTGTCCCCGCGAGGGCAGTGGAGGCCGAGGCCCTGTGCACTCGCAGGCCGCTCCGCGAGCGTCTTACAACGGCTCCCCCCGACACCTTGTTAAGGCACGGCGTCCAAGAACCAGGATTCCAAAAGACGAGCCCCTGCAATAATTTACAAAGTGCCCATGAGCCTCTTAGGCGAGGAGGTCTATAGCTTTTATTCTCAACGGGGTCCCCAAAGAGAAAGGAACTACTTTTCTAGGGCCTGTGGTCTGAGAGATCAGTGTGGTGTCAGTGCAAGGGCACGGCAGGAACCAAGGGCTGGGCGACGCTCTGCCAGCGCAGCCCGGGGTCCAGGTGGCTTGAGAGGCCCCTTCGGCAAGGGGCGCGGGGGCCTGTGCTCTCGGCCTGGGGCTCCCTGCTCTGATTTTTGGACGCTCACTTCCGGCCTATAGCTCAGGATGTGTGTCTGCGCCAGTGAGCCCTGGGGCTGCTTAGGAATGTCACTGGAGGCCTTGCCTTGGGTTCAGGGGACGAGATACTAGCGTTCACCTAGGAACTGACCCCAGCGTCTGTGAGCCCTGCCTGATGGACCCCTGAGAGGGGTTTGCTGAGAGGATGGCGCCCAGCCCCACCCCGTGACCCCCACAGGGCTGGCACGTGCGCACCATGGGGGCCGTCAGCCCCAGGCTGTGGCTCTGGCCCCCCAGCATCCTGTGTCCCCACAGGTCTGAGGGCAGAGCTTTGACAGTCCCTGCTCAACAAGGCCCTCAGCCTAGTTTACTGGTTTGTCTTAATCTTACAAGCCCAGCTCTGGCCCTGGCCTGGGTCTTCCTTACCTGCACCCCTTTCTTCCATTTTAGGGAATAGAGTCTCCCTCGCTAGAAGTGTTAACTTTTTTTAAAAATTTTATTTATTTTATTTATTTATCTTAGGCTGCGATGGGTCTTCGTTGCTGCGTGCAGGCTTTCTCTTGTTGTGGTGAGCGGGGGCTACTCTTCGTTGCGGTGCGCAGGCTTCTCATTGCGGTGGCTTCTCTTGTTGTGGAGCATGGGCTCTAGGCGCGCGGGCTTCAGTAGTCGTGGCACAGGGCTCAGTAGTTGTGGCGCACGGGCTTAGTTGCTCCGCGGCATGTGGGATCTTCCCAGACCAGGGCTCGAACCCGTGTCCCCTGCATTGGCAGGCAGATTCTTAACCACTGCACCACCAGGGAAGCCCCTAGAGCTGTTAACCTTCTACTTAAGAACCTTTTAACCTCATGGTTCCTCTAGGACTCTGGGGGCTGGGATTGGAGGGGCAGTTAAGGAACAAGAGGAAAGGGGGTTGGTCAGAGAAACCTTCCCCGGGGCCGTGTCAAGGATCTGGGTCTATGTTGGGTGGGTCCATCCAGCCTGCTCTGCTGGAATCTTACCTGGACACCAACAGCCGACATTCTCTTTCCTCTCTTCCTTTCTCTGCTTTTTCCGTTGCTGGGCACATGAATTCATACATATCAATATGAGCAGTCCTTCCGTTTGTTCAAAGCACCAAGGAGAGCGACCACCACCCCTCATCACACAGGAGCCCAGGCAACGGGAAGGAGGAAGGCCAGGGAGGGTCGGACACATCACCCTGAGCCGAGCCCCCCCCCCAGCCCCCGCCGTGGTCCCGTACCAGATAGTGACTCAGTCACTAGTGGGCAGAGCAAGCCGCGTGATTCACCTGGACAAAGTCCCAGCTGCCGTTTCCTTCTCTCGCGGCCCTAAACTGGAATAGATGTGAGTCATGCTCTTTTCCCACCTCCCATCCTTTTTGAATTTTTAAAATAAGCAGGGAGGATCTTTGTTAAATCTGTGCTGGACCCCACCTCCAAGACCCAGCTGGAGCCAAGTCCCTCGGTCCCCAGGGAGAGCCTTGCCCGGGTTCCTTCCAAAGTAGGGAGCCCTTGGTAGGGTGAGGGTGGAAGGAGAAAGCATTGCCTTCGGAGCTGTGGCCTGAACTGGAGATACCTGAAGTCAGTATGTGCTCTGCCTAATGCGTGAGCGTGAAGTGACCGCTTCCCCAGAGGGGCTGGGATTTTCTCAAAGCTGCTGTTCCTGGGCTGCAGCTGGAGCTGTAGGACTGCGGTCCTGGCCACAGCAGAGGTCCGAACCCAGGAGGCTTCCTGCAGGCACCACCACCTCCCCTGACCCGGCCCCCGGGGGAGGTTGGTGGTTCTGCTGATGGTGCAGGGCGGAAGACGACGGGGAATTAGCCCCAATACGGGCGGGAAGGCTACAGCACCTGGCCCATAGCCCAGGCAAAAGAGAAAATTCTTGTGCTCAGAGACCGTATGGATGGGGCGGGAGGCTGTTCCTCTCCGTGGTGCCCGGTTTCAGGCTGGCTCCGCACCTGAGCTGTGCCCGGGTGGCTGAGACCAGAGCCTTTAGATCTGACCGCTCTCAGGGGTAAGTTTGTCTTCTGTCCGGACGCGTTAACACGTTTCCGCATGTATAAGATGAAAGACAGGCTCCCGGGTCAAACCGTTCCTTTGTGAAGCTTTTAACAGTCTTCCTAGTCTCATGTGTTCCCCGCCTCCTCCCCGGGGACAGCTGCCATGTGAGAACCTGATGGCTCTGTCCATCCTTAGAGCTCCGGCGAATTGGATGAGAACTGTGTGGATGAGCCTGGAGGGTACGGGGGGCCCCAGCCCAGCCCAGGGGAGGCTTCTGGGAGCCGGGTGCTGAAGGTGGCAGAGGCGGGTGTAGGAAAAGGTGCGGGAAATGCGGGCACACTTATGCTCAGATGATGCTGAGTCGTTTGTAGCTGAAACTCGAGGTGGAGGAAGAGGCAGCTAGAGAAAAGCTTACAGAGCTGGATGACCTTGGCTTTGCATTTCTTTCTCAAATATTTATCGAGCATTTCTACATGCCATGGATTTTTCTAGACGGTATAGGGAACCAGTGGGGAACAAAGGAGTTTAACTTCCTCCTGTATGAAATCTTCAGGTGCCGCACTTGGGAAGAACCTGTCCTCAGGGCAGTGGTTCTCAGCCTGCGGTGAAGCCGCGAGATGTTTTAGGTTGTCCCACTGGGGCACGTGGTAGGTAGACACCAGGGGCGCTGCTCTACACCCTACAAAGCACAGGACAGGTCCCCACCACAAGAATGATCCCTCCCCCAATGTCAATAATGCTGAGCTGGGAAGACCTAGCCTCACAGGATGGCTTGGTGTTTGCAGGAGGGGAGCTTTCGGGGTGGGCAGGTCTCCACGCACGGGCGGTGAGGGGACAGCGGCAGCTGTAGTGACCAGGGTGTTGAACAGGCTTCCCTCGGAGCAGTGAGGGGGGGGGAGGGAGGGCTGGGGTCACGGCACTTGGTGGCCAGATGACGTGTCACATAGAGTGGAGCGTGGTTGACTTTGGATTCCTGCCTCGGCCCTCATGCGATGCTGTCCCTGCCATGTGGTTCCATCTGGATTTGGAGACGGATTCAGCTCTGGACGTTGTATGACTCCCCTGGGGCCGCCATAACAGAGTCCCACAGGCTGGGAGCCTTCAACCACAGAAGTTAATTTTCTCACTGTTTTGGGGGCTGGACGTCCACCATCAAGGTGTCAGCGGGGTTGGATTCTTCCGAGGCCTTTCTCCTCGCTTCACAGACGGCCGTCTTCCTCCTGCTTCTTCCCTCTGTGCCTACATCCTAGTTCTCTCCTCTGTAAGGACACCAGTCGTACGGGGCTCACCCGGTGACCTCAGCTTGTCCTCATCACCTCTTTAAAGGTCCTGTCTCCAAACGGTCACATTCCGAGGTGCTGGGGCCAGGACTTCAGGGGCACAGTTCAGCCCCTAGTAGATCGTTCAGCTCGAGGTGCCCAGGGGCTGCTCTGGAGCCTGAGGTCAGGGCGAGGTCAGCTGTGGGGAGTGTGGAAGGACAGAAGGGACCGTCGGGGTTCAGCTGTCCACAGCGGGAGAGACGCCCAGCCACGAGAGGAGAGCCACAGACGGCTAGAGCACAGGATGTGTTCTGGTGCGGAGTACGAGGCCCAGAGATGCGGTGACAGCTGGGTGCTTGGACAGGTGCGTCTGAAGGTGGGAAGTTGACTTCCTGGGAGAAGAATTCATTTTATTTATTCACATGAATGCAAGACACGAGTCAGACAGTCTTCAAGACTTTTGATCTTCTGGGGGCAGGGGAAGCAGCACCTGGAGCGAGACGCCCCCCCCGGCACCCTTGGGGACCATGACATCAGCTCCTCAAGCAGTACACGTGGCCCCACCCCCCGAACCCTGGGGCCTCAACACAGCCACTGCCAAGGGGTCCCTGGCACAGGGGCTGCGACACCTGCCATTGGAGTCTAAGCTTAGGAGGGAAGAAACAAAGTCAGGGGAGGAAGCTCTGTGAACAGGCCACAGTACAATGTGACTGTGAACCTGGGCCGACAGTCCCCATGGGGTTGACTGAATGGGTTTTCAAGGCTGCATAGGAGTTGACCAGGCCGATTGGAAGGAATGAGGCAGAGGGCACAGCCAAACATCTCAGAACTACACCCAGCTTTCCCTGGAGGAGCAGGGCAGAGTGGTGAAAAAAGGTGAAGACTACGGAGCAGGCCGTTCACGGGAGAGGGACCCCTGCCCAGACAGGAGCCCCCTGGTGAGGAATGAGGGCCCCAGAGGCGGGGCCTAGTTGCAGCGAGCGGGGGCTACTCTTCTTTGCGGTGCGCGGGCTTCTCATTCCGGTGGCTTCTCCTGTTGTGGAGCACAGGCTTCAGTAGTTGTGGCATGCAGCCTCAGTAGTTGTGGCTCGTGGGCTCAGTAGCTGTGGCGCACAGGGCTTAGTTGCTCCGCGGCATGTGGGATCTTCCCAGACCAGGGCTCGAACCCGTATCCCCTGCATTGGCAGGCGGATTCTTAACCACTGCGCCACCAGGGTTCCTGTGTGGGTGCATCCCACGAGGTACTACGTGCCCAGCTCGGAGCCAGGTTAAAGGTCTCGGGGCGAGGTGAGGGGGAGCTCTGGTGCCCCGCTGTGGGCAGAGACGTGCGGTGACCACCTGAGTCCTCGGGAGTGCAGGGGTTAAGGTTCAAGGGGCGGTCATAAAGGTTGGTCCTCCCCGTGTCCCTGACACCTCAGCCCCACCTCACCGTGAGGCCAGCTGATCGCCCGGGGAGATGCAGCTGGTGACCTAAAACCTGCTCAAAAGGACCCGGCAGGACCCAGCCGAGGGGCGTCGTGGGCCCCCTGGGGCTTCCTCCCCTCTGCAGCCCCAGTCCTCGGGAAGAAAGCCCGGGAGCGTGCTGCTGGGGGGAGGAATTCTTTCCTCGGGTCATTCCTTCTCTGTACACTGAGGGGTGTGGCCTCGATCTCCAGCTGAGGACACCCCCGTGTCTCTGTGGACGAGGGTGCAGAACCCAGGCAACGGGGGAGAAGTTGAAGGAGGGCCCGTCTGCGGTTCTTCCCAGCAAGTCCAGGCCACTGCCGGCCTCTCCCGGGAGGGGCGGCTTTCCTGCCGTCGGAAGGGCAGGAGGCAAGTCCCACGCGGGATTTCATGCAGCAGCAACTAGCGGGGAGGCGGCAGACCCTGGCCCGTTTGGCCATCTTCTTCTAGAGAGCAGCTCGGGGGCAAGAGGCCCCATCCCTGGTGGCCGGGCCCCTTGGTGTGGATTTTATTAGCCCTGAGCACAAGTCACATCTACTTGCTGCGTTTAAGGCTCTGCAGAGGTGTGAGGGGCCGCGTGGGAATCCAGCAGTGTTACTCATGCTTGAGAACACGGACTCTGAAGCTGGACTGGCCAGATGTGAGTCCCAGCTTCGCTGCTGAGGAACTGCGTGTGGCCCCGTCCAGTCGCTGGGCCTCAGTTTCCCATCTATAAACTGAGACCGAAACAGTAGGACCCGCGGCCAAGGGCTGTGAGGAGGATTAAGTGCCTAGAACAGCACCTGGGGCACCTCGAGGGTCCCCGGTGTTGGCTTTTGTCAGCGTGGCCGTCAGCAGAAGCCCGCCCCCAGCCCCCGGGACCGATCTGGGCGGTCGCCTTCCATCGATGCTCTGCACGCAATGAGCTTCTGTTCTGATTCCCTTCTTTGTGCCTCCCTGTAGCTCTTCCTTTCGCCCAAAATAAGCGCTCTTGAAGACACTTGCTGTCTGGTTAGCTACCCCGATTTCTGCAGCCCAGGCCTCTCACCCGTCGTGCTCAGTGTCCGGAGCCGCACGACTGGCCCCGAGCGTGGGGCTCATGGCACGAAGTGGCTCCCGGCCCCTCCCGCTCGCCCTCTCGCTGCCAGACCCGCCGCCGCCCCCGCGCTCCCAGCAGCTTGGAGGTAGGTCAGAGGGGCCATTCATTAGGTACAAGCAGGACTCTGTCCCCATTCCCAGCCACTCCGCCAGCAGTGAGACCCGAGTACTTCATCGGAGTGACGGGCCGGCGCTGGTTCCTGGCAGAAGGGCCTCCGACAGAAGGAATGCGCGTTAGTGACCAGGCTCCGGGCCTGAGGCTTGTGGCACTCGTCTCACGCCTTGTGACAAGCCACCCCAAATCTGGTGCCGGGCAACCACCGCCGCGTATTCGCTCAGGACTGTGTGAGCGGGCAGGGCTTGTGGAGGTGGCCCACTGTCCCCTGCCCCCCAGGTAGGGTGGGCGGGGCCACCTCCACTAAGGTGGCTGGACCGAGGCGTGGCCTGGGCTTCCCTCCCTCTGCCAAGCCTCTGGGTCCAGGGCCCCTCCCTCCAGCGGGGGGACACTTTGTTCACGGACGGCCACTTCCAGGTGGTGCACGGAAACCAGGGGGACTCGAAGGATCCACGCCCAAGGCCCAGGTTCACCGGGATGTGTTACACGCCGAACACCACCCCCGCTCCCCGCGGCCAGACCACATGCTGAGGTCCTAACCCTCAGTTCCTCAGGACCTGACATCACTGGAAGTAGGGTCTCTGCAGATGTAACTGGAGGAGGGTGGACCCCGAATCCGACCTGACTGGTGTCCATATATAAGGGGGAGTTTGGACACAGACACGTACAAATGAGAAGGTCCGTGAAGATTGGAGTTATGCGCCCACCGTTACCAGATCCTAGGAAAGAGGCCTGACAACCCCTCGACCTTGGAATTCCAGCCCCCAGAACTGTCAATGAGTTTCTGTTGTGTAAGCCACCCGGTTTGTGGCGCTTCGTGACCGTAGCCCAGCAAGCTAATACAGAAGGGGAATGACGTCCACCCTTGATGGGAGGGGTGTCCTCCGCGTCCAGGCTGGGGCCTTGCGGTGGCTGTGTTTGCAGACCCCCGCTGCTGAGGGCTCGCCGGTGGCCGTGGGGAAGCCGTCTCTCCTTTCTCATCTTGGAGAAGACTTCTTTCTTGATTGTCCAGCTTTAAAACTTTGTGCCTCCCTGAGAGTTCTTTCGCCTGGATCAGAATCTCCTGCAGGGCTTGTCCACACAGACAGCTGGTCCCATCCCCCGACAATTGTCCGACCCAGCAGGTGCGGGCCTGGCACTCTGCCCGTCTACCAGGTTCTCTCAGGAGCACACGGGGAGCGGCCTGGAGGGCCTGGCGTTGGGGTCACCGGAGCTTTACCAACCACCCCAGGGCTTCTGGGGCTCATCTAGCGTAGCGTCCAGGCTCTGGTGTTGAGAGAGCCTGATCTGGGGGTGACAAGTGCTGCTCCCGGGGCCCCAGACCACGAGGACCCAGCACGATGGGACCAGGTCAGGGCACACTTTTTTAGAAAAACTTTGCTCAGTGACACACACAGCCCAAGCAAGATAGAGCTTTAATAAAACGAAGAGAAAACTGTTCCTGGGAGTTCCCTGGCGGTCCGGTGGTTAGGACTCGGTGCCCTCACTGCCGAGGGCCCAGGTTTGATCCCTGGTCGGGGAACTAAGATCCTGCAAGCCGCGTGGCAAGTGTTCCTGACTCCCCGAGGTTACAGACCTGACTGCCCTGCAAGTCCCTGTGTCCTCCTCCCAATGCTCTGGACCTGCCTCCAGTCCCAGCGTCCCTATGGCCACCAACAGTTACAGGCCAAGAAAGGGCGGGGCTCACTCCTCGAAGCTGAGAAGAGGGTCCCTGCCTCGGACGCAGCCTCGCAGGGGCCCCACGTGGGCGCCAGGCCGCGCCCTTCCCACTGCGTCAGCGCCCTGTGGACTGGGATCAGAGTCACCTGAACCGACCCTGACCTGACAGGGCCAGTGTGCGGGTGGGAAGGAGCCCCGAGGACCCCGACGGACTCTAAGGGAAACGGATTCCATCGTGCTGACATGCTGCCGAGGTGCTGGACAGCCTGACACGTCGGCAGTGATTGCGTCCCTCGAGGTTTCAGCTCTTTGGGGAAGTGGCATTCCTGTTTCTCAGGTGCAGAACTGACTTCCAGCCAGGACAGGCCCTGCTCCTAGGTTGGCAGGGAGGGGAGGGAAAGCCTGGACGTTGGCCGAAGGGGCTTACCTGGTAGTGTGACCCGACGCGGTGTGTCTCTTGAGACTCTGACCCCTCACATGTGCAGCCTCCGTTTGCTCCCTCAGCAGCCCTGAATGCCTTCATCCTACAGGTGAGACCACTTGGGATCACAGAGGTCCAGATCCCACCCCATGCTCCTGCCCTGCAAGGGGGCTGCCCCAGTGCCCAAGGAGCAGGGAGCCCTGGCTGCCCTGGCTGTCAGCCCTCTGGGTGATGGTACTGCTTCCGGGGATCCAACCAGATCCTAAAGCGGCCCAACCAGAAAGAGGAGACGCGCGCCCTGAGGCCTTTTGGTGGGAAGTCTGCCCCTCCCCGCCCACCTGGGGTCAGGTGGGCAACACAGTGGAAACTCCTACCTGCCCAGGCCTGCGGGGGAGGGGGCTCCCAGGGGGGAGGGAAGGAGCTCAGACCTGTAGTAGGAGCCCTGGGGTGCACCAGCAGGGAGCCCCCCAGACACTGCCTGGGAGTGAGTGGAGGCCTGGGGTCCTCCTCCATGGGGGGAGCTCGGGGTAGGGGGAGGGCTGGGGGCTCTACATGCTGAGCCTTGGCACCCAGAGTGAACGGACAGACAAGCTGATGCACCTGGGGGTCTGGCACCTGCCTCACAGGTTTGATTCCCTTTAACCCTCGTGCCAACGCTGTGTGGCGGGTGGAATCCTTGGTTAGAGTGGGGAGACGGCTCTGAGGGGTTAATGACGTTTTAAGATCTCTCATCTCGGAAGTGGAGCTGGGACTAAAACCCAGGTTTGGTGACAACAAAGCCTCCGTCCGGGTTTTCCATTGAGGCTGGTTAACCCGTGGATAGAGCCCAAGGTGTCAGGAGAAGGGGAAGTTTGCACAGGTGCCTGGCACCCCTTGGGTACTCAGTAAAGGTTTGGATGAATGAAAAGCTGGAAGGAAAGGGTTGCCGCTGGGCCGTGGACTGGGGCCGGCGTGGGGGAATGGAGGCAGTGGGCTCTCCCCAGCTCCCTGGTGATGGGTGTCCAGGCCTCCCCAGTCTCACCGGGAAGCCACGTCCTGTCCTGCCGGGCCAGCACTTGGGAGCAGGAACCCAGCTCCCAAGACAGAGGCAATCCATGAGGACGCAAAGCAGAGGATGTGGCAGGCGTGCAGGGAGGGAAAGAGGTCAGCGAGGACTGGCCTGAGGGGAGCCCGACAGGCTGCTGAGGGGCCACTCGGAGGGCGCAGGGGGCTGGTGGGAACTTTGATTCCTCCCCACCCGCACCAGAGCCCCACCTAATGACCAAGATCCCCAAGAAGCGGGGAGCTTGCTCTGAAAATTAACAGAAACCTCAATTAAAAGAGAGTCAGGGGCTTCCCTGGTGGCGCAGTGGTTGAGAGTCCGCCTGCCGATGCAGGGGACGCGGGTTCGTGCCCCGGTCCGGGAGGATCCCACATGCCGCGGAGCGGCTGGGCCCGTGAGCCATGGCCGCTGAGCCTGCGCGTCCGGAGCCTGTGCTGCGCAACGGGAGAGGCCACAACGGTGAGAGGCCCGCGTACCGCAAAAAAAAAAAAAAAAAGAGTCAGGAGGCCATCAGGGGATTGCGAAGCCCAGGAGAAGAAGAGAGCCTGAGCGGAGCACCGGCTCTAGGCATGCGGGCTTCAGTAATTGTGGCTCACAGTTGTGGCTCAGCCAGCGAGAGGCCTCCAGCCTTCCCGACCTCCCTGCCCCTGTAACAGAGCTCTCTCCCTGGTGTGGGGTCCTGCATGGGGCTCGCCAGGGCGGCAGACCCTCGGGCCCTGGAGACGCGGCGAGGAGGGGGGGCCCTGGCGGGACCTCAGGCCGCTCGCTCGCATGCTTCCTTCCTCTTCCCTGTCTGAGGGCACTGCCCCTGGTGGCTGCACCTCCTCTGGGAAGCCTCCCCTGATCCCTCTTCTCTGCCCCTTTTAATTAATTGATTGATTGATTGATTTTTGGCTGCATTGCGCGTGGGCTCTCTCTAGCTGCGGCGAGCAGGGGCTACTGTTTGTCGCCGTGCGCGAGCTTCTCATTGTCGTGGCTTCTCTTCTTGCAGAGCACGGGATCTAGATGCGAGGGCGTCAGTAGTTGTGGCACGTGGGCTCAGTAGTTGTGGCTCACAGGCTCTAGAGCGCAGGCTCAGTAGTTGTGGCCCACAGGCTTGGTTGCTCCGCTGCATGTGGGATCTTCCCGGACCAGGGCTCAAACCTGTGTCCCCTGCACTGGCAGGCGGATTCTTAACCACTGCGCCACCAGGGAAGTCCCTTCTCTGCCACTTTAATGCAGTATTTCACTTGTCTCTCTCTCTGGACTAGAAGCTTTTCAAGAGTCCACAGGCTTTTACTCTGTCCCTGTGCCCAGGGCCTGACGTGTAGTGGTCAGTCAGGAAAAGTTTGGCCATGAGCCTAAGCGGCAGGCCTAGACTGCGGTGGATGGGAAGGTAGGAGCTTACAGCGGTTGAAGCACTTTGAGGGGAGAATGAGCAAGTTTGGGTAAAAGCATTTTAAATAAGTAATTCTAGGGGATGCTGATGCAAGTGGTTCATAGACCAAAGCACTGTTTTAGGATTTTGAGTTTATGTTGTGTAAGGTAACCATTGCCAGAAACACATACAAGCTAAAGAATTTGGTGTCAGACGTGCTGGGCTGAGGTGACACAGTTAAACCCAAGTGGAGGGTCGTCATCAGCTGGACACGGGACTCGGAGGCTCAGATTGGAGACCTCAGAGGGTGGTGTGGACTTGGATGGTGCCTCAAAGTTCAGTCAGGTAAGGCTTTAACCATGATCGAAAGTCATCAAAGAAAGAAGATACAGACAGAGTGAAAGGCCTTGGAATGTTCCCACATTTAGGGATGGCTGAGACAAGGGAGACCACAACTAGTCAGCGAGGTATGTGGAAAAACAGGTTAGTTTATGATTAATGGGTGAGAAGAAAGCTGAGGGCTGGAAGGGAGAAGGGGAGGGAGTGCCCATCCCCAGCCAAGACCTCTCCTTATCTTATTAGTTCTCATTGGCTGCCTATCCTGACCCCCTGGCTGCCCCGCCGGGATGCCTGGGGTGACCCCCCAAAGCATGAACAGTCACTTCGCTCTCCTGCTCAGAACTGCTCCATGATTCTCTGTTGCCACCAGGGTATTCTAAACCCTTTCATTTGCTTCTACAGCTTTTAAACAAATAACTGCCTTATTGAGATATAGTTCACATACCCTAAAATTCACTCTTCTTGAAGTGTACAATTCAGTAGTTTTTAGTGTATTCACAGAGTGCAACCATTACCACAATCAATTTTAGAACATTTTCATTGCCCCCATATGAGCCCCATTGGACTTGCTTATTGTGAACATTCCATACAAGTGGAATCATATACTATGTGACCTTTTGTGACTGATTGCTTTCATGTAGTCCAATGTTTTGAAGGTTTGTGCATGTTGTACCGTGTATCAGTATTCCATTCCTTTTTGTGGCTGAGTAGTATTTCATTTTCATCATCTGATATACTACATTTTGTTTATTCATCCATCAGTTGCTGGACATGTGGATTGTTTCCACATGTTAGTTATTATAATGCTGCTATGATCATTCATGTGTAAGTCTTTGTGTGGATATATGTTTTCATTTTTTCATTCATTTTCATTCCTACAGACCTAGGAGTGGAATTGCTGGATCATATGGTAACTCTATCTAACATTTTGAGGATTGTTCAGTGGTTTTCCAAAGTGGCTGCCCCATTTTACAACCCCACCAGCATGTATGAGGCTCCAATTTCTCCACACCTCACCAACACTTATTTTCTGTTATTTATTTATTTATTTTAAAATTTTATTTTACTTATTTTGGCTGCGTTGGGTCTTTGTGGCTGCGCGCAGGCTTTCTCTAGTTACGGCGAGCAGGGGCTACTCTTCGTTGCAGTGCACAAGTTTCTCATTGCGGTGGCTTCTCTTGTTGCAGAGCATGGGCTCTAGGCGCACGGGCTTCAGTAGTTGTGGCACGTGGGCTCAGTAGTTGTGGCTCGCAGGCTCAGTAGTTGTGGCGCACGGGCTTAGTTGCCCCACAGCATGTGGGATCTTCCTGGACCAGGGCTTGAACCCGTGTCCCCTGCATTGGCAGGTGGATTCTTAATCACTGTGCCACCTGGGAAGCCCTTATTTTCTGTTTTTTAAATAGCTTTCCTAGTGGGTGTGAAGTGGTATTTCACTGTGGTTTTGATTTGCATTTCCCTAATGACTAATGATGAGTGTCTTTTCACGTGCTTATTGGCCATTTGTGTATCTTCTTTGGAGAAATGTCTATTCAGATCCTTTGCCCATTTTTAATTGGGTCATTTGTCTTTTTATTATTGTGTGTAAGCTTTCTTTATATATTCTGGACACCAGTCTCTCATCAGACATATGATTGGCAAATATTTTCTTCCATTCTGTGGGTTGTCTTTTCACTTTATTGATAGTGTCCTATGAACCACAAAAGTTTTCAATTTTGATGAAGTCCAATTTATCTATTCTTTGATGACTTGTGCTTTTGGTGTCATACCTAATTATCTATTGCCTAATCCAAGGTCACAACGATTTACACCTGTGTTTTCTTCTAAGCGTTTTATAGCTTTTAGCTCTTACAACTAGGTCTGTGATCCATTCTAAGTTCACTTTTAATACAACGTGAGGTAGGAGTCACTCTTCATTCTTCTGCACGTGGGTATTCAGCTGTTCCACCACCACTTTTTGAAAAGACTATTCTTTCCCCCACTGAACTGTTCATGGCCCTTTGTAAGCAGGTCTTTTCTTAGTCCTGTGACCTCATCTTCTGTCCCACCACTATTCCAGCTGGCCCTCCATCGCCAGCCCCACTAAATGATTTTTTTTCCCCAAATGAGCCAGGTTTCTTCTCATCTCTGGCCCACTTCTCTACATGCTGTTTCTTTTACTGGAAAATTTCCCTGACCTTCTTTCCCCATCACCTGGCTATCTTCCCCAGGCCTAGGCTTACATGTCTTCCAAAAAGCCTTTCCTAAGCTCCCAATAAAGTTTTAACACAGGTCTGTACTCCCCAAGGACCCTGTACTTCTTAACCCCAAGAGGAGCTTTTTTTGTCCCTGGCACATAGTGGGGATTCAGTAATTCTGTTGAATGGATGAAGCCCAGAAGTCAAGGAAGAAGACTAATTTGTACTGTGTGCTGCTGCAGAGAGTTAAGGAGAATGAGATCTGAAAAAAAAAAATGCCACTAGGCTTTGACTATTTTTGTCATTACAGATAGGAGTTTCAGCAGCGCTGGGATGCGGAAGCCAGCATGGGGTGAGAAGTGAATGCGGAGGAGAAAGTGAAGCTTCAGTTACAAGCTATTTGTGCCCGAGTTCGTTTGTGAGGGAAGAAGGGAACTAGATTGGCGCCACAGAACAGCTTAAAAAGACAGAGTCAGGGGCTTAGTTTTATGGGTATGCGTCCATCTGCTGCATTCCAGAGCCTCAGAGAGTTCGACTTCTGATGAGAGGCCCTTCCTTGGCTTCTTATGACGTAAATTCCAGGGCCTGGCCATGATTTCCCCTCCTGCTACCCCTCACCCCTGGCCTCTAACTATGTGTGAACACACACACCAACACCCTGTATCTGTGCTGACCTCAGCAGCCCAGGGACAGATTCTGGGAATGACCAAGGCCTTGTCCCAAACTGGGCTAAGCTATATCCAGCCCAGGAAAAGACAGCCTATAAGAGTCGTTTGTTTGGGTAGAAAAAGGAACGAACAGGTCTAACATCTCGGCGGCACCAGAATGACCACGTCTTGCCTCTCTGCCCCTCATTCCCTGGCATCCCCACCCCGCCTCCGGGTCACTCAGATAGGCTAGAATGACATAGCTGCAAGGTTGTAATTTTTCATCGTCTTGTTGTCTTCCTCCTGAGCTGCCCCCACGTCCCTGGCATGTTCCTCCCAGAGGTAGATGTGCCTGATGCTGAGCCCACCCACCTGGTTAGTGCTAGCCACCAGCCTCAGGCAGCTCACCGCGTGCTCCATGCTCTGTGCAACGACCTCCTGATCCCGCCGCCCCTCCAGGAGCTGGCCCAGCAAGGTGAGGCTGGCACAGCGCCGCGGCGTCCCCTCGGGCTCGTAGCCCGGCTCCGCCTGCCCCCTCTCCAGGGCATGCCTGCCGTCCACGCTGGTGCCCATCAGCACCGGCACCCTCCTCAGGTCTGCTGGGTGCTTCAGGATGGCCGTCAGGGGGTTCCCTGCGCTAACACTGTGGGTCCAAAAGAAGGACTCGTCCAGACTGTAGGCCTCCCAGGGGAGATGGACCTCAAAAACCTTCATGTCGGTTAACACGGCTCCTGGTGGGTTGTCAGGGGTGTAGGGGCTCTTTTTCTGCGTGCCCGAGGCCTTCTGGCTGTGTCGTTCGGCGCATGGTAGGGGACCCGGTGGTAGAACAGGAACGGTCTGCAGAGGATCGGGTCCTTCTGGGCCAGGAGGGTGTGGAAGTGACGGAGGAGCCTGGTAAGGGGCTCCTCCCTGTAGAAGAGGAGGAGGAAGTGGGCCAGCACCGGGGGTCCCCGCTGCGGAAGAGCTTGCCCAGGAAGCCCAGGTTGGAGAACTCCAGGAGCGCCCAGCGCTGGGACCCCAGGGTGTCCACTTTCCACTGAACGTGGCTGATGAAGTTGGGGGCGCACAAGGCGTCGTCCTCCAGCGGCAGGAAGTACTCCGAGAGCTTCGCGGCGCAGCTCATGAGGAAGGCCTGGTCCGCTGGGAGTAGGGCTCCCGGTAAGAGGCCCCCGCCCCGACGCCGCCCTTGGTGGGGACAGGCCTCTGGCGGGGTGTGGATCAGCAGCAGCTGCCCCACCGAGATCTGGGAGCCGAAGAGGCTGGAAATGCGGAGGACGGTCTCCCTGAGCCAGGTCAGGCCAGCGCCCGCCAGGTGGGCCAGCACCGTGAGGCGCTTCTGCTGCACCTTCGAGGTGGCGCGGACACGGGGAGCGGCGTGTACGGGAGGCCGCTGCGGTCTGGCCGGGGCGCCTCGAGCAGGTGCCGAGCGTCAGCCACGCCGGGGCGGCCAGCGGCGCGGTCAGCGCGCAGGCAGGCCGGGTGGATGCTCTGCGGCACCGGCTCTCTTTCCGCCCTCGCTGCTCGGCTATTTCCCACCCCAGAGGGCAGGTTCAGGTCCTCGCTCCGCAAAGTGTGGGCCTTAGTCCAGCAACATCGCCCCGTTTGGAAGCTTATTAGACATGCAGAATCTAGTGAAGCAAGAGTCTGCATTTTAACAAGGTCACCAGGTGCCTGAGCTGGGGAGCTGCGTCCCCACGGGCCTCTGAGGCTTCTTTGAGCTGGAATTTTGTGGCACATGGTTTAAGTGCTCAATAAATATTAGCTCTTTTTCCTTTTTAATTTTTGGCTGTGCCACTCGGCTTGTGGGATCTTAGTTCCCCCACCAGGGATCGAATCTGTGCCCTCGGCAGTGTAAGTGCCGAGTCCTAACCGCTGGACCGCCAGGGAATTCCCAATATTAGCTATTTTTATAGTCATTGTCATTCCTTTTGACTTTACCCAGCTCATCTTTCCAAAGCTCTCCTTTAAAGGAGATCTACTAGAAAAAGCCCTTCTCCTGGGAGTCAGGAGCCCAAGACTATTGTCTCAGCTCTGCCACTGACTATGTGGCCTCCAGCGGGTCCCTGTACCCCTGAGCTCAACACTGGTGAACTGGACACGTGGCCCGAAGGCCCCCTCGCCCCCCAGGGTTCTCTCACGCAGTGATCCCCCCCTCCTGCAGCGGCCGCGTTACCTCTTCCCTCCTTCCCCCTCCACACAGAGGCCTTGGCAGGGAGAGGACTCTCGGCCGGGCCCGCTGCCCCTCGCCTTCCCCCCTTCTTCCCTCTGAGCCCCTCCTTCTCCTGATGCTTCTGGTCCCCTGGGGAGCCCACTCCCCTCCTCGGAACGCACTCTTCTTTCTCTGCTGGGTTTTTTCCAAAGGTGAGATTCTGCCAGTCTTCTAGTGGCTCCAGATCCTTCCTTCTCCTATAACTGCCCTCCTGCGGCCTTGGCAGAGGCACCGCCTGGTCCTCCTTTCATAAAAAGAACAGCGTTTAGCCTCTAGTGGTTTCCCATGAGCCTTTCCAGGGAAAGAGCGGGTCAGTGTCCCCAGAGCAAGCCCAGCACATTCTCAGGATGTCTGACCACTGGCCAGAGTATCCAGGGCTCAAGCAGTATTTGCTGTCTTCCTTACCTTAACAAATATGGGGGGAAATGCAGCTTCTGTGTGGACCAGTGGGTCTGGCCAGGTCCGCACCCCAGCCCCCTCAGAGCCTCCTGCTCTCCGGTGGGAGGTACAGGGCATTTCCAAGACTCTACCTGTCCACACCCACCACACACCCTTAATCCCCACAGTGAGAGCAACTGTTGCTACCTGGGCTTCGATAGCCATCCTGTTCTGGTCGTCTTCAACTTCCCTGGGGACTTTCAGAGTGAACAAGAGCCACAGGAACCCGCCGCCCACCAAGGTGATGCAGCAGTGCCGGGCGAAACCCTGCATGGCAGCTCCTATAGCAAGAGGGCAGGAGGGCGACAGGATGGCAGGGGGTGCTCCCTGGTCCACGCCTCCACCTCCCGGACTCCTGGGAGGCTGGCCCTCCCGACGGCCCTGTTCCAGCCTTCCTCTCACCACGGTTAACTCACTTCCCAGGCCCACCTGTCTGTCTGACCTGGGAACCTGAGCCTTCTTCCCGGCCTCAAGAGGGGAGGCCACCTGTCCTGGGACGTTTGCTGCCTTCTCTTTATAGGTTTGTCTGGAGATTCCACTTCCCCAGGGCTCCCCCTGTTCAAATGGTAACAGTCTGCTGGGCCTTCAGTGATGAGGGCTGTTTATCTTAGAAAGATGGCCACCACCCACCCCTACTTTTTAAAACAAAAGTCAAACAATTTATTAAAATAGCTGAACTTGAAGTGTTGCTAAGTGCTAAGCAATTTGGTGCCTTTCTTACTTCTTGTAAAGGGCGTCCTTAATTTATCCCAATCCTTAATCTCATTCACAGACCTTGATTAGAACATGATTCTGGGACTTCCCTGGGGCGCAATGGTTAAGAATCCACCTGCCAATGCAGGGGACACGGGTTCGATCCCTGGTCCGGGAAGATCCCACATGCCGCGGAGCAACTAAGCCCGTGCGCCACAACTACTGAGCCCGCGCTCTAGAGCCCACGCCCTGCAACAAAAAAAGAACACGATTCTGTTAACTCAGAGTAAAAAAAAAAAAAAAAAAAATCCTTTTGTGAGTGGTGGGCTGCTGGAATTCAGGCTGGCTCAGACTCAAAAGCACTTGTGTGCTTTTTTCCCTGTTAGTGTCTTTTCTCCGGAGAGAATGTGTTTTTCTGATTGTTTCTAAATGATCAGGGGAAAGGCTCTGATATACCTTGTCTCCCACTCTTGGTCATCTGTCTGCCTAGTCAGGACACAAAGGAAAGAAATCGTAGTAATTTCTATGCTCCCAAGGCTATACTATTCTCTAATTTCCCCATTTTCATGGTTCCCTGCCAGTTTAGTATTTTGGTAGAGGTAACCATGCTTCCCTCCCTTAACCATTTAGCTTTTTGATAAGAGTTACAGAAACAGTACTTATTTATGGTAGGAAGGCTTAAACTTTCCTTGCCTGGATTCCTTAAGTCAGATAGGTCATTCAGATACAAACCACTACATGTAACAGAAATAGGCTTCTTTTTTCTAGAACATAAATACGTGGATACATATACTGACTGAATAAAAGGCTCTGCAACTATAGCCGGAGGAATTCACCCTCAAGGGAACAGCCCTGTTCCCTCTGCCCCTCCTGTGCGGTTTACCTGTCACACCAGCGGGAGCACTGCCCTCGCTCAGCCCTGAGTTTGGCAGGCTCCTGGGAGACCAGGAGAGAGAGAAAGAGGAGTTGGGGTGCTGAGGACCCGCGCAGCAAACTGGGCCCCTCCCCCCAGCTCTCCAGCCTTGAGCTAAGCTCCTCTGTGACGTTGCTCTGTGTCCTGCCACCTGTCCCATCATCAGGGCTACACCCGGCCAGGACTTACCTGTGGGCGGTGCTTACCTGAGAAGCACAGAACTGCCCCCCAGCACGCCCTCCCTCTACCCCGTCCCTCTTGCCCTCGGGGGTCGGCTCCCTACTCTTGTTCCCTCTCACCTTCTGACTTCATCACCCCTGCAATTACCCTTTTTCACTTCTGCGACGTTGCCACTTCTCCCACTCTACTGGACCATTCCTGGCACTGTAAAAAGGACATCTGCTATCTTCCGGTGGGTAAAAAAAGCAGAAAGCAAATCCCTCCCCGAATTCATGTTCTCTCCAAATCCTACCCCGTCCTCTGCAGCCCTCAAGAGCAACAGCCCTGGAAAGCTGTGTCGTCATCATCGGTCTCACTTCGCCGCCATTTCCTCCTGCATCTCACTCAGCCCCTTCCTCCCTGAGACACCCTTCCCATGCAGCGCTCGCCAGCCCGGCCTTCCTTTCCTGGTTCTTTCCCTGGCTTCTCCTCTTCCCAGCCAGTGACTGTCGAGTGTCCCAGGGTTCTGACCCAGTCCCGTGGCTTTAGGTGCTGTGTACATTACAGGCGTGTGCATACACGTGTGTACATACATACACATATAAGGTGTGTGTCTACATACATCCTTTCATATATACGTACGTTTCATATATACGTGCACACGCACACACACACAGACACACACACACATGCACACACTGAGAACTCCTAGGGCTGATCTCACTTCCAGCTTTGGCCTCTGTCCTGAGCTCCAAATTACCTGACTCTTCACCACCTCCTTTTGGATGACAGGTATCTTACTTTTAACAGAGCCAAATAGAATTATAGACTCTTCCTATTTTCCCAAATCTTTTCCTCCCCAAGTTTTCCCCATCTCAGTAAAGAGCACCACCATTTTTCCAGCTACTCATGGCAAAAATCCTCAAAGCCTCTCTCTCCTTAACACTCCATGTTCAATCTACTCAGTCCTGTTATCTTTTCCTTCAAAATGCATCCGGAATACGACCCTTTCTCTCCATCTCTGCTGCTACAACCCGAGTCCACACCACCATCATCTCCTGCCTGGACCACTGCCACCACCTAACTGGTCCCCCCCTCCACCCTTGTTCTCCTGCAACCTTCCCTCCACGCGGCAAAGAGATCTTTTACATTATAGACCAAGTGATATCCCTTCGCGAACTCCAGACCACAGCCTCCTGGGTCCTGCCTGACTGGCCATCTGTCTCTTTGACTCCATCTCCCGTCCCCCCACCCTCCCCGCCCCTCCTCCCCCTTGGGGGAGGGAGCATCCCTTGGACAAACCAAGCTGTTTCTCAACTCAGGCCTTTGCATTTGGTCTTCTTCTTCGAACTTTCCTCCGGAGACTTTCCGCGAACCGACCCCTCCCTATACTCACATCGGAGCTCAGACGTTCTTTCTCCGGCCTCCAGTCATAGTGGCTAAAGTCGCCTCGCGCCACCTCTCCCGTCCTCCCGTTGCGCGACCACGTATTCTATTTTCCTTAGCATGTCTTTCTACCAGAAGCTATCCTCCTTGTATGTGTCGCTGTCTGTCTCTATTCACTAGGCTGATGGCCCGGCCTTTGTTTTATTCAATGCCACATCCACAGCACTTCGCACAGTACCTGGCCCAGAGAGCGAGCTCAACAAGTATGCATTAAGTCACTAGTTATCGGGATTATGCGATACGGTGAGTGGTCATCTATCTCTTCCACAAACATGTGCTGGGTGCCAGGGACACAGCAGTGCCAGGAGGACCGGGCAGTAAAACAGAGAAGGGCAATACGTGCGCAATGGTTAAGAGATCAGATTCTCGACTCAGACTCAGACTCGGGCCAGAATGTGCTTCTGCTAAACTTACTGGCCATGTGACCTTGGCCAGATGACTCGGTCTCTCTGAACCCCAGTTCCTCATCTAGAAACTAAAGATAACGATGGCTACTCTCCGGTGTTATGAGGATGAGAAGAAATCACCCACAGGAAAATGCCCCGCATACAGCAAGCACTCAATAAATGTCAGCACTTGTGTGCTAACAGTGACTGTTTTTCAGACACGGAGACCAGCACTGCCTTCCTTTCTGTCATATTTGAGACGCCCATCTCCCTTTATTCCTAAATCCCCACCCAAATTTTTACTTTTAGACTCTTACACACTCCTTAAACACTCGCACTCCTCTGAGGGCTTTAGAGGGGGCAAACAGTGGAGGAAGAGGGGAAAATACGTATTTTTTAATTGAAGCACAGTGACGTAAAATGAAAATAAATACTAAACAAGCCCTGGCAGGCCCCTCGGCAGCAGCGCAGATCGGGGTGAGCCGTCTGAGATGCTGTGCTTGTTGCCATGGTGTGTCCCAGGTGTGGGCTCCAGACTTTGCTGGAAGTCAGAGCTCTCCTTCCAGCCTAGAACCATGAACGTGAGCCCCGGCAGGGAGGTGGGGAGATGGGCAGGAGCTCACCTCTATCCCTCCGGCATCTCTCTCTGGTGCTCCCACTGGTGCTCTCTTGGTAACCATTGTTCTCCCCGAAGGTCAGCAAACTCATCACCCCACCAGCCTCTCCAGGGAGGTGGCTCCACCCAGAACACCCTCGGACCAAAAGCACGTCTGGTTGGCCCACACACTGTTTTTTAGAAATTTGATTGAAGATTGAACATCTAAAAATTAGGAGAGATTGTATAAATAATTAGACTTCTGGCTTCTCTTGAAAAATTGCAACTTGCTGCCACCCTGGCCTGAGCAGTGATGGCCCCGGTAGCCAGACGTGCATTCTCCTCTTCAGAGTCCACCTGGCTGGTTTCTCTCATTTATTTCTGTCCCCTGAAGGCATTTGAGTCTTTGGCCTCTGCTCTAAGTCAGGTCTTGGGAGACTCGAAGACTATGCTACGTCCTGGTCTTATTAAACTGGGAACCTGAAAAGATGGGGCACAAAGTGACCCCTTGAGTTGAAGGGCTGTGGGCAGAGAGGTAGGAGGGAAATGAATAGAAGATTGCAGCCAAGTGAATAATAAACAGTACAAAGCAGACCGAAGAGATTAAGCAATAGGGATTGATCTTGTATGTGACGTGGACAGTGTTCTGGAGGATGTAGGGAAGACATGGCAAGGAGCAATGGCCAAACCTTGAGGTGAGGTGGGTGTGAAGAAACCACTGCAGCTACATCTCTTGAAAGCTAGCAAACAACAGGAAAAACTAACCTCCAAGCAGCATTTTTTCCAACTGAGGGTCAGAATCCATGGGTCAGAATCCATAACAGGTTACAAAACCAACCTCATGAGTCTCAACCGGCACGTGCATCACTGTATAAGGGCAAGTATTGTTTTGTGAAACCGTTAGAATGTAAGCGAAGGTACTACAGATAACAGTCCAGAAAGTGTGAAACCAGCGTGGCTTAGAGGGGAGAGAATGGACACATGTTGGCAGCTGCAGGGCCAGCTGGTGGTCAGCTTTGGGATGGGGTTTCCATGTCCTCTTTCCTCAGCTTGGTGTTTAGGGAAGATCACAGGCTCCAGTGTTCCCACTCCAGTCCTAGCTCTGTTGTCACCTGTGTGTTTGCCTAATAAACTCTTCTGAGTCTCCGTTTCTCCATTTGAAAAATGGTGACAGTATCCCCCATCTACTTCACAGGGTTGGTACGTCCAATAGACTATGAATTACTCCCAGCCGCTGGTGTGGTCTTATTCCTGGTCGCACAGGATCTCTAGGTGCTCGAATAGCATCCCTTCCTGCCAGGGGAGAGAAGAAAGGGACTCGGCATTAGGATTTTGTGTCAGACCCTGTGCCGGACAACATGTGACAGGATTTGGCTGAACACTGGATTTCAAATGAGCACGGTGGATTTGGGAGTGCTCTGGGAAGTTCAGATATAATTAGTGTAGAAGTCCTTTTATTCCTGTTGCAAGACTTTCATCCCGGATGCAGAGAATTTCAAACATTCCAACCATCCAAGGTCCTAGAGCATGCTGAGAGGGGTCCTCAGTCCAGAGACCTTCCTTAGGGGTGACGGTGGCGGCTGCAGTGTGAACAGGGAACTTGAGTTCTCTCTGCCTCTCAGCTTTTCCCAGCAGATTCCAGAACCTCCAAAGTGGCCCAACCTGAATGGGAGGAAACACCCCGAAGGGAGTGTGGCTAACGCTGCTGCCCCGCCCCAGCCCTATGGGCAGGGCTGGCGGCACCAGGACTGAGGGTCCCTGGGGAGGGACCCACACACCCAGGTAAACCAAAGTCCTGATCCTGGATCCCTTTGGGCTGAGCCAGAGAGAAGGGGTCCCAGGACTGGAGAGGAAGAGCGGATGCGGAGGAGGAAGAGGTATTACCAGGTGCCTCCCCAGGCCCAGCTTCCCAGGGACAGAAGCCCAGGGATGAGACCCCTGTCTCCGTGGGAGTTGATCTGCAAGGGCAGCCCCCGTAGCTGCGGCTGGGGCAGAACCGGGAGCACAGAAGTCCCACCAAAGAGACGTCCAGCAGAGCAGGAAGGGTTGCTGGTTCCAGGGAAATAATCAGGGCAGGGGAGCTGGGGAATGTCAGGGGCGCATCCCAGTGCGTGGGCTCCCCCCCACCCCACACACACTGATCTGTTGTGAGACCTCTTCCTGCTTCCCCTGGGCAACCAGATTCTTCTCCTTGTCCGGCCCAAAACTCCATCCTCGGCCAGACAGAGCCACAGACACTAAAGGCTATTTCCCTTCCCCTTCAACAAACGTGTGGAGCTCCTACCACGTGCCTGGTCCCAGGCTGGAGACCGTGACTCCCTCCCTCCAGCGGTTTACAATCCGGTGGAGACCCTTGCCTGTGTAGGGCAAGACGGCAGGGACGGCAGTGGAAAAAGACAAATACCTGGTTAAAGGAACAGGAATAAAGAGACGTCGTGGGAGTGCACAAAATAAATAAAGCAAAACACGGAGGCCACCAAGGCGGCAGCTCATCCTGAGATCTCAAGGTCTGTGGGTCTGTCTCCACAGGGGACATCTGACACCAAGCATTCCAGGGCCCCCGAAGGGGTGGGAATGGACGACAGTGGACTAGAGGGAGGGGCCGAGCTGGATCGTGAGGAGGCCAAGGAAAGGCCTGTGCGTCGGTGAAATTAGGGGAAAGGAGAGGAGAGAGGAGGTCCAGCAGCGTTGGGGAGGGACGGGCGCTGTGGAAGGGACGCCGCGCAGAGGCAGGGGGCCAGGCGGAGGGCAGACGCACGCCCACCCCGCGCGCCAGGAAAGCGGTCGGAGGCGGCGGCGGCCTCGGGGCGGGAGCTGCCCTCCACGTGCGCTACGTGCCGCGCGGGCCGCCCCCTTCGCGGCCGCCGGGGAGCCGGCCTCCCCGCTCCCGGAGCCCAGTCCGGAGGTGGGCGCGGGACCAGGTCGCCCCCCGGTTTGCGAGTCTGCGGCGCCCGGAAGGAACGCGGGGGCACCCCATCACCGGGCGGCCGGCCCGGGGTGCAGGATGCAGAGCCTGCCCGACCCCACCCGGGGTCGGGCAGGCTGTTCGGGAAGCCTGGGGGCTGAGCGGGCAGGAGGAGGATAGAGACCCCAGGGACGTGTGCGAGGCTCCGGGGCCGCACACAGGCGGCGGCTGGAGACGGAGCCCGGCGGGGCGGGGTGTCGTCCCGGGTGAGGAGGGGTTCCTGGAGACGTGGCACCCGGACAGGGCTCGGTTACGCTCCGGCCGCCGGGACTGCCCCCCACCGGCCCCGGTCCCGGCCGCGACGCCGGCCCGCCCCTGCCTCGCTGCCAGCTGCACCGAGACACGGACCTCCGGCCGAGAGCACAGCCCAGCCACTGGGAAGCCCGGCGGCCGCGGAGCAGACAATGAGGCGCGTGTCCCGCCCCCGAGCGCCGCGCCGGCCGGCCAATCAGCACCCACGCCGGCCGGCCAATCAGCGCCCGCGGCCGGGCTCTTTAAAAAAAGAAGGACCGGCGCGGCGCCGCTGTCAGCTGGCTGGATCCCTCCGCGCATGTAAACACACGTTATAAAGGGCTGGGAGCGCCTCCGTGTCCCCGCGGGAGGAGCGGCCGCGGACCGAGCACTCTTTCCCGGAGCATCTCTATGGTCCCCTGGCCGCCCGGCGGCCGACCCTCTCTCAGCGTCACGACGCGTCCGCGGGGAGCCGACAGCTGCTGCGCCGTCTGGAGCCACGAAATCCCGTGGCTGGGGTCGCTACCGGAAGTTCGGGACGCGAGGCGGGGAGGGGCGGGGGCGGCCTGGGGGCAGCTGGGGACTGAAGAGTTTTCCGTGGGTTCGCTGTCCTGCATCTCGGTTGTAATCCGTACGTGTCTAGAGTTTTCCTCAAAGTTACGCCTACCTGGCTTGGCGGATGCCAATGCTAAGTGTGAAAATAGTCTTGACGTCGCTCCTAGGAAAGAGCACATGACAGGAAATCAAGTCCAGCGAGACCCTCTAAAGCACAGACCGCACACGGCAAAGAGCAACAACGAGGATTTTTTCTCCCCAACATTTTACTGTGAAAAAATTTGAAAGATTCAGCAAAGTTGTTAGAATTTTTTGAGGCCGACTCCTATCTTCCGCACCTAGATTCTAACTTGCTGTCTCATATCCTTCTTACACCGATGACTTCTTCTCTACTAGGATGCCAGCTGCCCTTGGCCTCGGTCTCCATTGTCGTGGCTTAGCTAGGTCCCAAAGCCCTAGACAGATAAGGCCTGCCTTCTCCAAGGACCTTTCGGTTTACTTAAGAGTTTACTGAAGAGTAGCTTTCTCCCCTCGCCGGCCTTTTAGCTGAAGAATCCTCAAGGATGAGACTTCTTTACTCCAGGTGAATCTAAAAGCAGGGCTAGGACTCTGTTGACACCTACCTACAAAGGAGGCCCTGGCAAACAGTCCTTCCATGGGTTTGGCTGCTTTCTGGATAAAAGAGATCTTTTTTAATGTTGAAGTCCTACTTTCTGAGTTCTCTCCCCTTTTCTGGGGCAGGACATTACCTGACCACCCCCCCACCATGTGTCAAAATTGTTCTTACCTCTTAAAGTGACTGAACCTCTCTGTGCCTTCATGATCTGCTCTGCAAAATGGGGGTAATAGCAGTGCCTCCCAAGCGGGATGGGAGTGAAGCTTCAAGGAGCGAATATACCACTACACACAAGGCATTTACGAGGATGCCTATGCACAGTAAGCATCAGATGAAGAAGGGCTCTCATTCAGGCTAATCACTCCCAGATTTACATCTCCACTTCTGATTTATACGCTGAGCCTGTTGGGTATCTCCAACTGTACCAGACACCTCAGACTCAACAGGGCCAGAAGTGGACCCACGAGCTCCCTCCCCAGACTGACTTCTTGTTCCCCAGCGATGCCAGCGGCCGCACCAACTCAGGCACGTACCCACACCCCTGAATCGCGCCTCCCCAATTTGTCACTTTTATGCCCTCCATTTGCATCCCTCCCTCCTAATGAATAGCACCACTGCCTTAATTTAGGCCCCATCATTCCTCATCTGGATTATTTCAAGGCTCCCGCTCTTCTCACATCCAGCTTCGCCGTGTATTGCTGGCGGACCACACTTGCCTGCAACACCCTACCTTCCAATAAGTGGAGTCTCCACCACTTGTTAGCCTAGGAATTTGGGCAAATTTCTTGATCAACCTATGTATGCCTCGCTGTCCTTATTTGTAAAATGGAAACGAGTATCTGTCTCGTAGGGTTGCTGTGTATATTAAAGATTAATCGTGAAAGCACGTGGCACAAGGCCTAGGAGATGAAGTAATCAGAGTGTTAGCTTATTATCCTCCTAACTGTTGTTTTCTCACCTACAGGCTGTTGTCACGTTCAAGCTCTTCCCTCTACCTGGAAAAGCCTCCTCCGTCCCCGACACCCTGCACCCCTCGGGGTCTGACCAGGTGTCCTTGCACTTCCACCACGGCGCTTCCCACGGGGCGGGACGGGACGGAGCGTCCACCCGTGGGCCCGGCTTCTCCCCCAGACCCGTAACTTCCCGAGGGAGGGAAGGGGCTCTGGCACGTAGTCAGTGGTCAGTGGGTCCCGGCTGGGCTGGGCCGTGAGGACGAGCTCCGTCCCCCGGGGGCCGCCCCGCCCGGCCCGGGGGCGGGCGCTCAGCACGGGCTGGGTGGGGGTGGGGTGGGACTCCTTTTCCTCGCCGTGGCGGCGGAGGCGCGCGGCGGAGGCGCACGGCGTGGCTGGCGCGGCGCGGCGTTGTCGGTCGGTGTCGGAGTCGGAGTCTGAGTCGGAGTCGGAGTCTGAGTCTGAGGAGCCGGAGTCTGAGGAGCCGGAGTCTAAGGAGCCGGATCCGAGGCTGAGGAGGAGGAGGAGGAGAAGGAGAAGGAGGAAGAGGAGGAGGAGAAGAAGAAGGATTAGGAGGAAGGCCAAGAAGCCGGAGGAGGCCGACAACCGTCGCTCAGCCGCGTCCGCGGCGCCGCGAGGATGGAGGCCCCTGGCCCGCGCCCCGCGCCGGCCCTCGGCGGCCCCGGCCCGCTGGGCGAGTTCCTGCCGCCGCCCGAGTGCCCGGTCTTCGAGCCCAGCTGGGAGGAGTTCGCCGACCCTTTCGCCTTCATCCACAAGATTCGGCCCATAGCCGAGCAGACCGGGATCTGCAAGGTGCGGCCGCCGTCGGTGAGTCTCGAGCGGGGCTCGCGGCCGGCCGGCGGGCGGCTGGGCCTCTGCGCGGGGCGCGGCGACAGCGGACGGAGCGCGGCCGGGGTTCGGATCCGGACGGAGAGGCGGCAGCACCGCCGGCACCGGGGTCGCGGCCGTGCGCCGGAGCCTGCGGGGCGGAGGGCGGGCTGGCGCGGAAGCCCCCGGGCGCGGGTGCGGCGGGTGCGGGGCGCCGGGGGTGCGGGGTGCGCGCCCCGCGAGTTGTCGCGAGGAGGAAAGTTTTCAATATGGCGGCGGAGCCCCTGGTCCTTTGTGTGGAGGCGGCGGCGGCCCGGGCGGCTTCACCTGGCGCCCCACCCTCCGGCCCCGGACCCCCCGCCCCGGCCCGGACCCCTGGCGGGCCCCCCGGGCCGGGGACTAGGCGGGGCGACGGCGCCTGACGGGGGCACCGCGGGCCGGGCCGAGCGGACGTGCCGAGGGGGCGTGAGCGTGGGGTTCGGGGGGCGGCCGCCCAGAGGCTCCCCGGCCCCCGCCCCGAGAGCTGCCCGCGGCGGGCGGTGTCAGCCCCGAAGGCGGAGGCCGCCCCGCGTCCCGAGCCGGAGCGGAGGCCCTCGTGCAGCCCCCTGCGCGGGTGGGCGTGAGGGTGGGTGTTCCCGAAACGGTCACCAACGGCTGCAACGTCGACGGAGAAGCCCTGCCGGCCCCTGCCCCTCCCCTTCCCTCCCCCTCCCCCTCCCTCCCCTCCCCCTTCCCTCTCCTCCCTCCCCTCCCCTCCCCTCCCTCCCCTCCCCCTTCCCTCTCCTCCCTCCCCTCCCCCTCCCCTCTCCCTCCCCTCCCGTCACTTTCCCTCCCCCTCCCCCAGCCCCCGGCCGCAAGCTCCGGACCCCTGGGCTGTGCCCACCTTTCGGACCGGCCGAGGCGGCCTGAGCAGTTGGATGGGCCGGGACCGTTGGCCGGAGGTTTAACTGCTTTTCCGACAGTTTCAGAAGCTTCTCCCCGCTCCGCCCCCGCTCCCTCGGAGGAAGCCCCCCCTCCCGCCCCTTTCTTTCTTAGGCTTGCTCTTTGTAATGACGTTGGAGTTGAGGGGTTCTGTGCGTAACCGCTCAGCTTGGAGAGCTGTGTCGAGGGAGATCCCGACTGAGTCTGTCTGATCCCATGTTCCCCCTCCTCCCGAATTGAAACGTGGACTCTATATTGGAGTTTATCTTGGACTAGTTTGAAATGGAGATGAAATACCTGTCTCCGGGAATAACTGGTCAGTTAGGATGGGGGAGATGATTGAGAATAGACGCCTTTCTCTCAAGAAGTAGGCAAGGTTGATTGTCGTTGCTTAAGGGAAGTGCGTGTCGGTTGGAGCGCAGAGGCCTGCAGAAGTTGTGCGGTGATTGGGGCCAGGGTTTTAGTTGTGGAAGAATAGGGCATGGACAGGTAGCACCGGAGCTTTGTGTCAGCGTTAGGGACGGGGACTATGAATAGTCCGCTTTTGCATCCATGGGCGTCTATTCTGAAACTAGGCAACTTGAGTAAGTTCTCAGTAGCCCAGATGTGTGCAGTCGGTTGCTGGGAGTGAGTTGTCCTCCATGTTGGTATTGTGGTGCACTAGGGCTGGGGTAAACCCTTTATCTACTTTCTTTTCCTATTCCTTTTGTCGGGTTCTTTTCCTAAAAGGATAGTGTTGCTCTGGTTAGGTTTGGCTACTCATTTCAGCATCTTGGCCAGAATATTAATGGTAAGCTCTGCAAAATGTGTGATCTGACTGCCTTTCCCCATTCTGAATGTCAGACAGACGTGATGGCCACCATTTTGTATTGAGAGTGGTACTTACTACAGCCGAGGAAGGGTATTAAAGAGGCACAAATAAATAATCCACAGACATAGCCAGGGCTCTGTTTTGGAGACCTCCTTTGTGTGGAGGAGGCTTGCTTCCTCCTTTGTTAAACAAACTCCTGTGCCAATTGGAAAGAGTTTGGGAGTATTTCTAGTTGATATCACCGCAAAAAGGGAAACCTTTCCAGAAGTTGTAGCTCTTGAAGAAGGGTCTTGTTGGAACAAAGGGATCTGAAGAGATGGAGATGTAAACACAGTCTTTGTTTTAGAAACCGTTTTCTTTTAGAAAGCTAACTGTGAACAAGTGGTTTCATATAGTTGAAATAAAGCAACAACAAACCAAGAGATAAGAAATATTTTCCATGGCGATAGCTCTATTAATGCCCATGTTTCTAGATGATTTGTGACCACTAAGTTTTTGGAATACAAGTGACTGTATTAAAATGGGGATTGGGTTTATTGGTATTTTATTTCTCGGAGATAAGGGGAAGAATTACAAAGCATTTCTATTTTCTTTTGTCCTTATCTTTGCATCTTTAATTAATGGTACTTAATGTAGCTTCAATTTATAGCTGCTTCTTAGTGATGGTCCTAAACTGCTTTGCTACTGAAAACTTGAGGTTCACAGAAATTTGTTTGTGAAAATATAGTAAGATAAATATGATAAAATGTAATAAAATCAAGAAGATGTTATTCAGATCCTGAGTTATAAGTTTAAAGAGGGTAGTAAACAAGCCTATTTTCAAATTACATCAAGTATGTAGGATAACTAGGCTTGTTTCCTGGACTTTTTTTTTTTTTTTTCCCCAATTTACAATTAATTTGACTTCTGGTTTGTTACCTTTAAAATGCAAATTTTCATTTCCTTCTTGAGGTACTTAGATTTCTTTTTAAGGACAAATTATATTTTCCATGTCATTTTGTGGTATTTGGAGATGATTAATTTTAGGGGTGTAACTATTAGGCAGAAAATAGTGGACTGCTCAGTAAATACTTTTCTCAGTCTCTCGAGTTTGATAGGAATATATGTGGTGGCTTCAGTAATTTACTCTGTTGCTCTCAAACATGTAACAGTTGGCCATAGATAGGCAGATTCCACAAATTTCTTCTCTGGAGGTGTCCAGACATTAGAGATTTAAGTCAAACCCCAGATGGCACAATAGACACATTTTTCAACTTTAACTTCCTGTGGTCATTAGTTTGATCCCTTAGGCTTCATAGCCAAAGTGTAAAACTTTCAAATGTTCTAATACAGTCAGTGTCTTAATCCAGTCAGTGTCTTTGATTGAGCCTGTTGGTTCCGCCCTTAGAACATGAAGGAACTTAAAGATACTTCTCTTTGTATGGGGGGAGGTGTGAGTGATACAGAGCTCTTTTACTCTCATTCCAGCCCATCATTCTCCCTAATGTTAGGTTTGCTTGACTGTGGCCTAATCCTCTCTGTTGTTTTTCCAGTTTCTTTGGTGTCATGAAATTTTTCTTTAGCTGTGATTCCTTGCCACCTTAAACCTTTTAATATTTGGGGGAAAAGCTTATCAATAGAAATATCCTTGAGCAAAGGAAGAACTTATAATTACTTTTTAAAAATAACAGTTTTGTTTAGGCATAATGTATTTACCATACAATTCATCAATTTAAAGTGTGCAATTCAGTAGTTTTTAGTATTTTCATGGAGTTTTACAACCATCATCACAGTCAGTGTTAGAACATGTTTCTCGCCCGCAAAAGAAACCCTGTACCCAATTGTAACTAGTTTTTAAAGAGAAATTTAGAACTGTACCTCTCAAAAGAAGAACTTTTTTTTCTCACTTGGTAGGAGGCTGGATTAAGTCCTACAGTTTTAGTTTGTGTCTGCCTTAACGTAAAAACAAACTTCATTTGTTGTAGTCTTTGAATGGGTGATTAGCTAAATTTGACTTTGCCAGTGGTAGATTGGTCACACTCACAGGCATCCATCTAACTGTAATTCTTAGTGAACTAATCAACAAGTTAATAATAGACTCTTAGAATGGAATGTGAGTGATATTGCAAATATATGAAACAGCTTTAGGTTTACATCCCCACCCCCACTGGAAAAGTTTCCTTTCCTGTGGTTGTAGGATTTGTTTTGAAACATGCAGTCTAAACCTTTTTTAAAGAGCAGAATGACTAGAGAATTGCCTTTGAAGAGTCTTAATAAATGTTCTGATTTAAAGCTGGGGTGTTGAGTTCATTATTGAGAGACACTGATAAGAAAAATTAGAGAAAATGATCAACCCTCGGTTTCATTCTTTGTCTCTAAGGTCCTTAATTTTTTTTATTTCTGATTGATTGATCAGTAGTAAATTCATTTACTTATTTGTTTAGTTTGAGAGACAATAGCAAAGTCCAGGATGCTTACAGTACTTTAATATAGGCAGACAGAAATCTGCCAGTGAGAGAATTTTCTTTTAGAAAGGCAAAAATATCATTGTGAACTATTCAATTTAAAAAAAAAACAAAAAGGAATCTGGTTTATATGCTGTAAATGGGAGCTTTTTGCAGGCTTTGGTAACCTCTCGTTGTTTTAATTGGGCTACATTAAAGTTTGGTTGTAGAAAAGGATAGAGGGAGACCTCATGCCCCCAAATGAAAGTGCTGATTAATTAGGTTCCTGGATTTAGGTTCCACGAAGCCTACTTGTGTATCTCTTGGCAAAGGCCTAGATGAGTTTAAAAACCAGTAACCTGGAAAGACCTTGCTTTCCTCATTGTACAGTCCTTGCATTGAGCTGGTGGTGTGATTTTTCCTTTCTAAGAGAATTAGATATTCTTTGGAGATTATGCTAATATACCTGTTTTATGTGTAGAAGATCATTGCAGTCTCAAAAAAATTTTTTTTAATAATGTGGAATAAATGTTCGGAACTGAAGGACTGACTATACTTTCAGAAAGTTCTAAGTTTGGGTCCCTTGAAGAGGAATCATCAGAAGCACAGCAGTGAGTCCCTTTGGGGTGAGTGGGTCCGTGCCATATCACTGGGCCACTCCCATTTACTTTCGATTACTTAAGGTTTGAGAAACTAATAACTGGATTTTAAAATCTGAGTTGTGAGAAACTTGTCTAAGACATGAGAATTGTATGCAGCTTAACAAGGATTTCTTAAGTATTTATCAACTGCTGTGTCCTAGCATGGGATTAAAGAGAAAAATGAGATATTACCTTTGTACACCTAAATCAAATTCTTATAAAAATGCTTTTTCTGTCATTAACTATTAGATGAGTTCAGTGGTGACTTTGCTTTTTCAGTTTCCAAGTTTATGAAGACTAATGGGGAGAAGCTGCCTCTAGGGCAGTGGGACATTTCTGTTTCATAACTGTAAGACGGAAGAATTTGACTAAATGTATTCTTGTCTTTTAAAATTTTTTTTTTAAACATTCAGAATTGTAATTGTAGACCATTCCTCTTAAAGCATCATTGCCATACGCCTTTGGACATGGCCTAGAGTCATCCCATCTGTTCCTCTGTTTTATTTCTTTTAATCATTTAAGTTTTCTTTCTGGACTTAGGACCAGTTACTGTGCTCTGCTAGAGCCTTCATTTCCAGGGTATAAATGACATTTTTTAAATTATGAAAATAATTCAAGCATACACAAAAGTGTAGAGAATATAGTCCCTTTACGTATTTTCCTGGGTGTAGGAGGGCGGAAAGCAGAGCAGCAGTGTTGGAATTGAGAGCAAACTGGTGACCTCAGGTGCAGAGAACAACTTGGCTTAGCTTTTGTCTTACTCAGGGTGAGTGAGATTTGAGCAATTAGGAATGAGGTTTCTAGCCTTTAGTGAGAGATGGCCACTCTTTGCCTAATCAGGATGGGAACTGGATTTCTCTGTCTTTACAGGGCCTTTGTTGCTTTGTGACACGTTTGTCGGAGCCTGTGTGGGAACCTGACCGCTGTCAGGCCAGCTCCTGGATGCAGAGGTGTGGTGGTCGGAGGTGGTGCCCGTCTGTTCCCTTTCCTGCCCTTGGTCCATTTTCCTATCTGACGTCATCTCAGCAGCATAGAGCTGGGAGTCGGGAGTGACCAAGAAGTAGAACGAAGTCCCTTCTGGAAAAGGAGTTTGAAGGAAATGAGAGTCAAAGGGTCTAATGTGTGGCTGGTCAGGATGTCATTAGGTTCACTTTACTGTGAAGATGGTGGTTCCACTTCCAGCCTCGATGATGCAGTTCCTGTTTCAGCAGAATTGCTGACGAACATTTAAGTGACCTCAAATGTTCAAAAGAAGTGATTTAAAAGTCAGGCCATTGAAAAATATTTTCTGTAAATAACCCCTTAACATCTAAGCACTCTCCTCCCCAAAATAATAAATAACTTCATTTTTCAGGAACTAAGTTAAACATCACTAGGCAGAAGGTGACATAATAAACGGCTTTTTTTTTTAAGCTTGTTGATTCCATTTCACTTGGAAATGTTATCTTACAGCTGATGTAAATTTTAAGAAATATTTTGCAGGGATAAAAATAAGCTTTATCAAGGGGAGTGTATGTGGATTTTTATTTTTTTCTATTACATAAAAGAAGGAGTGTTTCTAAATTTTTTTAAATGAGTGGGTAGAGTCTTGAATCTAATGCCATCACGACCTTGGACAAAGTCATTTTTTTCCAATGTATGCCTTCTTATCTGCTCTAAGGAGATCTGACACTGACTTAGAGCTGTTGTCCAGATTAATTGATGGATTGCAGGGAGCTTAAATTCCAAAGCTTTTACTTGCTCGCTGCTAAGAAGGGTCTGGGGACAGATTTAGAGAGACGAGGGTTAGTGCCAAATACATATCCCTCATTTCTCCTACAGCGAAGGGATTTTTAAAAGTGAAACTTGAAAAGTCAAAAGCCCAACATCAAAACTAGAATATACAAAGTGTAAATTCTTCTGGTGGTTTAGATGAAGCTTTTCTATACCTGGATGTTTTTTTAAATTAGTTGAAATAAAAAAAATTTTTCAGGTAGAGCTGTTATAAATTATTTCAGAAAATTTGCAGTGTATGTGTGTTATACAGGTAGGAGTTTGGTAAGCTTTGTGTTAAGAAGTGTTTAAAATTATTTAATTTCCCCTAGTGTGGGAGGGCTGTGATGCTGTGGAAGCCCTGCAGATGGAGAGCATTATATTTTGTCTAACATAATTTAAATAGTCCCAATTCTTGCCTCAAGGGTTAGTAGATTGAGTCTTTAATAAGTTGCTTGTAAAGTGAGGAGAAAAGTAGAAGAGGTGTCAGGGAAAAGGTTTATTTTGGTCTTCAGGACAGAGCCCGATTATATTTTATTCTTTTACTAAGAAGTAGGCAGACTTTTAAATTTTTTTTAAATAAAGCTAATTAGAGTTTCTATATGATCATACAAATTTGGATTCACCGTGTTTTTTTGTTCAGATATGTTATGGGATCTCATAACATTGCTTCTTAGGTGGACCCGTATATATTGTATTTCTACTATTGTGGCTTTTTTGTTTTTGTCTTGAATCAAGCAATTCACTCAATACGGTTTTCTACATGTGTTAAAACACTGTCTAGTGGTGTACATACAAAGTTTTAAAATCTTTAAAATGTTGAAAGTGTTTGTTTAGTTGCGAGCACGTAGCTAGGCTGAGCTTCTCTTCCCAGCTATGTTCCTTGTGTGGCCCTAGGCAGATTTTTGTGCATTCCTACATTAATTCTTGCCACTTCAGAGCTTGATCAAATTGTAGTGTTAGAGGGCTTCCCTGGTGGCGCAGTGGTTGAGAGTCCGCCTGCCGATGCAGGGGAAGCGGGTTCGTGCCCTGGTCCGGGAAGATCCCACATGCCACGGAGTGGCTGGGCCCGTGAGCCAACACAGCCAAAAAGAAAAAGAAAAAAAAAAAGACAAATTGTACTGCTAGGGATAAAGAGGGACATTTCATAATGATAGATATGTTAGGATAAAATGTTATATTCAAACAATGGAGTGCTACTTAGCAATAAAAAGGAACAAACTACTGATACATTCAACAACATGAATGAATCTCAAAAACATTACATTAAGTGATGGACATCTTGCAGAAAAGAGCACACATTGTACCATTCCATTTATTTGAAGCTCTAGAGCACACAGTATTAATATATGATGGAAAAAAAAATTGTCGTGTTAGAGAACTAAGTTTAAACCTGAATGTGTTTTCAGCCGTTGGTTGAAGCTTTTGTTAAGCATGCATTCCTGTGAGGCATACAGATACCTGAACATGGCTGTCTACTCCACTGCTAACTCCAGAGACAAAGGACAAATCCTGTCAAAACCACATAATTTCAAGGTCTTTAAGGCAGGATCCTCCCAATTTTCTGTGCGGTTGTACCAACTCATCATTTGGTGATATTTAAACCAGATG
The DNA here is from genome assembly GCF_964165515.1 of Mesoplodon bidens. NCBI lineage: Eukaryota > Metazoa > Chordata > Mammalia > Artiodactyla > Ziphiidae > Mesoplodon > Mesoplodon bidens. The sequence goes on from NC_138177.1 coordinate 899,405, forward strand.
GGAACATGTCACCCTTGCCAGGCTTTAACTTGGATGGGGAGAGTGAGGATCTCTTAGGATTTGTACTCTGGTGTCTTTTTATTTGTGGGACAGGGGGTGAGGCCATGGAGATGAGCAAGGTCTAGAAAGAATTTTGGGACTATAACCTCCATTTTGTAAAATTCCAGATATTCCAAGCTTTTTCCTCTCCCAGAGAGGCTCTTATCCAATATTTTGGACAAATTGAGAACAGCCACCAGATTTTCCAGCGGAAGGCTGGCTTTGGGGATTTGTGTAGGGTGTGAGTTTGGGGTTTTTAAAGATTGTACTTAATGGCAGCCCATTCTTCTGGGTTCCTTTCTATAAGTACTTTTTTTTCCCCACTGCTAACCTTGTGGCTTTTCCTGTCTTCCAAGTGTAAAATACATCCTTGACTTATGTTAATAGATAATTGCTCATCAGATTTTTTTTGAGGGGAACAGTGTTTAAAATTTGATTTAGGATCCAAGGTAATTTATTTTTGGCAGTTGGTATTAGCTAGCTAGGACATGAAAACTTGCAGAGAATAGGGATTTCATGGAAAAATCGTGGAGCAGGAATCCACACATTTGGCTTCTGGTGTGTGTTCCATTATCTTCATGTTATCCTTGAGCTTCCAGCCTTGAGGTTGGATTTTCAAGGTTTTATTCCGTTAACCTGCCTTTTTTTGTTTGTTTTAATAAATTTATTTATTTATTTTTGGCTGCCTTGTGCTGTGCGCGGGCTTTCTCTGGTTGCGGCGAGCGGGGCTACTCTTCACTTACGTGTGCAGACTTCTCATTTTGGTGGCTTCTCTTGTTGCAGAGCACGGGCTCTAGGCACGTGGGCTTCAGTAGCTGTGGCATGTGGGCTCAGTAGTTGTGGCTCACAGGCTCTAGAATGCAGGCTCAGTAGTTGTGGCACACAGGCTTAGTTGCTCTGTGGCATGTGGTATCTTCCCAGACCAGGGCTCGAACCTGTGCCCACTGAATTGGCAGGCGGATTCTTAACCACTGCGCCACCAGGGAAGCCCTAACCTGCCTTTTAAAATGAGGATAATTCTGGCCCTGCTTTACATGATGAGGCATAAAGAGGTAAGTAAACATGCTCAAGGTCATGTGACTACTAAGTGGAGGAGCCTGATACAAGCCCACACAGTACTCTTAACCATTACTTATATTGCCTATATCCACATGAAATTGGGATTACATGAGACGGCAGATGGAAAATTATGAACCTTTTTATTCTTTTTTTTTAAATTGAAGTGTAGTTGATTTACAATATTGTGTTAGTTTCAGGCGTACAGCAAAGTAGTTCAGTTATATATATACTTTTTCAGATAATTTTCCATTATAGGTTATTACAAGCTATTGAATATTGCTCCCTGTGTTACACAGTAAATCCTTGTTGCTTATCTATTCTATGTATAGTAGTTTGTATCTGTTGATACCATACTCCTAATTTATCCCTCCCCGACCCTCCCTTTCCCCCTTGGTACCCCTAAGTTTTTTTTCTATGTCTGTGAGTCTGTTTCTGTGTTGTACATAGATTCATTGCTGTTATCTTTTAGATTCCACATATAAGTGATGACATATATTTGTCTTTGATTTACTTCACTCAGTATGATAATTTCTGGGTCCATCCATGTTGCTGCAAATGACATCATTTCGTTCTTTTTTATGGCTGCATAATAATCCATTGTATGTATGTACCACATCTTTATCCATTCATCTGTTGGTGGACACTTAGGTTGCTTCCATGTCTTGGCTGTTGTTACTAGTGCTGCTATGAACATTGGGGTGCATGTAGCTTTTCAAAGTGTGGTTTTCTCCAGATACAGGCCCAGGAGTGGGGTTGCTGGATCCTATGGTAACTCTGTTTTTAGTTTTTAAGGAACCTCCATACTGTTCTCCAAGTGGCTGCACCAATTTACATTCCCACCAACAGTGTAGGAGGGTTCCCTTTTCCCTTTTGTTAACTTAGTTCTTGCTGCTAAGGTAGGATTTTTTTTTTCCACCTGTGCTGTGCGGCTTGCAGGATCTTAGTTTGCCGACCAGGGACTGAACTGAACCTGGGCCCATGGCATTGAAAGCGCCGAGTCCTAACCACTGCACTGCCAGTGAATTCCAAGGACAATTTTATAGATAAGGAAGCTGTGCTGAGAGATGTTAAATGACTTGTCTAAGGTGACACAGCTTTTAAAGGACAAATTAGGGAATTCCAAACTGGCTTTTTACTTCCAAGTTCAGTGTTCTTCTTTCTAATATGTGGTGGCCAGTGGCTCCTTTCATAGATCCCAGAAATTAGCTGGGCTTTTTGGGAAGGAGAGTGTGATCTTCCTTTGCTTCTTTGTGGTTATCCTAACGCACTGAAGGAAAATCAGTACTAGAAAGCTGCCCTTATGTGATACCAAAGTACAGTACCATTTTGTTTTGTCTGTTATAGTTGCCTGTAAAATGTAATTATAAAATTTTAAGTAAACCGTGTGCCCTTATTTTTTAACTTATCAATGTGTATGAGCTTGGCCATTCCATATACTTTTGGTTGGTTGGCTCATTTGTGTGGAAACTCCTGGCTCATCAATTTCAGTGACCACTTAGCTTCAATTGGAAGAATGTGGAAGAAGCTCCTCTGGCCATTGGAAAGGTCAGCTAGGTTTGAGAACTACTAGTTTAGGTGATTCCCTGATGAGGTTTAGGCAGCTGTTAATATAGGGAATTTTCTTACCTGTTGACTTTGAATTAATAGAAATTCTCAGCTCCACTACAAGAAACTTAGGAATCCTTTCTGTCAGTTCTGGTGAATGAAGAAATGGATTGGGTCCTTGGGGTTGGTTATGGGTTCAATTCAGTACATTTATTGATATGTCAGTAAGTGCCAGGAATTGTGTTAAGGTTCTGCAGTTTACAGCTTTGACTTAAAGGAACTCATAGTCTGCTGGTGAGAAAGACCAGTAATTATATAGTAGGATGTGTGCAAGTAATGGAAATTGTATATAGAATGGTTGAAGATATGAGGGTTGGGGGGTGTGGAGGTGGGTGGAGTATGGGGAGAGGGGGCAGCCTGGGGGTATCTGGGAAGGCATTAGGTTAAGGCAGGTTTAGGGAGGAAATGGGAGTGTAGAATGAGAGTGAGGGTCACGAGAACTCGCAGAAACACCAACATTTAAGGACTAAAGAGACTCTAGTTGGAGGCCGCAGGAAGTGTGCTGGGAAGCCAAGGGGAGAAAATAGCTGGTGTGTTGAGCCTGTATCTCAGACTTACATGACTTCTCGGTGACGATTTTCTTAAGTCTCAGCTGTAGACACAGCTGTAAAATCCTCTATTTAAAATCTGGGAAAGTAGGTAATAGAAGAGTTTTTATAGTCTGTCCCGTTGATACCAGGCAGCCATTCAAATGAGGACCAGTTTTATCAGGCTGGAACTTCCTTATATTTTAGGTTAAAGAGGGTCATCTTTTAAATCAAATTGATTATTATTATTTTTGGCCGTGCCGCATGGCTTGCAGGATCTTAGTTCCCCCACCAGGGATCGAACCTGGGCCCTGGCAGTGAAAGCCTGAGTCCTAACCACTGGACCTCCAGGGGATTCCCCAAATTAATTATTAAATGTGGCAATAAATGTGAAAGAAATAAGATAGTGCTCTCTCTAAAACAGTAACACTGAGATACATTATAAATTTATTCTAAGAGTTTTGAACATGAGATTTATTTATCTACCATCCTAAATTGGGCTTGCCTGTGTAATAGTACACCCTTTTATCTTTCATACAGGAGATCTAGCCTTGAAGCATGGTCAGAATTAGAGTATACTGAATAGACTATCAGGTTGTCCTTGTGTAAATATTAGATGATCGGCAGTGGGATAAACAGCAGCTTCCTAGCAATTCCAGTACAGGTTCAGGCTTCAGTCTTTTACTTCAGATATGGCTATTAGGGATCATATGTGTTCCAAAATTATTTCGACTTTTATTGCTAGACGTAGAGTTAATATATCTTAATTGCAGCAGGGCTGAAGAGCTGTTAAATATTTGCTTTTAGTGAAATGTATGGCTTACTATTTGTTTCTTTTTTGTTTGTTTGTTTAGTGCAGTTGCAAATGTGTCTTGAGATGGAACATCAAACAAAACAAAGATTTAGTATCTTCTCTGAGGCTCAGGCAGATGTTCATTGTCAGTACTGTCCCTTTCCCGACTTTGATTTTGAATCTCCAGGGGTGACCACCGGTTTGTCAAGTACTAAAGGTGTAGAGCAGCAAGTGTTTACAGACCTGATGCGGCCTTAAAGTGAGGGTGCGGGATGTTTAACTTTCCCTGCCCTTGGCGCCCAGGTAGGTGTAGGTGTTGCTGAGTGAAGGTGGAGGGGGAAGAGTTCAGCCTCGTTCCTAAACCCCTTCCCCCTTCCCCAACAAATCTTTTTTTTTTTTTTGACAAATCACTAAAATTTATTTATTTATTTATTTATTTTTGGCTGCATTGGGTCTTCGTTGCGGTGTGCAGGCTTCTCGTTGCGGTGGCTTCTCTTGTTGTGGAGCACGGGCTCTAGGCATGTGGCTTTCAGTAGTTGTGGCTCGCAGGCTCTAGAGCGCAGGCTCAGTAGTTGTGGCACACTGGTTTAGTTGCTCCGTGGCATGTGGGATCTTCCTGGCCCAGGGCTGGAACCTGTGTCCCCTGCATTGGCAGGTGGATTTTTAACCACTGTGCAACTAGGGAAGCCTCCTCTGTGAATTTAAAAGGATACTTCCATTATAGGCTTGATGAGACTTTAGGGATATGCCAAAAATCTGTATGAATCACTCCAGGTAACTTTGGTAGTTATCTATTACGGACATTTTGGAAGAGTAAGATGGCCTCCATGTGATCTAGTTATTCCCTCTTACTGTTTATAAACCAGATTGTATTTAGCTTGTTTGTACAGAGGGGCCTGGGAAGAAACTATTTCTTTGAGGTTTGAGAAGCAGTATCAATGGGAGGACTGTTTTATATCAATATTTTCATATGGCTTTAACAATAATAAATTTAAGTCATTTAGAGGTCACATAAATACAGATTATCATTTCCAAGTTTTATTAAAAGTGGTGGGAAAAGAACTTATTGGGACTAATGCTTTAATAAGTAAACACCATGACATGCCTCTATGTATTTATTTATTTATTTTTGGCTGCACTGGGTCATAGTTGCAGCACGTGGGATCTTTCATTGCAGCATGCGGGTTTAATTGCCCCATGGCATGTGGGGTCTTAGTTGCCCAACCAGGGATTGAACCCACATCCTTTGCATTGGAAGACGGATTCTTAACCACTGGACCACCAGGGAAGTCCCGACATGTCTCTTTTTTACTGGTGTATTTTCATTTACTAATAGATGGTCCATAGAAACAATGCTTTGCCTTCCCAAATACTTAATATTCAGCAATTAAAACATTCTTTTAAACAAGAAGTTGTGTAAAACTGAAAACTGGCTCTTACCAAGCCCCATCTATAGGAGTTAAAACTTTAACAAATGTTCTTATTCCTTGGTACTTATTATCTTAATACAACTATCAAAAGTCTGTGTATATTAGCAAATGATTGCATTGGTATTTTCACATTCTTTTTGGTGGTAGGACTTTAGGGAAGACTGGGTTGCCATATAGCTTTTCTAAAAACGTTGGCATTACACAAACAGGTCAAGAAATCATTGTTAGTGAATGGAGAAAACACTTGAAGGGGCTGCTTTTTCGTTTTGTTTTCTTTTGTTTTTGGCGGTACGTGGGCCTCTCACTGCCGTGGCCTCTCCCGCCGCGGAGCACAGGCTCCGGACGCGCAGGCCCAGCAGCCGTGGCCCACGGGCCCAGCCGCTGTGGGATCCTCCCAGACCGGGACACAAACCCACCTCCCCCGCATCGGCAGGTGGACCCCCAACCACTGCGCCACCAGGGAAACGAAGGGACTGCTTTTTTTTTTTTTTTTTTTTTTTTGCGGTACACAGCCTCTCACCGTTGTGGACTCTCCCGTTGCGGAGCACAGGCTCCAGATGCGCAGGCTCAGCAGCCATGGCTCACGGGCCCAGCCGCTCCACGGCATGTGGGATCCTCCCGGACCGGGGCACGAACCCCTATCTCTTGCATCGGCAGGCAGACTCTCAACCACTGCGCCACCAGGGAAGCCCGGGACTGCTTTTAAAATCTGTGTGGACAGAGTTCTCTGGAGAGCCAGATTGGATGGGGAACCCTGTAGGGGTCTGTTAGTTGTTTCCAAGGTTTGGGCTGAGGACTCTTGGAGAGTTCACAGGACCTTTTCAGCAGGTCCGTAGGAACTTCCTCTTTTCAACTAAATGTTTATCTGTGACCAGCTTTTCTTCATACATTTTAACCAAAACAACATATACAACAACTGATTGACAGCAGAAGATATGAAAATCCAGCTTATTTCTATTAAGCCAGACATTAAAGAGATTTGCAAAATAAAACTCTTCTCACCAATTCATTGCTTATTATTAAATGAATTTTTTAAATGTCTTTTAATTTCTAATGCAGTAAAAATGAGTGGACAGAACCCATCTGAAGTAAAACTCTTTGAAGCCGTCAATTTTTAAGAGTTTAAAGGGGACCTAAGGCCAAAAATTTGAGAGTTGCAGTACTAAAAAAGGAACTAACTTCTGCAAAGGCTTGACTCAATAGGAATAAATCTAGGACCTATGCATAAGCAGTTTCTCTTTGTGCTCAACCTTTGAAGAGGATATTATAACACCAGTAGAGGATTTGGTAAAAACTTCCCTTATTCACCTGTCTGTTGCTTCTGTGAAGTGAAAATTTTAAAGTGTTTTCAAGAAGGCAAACAATAAATTTTTCCACATAGCCAGCAACAACTAAACTGTCGAAGTGGGCCTTTTTGGTCTCATCTTGTCAAGTTTAAATTTTTTTGTATTAAAGATATGATTGTGTTTCATTTTTTGAGAGCTCTCTATTGGAATCAGAAGAGTTTGGAACACAAAAGATAAAAATTGATCCAAATGATTTTTTTAATTGACTTTTTTTTGGAACTGTTTTAGATATACAGAAAAATTGAGAAGATAGTTGAGTTCCCATATACTCCTCACCTAGTTTCCCCTTTTCTTACCATTCTGCATTATCAGTATGACACATTTATTATAATCGGTGAACCACTGTTGTTATTAACCCAAGTCCATGAACTTACACAGATGAACTGAGGTTTTACCTAACGTCCTCTTCTGTTCTAGGGTCTCATTCAGGACACCACACTGCGTTTGGTTGTCAGGTCTCTTTAGGCTCTTCTTAGCTGTGGCAGTTTCTCAGATATCTTGGCTTTGATGACCTTGACCGTTTGGAGGAGGACTGACTGGGTATGTGGGCAAATTTTTTTTCTTTTTTTTAAAGGGACATTTATTCTTGCAGTCTTTTCTGTTGGCTGTGGAATGATTTAAACACTAAAGCTGTGGGAGTTTTTGTGTTACACCTAAGTAACCCCCTGTGCTACAATATGAACCTCGCTTGATACAGTTGCCCATATCTAAATAAGGAGCATGATGTGTTTTTACTAAAACATTGTTCTCTTTGTTTCCAAATTCTTGTCACCAGGTTTTCTTCATTGGCAAATTTTTAGCAGAGCTTTTTTGATTTTATATTTTTTAATCTTTAGCTTTATAGAGACATTTAAAATTAATTTTCCTAATTAGACTTTTTACTTGTTCAGTAACATTTATTGAACATCCATAGCACTGTTCTATGAAGGTAGTTTTCATTTTAAATTCTTCCTTAATAACCATTTTTACACTTCTCTATAGAGGCAGAACACGACATCATTAATAAAAGGCAGTCTCAGGCAGGCACCTGTAATCACTGTGATCATGTTGATTTCTTTTTTCCTGTAACTTCAGTATGTAAAATGTGACCCTGAATGGAGCTGAAATAAGCTTCCTAGAAGGTATAGATATTTTGTTTATAGTGAATAACATTGGAAAGTAAAGGAAATAACCTAAATGTCCAATACTAAGAAATTTTTAAAGTATCAATACAATGAAACGTTAATGTTCCCAGTATAGAAATAAGTAAAAGGCAATATAATTTTTTTTGGTTTGAAATTATGAAGATAAGCATTTTGGAAAAAATACTGGAAGGACGTGTAGCAAAATGTAACAGGTTTTTCTCTGAGATTTTGGCTCATTTTTTCTTCTTTATATGTTTTTTCTGAAATTTCAGCAGTAAGCATTACTTTTGTATTAGGAAAAAAGTATTTTAGACCCATTCTATCGCTTAGTCTTTGTCCCATAAGAAAATATGCAGTCAGGAAGTTTTATGTAGTGGACATACAGGAAATGGCTTGGTCAATATAAAATACTGATATGGGACCGTATGTAGGCTTGCCCACTAGAGTGTTGTTTTTTTGTGTTACAGATGCTGAATTCCATTGCCACCCTAGCAGCTCCTCTCTTGGCAGATCCATTGTTAACTGCCTTACCCTTGGATTAATAAACCTAAGACAATCTTATAAAAAGCTCTCTCTCTTTTTTCTTTTCTTTTCCTTTTTTTTTTTTTTGGCCACACCACACGGCATGTGGGATCTTATTTCCCCGACCAGGGATTGAACGTGGGGGTAGAGTCCTAACCACTGGACCGCCAGGGAATTCCCTAGGAAGCTCTTTAAACATGGATATCTGACAGTACATCCTCTGACTTTAAAAAGCAAGATGCATGTATCTCAATGCTGGAAAAAGAGTACAGCAAAAAAATAGATTAATGGACCTTGCATAGTATATATTAATGAATTCTATCTTATACAAATTTATAATGAAGATTAGAGAATCAAAACCACGGTGTTAAACATAACCAGTCAAAAACAAGAACAAGGTTGCAGTAGGCTTCCTGGAAACTACAAAGCTTTGCAACATGAACATTCCCTAATCATTATCATTTTTTTTTAACCATTTACTTTGTAAATGCCAGGCACCTGTCTAAAGGCTTTGCCCCTATTATTTTATTTAAGTCTCCTGGTTTCCTCTTTTTACATGTACCTGAGGCACAGGGAGATGAACCTACTTCAGACCCACACAGTAGAGTCAGGATTTGAACCCAGGCAGTGTGACTGAGAGCCTACCCTCTTTAACGTCTGTTCTACTGTACAGGAGGTGGTAAAGGGCATCACTGTGCCTTAAAACTCAGCCCTGAAGAAATGACAGATGAGGATGATACAGGGGAGCCCTTTTTTGTTTTTGCTTTTAATTTTATATAAGCTTATTCTGGCTTTATTGAGTTAAATGTATAAAATAGCAGTGTATACACAGAGGGATTTAATACATGATATATATAATTATCTTTAAAAAGTCAGGGTGCAAGTTAAAACCAAAAGTTCTTTTCTCTCCCCAATATACTGTTATTTCTTTTTTTAAAAATGTTGCTTTCGGGCTTCCCTGGTGGCACAGTGGTTGAGAAGCTGCCTGCCAGTGCAGAGGACACGGGTTTGAGCCCTGGTCTGGGAAGATCCCACATGCCGCGGAGCAACTGGGCCCGTGAGCCACAACTACTGAGCCTGCGCGTCTGGAGCCTGTGCTCTGCAGCAAGAGAGGCCGCGACAGTGAGAGGCCCACGCACCGTGATGAAGAGTGGCCCCCGCTCGCCGCAACTAGAGAAAGCCCACGTGCAGCAACGAAGACCCAACACAGCCAAAAATAAATAAATAAATATATATATTTAATTAAAAAAATGTTGCTTTCTTCTTTTTTTTTTAAAGGGAACTTTATTATATATTTATTTATTTTTGGCTACATTGGGTCTTTGTTGCTGTGCGCGGGCTTTCTGCAGTTGCGGTGAGCGGGGGCTACTCTTCCTTGCGGTGCGCGGGCTTCTCATTGCGGTGGCTTCTCATTGCGGAGCACGGGCTCTAGGCGCGTGGGCTTCAGTAGTTGTGGCGTGCAGGCTTTGGTAGTTGTGGCGTGCGGGCTCGCAGGCTCTTGAGCACAGGCTCAGTAGTTGTGGCGCACGGGCTTAGTTGCTCCCCGGCATGTGGGATCTTCCCGGACCAGGGCTTGAACCCTTGTCCCCTGCATTGGCAGGCTGATTCTTAACCACTGCGCTACCAGGGAAGCCCTCTTCTTTTTTAAAGGTTATACTCCATTTATAGTTGTTATAAAATAATTTGCTTTATTTAGGGGAACTCTTTAACCTGTGTTGAAATTGCTATGATGAAAAGTGCTGGTTGGCCACTAGATGCTAACTAGAGTTAGGCTGAAAGGATGGGGTCCTTAATGGTAAACTTCAGAGGTCAGTTGCTCCTTGAAAGTTGAGGTTGCATTCACTTCTTGTTAGAGGAAAATTACATTTCAGTGGTCAGAACTTAATGTCATGTAATACTTGTTATTTTTGCTTTATAATAAAACAAACTTTACATTTGTAATTTCAGTTCTTACCATAGTCCTGAAAGTAGCTATTGTTCGTACTTTACAAATGGGAAAGTTGAGATTCCTGAAGTGGTGGTAAGAGAACCGAATCGCAAATTCTGGTCTTCTGACTTTCAGTGCGTTGCTCTTTTTTTTTTTTTTGGTCCTATACTAATCGCCTGCTTACATTCTGAGGAACAAGTGTCTTATCCATTATTATTATGCTTGGTTAAGTATAAAGAGAAGGGATTGAAAGAAAGTGGGTTGGGGTAGTGAGATAAGAACTTAAAGATGCGAAATTTTTAAAGGAAAGCCAGACATATTCTCAGGACCTTTGTTTGGTTACAGACCCCTTTGAGACCCTGGTGAAAGCTGTGAGCCTTCCCAGAAAAATCCACATACACTCAGTTCTATTTACAATTTAAATGCCTAGGCTTTAGGGTATAAAAGTGTGGTTCCTTAGTCTAAAAAGGAAATCCTCAAAATAAAGTGTTTTTACTAGATCTTAAACAGGCTTTGAACACATCGGTGGCTAATTAAAGCTGCCTGGGGCCAAGTCTGCCCAGAGGGAAGTAAGAAGCAAGGGAGAAGCAGCATCACTAGCATTTTATTTACCTTGGGAAGACTTTGAATGAAGCCTTTTGTATTACAAAGCTTTCCTGATAGACACCTATCAGTGTCGACATGAGTGGCATAGGATGCCTGAGGGGTTCATAAACAGTAAGTCTGTTCTTATCATTTGTAAGTGGGAATTTATAATGATTATGCTGTGCCTTGTACTGCCTCTTCCATTTGTGCAGGTGTCTTACGGATATCTTACTGACAAACCATTTAACTGATGAGAAAGTCGTCTTTTAAATTGTAGTTCATATAAAATCTTTATTAAGGTTGATAAATCTTAGGCTCAACAGAAAGCTTTTCTAACTTGCCTTAAAACACTAAGATAAATTCTTTGTTTGGATCGTTAAAAGTTTCGCCGAAGTTCTGTGGTAATGTTGATAACATAGAAACTATAAGAATCTGTACTAACAACACTGAGTTTACCTCTGCTGGCATTGGATTGAAATCCTGTGAGTGCATTTATTCAGTGATGACTGGGTTTGATAGAATATACGCAGTTAGAAAAAATGCTTTGGTTCTTAATTCATGTTGTTATTTGTAAACTAACCAGAATGTACTTTTGACGCTGATTTTTAATTGGTTTTGTCTGCAGGGAATCTGCAGGAGAACTAACTTGTAGTGAGCTCTGTAGAGGGTATACTTTCTTGTTTTGCTGATCGTTAGGTCTTAAACTGGTGTCAGCCTCTAGAAAGATTAAAACAGTATTCCAGTATGTTAAGTATGTGGATGCTAACAGTGGATCATTTACAGAGTGAATTTTCCTGGTGTTTTTGAAAAACCTTTAGCATTCGATGAAAGTTATTTTCATACTGGTCAATTTTATAATTTCAAACATTTCTCTCAGTTAAATGTGCGGTAACTTATTTTTGCTTGGTTAGTGCTAGGACTAAGGAAAATGTTTACCTGGTGTTTCTCAGGCCTCTCTGAGGGTTTTTAAGTGTCAATGGTCTACTTAACCGCTTTCCCAAGGAATATATTTTTTAATGCTCAGGAAAATAATTGAGCTTTTAAATAATATAGCTGTACTTTTATTTTGAAAGGGTTAAAATAAAACCATTTTAAAGTTTTTAAAGGAAATTAAGATGAATATCAGCAGGGAATTTACATTGAACTCCTTGCAATCTATTATCTTGTTTGTATGGAAATGCTGTTGTTTTCTTTTAAAAATTATTAATTAATTAATTTTTGGCTGCATTGGGTCTTCGTTGCTGAGTGTGGGCTTTCTCTAGTTGCGGTGAGCAGGGGCTACTCTTCGTTGCGTTGCGTGGGCTTCTCACTGCGGTGGCTTCTCTTGTTGTGGAGCATGGGCTCTAGGTGCGCGGGCTTCAGGAGTTGTGGCATGCGGGCTCAGTAGTTGTGGCTCGTGGGCTCTAGCGCGCAGGCTCAGTAGTTGTGGCGCACGGGCTTAGTTGCTCCACAGCACGTGGGATCTTCCTGGACCAGGGCTCGAACGCATGTCCCCTGCATTGGCAGGTGGATTCTTAACTTGTGCGCCACCAGGGAAACCCTGGAAATGCTATTTTTATGTTAGAAAAAAAATGATTTTATGAACTATTTTATTGGTAGAGGCTGAAAGTTTTGGTTAGATTACATGATATCCCTTTACTTAAGTGTCAAACCAAAAATTATCACGTTTCTAAATGGAGATTTTCATTATTTATTTGACTACTTAATTTGAGGATTATATTCCTGTTTGAAATTTTTCACTTCTTAGAGGCTTTAATATGGTCTCTTTCCTTCTCTGATGGCTTTTTTAATTTTTAAAAATTTTATTTATTTTTATTTATTTATTTTTTAATTTATTTTATTATTTAGTTATTTATTTTTGGCTGTGTTGGGTCTTCACTGCTGCACGTGGGCTTTCTCTAGTTGCGGCGAGTGGGAGTTAACTCTTTCTTGCGGTGCATGGGCTTCTCATCGTGGTGGCTTCTCTTGTTGTGGAGCACAGGCTCTAGGCACGCAGGCTGCAGTAGTTGTGGCACGTGAGCTCAGTAGTTGTGGCTCGCAGGCTCTAGAGCTCATGCTCAGTAGTTGTGGCGCATGGGCTTAGTTGCTCCATGGCATGTGGGATGTTCCTGGACCAGGGCTTGAACCTGTGTCCCCTGCATTGGCAGGCAGACTCTCAACCACTGTGCCACCAGGGAAGCCCCGCTTTTTTAAAAAATTAAAAATCTTTTTATTGAACTTAGTTGATTTACAATGTTGTGTACATGGCTTTTTTCCGCATGTAAACGTCATGGCCCAACAAGGCCAGACTCTGCCGAGAATACCTTTGTTCTAATATGACAGTGAGCTCTGCAAATAACATGTAATCGTTCTATTGGAGTAGAGCGTTACAGCTGAGTCTCAGAACCGAAGGACATGTATCCCGTTTTCTCTGTCATTGCAACCAGAGGAGGAGACAAAATTTGCAGTGATCTGTGTTTAATGAAGGAATGATCTACTGACATGGTTTTAGTTTTAAACGTATTATACCCACTGTGTGAGCTTCCTTAGTGACAGATACATAGTGTTTTCCCTTTGATGTTTGATTTTTAGGATTTATTTTATTTGAAAAAGGGTTCAGGCTAAAACAAGTATCAATTAAATAACATACATACATACAAAGACACAGCTCACCTTAATTGATAAAACTTTAATATGTACACTTAAGATGAGATTAATTTTTGTATCGTGTTTTGGGAGTAGAAGGCATATTTGATTCATTGGAGGATATCATTATACATTACTCATAAATCTTAATCTGTAAAAATTGCAGGTCATTTGGACAGTATGTTAATCATTTACTTGTATATTCTGACACATTGTCTTTGATATAGTTTTGGTCTAACCTTCAACCCAGATCAATTCATTTCAGAAAGCCTACAGCTTTTATAAAGTATTAGAGAGCAAAGCTCTGAGCAATATCAAGTCTTCCATTAGCCTGCCACAGAATATTAAGAAGCGATGGGATTTCCTTCTGCTACATTGTATTATGTATAATTAAACACATTGCTCTCTTTATCTTTAGTTATCAAGGTAAACAAAAATCACTAATCTTTTTGACCCAGGGTGGAGTAGGTAGTATTTTTTAAAGTTTATTAGCAGTACAGTGTATCTTTAACTGGCATTTAAACATTAGCCATAGTCTTTGTTGAAGAGGCTGTATGACAGCAAGTCCTGATCTGTCATTGACTTCTTAAACAGTATTGCCGTTTTTTCTTTTTTCTTTTCTTTTTTTCTTCCTATTCTTTTTTGGGGTGGTAGTAAATAGCTTTGTACCAATTTGTAATCTGCTTTTTTCCTTTGAAAAAAATTGTAAAATTTACTTTTTAACATATTTAATCAGGCATTGCTGGTGGGCATTTTTACTTAAGTGTTTGTATCACAAAAACAAAACCTGTTTTACTTTTAAACTAAGAGCAGTGATAAACTCCAGCAGTATAAATTTGAAATAAAAATAATCTCTTTCCCCCTTCCTATTACAACAGTCTTTAAAATTTACATATGTTAACACAAATTTGCATGTTTTAGTTTTTTACTCATCCACTGTTGGCTATCTTTCCATGTTTAGAACATCTAGATATTCTTTATTACCGCTGCAGAGTATTTTATTGTTATTTACAGATGTACCAACATTTGTATTAACTTGTTCTCTTACTCTAAAATAATTTATTATTTAATAGGTATTACTTAATGTATTTAATATATTTCCGACTGCATTTAAAATGGGTAAGGAAGCAAAAGAAAAATCACCTATAATCCTACCAAAGACGAACCACTGTTAACCATTTTGCTCTCTTTCCAGTGTTTTATTTTCCTATTGCACAGCCTGTTTTTCTTTCTTTCATAAAATATATATAAGGAAAAATTTCAATGTCAATAGAGCTATACAACAGCATGAACTTTTTTTGTCTTAAAAATTATGTTGAAATATGAAAATACTGAATAATACAAAATATACCATTGTAACCATTTTAAAGGTGCATGCAATTCAGTAACATTAAATACATTCACAATGTTGTACAACCATCACCACTGTCCGTCTCCAGAACCTTTTCATTATTCCAAACTGAAACTCTACCTGTTAACACAGCATAATTTTTATGCCTTTAAACTATTCTCTTATCATGAACATTTAAGTTGTTTCCAGTTTTCTCCACTTACAGACAACAGTCCATACACACTCTCCTTCCTGTCTGTTTTCTCCTGATAGCAGTTCTTCCAAGAACCTGTATCAGTAGATATGTTAAGGGTGATTCTTTTTTTTTTTTTAAATTTATTTATTTTATTTATTTTATTTTTGGCTGCTTTGGGCCTTCATAGCTGCACAAGGGCTTTCTCTAGTTGCGGTAAGTAGGAGCTACTCCATTGCGGTGCGCGGGCTTCTCATTGCAGTGGCTTCTTTGGTTGCAGAGCACGGGCTCTAGGCACGCGGGCTTCAGTAGTTGCGGCACACAGGCTCAGTAGTTGTGGCTCGCGGGCTCTAGAGCACAGGCTCAGTAGCTGTGCCGCACGGGCTTAGTTGCTCCGTGGCATGTGGGATCTTCCCGGAGAAGGGCTCGAACCCGTGTCCCCTGCATTGGCAGGTGGATTCTTAACCACTGCGCCATCAGGGAAGCCCCAAGGGTGATTCTTAAAATTGGTTTTGGATGTCAGTTTTTTTCTTTTCCCCCCACAGAAGAACTTATCCTCAATTTTATAATAAAAGTTAATGTAACTGGGTTACATATATTAAAATACAGTCTGTAGATAATTTGACATTAATATAGCTATTTTGTAGGAGGAGAGATACTTATGGAATAGAGGAGTCAAAGTCTTTTTTTGCCTGAGTTGATGATTTTTCATCGGCAATTGAGGCTCAGTGACGTTGCTGGTTGGAGGGGTGCTAGGCGGGGTGTGTGCAGAATGTATCATTTGGAGAAGGGTCATCATACATATTCTGCTGTTCTGGTGGAAAAAGAGTTAAGAAACTACTGCCCTGTGTTCTGTTGACTCATTAGAGATAACATGCTTTACTTAAACAGGGTTTTAACTTTAAAACCATTTTTTAAATGTCAGAATTATAAATTTTTCTAATGAAAACCTTTGCTTCTCCACTAGGCTTGGCAGCCACCATTTGCATGTGATGTTGACAAACTTCATTTTACCCCACGTATCCAGAGGCTGAATGAATTGGAGGTAATGTCTTAACTACTATGCTGGTTGCCTGTATTCCAGCGGGGGCTTCTTTGAAAGAGGCTGTGTCACAAATCTAGTGGTTTCAGTGAAGCGAAAACATGGCTAGTAACTGATAATCATGGTAAAACAAATGGTGATAAGCCTTTGCAGCTAACCCAGTTTCATTAAAAACACTGATTTTTGTTAGTAATTGCCAACCTATTAATTAATAAATGCATTTAAATCCTTCTTAATCTAGGTGACAACCAATAGAGTTTAGGTTTTGAAAGGCATGTGCTTTCAGAACCATTTAATGGAAAAGATTCTCCAGCTCTGATATTCTTCCAAAATACATGTCTTCAGTTAGATTTAATAATTTAATTTCCCTAGGAGGAGTGAATAGCACTTCTCTAGAGAAGAGGTAGTATTTCTTCTTTAGTCTGTGGGCGACTTAAGCCCTAAAGTGCTGGGTGAATAAGGCTTGGGTATTGATAGCATAGAGGTTCATTGTTTATATGAATGTTTTGCTAATCTGATTTTCATATTGAACCATGTTTTGTTTTTCTATACTAAACTAAACATTCTTAACTTAAATGGCACATATGTCCACTGGAATCCTGTGGGCATTGGCAGTAGTAGCATCTAGTGTATGTATTTTCAAGTATTTCAATGTATTTTCATGTCGAGCTTGAAAGATGGGGAGGTGGGTATTAACCTTGAAGTGGTTGGGAATATCTGAATATTGATCTCAATTTTGGTCTTGTGCAAGATAAAAGTCTTAAAACTGTCTGACTTAATTTCACAATGAGCGGAAAGAAAAATGACAAAATTTTAAAAAATGACTTGTAGGCAACAGTAATAATCTGTTAAGGGAATAACATTGAAGAAAGTTTCTGGTTTTCTGTTATCTTTAAGTTATCAGGACTTTAAAGATAAGTGGTTCTGTTGTAAATCTGCTTTTAGATTTGTGTTTGAGCAAATCAGAAAATTTGTACTCGGAGAGAGCAGGACTTTAAAATACCCAAACTGTAAAAGGACGAAAGGGGCATATAGAATCTTACTTATGATACTCATTAAATAAAGCACCTCTCAGATCGCCTATTTATGTTACGGGAGGACTTACTGAGTGTGTAACTACTACTTACCTGGCACATGGTAGGGGCTGAATTAAATTTTTGTTGAGTTAACATATAATTATTTAACCAGTTTTATTCTGTGTATTTTGGGGAAGTTTCCCCTATTGAATTCACAAGTGGTATTGCACTTAATAAGAATGAAAATATCACATGCACAGGTAATAGGAGCTTTATAATAAGCTAGGTAAAAGTAAAACTCAGTTCTTTGTCATTTAGGCTCAAACTCGTGTAAAATTAAATTTCTTGGACCAGATTGCAAAGTACTGGGAATTACAGGGAAGTACTCTGAAAATTCCACATGTGGAGAGGAAGATCTTGGACTTGTTTCAGCTTAATAAGGTAAAAGCCTAATGACCATCTTTCTCATTGAATAATTTTTCTGACAGCATGAATTTGATCTTCTTTGCCTTAAAATAAGAAACTTACTGCTTGAAATATGTAAAATAAAATTCTTCATTTAGTTTTGTGATTAATTGGTCTCTGCTTGTCAGGTCTGAAAGCCTTATCTTGTGAAATGTTTTGCTGCCACATGTTTTTTGGTAATTTTTAAACTTCGTAATGGTCCTCTTAGATATTCCTGTCTGTTTTATTGCAGATAAGACAACAGAGGCTTTCAGTGTCCAAGCTGCCCAACTGAAAAGACAGTTACAATTCTATATCTTAAAGTTCATTTCAGTCTAAAGCCTGCATTATTTCCCCCAGACATGCTGCCGTTCTTGCTACTCCTCAGCTTACTAGAACCTTTTCTTTATCAGAGATTTCACTGCTAATTTAATTCTTCCTCATGGAAAATCTTGGCTGCTTTGGGGAACTGAGAAGTAGCTTTTGGAGGGGTACAAAAAGTTTATGGAATATGCTGTTAAAAGCAGTGTTTTAAATTTCTAGTTTAAAATTAATAGTGCATATGTATATATTTTATTCGGAAAATGTATTTTTAAAAGATGACCACAGCCAAGAACTAATTTCTTTTGCTGTTTTATTTAATAGTTAGTTGCAGAGGAAGGTGGATTTGCAGTTGTTTGCAAGGAGAGAAAATGGACCAAAATTGCCACCAAGATGGGGTTTGCTCCTGGCAAAGCTGTGGGCTCCCATATCAGAGGGCATTATGAGCGAATTCTCAACCCCTACAACTTATTCCTGTCTGGAGACAGTTTGAGGGTGAGTGGGGCTAGCCTTAACCTGTTTTATTTCACTACTTTTTGGCACATGGTCTTTGGGAGGAATGAAAAGGCTTTGATTATGTGTGGAAGACTTGCTTGGAAGACTTTTGTTTATGGATTTTTCCTCCAGTGTTTTAGTTCTGTTTTGAGAGCAACCATACTAAGAAGGTTGTTTTTGGAATGAATAAGGTTACAGAGGAAATATTCTTTTGTTATCAAAAACTGAAATCTGTATTAACTTTGCAATAGATGTTCCTTTCTTACAGCAGTTGGTTATTACGTACTTGTTACGGCTTATGCTTTTGCATTCACTTACTGTTTAAAGTGTAATCCTGGTTGTCACATGAAAATACAACACGTGAAATAACTTGCCTGCCTGCTCTCTTTTGCCAGCTGAGGTCTCCAAGGAGATTGTCATAGAATGTTGACATTGGTAGAGAGTAGGGGACTCAGTAATGCTGGACAGCTCATGGAGCCCTCTGCTAATAGTTCCTGTGTAACCGTGTTTGTTTCCTTACAAAGGTGGTATTTGCCAAATTATTCAGATAAAAACTTTTGTTCTAATTAAAAGCAAAACAATATTATAAAAACTTCCCACTTATTCTAGGCCCTGGTAGAAAGCAGAATGTCATAATTGTTTACACCCTTTGAGGTATTCTACACTAGAACAGTGAGCCCTATAATTTTAGGAATTGTTACTGTGCTATAGAGAGGGAGGAAGATCACAACATAGTTTCTGAGGGTAAACCTGCTAATCAAAACTCTGTCTTGATACAGACATATCATCTGGAATGCTTAAATCCTATAGGTTTTCGTAGCATTGTGTTTTTCTTTTCTCTCTCCCTTGATTCCAGATGGGCTTTCTTTTTAGCCTGGAAAATGTGACTAATCTAATACTCAGAAAGTTGTTTAAAGAAATGTGCACTGTGTCAATGTTTAGTGAACCCATGGATGAAGTTGTTTAAAATGTTGTATATGGAGCCTTTATGTCTCTGTTTTATAGTCAGATCTACATACAGTTGCCCACAATAGATTTTCTCCTTTGAACCTTCTTATCTCGGTGCAGAAGTTAGGTGAATAAAGGGAGAGAGAGAGTCTCTGCTTTATGGGTTTAGAAACAGCTCGTCTGTATACTTAGAGAGGCCCTAAATTTCATAGTTGAAGAGTGGGTAAGCATTTATACAATCATAGTCTGAAGGGAACAGGTATTCAAAGATAGCATTTACAAACATTACATCTACAACACAGATAAATACCTGTTGAAGGGCCTACTGATACACGTTCACTGTGGAAGGTATAAAAACAAAGGAAAGTATGATGAAAATAAATCCCTCCTAATCCTCTCATCTGCTTTTTTTTAAGGCTATTTTTATGCACATATACACAAATTGGAAGTGTATTCTTTACGTATACAGTATTTTTCCTGCATAACATGTCACTGTATATTTTTTAAGATACAGGTTTTTTTTTTTAATTTACTTATTTTTGGCTGCATTGGGTCTTTGTTGCTGCGCGCAGGCTTTCTCTAGTTGTGGCGAGCTGGCGCTACTCTTCGTTGCGGTACTCAGGCTTCTCATTGCGGTGGCTTCTCTTTTGCAGAGCACGGGCTCTAGGCATGCATGTGGGCTTCAGTAGTGGCAGCACAAGGGCTCAGTAGTTGTGGCTCATGGGCTCTAGAGGGCAGGCTCAGTAGTTGTGGTGCACTGGCTTAGTTGCTCCACAGCATGTGGGATCTTCCCGGACCATGGCTCGAACCCGTGTCCCCTGCATTGGCAGGTGGATTCTTAACCATTGTGCCACCAGGGAAGCCTGAAGATACAGGTTTTAATGACTCTGTGTCAATTCCATTTTTATACCCAGAACTTGATTTGATTTCTCCTGTTGCTGAATTCTTTTTTTTTTTTTTTTTGGAATTTTGGAATTTTATTTTATTTTTTATACAGCAGGTTCTCATTAGTTATCTATTTTATACATATTAGTAGATATATGTCAATCCTAATCTCCCAGTTCATCCCACCACCATCACCCCATCCCGCCACTTTCCCTCCTTGGTGTCCATACGTTTGTTCTCTACATCTGTGTCTCAATTTCTGCCCTGCAAACCGGTTCATCCGTACCATTTTTCTAGGTTCCACATATATGTGTTAATAAACAATATTTGTTTTTCTCTTTCTGACTCACTTCACTCTCTACGACAGTCTCTAGATCCATCCACGTCTCTACAGATGACCCAATTTCGTTCCTTTTTATGGCTGAGTAATATTCCATTGTATATATGTACCACAACTTCTTTATCCATTCATCTGTCGAGGGGCATTAGGTTGCTTCCATGACCTGGCTATTGTAAACAGTGCTGCAGTGAACATTGGGGGTGCATGTGTCTTTTTGAATTATGGTTTTCTCTGGGTATATGCCCAGTCGTGGGATTGCTGGATCATATGGTAATTTTATTTTTAGTTTTTTAAGGAACCTCCATACTGTTCTCCATAGTGGCTGTATCAATTTACATTCCAACCAACAGTGCAAGAGGGTTCCCTTTTCTCCACACCCTCTCCAGCATTTGTTGTTTGTAGATTTTCTGATGATGCCTATTCTAACTGGTGTGAGGTGATACCTCATTGTAGTTTTGATTTGCTTTTCTCTAATAATTAGTGATGTTGAGCAGCTTTTCATGTGTCTCTTGGCCATCTGTATATCTTCTTTGGAGAAATGTCTGTTTAGGTCTTCTGCCCATTTTTGGATTGGGTTGTTTGTTTTTTAATATTGAGCTGCATGAGCTGTTTATATATTTTGGAGATTAAGCCTTTGTTGATTCATTTGCAAATATTTCTCCCGTTCTGAGGGTTGTCTTTTGGTCTTGTTTATGGTTTCCTTTGCTGTGCAAAAGCTTTGAAGTTTCATTAGGTCCCATTTGTTTATTTTTGTTTTTATTTCCATTACTCTGAGAGGTGGATCACAAAAGATCTTGCTGTGATTTATGTCAAAGAGTGTTCTTCCTCTGTTTTCCTCTAAGAGTTTTATAGTGTCTGGTCTTACACTTAGGTTTCTAATCCATTTTGAGTTTATTTTTGTATATGGTGTTAGGGAGTGTTCTAATTTCATTCTTTTACATGTAGCTGTCCAGTTTTCCCAGCAGCACTTATTGAAGAGACTGTCTTTTCTCCATTATATATCTTTGCCTCCTTTGTCATAGATTAGTTGACCATAGGTGCGTGGGTTTATCTCTGGGCTTTCTGTTTTGTTCCATTGATCTATGTTTCTGTTTTTGTGCCAGTACCATATTGTCTGGATTACTGTAGCTTTGTAGTACAGTCTGAAGTCAGGGAGTCTGATTCCTCCAGCTCCGTTTTTTTTCCTCAAGACTGCTTTGGCTATTCGGGGTCTTTTGTGTCTCCATACAAACTTTAAGATGATTTGTCAATGTTTTGTGCCATTGGTAATTTGATAGGGATTGCATTGAATCTGTAGATTGCTTTGGGTAGTAGAGTCATTTTCACAATATTGATTCTTCCAATCCAGGAACATGGTATATCTCTCCATCTGTTGTTATCATCTTTAATTTCTTTCATCAGTGTCTTATAGTTTTCTGCATACAGATCTTTTGTCTCCCTAGGTAGGTTTATTCCTAGGTATTTTATTCTTTTTGTTGCAATGGTAAATGGGAGTGTTTCCATAATTTCTCTTTCAGATTTTTCATCATTAGTGTATAGGAATGCAAGAGATTTCTGTGCATTAATTTTGTATCCTGAAACTTTACCAAATTCATTGATTAGCTCTAGTAGTTTTCTGGTGGCATTTTAGGATTCCCTATGTATAGTATCATGTCATCTGCAAACAGTGACAGTTTTACTTCTTCTTTTCCAATTTGTATTCCTTTTATTTCTTTTTCTTCTCTTATTGCCATGGCTAGGACTTCCAAAACTATGTTGAATAATAGTGGTGAGAGTGGACATCCTTGTCTTGTTCCTGATCTTAGAGGAAATGCTTTTATTTTTTCACCATTGAGAATGATGTGTGCTGTGGGTTTGTCATATATGGCCTTTTTTATGTTGAGGTAGATTCCTTCTATGCCCACTTTCTGGAGACTTTTTATCATAAATGGGTGTTGAATTTTGTTAACAGCTTTTCCTGCATCTATTGAGATGATCATATTTTTATTCTACAATTTGTTAATATGGTGTATCACATTGATTGATTTGCATATATTGAAGAATCCTTGCATCCCTGGGATAAATCCCACTTGATCGTGGTGTATGATCCTTTTAATGTGTTGTTGGATTCTGTTTGCTAGTATTTTGTTGAGGATTTTTGCATCTATATTCATCAGTGATATTGGTCTGTAATTTTCTTTTTTTGTAGTATCTTTGTCTGGTTTTGGTATCAGGGTGATGGTGGCCTCACAGAATGAGTTTGGGAGTGTTCCTTCCCCTGCAATTTTTTGGAAGAGTTTGAGAAGGATGGGTGTTAGCTCTTCTCTAAATGTTTGATAGAATTCACCTGTGAAGCCATCTGGTCCTGGACTTTTGTTTGTTGGAAGATTTTTAATCACATTTTCAATTTCATTACTTGTGATTGGTCTGTTCATATTTTCTGTTTCTTCCTGGTTCAGTCTTGGAAGGTTATACCTTTCTAAGAATTTGTCCATTTCTTCCAGCTTGTCCATTTTATTGGCAAAGAGTTGCTTGTAGTAGTCTCTTAGGATGCTTTGTATTTCTGTGGTGTCTGTTGTAACTTCTCCTTTTTCATTTCTAATTTTATTGATTTGAGTCCTCTTCCTCTTTTTCTTGATGAGTCTGGCTAATGGTTTATCAATTTTGTTTATCTTCTCAAAGAACCAGCTTTTAGCTTTATTGATCTTTGCCATTGTTTTCTTTATTTCTATTTCATTTATTTCTGCTCTGATCTTTATGATTTCTTTTTTTCCGCTAACTTTGGGTTTTGTTTGTTCTTCTTTCTCTAGCTCTTTAGGTGTAAGCTTAGATTGTTTATTTGAGATTTTTCTTGTTTCTTGAGGTAGGCTTGTATTGCTATAAACTTCCCTCTTAGAACTGCTTTTACTGCATCCCATAGGGTTTAGATCCTCATGTTTTCATTGTCATTTGTCTCTAGGTATTTTTTGATGTCCTCTTTGATTTCTTCAGTGATCTCTTGGTTATTTAGTAACGTATTATTTAGCCTCCATGTGTTTGTGTTTTTTACATCTTACCCCTGTAATTGATTTTTTTATTTAATAAATTTATTTATTTTATTTATTTAATTCTGGCTGCATTGGGTGTTCGTTGCTGGGCACGGGCTCTCTAGTTGAAGAGAGCTGGGGCTACTCTTCATTGTGGTGCGTGGGCTTCTCCTTGTGGTGGCTTCTCTTGTTGCAGAGCACAGGCTCTAGGCGTGAGCTTCAGTAGTTGTGGCTCGCAGGATCTAGAGTGCAGGCTCAGTAGTTGTGGCGCACGGGATTAGTTGCTCCGCGGCATGTGGGATCTTCCCGGACCAGGGCTCGAACCCATGTCCCCTGCATTGGCAGGCAGATTCTTAACCACTGTGCCACCAGGGAAACCCCCCTCTAATTGATTTCTAATCTCATAGCATTGTGGTCGGAAAACATGCTTGATATGATTTCAATTTTCTTAAATTTACTGAGGCTTGATTTGTGACCCAAGATGTGACCTATCCTGGAGAATGTTCCATGTGCACCTGAGAAGAAAGTGTAATCTGCTGTTTTTGGATGGAATGTCCTATAAATATCAATTAAATTTATCTGGTCTGTTGTGTCAATTAAAGCTTGTGTTTCCTTATTAACTTTCTGTCTGGATGATCTGTCTGTCCATTGGTGTAAGTAAGGTGTTAATAGTCCCCCACCATTATTGTGTTACTGTTGATGTCCTCTTTTTTTAAAATTTTTAAAATTAATTTATTAATTTATTTTGGGGTGTGTTGGGTCTTCGTTGCTGTGCGCAGGCAATGAAGTTGTGGTGAGCAGGGGCTGCTCTTCGTTGAGGTGTGCATGCTTCTCATTGCAGTGGCTTCTCTTGTTGCGGAGCACAAGCTCTAGGCGTGCAAGCTTCAGTAGTTGTGGCATGTGGGCTCGGTAGTTGTGGTTCACGGGCTCTAGAGTGCAGGCTCAGTAGTTGTGGTGCATGGGCTTAGTTGCTCCGCGGCATGTGCGATCTTCCGGACCAGGGCTCGAACCCGTGTCCCCTGCATTGGCAGGCGGATTCTTAACCAGTGCGCCACCAGGGAAGTCCCTCCATTTCCTCTTTTATAGCTGTTAGCAGTTGTCTTATGCATTGAGGTGCTCCTATGCTGGGTGCATATATATTTATAATTGTTATATCTTCTTCTTGGATTGATCCCTTGATCATTATGTAGTGTCCCTCCTTGTCTCTTATAACATTCTTTATTTTAAAGTCTATTTTATCTGATATGAGTATTGCTCTTCCACCTTTCTTTTGATTTCCATTTGCATGGAATATCTTTTTCCATCTGCTCACTTTCAGTCTGTATGTGTCCCTAGGTCTGAAGTGGGTCTCTTGTAGACAGCATATATATGGGTCTTGTTTTTGTATCCATTCAGCAAGCCTGTGTTTTTTGGCTGGTTTAAGGTAATTTTTGATATGCATGTTCCTGTTACCATTTTC
Source organism: Mesoplodon bidens (assembly GCF_964165515.1). Lineage (NCBI taxonomy): Eukaryota > Metazoa > Chordata > Mammalia > Artiodactyla > Ziphiidae > Mesoplodon > Mesoplodon bidens. Next base: position 924,465 of record NC_138177.1, read on the forward strand.
TTAATTGTTATGGTTTTTTTTTTTTTTTTTTTGCTACGTGGGCCTCTCACTGCTGTGGCCTCTCCCGTTGCGGAGCGCAGGCTCAGCGGCCATGGCTCAAGGGCCGCTCCGCGGCATGTGGGATCTTCCCGGATCGGGGCACGAACCCGTGTCCCCTGCATCGGCAGGCGGACTCTCAACCACTGCACCACCAGGGAAGCCCCATGGGTTTGTTTTTGTAGGTCCTTTTCTTCTCTTGCGTTTCCCACTTAGAGAAGTTCCTTTAGCATGTGTTGTAGAGCTGGTTTGGTGGTGCTGAATTCTCTTAACTTTTGCTTGTCTGTAAAACTTTTGATTTCTCCATCAAATCTGAATGAGATCCTTGCTGGGTAAAGTAATCTTGGTTGTATGTTCTTCCCTTTCATCACTTTAAATATATCATGCCACTCCCTTCTGGCTTGTAGAGTTTCTGCTGAGGCATCAGCTGTTAACCTTATGGGAGTTCCCTTGTATGTTATTTGTCGTTTTTTCCTTGTTGCTTTCAATAATTTTTCTTTGCCTTTAATTTTTGTCAGTTTGATTACTGTGTGTCTTGGCGTGTTTCTCCTTGGGTTTATCCTGCCTGGGACTCTGCACTTCCTGGACTTGGGTGGCTATTTCCTTTCCCATGTCAGGGAATTTTTTGACTATAATCTCTTCAAATGTTTTCTTGGGTCCCTTCTCTCTCTCTTCTCCTTCTGGGACCCCTATAATGCAAATGTTGGTGCGTTTAATGTTGTCCCAGAGGTCTCTTAGGCTGTCTTCATTTCTTTTCATTCTTTTTTCTTTATTCTGTTCCACAGCAGTGAATTACACCATTCTGTTTTCCAGGTCATTTATCCATTCTTCTTCCTCAGTTATTCTGATCTTGATTCCTTCTAGTGTATTTTTCATTTCAGTTATTGTATTGTTCATCTCTGTTTGTTTGTTTTTTAATTCTTCTAGGTGTTTGTTCTTTAATTCTTCTAGGTCTTTGTTAAACATTTCTTTGCATCTTCTTGATCTTTGCCTCCGTTCTTTTTCCAAGGTCCTGGATCATCTTCACTATCATTATTCTGAATTCTTTTTTTGGAAGGTGGCCTATCTCCACTTCATTTAATTGTTTTTCTGGGGCTTTATTAATTCCTTCATCTGGTAGAAAGTCCTCTCCCTTTCATTTTGTCCATCCTTCTGTGAATGTCTCCTCTTGCTGAATTCTTTGTGCATAAATTTTTATGCCCGTTTCTGATTTTTGAAAATAATCCATAGAGGAAAGGAGAATTAAAATACATATTTTTTTCAAAGGAATGGAAAACAGCAATGAGACACCACTGCACACCATTAGAATGACCAACATTCAGAACATGACAACACCAAATGCTGGCGAGGATGTGGAGCAACAGGAACCTTTTTCCATTGCTGGTGGGAATACAAAATGGAACTGCCACTTTGGAAGACAGTTGGGCAATTTCTTAGTAAACTAATAAACATGCTTTTATCATACCATGCAGCCATCACATTCCTTGGTATTTACCCAAAGGAGTTGCAAACTTAGATCCACACAGAAACCTGCACGCGGATATTCGTAGCAGGTTTGTTATTCATAATTGCCAGAAGTTGGAAGTAACCAAGATGTCCTTTAGTAGGCGGATGGGTAAACAAATAAAATGTCTGTGATTCAGCTCAGTTCATATCTCCACAATCACACATACTTTCGGGTCTCAATAGAAAGTGTACATAATACATAAAGGAGGTTAATTTAGATGGGGGACAGGTTTTATTCCCATCTGCATGTTTTCATTGAACATACTCTAAACGCTCAATTGAGGACTTGTTGTGGAATGGGCAGTGATATTCCATACTGGTTGAGTTGATGTTTCTAGATCAAATCAGTGTGTAGGTTTAATTAGAAGAAGCAGAATATTTAATATTACAGGTTGTGCTCCCAGTGGTAGATTCGTTCTTGTTGAGAGTATCAAGAAATCTACTCTAGTATTTTTTTAACAGTACATATTACTTAAATGTCAGAAGTAGATTGTGTTAGATGGTTGCTCTGTATTTTCTTCTGTCCTTCTCCCCATTCTCTGGATTCTTTATGCAAATGTCAGGAGGAAGGAGCCAATCATGTTAGTGACACTGCATGGTTGCTCGCAGAGCCAAGAGTTGTAGAAGGTTATAGTTTCGGTGTATCTTATTACAAGTATGGATCATACAGTAGACCTTCAGTGGTTACATTTTGGAGCCTGCTTTTAAAAATGTTTCCTGTGGCATTTGTAGGACCTCTTATAAAGGAGTGGTATTTACTTGAAATTCATATTAGATTCAGTGGTAATATTTTGTTGTCACTGTGTTTTGTTGTATTGGCATTAAATACTCTTTTTCGGTGAGCTTAGAATCAAACTAAAAAGAAAAATCAAAGCAAGAAGAGATTCTTGTATGATCAGAACCAAAGTTATTGCTGTGGGCTCTCTATTAACCTTTTTCTTGTGAGTTAGACTTTGTAGGAATATATTGAAGAAAAGGAAAGCTTTAATAAGGGGTAATAGTCACATGGTCTGTTTTCTCAATTCAAATGATATCTTTTTTTTTTTTTTTTTTTGCGGTACGCGGGCCTCTCACTGTTGTGGACTCTCCCGTTGCGGAGCACAGGCTGTGGTCGCACAGGCTCAGCGGCCATGGCTCACGGGCTTAGCCGCTCCGCGGCATGTGGGATCTTCCCGGACTGGGGCACGAACCCATGTCTCCTGCATCGGCAGGCAGACTCTCAACCACTGCGCCACCAGGGAAGCCCCAAACGATATCTTTTTGATAATAGAAGGTTGCTAATTATGTTTAAACCTATGGGATTGTAAAATTTAGAAAACTTACTGGATTCCATATTTTATTACTGTAAACATTTTTTTAATGAGATATTCTGATTATGGAAAGCTATTTGGGGAACATACAGGGGGCCTTTCTAGCAGTTTGGGCCTTCACTTAATTTACACTTGCAAGCAGGGATAATTGTTGTTGGCTCATGGGGACTGCCTTGAGCCTGCTGTGGCGTGTTGTAACCTGATGAGGTGATATCAACAATTAAATGAATTGAAGCAACACCATTCACCTCCTGAAAAAAAGTGAAGCTGTTACAACTGTATGTGTGTGTATATGGTTGGTAACTGCAGACTTGTCTTTGTGTTTATTTAGATTTTAAAAATTGCACACCTGTTATGTATTTCCATAAATCATTGTAAATTATACCCTGCAAAAATCCAGTGAAATTCTCTTAAGATTAAAAAAGGGGGAAGGGGGCTTCCCTGGTGGTGCAGTGGTTGAGAGTCCGCCTGCCGATGCAGGGGACCCGGGTTCGTGCCCCAGTCCGGGAAGATCCCACATGCCGTGGAGCGGCTGGGCCCGTGAGCCATGGCCACTGAGCCTGCGCGTCCAGAGCCTGTGCTCCGCAACAGGAGAGGCCACAGCAGTGAGAGGCCCGCGTACCGCACACAAAAAAATAAAAAATAAAATAAATAAATAAAAAGGGGGAAGGGACTTCCCTGGTGGTGCAGTGGTTAAGAATCCTCCTGCCAATGCAGAGGACACAGGTTCAAGCCCTGCTCTGGGAAAATCCCACATGCTGCAGAGCAACTAAGCCCGTGCGCCACAACTACTGAGGCTTCGCTCTAGAGCCCGCGAGCCACAACTACTGAGCCCACGAGCCACAGTTACTGAGCCCACGTGCCACAACTACTGAAGCCCATGCGCCCAGAGCCTATGTTCCTCAACAAGAGAAGCCACCGCAATGAGAAGCCCGCACACCACGATGAAGAGTAGCCCCCTCTCGCTGCAACTAGAGAAAGCCCATGCGCAGCAACGAAGACCCAATGCAGCCAAAATTAAAAATAAATAAATAAATTTTTTTTAAAAAGGGGCGGCGGAGAATTTATCAGTACGGTTGTGTTTTATTTCCAGTGTCTGCAGAAGCCAAACCTGACCACAGACACAAAGGACAAGGAATACAAACCCCATGATATTCCCCAGAGGCAGTCTGTGCAGCCCTTGGAAACGTGTCCTCCAGCTCGACGAGCAAAACGCATGAGAGCGGAGGTGAGAGCCTCGTGAGGCTGATCAGCCAGGCCTCAAGTCCCAGTGCTAACGTGTGTCTGACCCTGGATTTCTCTCATGCACGTGCTCTTCATAGATTGAACTTTACTTAACCTCACAGATGGATGCTGTGTATACTCTAGCTTTTACACTTGGGGGAATTGCACTGTCAGAGGGGCAAGGAATTGAAGTCTTTCTAGGTTTACGCTGCCTGGACAGTCAGCTGCTGCATGGTTAACTGTCAGAGCCTAGGGGAGAATAGGTGAATGGGCGTTCATTGTGAGCCTCGTGATGTTGGGCAAGGTTTAGTGGGAATTAAGGTTAGTAGGAGTGAAGCTGGAGATGTTTGCTGAAAAGTACTGTTTTTGAGAGGTTACGAAGAAGGTAGTGAAAGCTATTTTTCTCAGACTTCCTGAAGAGGAGTATGGAATCTGTGGCAAACATTTATGCTAAGCCAGAAAATATTCAGTCAGCAAGGGGGGCTGGTGATATATAACACACGGGTAAAATGAGAGTGAAGCACGAGGGAAGATGAGGAGTGAAAGACTTAAGAAGACAAGTTGCTCTTAGATTTTTCTGCTCTGAGAGGTTTCTCCTGGACAGGGAGAAGAGTATTCTCCCAGCTACCTGTTCCCACACAGAGGTGGACACATGAGTATGAAGAGTCAGTGGTTAATATATTAGGGAAGTTTAGAACTGGGAAGCCTCATGGCATTAGTTAGGGTTCTAAATCAGCAGTTGGGTTATTTAATAATTATTGGTGAGGATGAAAAAAATCAGCCATTTTGGTTTTTGAGGAAATGGATAAATAAGGGAATTACTTTTCACTTAGGTAAGTTGGAGATATGAAAAAATGTAGTGACTCTATTTTTTTGAAGTGAGAATCCCTCAGAATAGGAACATATATGGTTATTTGAAGCCCACAAGCAGGCTGCAAGTTTATTCGTCTTAAAGTCAGTTCTTGTTTGAGCACATCTTGATCTTTAAATGTGTAAGACACGCCCAGTGCTGTGGATGCCTAGGTCTGTCTTGATGACGCATCATGGTGATGGTATGGCCCTGGAAGAAATCGTGTTAGCAGTAGACATCTTGATTGTGCATGAATGAACACAGGCACAGTTCCACAACGTCACTTGTGTCCCAGAGCAGACAGGGCTTTGCTTATCAATCAGTATGAGCACTTCGTGGACACCAGGTACTGAGACTGGCTCACGCGCTCTCACTGATGAGGGAGCCGTGACTCAGCGGTGTTAGGGGAGCAGTTTGTAGTGACAGTTCACAGCAAGAATTAATAGAAACTTGTTGTGGAAGCTGAGTTTTCCTTGAATGCTGTCATACTTTGGAAGAGCCAGCAAACTCTTCTAGGCCGATGAAATTACGTTATTTATGTAACCGTTGAGGATTTGGCTAAGTTATGTAAGTTGTGAGTAGATGAGAACTGAGGGGCTTCTAGGAGGAAATACACACTGTTCCCAATTTGGGTAGTAACACTTCCCATAAGTCATCCCTGATCCTTTGACTTTTCCCTCAATTTTTGACCTGTTGAAGTGGAGAATACTCCTAACTTCTAAGTTTCCTCATTGATTCCTTAAGTAACAATAATATTAAGGGTGGGACCTCTGCTCTAAGGGAGAGAGTTTTGAATGTCCTATTAATAGAGAGAATTTATAAGATTATAGGCACTTTGTGATTCCAATTGGATTTTAGAAGATTTCTGTCTTTTTAAAGGTAATACTCATGTATATGACAAATTTTTTTAAGGCCATGAGTATTAAAATAGAACCAGAAGAGACAGCAGAAGCCAGAACTCATAACCTGAGACGTCGAATGGGATGTCCAGCTCCAAAGTGTGAAAATGGTAAGAAAGTTCATCCATGAATAGGAAGGAAGAGTGAATAAGTAAAAACAATCATTCATCTGGTAGTTAAGAAAATATTGGAACAACTTTACATACTAGTCACTGGGTTGTGCCTTGAGAAATAAAATCTTATTATATTAATACCCTTGTTTTCATAATTAGATGACTGGAAGGAGAGAGAAACAAATGAATATATGCATATTAGAAATGTGATTGAATTTCTCAACTGTAACTAGTTGCTATTGGGTTGGCCAAAAAGTTCATTCGGTTAGTGAATATGTTGTTCAATACAGTTCTTGGTGAAAATGAAAAATGTGTCTTATTTTTACTTAAAACCAAGCAAACTTTTTGGCCAACCCAATACTTTGAAATTTGGTTCAATAGCATTAATTGTAAAGAAGTGATTTGTGAGAAGCATAGGTGCCTTTGACTGGATATCTGATAGGTTTGTTTCAGGCGTGGCAGGCAGGCAGGCAGGCTTTCTTAATCTGAGTTTTAATTGACAGATGCTTGCCTGGCCACTGCTTGATGTCAGTCACTGAAAGGTAGGTTTGACACTGTCTTGAGAGAAATTCTATATAGGCAGGCACTTAGTAATGAAGAAGCAGTTATTGAAATGGGCTTTTCTTAGTGACTGGTGAGTTAGTGGAAAAGGCAGTGCAACATAACGGAAAGTAGATGGAGTTGTAAAAATACAGATCTGAATCTGAATCCTGGCTCAGCCACTAACTAGTTGTATGACCCTAGAGATACTTCTTGACTTCTTTTAACGTCGGTTTTCTTGTCTTTGAAACAGATTGGTTGCAAAGGATTATGTGATTGACATAATCACAATTGATGGAAAGCATTTAGCGCAATACTTTCTGCACAATAGCTCATTAATTGATAGCTAGTGTTTTGGAAAATTCTCAGTCTTTGAAACCAGGAAGCTAGAGAGGCTAGTAATCTTAGATCATGAAGGGATAATCTGTAACGTGGAGGGGGTGCTGTTGGTGAACGGTCAGTGTCTTATGGTCAAGATCAAGAGGAATTTGCTTTCACCAACATATGTTATGTCTTGGTCTTAAGAAGAGCATATCTCCGGCTCCCACTTTGAAAGCATACAGACCTGAGCAGCACCTGGTACCCTGTGTTGTGCTTGTCTCTTGGAATTTGAATGGTGTGAGAGTTGCACGCCATCATAACAGTAGGCAGCTCGGAGCTCCTGAGCCTAGTAACTCTGGGTGCCGCTGTGCTGCAGCAATCCCGGGAGCACCTCAGCAGCAGGAGGGATGAGCACGGGGGGAGGGAGCTGATGGGCGCAGAGCAGAGGGAGTGCTGACCTGGACTGCTTCCTGCAGAGAAAGACGGGAAAAGCAGCCTCAAGCAAGAACCTGCTGAGAGGAAGGAGTGTATTACAGAGAGCGAGAAGGAGAAACCCAGGAGTCGAGCGAAAAAAACCACCAGTGCTGTGAGTCGACATCTTTAAACACTTTTACAGCCCAGTTTATACTTAGTGCCTTCCCTGGGACTGCTGGCTCAGTGTCTCACCATGAAAAGACCTTTAGAGGTGGTTTGTAGTATCAGTTTATAAACAGGGAAACACGGATGCGTCATGACATCAGTAGTAACAGCGGGGAGCGTGGCCAGCCATTTTTCTGGAGGGCGTTCAGTTCAGCGCTGAATGCCGGTGGGCTCGATCCCATGGAGAATGGTCGATAAGGGACTAGCCCACCTCCCAGCGAGCTGAAGGTAGATCAGAAGTCAAGATGCTGTTTTCCGACCTTACAGCCAGGAAGGATAAGGGAGGGAGTGCGCAGGTGGGAGGGAGGCGAGGGCCTAGCAGGGTCAGAGGCCTGGGAACTCTTCTCTCAGGCGGAAACAAAACGCCAAGCTCTCTTCCTCAGCCCCCTTCTGAGCACCTGGGAGCAGCCTGATGACACTGCTTTGGATCTTGGAATTGGAAGTCATGCCAATTAAATGTGCTGTTCATAAATATCATCTCCCTCTGCCCCAGCACAGAAACAAAGCAGTCAGAAAACTAGCAGAGTCCAGGTTTCTATTTGCTACAACAAAAAAGTCTGCTCCGGCTGCCATAAGGAAGTATCACAGATCAAGTGGCTCAAACAAGCGAAGTTTATTTTCCCACGGTTCTGGAGGCTACAAGTCTGAGATCAAGGTGTTTGCAGACTTGGTGTTTTACTGAGGCCTCTGTCCTTGGCTTGTGGACGGTCATGTCCCTGTGTCCTCATGGTTTTCCTCTGTGTGTGTCTGTGTCCTAGTCTCTTCTTAAAAGGACACCAGTCATACTGGATTAGGGCCCACCCATATGACCTTTTTAACGACCTCTTTAAGACCCTGTCTCCAAATACAGCCACATTCTGAGGTACTGGGGGTTAGGACTTCAACATAGGAATTTTGGGGAAACACGATACAACCCATAGTAGGTAATGACTGTGTAGGTTTATTACTGTGTTTGGGGAAACTTAACTGTGATTAATTAGAATGTAAAGTGGTAATTTAATGTGGTTAGTTAACTTCAATTTTGCCATGTTAAAAGGAAACTAAGTTTTGTAAAAACTGTAAAATCTTTTGCCTTTTAACATGGCAAAATTGAACTTTTCCTTCATTAGCTCTGTTTTTGGTTAGGTGGATAATTTATTGCCTAACATGTTATTCTTCTAGAAAACTATCTTTCTATAAGCTACTAAAAGCTGGATATTTAAGTAACAAACTTTAATTAAAACACACAATTGAGAAATCTTGGAGATTACTCTTCAGAGTTGGGAATGCATGAGATGTTATGAAATATCTCATAACAGAAGGTAAAGCATTTTTATTTAAAATGTCCCTTATAGAGGATGAAACATTTTCACTTGCAGCATGTTGGAGAGACTAGATTATGCCTCAGATCCATTTCATTCCTAGAGTTTCACAGAATCAAACAGCAGCTCACGACCCTGTGTTCTGTGCCCATTTTCATGCCGCAGGTTGACCTGTATGTCTGCCTCTTGTGTGGCAGTGGCAACGATGAGGACCGGCTTCTCTTGTGTGATGGGTGTGACGACAGTTACCACACCTTCTGCCTGATCCCGCCGCTCCATGATGTTCCCAAGGGAGACTGGAGGTGTCCTAAGTGTTTGGCTCAGGTCAGCAGTAATAGCAGAGGTGGCATCAGAAAATTTCCTTAAGAACGTTTTTTCTTCACCTTCCGGTTTTAGGTTTGGCAATTGATAATAAGGAGTCTCATGACAAAACTTGGTGTGGGCCTGAATAGGAAAGAGGTCTTGGAAGTGAGCTAGCTGCACAGCTGTGCAGCAAGCTGAGCATCAGGAAGACAGTTGAATAACTACACTCTTAAAAGTTTCATTTAAAAAAAGCAGTGCATGCTCTTCGCAAAAATTCTTAGGCACTGAAAAACTTAAAAAATAGATAATTTCATAGTCCATAGATAATCACTGTTAATACTTCAACGTATATTCATCCAGACAAATGGAAATTGCACAAAGGGAATTACACTACATAAGTAATTTTAGTAAACATATATATATGATTTCTCATATATATACATATATATGTGAACCATAAGTAAATATACATATAAATAAATATCTTTCCTTTTTCTTTCTTTGTGTTTTGACAGGAGTGCAGTAAGCCACAAGAAGCATTTGGTTTTGAACAGGCAGCCAGGGACTATACCCTCCGTACTTTCGGGGAAATGGCAGATGCGTTCAAATCTGATTACTTCAACATGCCAGTCCATGTATGTACATACATAACTGCTTCGATTTAGGATTTTAGTAACTTTGGGGAAAGGTATATCTGAAGACGTTTGAGTTGGCCCTTATCTCTGATAGTCAGTCATTGTCTTGCACAATGAAACCTTTAATTTGTTCCGTAGTATTAACATTCCACAGTACTTCAAAATGCATTCTAATTTTTCATTTGATTTCTCTAAAGATAGGCCTTTTGAGACAAATCATATAGCGACAGTAACAGAATACCAATGAAAGGAAATCACCAGCAGTCCTTTCAGCTCAACAAATAAAATTCAAAGAAAACTTTGCAAAATTTATTGAATGACTCCTGTGTGCCACTCCATGTGCTGTGCCCTGGGGGCACATTTACCTCTTGTTATGTTGTCATAAGTTAGCACTGTAAACTTTAGGATTTTATATTTATTTATTTATTTGGCTTCGTCGGGTCTTAGTTGCGGTGCACGGGCTCTTTGGAGCACAGGGCTCTCTCTAGTTGTGGCATGCGGGCTTAGTTGCTCTGCAGAATGTGGGATTTTAGTTCCCCAACCAGGGATCGAACCCACGTCCCCTGCATTGGAAGGCAGATTCTTAACCACTGGACCGCCAGGGAAGTCCCTAAACGTTAGTTTTTTAAATTCTCCTTTATTCCCTTAGAAGCATAAGCATGCTTCATTCAGCATTTACTATTCCATCAAATGAGTACACCAAAATGAATGGTTTCCTACCATACTTCTGGATATTTAAGCTGTTTTTTCTCACTACCAACAAAGTGCTATAGCAGACATCTCCTTTTGCGGGGGGCGGGGGCTGTGTTGGGTCTTCATTGCTGCGTGTGAGCTTTCTGTAGTTGCGGCGAACAGGCACTATTCTTTGTTACGGTGCACGGGCTTCGCATTGTGGTGGCTTCTCTTGTTGAGGAGCACGGGCTCTAGGCTTCAGTAGTTGAGGCATGTGGGCCCTAGGGCACACGGGCTATAGTAGTTGTGACGCGAGGGCTCTAGAGCGCAGGCTCAGTAGTTGTGGCGCACGGGCTTAGTTGTTCCACAGCACGTGGGATCTTCCCGGACCAGGGATCCGGGAACCGGTCGGGATCTGGTTGTTGAGCCCACCCGTGTCCCTTGCATTGGCAGACGGATTCTTAACCACTGCGCCACCAGGGAAGTCCTGTATGTCTATTTAATTGGATTATTTTCTTAATATTTATCTATTTTTTCCCCATCTAATAGCTGTATCATTTACGGGACCATAGCAGTGTATGAGTGCACCTGCTTCGCCTCGCATCACTAACATTAACTGTTAAGTTACTTAAAATGTTCCCTTATTTAACAGGCTTATACATTCAAGTAATATTCCCTTTGAATTTTCAGATCTTTTTACCCCTCCTGCGTTACATATTATTTCCCCATATGTTTGCTTAACCAGTCCTGGTTAAGTCTTGTATTTGTGGTTGGCTTTTTGCACTTTGAGGGACAGGCCTCTGACCTCATATCAGATTAGTGCAGACCCTAAGCACTCAGCCTGGCCAGCCCTTTACACTCGGGCCTGCATCCGCTGAGTTGCTGCACCCTGCCTTTTCCTCGTGGCTGCCCACATTACTCTCTGCAAGGTCTAGTGGAAAGAGCGAGAGGGTGGACTCAGGTGATGTGTTTGAACGCATTTCAGAGGATAAAGCATCGTTCAAATAGAGCTAACTACTGTTACTAAACAGAAGTCAACCAGGTTGTATATTAGAGTTCTCAAAACAGAAAAACATCTCCAGTTCTTAAATCTTAGCACTGCTTTCCTTGACTCCTTTTACAGTAGTGGCCAGGTTGTTGATAGAGGAACATGAATTCTTAGTCAGCTCTTGGTTATAAAATTCCTTTTAGAAAGTGATGTTCATGTCTGAGTTGTCGGGGTCCAGTTGAGGAATATTTGGGACGTTATGTACACAGTTTTTCCTCAGGCTGCTATCCTGTGACTCCTGTCACTTAGCCTGTCTAGTCAGATTGGTCACGGGCAGTTTGTGAGTGTCTGAGGAGAGTCACTCTCTTTATTTCCTTGTTTTGTATACAGATGGTTCCCACAGAACTGGTTGAGAAAGAATTTTGGCGACTGGTGAGCACTATTGAAGAGGATGTTACCGTGGAATATGGAGCTGATATTGCCTCGAAGGAGTTCGGCAGTGGCTTCCCGGTCCGAGACGGGAAAGTGAAGCTCTCGCCTGAGGAGGAGGTAGGCGTGGCTGTGAGCATGTGGACTTGCGGGGGCGCCGGGGGGACGGGCGGGGGGCGCCTTTAGAGCGAGCCCACCGTTGATCCAGAGGTCGTCACGCTGGGCTAGTAGCAGCTGTGCTACAACACGTATGTCACTTGGAACTTGAGATAGTCATGGAAATTGGTTGGTTGGCTTGAAGTAATTTATGATACTTTCAGCAAATCCTTAATTACCAGATTTTTAATGATTTCAAGAATAGTAGAAAGAACCCATAGAAGAATTCTAGTCCCAACTAGATGATATGGGAGAATCACTTACCTCCCTTTGACTTCAGATTCTGTAACTTTGGTTTCTCGTTCTGAAGAAAATCTGAGGGATTGGAACCAGATACACACACATAATATAGACACACACACACAGACACACACACACAAGTCCATTTATGTAAAGCAGAGAGCTGGGCAGAAGTAATGTATGGGCATCCAGGAGGTAAGCATAGCGGCCCCCCCGCCATTCTTTTTATTTATTTTGAAGGAGACCTTTCAGCCAGCGTTTTGAAACCAGCAGAGTTCCAAAATGTTAGCATGATAGAGAATTTAAGTATAAAGTATAAACCTTTATTTATACTTTATTTATAATGTCAAGATATTCTCCTTATTTTTAGGAATATCTTGACAGTGGCTGGAATTTGAACAACATGCCAGTGATGGAGCAGTCTGTCCTCGCTCACATCACCGCTGACATATGCGGCATGAAGCTTCCTTGGTTGTACGTGGGAATGTGCTTTTCTTCCTTCTGTTGGCATATTGAAGACCACTGGAGCTATTCCATTAACTACCTGCACTGGTAAGGGGTTCCAGAGAACCTACAAATGGTATGCACGCCGAGTTGGAAAACTTAGCCGCCTCTTAGTTGTGACACATCTCTTAACTGAGTCTGAAGAGTGATGAGGTTTTTTTTCCCGTAGGTTTTTTTTTTTTTTTTTTTTGATACTACTATTGGACAGGTATCCTAACAATTTAAGACAAAGGTTCTTAAGAATCCGTAGGAAATCCATGAAACCCTGCACTTGCACATGAGTTTTCAAGTATAATAGGCTTCTGGGGAGAAGATAGACAGCTTTTCGCTAATTGTCAAAGAAGTCTTTACTCGCAGAAAGGTTAGAAAGCACCGAGTTGCTTTTACTGTGGAAACCCCTTTCCGTTCTGTGGGCCCGGCGGCCCAGATAGCCCTTTGGGCGAGCAGTGGGGCGTGGGGCGTGTGGGTCCTCCAGGACCTCGGGACTGACCGCTCCTGACGGCCTGCTGAGTTCTAGCATCACTGTGCACGGTAGGTAGAGTGCGCCCCATCCGCGCGCGCGCGTGTGTGTGTGTGTGTGTGTGTGTGTGGTTGGCTGGGGCGGATATTTGGGCTCTTTAACTTTTATTTCACATCTGTTTCCTTCCCCTCCATTTCCCTTGCTTTCTGAGTACAAATATATTTGAAGATCTGTAACTCACTTAAATTCCCACACAAGGGATTTGAGGATGTACCACAAGAAAGAGGGAGCTGGCCTTTTACGTGCAGAATGTCAGTCCTGCTTCCCCAGGCAATTGCTCCCAGCTGTGAAATGATGTTTACCATACCTCACAGGGATGTTACAGATTAATTGGTTGACAGTTAAACGTGCTTTGAAGAGGAGCTCTTTAGAAATGCTAATCGCCTTACTTAGAGTTTGGTTTAACTCGCTGTCAGGGCGGAGAGTTGCCATCCCTTGCTAGTTGCTGTAGGAAATTGTGGTGACCACATACCCTGTAGCTAACATAATACTTTATATTCTTAGAAATGCTAGATATCTACATTTTCTGAAGGGTCAAGGGTCAGGTAAAATGGGAGGGAAAAGAGGGACCTCAGATGGGAAGTCTCATGTTTAAACTTTATCCTTGAAGAGGGAAAATGCATTACATGTGTTCCGATCATATTTCTGGTGATATTTCTTCAGTTTGAACATTGCCTTACAAAGCAGGATCTAAAAAATAGGAACTGGTTAACCATCTTGTTCGCATTGGTGTTTGCTGGTTGATTTTGTGTATGAGTTGAAGAAGCTACTGAAATTTCATGTAAATTTTGAGATTGATCTGCTTTTACAATCTATTTTAGGGGTGAGCCAAAGACCTGGTATGGAGTCCCAGGGTACGCCGCCGAGCAGCTGGAGACCGTGATGAAAAGGCTGGCCCCGGAGCTCTTCATCTCTCAGCCCGACCTGCTCCACCAGCTCGTCACCATCATGAACCCCAATACCCTGATGACTCACGAAGTGCCTGTATGTTGTGGGTCAATCCTCCTGCCACCTAGGCTGAACTCCCCACTTCTCTTTTTCCCTGTTGCTCACGTTTTTATGAAGCTGATGTGGTTGTGTAGAAACAGCTGTTTGGTGTCATTTAGTACAATATTGCATTAAGCCAGTGGGACTGGATCCTCAGACACCATAAAAAGCTGATTTGTTGCAGCTGATGACTAGATTGCTGAGCAGCCTTACTTTGCAGTAGTAACTGTGAGGCTGTGTCTTCCTTTCCTTTCTGGTGTTCAGTTAAGAGTACATTCACAGGTTGTACACCATCACCATTCCTGCTTTCTAAACTATAACTTTTGTTTATAACTTCAGTCCTTCAACTCAGCAAAACAAAAACCGTAAAAAATAAGTGTTGTTAGTATAAATTAGTTTACTCTGAAAATGGCTAGGTTCTGTTATTGATATAATTAGATCTAAACTCTTGTGTCAGAATCCTTCATACTCCATCCCTACTTTAGAAAATAACTCATTGAATTTACATGGTGACATGCTTGGTGGATCTTACATTCTCCCCGCTGCCCCTAATGAAGCTTAAGAGAAAATTTATTTCAGTGTCTTGAGCTTGGATTTCGGGGTTGCCACTCTAGACTGAAAGTTGCTATTGGTGCTTTTTCCTCTGAGGTTTTTCTACGAAGTGGCACTTATTTTTGCTTAGTGGCTTCCTTTCGGAGGGAAACTCTGAAGGCATTTTGGGAGGCCAGATTGAGATGTATGAAGTTGAAGAATCCATCTTGGTTAGCTCAACCAAATGTAAATGATACATTTACCATGTTAAGAGGAATTCTTGACCTTGTGACCTTCATTTTATGCTTTTGGGTTCACAGGCCAGTAAATGGGGGCAGATGGAAAGGAATTTTCTTTGAGGGATCCTAAAATATTCATGGGCCAAAGCTTAGAAAATAAGGACCAATAGTCATCAAAATACCACCATCTCCTCGTTGTTGGCATTTTCCATCTTGACCCCTCCACCCCCGCCCCATGTTGATCCGTCTTTCTGATCTGTTATGAGTTGCTGGCTTTAAAAGAGACCTCTCGCCCTGTTCTTTAATAGTTGAGCAAACCACGTGGGGCTAGACTCTGTACCTAGAGAGGTAGGTGAATGAACTCGTGCATTCGGGGACTCACAGTGTAAGGGAAAGACAGCGCTTACACAGATCACGGAAGAGTGGTATGGTTTGACAGTGGTGTTGACTCGGGGGCCGAGCCACTAACTCTGAAAGGGCTGGAAAGGGCTCCTAATGGCATTTGAACCGAGGCGTGGGGCTCTGAAGGGGAGTGCGTGTGGCAGAGAGTTGAGGAGGAGGAGGCCGTCCTGATGGAGTGCTGTGCTCCTGTGGTGGTTGCCCTCTGCAGACTTGGCCTGTCAGAGCCCGGAAGGGCGTGTTCCAGCACAGGGCGGGGCCTCAGCCCCTGTTGCACGGCTTTGTGGCCTGGGTGCTGCTTGAGAATTGGCATTTCCAACAAGTTCCCAGTTGGTGTTGCTGCTTTTGGTCTGGGAACTACATTTTGGAGAACTGCTGGTGGAGAGAGATGTATTGAAAAGACATCTAATATTATTACTATTATGTAGTAGTTCGTTCAGTCTGAGGATTTTATGCCTAGAGCAATCAATATAGGTGTTTTTTGGGTAGAGGGAAAAGGGGAATTGTTGGTGGGAGGTAATTTTGAGGCCCAAATCAAGAAGATCTCTGTGTGGAATGAGATCCTTGAAATAGAGTGGACTTTCTTCAGTTGGTGGTAGGAGATCCTATTTCAGTATGATAATATTTGGAAAGATGTGTCCTGATCCTGGATGTAGCCAGATTTTTGTGGTGTAAGCTGTTTTCTCTTGAGATACTTATCAACCTGGCAGTCTGGGGAACTACTCCATCTTGTGGCAGAAATGAATATCCTTAGGTAATATTCAGCCATACTTTTTTCCCTACCCTTTCTGGAGAATCATCTGATAGCCTATGTCTAGATTGTCTTTCGTGAGGATGTCACTGAAAATCTCCAATTTCTGTCTCCTTAGGTTTACCGAACTAATCAGTGTGCTGGGGAGTTTGTGATCACATTTCCACGAGCCTACCACAGCGGTTTCAATCAAGGTTTTAATTTCGCTGAGGCCGTTAACTTCTGCACTGTCGACTGGGTGTGTAATTATGACCTAGCAAGCCTTTTCACATTTACCGTTTTTCCTGCAGAAATGGTATAGAATGCTTAGAAGCTGTCATGTGTCTAGTTGCTTAAACCTGTTGCTGCTGAAATGGCAGGTCGGCCAGCTGTGTACCTTCCCAGCAGGAGAGGCCCTGGCCCTGCAGCGTCAGCCAAGACCTGGTGAAGAGTCTGCTGAGTGTAGATTAACCACACCAGTGAAGTAGATTGACCACACCAGTTCCACACAGTTGTTTCAGGAAATGTATAAATTCATATTTCCAATTAGATTCTACATTGTTGTAGACATTACTGCATTATTAATATGTTGGGTTTTTAAACCAGTTTTTAATTAATGTACCTAATTTGCCCAATCCTTCAGATGCAAAGATTTTAAAAGGTCCAAGGCTTGTTAGAATCTAGTTTTAGGATTGATATATGACCCAAGATGTGATATTTGGTAATTGATAATAAAGGTCAGGAGTCTTTGGAAACAGGAAGGGGAGAGATGAATGTCACGTGTCCTCCCTGTCTTTTGGCGCAGCTGCCCTTAGGCCGCCAGTGCGTGGAGCATTACCGCCTGCTGCACCGCTACTGTGTATTTTCCCACGACGAGATGATTTGCAAGATGGCCTCCAAGGCGGACGTACTAGACGTTGTAGTGGCATCAACTGTTCAGAAAGACATGGCCATTATGATTGAGGACGAGAAGGCTCTAAGGGAAACTGTTCGTAAATTGGTAAGGTTTCTGGAACCCCAACTGCATGTCATAGGGTGTTACTTAGTAGAGTTCTTAAGCACTTTGATACCATTTTAAGGAAGCTTTTCCTTAGTCTCATTTCCTTTAAGACCATTCTAATAGATGTATATGGGCGTCTCATTGTGCTTTTACTTTTCATTTCTCTAATGGCTAATGAATGATATATTGAACATCTTATCCTGTATTTATTTGCTACCTGCATGTGTATCTCTTTGGTGAAGTGTCTGCTCACATGTCTTGCTCTACCCCTTTTTCATGGGGTTGTCGGGAGACTTCTCTTTATTCTAGACACCAGTCCTTTATCAGATAAGTGTTCTGCAAGTATTTTATTCCAGCTAGTGGCTTGTCTTTTCATTCTCTTAGCAGTGTCTTTCAAAGAGCAGAAGTTTTTCATTTTGATGAAGTTCAGTTTATCAGTGTTTTCTTTTATGGATCTTTTTTGGTATGTCCTTCTTAAGAAATCTTTGCCTAACCAAAGTCACAAAGGTTTTCTCATGTGTAGTCATCTAGATTTTCTAGTTTTAGGTTTTACATTTAAGTCTTTAATCCTCTTAAGTAAGTTTTGTTTATGGCAAGGTGTGGGTTGAGATCATTGTTTTTGCATATGGCTGTCTAACTGTTCCAGCACCATTTCTTGAAAAGACCCCTTTTTCCATTGAATTACCCTGGCACCTTTGTTGAAAATTAATTCACACATGTGTGGAGCTACTTCTGGACTCTGTTCTAGTCTGTTAATCTATGCATTTGTCCTCTTGCTAATACCATATGGTCTTGATTACTGTAACTTTCTAATAAGTTTTGAAATGAGGTAGTGTGAGTCCTCCAACTTTGTTCCTTTTAAAAATTGTTTTGCCTATTTTAGTTCCTTTGCTTTTCCATATAAAGTTTAGAATCAGCTTACTGACTTCTACCAAAAAGCCTGTTGGCATTTTGATTGGAACTGCATTCAACCTATGGATAGTTTGGGGGAGAATTGACATCTTAACAATACTGAGTCTTCCAATCCATGGACATAGTCTATCCCCTCATTTATTTAGGTGTTCTTGATTTCTTTCAGTATTTTGTAGACTGCAGCACACAGGTTTTACACATATTTTCTTGGGTTTATAATAAGGTATTTCTCATTTGTTGGTACTATTAAGAATGGTACTTAAGAAATTTTTTTGATTTCCAATTGTTTATTGCTAGTATTTAAAAATACAGTTGAGGGCTTCCCTGGTGGCGCAGTGGTTGAGAGTCCGCCTGCCGATGCCGGGGACATGGGTTCGTGCCCCGGTCCAGGAAGATCCCACATGCCACGGAGCGGCTGGGCCCGTGAGCCATGGCCGCTGAGCCTATGCGTCCAGAGCCTGTGCTCCGCAACGGGAGAGGCCACAACAGTGAGAGGCCCACGTACCGCAAAAAAAAAAAAAAAAAAGGAAACTGCCTGGTTGAAGACCTCATTTATCTTGACAGTATCAGTTGGGAAATTCCTTGTTACGATTACAGTTTCTGTTGCACAGATTGTCGAACCTTTTCAAAGAACTTCCCATATAAGAGGCTAATAGACCACTCAGCGTCTTCGCATTGACAATTCCTGCACGATAGTCTTTTTCACCTGCCCCATCTTCTTTCCTTTCATTTATATTTGTTCTTTTTGTGGATTCTCCAGCAACATTGCTCTGAAGCCCTGTATAGCATTTCCTCTGTAGTAGAAAGTATACGCATTTCTTTTGCTCTTATCTAGACCCAAAATATGGACAAGGCCAATTTGGAGTAGAATAAACAGCTAATCTCCGTAGTTTTATGGGCCTGCTAATAACTGTTCTCATGCTCAGGTCAAAATGGCCAAACATAAAGACCTACCATGTCCAGAAGGGGTTCTCCCTAGATGGGTGAAATAATTAACTTGCCCACATTTGCTAGGTCCACACACATTTTAAAATTTTTATTTATTTATTTTTGGCTGTGTTGAGTCTTTGTTGCTGTGCGCGGGCTTTTCTCTAGTTGCGGCGAGCGGGGGCTACTCTTCGTTGTGGTGCGCGTACTTCTCATTGCGGTGGCTTCTCTTGTTGTGGAGCACGGGCTCTAGGCGCGTGGGCTTCAGTAGTTGTGGCTCGCAGGCTCAGTAGTTGTAGCTCCCGGACTTAGTTGCTCCGCGACATGTGGGATCTTCCCGGACCAGGGACGAACCCGTGTCCGCCTGCATTGGCAGGCGGATTCTTAACCACTGCGCCACCAGGGAATTCCTCCCCACATTTTTAATCAACGCACTCTCTACTCTCTACTTTGGTAAGGCTCTTTTTTTTTTTTTTTTTTTTTTTAAACTCAACTATTACATGTTTGTCTTGGGGGCTGGTGGATTGTATTATCCTTTGGAGATCTCTAAAGTACACACTTTATTCTAGGGAGTAATTGATGCAGAAAGAATGGATTTTGAGCTGTTGCCAGATGATGAGCGTCAGTGTGTAAAATGCAAAACCACATGCTTCATGTCTGCCATCTCCTGTTCTTGTAAACCTGGCCTGCTTGTTTGCCTGCATCATGTAAAGGAATTATGTTCCTGTCCTCCTTATAAATATAAACTGCGGTGAGTAGGAAGAATGATTTTTTTCTATGGAAAACACTAAATCCTTAGTATAAAACATCTGATTTCCTCCAAACCCACATATCTCAGAGCTAAGCCTGCTATTCTGTTTCCAGGTATAGATACACTCTGGATGATCTCTACCCCATGATGAATGCACTGCAGCTTCGAGCAGAATCTTACAACGAATGGGCCTTGAATGTGAACGAAGCTTTGGAGGCAAAGATTAATAAGAAGAAAAGTACGTGGTATATAGAAAGTGTCACTTGGTGATTGGCAAATTGGGACTGGTTGTAACATAGCCAACTTAAAGTTATCAGCAAATGGATTACTTGAAGCAGCCTGACTTAACCCATCTGTCCAGCCAGGTTTAGAGCTTTAGCAGAGGTTTTAAAGCCAAGAGTGAATGAGGCATATGTCCTTACATCAAAGTGAAGTCTTGATATATGAGTTGTGCAGGATCGTGTATTTAACAAACATCATATTGTTACCAAATAACCTTTACACCTCTTTGTCTCAGAAATAAAAGTATTTCACATTTTATATGGACCTTTAGAAAAGGTTTTTGTTTGTTTTGCTTGTTGTTTTTGAACTAGATCTCAGGACAAAGACAGCATATCGTCAAATTAAGAGTCTGTGAAATGCTGGTTTATTACTTCTTAGTTCAGTCAAAGTCTCTGTCTCTTGTTATTACATTTGAAAGTCACTGTTTCCCTTCGCATCTTTTCTTTCAAAGCGTTTTTCGTTTTTCGTTTGCTTTCCTTTCTGTCGCTCAGCAGGTGACTCTTCCCTCTCCTATTTAGGGGCGGGTGCAGGTCACTGTCTCTGAGCCCACCAGTTCCCTGCTGGGTGCAGAGTAAAATGCAGGAGGAAAAGGTGGTTCCAGCCACAAGAAGAACTGCGTTTGCTCTGCTTTGACAAGGCAGGGGTTCTTTGTTTCTTAGACATGTCCACAGTGAAGGGCAGTTCTAGGCGCTTTTAAAGCTTCCACTCTCGGCCAAAAAAAAAAAGAGCAAATTTATTAAAGAGGTAAAACATTGCAAATATCCATAGGTAAGAACTGATCAAATCGAACCTCCCCCTCTGTATTTCATACATAATGATCACAGAAAAGGTGATCTTTTCTTTATTCCTAGGCCTTGTCAGCTTTAAGGCTTTGATTGAGGAATCTGAGATGAAGAAATTCCCGGACAACGATCTTTTACGTCACCTCCGCTTAGTGACGCAGGATGCGGAGAAATGTGCCTCTGTCGCCCAGCAGCTGCTTAACGGCAAGAGGCAGACGAGGTGGGCGCTGTGCACGCCCTGGCTTGGGCTCTTCGGCAGCCTGTTGTGGCTGGTTTTACCCATGACATTGGAGTCTGGGGCTGGTGGGGTACCTGCTCTCATGCAGTCTCCTTGGGCCTTTGTCTGTCTAGGTATCGATCTGGTGGAGGGAAATCCCACAATCAGTTGACAGTGAATGAGCTTCGACAGTTCGTGAGCCAGCTGCACGCCCTGCCCTGTGTCCTCAGTCAGACGCCACTGCTGAAGGTACCTGGATGGGGAGGTGGGGCTGCCCGCCTTCCTGTATTTTGTACACGAGCCCAGTTCACATGATCAAGTTGTCTTCCCCTGTGGTTAATTTGTACATTTATTTGCAAATGCTTTTAGTAACCCAGTGTATATAAAGAGATTGTAACGGGCCTGCAGAGGAGAGAGAAGGTTGGAAATTTTTACCTTTCACAGTGACCACCAGCTACTACAGTTGGTACAAGTCTCTCTTAGAGTCACTTGTGTAACTGTCATTTGGCTTATGTATTATCTTGTTTACCCGTATTGTTGCTAGAATCAAGTGAAATGGCAGAGGGTCATGTTGAATATGCACTGAAGATTCTGAGTTTTCAAGAAGCCAGTTACTGAAAATATTGTTTTGATGCAACAACCTGTGTTTTTTAAGGATCTCTTGAATCGTGTAGAAGATTTCCAACAGCATAGCCAGAAATTGCTCTCTGAAGAGATGCCCAGTGCCACTGAGCTGCAAGACTTGCTAGACGTCAGCTTTGAATTTGATGTCGAGCTTCCCCAGCTTGCTGAGATGCGTGTTCGGCTGGAGCAGGCCCATTGGCTGGAGGAGGTGCAGCAGGCTTGCCTAGACCCCAGCTCCCTCACCTTAGATGATATGAGACGTCTCATAGACCTGGGGGTGGGTCTGGCCCCGTATTCAGCTGTGGAGAAGGCTATGGCACGGCTTCAAGAACTGCTCACGGTATCAGAGCACTGGGATGACAAAGCCAGGAGTCTCCTCAAGGCCAGGTAAACAAGCACACCCATGCCTCTGCCCGGAGAAGGCTGGCACTGTGTCCATCCGGGAGCGCAGAGCATGGGGAGTAGGACGGGTCGTGGGCACAGTAGCTGAGCTATGTGTGTGGAAATAGCTGAGATGTTTGGAGCTGCTTTGGAGCTTGGGCAAAAGAATATTAATTTCTTTCCTTGCTTAACCGATTGTGAAATGAATGGTTCAAATGGAAATACCTTTTCTAGAGTTGGTTTAATGAAATTTTCCTGGACCTCGAGGATAACATCTTTGAGAGAAGAAAACATTTACAAATAAGTGGAACTGTTTAAACCCACAGTTAATGAATAAGATTCCAAGAAGTCTTAAAGAGAAACATCTGAGAGTCAGTGTGCACTGTCTTTAAGATGAAGATGGTGCCATAATTCTCCACATTAATGCTGTAGCTTTGTGACCTTATCTATACTCGAGAGATGGGTTGGACTCAAGCTAACCATCCGAGGGGAGATGATGATTCCCTCCCTAATCTTGCTTTCTGTCTGACAGATCTTTATTATTCCAATTGACAACACAAAGTACAAGAAATACCTAGGTTGCAGACCTTATTTTGTAATCCTAAAATAGTGGTCACTGAGCAGAGAGCATAAAAGTTTTGGGTTCTGTGCTTTTGGTATATTGATATCCTGGAGATTTTTAATTTTCTTAGTGAAGCTGTATGAGTCTTGATAGCGTATCTAGTTTAACATAGCGTAAATTATCCCTAAGTTATCTTTTGCAAATGGAAGTTTATGGTTATTCCAATGTCAAATCAGAAATAAGTAGAACTTAAATGCTTCACTGAGTTATTTGTGTGAGAAATAAGTAGAACTTAAATGCTTCACTGAGTTATTTGCGTAAGTCTTATGCAACCATTTGAAAATAGATAATTTGATATCTAGTAGTTATTTGCTCTTTGAAAAAAGTTATTTGCTATTCTGAATTTCCTTTGAAGTGATTTTTCTTTTTTGTGGCAAACGGGGGCTGTTCTTCGTTGCGTTGTACGGGCTTCTCATTGCAGTGGCTTCTTTTGTTGCAAAGCATGGGCTCTAGGCGCACGGGCTTCCGTAGCTGTGGCGTGTAGGCTCAGTAGTTTTGGCTTGTGGGCTCTAGAGCACAGGCTCAGTAGTTGTGGTGCAGGGGCTTTGTTGCTCCGCAGCATGTGGGATCTTCCCAGACCAGGGCTCGAACCCATGTCCCCTGCACTGGCAGGTGGATTCTTAACCACTGTGCCACCAGGGAAGTCCCTGGAGTGATTTTCCTATTTTTTCTGGTAAGTAAACCACGAGAAAAGTGAGCCACAGTGTAAAAGCTGAGTAGCGTCATTTTGCTTTTGTAGGCCTCGGCATTCATTGAACAGCCTTGCTACAGTGGTTAAGGAGATCGAGGAGATCCCCGCATACCTGCCCAATGGTGCGGCTCTGAAAGACTCTGTGCAGAGAGCCAGAGACTGGCTTCAGGACGTAGAGGCCCTGCAGGTGGGTTTACAAAATGTCCCGTGTGTGTAAGTGCGTCTATAAAGAGCAGTAATGTAAACACTTGCAAAGGGGGATATGTTGGACCTCACTACACAGGTTCAGTGTTTGGGTTGGCCAGATTACTGATTTCTCTTCAACCTTGTGTAGATGCACTTACCCACCCTGTCTACTGTCCTGACTAGTTGGCTCAGTATTTAAAGCTTAGATAATTTAACCAACCTCTTCTAGGAGCTTGGGACCCTCCCATAACAGACTTAATTACTTGGTTGGGGTTGAAGAAAAAGAGCTAAAAATGAAGTTGTGGGAGAAACACAGTTTCTAACGTCTGACAAGTACGGCTGTCTCTTGCTGGCTTGCCAACTACTTGGAGTTTACATAATGAAGAGTAGCAGATTCAGTGAGTCTTGATACGTGATTACATGGCCAAACTAGGCCCTTAGTTTCACCAAGTAGTGACTTAAATGTGCTCCATACCTACAAAAGCAGTGAGATGAGCACGTTCTAAAGTAACTGTCCAAAGTAATCAGCACTGAGTATCTGTGCCCCTGTGCTAGATGTTATACTTGCTAAGACTTACCTATAAGTTAACATAGAAAATTAAATTCACTTGTAACATTATTAAGGTATAGACAGAATATATTCTATGTTTTTCCCAATTTTCAGCTGGATAACTTCATTTGAAAAGTGGTTGGTGGGAGTGTCTTCCTTTTTCTCTCTAACGATCATAAATCAGTGGGTCTTACGGGCCTACTGAGAAAAAAGATCTTTGAATTATTTAATGGGATAGGTTTTTAAATTTTTAATTTATATTGTTCTTGAGGCTTAAGTTCTGTTTTGTTGAAGCCATCAGATTCTAGGAATAAAATACCATCTGGTCTTCTGAATATCTATGTAATTTTAAGTGGTGCTAATTAACCAATTGCTAATGAGAAATGCCAAACAGGACAGTTTTAGCCACGTGTTTTCAACAAAACATCTGGACATCTGTTCTTGTTAATAGGGAAGAGAAGATACATTGTTTGATAAATATTACTTAATTAAGGGGCGACCCCAGCCCGCCAAGAAAAAACCAAGGAAAGTGTTTGCTGTGTACATAAACTTCCCCAGTGAGGGTTTTTTTTTTTTTTTTTTTTTTTGCGGCACGCGGACCTCTCACTGCTGTGGCCTCTCCCGTTGGCGGAGCACAGTCTCCGGATGCGCAGGCTCAGCGGCCATGGCTCACAGGCCCAGCCGCTCCATGGCATGTGGGATCTTCCCGGACCGGGGCACGACCGGGGCACGAACCTGTGTCCCCTGCATCGGCAGGTGGGCTCTCAACCACTGCGCCACCAGGGAAGCCCTCCAGTGAGGTTTTTGATGCAGGCTCTTGTCTGTGATTGTTGGAACTGTAGTGGTTACGGTCACTGTCCCCCCTTGCACTCATGGTTGCTGGCAGCCAGAAGGTGAGGTCATGACGATGAGGAGAGGTGAGCATATGAAATCAGAAGCAAGGACACATGTCTGGGTGGGTTTGCTCCCTTCACATGCTGTAACGTATGTACTACTTAGTACTGTGTTTGCAACAATGTCCATAAGGACAAAAAGCAAGTTTTGCTCCATTCCTAAAATAATAGCCTGGCCTTTCCTTGCGTCATATACTGAAGGAATAGTAGAGAGGTGTGAGCAACAAAAAGGAACCTCTTCGTGTTTAGTGGATTATTTATTTTAAAATGTCACCCAGTATTCTGCTGTTCACTTAGGGAGTGCTCCATATGTTTCTAAATGGAGTACCATAGGCAGAGCATATAATTTGTGAGACACCTTTTTTACGCATCCAGCAGAATACCTATGCCCTTATAGTTTCAATCCTGTGAGAATAAATAGAAGACCCCCAGATGATTCTTAATGCATAATAAAGTTGGAGAGCCAGTGGGCTTTCACAACTCATTTTTGGTTTCCTGAATAATCTATACTGAGTTACTATAATTCATCATTGGTGAGTGAATTGGAGTAAAATATTTGTTTTGTTGCTTTTATTTCTCTTGAATCAGTATGGAAATCCTTTGAGTTATTACAAA
Source organism: Mesoplodon bidens (assembly GCF_964165515.1). Classification (NCBI taxonomy): domain Eukaryota; kingdom Metazoa; phylum Chordata; class Mammalia; order Artiodactyla; family Ziphiidae; genus Mesoplodon; species Mesoplodon bidens. Next base: position 949,970 of record NC_138177.1, read on the forward strand.
TTTACATTTCTGCTGAATTTTTTTCAAACCATCCATAGGGACAAAAATGACAAGTGCATTGACAAGGGCATAAACAGTCTGAACAAAGGGACCACAGTATATGCCAGGTCCAAAGTTGTATCCATGGTCCCAGCACAAAGTAGGTTCTTACTTGTCGAGTGGAAGAACCCACGCTGCTCCACCTCCACCACCATCGGCCAGCTGGCAGGTTTTGTCAGCACCCGTCCATGAATTTAATATGTTGAAATCATGGGGTAGGCCCGGTCCGAATGGTACTTTTCCCACTTACATAGAAGTATTTTTTTTCCCCTTGATTTATTAGGCTGGAGGACGTGTGCCAGTGTTAGACACACTGATAGAACTTGTTACACGAGGCCGATCTATCCCGGTGCATCTGAATTCTTTACCGAGACTGGAGTCACTAGTAGCTGAGGTTCACGTTTGGAAAGAATGTGCTGCTAATACATTCCTGACTGAGAATTCGTCCTATTCTCTCTTGGAGGTAAGTTTGCAGTTAGCCCACCTACAAGACCTTAGGTCCCCTAGCCTGGCAAAACATGTAGTCCCTCACACACGGAGGTGGCATCACTGACTGATCTATGCTCTAGGAGTTATTTTTCTCAGTGGAGCCAGGGAGATTCTTCTAAGTTTCTACTGAAAGTTTCAATTGAAACTTAGAAGAATTTTGAAATGTCTTCTGCATATGTTTAGGGATAGCATTCACTGTCTAAGGAAGAAATTTTCCTCTTTGAAGTTCCTCAGTTTGTTGAAATTGGACGTTTAACCTTGGCCATGCTTCACCACTTGCTTTTAACAAGCTCAGTAAAAGATCTCATCCACCTCTCAAAGTGCTATAGTTGCACTTCCTGTGTTTTTTTGTAAGCTGATGCTGGTCGCACATTATGACTGGAATCGTTCTACATCACATTTTTTTACTTACTGTTTGATTGAATCTGGAATCAAAGTCTGTCTTTTTGTCAGATTTCCTTCTTTCTTTCCTCCCTCTCTTCCTTTCTTCCTTCCTTTGTAGAAGAGAGTTTCTGGCTTCAGGGAGGCATGTTACACAGAAAGTACTAAGAAACTCACATCCTTCCCACTCCTTAGGCTTTTATTTGGGGACTTCCTAATGCTTCATCTGAAATCCATTTTACCAGCGGTTGTGCTTTGTCCACATTAGGTGCTATGTCCTCGATGTGATATTGGCCTTTTGGGATTGAAGAGGAAGCAGAGAAAGTTAAAGGAGCCCTTGCCAAGTGGCAAGAAGAGAAGCCCCAGAGTAGAGAGTCTGAGTGACCTGGAGAGAGCTCTGACTGAAAGCAGAGAGACTGCTTCAGCTGTACGTACTGGGGTTTTTCCTCCTCTTTTCTCCATGGGGGAGGATAATTTCTAACTCTTCTCTTACTGACTGGTCATATTGGGAAGGCAAGTAGAAGAATAACTTTAAAAGTACTCTGTTTTACCAAAACGACTTTGGGAGAATTGTTACTTGTAAAAGTTTTGAATGGAAGGTGCATGGAGGTGCAAAGGATTCAGGGAAGACCTCCCAGGTTCAGAAACAATCTTTCCAGTGCCCGAGGCTTGGTCCAGGGATGCAGCCTCAGGACACCCAGGCTAACGGATATGGGAACTGCAATGCCAACTTACTAGTTTACAACAAGAAATACACTTAAAAGGGTACTGGATACTTTTGAGTCTGACCTGCATTTAGCGTAAGCTCTGTTGATTCAAAGATTGTATCATCTTCAGGAAGATGAAGCAGTATCTAGCTAATGTTTAGTGAGCAGAGTATCAGAACAGAAGAAGATAGCTGTGTGATCTGGATGCTTTTTGAAAATCTAAAAAAAAATTTTTTTTTAATTGAGCTATAGTTGACCTGTAATGTTTATATTAGTTTCAGTTGTATAGTACAATGGTTCAGTATATGTATATATTGCAGAATGAGCACTATAAATCTAGTTAATATCCATCACTACACATGGTTACGGTTTTTTTTCTTGTGATGGGGACGTTTAAGATCTACTCTCTTGGCAACTGTCAAATATGTAACATAGTATTAACGACTGTCGTCATGCCATGCTGTACATCACATCCTCAGGACGTACCTTGACCTTTTGATCCTCTTCACCCATCTCCCCCACCAGTTGCCTTTGGCAACTGCCAGTCTGTTCTCTGTGTCTGTGGGGTGGTTTTTGTTTTGTTTTGTTTTTGTAGATCCCACATATAAGTGAGATCATGCAGTACTTGTCTTTCTCTGACTTACTTCACTTAGCATGATGGTCTCAGAGTTCATCCATGTTCTTGCAAATGGCAGGATTTTCTTCTTTTCTATGGCTGATAATATTCCATTGTATATACATACCACATTTTCTTTATCCATTCATCCATCAGTGGACATGTAGGTTGTTTCCATATCTTGGTTATTGTGAATAATGCTGCACTGGACATGGGGGTACAGATAATCTTTTCAAGTTAGTGTTTTCATTGCCTTTAGATGTATACCCAGAAGTGGAATTGCTGGGTCATATGGTAGTTCTATTATTAGTTTTTAAGGAACCTCCATACTGTTTTCCACAGTGGCTGCGCCAGTTTACATTCCCACCAATAGTGCACGAGGGTTCCCTTGTTTCCACATCCTGCCTAACACTTGTCATTTCTTGTCTTTTTGATGACAGTCATTTTAACAGGTGTGAGGTGATAATCTCAATGCAGTTTTTCTTTTTTTTTTTGCGGTACACGGGCCTCTCACTGCTGTGACCTCCCCCGTTGCGGAGCACAGGCTCCGGACGCGCAGGCTCAGCGGCCATGGCCCACGGGCCCAGCCGCTCTGCGGCATGTGGGATCTTCCCGGACCGGGGCACGAACCCGCGTCCCCCTCATCGGCAGGCGGACTCTCAACCACTGCGCCACCAGGGAAGCCCTCAATGCGGTTTTGATTTGCATTTCCCTGATGATTAGTTATGTTGAGCATCTTATCACGTACCTGTTGTCCATCTGTGTATCTGCTTTGGAAAAATGTCTACTGGATCCTCTGCCCATTTTAATTGGATTTTTGGTTTTGGTAGTGGTGATGTTGTTTTGTTTGTTTGTTTGTGCTATTGAGTTGTATGAGTTCTTCATTGATTTGGGGTATTAACCCCTATCAAATTACAATTTGCCAATATTTTCCACCATTCTGTAAGTTGTCTTTTCATTTTGTTGATGATCTCCTTCCCTGTGCAGAAGCTTTTTGGTTTGATGAAGTCAAACTTTTAGGACGGTTTTGAAGGCACAAAGCATTGTCCATTCCGGAGCAGGAACATACCTGCTACCGGGCCTGGGCTCGTCCTTGGTCCAGGCACCTTCCTTCTGGTCTGATCCTTCGTAGCTGCCTGATCTCTCTTGTGATTGACATGGGATTTCCCTGATGTGTTTGTGTATTTTGACACAGACTTTCTTTGGCATGTTTGTCCCTTACTTCAGGCTCTAATCAGATGCGGCTGCCTGAGCATAATTCTGGTGTTTTCAAGGTGCTACTTTCCACTGTTATGTGGTTCGTTTTTGTAAAGACACTGTCTGTCTTGAGCTTTGCTTGTCTAGTCTTGCTGATCTAGTCTGTGAACCTCTGTACATTACCTGTTGATCACTTTGTGATCACATAACCCGTATATGCTGCCCGTACATTGTTTTTAGCTAGAGAAATAAGTAGGTTTCTTAAATAGACCAAAGGTTTGTTAGGTGGTTTACTTCTGGATCTGTTTCTTCCCTAATCCATCATTCATACATTTTCTTCTCTCATCCAGAAGAGTCGATCTGGCCTTAGGACTCAGTTTCCTCTTCTAGTCAATCGGGATGGATCTGGTGGTGGCTGGATCCGATCATCGAGAATGGTTTAACTATGACAAATTAACGTTTTAAGGACTTATTTATAGGAATAGACTTGGGAAAAGAATGGTTCCTGCAGCCTGTAGTTTTTATTTCTAAAGGGGAAGGCTCAGTTTTAAAGGCCTGTGTTTACCCCCTGTTGCTCTGTATTTCTCCCTCAGTGAAGTATTAGGATTTTGGTGGTCCAGCCTTCCACTGTGGGAGATGGATGTGTTATGTTCGAGGGGGTAGTGACTAACTCTGACATAGCTAGTGATTTGAATTGGTCACCCTTAGGCAGCTTTTACTTCATGGTGGGAGGTGAATAAATCTATAATGCCTGGACGGGTTTATGTAGTGGGCGCCTGGTCTGTTCACGTAGAAGTCCCTTGTATGGACAGCTTGTACATACTGGTCAGAAACATGTTCAGTGTCACTTCAGCTTTTTGTTGTGAAGCTGATTATGTTTGTGTTTTCAAGTCGCTTATACAGATTAACTGAACTCAGGACTTTGCTGAGACATGGCTCTCAGTTTTAATGGAGAGAAAAGACTTTATAATGAGTATACTTGCCACTTTCTGCAGAAAAGCAGCTTGCTTTTGTCTCTGCCCTAATGATCTTACAGAGTGTGAGTGTGTGTGTGTGTGTATCTGAGAAAGGGAAGTCTGGTGAAGTGGTTCTGTTTGATTCTTTGGTGAGGGACCCAGCTTCACTACGCACAGTTCCAGTGTCCAGCACACATGTAAGGCCTAATGTTAAAGGCAGTAAGAGACACAGGTTACTACAGCTGTTTAACAGACTTTCTCATCTAAAGTGCCTTTCTGGAAGAACTCAAAAGCTAGTGGAACTGAAAACAAATGGAAAACCTCAGAAATTAATACACCTAGACTGTGAAAAGCCTGTATCCTTCGAGAGAGGTACATTTTCTAAGAGAGAAGTGTGTGAGGAAGTTGGACTTCGAAGAATGGTGTGTGTTAGGTAGCTGCTCACACTGAGGGTTTGCTGGGTGCCAGTCAGAGCGTCTGTCACACAGCCCGTGTCATCGTCATAGCGGCCCTGTGAGGTGGGCACTGCTACTGACTCTACTTCATACGTGTGGAAATTTAGCCACAGTGGATGTTGTTGCCCACCTGACTTAGTGAGGCAGGCAGTCTACTCTGGAGCCCGGTGTTCTTAGCCACCAGGACCCTAGTTTCAGGAGAAGGCTGAGTTCTCTGTGACATTGTCCCTGATTGTTATCTCCTTTCTAGATGGCAACGCTTGGGGAAGCCCGCTTACGAGAAATGGAAGCCTTGCAGTCTCTCAGACAAGCCAATGAGGGAAAATTGCTGTCGCCAGTCCAGGATGTGGAGATGAGGGTCTGCCTGTGTCAGAAGGCCCCAGCTGCCCCCATGATCCAGTGTGAACTCTGCAGGGATGCTTTCCACACCGGCTGTGTGGCGGTACCCAGTATTGCGCAGGGCCCCCGGATCTGGCTGTGTCCCCATTGTCGGAGGTCAGAGAAACCTCCATTAGAGAAAGTTCTGCCCCTGCTGGCCTCCCTCCAGCGTATCCGAGTTCGCCTTCCCGAGGGGGATGCGCTGCGGTACGTGATTGAAAGAACCGTGACCTGGCAGCACAGAGCCCGACGGCTGCTCTCGTCAGGCAGCCTCCAGTCCACGCACGAGCGAGCGGGCGCAGGACTGCTACGTGGCAGATGGCAGGCCTCCGCACGACAGGCGCCAGAGACGAGCCAGGTGAGCCGGAACGCTCCTTCGCCGGTTATCGGACTCAGCTCTGCACCTTCTTCCGGAGCTGGGAGCTCCGGTGGTGCCGCCGGTACCGGCACCCGCTTCACCTTCGAGGGTTGCGCGCACCTGCCACGTTGCCTCAGTTCCCTCTGCTCCCGATAGCCGGGCACGCTTCCCGTGGAGCAGATGTCACCTCTTCATACGCGCATGTGATTGTTCCATTGATGTGTGTGAACCAGATGTATTTTTAATATACATGTGGGGTTTTTTTTGTTTTTTGTGTGTTTTTTTTGCGGTACGTGGGCCTCTCACTGTTGTGGCCTCTCCCGTTGCGGAGCACAGGCTCCGGACGCGCAGGCTCAGCGGCCATGGCTCACGGGCCCAGCCGCTCCGCGGCATGTGGGACCCTCCCAGACCGGGGCACGCACCCGCGTCCCCCTCATCGGCAGGCGGACTCCCAACCGCTGCGCCACCGGGGAAGCCCAATATACATGTGTTTTAAAATTCTTTGCTTGGCTGTTTTTTCCCTGCTTCCTCTCGTGTAAGTCACCGAGGAGAAAGGGGAAGTGCCTCCTCCTGTCTCTTGTTGCCTTTTGAGGAAGAAGAGGTTTTGAGGTATCTTGAGTGTTAGTAAGTTGCTTCAGAGCAGAGGTGGTGGGTTTCATACCATCTGTGATCTTTCTTCCAAAGCCAGATTCCCCTGAGCGTCACTGGGACGGCCGGGCTTCTCTCTTCTTCCGTGGGAGATGAGGAGTGCAGCCAGGCAGGCAGTACTCAGGCCTCTCATAATGTTAACCTGGTGACTTCCAAGTCTGGCAGATTCTCTTGCAGATACTACGCGTCCCTTGTGCTGCACCAGCAGAGATGTGTGAAGTGTAGGAGTTGAAGGTCATACAGATGAGAGACGAGGACAGAAGATTGGTCTCTGTTGTATTTGTTTTCTTGTCTTTTTAATTTCTCCCCAGGCTTCCGAAATACAGTGCCTGGCACTTAGCAAACGATGTGTTACATTTTTGTCTCATGGTTGAGTTGTGGGTATTTGGGTAGCCTACATTGGAGACATTTGTGTTCCTTAGACAGGATGTACTAGGAGTTCACCTATGTTAATAAAAGGGAAAGACACAGCTGTTATTTACTTACTAATTTGTGGTCAAAGGACTGTTTCTCCCAGCTCCTCTGATAAGCTCTGGTGAAGGTAGGGACGTGGATGTGAATACTGTCTGGCAGTTCCTCAGTTGGTTTACCCAGAGGGGGTGCATGGCTGTGTCAGTCGGGTTAGAATCTTCAGAAGGAGGATTACCTAGAGATTAAAAGGCCGTGCGATCTGTTTCCACCCAGAGAAAGGGACTGATTGCCCAGTGGTGCTCTTGACCTCTGCAGTCAGTCCAGGTACACCCAGGAAGGCCAAAGGCTTGCTGGATACGAGTTGGTTCGGCCAGATCTGAGTTGCCAGGAGACTTCTTTCAGTTTGGGCAAATCAAGTCTTTGTCTTTGCTGGTGGCTGCCTGATACCCCAAGCTACTTCCCTTGGGCTGGTGGGAGCGGTTTAGCCCTGGAGAAGCCTCACTGTGCGATGTTCTCCTTCCGCCAGCTCTCTCAGCCTCCTGGCTCCACGTCCTTCTCCTTACCTGGTGACTGGGACAGCAGAACCTCATATTTACACTCTCCCTTCTCTACTGGACGGAGCTGTATCCCCCTCCATGGTCTGTATTTATTATTATCATCACCATTATTATTGTTATGATTTTGAGGGCTGAATAGTAAAAAGTGATCGTGCAGTAGGTTTTTGTTGCACGTAAACCAGGAACCATTAAAAAGGATTTTATCCTCATACGTAGGATATGGATTACTATGTGTTTGCAAGGTAGGAGAAGAATCGTAGTTAAAGGCTCACAAATGCAAAAGAGACAGAAAGGAAGTCTCTATATCCATTGTTTTCAGGGATGAAAGGGTTCATGCCATGCCAACTGATAATTAAACCCCAGGCATCGTGGTCATCAGATGCTAAGTCATGGGTTCCCTTGTTGCTTCATTACTTAGGAGACTTGAGGGGGCTCTAGAGACCCTGCCTCCTTCCTCCTGTCCTTCCTTGAAGGCGACTCTCCCCCATGAGTTCTGCCTGGAACCCTGGGCCCGCTCAGAGTGCCCAGGCCCTGGCTCTTCTGTGCTTCTGTGAAAGCAGAGGTATCTCCCTCCTGCATTAGCAGGAGTCCTCCTAGTCATTGATAGACTTACACAGTCCAGTTTGGGCCTGCTACGCTGTGGCTCTGGGCCTGTGGAGTGAACCTCACTTGAAGGGAAAGGGTGGTAATGGGAGCGGTGGTCTTCCCTCACTCTTGTCTCAGGTGGGTGTCACCGTGATCTGGTCTGGTCTCCGACAGGTCTAAGCCCAGAAGTGAGTGAGCTGTTGATGGAGGCCCAGCTGCTCCAGGTGTCCCTTCCTGAAATTCAGGAGCTCTACCAGACGCTACTGGCAAAGCCCAGCCCTGCACAGCAAGCTGACCGCAGCTCTCCAGTGAGACCCAGCAGTGAGAAGGTGGGCGTCGGGGTCTGGGAGGCAGCGTGCTTCAGAGTGTCATCATCCATCAATAGCTCGGGGACGAGATGCTGTCTTTGGTCGAGGAAAGGATGCAGACCACCTACCCCACAGCCCTGTTCCAACGGCTGTCACTGAGCACTTTGGGCTCACAACCTGGATTTTGATGCTGGTTTTTAAGCCAGTGTGTGAAATTGTTTTTTCTTTTTAGCAAGGTGTGCTTCTCATCATTTCCATGTGATAATAGCTAGAAGCAGGATTATTTTTCTTCAGTAAGAGAATTACTGTAGAGATGAAAATGTAATTATAGCTGCAAAGGCCTTTGGGATAAAGCCTTCATTCTTGGAGTCAACATGTAACAAATGCTTTAACTCTTCTAAACCAAACCCAACAGCCGGTGTGAGGACCAGGTGACTAGACCAAGGGTACCCTTTTTTTGTTTGTTTGTTTTTTGGGTATTTTTTGGCCACACCGCACGGCATACGGGATCTTTAGTTCTCCGACTAGGGATTGAACCCATGCCCCCTGCAGTGGAAGCGAGGAGTCTTAACCACTGGACCGCCAGGGAAGTCCCCAGGGTGCCCATTTTGAGTGCTGACTTACTTGAAGGGGATAACTAATAATGTCCTGTTTCTTAGCAGCGTAAGATGCTGCTGCTGCTTCCTGTGAGCGAACTTACTGACCTGTAACCTTTAAGGCCCCTGAGAATGTAGTCAGATAGGGAGGAATCTCACTGAAAACAGCATGAGGGCAGACGCTGGCATTTAGGAGTTGTTTTTCATGATGACACCAAATAGTGTAGCACTGTTATCAGCTATGTTCAGTTAATGCACCTTCCTCCTATAAGGGGTGGAGATGTGCATAAAGAAGCAAGGTATTGCCTTGGTTCCTTAGCTGTCTGTGGGTTATTAACACCTAGATAGAAACTCTCTGGACGTCAGGCACTTCCTCGTGGGTTTGGCCAAAAGAATGTGGCATCTCCCATCTCCCAGAGCTGGTTGGCTGATTTGAAACGAATTGTGTCTGTGACATTTCTGTTTTCCAGTGTTGCTTTGGTAGACGAAACAGTGAAGTTAGGTGGTCCTGTAGGATGTGAAGGGGGGTGGGGTGGGGTGCAGCACATGTCGGTGTCGACGGGGAGCACCTGCTTCTCGTGCAGCCGGTTCTTAGCATCGCTGGTTTGGGCGAGAGGCTAAATGGAGTTTGCCGTCTTCCACCCAGAGTGACGGCTGCCGTGGGAAGCGAGACGGAGTCAGCGGCCTCGAGAGCAAAGTAAAGAGACGCCTGGAAAGAGAAGGTCTCTCCAGTGAGCGGTGGGATCGAGTCGCCAAATTGCGGACCCCTAAAAAGAAGAGGATCAAACTGAGCCACCTCAAGGACACGAACAGTTTCAAGTTAGAGCGGGCGCGTGGCTATGAGCTGGTCCCTTCTGCCGACACTCAGTCCCTGCCCTCAGACACGTCCTGCTCGGAGCAGGAGGACTCTGGGGACGAGGACGCCGTCTGCCCGGCCGTGAGCTGCCTGCAGCCAGAAGGAGACGAGGTCAGTGAGGTTTGGGCCGTGGAGGAGGTGCGTTCCCTTAACTCAGAACCCCTGTAAGCCACAGCTCACCTGGCCGGGCCTCTCTCCTGCTTACCTGCCTTGAGCCGATCTGAGTGGATGCTCACCTCCCCCACTGGTGTCTCTGCTCACATCGTTCCTGGGTCTTCTCCCTTTGCCTGAAGAAACTCTTCCTCTTCCCTTTTTCCTTTGCCTGCTCCTCCAGCGTTCACCGCCCGGCGCTAAGAAGGTGGGAGGGATGCTGCTACCACGCCCTTTGCTTCCGTGTCACAGGGCTGCGCTGTCTTAGCCCCAGAGCAGTCACCACTTGAAGACTGGCTTTGACTCGGTCGCTTGGGCTGCTGTGCCCGAGGTCCCAGTGCTGGGGCAGTGGCCTGCCCGGTGTCTGTCAGGCCTGTTCTTCCCCTGAAAACCCCGTCTCCCTGCTCTCTGTAACCAGGTGGACTGGGTCCAGTGTGATGGCAGCTGCAATCGGTGGTTCCATCAGGTCTGTGTTGGTGTCTCTCCCGAGACGGCCGAGGAGGAGGACTACGTGTGCGCGTGCTGCGCGGCGACGGACGCGCCAGGCCGGAGATAAAACAAACAGACCCTAACTGTAATTCAGGACTCGGCCAGAGGACTCCTCCAGTGTCGCAGCAAAGCTGCAGGACTGGCATTCAAACCAGCCTGTGAACGGTGCTATTTCTATTCCTTACGGGATCATTTTTCCAGAACTCTTTGAAAAAAAGAAAAAAACGACTAAAAAAAATTTTTGACACTTTTTGTATTTTTTTCCTTAAGAGCTGTTTGTGATTGTTGAGGTTTGAAATGCTGACTGTTTTTTGCAGGGGTTCCCACCAATGTGGAAGGATTGGAGCTTGCACCTTTTCATGTACAGCATTAAAGTCTTACCTCTTTCTGGGGTTTACCGGCTTAAGAGTCCAACTCAGTTTCAGTGCCCAGAAGAGCACCAGAAATTCCAGTAAATCCTCATTTGAGGGATTTCTCTCTTGTTTACTCTGTTACCATATTGGGGAGCTTAAGTTTTTCACTTTTGGGGTTTTTGTTTGTTTCTTTTATCCACTTTTCTTTTTTTCCTGGTAGACTAGGTTTATTTATCTAAGCAATAACTTCCATGTTGGTTTCAGTGGCTGGAATTAAAACAAACTTCCAAACAGCGTGTTGGTGCTTTAGCATCTGGTTGATGTCAGAACGCAAACGTCTAGTTTCTAGTGTCACTGGTGACCTAGTGACATAGAAAAGAGGCTGCTCTCTAAGTACCTGCCACAGCTGTATTTTGGCTTTCTCCTTGCTCCTTCCCTCCTCGCCTGTTTTTTTGGTAGCTTGTATCAAAAAATGTTGCAGTTTATATTGTGGAATAAATCCTTGGTCCTAATATAACACTACATGCTGGTTATTTAGAGCCATGAGCCTACATCTGCTTCTGCCCCTCCACCTGTGGGCTTTGAAGAGCAGAGGGGTTGCTTGCTTTTGCCTCTGCCCAGCCAGGCTGCAGTAGCGGTGGATAGTAGCCTGCAGACCTTAGGGGATTCTTCTGTATCCTGCTCTGTTCAGTGGGCCATATGCCTCCAGTCCGCACTAACAAAGACCCCCCTTTCCTCCCGTCTTCAAGGAATAGAACCTGTCTTTAAAGCCATGCTATTTTTAAGTAAGCTTTCTCAGAATGTTGGCAAATCATTCCAGTCCTCACATCGGCCCTCCTTGTGGGAATGATATCTTTATTATATTTGAATTGACAGGGAAACTTGGTTCAGGGTTGAGATGTCAGAAGGGGAGACGAAAGGAGAGTTCACCCTCACAGAGAGCTAGGAGGGTGTGGGTCAAGGAAACACTTGTGAACACGCAGGCTCTGCCCTCTCGCTTTCCTTGCTGTCTCTCTCTCTCTCTCTCACTGTTGTTACTGGTCATGGATGGCTCACAGCCTTTCCCTGCCTTTTCTTTTTAAAGGGCCCTGTTCTGCAGTGGAGAAGACATTCTGGTGAACAGACTCTTGCTTGCTGTTTGCTATCCTGTTGCTCATAATACCTGTTTTCCCTCCATTCTATAGCCATAAACCTGAAGATGGGTAGAAACAGTGGGTCTTTAATAAAACAAAAAAAACAGCAGTTTGTGATGTAGCAGAGATTTAAATGTGTACTGCCCCCTTTTATGCAATTCAGATAATTAAACCTCTTTAAGAATGACTTTGAATCGTCTGCAGTTTTCCCAGAGTTGTCATATTTCTCCTTGTCTGATGGGCTTCTGGGGCCAGTGGAGAAGAACAATCTCAGAGTCCCATCTGGAGTGGCAGGGGTTTTGGCCTTTTTTTTTTTTTTTTTTCCTTCATTGACGTGTAGTTGATTCACAACGTTGTGCCAATCTCTGCTGGTTTCTGGCCTTTTTAAGCACCCCGATTCTTAGACTCCCCGACATTGGGGCACGATGCTGACTCTCCCAGTTCCACGGAGAACATAAGCTTAAAGGGGACTTTGCTCCTGGAATAAAGCCTTTGCCTGTAGGGAGCTTCTGCCCATCTGGTGTGCACCTCCCCTGCCCCACAAGCTTTTCTTCTTCACCTGGAGGGTGGTTCGCAGTCCCTGACAGTAGCACCCTTGTGCTGAAGAGTCTCTGCCCCGGGTGGGGGGTGGGGGCAGGAGTGTGTGTATGTAAACCGCCTCCCCCCAGGGGGGGCCATGGTCTGTTACACACATCGGTACTGAAGTTGAAGGCCTGTCACGTGCCAACAGTTATCCTGCTAGTGAATGATGGCGGCTCTCCTGGAGCCTCCATCCTACCTGCACGCCAGCACGACGTGGAAACACGGACCCCCGACGGACGCCTTCCGTGAGGGCCCCACCGAGACCCCGGAGTGGGTGTATTATCTACAAACCGTGCTTGTGCGTGTGAGCTGTGAGGCTGGCCTGTACCCTCGTGGATACCCGAGGCAACACGCGCGAGACGGTAACACACGCAAGCTGACGCTGTTCCGTCCCGGGTCTTGCAGCTGCGTGAGGTGTGAGGAAGAAAGAAAGGGCTGAGTGAGATTGGAGCCTAAGCCAGGAGGGCACGTGGGTGAAGAAAGAATCTGGTGCCCCCGCCTCAGCGCCGTGACTACTGTGTTTGTTTTTCCTCCCAAATCAGGCTGTAGGATCTCTCACCGAGCGCAAAGGGCTTGCCTGTGTGTCGCCTCTATCCTGGAAGAAGACTGGGGTTTGGACGCACTGTAAAAGGAAGGTCTGCTTCTTTACCGCTTCATTTCAGCGTCCTGGGAGGAGGGGCTCGTTTACCCCTCTCAGAGTGAATCTGAAGCCAGAGACGCCACCTGAGGTGGTGGCAGTTGGTAGAAACCTGCTTTGTTCTGCCTGCACGCTCTAGTAACGAGAGGCAGAGGTGTTCGTGAGACTTGGGGTCTTCGGTGGAAGCATGGGTCCCTGGGCAGGGGTAAGCCTGCGGACAGGGTGGGTGTCTCCCGGAGGGCTGAAGCCCGGCTCCCCTGTGCCTCTGGTTGGGCTCTCATCACGGGCCCCCGCCGCTCCTTTAGTCTCACCGCCCTCTCGAATGGAGACCCGCTTTCAGCTTGCACCAGGCCTTCGTGCCTGTGGGTGTTTCTCTGGGCTCAGCCCCACCTGGGGTTCCTGCCACGTGACACAGACTGGGGTGGACTGTCGACGCCATGTACCTGGGACAGGAGGCGGAATGGCAAAGCAGGGATTTTAGCCATCGTTGCCTGTTGCCCTTCAGTACCTGTGCCCAGTCTGTGCTGCGCGTTGGCCTCTGTTAGAATGGTCCTTCCTCTGTGTAAAGATGCAGAGAACACAGTTCCTTCGTGCTGGACTTCGCCTGTTGGGAAGAAGAGCCCGGTGCCTTTCCTTGAGGACCGGGGCGATGGCTCCCATCTTCCGCCCTCTCCAGCCCAGGACGTGGATCCTTTGAGGCCCTCGACTTCTCTGGGCGGTTCTGTGGGACAGAGAAGCTGCCTGGACAAGACGTCGTATGAAGTCGTACCGTCATAAGTCCACTTCCAAAGCATAATGAGCCCATCTGTAAAGTGTACCTTTTACTTCTTCCAAATTTTTGTAAACATTTTCATGTTTCAAGATTGCTTACCTAGGAATACATCTTCCCCTTTTTATCAGTTAGGATGGAACCTTTAGATGGTGACCCAGCTCCCTCTTCTGTTCTGGGCTACTTGTACTAGGATGAAGGGTGGCCGAGCGATGTGCTCTTATTTTCAGGAGGACCCGCTGCGTTGGATGGAGGACTGGGATTGCGAGGTCGTTGGAGCTGCTGCAGGTGAGTGGAGGCCAAAGGACTCTTCTTTCTGTTTCCCTTGAATGGGAAAACAGAGAACTTTAAAATGGCCTTTCTCAGGGAGCAAGGTTATTTGCTCTATTGAAAAGAAATGCCCAAGACACCCTCTCCCCGCACAGAGATGTGGGGCTCCTGCAAGCTCCCCTAGCCGGATGTTGGGGTCGGGGGGAGTGTGGGTTCGAAAGCACTGGCTCCTGTCTGCCCGTGATCCTGGTAGGAACACACACAGAAGGAGAGGCCCCTTCTGCATAGGGCCGGAACAGGTCGTTGGACAGTTCATCAAAAAGTCAGTTAACGGATGAAAAATGATATGCTTACCTAAGTTGTATGTCCATCCACTTAAGAAACTAAAATTGAGAAAAATCAGTTTGGAGAGGCAAGGGCTTTTCTTCACAGTAATCACATGCGTTGTCTATGATTTTCAGTTTTGGCTTCCTTTAAACTGGATAAAGAATTTAGACATGGTGAAGGAGTTTGACTTTAGAATTCAAGATACTTATTTTCTCCAATCTTTTGTTAGAGTTTTCACCTGTACCTAATTTAACAGCAGCTTTTTAAAGCAACTCAATCTAGTTTTTATAAAAACAACTCTTCACACTCATAGGTTTATGTAATAATCAAAACATAATGGCTACAACAGACTGACTCGTGGGCAACCAGGAACAGGCGAGACCGGAAGAGGGCCGACTTCGGGCCAAGGAAGACCCGAGCAGGGGAGAAGCTGCCGTTGGCCAGACGGGCGTCTACTGTGTTCACAGCTGCCTGGTCCAGCTCGTGCAAGACTTCCTAAGCTCCTAGGAGATAGCTCGGTGTCCTCTGGTCGGGGCCGTCCTGACCTGCCGGCCGGGTGCGGCCCACCGGGGCTTCTGTTCTCAGCGCGGGCGGCGAGCGTCCCTGTCTCACGGGGGTGAGAGCTGAGGGGCGGCGGTCCGAGGAGCGTGGGCTTTGGAACCGGACGAGCCTGGTCTGGCTCTACGCCTGCTCTCAGTGAGGGCCAGCCTGTGGGCTCTCCAAGACCTCAGCGTGCTGCCCGGGGCCGGCGAGCCTGCTGCACTTCTCTGCCCATGCCCCACTGCTTTCTGCTCCTAGACAGCAGGGACTAGAGGGGGCAAGTGTGATGATCTAGGTCACTGCCCTCGATGGGTCATCGGTTCCTTTGTGGCCCTGGTTGTGAGGGGCTTTTACGTTACAGAGGTGCCTTGAAATCTAGCCGCCCCCCCAAATTCCTCACTCAGTTTCCTCTTCCCCACAGATATTAAGGACAGCGGTGTGTCCGTGATGGTGCTTGCCTTACTGTGTCTCTGCGTGTCCCCCGTGAGGCCAGGGTCTGTTGGGCATGGCCCTCCCAACCTTGTGCCCAGGACATTGACTAGCTGAGGTGGTTGAGGTCGTAGTGGACGTGGGTGCCCAGCCTGTTTCCTGCTCTCTTCATTCCCACCCCCACCCCCGCCCTCCAAGAAGCTTCTCAAGGAGCAAGAGTGAGCAAGTTAGAGGGCACTTCTTGCTGCATTAAGGGCAAGCAGTGCCCAGAAAGCAAAGCAGACGGAGGCGGGAATGAGGCAGCGTGCCTGGGAACGGGGCTCTCGGCTCAGCAAGGCCCTACCGCCGCCCAAGGCTCTGCCCCTGGAGCCCTGCTCACGGGTGCAGGCGGACGTTTCCCTGGTGGGATCGGCCAGGAGAGGAGCAGAGTGGGCCCAGGCAGTCCCTGGCCACCTTAGACGTTACCGAGGCTCCAGTCCTGCCTCGCCTGCCCCCTTCCCCAGCTTCAGCCTTTGGGAAACGGGGAGGGAGGGATTGGGGACAAAGACCCTCGGTGCAGGGATCACAGTTTACGGGACGACCACAGGGAAAGGCTGGGCCGGCAGAGGACTGAGCTGTGCTGACTGGGAGCCTCCCTGCTGGTTCTGGACCCCAGAGCCCCTTCTAGACTGAGCCCCGAGCAAGCATCATGGGGGTGTGGCTTGAGCAGGACTGCGGGGGCACTCATGAGCCAGACCCCAAGCCTGTGTCCTAGAAATAACGCAGCCAGGCCTTCCCACTGTGCTGAGACGGCTGCACAGCACAGCGCTTTACGGCAGCCGGGTGCCGTTCTTAGGGCTTCACCCCCACTCCGGAGCTGACATTCCCCCTTAGGTGTGCTGCCACGGCTGGAATTTTGATGCCAAATTGTGCCCTTAATCCTGAGCTTTAGGATTGGAAATAGGGAGCAGGTGGGTATTAGTCAAGGGAGGGACGTCCAGGTTCCTGAGGAGATTGTACCGCCGGCCCTGCTTTTCTGTCCTAGTCTGAGCTCATGGCAATCAGTTCTGGCTGCCGACTGCAGTCCCTGAATGCGCTGACACAGTAGGGTGGCCCTCAGGACAAGCCTGCAGGAGTGTCTTGCGGGCGGCAGAGGGCAGCAGAGGGCCGGCGCCGGGCTGCTTTCCTGCCAGGTCCCTGAGCCGGGCCTCTGCGGCCCCTACTGGCGCCCTGCCTGGGCCTCTCCATCCTGCCCCTATGCCAGCGCCTGCAACGTGGAGCCCCTTGGAGGTTCCGCTCCGTTTAGGGGAGACTGAGTCGTGGACTTCAGATGGGCAGTCAGGCCTTCTACCGAAGCTGCTGCTGGTCCCAGTTATGTGCCCCGCGCGAATCTTGTAGTTTCAGGGCTCACAGAACGTGGTCACTGTCCCCGAGGACCTCAAGTCCAGTGCGGGAGGGGCCTGCGTAAATATATCTTCGGGGTTTCTTGCTCTCATGGGCATCACAATTGTGACGGGGTCAGAGAAGAGCTCCCCTAGGGTTATCTCACCACAAACTGGCCATGTGGCCGTGCTGAGGATGAAGGCCTGGCCCACTTGACTCCCTTCCCCACGCCCCACCCCCCGACCCAATTCCCACCTAAGGGAATCAGAGATGTTGACTGCACGTTGCTCTGGGGAAGGGACAGGCCTTGCCTCCAAGTGGGACCCTTGGGTACAAACTCTGCTCATGTGAGTAGAGAAGACACCTTCAAGGACGCCCGGTGTGGCCAGAACAAGATGTATGTGTGGGGCGAACGACAACGAGAAATAATAAAAGCCGACACAACCCTTAATACATGCTGGGCGCGCTCTGGAAGCCTTGCATAAAGTGACTCAATCTCCGCAGCCTCCCAGTGAGGTCAGTACTCTCGTACCCATTTCACAGATGGGCAACTGGATTTCAGAGAGGTTAAGACTGAAGGCCATCCAGCTGGTATAGAGGAGCCAGGATTCAAACCCAGACAGTCTGATTCAAGAGTCTGAACCCGTACCAACAAGACGGAAGCCCTCTGTGTATCCTTGAGCCTAGCGTTTGGGATGTGTGGCTCCCCAGAGCAGTAAAGAATTCCTAAAAACTCCACAGCAAAGTTTCTGATGCCCTTAAAGGCTGTGGGTTTTCTCCTACCACGAGTAGGGTGAAGCTTACAGAAGCCTTTTAGAGAACTGAGTGACCTTTTTTTTTCTCTCCCTTAAACTTGTTTGGTTAATTCAGTCAAGTTGGAAATGCATTTCAGCTGCCTCGTTAAGGTCTGGGTATTGGCTGCCTCAGGATGCAGGCCTGTGTGCTGGCACCCTGCCCTTAGGGGCTCCTGGGGTGGGCAAAGGCACATCACTCGGGATGGAGGCCAGGCATGGCCATTGAGATCCTGGCAACGAGAGCAAGTCAGCGCGAGGAAACAAGGCCTTTAGTGATGGGAGGGCCATGGCTTCCAGGTGACTGGCCTGACTGGCCCGGCCTGAAGCAAGGGCTCTGTGGTGGCAGGTCCTTATCTGGGCAGAAGCCCACAGTCAACACCCAGAGCCCAGAGAAAGGACCCATCAGGCCGTGCCGCTTGTGAGCTTACACACACGCGCACGCACACGCACACACACACACGAGAATGACATAACCCCTGGCTCTGATGGAGCCCCTTCTGGGCCGGGTGTTTGGACCCCCTCCATTGATCCTCCCCTCATTCCCATGAAGTGAACTCACTTGTTAAGGACCCAGGCCCGTGGGAGGCAAGCTGAGATTTGAACCCAGGCAGCTGGGCTTCGGAACCCAAACTGGCCGGCACCATACATGCGGCCCCCGGCCCCCTTTGAGAAGCCAGCAGGGGAGGGGACCAGCCTGGGCTTCCAACCACCTGACGTGAGTGGCTTTTCTAAACCACAAACTTGACCAGGTTCCTCCTGTGTGTAGACGCCTTCCTAACGGCCTGGTCTAGAGCCTGACCACCGTGGTCTTGCCCTCACCTTGCACGATCCCCCAGTCCCAGCACACGTGGCCCCCGGTGGGGCTATTTTCCTGTCCCTAAAGCGTCAGAACAGTAGCTGCCTGTTGTCGAGATCCTGCTCAGGGTTTCTGAAGTCCTTTCTCAGTGGTGACAGCGGTGCCTTGGTAGATGCTGGAGTCTCCATCCGACAGACTCAGGGGCTGAGCTTCAGAGAGTTAGGAGACGCGCCCCTGGCCTTGCGGCTTCCTGTCTGACCCTCCAGTTCAACTGTCCACCTTGACCTGCTGCTGCCATCTGGCCTGGAGGCACTGGAAAATCACTTGGTCAGTCACTGCGGACCCTTGCCGTCCCCCTGGGGGTCTCTCTCGGGTTCCAGTTGGTGCACGTGGTTTCCACCGTCTTCCCTAAGGAGGCCATGAGCCCTGGGCGGCGTGCAAGTGTTGGCCTCCATGCTGCCAGCCCCTGGCGGGTGCCTGATAAACAACATCCTCAGTGACGGGAGAGCTGTGACTGGGCAAGATGAGGCACGCGAATGAGGCTGAGGTTTTGCTCCAGATTTGCACCCGAGGCCCGGAGAAGGGTGGCTGGTGGCCCTGGGACACCCAAGCCGGCCCTGTGTCCATCGAGGCCTTTCCCCCTGCTGTTCTCTCCTCTGGCTTCCGGTGCTCACCTCGCCGGGCCCCGCCAGGCCGCTCTGAGACGCGACCTCAACGCATAGAGGGTTCATGGACGCGGGCATGGTAAATGGCCAGGGTGAGTTACTCAGAAAGTGTCTCAACTGATTTGCTTTTCACCCCCTCGATGGTCGGTGTCCTGAGAGCCATGGTTGCCCTTGGGAAAGAGGAGTCGTCCCGCCCGCTGTGGTTTCCAGCTCGGAGCACGCACCCTGCACACGCCGGGGGGGGGGGGGCACGCCCCTCTGTGCAGAGCCCCTCCTGCATTTCTGGATTCACTGGAAGAGGGCCGGGGGGTCTGGGGAAGGGGCAGCCTAGACCAAGAGAAACTTCTCCTTTCCTGGGGGAGTGAGAACCCGGGCTCAGAGGATTTACCTGGGACACAGGACTGACTGGAGCTTCACCGAGGAAGGAGGAAATACAGTGATAAAATCCGGTGTTTAAAATTATTACTCCCTTTGACTCTGAGAAAGAAGAGAAATCACATTCACTTTCAGCCAAGTTAGGGGATGGAAGGATGTGAGAAGAGGAAGGCCCATGATGCTCAGTAGGCCCTTCGATCTGATGAGAGTCTGAGATCGTTATCTTTGTGACTTAGTTTCTTCTCTGTGCCAGGCGTGGTCCTGAAAACCTTAAGATGCCCCCGTCTCATGCAGTGTGGAATTAGAGATAAGAAGTCCTCCTCCACCCTCCCCATTCTGTAGTAAAAAGTTTTATTGGACTCACTTTTAAAAATTGTTTTTATTTTGTTCATTGCATGGGGAATAAACAATTATAGTTCACTTAATCAGCTTCCTGGAGGAGTTGGCCTTCACCAGCTGTTTAGAGACTGGTTTTTTGGTTTTGTTATTTTTTTAAATTAAAACATAAGATATTATGTGGATTGTATGATATTTAACTTTATCCATGTTTCATTTTTTGGCCCCATCTAATGAGTTAATGTCTTTTGTATTAAAAGCATTTTTATGCAATAGCTAAAATTAAGTGGACTTTAGTGTGAAATATGCTGATGTAAGTAAATTCAGAATACATTTAAGCTTGGTATGTCTACGAAATCAGATTACATGAAGGTCGCCAAGACCTGAGTGGCAGGAATTGCACAGAAGTGTTAGAAGCCTTCACTCTCTCACAGGCAGGAAAGCAGGTGTCTCAGTGGAGAGCTTCACCAAGGTCTGCTGAATTGTCAGGAACAATGCAAACTGCTCCAGATAGTGACAGGATGGGGGTGGGGGGTGCCGCAGGAGGATGGGAAGGGCAGGGCTGGGAGCGGTTTATGTTGGGAGGGGTGTGAAGAGGAAGCAGGGCCCGGGAGCTGCCCGGGGCCTGCGGTGTTATGGCGGCTCTGGCTCTGTTCTGTCTGCTGTAAAGGCGACAGCAGAGCTTTGACAGCTTTATGAGGACAAAGACATCACCAGAACAGAGGGTGGGAGCAATCCAAGTGCCAGCAGACCTGTAAGAGAAGAAGATGGGCAAAAATGGGATTATTTAAGCAGATCAGCGGCCTGCGGACGGAGGGGCAGGGGGTCTGGGTCCCCGGGGAGAGCCACGATGGGGGAGATGCTGCTGTTCCCTCTGTGCCCTGTCTCCGACCTGGGAACAACCAGAAATGAAACAGCAGGAAGCACTTGTTCAGTAGAAAGTGGAGAAGCCGCGTAACCCGGGGCTTATGGGCTCTTTCTCCCTCAGGAACTCTCAAAACTAGGCAGCCTTCCCCCATCTTCATGGGTTCCAATGGTACTGCACGGAGACAGAGGGATTGCCTTGGTGGCCTAGTTGAGCAGCAGTTCAGAGACGGTGGTCTAGGACGACCACAGACTCTTCTTTCAAAGGACAAACAGTTGAAAAGGAAGTATCTAATAACTGGCGGGTGGGTGGTGGACGTCCCTCCCACCCTTTCCTTTTCTAGCCCCTCAGCCCGGGGGAATGGACGCCAGGGGTGCTGAGCTCCCAGTCAGGTTTGTAGCCCACACTGCTGGTCCTGATGAAGTAAAAGAACATGGAGGCCGTGGCCAGGGACACCACATTTTTCATTTAACTACATTGATCATAGCCTTGACTCTAAATAGTCTGGGAGGCAGGCTGGCTCCCTCTGCCCCTAGGTCCCCGGGCTCATTTAACAGATGCGGGGCCAGCAGGCGACACAGGTTTTGAGTGGAGTGGTGGGCGGCAAGGCGGCCCAGTTGGCTTGGCCGGGTTCTGTGCCAGAAGACCGCAGCCCTCTCTCTGGCCTGCGTCCTGCAGATTCACTGTCAATTGGGGAAAGCAGGAAGGAGTGACCCGAGCCCTTTAGGAAAGCAGCAGGTCCTGGGACGCGCTGGCTGAGGTGGGTAGCCTGATGACACCCTCCCTCGTGGCCGCGAATTCAGACTCCAGTCCCAGCTTCGTCCTCTGCCCCTTGCCTGGTGAGTGGGGGATGACCTCCAGGCCTTGGGCGGGCACAGCTTCAGTTTCATTTAGGATCCCCCAGGCCTTCCATCCCCTCGAGGCAAGCTGGCTGGGATGGCCTCCATGTTCTACCTCGTATTATCGGCCAAGTGATCTGGAAAAGCCCTGCTTCTCTCCCCCCCTCCCCCCTCCCCCCTCCACAAAGCTTACCTCCTCTTTGCTTCCCGCCTACTGCGGTATTCCATCCCTCACTCAGTAAGTGTGTACTGAGGACTGACGTCAGGTCAGGCGCATTCTGGTGGGAACCTCTCTGGGCATCCCTGGGAGAGGCAGGTGCTGCGGTCCTGTTGTAAAGTTGACTGGAAGTGAGCTCGTGAATATTCAGATAGTCGCACCGTGCTGCCAGGAGCTCCTGGCGCTGTGTCCCTCCTCCCGCTGCCCCGGAAGGAAGAGCTCCACTTGGCGCTTGCCACCCCTGCCCCTTCTATCCACCACGGACAGTCTGCGGCTCCTTGGCCAAAGTACCATCGGGAGCCGTTTCCTCCCTGCGAACCGCCCTCGTACCCACCTAGAGAGCTGCCCTCAGCACTGAGAGGCCAGCGCGTGTGGAACCCCCTGTCATGTGGTAAATGGTCATCCTCACTCCCTCTAGGTCCTCCTCCTGCCCTCCCCCTCCCCACGTTCTCTCACCTGCCCCAGGCACCTTTAACTTCTCCCAAGCATCCTCCCCTTCCTCCCCAACCTTTTAGGCTCAGAAACCCCTCCCTCCAGGTGACAACTGCAGGTAGAGGTGGCCTTACGAGGAGGAGGAGGACGGCGAGGAGAGGGGCTTAGAGATCCCAAATGGCTACGGGGCTCCTGAGGCCAATAATGGAGCCTGGAGCTGCAGTGGGCTGGGGAGGCTGGGGCGAAGGAGCTGGCCCTAGAGAGACAGCCCATCTCGGGCGGGGACTACGGGACCCGGTTCCGGTTCGACTCTCCCTGACCCTGAGCAGCAGCCGTGACCTTGAGCAGGAAGTCGGCGCGGGGGGTGGGGGGGGCGGGCGCTGAGAGCTCAGAGGGACTGCGCGAAGGGGGACCTGGGTCTGCTCAGGGCAGGCCCGCCCCCGCACCTCCTCCAGCCCGCCCCGCTCCTCCTCGTCCTCCGCCCCTCCTCGTCCTCCGCCCCTCCTCCCGGACTCCGCCCCCTCCTGTCAGGTCTCCACCTCCTCCCCGGACCCCGCCCCCTCCTCCTGGTCCCCTCTCCCTCCTCCCCTTCCCTTCCCCCTCCTCTGGGACCCCGCCCCCAGCCTCCTCCCCGCACTGCAGCGCGCACCACGGGTCGCGCGCCTCCCTGGCAGAGGCGCAGACTGCAAGCTCAGCAAGTCTTGCGGCAAAGACACTCGGGCCGAGTTGGGGCCGGGGCGCAGCTGGACTCCGGGCCGGGAGCGGACGCCCCCTCGGCCGTCGTCTGCAGCCCGCCGCCCCTCACTTCGGGGACCCGGGTTTCTCCTGGCTGGCCACCCCGGTGAGTCGTACCCCCGCGCCGTGGGAGGCACCGACCTCCACCTCCGAAGTTTCTGCTACTGAGCCGAGGGGCCTCGGGTGGGGTCTGCTCCCGGCGGTGGGTGGGGTCGGGGAACTTTGAGGCCAAGGGGGCCTGGCGCCCGCCCCGTCCTTTGGGGGGAGTTTGCACGCGTCCAGGTGAAGCTTCGTTTGGGGAGCTGGACCCGAGCGGCGAGGAGTCGGCTGCTCTGCCGGTTTGGGGCGGGAGGAGGGGACAGATTTCTGCCCTGGGCACCCCGGGGCGAGCTGCAGGGCAAAGGGGCCGCCGACGTCCCCTGAACCCTCGGCCTCTGCGCCCCCCGCCCTTCCCGCGTCTCCGGGACGCCCCCCACTCGCGTCTCGCCCACCCCTGCCGCCTGAGCGGTCTCCAACGGAGGTTCTCTTGCCCCTGCCTCAAGCTTCGGGGACCGCCGGCCCCGCCGTCGTGGGGAGGGGCGGGCAGGGAGGGTCCTAGAGCTCCGGGAGGCGGAGACCCTGGATGGGGAGAAGGTGAGGAGGCAAAGTACGGGGATTATCTGGAAGTGAGGGTCCGGAAGAGCTGGGACAAGGGCCGCGAGGGGGTTGGAGGCGCCCCTCACCTCCTCCAAATCTCATGACTCAGCAGACCTAGGACGTCCCGTCCCGCGGCAGCCCTCCGCCCCCGCTGGGCGCCAAGACCCACCCGCCTCCTGGGCTCCTTCATTTACTCTCCCGCTTGGGGTTCCCCCTTCCCCTGACTCTATTCCCTCCCCGTCTCAGGACACCGGGTGGTTATTTTTTAACTAAAAAGATAGGTGATTTATCGTTTCTCCTTCCCCCTTTTCATTCCCACATTCCACAGGTGCCTCCAGGTCACCCCCAGCCCATGGTGTGTGTGTGTGTGTGTGTGAAGGGGGCCGCCAAAGCCCCATCTCTCCCTTCTGCAGCATCCTCCGCCCTCCGCTGTTAGGGTAGAGGATTAAGTACTCGCCGCTGCTTTCTCCTGTGGTGGCCGAGAGACAGCGGCACAAGGACAGAGGAGGCCGTGGCCCAGAAGGGGACACTGCAGTGGGGAGAGAGGGCTGCCCAGATTGGAGTGGGGTGGGCACAAGGCCCAGGAAGTCCTCAGGATCCAGGGGTACCCAGAAAGACGGGAGGGTGGGCTACGGTCTGACCTGGAGAGCTGGGGGGCCCCCTCCCCCCACCCCCACCCCTGCTTCGGCCCTGGGGGGAGGCTCCCATGTATAATAGATGGTCCTCGACCCACCCATCCAGCTCCCCGTAACCTGGGCACTTCATCAGAGGGTGTGACCGTAAGAACAGGGCAGCCTTAATCCTCCCAAATCATCTCCCCCTGCTTAGGTCCGACAAGTCCAGTCTCCAGGCTGCTAGAAGCATCTCTGTTACCACCAGAGAAGCCAAAGAGCCGTGCCCAGTGCCCCTGAAACCCAGGCACAGGGGCCGGTGGGAGGGGCAGGGCAGCTCTGATGCAGTGGGACGTGCCTGGCGTCCTGGTGAGCAGCGGCCTGGCAGGCACTGCAAGCTGCAGCCTGTGTCTGGGCTCTGGGGGTGAGTCAGCGCCAGGGGTCCTGGCCAGGCACACTGCAGCCTGGCCCAGAGAACCTGGCCCCAGCCCTTCTCCTCTCCACGCCCCCAGGGAATGACCAGCACTACCTGGGTCCTCACCCCCGGCTCCTCTCCGCGGGTGAGCTTCCCCTGCCCTGCTGGCTCTTGGACAGATGACCCCGGGGGGCCTGGCTTTTTCTGGGCACCTCTTGGGCTTGAGGCTCGCCCCCTCCCCTCCCTGCCTTGTCCAAGGAGGAGCTGACACAGAGGTAAGCGTTCCACTTGTAGCCTCACGTGGACCTGGCCCTCCGTCCCCAGGAAGTAGAGCCCAGCCTACTGTACTAAGAGTCTGTTTTGTTCAGCAGTCCAGGACTTTTTTCCAGGCAACAGTTTTTAGGTGGGGGAGATTATGCAAATACAATTTTCATTTTTTCAGCTTTGGGACCTGCTGCCCACCGATCAGGACCAGGGAAAGAGAAAGGTGTTAGTGTTTGTACACGTTGCCCTTTCCCTACAGAAGAGCTTGCAACTGGCTTCATCTCATAACTGGTGTTAGGTTTATCCCTGGGCAAAGCGCGCCCCTAGTTGCAGACCTGGCAGGGGCAGGGAGACCCTTTCTGGAGTTGGGCAGGGCTCTCCTGACTTTGTACTGCAGCCGGAGGGCATCCTCCCTTTCACCCTCAGGCGGCTTCCAGGCAGATGCCACAGGGCTGGCCCTGGCACGGCAGAGACCTGCAGAAGCCTCTTCCCTGCCCTCTCCAAGCCAATCAATATTCCCCAGCCCCAGGCAAGTGTGACCTCTACTGGCCCCTCTTTCTCCCGCTGGGCGCTCAGCTGGGTCCCCTCAGGCAGAGGGCAGCAGGTGTGCGGGCTGGGAGCGGGTGTGGGGACGGTGGGGATGGCGGGGGAGGAGGCTGGGGCTCCTGGGCTGGGACAGTGGGACTCGCCGCCCCCTCCCTGGACACAGCGTCCTCATGGGTGGTCCAAGGCTGTAGATGAGGAGGAACTATTTCACCTGGCGCTGCGGTTGGGTAGTTGGACTTTCCTGATGTAGGTTCTAGCTGAAGCTGGGCTCGTTTTTCTTGAGCCAGACAACACAGGGTCCAGGGTGACGGGGACCCTCTTTCAGAACCGGAATGGCAGCCAGAGGGAATAGTGACAGGTGCTCACTCGGTACGGGGGCGGTGTGGTTGACGTAGGAAGCAGCGAAGCATAGAGGCTGGGAGCCCTGCAGGCCTGGGTTCAAATCTCCTGGCCACTAGTTACAGAGTGTGACTTTATTAATTCAACAAGTGCTTGTTGGTGAGCCCTACTATGTGCCAGGCTCTGTCCTAGTCACTGTGGATGCCACGGTGAGCACAGCAGACGGAATCCCTGCCATTTTGGATTTTGCGTTCCTTGGGGCCGAAGCAAGTTAGTTAGCTGCTCTGAGTCAGGTTCTGCATCACTCAGCCGTTTGTTTCTGAGAGTCTGCTCTCTGCCCGGGGCTCTGCTAGGCAGTGGAGATTCAGCGGGAACGAAACACACCTGGTTCCTGCCTTCATGGCACTTACGGTCTAGTGAGTAACACAATTAAACAGATAATTACATAGGTAATTAATCACAACTGTGACTGGTGTTAGGTGAGCATACAGGATGCTTGGAGAGCATATAATGGGCTAACCTGACCAGGTCTGGTGAGCTTCATCTATGAAACAGAGGTGATCGGGCTTCGCTGGTGGCACAGTGGTTGGGAGTCCGCCTGCCGATGCAGGGGATGCGGGTTCGTGCCCTGGTCTGGGAGGATCCCACATGCCGCGGAGCAGCTGGACCCGTGAGCCATGGCCGCTGAGCCTGCGCGTCCGGAGCCTGTGCTCCGCAACGGGAGAGGCCACAGCAGTGAGAGGCCCGCGTACCGCCAAAAAAAAAACCCACAAAAAACCAGAGGTGATAACGCTCACTCCACAGGGTAGTGGGCACTCAGTAACTGGTAACTTAACATAGGCCGCTGGACAGATAAAATTCTAACTTCTCTACGTGAACAATCACTGTACAGACAGCAGGTTGATAGCCGTCATCCACTCAGTCAGAGGAGCTGGGGTCCAGGCCTGCGTTCTCAGTGAGCAGGAAGCCTGCACTGAGCTCCGTGGCTTCCTGGAGGAGTGTCACGACGTGGATGTTTACTTGAGGCCGGGTGGTGACTGGAGCCAGATCGCCTGGGCTCCCTCGGCGCTGCGCTGCCCCTCACCCCGACTGTGGGCAAGTCACCCAAACTCCCCATCAGTAGAATGGAGATAAAACTCACACGTGTGACACAGGCTCTTGGTGAGGATTAGATGAATTAATTCCAGGAACGTGCTTGGAGCAGTGCACAGCGCCGGGAGCGCCGTGGAAGCGCTTTGGTCATGATTGTGTTGCCTCTGAGCACTTAGATGGCTCCTTCTGGGTTCCGCAGCTGGAGTGGGCACTTCCCCCTTGGCTTTTCTTAAAAACTCAAGGGAAGGAGCAGCTATAGCTTCCTTGGGTACTCTTCCAGCGTTTCATCCCTCTGACTTTCAGGCAGCTATGTATGCCTCCCCAGCCGTGTTTTATCAAAGCTTAATTTTGGGGAAGAATGTGTCCCAGAATTCTTCATTTTCATCCCTGCAACTGAGAGTTCAGGGTAGTGGCCAGAGTGGTAGGTAAATTTGGGTCCTGGCCAGTCATTGTGAGTCTGGACTGCAGGGAGCCCCTGGCCACCAGCCCCTCCCCGAAGGACATCTGAACTTCAGCCAGGGGTCCAAAGTTACATACCAGGAAGGATCCCCAAATGCATGGGACGCAGAGGTGTCCTGAAAGTCCCCTCCCCGGATACTCTCCACCAGAGTTCCTCACCTATCTGGCCGTGGGACCTTCTGACCGAACACCAGTGTCCGGAGGTTGGATGCTAGGCCCCTTCCAGACCTGGCCGCTTAGGGAAGTGGGGTACGAGTTGCTGGGGCCATTATAATGGTTACTGAACCTCAGAGGGTTTGGTGCTAGTGGGCAGCCCCCAGATTGGGGGTCGGGCAAAAGAAGAAGAAGGCGAGCTCGGCTGCTGTTGTGAGGTCAGGACAGGCTCATCTCTGGCTACTTCTCTGGGGCCTTGGAGCTCAGCGTTCACCGTGGGCAGAGCCACAGTGGCCGGCGTGGCCTGGGGGGACATGGAGCTGGGTGCCGACCCGCTGGTTCATCAAGCCCTCCTCTCCCTCAGTGCATCCCCCGTGATGAAGCCTTTGCATCTCTCGTCACTGCGGTCCTCAGAACAGCCATCCCTGTCCCATTTCACCGTGAGGAGGCAAAGGCCCAGAGAAGTTACGTGACTTGTGCAGAATCTCACAGCACCGAGGGGCGTCCTGGGCGCTCTCCTCCCCTCCCTGCCCCTTCCCACCAACTCCGCCTGCGGAGCCCTCGACAAACACGCTCACGGGTCCTCAGGGATGAGGCCATTCATACTCTGAGCACAAGCAACAGACGTTTACCAGATGAGGTGGTGACCCCTTGGCAAAATTGAGTCGGCCTCCTTTGCTGGTGCTGGGTTTTCGTGGGACTCACCATGGGGCTTGGGCAGCCTCAGGAGCGTCTGCCCTGAAGGGGGCGGGGGGAGCCGTGGTGGGTGCGCCAGAGAGACGGTGGGGCCCCAGCCTCAGTAGCCTTGTCTGAGTGGGACGCTGCCTTGGCACCAGAAGCCTCCACAAGGTCTGAATTCTCTAATTACAGGCTTCCTCTGCCTCCCAGCAGCAGCAGGACATAGGCCTGTGTACACGTGTGTGTGTATACACGTGTGCACGCATACATGTGTGCGCATGCGTGTTGGGGGCCGTGGGGACCGGATGGATAGAGAGGGGCTCCTTGGAAAGCAGAGGGAAAGGGCACCTAGTGGTGTCGGGCTGCTCGCCCTTCACGTGCAGGCTTGAGAAGGCAGGACCCTCGTGGGACTCACAGCCCTGCTCCTGGCCTGGCTGGCGAGGGCAGCTAGAGCCACCCACAGGCTCTGCTTTGCTCCCGTCCTTCCACTCCCAGTGCAGGTGGACTAAGACCTACTCCTAAAAGGTTCCAGCACAGAAGGGAGCAGCCTGGGCGCGCCCCCGCAGGGCAGGGCGTGGCGCCTGGGGGCTGGGCGTCCAGGCGCTCCTGGCCCAGGACAGCTGCCCCCCGGAGCCAGGTTTCCTCTGACGGTGGAGCCATCCGTGCCCTCCGCGCCCTCCGCCAAGAAGCTGGGAAGCCTGAGCCCCATCGCTGGGCAGCCCGGGACCGGGGTAGGACCGTGGCCGGGCAGGGGGAGGCTCGCCTGAGGTCTTCGTGGGGACCAGGCGCCTCTGAGTGGGACGGGGCGTCCTCAGGCCACGGAGCGCCCTAGCAGGGCTTCCCATAATTGGGCTGATGCCGTGGCCCTGGAATTTAGCATTTAGGGAATATTGCAATTAGACCATAATTCACCCATGCCATGCACTTAGTACCGAGGGTACTGGCTGTAACTGTGAGCCTGGTGCTAGGGGGACGGGAGCAGAGAGATGAACGGAGGAGTGGGAGGGGCTCTGAGACTGAGGATGGGGGCCCGAGAGGCACTTCACCCTCCCCGCAGCCCAGGAGAGGCAGGGGGACGGAGGCCAAATCACGGAAGCTCACCCCAGGCCTCCTGCATGCCCTTTAGTTCAGGCTGCCCGGCAGGGGCAGGGGGGTGACGGCGGCAGCTGATCGTTGGGGAGGCGGAGGGCAGATGGCTGTGCACCCAGCTTCCTGCTCGGTGTGGAGAAAGGGCAGACTTATCACCGACTGCGGCGGGAGTGCGGGCGAGAGGGGCTGCCTTGCACCTTCGCCTCTCGGCCCCTGTCTTCCCGCTCTTTCTCCTTGTGGCCCCTTCGTCACGCCCACTCCTAGGTTCGGTTTCCTCTGAAGCGCAGATGCTGTGCTGTCGGCACCAGGTGGGGTGGGCACGCGCGTGTGGCCTGGGGCCCGTGGGGCTGCCTGTCTGTCCCCTCCCAGAGCAGAAGTGACATCCCCAGGTCAGCTTTGGAGTGCAAGGACCCTCCCCGAGGGCGGGAAGGTGTGCGTGGAGTGTCTCCTCCTGACCTCGACTCTGGTCTGAACTGATGCCCCGTGTCTCGGGCGTGTCCTTCTTTTGGAAAGTGACCGAGGGAGCAACTTTCCTGCTGTTTGCAGAAACGAAGCCCTTTGTGACCTTTGTGACCTCCTGTGTGTGTTTGCACAAAAGCCAGCACACCGTACTGCATCTCTGTCCTCCTGGGGCTGCCTGGCTCCCCCTTCACTGTCAGCTGTGGTCCCTTGTGCCTGCTGATGTGGCCCCATCTCAGGCCCAGTGATGGGGTCGGAGGTCAGGGGCCAGGCCCTTGGGTTCCCTGTACCCACCTGGAGGGAGGGGTGCAGGGAGGGTAAACAAGAACCTGGGGGCCAATGCTTGGGATCCCAGGAAGGAGGCCTGGGGGCTGACGCCCAGCCCAACCGCCAGGAGCCGCGGAAGGTGGAGGTGTGGCCGGCTCGCTGTGAGCAGGAAGCGCGGGGTTGAGTGACGGGAGGGGACAGGGCTGGCTCTCCCACAGGGAGGACGAGGCAGCCCTTTAACGAGGCTGCCCTGGCTCCACATCCATCCTAGCACTGCAGGGGGCAGAGGGGAGCGCAGCCAAGAAACTGGATTAGCTTTTTGATGCTGGGACCTGGGTGCTGCTGGGGGCGGCGGGGGGGACAGGGCCCAGCCCGCGGTTGGCAACCGCCCTGAGGTCTGAGGCTTCCTGGGGAGACCCGGGCCCACCCCCAGCCAAGCAGGGCTCCTGGTGGAGGAGCAGCAGGGGTACCCAGGGGTCACGGACGGTGACAGAAGCCAGGTCCTCCCCCCTGCAGAGGCTGGGAGGCGTCCCCAGGCTTCCCCAGGGGTAGGTGGTGAGCGGGGGTGGAGGGGGGTATGGGAAGGCAGATCCAGCGCCGTGGTCTCCTAGGTGGGAAAGACAGGAAGTCTGTTCCATGGCTTCCGCGGCTCTGGCTCTGAGAGGCTGGGGTCAGATCATCCCGGAAGGGTGAGTGGAGGGCCGGGAGGCCTGGCGGCTGCTGGAAGGGCTGCCTCCGGGCAAGGGTAGGTGTCTGCACAGGCGCACTGGGCCCTGTGGGGCCCCACTTCCTGCTCTTCACGGCCACACCAGGTGAGGGACGGCGCTGGCACGTGGCTGCTTCCCGGCTCAGCCATCCTGGGCCACCCACCGTAGTCCAGGAGTGGGCAGAGACCAAGACAGGAAAAGATGGGTTCCACCACCCCCGGATGAGAAGGGTCCCTGGAGCAGTTTGTCCTTTCCTGGGGAGGGCGGTGGGCGTTCAGACCCTGGACGTGTCCCGTGGGGTCTTCCAGATGCAGCGGGAGTTCTTTGCTCTCCAGCTCCCCTCCCCTCTGCCGCATCCTCCTTGTACCCAGGAGCTGAAGGTGGGCCCTGGGCTGGCACTAGTGGGCAGAGAACTCAAGAGCGATTGGAGGTGCTTGGAGGACAGCAGGGGCCGCCCGAGGGCGGGTTGGGACTCCCCAGACTGTCAGTTCTGGGGCCCTGGGCTGTGGCCCTTAATGAACTAGACAGATCCGAGCGGCCCCCCTTCCAGAGAGCATTTTCTTCTTGTCTGGGGTTTGCGGCACCTCTGGGCATGTGGCTCAGGGTAGGAAGGAGCCACGATTTCACACAAACACACAAGGCACACCCGCTCTGCACACACGGCTGGCAGCCTGCCTGTGGGCACCGGTTCCTTTCTCTCACATTCTTTGGAAATTGAGGATGAAATTGACCCTGAGGCCTTATGTCCAGGCTGCAGC
This sequence comes from Mesoplodon bidens, assembly GCF_964165515.1. Classification (NCBI taxonomy): domain Eukaryota; kingdom Metazoa; phylum Chordata; class Mammalia; order Artiodactyla; family Ziphiidae; genus Mesoplodon; species Mesoplodon bidens. Next base: position 981,075 of record NC_138177.1, read on the forward strand.
TCCTTCTGGAGGGCGTCGCTCAGGGGCTGCAGGGGCTTGGTGCAGGGCGGGTGAGATGATGTGTCTGTGTCAGGACCTGGCGCCCTGCCCTGGTGACAGAGATGTGTGGGGAAGGACGAGGGGGGAAGGGCACGTACAGAAGCACGTAGACTCGTTCACTCCTGCCAGCAGCTTGAAGGCTCGCCTGAAGCAGGGGCCTCTCAAACCAGCCCCCGGTGTCAAGCGTCCTTTCTGCGCTTGAGTTCTCCAGGGAAGGAGAGTCACGACGTCGCCTGTCCTCCGTCCTCAGCGTTGGAGCTGGTAGAGGAGCAGGGCCCCCGGCCTCGCAGCCCCTCCCTGTGTGTCCCTGGCCAGGCCCGCGGCCCCTCCAGCCTCCCACTCACTCGTTCATCCCCCCCACGAGCAGGCGCTCTGCTGGAACAGAGCCCACCGGTCCCTGCCCTCGGGGCCCTTACAGTCTGAGCAGGCAGGACAGTAGACACAAGATGGTCACGCAGTTACGATTGTGATAATTGGTATGAAATAAACAGTGCCCAGTGTCCCAAGGGTTTATGCTGGGGCACCCAGAAGTTGGCAGTGGTGGGGCCCAGCCTGACTCATGGACTGTGGAGGGGCCTTCTCCTGAGCGGGAGGTCCCTCCGGGACTGCCGGTGCGTGGGTGCGCCCGTGCAACACTGCACCTGTGGGCGGGGTCGTGGGAGGAGCTCTGAGTTGGGGGCAGGGCCTGGGTTGTAGAGGGACTTGCAGTGTGGTCTCTGCCTTCAGCTTGTCAGGTGGCCTCCAGCTGGTCACTTCCCCTCTCTGTAGCTGTCCCTTCCTCTGTAAGGTGAGGAGATTGGCTAGAAACTCAGAGCCCCAGGCAAGCATTCAAGGTTTTCAAAGGCCAAACTATAGTTCTTCCCCTGGAGGCTGGGACAGGAACTCCGGAGCAGGGCTGAGAAGGCTCCCTGGCCCTCCCTCCAGAGAGCAGGGGGATGGAGAACAGCTCGAGAGCCAGGGGTGTCTCAGATGGTGAGTGGGCATGCAGGTGTGTCCCCAGTGTGGCCGGGGTCAGGGGTGGAGACGGGACAGGAGAAGTGGCCGGCACTGCCCTGAGGGGGGGGCCTAGAGCAGCGGTTGAGAACTGAAGCACGCGGGGCTTAGGGTAGATATTAGGCTGCACTTTTCTGCTTGTGGCACTGAGACATCTGGCAGGTGATCAAAGGGGCGAAGAGAGGGTGTCGGATAGATGTTCCAGAAAAGCAGAGAAAGAGCTTTTCAGAGAGAGTGTTTGTGCAGAGGTGCGGGTGGTGCATGGCCTCCCAAGGTCTCCCCCTCAGACAAGTCCATGGATCTCTCCTCCTGGCTTTGCCACTGATGTCAGCACCGTCTGGATGTCTGTGAGAGGGAGATGTTAGGTCCTCTTGGAAATGAGTTTTTGAGCATGAACTGTCCCTAGGTCGTGTCTCTTGATGACACATGTGGCTAACTGTGCAGTTGTCACACTCAGTGACGTCGAGCCCAATTACACCTTTGCTCTCTTGTCCTGCTGTAATAGAAATATGGCTTCTGAGAAGTGTATTAGTTGCTGGTGATGAGATTGCTGGGCGGGGGCTGGGCTTGGGGTTTAAGGGGGGCCAGGGTGTTTCACGTTTCAGACCCAGAAACAAGGGCGGGAGATAGGCTGCTCCAGGGCTTCTCCTCAGGGGACCCTGGGCCAGTGCTGTCCCTGGAAATGGGAGGATCAGATGCCCTCTCGAGGGGCCTTTGTGTCCTTGGACTTTCTTGTTGTCGTTACCCGTGGCCACAGGTTCTCCGTGTGTATGTGGGTCGGGGGGCGGGTCCGTGCCCCACTTCCAACGAGGGAGACTCTCCACTTCTTTAAAAATGATTCACGATGTCAGAAAGGCAATAGGATTCACCTAAAGTGTGAAGTATTTCAAGTGGATGCAAGAGGAGTTTCTGAACTGTAAATGTTGTTAGACATTGTGACAGAAGACCGAGCAGGTGGTGAGACCTCCCTCCCAGAGGAGAGTCTGGGCCAGGGTAGGTTTAGGAGAGGGTAGCCTGACCACCACCACTGCCTCCCTCCTGGGGTCTGTGTGGGGACAGCGATGTGCCGGTGTCACCATGTTCAGTGGGTGCATCTCAGTGTGTGTGGGGGAGAATAACGCTGGGCGAGAGGGGCTTAGCCGGGTGAAAGCCCCCTTCATCCGTGCCCTGACGCTATCTCCAGGGTAAGGGGTGGTGTGTGTGTGTGCATGTGTGTGTGTCTGTGTGTGTCTGTGTGTGGACTCAGCATCAGGAGACTTCAGTTGTGAGAGTCAAACCTGCAGGGGAACTCGCAGGTGCTCCCAGCACCTGTTCTGTCCATTTAAATCCAGGAGGCTGTGCATGTCCTGCTGAAGCGGCTCTTTTGTGTGTGGTCCATTCACACGTGCGGAATGTTTGCCCTGCAACAGGCCACCATCACTCAACCTCAGTAGTGAAGGGACAGGAGAGGACCAGGTCCCTGAGGAATACGGCTTCTCGGTTTTTCAGCAGGGACTCCAGGCCGGGGCTCAGGATAGACGCAGCCCCTGCTTTTCAACACAACCCTGAGGTTGTTCCAAATATGCCCAGTGCATCTCAGGGTTTATGCTAGAAACACATAAACCTAATCTGAAGTTACTTTGCCACCAACAGAGGACAGATGGACAGGGCATTAATGTTTTGACACTCCGCCCACTAGACTCCAAGGACCGCCCCCCCCCCCGAAGGGTCACAGTCACGGTTCTGGACTTCGGGCGTGTGACCTTGAAAGATCCTGACACCTGACCTGCAGCTTCTTGGCAGGACCCTTCAGAATCCCCCCACACCCTTGAAAGGCTCTCCTGTTGCATATTCTCCACATTTCTCTTGTGAATTCCTTCTTAGAAAGTTTCCCCTTGGGAACCCTGGGACTCACCAGATCAGTCCTGTTTTCTCACTTTTAACTTCTCTGAACAACCGTATCTCAGCATCTCCGCTCAGGTGCGCACGCCCAGTTCAGGTGATGAGCAGAGGTGGGTGCTGGAGTGCTGCGCTTCCCTGTTCCCATGCTCCGGGACATCGGCCTGTTTATCCCCCCTCCTTGCAGAAGGATGGACCCGCCCCCCGCGCCCGCAATGCCAAGGCCCCCCGCGGGGCTGACAGCGAGCGGGGCGGCGGCGGTTCAGCACCATGGACAGAGCCCCGCGCGCCTCAGTTGATGGAGGGTCCCGGCTGCCTCCTAACCTTTGGCAGAGTCAGAGGCGGGGGTGAGGGGACAACCAGTGTGGTGGATATTGTTCCCTCTCTTTGAGACCGTGGCCGAGCCGCCTTTTCCCCCTGGGTCCCACTTTTTACGATAAGATGGGGGCACGGGCTCCAAGCACCTCTGCCGTGAGCCCGTGTCTGGGACGCCTTTCGCAGGAGGCCTTCAGGAGCAGTTTGACGCGCGTGGCCGGGTTGGGACGGTTAGCTTGTGGGCATTAGGGACACACGACACATGACCTCAGGCCCTGGAATCCGGCGGCGGCCTCCCAGTGTCAGTGACTTTGTCCCTCTGGCCCTTATCCTGACGCCTCACTGCCCACTCCTCTCATGCGGACACCAGCCTGGGCTGGTGGGAGGGGCAGGCTTTTGCGGGGACCCAGCAGGAAGCGAGGCTGCGGTGGCCCTCCCTGGAGCGGGGGCTGCACCGGGATTCGAGGCTGGTGGGTCAGAGCGGGCGTGAGAGCGGAGGTGGGGGCCGCATGCAGTCGGGGGGGCCGTGGCCAGGTAGGAGGGGGCGGGACCAGCTGCCGGGGCAGGTGGGCAGGGGCTGGTGGCTCTCCAGAGCTCTGAGGGCCCTGTAGCTGGGCAGCGCTGCTTTCCGGCCTCTCGATTCACCTGAGCAGGCTCATTCCTCTGCTTCCAGCGCTCAGGACGCCCTGCAGGTGGAGGAGGTCTCTTCCGCCTCTGTTCCTTCCCTTTCTCTCCTTCCCCACCCACAGCGCCACCCGGACCACCACATACCTTCCAAAATGGATAATCCACGCCCTCCTGTGTCCCTGTCTAGTGCACGTGGCCAGGGCAGAAGGTGTAACTGTCATCCCTTGAGTCATGAGAGGCAGGCAGCCCAGGTGCCACCCTCCTCATGGGGTCACTAGGACCCTCCAGGACTCACCTGACAAAAGGGAAAATCCACGCAATAGTCAGGTTACCTGCTGTCCCCCCTTTGGTGCCTCCCCCTGCACACTCCGCTCAGAGATGCCAGTGCCTGCTTGGTGTCCCTGCCACCCAGGCCTCCCCTCCCCTGCCCACCCCCCGGGCTGTATTTGGGGCAGTGCTTCTTCGTGCCATTCATAACACCAGGTGGCCCGCTGCCCTCCTCACCCGTGGGCAGAACCGGATCTGGGAGTAGGGCAGGGCAGGGACAAGTGTGGCAGATGCTGGCAGAGGAGACCGCTGGGTACACGTGTGGGTACAGTGTTCTTGTGGGCAGGACACCTGGGGCCTGAACCTCTGGCACCAGGAGTGCTCATTGCCAAGGTCCAGTCTGGAAAACCACTGCCAAACAGGGAGGTGGCTGTGGTCCAGGGCCGGCCTGGGGGAGCCAGCGGGGCGCCTCGGCCTCACTGCTGCGAGCTCCAGGCTCTGGTCCGAAGGAGAACTGATTCTCCGTCTCATCTCCTGCTGGGCCAGTGAACAACAGCTGATCCACAAAGACTGACCGTGACCCACTCTTAGGAAGGCGGTCAGCAAGGACTTGGGCTGGGCTGGGTGTAAACTAGTGTCGTGTTGGGCGCCTGGCCCTTGGAAGATGCCGAGTAAATGTTTACTGGGCGAATGCTGATGGGAGGGCCTTGTCCGCAGGTGGGTTCAGTGGTCGTGCTGTTGGAGGGCCCTGCAGCACTGCTGCTGGCTTGGTCCTGAGGGCCTTTCCTTTTTGACTTTTACTTTATTTATTTATTTTTTAAAGATCTTTTTTTTTGACGTGGACCATTTTTAAAGTCTTTATTGAGTCTATTACAATATCGCTTCTGTTTTATGTTTCGGTTTTTGGCCGCGAGGCACGTGGGATCTCAGCACCCCCCACCCCCACCGACCAGGGATCGAACCCACACCTCCCTGCATTGGAAGGCGAAGTCCCAACCACTGGACCAGCAGGGAAGTCCCTCCTCTTTGACTTTCGGAGTCCAGGATCCTGTGACCTCTCCTTGCGGAAAGGGGACCTTCAGGAAGGGGCTGGGGCTGGGCTGGCAGTGGGCGTCTTTCTGGGGACACGGAGCCTGGAACCTTTTGCGCAGGCACCTCTGCCACCAGACATGCCTGTCGACCTTGACAGAGAGCAGGTCTCTCTGTTTCTTGGTTCTTGGAAATCCTTGCTGTGAGGCTCCTGTGTGCCAGCCTTAGCTTGGCCTGTGACTTGCTGGCCATGTGTTCAGCGGGGTGATAGCCATCTGACGATCGTGTACACGTTCCAGAGGTGGGCGCTCGTGAGACCCTGGGTGGGCGGGGCGGGGGGGGGCGGGATGGGAGAGGTGATCGACTGCCTTCGGGGGAGTGGAGGTAGGGTGGCGGTGGGACCCGCTCCAGCGGCTCACGGGCTGCGTGCCTGGCTCTGGCCCTGACGTGGATGAATAATTGATGGTGGCTGATGGATCGCTGCTCCTGGATGGAAGGCTCAGCGGGGCTGGAGCAGGCTGGGGTAATCGGATGTCACCCGCTGCCCTCCTGGGAGGTGTGGGACTCCTGGCTTTCCCTGACTCTCAGAGCCCTGGGGTGGGGGGTTCTTCCCCCGGGGAAACGGGGTTTTGTGCAAGGGGGCCGGCGGGGCAGCCTTCTCAGGGTGAACTTTGCGGGGGAGGGGCAGGGCCCAGAGTCCTTAATTCTGGGGACAGGACTTGCCTGCTTTGTGGGGTGTCTCTGCTGCCCAGTGTTTGGAATGTCAGTGAACTGGCGGGCAGCGGGGCAGGGGGCAGTCAGCCCCCGGGGTGTCTGCGAGGCAGTGGGATACTGAGGGTGGACAGCTGCCCCTGGGGACTTAAAGCAGTCCTGGAGAATGGCCTTCTCGTGGAGATGAGGAAGGACACTCAGAGGAGTTAAGTGATTTGCCTAAGGTCATATGGCTGGTGGGTAGTAAATGATGTCCTTGGGATCCCGGGATAGAATTACAGCCACAGCAGCTGAGAAGGCTGGCTGGTCCCTGTGGGGGATGGGAGGATGGGAGAGAGAGAGAGAGAGAGAGAGAGAGAGAGAGAGAGGGAGTGTGTGTGTGTGTGTGTGTGTGTGTGTGTCAGGCAGAGTCTGCTGTGCTCCGGGTGTGTGCTTAGGGGTCTGCACCAGCCTCCTCCCTCCGTCCCCACCGCCCCGCCGCTCCTGATCAGCTCTGCAGGGTGCAGGGTACAGCAGAGCCCGTGTTTAGGGAGGAGCCTGGGCCAGGATTTGCTCGGGGCCTGGCTTCGTGGTGGGGATGGAGGGAGAGCCTTCCCCCGCACAGCCTCCAAGGCCCCCGGCTCTGTCGGTGTGGGGTCGGCCCCCTTGGAGCTGCTCCCATGAGCGTTTAACCTCCACAGAGTTGCAGGCCACGACCAGGGCCCGCACACCCTGACCCCCCGTTTGATCTTCCGTCTGCTGCACTGTCCCGGCTCTCCCGTCACTGCTGGAGGTGGGGGAGGGCTGCCTGTGGACACTGCTTCAGCTCGGCCCACACTCGCCAGTTCTGAAAGACCCCGAGAGATGGGCCGGTTCCCCTGACCATCTGCTTCCACGTCCTGCAGGCTCCTTCTGTGGTCGAGAAGTCTTTCCCGGGCTCCAGCCCGCGCCCCCTGTTGCAGCCGCCTGGGTCTGCATGTCCCCCCGCCCCCCGCCCCCCACAAGGTCTCCTGTAACGTGGCGGGCAGGGGAGACCGTGAGCGATGCTTGCTCAGCAGAGAGGAGCACGCGATCCCTTGGTCGCTCTCTCATGGCCAGCCTGGCGCGCGTCTGCCCTTGCTACCTGGGCGCCGTCCAGGAGGCCCGTGGAAGGTCTCCCAGGACTGGGCTCTGCTTGCGCCTGTGTCCTGGGTCAGGGTGGGCAGAGTGTATTAGTGATAGGGTCCTCCTCGCTGGTGCCAGGGGTGGAGGAGGCAGGTGCAGGCAGTGCATCAGTCCACTTTACAGATGGGGCTACCGAGACTCACAGCAGCATGGCCGGAGTTCACGTTGCAGGTGGGGGGGTGGATGCACGTTGGTGTTCTGCCCTGAAGTCCAGCCCCGGGTCTGAGGGGTGACGGGGACCAGAGGCCGTGGCCACGAGCTCTTGCCCATGGTGGTGTCTCTGTTGTCCCAGCCTCTGCCGCGGCAGGAGGGGCGCTGGCTGACCGGCTGCCGTCTGGGGCGCTGTCCCCGCTCCGTGAATGTGCCTCCAGGTTGTGATGGCTGAAGAGACGGCTGTTCTCCTTATTTCAGCTTCAGTTCAGTGTTTGGTGCAAAGGACTTGGCAAATAGGAGGGCACGGGGGTGGGAAGAAAGCGTAGCTTTGATGTCTCAGGTTCCCAAAGGGAAGAATTAATGACATGGAAGAGGATCTATTCTTTAAAAACAAGCCAGCGAGGCTGTTTCTCAGAGGTCAGCCCTTCCTGTCTGAGCAGGCGGGCAGGGGTGTCACCACCCTCAGGCTCTCTCTCCAGTGTCCGGTGGGGGGCCCCCCTCACAGCCCCCCTTCCCTGCCCACCAGTCACTCAGCCCCCAGTCCAGCTGAAGGCCCACAACCTGCCCAGCAGGGCCACGCTCTGAGCTCCTCTCTGCTTCAGGCAGGAGGGGAGAGATGGAGGGCGTGACGGGGCAGCATGTCACACCTGGCACGTGCAGGACTGCGGGGGGCCGGGGACCTTCTCAAGGACACGCAGCCGGTGGGCGGGGTCCTTGCCAGCCTCAGCCATTCGTGTGGCCAACGTTTTAGTGGGGACTCGGCAGGGGGCAGGCGCTGTGTGTGTGGAGGTGCTCAGACACAGTCCCTGCCCCGCACCAGGTCAGGACGGTGTGTTGAGATGAACTCCTACGGCAAAGTGGTGAAAGGAGGGGGCTGTGAGTTCTGCCCAAGGAAGTCAGGAAGGCGTCCTGAAGGAGAGCCGGCACCTTCCGGACAGATGGAGGGGGTCATGGAACAAAGACTGCAGGGGCTGGGGGGGGGCGCGGCTGGGCTGTGTGCAGGTCCGGGGAGTGGCCGGGGGGGCGTGCGGGCGGAGAGCCAGGGCCGGCGGTCAGGGGTGGTGGGCCTCCGCCTGCCCCGCCTGGCAGAGTGTCGGGAATGGGTTTCAGGGTAACTTGTCCTCGGCCTCGTGGGAGTGGGGAGCCCCTGCCCCAGACCTTGGCCCCTCTTTCTTTGGCCGTTGGAGACCCAGGTGGCAGGGACTCCACCCTCGAGAAGGAGAGAAGTTGTCTGTTTTCCCTGAGACCCTGTCCGAGGTTAGGATGGGAGGCGGGGTGACAAGGAGAAGCCAGGCTGAGGCAGGAGGGCGACAGGCAAGGACCCGGGGAGCACGTGCTAATGGGGACTACGGCCATGTCCCCCGGGCTGGTCCTTTCTCCGGCCTCAGGGGCACCCAGCACTCGCCTCGGACCCCGTGAGACTGTTCCCCGATACCTCATTCCCTCTCCTGACTTGCAGGGAACACGCTTTCTGCCGCGAGCCTGTTTCCCTAGGTGATGGAGCTGGGAAATGTGCATTCGTTTTTCCCCTGAGCTGTGACAGGCGATAGGAAATTTGCCCTGGAATGTGCTTCAGTGTGGACTGAAAAAACACCCGGTGCATTTTGCAACAGAGCATTAAAAAGGAGAAACGCAGGCACCTCACCCAGACACCAGCTTCCAGGGGTACGTTTCCCCGGACTTTCCTCTCTCCCTCACGTGGCATCCCTGCCTGCGGGTGAGGTGGGGCAGTGGGGTGAAGTACGTGGGGAAGACTGAGGCTGTTTAAGAAAGGCTGATTCCAGAGGGCCCTCGGGGGCAGAGACACCAGGGGACCTGGGCCTCGAGTTTCCAGAATGATGGTGGCATTGGGAGTATGGAAGGAAGCACGGGGTGCTGAATGCCTGGACCTGGATAGGTGGACGCTGGTGACTCCCCGCGTTGCTGGCGGATTAATCACTAGTGGACTTCCTGTTGGCGTGAGCAGCGGTGGTGAGGATGGGGGCCTGGGGTGGAGGGGGTCACTAGTGAGATCAGTCTCTGTCAGCACGTACCCCCAGCCCCACCTCTTGTGACCTCTAGACACACTTTGCCCAGAGAGTGAGTGATGCCACCAGGTGAGTGGAAAGGGCTCTATTCTCGTTTATTTCACTCTCTAGAAGGTAAAAGTGCTGTTTGTCCCACAGTTACTTCCTGGGCAGGCGGCTTGCTGGGAGAGGGTGGAATTCCCGGAGCCCCATGGCACCAAGGGCTCTATCTCCCCCCAGTCCAGGCTGGGCTCCTGGGCACCTCCCCCCTAGCCTCCAGCCCACTGCTGTGTTAACGTGGCAGGTCACCCTGCCCCCCCAAACCAAGTGCTTTTTCCTGGTGGGTGTCAGGGCTGGAGGGAGCGGTCCTGCTAAGATGCTGGGAGCTGGAGAGGGAGCTGGAGGCTCTGCCACACGTGTGAAGCAACGTGTGACGCTCAGGAGGGGCTGTACGTCCAGGGCCGGGGAACACTGGAGAGAAGGTGACCCGGACAAGCTTCTGCACGTGCTCTCCTTTGAGAGACGTTTGACTGACGTACAACATCAGTCCAGGAGAGTGCACAGACTGTCAGCCCCGTTGGGTCACCAATGGAACACACCTGCGTCACCTGCAGCCAGACCAGGGGACAGATCATCCCTGGCGCCCCAAGGTGGGCAGGGATTCCGGGCATCTCCCCAGCCTCACTCTGGGACCATCGACTAGTTCTGCCTGGTTTTGATCTGGAATAACGCGGCCCCCAACGCCCTCACCTGTGACGGTCTTCTTTCACGCAGAGCTTCGCCTGCGACATTCACGGTCTCGCTGCCCGTCATTCGGTTTATTTCTTCGTGCGGCAGAGTCGTGTTTCGTCGTGACCACGCACCTCCACTTACCCGTCTGTCTACTGTTGACGATCTGTCTACTGTTGACGACCTTTAGGTAGTTTCCAGTCTGGTGCTGTCATTAACCTGCTTTCTATGTTTTTTAAGATATTTATTTATTTATTATTTATTTATTTTTGGCTGCGTTGGGTCTTCGTTGCTGTGCACGGGCTTTCTCTAGTTGCGGTGTGCGGGCTTCTCATCGCGGTGGCTTCTCTTGTTGTGGAGCATGGGCTCTAGGTGCCCGGGCTTCACTAGTTGTGGCGCATGGGCTCAGTCATTGTGGTGCACAGGCTTAGTTGCTCCGCGGCACGTGGGATCTTCCTGGACCAGGGCTCGAACCCGTGTCCCCTGCATTGGCAGGCGGATTCTTAACCACTGCGCCACCAGGGAAGTCCCTCAGTATCTCGTAACAACCTGAAACCTGAATTCAGAAGGGAAAACTCAACAACACTGCCGAATGATAGCCCAGTTTCACAGGGTAGCTTCCTTGACTTTATAACGAGCAGTATTTTCATTCATCATTATTATGGTGACTCATTTTCTCATCTAATAGATGATGGCTCTCTCATTTCCTTCATAAACGTTGATGAATTTGTTTCAGTATCATCATCAGTACTTACTCTTGTAAAAGTCTGTTCGGCAATTGTAAAGGAAGCATATTCTGCTGGAACACGTGGTCCTCCACCCTCGGGGACGCCCCACCCCCGAGGCCCTCCTTTCCACGCGCTGCCGCTCCCCTTATGCGCAGGCCCTAAGCAGAGGCCCCGCGCAGGCCCTGCCGGCCAAGGCCTTTTCTGGCTGCGTGGGTCCTGAGCCTGGACCCCGCCCCACGCTCAAGCCGCTTGCTGTGCTTTCGATAAACGCCTTCCTCTTGCTGCGACTGGGCTGTGCGCGTGTCTTCCGGGCCGTGTGCGTGTCTTCCGGGCTGTGCGCGTGTCTTCGGGCTGTGCGCGTGCCTTCCGGGCTGTGCACGCGCCGTGTCTCACCGGCGTTTATGCATTTTCCCGGATACTCTTGCCAGTTTCTCCTCCTGTCCCACAGTCTTGCCAACGCTTGGTGTTTTCTGTCTTTTCGTTTCAGCCATTCGGGTGGGTGGGTGTGGTCTCTCCTTTGACTTCCTGGTGACTGAACAGTGGAGCCCCTTTCCACGCACTCGCTGGCCTTCCTTGCAGTGCTTCTTTAACTCTTCTCCTCGTTTCGCTGCTGGGTCACCTGTCGTTTCCTTACTGATTCGTGGGCGGCGTCCCTCCGTCTCCTGAAGGCCGGGGCTGTGATCCTTCACGTGTGCTTTTCTTCCTGAGGCGGAAGGGCTGGGAAGTCAGGAGGCCAGGATCTGCCTGGTGACTTGAGTATTCCCTGGTTCCTGCCTGTCCCGTGTGTGGGCTGGTCCCTGCTCCCGGCCTCCCCCACCCCTCGCCCCCTTGAACCCTGGGGGTCCGCTGAGGCCACCCAGGCCCACCCTCCGCAGGCTTTCCCACTTCTGGGCCTAGTGAGCCGTTTTGGGTTTTCACGTCCCCACCCCGCCTTCAAGGCTCACACGAAAGCCCGCTTCTCCTTGAAGCCTTTTCTGACGCTGACACAGCCCTCTCGGCCCTTCCTGTTTGCGTCCTTTAGCAGTTAACCCTCTTCTGTCGTGACCCCTGTGGCTGTGTTTCGCACTGTTTGACCTTCTGTACTTGCGCCCAGTCTCCCGAGCTGGTGGTGCCTCTCTGGGCACCTGTTTCGACCGGGAAAGGTGGGTCACAGCTTTTGCTCCCCCTGCCCTCCCTGTGTGTGCCCCCAGGTAGCCAGCACGCTCTGCTGGGCACCTACTGTGCACCAGCTCTGTGCGAGGGGCCGGGCTGATGCAGCGGGAAGTGGTTCCTTCCCTGCACGGGGTCCATCTCAGCGGGGAGATGGGATGGGGGCCCAGAGAGCCAGGGGGTGGTGTCGGAGCCTGAGGGTCCCCTCGGCTGTAGCCCCTGCCGCGTCAGGGATGCTGTACCCAGAAGGCCCGTGGTTGGCTGGTCGATGGGCCACTGATGAGGGCACCATCTGAGATGTGACCCTTCAGCCAGGCTCACAGCTGCCCTCCAGAAAGCTCGGCACCAAGGACCCCACTTCCCACTCCACGGCAGGCAGTGCTGGGAGATGGGGCGTAGCTCAGCCCTCACGTTGCCCACCGCTGGACGGAAGCAGTCCTCCAAGCAGCTGCCTGAGGCCTGCCATCCATACCCACCGTCGGGGCGGCATCCCTGCCTCCGCTCTGGGGAGGGCCCATCCTGCTCTGGGGACCCTGCCCCGGCTTTGTCCTTGTGGCCAAGGTCCTGCGGTCTGGTCTGAAGCCCTGGAGGCTGATGGGCTCTCGGTGGGGCCTGCACTCGACGTCCTGAGTGGACCGTGCTCTGGGGTCCCCCTGTGGAGGGTGGGCATGTCTCTGGCTCCCGTCCCAGGGCCCTTCCTCTAACTCCCCGGGGCCGCGGGGCCTGAGGGAGGGTCCATGGCCTTGGAGTCAGGCCAGTGGGCGGGTGGCCTTGGGGAGGCTCGGAGGGCTGGGGGCAGCAAGGAAAGTTGGGCCCCGATGCTCGGCCGTGGCCGGGGGCACGTGTGTGCATGTGTGGCCAGGGACGTGTGTGTGGGACGCGGTCCCCAGGCACCAGCTGGACGGCGTGGCCGTGGCCCTGGCCTTGCGGCACAGGAGCGCTGTGAAATGCCACCTTTGCGAGGGCTCTCCTCCCGCCCCTCAGAGCGCCCTGCAGTCTGGGGGCCCCAGCGGGCGCACAGCCCTGGATGCCGCCCCTCCGTCCACCTGGCCCTGTGGCTCGTCCGTCCTCAGGATCACTCGGTGGACGGCACCAGGCGTGTCTGACGTGGGCAGGGCTGAGACTGGGGTGCGGGATTTGGGTACGCCCCCGCGGGAGGCACCTCTCGGTTCCAGCAGTGACAGCTCGTCCCCACTGGCTCCGCGGGTTCATTGACCCCAGAGGCACGTCCCCAGCGCCGAGTGTCCAAGGGGCGGAGCCATGTGTTCTGATCTCGTGTTTCAGCAACAGTCACATGACGGCCCATATTAATCAGAATCCTCTGGATTTTCAGGTTTGATTTTAGGAAGCTCTGTATTTAGCCAAAATGTATGGAGCCCCATATGTTCATGCTGGATTCTGAGACACGGGAGAAAGGGCCACCGCCCTGCTCTCAGGAGCCCGTATCCTGGGCAACGGCGTGAGTCGAGGTTCAGGTCGTGCTGAGGACACTCTGACTGGAGCTGACCTTGAAGGAGGAGTAGGGGTCACCTGAGGAATCGGGGCGTCCTGGGCGGAGGGAGCCCCGCAGGAGAAAGCAGGGAGGCGTGAGCTGCACGCCTTGCAGGAGGCGATGTGAGGGCTGGGAGTTGGGTTTTACCCATCGAGGATGATGACGGGTGAGGTGGGACCAGGTGTGCGTGTTACAAAGTCTCTCTGGCAGAGACGTGCTTCCTGGTTAAAGGCGAGCGGCAGGGAGATGGGGGGTAATGGGATCCAGGTGAGAAATGGGGAGGGCCTGGGCCTCTGGGGGTGTGCCTGCACTGGGGACTGATTAGGAGAATAATGCCCCAGCCCTGGCAGCAGGAGACGGGAGGAGAAGGCCGGAGATGATCGAGCCCCAAATCAGGCGATGCCAAGAGCTGAGCCAGAAATGGAGGGGAAAGTGGACGTGACTTGAGGGGTGAGGAAGAGCTTGGCTCTGGCCATCGGACGCAGGAGGGGACGCGGGAGTGGGCGCGGGAAGGGACGCGGGAGGGGGCGGAGGAGGGGACGCGGGGTCTTCACTGTTGGGGCATCTCGGGGGGGGCAGGGAGGGAAACAGAAGGGGTGGCGGTGTCAGCCCCAGGAGGACAGGCCGAGGGGGACAGGGTGCAGGAGGGCAGGAGACGGGTGCTGCCCCACAGCAAGGACGGGGTAACGGGGCAGCTGCGGTCGGATGAGAACTAGCCCTTCGGAGGCCGCCAGGCCGCCGGCGCCAGGGGTTGGGTTAGCGTGCAGGTGGGCGGTGCGTGCGTGGGCGCGCGTGTGAACTCATGGATGGGATGCGCTTGAGCGCGTGCGCACGGAGGAGGTGGGGCCGGGACAGGCAGGAGGGCCTGGAGAGAGCGGGGAGCGGGCGGAGAGGACGCCGGAGATGGCGATGCCGTGACGAGGCGGGTTGGGGAGCCTCAGAACGGAAGGAAAGAGGGGAGAAGGGGTGCAGACACATCGGGAGGAGCAGTGTCTGCCTCCCAGTCACGGACCCTAAATCCGGATTCATGCGGTCATAGAATCAGTCTTCACCGGCTGCCATATTAAAAGAAACTTAGAAAATTAAAATAGGGAAATATAACAAACATCCATTTTCACAGAATTAATGTTTCGTCAGTTTTTTTCCCTATTTTAAAAACAACACAAATAACATACCCACGCTCTCTTCCTTCACAAGAATGTGCGGATGGACGGAAAGCATCCTGGGTCAGGCACAGTCCCCGCTGGAGCGCCCCCTACGGGCCTGTCCCTGTGACCGCCCACGGAGTGTGGCCTTGGTATCGGTTACAGCAGAGGGCCTGCTAGTACTGGGGAGATGCCAGGTAACAAACCTCCCTGATTCCGTGGCTCCGGCGACAGCAGTGACTGCCTTGCTGAGACTCTGACACCTGAGCAGGGACGGGACGGCCCAGAGGGTCCACTTCGCACGGCTTCATCACGTGTGGCGAGCTGGCGCTGCCGTCAGCTGGTGGTGGGTGACCTCGGTCCCTCTCCGGGTGATGGTGGCTGGCTTCCGAGGGCAGGTGTCCCGGGAGACCAAGGTGGAAACGCACTTCGTTATCTAACCGTCGCCGTGTAGCGTCACTTCCGCGTGATCTGTCGGTCACGAATCCACCCGGTTTCGAGGGCAGGACAGTGGCCTCTCTCAGTGTCGAAATCACGTTGAAAGAGGAGGTTGGTGGGAGATGGGCTGCCGGCTGTGTGTCGTAGTCCGTGTTCTTCTTCCACTCGCTGCTCCCGCTTAGCGTCTCGTCATGGGGTTCAGAGCTGAGCTGACTCCTTTATGCTGTCAAGGCTGGTTCAGGTCCAGGCAGCCAGGAAGAGCAATTAGCAGCAAATCCATGAATGTGGCTTCAGCTTAGCCTTTTATTATTAAGGCCAAATGCGAGCCTAGTGAAAAGCTTCTGTTTTGTTTTTGTTTTTTAACAATTTTTAAATTTTTATTTATTATTTTTATTTATTTTTGGCTGCATTGGGTCTTCATTGCTGCTCACGGGCTTTCTCTGGTTGCGGCGAGCGGGGGCTACTCTTCATTGCGGTGTGCGGGCTTCTCATTGCTGTGGACTCTCTAGTTGCAGAGCATGGGCTCTAGGCGCGCGGGCTTCAGTAGTTGTGGCTCGCGGGCTCTAGAGCGCAGGCTCAGTAGCTGTGGTGCACAGGCTTAGTTGCTCTGCGGCATGTGGGATCTTCCCGGACCAGGGCTCGAACCCATGTCCCCTACATTGGCAGGCGGACTCTCAACCACTGCGCCACCAGGGAAGCCCAAAGCTTCTGTTTTGATGAGAGATTTATATCCAAAAAGCTGAGCCTGGTTGTCTGGTATGAAACGCAAGATTCATGCCACTTGTTTAAAGCATTAGTCTCAGCAAGAAAAGGCCAAGAGAAACGTAATCAGTCAATATGAGTTGAGAGAGGGTCTGTGTGCCAGGACTTGGAAGGTGGACAAGAAATATAAGGCAGGTTCTTGCCCTGGAGAAACCAATAACCATCGGGAGAGACACACCAACACTATGGGGGTGGCGAGAGCTTGTCAGCTGAGTGGCGCTCAGAACAGGTGGGCCAGGTGGGCTTCGGGAGGGATGTTCTGGGCCCCCCGGGCCGCAGGGTTCTCATCCGGCCTCCCCCCAGTCCCCAACACCTCAAAGTGCGTATCGGGTGCAGGGGGTGGGACTTGAATGGACTCTGAATGGGGGGGGAGGGGCCCAGGCTGGGTCACTGCTGGAGCAGGGCGGGTCGCCTGTCTGGCTGCAGGGGTGGGAGGGGCAGAGACCCCTGAGGGACCGGTCCTTGGGGTGAGTCGTGCCCGATGACCAGGCAGGTTGTTCAGGGTCTGGTTTCCCGTCTGTGAAGGAGGCCGAGGCACTGCCCAGCCCGGCCCTTGACAGGGTGGGACTGCAGAGTGTCTGGACAGGGCAAGAGTGACCCCTGCTGAAGCCAGGCCAGGTGACAGGCGGCCCGAACCTCAGCCTAGTAGCCCTCACCCGGCCCTGTCGGTGCCCTTCTGCTGTGTCAGCCCGGCCGACTGGACTGGGCGGAGGCCAGAGAGGAATCCTGGGGGTCAGAACGTGTTTCATCAGGACCACAGTCCTCCTGCTCGGTGCTCAGACCCCAGCGACCACGGCGAGTGGACGCGCACATGTGAGGGTCAGGCAGTGCCCAGTGTCCTTCTGCGCCCGCTGTGCCCGCAGCCCAGGAGCCCCTGTGCAACCACGTCCCCGGGCCGGCATCCAGAGTCTTGCATGATTTCACGTCCGGTCGTGTCCATGTCCATGAGCTCAGTGGGAGCTGGGCCTGCCGCAAGTCCCCACCGTCGGCTGGAGCGTCTGGTGGGCGCTCCGGAGGGTCTGTTGAATGAATGACTGAACTGAAGTGTGTGGCAACACGGCTCATTCTAATTCACATGCCCCACAAGCATGGCATTCACTGCCTCTTACTTTCCCCAACGTGTGTTGTGTGGTCTCACGTACAGAGTCCCGGGGGTTGGCGATAAACAGGCAGCGGCTGTCTGTGCAGCCCGCATCCGTGGGAGACGGGACAGTCAGGAAAACTTCGGACGGGCTGAGTGCGCCGAAGAAAGCGAGACAGGCAGAGACGGGGCTCCAAGCTGACGGCCGGGCCCCCAAATCCCTGTGCTGACCCCCGACCTATACTGGGCCTCTGGGGGTGGTGAGGCCCTGGGGGTTGGGCCCTCGTGCTGGGGTCAGTGACTTTATGAGAAGAGAGCCCTGGAGCACCCCCACCCCATCCTCACGTGAGGACACTCAGCAGACGCCGGCTGTGAACCAGGATGCGGGTCCTCACCAGAAGCAGAATCTGCCGGGGCCTTGACCTTGGACATCCAGCCTCCAGCCTGTGAGAAATCAGTGCTGTTGACTAGCCGCCATCTGCGGTGTCTTGTTACAGCAGCCTGGGAGACTGAGACCCCGGGGTGGTCACAGGGCCTTGAGGGGCCCTGAGAGCGACAGGTGGTGCCGTGGGACCAGAGCAGCACGTGCAGGGCAGTGCGAGGGGGCCGAGGTCAGCTCGGAGGGCAGGGCTGGACCGTGGAAGGCCTTCGAGGTGGGATTTGGGAGATGGGATTTCAGACGAGGAGCTCTGGGAGAGGTTTGGACAGAGGCAGGATGATCTGGTCGACGGTGGGTCGTACGGCCGCCAGGTGCACAGGTAAGGACTTGCACAGGGGTGACGGCACGTGCACTCAGCCTGCGAGCTCGGCTCCTGTATTTACACAGAATACAGATAACACGGTCCATGGAATTCTGCGTCCTTCCACACAGGTGTCCCGGTGCTCGGCAGGCCAGCTGACGCCGGGCCCATGTGTAATTAAATCCACCTGGGTGCCCGCACGCCGACCCGTCCACTCGGGACGGCACAGCAGCGTCGTGGCCATGTAAGCGTGTCCCCACGTCACCCCACCCTGAGCCGCCGCCCGGCACCCGAGCCGCCCATCCAGGCTTCTAACGGCAAACGCGCTCGGAACTCGAGGAGGAGCTGTCCTCTCTGTTGGGCCTGAATGTGCTAAATAAACCTCCCGCCTCCAATAAATCTTGTACGGATGTAGAAAATGCATTACCGGCTGAGAAACTAGAGGTGGCTGGAGACGGTGGTGGGAACAGAACAGTAAATCTTCGAGGGGCGGCCGGCATCTGGGCTCCCTGCTCACCCAAGAGTGGGGCAGGGGCCGGGTGTGTGGCGACACTGCTCCCTTGACGTCACCCCAGGGTGGACGGCTGGAGCCAACATGTCCCAGTGTGAGGGTAGGTCTTCTTGACACAGAAACAGCCACGTCATTCGATGCTAGTCGAGTCCAAACTCACTCCAGACTGCTTTTGGAGTACGTGGACAAAACGATCTGGTTTTGGTTTGTTTGGGCCTCATTTAGGCACAGATTGCTGATTCTTTCCTGGAAGATAACTGAGGTTTCAGGCCCATGATTTTGTATGATCGTTTGGGCCATCATCACCTGCTTTTCTTTTTAATTTAATTTATTTGTTTTTGGCTGCATTGAGTCTTCATTGCTGCGCGCAGGCTTTCTCTAGTTGTGGCGAGCTGGGGCTACTCTTCGTTGCGGTGTGC
The DNA here is from genome assembly GCF_964165515.1 of Mesoplodon bidens. Taxonomy (NCBI): domain Eukaryota; kingdom Metazoa; phylum Chordata; class Mammalia; order Artiodactyla; family Ziphiidae; genus Mesoplodon; species Mesoplodon bidens. The sequence continues at coordinate 999,430 of NC_138177.1, forward strand.
GGGCTTCTCATCGTGGTGGCTTCTCTTGTTGCGGAGCACGGGCTCTAGGCGCGTGGGCTTCAGGAGTTGTGGCACGTGGGCTCAGTAGTTGTGACTCGTGGGCTCTAGAGCACCGACTCAGTAGCTGTGGCTCATGGGCTTAGTTGCTCCACGGCATGTGGGATCTTCCCGGACTAGGGCTCGAACCCGTGTCCCCTGAATTGGCAGGCGGATTCTTATCCACTGCGCCACCTGGGAAGCCCCCATCACCCGCTTTTTAACTTATGCGTTCTAGCCCTGACGCTGTCGGGCCACACAGGCCTGTCCTGGAGGCTGTCCTGCTCTCTGTTCTCTGTCAGTTTCTAAGCCAGACTGAGAAGCACTTTCCCCCTTTCCAGAGGTTTGTTACAATGACCAGGCACCCAGGCCCACCACCTGCCCTTACGTTTGTTTCTGGCCCCAGGTTTTCTTTGCTCTTTTTAACTCTGCCCACCCCACCCACAGGCCTGGGTGTCCAGGAGGGACAGGGTCTCGTCAGCTTTGTCCCAGCAGCTCCTGGACATCAGGAGGCACCTGCCTCTCTCCCACTCTGCGCCTGTTTTTTTGGTCTCTGTTTTTAGAACTTTCTTCTTTGTTTTCTGCGTTTTCTCTCTGATATGTCTAGAGGCACATTTTTTTTTTTTTTCCTGCTTGGGATTTGCTGGGGTTCTTGAATCTGTGCGCTGATATCTTTTCTCAGCCCTGAGTATCCTTTTCGGTCTTTCTGCCCCGTCATCTGTTTTTCCTCTCTCTAACTCCAGTGAAGTCTACGTCGTCTTCACGGCCTTTTACCCTTCCTTGGGCGTTTGTGAGTTTTCGCCGCTGTGCGCCACTCCTTCTTCCGAGCTGTCTCCCAGTTCATTAGTTTCCTCCTCAGCTGCATCAAACCTGCAGTGAGATCTGTCCACCGGGTTTTATTGTATTTATCAGTTACAGGATTCGTATTTAGGGTCGGCACCTGTGAATTCTGACCCCCTGGCACCCCTGTGGGTCTCCTGTCACCTGTTCTTCCTGACAGCTTGCACTCAAGGCTTCTGTTTCCTTCTGCGCCTGGTCTTCAGTTTTTTGCTGAGCACCGAGTGTGACAAATCGTTTGCTGTCTTCCCCCAGAGAGGATTTTTGTTTGCTTCGGCAGGTGCTGGGGGCATTCCTCAAGCAGGCACCTTAATTCAAGTTCAAGGCTTGGGTTTCCATCACCAGAGGGTGAAAAGTCAGAGCAGAGGTCCGTCTGGTCCATTCTAAAATGCACATCCGTGATGAGGCCAGGGTTTAGAACGACAGGTAGTTTTTATCAAAGTCCCTGCCGGATGGGCCCCACCCCAGGGAGGCTGCTCAGCTGTTTTTCCTGCGGATGGTGGACAGACGCTCTCAGGACAAAAGCGCCTTTACCTCTGGACTCCCACTGCCAGATTTCAGCCCAGTGTCTGCTTCTTATCTTGTTGGGTCTTGGATACTTTTATTTATTTATTTATTTTTTTGCGGTACGCAGGCCTCTCACTGTTGTGGCCTCTCCCGTTGCGGAGCACAGGCTCCGGACGCGCAGGCTCAGCGGCCATGGCTCACGGGCCCAGCCACTCCGCAGCATGTGGGATCTTCCCAGACCGGGGCACGAACCTGCGTCCCCTGCATCGGCAGGTGGACTCTCAACCACTGCACCACCGGGGAATCCCTTGGATACTTTTAAGATGATTGTTGTGTTACATCAGATTTCTCCTAACTGCCTTTGAGGAGGGTTGATCTTAGCTGCCTAGTTTCCCTTTACTGAGAGGGGGTCCCTCTGTTTTGTCCTGCACACACATGGCTGCCTTGGCCCCCGGGCTGGCATCTGGGGCTGGGGGTTTGTTGCAGACACTCCTCTTCAGCTCGGAGCTTCTGGTCCTTGTTCTGCCCAAAACCTTTTTCGGGTTTTTTTTTCAAGAGTCAGAGGAAGACCGTGCTGTGCTCGCTCTGGCTGAGGGCTAGCTCGGCCGTGGGGACGCCGTGGGGAAGTGAGAGAGCGGCACCCCTGGGCTGTGCTGCTCTGGCTGCTCCTCTAGACCAGTCAGTGGCCCGTGGGTGTGACCGGTCACTAGTCCTGACTGGACTCGCCTCGGCCAGCACTGCCCACGCGAGCAGATGGTGGGGAGGCCTCGGTGTGGCGCGTGTGGACCCAGGCGGGGAGCAAGGACGTGTGTGGACCAGCCTTCCCACCACCAGGTTGCACCAGTGGCTGTGTGACCTGTTCAGGGCCTGTGTTGGGCAAAGATGAGGGAGCTGGACAAACCGTGATGAATTTCAATGCAGGGCCGTGACCCAGGGCCACTGGCTGTGCCCCCCTTCACCCTGCTTCCTTGACAGCTGCATCCAGACCAGAGACGCCAGGGGGTTAAGGCACCAGCATGTCCCACCCACACTGTTCAAGCCAGACGAGGCCGTTTGGCTGGTAGAAATGCTCCCGGCTCGAGAGTGCAGTAATTAGTACTGGCGGGAACTTCATTGATCTCCATTTAGTGGCTGGTGTAGTTGCCCACCCCTTCCTTCTACTCGTAAATGGTTCGGGAAGAATGTCCTTCCTGAGATGGCAGCCGGGGGTTTGGGGAGTCTGCGGGTCTTCAGCTACCGGGGTCTCAGAAGCCTAACCCCAGTGTCAGCCAGAAGCTCCCTGGTGTCAAAGGAAACTTGGCCAAAGAGCTTTTCTGTCCCCTGCAACCCGCCCGCCTGGGTCTGGTGGTAACGGCGCCCCTGGGCCCCCTCTGTCTGCCCGCAGAGCCCCAAGGTGGGGTCGTGCAGGGGACCTGCCAAGCTGCAGGGGCTGCATTCTAAGTCCAGGCTCACACGGAGCCCTGAAAACCCTGGCTGTGACCCTGGCTCCCGGTGCCAGGCTGGTCCCTGGGCCTCCGTCCTCCTGGGCTGCTCGGCTGTGGGCCCCTCACACGTGATCGCGGCCCACGGGCTGAGCCCGCGTGCTGCGTTCCCTGGACCTCCTCCCACAGCTGTGGGGAAGTGTCACCAGGCCACAGCGGGGCCTGGCTCGCGCCCTGACCTGACAGGCAGGAGCTCCCGGCGATGCACAGAGCCACACCCGTGAGACGCCCGGTCCTGGGGGGCTCCACAGGGTGGGCAGTGCTGTCCTGCGACCTTCCCCCAGGTCAGGGGCACCTCTGAACCCTGTGACCCTTACAGTAACTCCACCTGTGATGTCTGTGTCACCTCCACTCCCAGCTGATGGAGCACAGACCAGCCAGAGGTTCGGTACGACCCAGGTGCTGTTTCTGCACTTGTGTGAGACGCGCCATGAACTTGCGAAACACTTTCACAGGTACGATTACCTGTTTACCCCACACACCACATCGGAGAGTTTTAGACCACATTAGGAAGAAGATTTAAAGCCCCTACGAGGAGTTTCAGCCACAGTTCCTGTGCGTGTCTGAGTGTGCCATGCACGTATGAGTCAGGCGTGTGCGTGGCGTTTGCTTACGCGTGTCTGTGGGTACGACTGCACTGTTGCTGGACCCTCAGGGCACTGTGTCCCGGGGGGCCCGAGACCCTGGCCTCTGTTCTGCTCCCGCTGAGCTGTCCACCCTGTTCGTGGTGTCGGGGCCCTGACAGCGAGGGGAGGGGCCTGCTGTGCGCTCCGGTCAGTACCTCGTGGGGCTTCTTGGGAAACCAGAATGCACTAAAGTGTCAGTGCCTCTCTGTGGCCAGACCCGACACACACACACACACACACACACACACGCTGTGCTGGTCGCCTGCTGCCCTGAGACCCACTCCCCACCTACCCTCTTCTCGGCCTTGAAGGCAGGGAACTACATCTCCCAGGCTCCTTTGCCAACTAGAACCTGGGCAGGTTCAGCTCAAAGGTAGGCGCTGGCGAGGCTGGAGGCTGAGACTTGAGGCTGAGGCTGGAGGCTGAGTCTGGAGGGCGGGGGGAGGCCCCTCTCCCTTTGCTCAGGAGGCCACTCCGGCAGCCACCTGGGTGTCCTCTGTGGCTCTAGTTCTTAACAGGTGGTCCAGACTCTGGTCCTCGTCGTCCCCTCCCCGCCCCCTGCCCCTGGCACCGTCCCTCTGCCAGCTGGAGAAGCTGTGGTTTCCTAGTAGCGCCTCCCTCTGGGGGAGAGTTTCCCTGCTGGGCTCCTGCCCTCACAGTGTCCCTCCTCTTGGTATTAAGCGTGAGACATGAAGTAGACGCAGATTCCCGAGGAGGCCTGAGCCGTCGGGCTGCTCCGCGGGCGTCAGTCTGCCGCAGTGTCCTGGATGGGAGGTTCTCTGGGTGCAGAGACTTGTGCCACCTCCCCGAGCAGATTGGATCTGGTTCTGCTGAAGCAGCCGGTCAAGCTGCCAGATCACTGGGGAAGTTAAGTTAAATGAATTGTGTGGCATCGTAAGGACCAGGGACCAGATAACCTTTTTTTCCTGTTGAGAGCTGCTGACAGAACTGACTTATTTTAGCGAGCTCCTCGAAGAAACAAATTGGTGTCCCATTTATCTGCTTCTTAAATTAGGAATTGTGACCACAAAAGTCTACTGAATAAGCACAATGAGTAATAAAAATATAAACGTTGGACTGATGACCAATGAATGTGGAAAAACAGAACGAGGGATGGTGTGATGGGCGTGAAGACAGACGGGAAGGGAGATAGAGCAAAGGGGGTGGGGGGAACGTGCTCGGAGGCCGTAATGAGCAGAAAGGAGAGCAATGCAGGAAGACGTGACGTGTCACGTGGCCAGGCCCCTGCTGTGACCAGTCAGGACGCCCCATCTGGACACTGTTGGGGACGTTTAGCTCTCCGGCTGTGGGTGCAGACTCCACCTGAAGGCCTGTGACTTGGGTCCCCAGACAGTTCCACCGGCCAGAGGCGGAGCAGGCTCTCCTTACGCAGCACAGCCTGGGGAGTGCCCGCCTCCAGTTCACTTAGGGCAGGACGGGCTCTGGGGTCCAGGAGAGCTTGGCCGGATTGTTGCTCCCACCCCCGCGGAAGGCGGGCTCTCCCTGGCCTGTGGGTTTCTGCTGCTGCTGGGCGCTAACCATTCATCCAGCGCCCGGCCCGAGAACATTTCTAAAACCCCATCACCGGCCTACCGCCCTGCGAGCCAGCGCTGCTGCTGGGCAAGTTGCGTCCACTCCTAAACACTGATTAAATGCTTGTTCTGTGCCAGGCCCTGGGGGTAGGAAGAGGACTAGTGTCAGCCCTGCAGCTCAGGGGCTCCCAGTCTGGGTGGGGGATGCATGCAAGCATAGAGGTAAGTGAGGAGCCTGGAGCTGGGAAATGTGAGGGGGAGCAAGCACAGCAGGGGACGCACCCACCCACACAAGTGTCTCTGAACTGTGTCCGAAAAGGTACATCCAACCCAGGGAAGCAGAAGGAGACGGCAGGTGCAAAGGCCCAGAGGTGAGAGAGAGCCTGCGTCTAGGACTTACAAGACGTTGAGGAAGCCGCAGTGTAGAGGGCACACAGCTGTGGCTGGGCCGGTGGTGCTGGGAAGGAGAGTTGGGGTGAACAGGAGATGAGTGGGTCATGGCGGAAATCTAACCTGCAGCTAATGGACCCTCGAGATCCAACCATCAGTTTATAAGAACTATGCGACAGGGACTTCCCCGGTGGCTCAGTGGTTAAGAATCCGCCTGCCAATGCAAGGGACACGGGTTGGAGCCCTGGTCCAGGAAGATTCCATATGCCATGGAGCAACTAAGCCCCTGTGCCAGAACTACTGAGCCTGTGCTCTAGAGGCCGTGAGCCACAACTACTGAGCCCGTGTGCCACAACTACTGAAGCCTGCATGCCTAGAGCCGGTGCTCTGAAGCAAGAGAAGCCACCATGATGAGAAAGCCACGCACTGCAATGAAGAGTAGCCCCCGCTCTCTGCAACTAGAGAAAGCCCGTGTGTAGCAACGAAGACCCAACGCAGCCAAAAAACTAAATAAAATTAAAAAAAGAACCATATGACAAAGCTACAGGCATAAAAACAGACACACAGATCAATGGAGCAGAATAGAGCCCAGATATAAATCCACACGTATTTGGTCAATTAGTTTACCACAAAGGAGCCAAGAGTATACAAAGGGGGGAGGACAGTCTCTTCAATAAATGGTGTTGGGAAAACTGAACCCTTATCTTACACCATATACTGAAGTCAACTCAAAATAGACTTGAACATAAGACCTGAAACCTAGAAGAAAACATAGGAGTTAGAAAAAAAGGGCAAAATTTGAGACAATCAGGGAAGTTTGAATGTGGATTGGGTGTTAATACTATTAAAGAATCTTACTGTGCTAGGTGTGATAATGGCCAGATAGTCATAAAAAGATATATACATATATTTTTAATTTTTTAATTTTATATTGGAGTGTCGTTGATTAGCAGTGTTGTGTTAGTTTCAGGTGTGCAACAAAGTGATTCAGTTATACATATACATGTATCCATTCTTTTTCAAGTTCTTTTCCCATTTAGGTTATTACAGAGTATTGAGCAGAGTTCCCTGTGCTATACAGTAGGCCCTTGTTGGTTATCTATTTTAAATATAACAATGTGTACATGTCAATCCCAAACTCCCAGTCTATCTCTCCACCCCACCCTTCCCCCGGTAACCATAAGTTCGTTGAGAGATACAGTTTTTAAAAAGGCCTATTAGTTATCCTGAAGTATTTATGGGAAAAATAACATGATATCTGGACTCACTTTAAAATACTCCGGTGGGGGGGGGAAGCAAACATGAGGGATCTAGGCAAACGAGATTGGAAAATGTTCATAAATGTTGGAGCCGGGGGCCAAGCACAGGAGGCCGTTCTTTTTGCTTCTGCATGAGTTTGCTGATGTCTGTAATAAAAGGTCTTTGTGAGACGCTGACCCTGAGCTTTGAAGCAGAGTGGACAGAAGCCTGAGGTGCCGTGGACGGGCCGTGGGAATCCCGACGGAGGAGCCCGTGTGGAGGCACAGCTGGGGCGCTCGACGGGGAGAGCGGTTCTTCTTGCCGAGGGTGGTGCCCCTCGTCCTGGAGCAGAAGGACCCCTGAGTTCTGTCTCTCGGTGACCGCGAAGGGAACCCCCCAGGCTGGGCTGGGACCTCGACCCCATCCGTTGCCCCACGTCCCATATCCTCAGTCTCATGAAGGAAAACTGCAGGGCGTAGGATCTGAGACGATGCTGAGGAGGGTGGCGCAGGAGCCTAGTTCTGTGGGAGGAAGGAGAGTGTTCACTGCACTCTCACCGCAGGCAGGCACTCCCGTGCGTGGGGGGATTTAATTTTCATAATAACCCTGTGAAGTATTTCCGTTTCCACTAGGGCAAAACCCAAGACAGCCACAGACAAGCCGAGAGAGGTTAAGTGGCTCGTGCAGGTCCACACAGTGACTCGGGTGGGGGACAGGCTCTCTGGGGACTCGGAGCCTCGGCTGCTGCCCCGTCTCCTCTGGGAGAGAACGAGCCACCGGTCCCTCCACCCCGTCACACAGACCTACCGACCGTGTGCTCTGATGTTGACCGTCTGTGTACCTTCTGTTTACTCCTCCAACCTTATTAAATGGCTGTTACTGACCCTCTCACAGATGACGATCTGGGGCGCAGAGTGGTGCCCTGACTTGCCCCAGTCTCCTCAGATGGTCAGTGGCTGAGCCAATAGTCGGAACAAGCGGTGTGTGATGCCCAAGCTGCATCTGTCATCTCTGTGCAGTGTCTCCAGTGACCTGGCACCTGCCCAGAGAAGCTGGGGGCATCACTGGTCCATGTCATGGGGCAGCCTGGCCGTCCTGTCCCTGAGTGGGTGAAGGAAGCCCTTGACCCTGACGCGCCCTCGAAGGGCTGCTCTGAACATCGCTGCTAACCTGAGGGTGTGAACCTTCTGGCTCCTTGCGAGCAAAGCTCCCCCCGAGGCAGGCCCAGGTCCATGGAGGGGGTCAGGAAGCCTTAGGGAGCCGCGAGGCCTCAGAGGCAGGAGCAAAACACCGGAAGCTGAGGATCTGGGCCAGTCTCCTGCCACTCCCTGTGCCTGGGTGCCCTCCCCATGCCACGTGCTGGTGCGATTCCTGTTCTCCCGAGAACGCCGCGAAGCCCTGACCCCTCTCTGTTCTCCGTGCTCTTCCTGTGCTATATCGTGGCAGTGGCACTGACCACGTCTTGGTCATCCTCGTGTGTCCGGTGCCCAGCACGGCCTCGGTACCCGATAGACTCTCAATGTGTTGGACAAATGAATGAATGAGGGGTGAATGGAGGACATGGACTAGATTGTGACCAACCCAGAGCAAATCAGACCCTGCTCGGAGCCTGTCGCCCTTCTCCAAGATGAGGGGGTTGGGTGCTTTCTGAGCTCCGCGGCGGGGGCGGGGGAGTGGCCTGCGCCTGCAGCCTGCGCCTGCAGCCTGTTCTGGGAGCAGAGGCTGGATGGGGGACGACGGGAAGAATCGAGGCCATGGCCGAGCTCCCCTGCTTGGCGGCTCCAGGGAGCACCGTGTTTGGGGGAATTGGCCCGTCCTCGCACGTAATTATAAGGCATAGAATTGTGTAAAGGGACGGGGCTGGATCGGAGGAAAAAGTACTTTGTACCTGGCAGTGACGGTGAGTGCGCTGGGGAGGACCATCCCCCTCTCCGGACAGCTTCTCCTCCTGGCGAGCAGGGGCAGCCCAGGGGGCCCATTCCTGCCACATCCCGGGTGGGGTGGGGGGCAGTCAGCATGAGCCTGCCCTTGGGTTTGGAGCTGTGGGTCCCCAAGGGCATGTGGCTTCTAAGGACCATCACTTCCTTGGCCTGTTTCTGACAAGGGGGGCTTTGCACGTGTCAACCTTGGCCCCTAGTTTTGTGCCTTGTAGCGAGTAGGCTCGCGGAAGTGTTGGATGAATGAGTGAATGAATGAGTGAGTGAATGAATGAGTGAATGAGTGAGAGAATGAATGAGAGAGAACGAGTGAGTCCGTGTGTCAGTGACTAAAGAATTACGTGGGCCACGAGGGTGAGGGGTATTTTTGGCCCATGGCCTGACCCCCAGCCCTAGAGAAAGTCGGGGGCCGGGTGGGTGGGGCTCATGAGTCACTGACTCGAGGAATGTGGGTGCAAAGGGATGGGATGCAGCAGGAAGAACAAAGCGCTGGAGCCTTTCTGTGTGCGGAGAGGAGCCGGGCTGCGGTGGGCCGGGCACAGGGCCAGGGCTTGGACGTGCTGAGGACCTGGGCTCGCGCCCGCGCGCTCCCAGACCCGCGGGCTTGGGACCGTCTAGTCCTCTGCTTCTCAAAATGTCGTAGTCCCCTGGGTGCCTGACCTCAACCCACTGCATGGGAATCTCTGGGCCTGGCCTGGGGATCTGCCCTTTATGGAGCTTCCAGGACAGTTTTAATGACATGAAAACCTGGCAGGCGTTTGGCTGAGGCTGCTGAGGTGGGGAGTCCAGGGGTATTTGCAGTAGACAGGAGGCACAGGTGCACTAGGCCTTTTAGCCCTCCCAGCAGCCTGTGACTGTGGCTAATTCCATCCCGTTACAGGGGGGGAAACCGGGGCTCTGGGCTCAGTGAACTTGCCCTGGGACCCACGGCCAGAAGGCAGAGGAGGTGGGACCCACAGTCTGGGCTCGTCAGCATTACTCTGCCCACGGGGCTCCCTCTGACTCCTGGTGGGTGTCCCCCTGACGGCTGGCCCCACCCCCTTCCTGTCCCGAGCTCGGGGCAGAGAGCTGTCACTTGCGTCCACAGCCTGTGCCCTGGTGGAAACACCGTGCAGAGGGCAGTGTCTCCCAGGCAGAGGGCTGGCTTGTTTTCGTTTAAAGACCTTCTGCCCCTGAGGGCCTGGAGGCACCTCCTGCCAGGCCCTGGGAGGCTGGTGGCAGCGGGGAGAGGCTCTGACCTCCTAGCCCGGAGCTCTGCATCACCGGCTGTCACCTGGGTGGCAGATGGCAGACTGGCAGTGCCTCTCCCTGGGCTGTGCCCAGATTGGCCTGGCTGCCCCCGAGCTAGAGCCATCTGTGCCTGAGAGACCTGCCGTCAGAGGAGAAGGGCAGACGGGACCTTGCAGCCCCTCCCGGTCATGGGGAGAGAGCTCAGGGCACCGAGAGCTTTACCTGCCCCCGGGGGGTGCCACTCACCCAGCCATGGGCAGCGGCCGGAACCACAGTTCTTCCCCCGGCCCTTTCCTTCTGCTGTTCTCCGTCTCCCTGGGGCCGCTGGGGAGAAGGCAGGGTCTGCCCGTTCCACTGGCCCGGGTTTGGGTTTGTTCCCGTAGCTGACTGAACCCATCACCTTTTTAATTGGGAGGGCAGAGCTGGATCGAAAAGTTCCCTTAAAATGAAACCCAAGAACAGGAGGAGAACAGAGGGGCAGAGTGTGGCAGAAAGTGTGTCATGTAAGTGGGCAAGGCGAGGGGTCCCTTCCCCCCGAGAACCCTGCAGCAGATTTGCTATTTGATACAACAAAGGGGGATGTTGTCACCCCCCCCCAAAAAAGAAGCTCATTCAGAGAGAGAGAAGGAGGGTGGGGTGGTGGGAGGCGGTCGAGCCCCCTGGATCTGAGGCGTCTCTGCCTGTGTGATGGAGCCCAAGCCAGAGGCCTGCGGTGGGTGCTACGAGGTGCTGCAGTCCACGGTCCCTGAGGTTCCCCTGGCTGTGCCCCAGGCCCCTCCTGCTTCGTCCACAGAGCCCAGGGCAGAGCTGCTTGCCCGAGGTGGGGCAGGAGCGGCTGCCAGGTCCCAGAATCAGAAGGACCAGCACGTCCCCAGGCGACGTGGCCACCCCTTTCTGGAAGCACTTAGCTGCACTTTCCCTGGGAAATAAGGACTTTTAGGGACAACAAAAACACTAGCGCAAAGCGCAGCACTGCACTGCAGAGCGGATGCGGCAGTGTGGGCTGCGGCTGCGTCAGGCTCGCCCTCACGTCCGCGTGCAGCTCCAGGGGCCTCCTGGCCCGAGAGCCGGGGCAGGGCCCGAGGGACAGGGTTGGAGTGTGGAGAGTGGGGAATGGGGGGACCGGGCGGAGGGGGCTGGCTCCCGGGGCTCTGGCCTCCACCGCCTTCATCCCAGCACCCATGGGTCCCCATCCTCGAGGGCGCTTTTATTTTTTTTTAATTAATTTATTTATTTATGTTTGGCTGTGTTGGGTCTTCGTTGCTGCGCGCGGGCTTTCTCTAGTTGCGGCGGGCGGGGGCCACTCCTCATCGCGGTGCGCGGGCCTCTCACTGTTGTGGCCTCTCCCGTTGCGGAGCACAGGCTCCAGACGTACAGGCTCAGTAGTTGTGGCTCACGGGCCTAGTTGCTCCGTGGCACGTGGGATCTTCCCGGACCAGGGCTCAAACCCGTGTCTCCTGCATTGGCAGGCAGACTCAACCACTGCGCCACCAGGGAAGCCCCCTCAAGGGCGCTGTTAGCTGAAACCTGTCCCTTTAGCTGAATCACCATGCTCACCATTTCTCTCTTTCTGCCCCCCAAAAGGGGCCAGGCAGCCTCGGTCATTCACCCACTGCCAGCCCCCCCGAACCCCCCAGAACTGTCGGGGCTGAAGGGCCCACGCTGCCATCTAGGCCCAGCTTTTTGGGCCAACAGGGATCCAAGGCCCCCAGCGGGGATGTGCCCTGACCAGGTCAGTCAGCGAGGGCGGGCAGAGCTGGTCCCAAGCAGAGGCCAGGCTAGTGCAGGATGTGGCTGGGGACCCACTGGTTGGCCGTTCCAGGTGGCCAAGGGATGGGGCAGCCGGGCTCCGATGCCACATATGGGGTCAGCATGATCGGCATCCCCCCAGCTTCCCTGGAGCCCTGTGCCCCCACCCTCCAGAGGCAAAACCCACCCTCAGCTGCTGGCCCGGCCCGGCTTCCAGACCTTGTCAAGGCTGCCCTCTTCGGCTTCTGGGCTGGCCCGAGGGAAGGTGGCCCTGGGGGTACCTCCCACCTGCCGCCCCGGGATCCTGTGTGGGGTGGAGAGGTGAGCGGGGACCCACCAGGGTTTCCGGGTCCCTGCGTTGACTGCCTTCTCCCTCCCTAACTTCTCCCCAGGGCCCCGTGGTACCCCGGCCCCCAGACGGAGGGAGGCCCGGGAAGTAGGCTCCAGGCCTGCCTGTAGGGAAGAGACTCGTGGGTGCAGAAAGACGCCCTCCAGTCCTGGGCGCCTCTTGTGGTCCCCTAAGACCTGGGACACGCCTCCTGTGCAGCGGGTCTGGACTAGCTCCGCTCAAGCCTGGGCCTGATGTACCACTGACCGTAAAGAGATTGGCCCAGCCTCCATCTAACCTTGATTTTGGGCGAATTGGCTCATATTTAGGGTGGGTTGTACCTCTCTGTACATCCCGTTTCAAGAAGGACACAGACATACTGGGTCTTGTCCAGAAGAGTTTGGCCAGGATGTGAGAGGCAAAGGAAGGCACTGGAACAGGAGTGAACCGGACCAGACACAGGCGTCCAGGGAGGCCCGGCAACTGTTCTCAGAGAGGGAGGATGCACGTCTCCTGGACACCTGGACTCTGACCAGCAGAGGAGGCCACAGGGACACAGATTTCAGTTAAGATAAGGAATCCACTCTAATAGCGCTTAGCGATGTGAGAAGTGGGCCACTGGCTGCCAGGATTGTGTGAGCAGAGGCTGGTCCATCGGGGATGCGAGTCGGGTCCCGAATGGAGGTGGTGGCTGGCTCCTGCCCCCCTCCCTCTGGGCATGGGCCGTTCTTCTGGGGAAGCAGCCCTGGAAGTGAGAAGGCGTCCAACACTGATACCGGGCAGGGCTTTGCTTCTCTGAGCCCCAGCGTCCTGCTCCGGAAACAAGGGCAGGGATGTCTGCCTCCTGAGGGCCGAGAGGGGCGTGGAAGGACAGCACGAAGCTGGCGGGAGCCCCCCTCGCACCTCAGCTGACAGCGACGTTTCCTCGTCACCAACGGCTCGTGGGCACTCGGTCAGCTGTTGGTTTAACAACAGATAAAGGAAACGGGACTAAATGAGTCCGAGATGGAGAAGCTGAACAGGACGGCCTTGTGAAACGGGGTGCATGTCCCTCTGGAAGGGTTGCCGTCTGGGGGGTCCAGGCCCCTCAGCTTCAGCCCCCTCCTCTAAGTGGATGACTCACAACAGGTCTTCAGCCTGGACCCCTCCTTTGAAGCCCACCTGCACCCACCTGCACATTCAGAGTCTCCACTTGGATGCCTCCCAGGTGACCCAACACCCACCTCATGTTCTCACCCACCTGCCCACGCCTGGGCCAGCTCCAGGTTTCCCGTCCCGCCTGTGAGTGCCGCCCCCCCACCACCGCGCCTCCACATCCAAGCCTTCACTCTCCTCCGTCATCCCGGCACCCGGTGCAGCCACGGCCACCTCTTTCCCGGGTCGTGCAGAAGCTGCTCACTCTGCCAGGTTAACTTCTGGGCAGCCTTCAAGCCTCAGTGCAGGCGCTGCTTCCTCCAGGAAGCTGCCCTTGATCTCCCTGAGAAGTCCTTCTAATAGTCCTATAGCACCACCCCACTCTCCGTCACAGTTCTGACCTTAGCAAAGATCTGCCGTGTGTCTGTGGTCGTACGATCAGTGTCAGGTCCCTAAGTGGACTGAATGCCCCATGAGGGCACCCAGAACCCAGCTTCCCAGGCTTCCGGATCAGAACCAGAAGAGGAGAAGATCCACAGAGGTGGCACCGCGGAGGCCCAGTGAGGTCTGGCTCTCCAGGAGCTGCGCTGCCGCAGCACCGGTCTCCGCTCCCCCCCCTGGAGACTGAAGCACGAGTTTGCTGGGGGTGCGCTTGGAGACGGCCCAGTCCCTGTCCCAGCCTCTGCACCCGGCCCGATCTCTTTGTCACCCCACGTGAGGTTAAGGGTCAAGGCTCCTGACGCACCACCAGGTGCCGGGATCTGTGCTGCCTCGGGGGTTTACGGTCTGAGCCAGTGGGGTGGTGCAGGAAGGTGTGCAGTGCTGGACGCGTGTGCACAGGACCGTCAGGGGACAGTGACGGCGTCTGGGCCGCGAGGGGAGCCAGACCGTGAGAGTAAAGGTGGGGAGTGGGCACTGGAGGCTGCGTGGCGGAAGGTTCAGGAGAGTCGGCGCTGGGCATAGGGCCGCGGGAGCTGGGGGATCAGATGGGCCAGTTTGGGAACGGCGTTTCGGGTGGGTGCAGCCGGAAAGGGTGACACCAAGGTCCTCGGGGCAGCAGCACGGAGGCGCGAGGCCGTCGTGCCGTCAGGAGGTGTGCAGCTCCCGCGGACGCTGGCGGGAGGCTGACTGCAGCACTGGGTTGGGAGGAAAAGCCCCAGGCGCCGCGGAGCTGGGGGCGTGGCGGTGCGCGTGCGTCAAAGGCCAGCTCGAGCCGCAGGCACTGTGCTTCCTGTGCGTTTCCCTCGGGGACCGGCCACGGATGTTCCTTCAGGAGAAGAACCTGGAGCTCAGCGTCTCGTTCATCCGAGCCCCACCGGGAACATAAGGCAGGCCTGGCTCTGCAGTCGAGGTCTTTCCATGGAGGGGTGGGTCTGCGGCGGGGGCTGGCGGTCCTTCCTCCCAGCTCCTCGGGTGACTCTGGTGGACGGAGAGGCGGACGACCCCTGCGCTGCAGCAAGCTCCCGCCGTCCCACCGTGGGGGAGACTCCTGTCGCCACGCGCTTCGTGCACTGTGCTCACGGAGGCTGAAGGCACAGAAGACAGCCTGAGCGTCAGCGTTGGTCTGGGACCATGTCCCGCGGAAGCCAGACGCCAGCAACTGAGGGAGACGTGGGAGATGGAGCTGAGGGGCTGTGGGGTGGGTCCTGGGGGGGCAGCGGAGACGGGGGCTGGAGCCCTCGCGTGTGCACGGCCCCAGCGCTCCATGCTCTGCCGTCACCACGACGCTGACACACGCCTGCTTCTCCCCACAAGCCAGGTTGGGGGGGCAGAGGGGAGGCACCCCTTCCCCAGCACCGGCTGCACCAGCTCAGCTGAGGGCCAGGGCCAGTGAGCAACAGGCAGACCCGCAGGTAGGTCAGGGCCAGGGCATCGGGTCGGCTGGGACTCTGCTGTTGCCATTTCTCAGGAGCTACAGAGATCTCTTTCCGCTCCGATGCCGCCACAGCCCATCAGCCTCTCACCCGGGGCCCCAGGTCTGGCGCGCCTGGAGGGGCAGCTCTGTGCCTGACAGGCTCTTAGCCGGCAGAGGCCTCGCCTGCATCTGGGCACTCTCCAAGGGAAGGAGCCGTCAGCTCAGTGTCTTCTCTGGTCGACCGTGATGTGCTGTCTGGTACCTGAGTGTCTGCTGGTCACTTCAGCCACACGGGGGGTGGGGGTTGGCTGCAGTCCACACTCGTGCCTTGGGAAGAACGCTGCTCTGTGCTCTTTCTCCAGGGTTGGAACCTCTCAGATGGGGTGGGATGGGAAGGCAGGATGCAGGTGTAATAACTGATTTATCTTTTCCTTAAAGTAGATAATGGGTGATTTGTCAATACAGCATTCCTTTGGGGGAAAACCGACAAAAAAACCCCAGAAAAAACAAACAAAAAAACAACCGCTCTCCCGGCTGAGGTCGGTGGGGACGGACACCACTTCAGACTCTACAATCAGCTTGCGTGGCTTAGTAAAGATGTGCCTCAACTTTCCAATTCTGTAAAATGGGTAGAACGATATGTGGCTAGAAACTCGCACCCGAGACCTTTAGGAAAGAGAAAGGAGATGGTTTGGGGGCATTTCACAGCTGCTCAGACTTGAGGTAGAAGCTATTAGAGAGAGGAGCACTGAGGTGGCGAGAACTGACCAGCCTGACTCCAAGTCTGGGACCAAAGCTGGTTGCTGTCACTTAGGTTAGGTTACTAACGTCTTCAGAGCAAGTGTTTCTCCATGTTCTATGAATCAGTGTCTTCCAAAGGTGCATCTCCCGTCCAAACCCCCTTCCTGAGGTCCAGGCCACATTTCCAAGAGCCTCCTGAATCTTTCCTCCTGAATCTGGCCCTGCTCCCCACGTGGACTCCCAGCTCGTTCCTCCCCAGACCCCCGCCCACCGTGCCCCTGCACGTAACAAACGACCTCATTCCCCTTCCAGTCACCAGCCAGACCCAGGAGCCGTCGACCCCCGTGTCCCCTCACCCCATCCAGTCGCCCAGCGTGGGGTCTCCCCCTTAGCCTGGCGGGGTTGTCTCTCCTGGCCCAACAGCCCTGCTGCCTGTGTGGGTCAAAGCCGGCCCCTTCAGCCCGGCCGGGCCACACGAGTTTTCCTGCCTCCCGGTGCGCGTAAAGTTATGTTTACACCATGCTGCGGCCTCTTCAGTGTGTGGTGGCAACATGTCTAAAGAAACAATATGCACACTGTAGTTTAAAAATACTTGCTAAGCATCACCTGAGCCTTCAGCTCGTCCTCGTAGGAACACCAAAGACCACCGCTCACAGAACATCATAACTACAACGCTAATGAAAAAGGT
Source organism: Mesoplodon bidens (assembly GCF_964165515.1). NCBI lineage: Eukaryota > Metazoa > Chordata > Mammalia > Artiodactyla > Ziphiidae > Mesoplodon > Mesoplodon bidens. The sequence continues at coordinate 1,015,740 of NC_138177.1, forward strand.
TGAATATTCTGAGAATTACCAGATGTGACACAGAGACACGAGGTGAGCAAAGGCTGTTGGAAAAAGGACGCCGATGGGCTCGCCCGTCTCAGGGCTGCACGGACCTTCTGTTAGTGAAAACGCAGAGTCTGCGAAGCGCAGTAAAGCGAGGGGGCCTGTGTGTGGACCCCCCGCCCCCACTCCCCCGGCTCTGCCCGGTGCCTCCGCCTCCATGCTTGTCAGCACTGGTGCCCGCGCCCTGGCTGAGCACCTCCCCTTTCCAGGGAGTTCTCATGGTTCCGCCCCCTTGAGGCACCCTCCGCCCGGTCCAGGCCTCCAGGTGGACAGCTGCCCCGAGCCCGTGTCCCTTGCTCCATCCTGATGGAGACCCTCATGGGCAGGGGTTGTGTCCCAGCTCTGTGGACCCGGCCAGCAGAGCTTACACCTGATGGACACACATCCAGCGGGTGTGGGACGGAAGGATCCCCGCCAGCTTCTCCTCCCCCCAGGAGCAGCCTGACCCTCACCTGTGCTCCTGCCCAGCAGGCGATTGTCTGGGCCCCTCACACACGGCTCAGAGGAGGCTCACGCCGTAAACACAGGCCCACAGTCACAGGAGTCGGTTACTTGGCTTCCCAAACTCTCTGGGAAGATCCTCTGAGCTTAGACCCAATTCCTTTTCCTCTTTGGGGGTCTCTCCCAAACTCGGCGGCTTGCATGTCTGGCCTGAGTCTGGAGAGCCCTTGGAATCGCTCCCATGCCTGGGAGAAGCCTGTGTAGGAGTGGCCTTTGGTGCAGGGGGTGCTGGAACTGGATTTACGGCAGCCGGTGGTCCTGGGCAGGGGGACCTGAACCCTGGCTCTGGCACTTCCCAGCTACGTGAACTCGGGCAAATCCTTTGCATTTTTGAGCCTCAGTTTTCTCAGCTGTGAGCTGGGGACAAACACCCATTTCATAAGGTAGCTGTAAGGATTAGGTAGGACCCAAGTGTCCACACCCCGTCCAGCTTACAGTTAGGAATGAGGGGCCCAATATTGATCAGCGAGGCAGGTGGCAGAGGGGGGCAGGGGGCAGCCTCTGAGCGGAACATCAGAGCTCACACCTGCGTCTTCCACTCCCTCGCTGTGTGACCTTGGGCAGGTTGCGTTACCTCTGTCTGTCTCTGTAAAATGGGAATAAGAAGCATTAAGCAGGTAGTGCTTGGCACACACTGGGTGTGTCTCCTGTCATCACCATCTCAGAACCCGAACCTGCCCACCTGCTCCTCCAGGAAACCTCACCAACCCCGCCGGCCTCACCTGGCCAGCGTCCCAGGAGCCTCTGCAAGCTCCCCGGCAGGGTGCCTCTCTGCTGGGCGGCCACCTGCCCACTTGCTGCTGGGCTGTGTCGGTGCCCTCGAGACATTCTCACTCAGAGAGCGAATGAGAACACTCAGGGGTGAAATGCTCCTTTCAGGGGTGGGTCTCCCAGCAGGTGGCCGGGGCCCTGCCCTGCTTCCCAGGTCACCGGGTCAGAGGAGGTCAAGGGCCAGCCACTCTCCCCCTCCTGTAGGGTCCCTCCCTCGGACCCTCAGGCCCTGTCGTGGGGTCTGGCTCACTGTCAGCTGCATTCTTTCTCTCTGACCATTTCTTTATCCTAGACCCCCATTTAACGGGTGCCAGATACACCACCCGTGCCTGGAGCCCAGCTGTAGATGCAGTTTGTTTCCCCAGGTGCCGCTCGTTAGCCCCACATCAGCAAGTGGATGCAAGTAAATTCTCGGACGAGGGGTGTCAGCAGACTCCTCAGGTTTGACGTGGCCCATCCTGCACCCCTTGCGCCACGACATACAAACCGCCTGGCACCTGGAAAGGCACTCGGTAAACAGGAGCTGCTTTTCTGTCTCCCCATCTGTAGAGATAATATGAAAAAGAGCTAACGCTTACTGGGCCCCCGTCACGTCCCAGACACTGTTCTAAGTTTTTGAATGTTTTTTTACTTATGCAGTATTCACAGTGATTGTATGAGGCACAATTTTTGTCCTCATTTTACAGAGGAGGCACAGAGAGGTTAAGTAACCTGCCCAGAGTCACACAGCTGCTAAGTGGCAGAACCGGGCTCACTCCCAGCGTCTGGCTGCGGAGCCTATGTTCTTAACCCCGACAGAGTCCAACGTGTGGCCGGGACGGCGGTGAGGGTCCCATCCTTCAAAGTCTGTGGTCCCAGACTGCTGCTTAGATTGTCCAGTGAAGCCCAGGGGGAGGAAGGGAGGAGGGAAGGGAGGAGGGAGGGGGAGGGGGAGGGCCACCTGTAGCACGAGTGGTGGTTACGGCGGTGACTGCAGGATAAACCCGTTTGCTGCAATTCTGGAAGGAAGGGCTGAGAACCATTACTTTGTCTGGACAGGTCTGAAGTGGGGAGGGCACTCGGTCAAGAGCCTTTAGAGAGGCCTCTTCGCCCTTCCCTCCCTCCTCCCTCTCCCCCCACTGAGCTGGCCAGGCTGGGGGTTGGGGGAAGTTTCTAGCCAGGCTGCTGTGGCTACTTCCCCAGGGGACCAGCCATGAGGGAAGGGCCGTCCACCTCCCTGGCAGCGGCCTTCACAAAGGCCCAGATCAGACAGAAAGGAGGACATGGAACAGCAACAGGAGTCCAACTCAGGGAGATGGCCAAGGCCCCTGGGGCCCCCTCCTGACTGCCCCACCCGATCCTGCAGGGTTGTCCTCAGCCCAGGTCTGGGGCAGCTCGGGCAGCTCTGCAGAGGAGGTGCCAAAGGACCCCTCCAGAGGCAGGGGATGCAGATTTCACTGGACGTGGCTTTCGGGGAGACGCTGACGCAGATTGTGACAGAGGCCACCCTGCCTCCCGGCTCGGCCACGGGGGCTCCACACCCGGGCTGTGCTGGCACCCGAGGCCAATGCAGGGACAAAGCAGAGAACCCGGATGCCAGCACTGGAGAGGCCAGGCCTGGGCGGGGAGGGAAGGAGTGGCTGCAGCCGCTCTCCGCTCATCCCGGGAGCCGGGGGTCGAAGTTAGGGTTCAGGAGGCGCTAAGTGAGAGGGGGCTGGGTGGCAAGGAGGGGAGATATACTTGGTCCCTGGGGAGAAGGCTGGCGGTAGAGCGACATGTCCACCCTTTGTTCCTTCTTTACCAGCAGAAGCTGACACCGTGCGCCAGCCACGGCACCGCGCTGGTCTCTGTACATACATCACCCCTTTAATACCCACAGTAACTCTGATTTAGAATTAGAGTTAGAATCCCTGTGGTGCAGGTGAGAAACCGAGGCTTAGAGAGGTTGCCCAAGATCACACAGCATCCAAGCAGCAGTGCCAGGATTTGAGGATGCTGAGCCTCAGAACCACTAAGATTTATTGAGGTCCTTCCCACCTGGAGCTCACAGTCTGGGGACGGGGAGGTAAGAACAAGAACAGGTGACAGGTGCTGCAGAGGAGAAGCATGGTACAGGGGAGAGGCATCGGGGAATGGGACTGGCAGGATGAAGGGGGTGGTGGGTGACAGTGTGGGTGGAGGGGACAGCGTCCTCCACTGAGGGGACACCGTGGCCAGAGGTTCTGTGGCAGGAAAGAGCACAGCCCTTTAAGGACCTGCAAGGGGATCAGTGCAGCTGGAGCACAGAAGGCAAGCCTGGCGGTGCCAGGTGAGGCTGGAGGCGGGGTAAGGGCCACATCTGGTGATGTGCACCGGAAGCCGACAGGGGGAGACAGGGTAGCAGGGGCAATGGCGGGGTGAGGTAAGGGGCCCCCGGGAGGAAGAAGGCGCAGCTATAGCTGTGCGCTGGCCTGTGTGAACTAGGGGAGGGTCAGCATCTCGGGTCACGGGACCCGACTCCGTGCCTCACTCGGCACCGAGACGACACCTTGGGAAGCCTTTGGGGGCTTCCTATGCCACAGTGGAGTGAAAATCTGCCCCATCCTTGCCTTGCTGCCTCTGGGATTGTTGAAAAGACTCAAGTGAAATCAAGGCTGTAAGTTGTTTTTACCGCCCCCCCACGCCCCAGGAGAGGGGTCCTCTGGTGCTTGAGAGGCTCCAAGCTGCCTCTTCTCAAGGGGCCGCAGTGCTCCCACCTCCCCATCTAGACCCCGGCCCTGCCTGTGCACATGTCACCTGACCCTTCAGAACCCCAGCCCCCAGCAGAAGGGTGCAGTGGAGGAAGCTCAAACCTCAAACACAGGTGCCTCCGGAGGAGCAGACAGCCCTGCCCAAATGCTTCGCTTTCCCATCATTAGACCATTTTCTCAATTCTTGGACCATTTTACTGGAGGCAGCTTTGAGGGGGCTCAGGGATCTTTTGATCCATTTTACCAGAAGGAGCCATGAGGGCCATTTCATCCATCCCCCTGCACCCAAGCAGCATGACTGTCCAGTCATTAAGCCACAGGCTTTCTAATCAAGCAGGATAGCATCCCGGGACCCTGGGCGTCAGGAAATCCCAGCGTCTGACCTGCGTCCAGCCTGCGGAACTTTCAGCCTCTTCCTTCCTCCTCCCGGCAAAAGATGCTTTTGTGGCATTTCAAAGGAGAAGCATTTCCTTCTCCAGGGAGAAGCAGAAGAGGGACAGCCAGGTGACAGGTCCCCCCTCAGTGTGGGAGACCCGCAGCTGGGGTGCGGGGTGTGGAGAGAGAGGTGGGGAGAACCCCCTGGTGTCCTCCTGCGGGACAGCTGACCTTGAGCCCTTGACCCTCAGGAGGAATGGTGAGGGGTCAGCAGAACTGACTAGAGGGTCTCGGGCATCAGTCCTGTCCCCCTCTTCCCGCCCACGTGCCCCCCAGCCAGGTATGCGGGTGGCACACACTCCCTGCCGCGCTGGCAGCCTGGAAACGCCGAGTCAGCGTTTTCTGCAGACCGGGGTCCGTGCCTGGCTGGTTCTAAAGGGAGGCTGCGGCCCAGCGAGAGCAGCAGTGCCTCCGCCGCACTGCAGTGGCCCGGCTCCCAGCGATGTGGCTGGCGGGCTGGGGACGCAGGGAGGAGGGGAGACAAGGGGGGTTGCAGGTACCGGGAATTTCCGGGGTTCCTTGCTCTGACTCCGTGGAGATGAGGAGCCCCGGAAGCCTGAGTAAGGCCTCCCCCAACACACACGATTTGCGGGTGTCACTTCCTGGGTCGAACCCCAAACTTGATCCAGGATTCTGAGTATGTAGACTGGGAACAACCGGGGAGGAGCTGCTGAGAGCGGAGGGGAGGGGGACGGTGGGGAGGGGGGCCGCCTGGCACCAGCGTTAAGTGCTGCGCGGCTGAACTGGGGTCCTGAGATCTGGGCGGTGGGCGCTGAGAGCCCAGTGTGGGGTTCAGGGGTGAGACCGAGGCACAGAGGCGACCCCGGGCTGGCGTCCTCCCTGCCCGTCCCGCCTTGTGGGTGTGGGGAGTACCTGCCTCTGTTCAGGGGGCCCAGGCCTCACCTCCTCGAGAGGGAGAAGCGGTGGGTTCCCATGAGGGAGCCGGTCCGGGATCCTGTGTCCCAGACGCTTCCTCCTCCCCCGCAGGACCCCTCCGCCCGCGTTCTCTCCTCCCCGAGACGCGGGGGGCGGGGGGAGAGCCCTGGGCACCAGTCGGGACTCCATGCTCGGACGGGTGCTGGGGTGCTGGGCCGGGGCTGTCGGGGCTCTTGGGCCCGACGCCCCCGCCTCCCCCGCCCCTTTTGTCTCCACCGCTCCTCTTCGCCTCCCTTTTCTTTTCTTCCTCGACTCAGGAAAACCTTCATCTGTAGCCCCCGAAGCAAATCGGCTCCCTCCCACCCGTTAGCTGGTTCCCGATCGCAGGGAGGCCCCCCCCCGCCCGCCGTCCTTCCCAGCCAATCCCCAAGCCCGAGAGGCTCGGAAAGCCCGTGGGTGGCGGGGTGCTGTGGGGAGTGTCGCAGGGGGCGCGCGGCGGGCGGGGGCGCCTCCGCAGCTACGGGCTCCTCGCGGGGCTCCGGGGGCGCGCGGCCGGCCCCGCCCACCGCAAACTTCTCCCCTCCCCGCCCGCGCCCCCGCCTCCTGCCAGCCACCGCCCCGGCCCGAGAGGGGGCGGGGTCGCGGGGCGGGGACCTGCGCTACGGCCGGCGGGGGTCGCCCTCCGAGGCTCGGCCCGCGCCGCGTGCTGGCGGATGTGAGGAGCATCTGATTGGCTGGCGGGCGCGGAGCAGGTGTTACTACTGCGGCGCGCGAGGGAGCGGGCGGGCGGAACGGAGCCGCAGCGGCCGGGCGCCGGGAAGGCGGAGAGGGGCCTGGATTCCGGGAGCGCGGCGTCCCGCCCGCTGCCCTCGCCGAGAGCTGGGGCTCACCGCGCCGGAACGTCCCCGGGTAAGAGCAGTCGGGCGGGGCGGCCGGGGCTGGGGGCGCGGGCGGATGCGGGCGCCCACCTGGGACGCCCGGACTCTGGGCTCGGCGCTCGCGGCGGATGAACCGGGTGCGGGACGGGGCTCCGGCAGTCCGGGCCGGGGATGGGCGGCGGCGTCTTCCGCCCCTTCCTCTCCACGAAACTTTTTCATACACGAGCCAGCGTGCTGCCCGGTACATCGGGGGAAGCAAGGTCCCCAGGATCCTGGCAAGCGGCGGAGCTTGGAGAGACCAAGGAGGGGGTGGGGAAGGAGCAGCAGGGCCGTAGGAGAGCAGGCTCTACTCATTCTGCTGTGTGACCTTGGACGAGCTGCTGCACATCTCTGATCTCCGGGTGATGGGGTGCGTGGTGCCCCAGTGGGGAGTGGGGACGTGTGGGGGCAGGGCAGTGGGTGGACAAGCCCACGGGCGCACCTGCCGGGCCTGGGCGCTTAGAAATGAGCCGTCTTCGTTCACCCACCTGTCTGCGGCAGCTCAGCGCTCCCTTCCTGAGGGAGGCGGGGGTGGGGGTGGGGCGGTGTGGAGCTGCGCTCCCAGCGTGCCTGGGGGGGAGTCGGGAAGCTTCCATACCAACCCCGCCTGTGACCTTGGACAGCTCACTTATGCCTCTGGGCCTCAGTATCCTCATCTGGAAAATGGGGGTTTGGAGTTCATGGTGTCTGAAGTCCCCCTTAGTCCTGGCCCGCCGGCAGGTGAGGTGAGCTGAGGGGATGGCGGTGCAGCCTCATCAGCGCATCCCTTCTGTGACCTAGCCTCTGGGGAAACTGTAGCTCCCTCCTCCAACAAGGCAGCAGGGCTGTGAGACTCAGAATCTCCCGCACCACCCACCCTCTTTGTAGGGGCAAGGCCTCTCCTGGAGAAAAGTTCCCAGTGCTGGACAGGAGGCCTGTGGGTTCAGGGGGTGTCAGGGGCCTCCCAAGGTCACGCTTGTGTCCAGGATGAGGTGGAGGTTCTGAAAGGTCTGCACCGCGACGGCCCGTGGCACCCCTCTGTGCACCTCGCTGCCCTTGCCGGGAGTCTAACCTGACGCCTCCTGGGGGTGTCTCTGGTTCTGCTCCAGTTGAGATGCGCAGTAGCTTCTCACTGAGCCTCAGGGTGCTGTGGAGAGGGTCCTGGCTTAAGATAGGAGGCCTGAGTCTAATTCTAGGCGCTGCCTCCCATTCGTGTGACTTTGTGTGACCTTGGGCGACCTTGGGCAAGCCCCTTTCTTGTTCTCCTCGCCTGTTCATGGAAGGGGTTGAACTAGGTGACTCCCCGGGACCCTCCCAGCCCTGCAGTCCTGTGGCTGCAGTTCTGGGCTGGAGTCTGATCGTAAGAAGTGGGCTTGGCTAGGTGATGGGGCAGGTGGCCCTGGAATTCCCAGTGCACATCTGTCCGCAGAGTGGAGACAGCTCGAGAGAGTTACTCGGTATGAGTGGGCCACAGTCTGGCCCTGCGCGCCCCCGCCATGCGTCCTCGGGAAGCCCGGGCTCACTGGTTAGTGGCTGTGTGACCTTGAGCAAGTTACTCTATGTCTCTGAGCTTCAGTTAGTTGTCGCGACAAAATGGTAACAGCTGTGGTGTTTTAGGTTGTTGTGAGAAGTAAATGAGAAACACGTGTACGACGCTTAGTCCAGTGCTGAGCCTTCCAAGTCCCGAGCGAGCAGCTGCTGCCAATGAGATAGATAAAGACCTGCGGGGAGCGGGACAGAGGCCGGAGGAGGGGGGGCGGGGATGGACTTGCGGTGTGATCTCCCTGCAGCTTCCAGAGCATCTCTGCAGAATGGGGACAGCGGCGCTGCCTGCCTCTCCCTGTCTCTGTCTCCATCTCTGTCTCTGGATCATTCGAGTGATTCTGCAGCAGAAACTTCACGGGAAAGAAAGAAAATGCTTGACTTCTCTGTAATGTCACCTCTTTTCCGCTGGTTCCCCCGGCCCCACCTCCTGCCACACCTCCCATCCTTTCTGCGGTTACAAGATGGGCTTTACTCCATCCACCCATCCCCCCGCCCCCAGCCTTCAAGGAAGGAGCCAACTGGAGCTGAGAGGGGGTGAGGCTGGCCCCCTGGAGTGAGCAGCCAGAGCACATCTGCACCCAGGGCTGCAGCAGGAGAATGGCAGAGGCACTGGCCCTGCCCGGGGGCGCGCTCGGGACCCTGGGACGTCAACAGGGGTACGCTGGTGGGTGGGTAGTGGGGTTACCATGGACTTGCCGTGTGACCTTAGGCAAGTCACACCCCTTGGGCCCCTGTTTTCTCAACTGCAAAGTAAAAGTTTGGTTTAGATGCTCGAAGGGCCTTCTGACCGTCTTGGCTGTGACCCTGTTGGCTCTGCCTTTGCTGAGGCTGGGGGCGGGGTGTGTGGGAGGTTTGCGGAGTCACACGGGCATTACCTCTCACCACCCCTCTGTTAAGGTCCTGGGACAGCCTGCGAGGAGAGGATGACATCTCCTCAGCAAGAATGCTGATGCTTAAGAGCAAAGGCTTTGCAAACAGACAGGTTCAAACTCCTATCTTGGCTCTTTCCATATTAGCTGTGTGAATTGGGGCAAATTACTTGGCATAACAGGCTCAGTTATGTCATCTGTGAAATGGGAACAATGTTACCTACTTCTTAGGGTTCTTCTGACGATTACATGGGAATAATTTATGTAAAACTTCTGGGATGTGGGGAGTTCTTAGTGTGAATTGGGTGCTGCATGAGGAATGGGCTTTTGGAGGTTCTGTGTCATCACAGAGGGGACTCAGGCTAGAGGAAGAGTGGGGATGGAGCCCGCTGTCCCGCAGGTGTTGCCACACACAGCTGCTGAGAAGCTCTCCCTTCCTCATCCTGGTCTCACTGTACTCTGCCTGGGGCTTCAGGAGCTGGTTCTCGTCATAGGACCTTGGGGGCAGGGGCTGCAGGCGGAGGTGAGTCTGCAGAGAGGAACTGGGAGGCTGACAGAAGCCCCTGGTGACAAGGGTACAAGGTAGAGGCCCGACAGCCTCCGTTCAAGGTTAGTCGTGAGGAAGGGGCTGGAAAATAGGGTCTTGGAGAAAAGGCATCACCGCCCACGGGCCATGTGAGGTGAGTGGACCACAGCCTGGGGCGCCTGAAGGGACCTTGGGCGTCATCTCATTCAGTCTCTGATTTTGATGGTGGGGAAGCTGGGCTCAAAGAGGGGGAGCACCTTGCCCAGAGTCACACAGCATCGGAGCACCAGGGACGGGGCTGCACCTGCCCTGTGGACGCTCAGTCCGGTGCCCTTTCCACTCTCCCCATGAAACACGGAGCAGTTATTTTCCATCTCTTCTAAAATCAGAGCACGAGGTCAGGGGCCTTGACTGAAGCGGAAGGGATGTGAGATCGTCAAGTCCAACATCCCCAGGTTGCAGGTTAGAACACTGAGGCCCAAGAGAATGGAAGGGTCGGCCGGAGGCCGCCCAGAGCCAGGGACGCGTGCTCTGAGGCCCGAGGTTTGCCAGTGACACCAGCTGCTGGTCTGCTTCTCGTGGGCCTGACAGGCCGTACGGCAGCAGGACAGCCAGACGTGGAAAAACAAACCCCACGGGCTTGGGCAAGGGAGAGAGGACGGAAAGGCAGAAACACTACTCCCAAGACCCAGATTTCCTCCCTTGGCCTGGCTCTGCCGGCCCTCTGAGCTGTTCCGTGACAGCCTGCCCGCCCTGTACAGAGGAGACAATAGCCAGCCCGCTGGCCTCAGCACCATCGGTGACATGAGTGCAAGAAAGTCAATATTTGCCCAGTGGCAAAGGAAGGGAGATAAGTCTGATTTGGGACGAGAGTGAAGGCAGTGATTCTGAAAAGCGAGGTCGCGGCGCCTGGGCCTGCGGCGTCAGCACTGGGCTTCTAAGGCAGCCTGGGATCCACCATGTTAAATCACCTCTCCTGTGTGTCTCGCAGAGCCTGCACCCCGCCCGCGGCCTGACCCCCGTTACGTTTCCCTGATTGCTTGCAGCTGGCGCCCCCCCGGGCTCCCTGGAGGAATGGACTCCCGCGGAAAGGCCTCGGAGCACATGGCCCCCTGAGCGTGGCTCAGGCTCGCTGCCGTATCTGGCCCCTGAGCCCAGGGAAGATGTGGAAAAAGTCCTTGTCAGGTCAAGAGAGGCTGTGCCTGATTTTTTTTGTCCTGCCTTTGTTTTGTTATCTTTTCGTTTTCCTTCTCTGCAGCCTGCTTGCTTATTCTGTGTCCTGAAGTTGGGGAAGGGCCTGCGGGGGAGGAGGGCCAGAACCCGGAGCCTTTCCTCCACTGAAATGCAGTTCTTGAACCCAAGGCAGCTGCGGGCTGCTATGGTGGCTTTTGTGGTCGCCTGGGATCGCACCTTCACAGGTTAACGAAGGAAGCTTTGGGAAGGAGAACGTGTCTGGAGCGAGGCCCTGGGGCTGCACTGGGCACAGGAGGGGCTGCCTGCCATGGGAATCCGCCAGGTGGGAGGCTGTGGGTGGATCCACCAAGCCCCCTTCCTCTCTTGGGAGTGCTCTGGCTGTGCTGCCTGCCCCAGAGGGGCCACGTGACGTTCCTGGTGGTTAGGACTGCCACCCAAGACTAACCCCAGTCCCCTGGCCCCCAGACGATCACAGGGCTGGCAGTCCCCGGAGACCGGAGAGCCAGGGCGATCGATGTCCCACGTGGACCTGGGGCAGCGGCAGGGAGACTGAGGGAGGGCCCCCCGCCTCCCCCTGTAGCCAGCCCTGCGACCTGGTCTGATCAGCCATCCAGCAGCAGCAGGGGCAGCTTGCAGCCTGTCCGCCGGGACCCCTAGCGCACAGCCCTGGGCGAGAGCGCAGCCCAGAGCGGACTCCCTGCGTCTTCCGGGGCCCTGGCCCGTCGGGGTGGGGTCTGGGGTGTGTGGGCCTGGCACGTCACAGGTGCCCAGCACCGCCACCCAGGCGCCAGGCGTCTTGTCCAGATCCCACGTCCTACAGGACTGTAACTAAGTTACTGAAACACTGGGTGCCTCAGTTTCCTCATCTTTAAAGTGGAAATAAAATAGCGTGTATGCCATACGGTCGATATGAGGATTCAGGGTATTAATATTTATGTGAAGCTCTGAGAACGGTAAGAGTATGAAGATTTTGCTGTTGTTATTATGGTGCTTCTTCAAACCAGAGAGACACTTTGTAGACAGAGAAGCAGCGTGGGAGCCTTGGGTGGGGGGCGGGGTGAGGCAAGGCTGTGATGGTATTTGGCCAGAAGGACCTGGCATCCGGTGATTTCGCTGTGCAGTTACCGCGCACGGCCCCAGGCAAGCTGCGTCTTGCTGCCCCTGGACCTCAGTTGTCCCCTCTGAAAGGTGGAGAAGGGTGACCGCCTCCCTCGCGTCCCCCAGGGTGCCCTGAATGACGTTCTGAGGCGCTGGCCTCCTCCCGTCTCACCTCTGACCCAGGTGGGCTTCCTGGTGGAGGCTCTGGCCGGTTGTGCCGTCTACAGACAGCACCAGCCCCAGTGCGGCGCTCTCCCCACAAGGACACGCGGGTGTTGGTGGCTCCGGGCTGAGCGCGCCCTCTCCCAGCGTCTGCTCCTCCTCGGTCAGCCTGCTCTGGGCAGGAGTGTCTCTGGACGTGGTCCCCGGTTGTACAAGCAGAGAGTTGGGGGCACGTCTCCTTCGAGCTGGGGCACCAGGTTGGTGACCCTGGGACAGGCGGGGGGCCCTTCCTCCTCCCCCGGGGCCAGGCTGTGTGCAGTGCCAGGAGGCGGGGGTGGGCCAGACGGCGGCTCGAGGTGCGCTCAGCACCTTTCCCACCAGGCGAGTCCAGGACCCTGGTGGATGGCACCCTTGTCGCCTCCCTCGCCTGCAGCTTTCCTTCCTGCCTGCTGACGGCATTGGGCAGATGATTAGGCCAAGGGCCTCTGCTGAGGACGGGGAGTGACAGGCTGCAGGCACCCAGGCCACCCATGGAGTGATGCCCGCTGTCCCAGAGCCCTCTGGCTGGTCATCAGGGTCAGTGGCGGGTCTGGAGAGGAGAGGCTACTTTAACTCTTCGGAGCTACTCAGGGCCTTGGAAATGTCGCCTCCTCAAAGCCTCTTCCCAAATATCATTTCCCAAGAGCCCTGGAGATGAGTTGCTTTGCCACGGTCACCTCCAGGGTCACCTCGAAAGCGAGCACAGCCCCCAGAGCCCACTGCGTTCCGTCCGCCCCACCCCCTGGCTTCCTAAAGAAGGTGTGGGGCTTTGGCTGGAGTGTGGGGTCCTGGTCGGGTCCCTGTCTCCTGTGACCTTGGCCGTGACCTTAGATCCCATGGGAAGTCCTCCCTCGGGAAGCTGGAGGTGTGATGAGCGAGCTGGGAAGGCGTCCTGAGGGCCTCCGTGCGAGAGGAGGCGCAAAGGCTTTTCCCAGGGTGTTTGGGAGTCAGGCTGGATTCGGGCTCGGGAGAAGCTTCAGGAAAGAGCCCCAGGCTTGGAGTTCAGTACCACGGAGTCCAGAGTCAGACCCTGGAGCCGCCTACCCCGGCTGCGGGCCGGCGCTCGAGCTCTCTGAGCCCATCACCCTCCTCAAAACCGGGATCGAAGCCCCTTACCTTACGGGAGTTTGTAGATTGTTTACTTTTAAAAACGTTTTTGCTGGGATATAGTTTACGTGCTGTACGGGCCACTCAGCTGCAGCGCACAGTTCAGTGGGTTTAGTGCGGCTACAGTCGTGCATCCACCACCACCACCTAACTTCAGAACATTTTTCACCCAAAAGAAAAAGTATAAACGTGAGTGGTCACTCCTGTTCTCCTTTTCCCCAACCTCCAGCCAATGGATAATTTGTCTTCTGTCTCTGTCAGTCTGTCTCCCTGGACGTTTCACATAAATAGAATCGTTCATTATGTGGTCTTTTGTGACTTGCTTCTTTCACTTACATATATTTTCAAGGTCCAACCACATTGTATCACGTATCAGTCCTTCATTCCTTTGAATTGCTGAATAATACTCCGTTGCAGGGAGGGACCGCAGTGTATTTATCCATGCATCTGTGAATGGGCATTTTGGTTGGTTTTTGACTGTTGTGAATGCTGGTGCTGTGAACATTCGTGTAAAGGTTTTTTTTTTTTTTTTTTTTGCGGTATGTGGGCCTCTCATTGTTGTGGCCTCTCCCGTTGCGAAGCACAGGCTCCGGACGCGCAGGCTCAGCAGCCATGGCTCACGGGCCCAGCCGCTCCGCGGCATGTGGGATCTTCCCAGACCGGGGCACGAACCCGTGTCCCCTGCATCGGCAGGCGGACTCTCAACCACTGCGCCACCAGGGAAGCCCCGTGTAAAGGTTTTTGACAGGACAAGTGTTTTTACTTCTCTTGGGTGCATACCTAGGAGTGGGATTGCTGGGTCAAATGGTTTATAGTCTGCTCTCTGCATCTGTGGGTTCTCCTCCACACCTGAAGATTCAACCAGCTGTAGATTGAAAATATTTGAAAAAATTCCAGACAGTTCCACAAAGCAAAATTTGAATTTGCCACATGCCAGCAACTATTTACACAGTATTTACATTGTATTAGGTATTATCAGTAATCTAGAGGGGAGTTAAAGCCTGCCGGAGGGTGTGCTAGGTTATACACAAACACAACGCCGGATTATATAAGGGACTTGAGCGTCCTTGGATTTTGGTGTCTGAGGGGTCCTGGAACCACTTCCCGTGGAGACTGAGGACAACAGTACTTAAAAATATATATATTTATTTATATATTTATATATATATATATTTATTTATTTAGTTGAGCCGGGTCTTAGTTGAGTCAGGCAGGCTCCTTAGTTGCAGCATGTGGACTCTTAGTTGCGGCATGCGTGTGGGATCTAGTTCCCTGACCAGGGATCGAACCCGGGCCCCCTGCATTGGGAGCACGGAGTCTTAACCGCTGCATCACCAGGAAAGTCCCAATGGTACTTATTTTTAAAGCTGCTGTTTACTTGACCCTGTTCTGAGTACTGTATGTGGACAGCCTCCTTCAATGATCACAGTTCTCTGTGAAGCAGGTACTATTATTATTCCCATTTTATAGAATAAGGAACCTGGGGCTCAGAGGTTCCAAGGATACTTGCTGGGGAGCCAGGCTTGAACCCGACACACTGGCCTGAGTGTGATGCTGTGGGAGTGTTCCCTGCCCACCACGTGGCCCTCCTGGGGAGGTGACCAGACCCCTGCATCCTCTGTCCCCGGGTGCGGTTTTAGGGGCTCCTGTGTCCCCCCCAGTATGGAAAGCCTCCCACATGGCTCTTAAGAGACAGAGAGGACCTTCCACCTGGGGTCGGGGCGAGGGAGGCATCCCAGCTCTGACTCCCCTCCTGACTTGGAAAGAGATTTCCCTTCTCTGGGCCTCATTTCCTGCTGTGCAGCAGGGGCTGGGGTACCCGATCCTGGGCTTCCTTCCAGGTCGTACCTCCCATGGAGATTCTGCGCCGTCTTCCCGGCAATGCTTCTCCCACCTAGTGTGCTGACCAGCCAGGTGGGGGCCGAGTGCGGGGCGCGGGAGGAGGGGGCACCCACCACAGACCAGGGGCTGGGGCCTGCTGTATGTGAGCCAGGAAGAGCCATGTCACTGTGTGCCCCGCACCTGTGCCCCAGTCCTGCTCCCTGGAGCCTCCACACCAGTGAAGCAGCCAGCCGGCTTCTGAGGCTCGGCCCTCGTTCCTGGGCTGGGCTCATTCGTGGGAAGGTGCTGTGCACACAGTAGGTGCCCAGTGTGTGTTAGCCAACTCCGAGTCAGCCAGCCCAGTCTGGTGACACCGGGAGAGGCAGCCGCGGCCGCCGTGCATCTTCCTTCTGCGTGTCTGCGTCCTGCAGCCTTTCCCGGCCCTCCCTCCGCTCCGCATTCGCGCTTCCGGAACCTGCTGGTCAGAGCTGCTCCTGGATCCAGGCGCTGTGTCCCGAGCCTTTAACCCGCAGAGGGAGCAGCGGCGCCTCTGGGGAAGTGCCTTCTGCGAGCTGGCAGGTGGCGGTGGAGGATGTGAGTGGCGGTCTCCTCCAGAAGCCTGCGCGCCGGATGGAGAGGACGGGCTGCTGTGGCGGCCCAGACCCGGGGGGACCACCGGAGTGTCTCTGGGCAGGCGGCTGGCGTGTCCCTGGGTCTCGGCCTTTCCCTGCCCCAGTGCCTCCCCCAGCTCTTTCCACCAGCTCAGTCTCCAGGGTGGCCTTTCCCGCCTGTGGTTGCTGAGCTCCCCCCACCGCCGCCCCCCAACCCTGTGCCTGTGCCTCCCACTGTTTTTAAGCTCCGTGGGTGGGCCCTTTGGTTTTTTTTTTTGGCCGCCGCCCAGCTTGCAGGATTTTAGTTCCCCGACCAGGGATCGAACCCGGGCCACGGCAGTGAGAGCGCCGAGTCCTAACCACCGGACCGCCTGCCTGCCCGGTGCGCTCCAACACTCACCTTTCCTCTCACGCACTCGGGGGGCTGGGCCAGGGCTCCCTTTTCTCCTGCCATCACCCCCTCCACCGTCCCTCCATTGGCAGGAGCCGGGCTGGTCCCCATCTGGTCCAGACTCCGCCCTGTCCTGTGGCCCGCTCACCACGGGGTGGGAACGCCACACGGAGCCCAGGCCCTGGAGCAGCCACCACCCTACCCCGACCCCTGTTCAAAACCCAGAAATGGCACAGTTCAGACCACCAAATCAGTAAATAGTGTCATCAGGGCTTATCGGGCATGTGAGGACCAACCGTGAACTGGGAGCTTTCAAATTCAAAGACTGATGGGAAGCTCAGGCGGGACACCCCAGGATGGTGCATCTGGTGCCCGGGAGAGGGTTCACCCTTCACCTTGGTTGCTCATGGCAGCAAGGTTTCCAGACACCAGGAGACTGGTCAAGAGTGACAGTACGTGCACTGCAGTAGAGACACAGGCACACGAAGTCTGGGGTTCGCCTGCGCCTCTAAAAGTGATCTTTACACCAGACGGCAGTCTTTTAAGTGTGCAATAGCATCATCTCTGTAAAAACAACTTAACGTGCCTTGATTACAAAACACTTTATTGCTAAAAAAATGCCCAAACACCTGCCCTCGTAACATCAAAGATCACTGCTCGCAAATCACCGCAGCAAATATAATAATAATGAAAGTTTGGAATATTGTGCAAATTCCCAAAATGTGACACAGAGACACAAAGCGAGCAAGGCTGTCAGGAAAATGGTGCTGATGGACTTGCTCCACGTGGGGCTGCAACGACCTTTGATTTGTGAAACGACCTTTGATTTGTGAAACGACCTTTGATTTGTGAAACGCACGATATCTGCGAAGCACGGTAGGGTGAGGTGTGTCTTTGTCTCCTGCGGCCGTTAGGACGATGACTTGTTTCTTTTATGATTGTCAGAGGCATTTACAAGAAGCAGCCTAGGTTAAGGTTTGTTTATGTTCATAAAATAAGCTAGATTTACTTTTGCTTATGTGGCATAAATGGTTTTGTCTGCTCAGGGAATTTCTGAAGTCTAGTCTCTATTTTGTATTTAATTTTAACACCGCCAGGCTGTCCCTGCAAGAGTAGTGATGTTATAAAGAGAACCGTTGGGCTCCCCAAAAACTGGGTGGCAGCTTCCTCCTGAGGACAAGCTGCTTGGGGCACCGGCCACTTGGCAGTAGGGGTGGGGTGGAGGTGTCAGGGGTTTAGAGACGTGCAGGTTTTTAGAGACGTGCAGGCCTTGAAATTCGTCTAGGCCAACGCTGTGTCGCTCCCTGGGTCATGCCAGTAGTGGTCTATCCTCAGGTTGAATACCCCCAATGACAGGGCACTCATTACCTCACAAAACCAACATCCCGTCAGGACTTCGGCAAGTGCTGAGGCAGAGATTGTCCCCTCACTCTGAGCCTGAATCTGTGCTCCTGCACCGTGAAGTGGGGAGCCGCTGGGGAAGGTCAGGCCCCCAGCCCTTGGTGCCGCTGGAGTTGGAGGAGCAGCAGAGGAAGCCCCAGGGCAGTGTCTGGGCCGGGAGAGGCGTGGCGGGACCCTTCCCTCCACGGGGACCTTGCTCGGGGAAGGGGCCACCACGAAGAGCAAGATGCTGTTAGGAGAGACCGTGTTAGGTGCCTGGAGCGTGTGGGACAGAAAGCTAGAAATATGGAAACGGCGGACACCCCAGGTCACCAGCTCCAGGGACGCAGTCTGACGGGGGCCATGCCCAGGACTCGGCGATGGCTAGTCAGGCCTAGTCTAGTCAGGCCTGCCCTGCTGATCCCCACCCCCCGTGGACTGGGAGCCAGGCCGCACCTCCCTGACCCTGTGACCTGGGGCAAGTCTCTGCCTCCTGCTGGGTCTCGTGGCCTCGGCCAAGGATGTGCTGTGTGTGGACCCGCCTCGTGTGGACCCTTGGAGGCGGCGCGGTGGCCGAGCTCTGTGGGGGGCAGTGTTCCCAGCAGTCGCAGGGAGGGGACAGTCCTCCGCCCACCTCCCTTCCCCTCCCCTGCCCGGGCAGGGGCTGCGGCCCCGCGGCCTTGAGTCCCAGCCGGGCCAGGGCCGGCTCGCACGCGTGCCTGCTGGTGGCAGGGTAGAGGCCGCTCCCGTGAGCGTGGACCTGGGGGCCTCCGCGTCCTGGCCCAGGGGGCTCTGAGCAGTGCGTCCCAGCGGGCGGGGGCAGCGTCCTGCTGTGTCCTCCCCACGTGGGTCAGCTGTCCCCCCTGCCTCCGGGGTGGTGGCTCTGGGTCCTCTCATCTTGTTCTGTAGTTGTCACCGGCTGTCCCTGCCAGGTCTGTCTCTGGCTGGAACTGGTCGGCCCCTTCCACGCCTCCCAAACATCCCGACTCAGTGCGCCTCTTCCAGGAAGCCTCCCGGGTGGTGCTGCTGGTCTCACTGCCTTTGCCCCGTGGTCCCTCAGCCGGAGCCCCTGGCACCGCGGGGGCAGCGGGGCTGGGGTGGACCAGGCCGGGCTGGAGCGCCGGCCACGCCCCCAGCTCACGGCTCTTCCTCTCCTGCACATTCTGTCATCTTTTGATCGAGGTGCACAGAGTGCACGGCTGAGGGGTCCGCAACTCCTGTGCAAACACCCAGGACGCCCGGAGGCCCCCGCGTCCCCTCCCGTCACTGCCCTCCGCGCTCACCTGTCACCGCAGCTGAGGCCTCGTCTCCACGGCCCCCCAGCCCCCGCCACTCCTCCTGTCCCTCGCACCTCCTTTACAGGCCCTGGTACCCAGAGCCCGTCTCCGGCTTCCTTCTCCCCGTGGCTGTGCTCCCAGCCCCCTTGGCACCTGTGCCAGGGACTCCCAGGGCGTCAGCTGCCACGCCCCCCACTCCCAAGCCGCACACCTGCCCGCTGGCTGCTGGGCTCCACCACCTGGCGGGTTGCTGGCGCGGCGAGGGTTCAGGGGGGATGTCCGGGGGCGTCTGGGTGGCCTGGCCTCACCGCGTGCGGTCCTGTCATCTGAGGGTGGACTGGGGCCTAGAGAAGGACCCGACTCTGCTGCTTCCCTGGGGAGGATGGGGTCGGACCCTTCCACCCACCCAAAACAACTCGAAAGCTCAAGCAGACAAGACAGAGCCGGACAGCACGAGTGTCTGGGCAGCTGGAGGTGGGGGGGTTGGGGGGTGGAAGACTTCGTAGTGTCTGGACGCAGGCAGGGAACAGCTGGGACAGGACGACGGCTCAGGAGAGAGGACCCGGCCCAGAGCGGGGCCCCGGAGGGCGGCCGGGCTGGGGCTTCACCGGGACCAGGACCTGCAGCGAAGGGTGTGAGCTCGCCCCGAGCCGCGGCGTGGTGGTCGGGAGAGGCCTCCCTGGCCATTCCGATGGGCCGTCTGGGCTGCAGGGCCGACCTCCCGTCCTCGGGGACACTACTTCCTAGGTTTGCACCCACAGAGTTCTTAGTCGTGACTTTCCAGTTTGGATTTTGCTGCATCTTTCCCCTCCTCCGGCCTGTTGGCCTTCTGAGGACACGTCTGGCCATCCTGGTCCCCGGGTCAGGCAGGAGGAAGCTGGCTTCTTCAGGGAGGATAATCGTGTCCTGGGGTTTGCACGAGACGGGGAGCTGTCAGGGGTATTGGCGGGAACAGGCATCTCTGGGTGAAGAGCGAAGGGCATGTCTTTTTTTTTTTTTAATTAATAATTTTATTTTTGGCTGCGTTGGGTCTTCATTGCTGCGCATGGTCTTTCTCTAGTTGCGGCCAGCGGGGGCTACTCTTGGTTGTGCTGCGTGGCTTCTCGTTGCAGTGGCCTCTCGTTGTGGAGCACGGGCTCTAGGCGCACGGGCTTCAGTAGTTGTGGCACATGGGCTCAGTAGTTGTGGCTCGCGGGCTCTAGAGCGCGGGCTCAGTCGTTGTGGCACACGGGCTTAGTTGCTCCGCGGCATGTGGGATCTTCCCGGACCAGGGCTCGAACCCGTGTCCCCTGAACTGGCAGGCAGATTCTTAACCACTGCGCCACCAGGGAAGCCTTGGGCACGGCTTTTCCCCAGGACCCGCCAGGCGTCTGGGAGGAAGGAGGCCCTCGTGGAAAAGCGGGGGACAGACTGCATCCTCCTCACTGACTCCCCGCCCCACCGAGGGCAGACAGGGCTCCTGGCTCAGCCCCTGTGATGTTTGCCCCTTGAGGGTCCCAAGGGGGAGGGAATGCGGTAGCGGTAACTTCCGTCCCTGCTCAGCCCGTTTGCTCATCTCTGAAGTGGGCTCCAAGCACTGACCTCACGGGGCTGAGCGTGGAGAGAAACGCAACGTGGCCCTCCTGGGGCCTCCCCCTCCCCCCGCCCCGTCCTCCCACAGTGGGACCTCCTGGCTGGGGAAGGAGCCCTGGCGGGGGCTGGGAGCTCAGAGTCCACGCCCTCAGGGAGGCCTCCGTCGTGGGGAGAAGCCCGTCTGCTGCACGCCCACCAAGGCCTGAGTCTGTGGATCTCTGGAGCTGCTGGGGGACTGGCCGCTCAGCAGGGAGCCTGCGGAGACCTGGAGGAGCGAGTGAGAGTGAGGGTCAGGTGGAGGGTGGATTTCCAAACAGTCAGACTTCCAGGGGTCCTTCTCAAGGCTGGACAGGGCAGACGCCGCCGCCCTAGGTAATCAGGGAGGTGGTGCTCATGCCTCAGTCCCCCGACTCTCTGGAGGCTCCGAGCTGCCCTGCCCCTCCCCAGGATCGCTTGCTTATCTCCCTCCTGTTGGGCCATCCAGGACCACTGGCCCGCCCGCCCAGACCGTGACCGCTCGGCCCCGGGGTGCGTGGGTCTGGCCTTGACGGGCCTGCTTCTGCTGCGAGTCTCCCTCTTCTCCCTGAAGTGGGGGCTTGGCGGGCAGGATGGTGGTTGCGGAGGGGAGAGGGCATCGCCCGGTGGACCCCACCTTCTCGGTTACCTGCTGCCAGGCCCAGCAGCCGGGCTGCTCCGGGGGCTGCTCACACGAGGGGCTGCCACACGGGCAGGAATGAACAGCCTGAGGAGTAGGCAGAGCTGGAAGGGAGGGGCGCCAGCCTCGGACTCCCACCCGCCCCTCCCAGCTCCCCTGCTTCCTGGACAGAGCCGCCTGGGCCGCTGGGCCGCATCTGCCCCCTTGCTCTGGGGAAACAGGGTCAGACAATGCGCATGTGTGACGCAGGGATCCGAGGAAGGGCACGTGTGTGTCCTGGGGTCCTCTCTGCACCCAACACACACGCGGCTTCATCTCAGTGGCTGCCCCGGGGACGGTCGCCTGCCCTGCGCAGAGCTGGGGATCAGCTCTCATCAGGGTGTGGCCTCCCGCCCCAGGGCGCCTCATGTTCCCACGTGCGGCCATATATCATGCATCACAGGGTGTTTACATGTCACGCACGGTGTCACACACGTCACACACGTCACACACATGCCTCTCCGGTTCCGCTGCTGAGGCCCCTCCCAGGTGGCCCTGAGGCCTCCGTCCTCCTGTGTGACCTGCGGTCCTGCCGGGTGTGTATGCGTGTTTGGGGGGTAGGGGATGGCACCCAGGCTCCACCGGATGGAGGCCCTGCCTGCCAGGCTCCACACGGGGGATCAGTGAGGGGGTTGGCGGTCTTCTCAGAGCCTGTCACCCCGTCACCTCTGCCCGCTGCTCTTCCCCCCACCACGGCATGCACACACACTGTACACACCCCACACACCCCACACACACTGTACACCCCCCCACACCCCCCCACAGCATGCACACACACGGTACACACCCCACACACCCCCCACACACTGTACGCACACCCCCACCCCCCCACAGCATGCACACACTGTACACACCCCCACACACCACACACACACCGTACACCCCCCCACACCACACACACACTGTACACACCCCCACACACCACACACACACCGTACACACCCCCACAGCATGCACACACTGTACACACCCCCACACACACACCGTACACCCCCCCCACACCACACACACACTGTACACACCCCCACACACCACACACACACCGTACACCCACACACACACCACACACACCGTACACACCCCCACAGCATGCATACACACTGTACACACCCCCCACACCACACACACGCTGTACACACCCCCACACACCACACACACACTGTACACACCCCCATACACCACACACACCGTACATACCCCCGCACACCACACACACTGTACACACCCACACACCATGCCCACACACACTGTACACACCCCCACGCACCACACACACTGTACACACCCCACACACACACCCCACACACTGTACACACCCCCACGCACTGTATACACCCCCACACAACACACACTGTACACACCACAGACACATACCACACACCATACACCACACACACACGCACCGAAGACACACCACACATACACACCACATGCCGCATACACATGACACAGACACACCTCACAACCTCACACACGCCACACGCATGTCACACACACACACCTCACACCCACACACACCTCACAGACACTGTACACACTCTCCTATGCTCACATTAAAAGGCATTTGCTTTCAACCCAAACCCCCGTCCCAGCTCCTTCGGGGGGGGTCATGTGTAGCAGACCTTGTGTGTCAGAGCCTGTCACGTTTAGCCAGTGTGTCCATTGTTAATGGCTTTTTGCTGAACACGTCATTGTGCATCTGGAGGAAGGCTAAGGGGCCGTGGGGCTGCGGCCCTGTGTGCGGGGCGGGTTTGTGCCGTCGGGTCGTCACTGCTCAGCCGGGGAGCGGGGCTGCCCCTCCTGCCCGTGTACACAGCACGAGGTCGGGTGCCCCTGGGCCCCTGACACTCGGGGGGCCATACCAGGCCCAGCCTTGCTCCTCGCTCCTTCCTACAACCTGCATCCAGCAGCCTGTGGTCCCCGTGTCCACGGACCCCCCTCAGTCACCCTTCATGGTCCCCCCTTCCCCACGTGCTCGCTGAGACCCTAAGGCCCATGAGGGCGCCTGTGGGTTTGGGAGACACTGCGGGTGCTGGGTGGGGTCGGGCTGTGGCCCTGACGGGGTGTCCCCACCCCCCGCCCCCTGTGCCCGAGGTAGTGGCTGTGGTGCACCTGGAGGGGTGTGTAGCCTTTCCCCGTGTGACGTTTCACACATGGGTTCCGCACTGTGTGGTGTGCAGGGTTCCCTGGGCTCTCAGGGTCCGGGTTCTGCTCGTCTGTGATTTGTGAATCCTGCACCTGGATTCCAGGTCCAGGGAGAACGGCCTGTGGCAGATGTGTGGGGCCTCACAGGAGTTTTCTCCTCTGACCATCCTCACTTTCGGGTGTGCAGGCGGAGGCCTGGGATCTGCTCATCTCAGTCTGGACGCAGGGGAAGGTAATGGCGCGTGGCTGGAGCCGGAGAGATTGAAGTGAGGTGCTGGGAGGGACCTCCCCAGGCTGGGGCCCTGGGGCCGGTGCAGAGCGTGCTCTTCGTGTCCACGCGGGCGGGGGCCTGGCCCCAGGCACAGGCGTCCACGGCCGCCCCAGGCAGGCACGCGAGGAACTCACAGACATGGGCAATTTAGTTTCACAATGAGCTAGAAAATCAATTCATTCAAACTTTAGTCTCCACCTCCTAGTACCAAATGTTGGCCTGAAGCATGGGTCCAGAAAAATAAAGACAAACTTATTCTTAAGTATCGATCTTCTTAGCCGCTGGCTTCAGCGAGACGCATCTTGCTGGTTAACCTGTTTCCATCTCATTCCTTTGTCTTTTGCAAATACAGCGTCGGCAAAGGTGGAATCTCCTCAGTTCTCTGTTATCCGTATCGATGGAAGCCGGGCCTGAGTGCGTGGGGTGTGTGTGTGCGTGGGGGTGGGGGGTGTCGGGGTGTGGGCACCTGTGCCCTTGGCAGGGGCATGGGGGTAGGACTTTCTCGTCTCCCACATGGGGTCAGGCTCCATTTAGGGGTCGTGCTCCTCTGGGAGCACGCAGAGGGGTCCAGAAGCAGCAGGTGGGGGTCAGCGCGAGGGGAGGGGGAGGGGGAGATGGGCGCCTCCCTCTGATCCGGATCCAGGGCCTGGGCCCCTTGGGGGTCTGGCCGAGGCGACCGTCCCTTTGCTTTCGCTCGAGGACACTCGGGAGAGGGTCCGTGTGGGGTCAGGGCGGGGAGCGGGGCTGCGGCCCCTCGTGGGACCGACTCCCGGGGGAGATGCAGGGTCCGAGGGCCTGGGATAGATGGTCAGAGAGCCGAGTGGCCACCCTGGAGAGATGGACTGGACGGACAGACGGACGGATGGGGCCCTGTTCCTGCCGCGGAGGTGGGGGGCCCCGAGGCTTAGGCCGTGGCGGATCGAGGCCCAACCTTCACGCTGACCCGTGGGGCAGATCAGTCAGCTGTCTGAGCGGAACAGCCTCGTCCGGGGAGGGGGTGATGCCGCGCCCCCCCCACCCCAGCCCCAGGAGGGCAGGTGAGGACAGGTCCAGGCCGGCACAGCCTCGGGGGCTTATTTTCCTTCCAACACCCGGCCTTGGGCCCGCACTTCCCCTGGCCCCACCCTCGGATCTCGGGGTCTCAGGGCCTCGTTTTGCGGAGCACGGCCCTAACCACCTGCCTCGGGGTGAGCGGCCCCATTTCCTCCCTCCCTCTCTCCCTCCCGCCGAGTGGCTGGGGGAGCGGGGTCGCTGTGGCAGGTGACCCGAGGCTTCACCGGCCCCACCCCGTCCCCTCTCCTGCGCATGCGCTCTCAGCGGGCATCGCTGGCTAATGCGCCAGTTCACGCCTCACGCTTCCTGCGCGGGAGGCGCGGGAAACCGCTTCATCCATCACCCTCAACCCTGGAGCCGTGCCCAGGACTGCGGCCTGAGACCCCGGGGAGGACAGCTTCCCCTCCTCCCGCTGTGCTCCAGGGGCTGCGGGTCCATCGCCGCCCCCGGCAGCGCGTGCTGTGTGCCCTTGGACAGGTTACTTCACCTCTCTGGGCCTCTTCCCCACAGGGGTCTTGAGAGCTGCGGTCGAGCATCTTTGCTTCCTTAGCTTCTGGTGGAATAAGCGGGGGTGAAACCCCCACCCCTTAGGCTTATCCGGAGAGAACGTGAAACCTCGGTGTGTTGCTGGAGAAATGCCTGGTGCTTTCCCGAACATTCCTCACTGGGTAGGGCTGACCCCATCTTGCCGCTCCTGACGGGGAACCCTCTGCCCCTCAGAGGCGCCAGAGGCACAGTGTGCAAGGGCTGGGGCTGCTTCTCTCTCTCTACGGTTTGAGCTGGACCCTGGAGGCTGTGAAGGAGGCCTCGCGGTGCTGGGGAAGGGCCGGCAGCTCGTCCAGCCCCGCGCGGGGCCACAGCCCGCGCGGCCGGGACCAAGCCTAAGGCCCCGCCGGTCAGGACGCTCGGATGGCCCAGCCCCGCTGCTCCCAGGGGTGCACGCCCACCCCCCTGTCACGACAGGCTCCCCAGGCCCGTTGCCCCCATGCTGGGGTGGCGCCCCTGGACCCGCCTGGGGGCCGTGGGGGCAGCCGAGCCCCGCCCGCCCTGTGGCGCGAGGGTCTGTGCTGCTCGCTCCTGCCCGCCCCACACGCGTCTGCCGAGTGCCCGTCGCGCGCCAGACGGCGAGACACCTGCCAGGGCAGGGTCGCAGAGTCTTCCCCCGAGGGCCAGAGAGGAAACAGCTCAGGCTCGGCCGCACAACCTCGGTGGCAACTACTCTGCTCTGTTGCAGCGGGAAGGCCGCCAGAGAGGCCACGGCCTGGGCCCGCGTGCCGTGCTCCAGGGACGGTTGTCCACGGGAAGCAGCCGCGCCGGGTGTGGTTCACGCAGCGGAGCGGCCGGCCGGGCAGGCTGTGTGCGCGGTGAGGCCGGGTCTCGGGCCGGGGCAAGGGGGACCGTTTGAGCTGAGCGGAGAGAGGCAGCCACTCAGCGACGGCGGGCGGAGGCGCTGGGGGTGGCGATGGAGATGGGGGCGAGGGCGCCGGACACAGACGACGGGCCTGAAGGCCGCCTTCAGGAGCAGCTGCGGTCCCCAGGGCGGCGTCTAAAGGTGGCAGGATGAGATTCACGTTCTCGAAGCTTGCTTTGGGGGCAGGGTGGGTGCGGGGCCGAGTGCGGGGAAGGTTGCCGGGTCACCAAGGCCTGGCAGAGAAGGGGCTTGAGGCAAACGGAGGAGTCGGAGTTGTGGCCGAAACCAGGGTGCGGGGCCGGTCGGGTGGCCATCGCGGGCCGTCCGGTGCGACAGGCACGCAAGTGTCCGTGGGGTCTGGTGACCTCTCCTCACAGAGGGCCGCGTGGTGGGGTGAGGGGCAGGGCCCGGGGTGACGGAGGGGGGAACCGGAGGTGAGCGTGAGAAGGAACGGGTCAGAGGGTCCCCTTCAAACGGGAGAAGGTCCTCGGCTGGGCAGGGGTCGCCGCCTGGCCTGGGCGGGCGGGTTTTGTGAAGTCTCTCCTGCGGGAGGACAGAGGAGGGTGCAGGCGACTAGGCCTGAGATGGAGGCCGGCCGGCCTGCGAGGCCCCCTCCACTCCCCGCCTCAGCCGGGCCCTCGTGGAGGGCGGGGCCAGCAGGCTCTTGGCGCGAACCCCGCCCACCCACCCGTGGGGGCTCCACCCCCCTGACCAGGTCACCCCGAGGCCCCGCCCCCCGCCACACTGCGCCTTAGATCCACACGTGAGTTTGGGGGGCGCGGGCACTCAGTCCGCGCCGGGCAGTTTCAGGGCTGGTGTTTGGCCGGTGAGTCTCACTACAAGACAGAGAAACAGGGTGCAGGAACCTGGGAGGACGTGAGCCGAGGGGCTAAGGGGCCCCTCCGAGGCCAAGGGGGTTTCGAGGGGCGTCCAGGCCGGGAGCCGGCGTTTGCCGGGTGAGTCTGTGGCCCACGCAGAGAGCAGGGGTGAGGGAAGGCAGTGAGGAGGAGCCGGGCCCAGGCCAGCGGGGCCTTTTTTCTGAGTGTGAACAGAAGCCCTGGGGGCTTCACGTGGATCAGGCCGGCTGCCGTGTGGGGAGTAGACTGAGTGGAGGACTGTGGAAGCTTCCAGAACGTGGCTGTTGTTCTTGGCTGAACTGGGGGACGTTGTGAGTGGAGGAGGGACTTTGCAGATGTTCCGGCCGGGCGGCGAGGGCAGGAGGGGCTGAGGACCCCAAGGCTTTGGGCGGGGCCGGCGCTGCCCCCGCCCCGCCTCCGCCCGGCATCTGCCTTCTCAGGGAGTGTGTGTTATTCCCCTGCTCTGGGCAGCTGTGTCCCCAGGCCCTGGGATCCACGGGTCTGTGGCCCCTGCTCCCTTCCAGCAGCTGTTCACTCTCCACCCGCGCCGTGAACCCCCGGGAACGTTGTCATATCTTTCATAAGAACTTGGGGATGACAAGACATGCATTTTGGCTGTTTTTGACGCTTTTCCCCTTCCCTCTGGAGCCAGGTTCCTTTCCAGCCTCTTTTACTCACTTCAGTCTAAGTGAAATTTCCAAAATGTAAATGTGAACACATTACCTGCATCCTTAGACTCCTTGTTGTGGCTGTAAGGTTGTGTGCCTGGTCCTGCGGGCTCACCCCCACCCGTGCTCCCTCCGTGTGGCCATGCTGGGCTTCCTCCAGGCTCTGGGCTCGCCATGCTGCTCCCACCCCTGGGCCTCTGCATGTGCTGCTGCTTCCTTTCCTCTTTGCCTGGAGGCCCCCATTCCATCACCAGTCGCTCAGGAAAGCATTCCTGCTCTCCCAGATTAGGTCAGATACACCCCAGTACAGACTCACACCAGCAAGGGTCTCTCCTTTGTGCATTTCTCACAGTTACAATTTTACATTCATTTGTGTGCAGTTATTTAACATCCAGCTTATAAGTCCCGCAGGGGAAGTGGGATGTGAGTTCAGTCAGGTTTTTTATTTTTTTTTGGCTGCGTTGGGTCTTCGTTGCTGTGCACGGGCTTTCTCTAGTTGTGGCGAGCGGGGGCTACTCTTCATTGCAGTGTGCGGGCTTCTCGTTGTGGTGGCTTCTCTTGTTGTGGAGCACGGGCTCTAGGCGCCCAGGCTTCAGTCGTTGCGGCATGTGGGCTCAGTAGCTCCGAGGCACGCATGTGGGATCTTCCCGGACCAGGGCTCGAACCCGTGTCCCCTGCATTGGCAGGCGGATTCTTAACCACTGCGCCACCAGGGAAGCCCTCAGCTATTTGTTGAATGAATGAATCAACGAATACCTCCCCATTGTTCTCTCTGCTCTGTCCCCAGCGTTCCTACCCTGTCTGGGTCCACATCACCTCTGGCTGGACTGTGACCTCACCCCTTGCGGGCCCCCTGCCCCAGCCTCACCCCCTCTGCTCCCCGTGGAGCTGTCGTTGCCCTTTAAACACATCAGGCCACTCCTGCTGGGGACGTAAGTCCGTCCGAGCCCCTTTTCCTGGACTTCAGGGCCCCTGGGATGGGCTCTCCAGCTGACGTCCTGGTCTGTGGGGCCCCCTGAGCCTGTGGCACATGCAGCACCGTCTGCCCTGGTCGATTCTTTTGTTTCATGATTCATCTCACTCGTCCTGTGGGTTTGGGAAAAGGTTCACGTCCAGTAGGGGTCCCTCTGCTGTGCCGAGGATACTCAGGCCCTCCGAAGGGGCTCCTGGATTCAGATCCGACCACAGTTATCAAACATCATCTCCGTGCCACACACAATCAAATTTATTCTTTTAATTTTCACAACAGTTTTGAAAAGTAGGTATTATTTTCTTCCATTTTTATATGAGGAAATCGAGTTTCAGAACGAGATTTTTTGGGAGTCATCTGGCAAGCGGTAAGCATCCCAGGATCACAGTCTGCCTCTCCCGGCCGGGCTGCCTCTTACCCACCGCAGAATCCAGAACCAACGACCATGCGGGCTGAGTCTGACAAAAAGCCTGCAGCTAACGTTGTACTTGGTGGAGAAAGACTGAACACTCTCTCTGAAGATCAGGAACGGGAAGAATTCCCACTCTCACAACTTCTTTTTTTTTTTTGCGATACGCGGGCCTCTCACTGTTGTGGCCTCTCCCACTGCGGAGCACAGGCTCTGGACGTGCAGCCCCAGCGGCCATGGCTCATGGCCCCAGCCGCTCCGCGGCATGTGGGATCTTCCCAGACCGGGACACGAACCCGTGTCCCCTGCATCGGCAGGCGGACGGACTCTCAACCACTGCGCCACCAGGGAAGCCCCTCACAACTTCTATTCAACACTGCACTGAGGTTCTTACCATGGCAGTTAAGGAAGAAAAAGAAAGAAAAGGCATTTGGATTGGAAAGAAAGGTGTGAAATTGTCTCACTTTACACGATCTTGTAGATGGAGGGTCCTAGGGAAGACACACCACACACATTCCACACACACACACCACACAGTATCAGAACTAGTAAGCCAGTTCAGCATATGGCAGGACATGAGATGAATACACGAAAATCTACTGTATTCATATCTGTTAGCAGTGAACAATCTGAAATGAAATTAAGAAAGCAATTCTGTCTACAGCAGCATCAAAGAGAATCAAATATCTAGAAATAAATTTAACAAAAGTGTAAGACTTTATCCTGGGAACTGCAAAACAGTGCTACAAGAAATTAAAGAAGATCTTAAAGGGAAAGACATTGGAATATTACGTTGTTAAGATAGCAGCACTCTGCAGATTGGCCCACAGATTCAGTGCAATCCCTATCAAAATCCCAGGTTGCTTTTGCAGAAATAAACAAGCTGATCTTTTTTTTTTTTTAACAAGCTGAACTTAAAATTCATGTGGAAATGCAAGAGACCCAGAATAGGCAAAATAATCTTCATGAAAGAACAAATTTGGAAGACTTATGCTGCCTGATATAAAAACTTAACTACAAAGCTGCAGTGATTAAGACAGTGTGGTATTGGCATAAGGATAGACATAGATTAACGCAATAGAGAATCCAGAAATAACCCCTCACATTCATGGTTGGTTAATATTTTACAAGGGTACAAAGACAGTTCGGTGGGGAATAACAGTCTTTGCAACAAATGGAGATCCATACACAAAATACATTCACGAAGACAAACTCCAAGTGGATCGTAACTTGAATGTAGGAGCTAAAACTACTAGGCTCCTCTAAGAAACTAAAGGAGTAGGTCTTTGTGCCCTTGGGTTATGTGATGATTTCTTAGATGTGACACCTAAAGCACAGGCAACAAAAGAAACAGATAAATTGGACATCATCAAAATTGAAAACTTTTGGGGCTTCCCTGGTGGCACAGTGGTTGAGAGTCCACCTGCCGATGCAGGGGACACGGGTTCGTGCCCCGGTCCGGGAGGATCCCACATGCTGCGGAGCGGCTGGGCCCGTGAGCCATGGCCGCTGAGCCTGCGCGTCCGGAGCCTGTGCTCCACAACGGGAGAGGCCACAGCAGTGAGAGGCCACAGCAGTGAGAGGCCCGCGTAACGCAAAAAAAAAAAAAAAAAAAAAAAAAAATTGAAAACTTTTGTGCTTCAAAGGATGCCATCAAGGGACTTCCCTGGTGGCACAGTGGTTGGGAGTCCGCCTGCCAATGCAGGGGACACAGGTTTGAGCCCTGGTCCAGGAAGATCCCACATGCCGCAGAGCAACTAAGCCTGTGTGCCACAACTACCGAGCCTGTGTGCCACAACTACTGAGCCCATGCGCCTAGATCCCGTGCTCAGCAATGAGAAGCCACCACAGTGAAAAGCCTGCACACTACAATGAAGAGTAGCCCCCGTTCACCACAACTAGAGAAAGCCCATGTGCAGCGGCGAGGACCCAATGCATCCAAAAATATATTATAAAGAAAAAAAGGACACCATTAAAAAAAGTGAAAAGATAACCGTAGAATGGGAGAAAATATTTGCAAAACATACATGACAAGGAACTGGTATCCAGAATATACAAAGAACTCATACAACTCAATAATAAAGAGACAAACATTCAATTAAAACATGGACAAAGGATTTGAACAGACATTTCTCCAAAGGAGACATACAAATGGCCAATAAACACATGAAGAGATGCTTGACATCATTAGTCATCAGAGAAATGCAAATCAAAGCCACAGTGAGATGCCACTTCAACTCTACTAGGACGGCTATAAACAAAAAGACGTGTAATAACAAGTACTGTCCAGGATGTGGAGAACTTGGAACGCTCATACAATGCTGGTGGGAATGTAAATCACTGAAGCTGCTGTTTTAAAAAAATTTGTTTGAAGTATAGGTGATTTACAATGTTGTGTTAATTTCTGCTGTACAGCAAAGTGATTCAGTTATACACATACAAAATTCTTTTTCATATTCTTTTCCATTATCATTTGTCACAGGATATTGAATACAGTTCCCTGTGCTCTACAGGAGGACCTTGTGGTTTATCCATCCTATGGATAATAGCTTACATCTGCTCATCCCAAACTCCCAGTTCTTCCCTCCCCCTCCCTCCCTCCCACTTGGCAACCACAAGTCTGTTTTCTATGTCTGTGAGTCTATTTCTCTTTCGTAGATAGGTTCACTTGTGTCATATTTCAGATTCCACATATTAGTGATGTCATATGGTATTTGTCTTCCTTTTTCTGACTTACTTTGCTTAATATGATAATCTCTAGGTCCAACCATGTTGCTGCAGATGGCATCATTTCATTCTTTTTTTGGCTGAGTAATATTCCATTGTGTGTATGTGTGTGTGTGTGTGTGTATGTATATGTAGGAATGTTGGGGTGCATGTATCTTTTTGAATTATAGTCTTGTCTGGATATGTGCCCAGGAGTGGGATTGCTGGATCATATGGTGACTCTATTTTTAGTTTAAGGAACCTCCACACTGTTCTCCATCGTGGCTCAGTGCAGCCACTTTGGAACATAGTTTGGTAGTTCTTTAAAATGTCAAATGTAGTTACCATATGACCCAGCAATTCTACTCCTAGGTATTTACCCAAGAGAAATGAAAACATGTCCAAAAACGTGCACAGAGACGTTCATTGCAGCATTATTCTTATAGCCAAAAAGTGGAAATAACCCGTGTCCATAAATTGATGAATGGATAAATAAAATGTGTTATCTATGCAGTGGAATATCAGCCATAGAGAGGAATGAAGTGCTGACACCTGCTACAACATGGATGACCCTTGAGGACACTGCGCTCTGTGGGAGAAGCTGAACACCAAGGCCGCCTATCGTATGATTTCATTTGTATGAAAAGTCAGAATAGGGGAATCTGTACAGATAGGTCAGTGGTTGCCCGAGGCTGGGAGGAGGGTGGGAATGGGGAGTGACTGGTAATGAAGTGGGGCTTCTTTTTGGTGAAAATGGTCTAAAATTAGATCGTGGTGATGGTTGCACAACCCTGTAAGTATACTAAAAACCACCAAACTGAACACGTTAAATGAGTGAATTGAATGGATGTGAATTGCATCTCAATTAAGCATTCTTAGAGTCGGGCCGCGGAATCCTGGACAGTGAGGTGGGGGTGAGGGAGATGGGACTGAGCCCCCGAGGCCCGGCAGGCTCCACCTTCCCTTTCGAGATGAAGTTTAGGATCAAGGCTAGTTTACCCAGCACGTAACAAGAGCTTACTAAACTGCTCGGCGAGTGTGAGCGGGCAGAATGCGCCTGCATCGCCGTGTGGTCAGGGCGGCTTGTGCCGGCCATGCTGGCTCCCGGGTGAGGGCTCAGGTTCTTAGAGCAGGGGTGGAGCTTCAGGGCCCCTAAAACTTGCCCTCAGAAGAGCTCTGAGTGTAGGGAGAAGCACAGTGAGAAAAGCCCCGCTTTTACCTTTGCTGTTTGCATCCTGCTGTGTGTTTGATGCTTCTAGGAGATGTGCTGTTTGTCCCATGACCTGGAGCACCTCAGGTGTGCGCTGCTGTCCAGACACCCCCTGGGCACCCACTGTGCGCCGGGCAGAGGGATGCTGATGTTGCCTGCGTCGGACCTCACAGGGCCTTGGAGGAGGCTCGTACCCCCATCTTGAGAAGCAGAAATAGCTCGGTGGGGAGGGGAGGGTTGGGGGCGCAGCGTTTAAAAACTCTTAGGAACATTCCCTTAACTGAAGACCATCACAATAATACTTCTACCAGCAGGAGCTTGCAAACCATCTGAGTATCAAACACAGTACTACCATGTAGCAGGGTATTGTTTAGCTACTTGATAACAAAGGAAGTTTTTAATGATAAAGGAGAATGCTTGTGACAAAATTTTATGTGAAAAAAGGGCAGAATACCAAATTATGTATAGTATGATCTCAACATGTAAAACACCCGCAGAAAAAAATGCTGTTATAAGCTTCTCCAAGGACGCTAACCTGTGTTATCTCTGGAAGGTAGGATCATGGGGAGTGTCTCCCTTAGTCTCTTTCCCTCCCCCGTAAACCCGGATGGCTTTCGTTACTAATGGGCAGCCCTGGTTTGAGTAGGAGGTTGATGTGCCGCTGTGTAGAGGGGGCAGGGCTGGCGAGGAGGAGGAAGGGGCTCCGGGGGTGGACTTGGGTGCCATCTTCCTGGAGGAGAGATTGAAACCCACCCTGGGTGGGTGCGGAGGGAGCCTGAGGCACGGAGGTGAGGAGGGCGGGGGTGCCAGGGCGCTGTCACGCAGGGAGGAGGCGGCTCGGGGGTCCTCACTGCGACCGCGCTCCTTCCTGGGTGGAGCGCTTGGGTGCAGCCAGATACAGGAGAGCCGCGTGCTTTGCAGGCTCTCGGGTCAGGTGACTGGTTCGAACCTCAATTCCAGGACTTGTGAGCTAAGTGGCGGGGGCTGCCTAGGCCCTGGTCCTCCGTTCCTGCATCTGTGAAACGGGGCTGGTGCGTGAGTCTGGGGAGGAGTGGCTGGTGGCCCTGTGGTTGCTGCTTCATGGTGTTGCTACTGCTGGAAGTGCCCTGGGACGTAAAGGGATTACGACTAATACAGTCTTTTTAAATTTTTATTCTTATTTATTTTTTTTAAAACAGGGACTCAGATATATATACATATATATATATATATTTTTTAATTTTATTTATTTATTTTTAGCTGCCTTGGGTCTTCGTTGCTGCTTGCGGGCTTTGTCTAGTTGCGGCGAGCGGGGCTACTCTTCATTGCCACGCGCGGGCTTCTCCTTGTTGCGGAGCACGGGCTCTAGGCGCATGGACTTCAGTAGTTGTGGCACGCGGGCTTAGTTGCTCCACAGCATGTGGGATCTTCCTGGACCAGGGCTCGAACCTGTGTCCCCTGCATTGGCAGGCGGATTCTTAACCACTGCGCCACCAGGGAAGTCCCAGCTAATACAGTCTTTTTTTTTTTAATTAATTTTTATTGGAGTGTAGTTGATTTACAATGTTGTGTTA
This sequence comes from Mesoplodon bidens, assembly GCF_964165515.1. Lineage (NCBI taxonomy): Eukaryota > Metazoa > Chordata > Mammalia > Artiodactyla > Ziphiidae > Mesoplodon > Mesoplodon bidens. The sequence goes on from NC_138177.1 coordinate 1,049,520, forward strand.
GTTTCTGCTGTACAGCAGAGTGAATCTGTTATAAATATACATAATCCACTCTTTTTAGATTCTTCTCCCATGTAGGTCATTACAGAGTATTGAGCAGAGTTCCCTGTGCTATACAGTAGGTTATTATTAGTTATCTATTTTATATATAGTAGCGTATATATATCAAACACAATCTCCCAATTCATCCCACCCACCCCCCCGTTAACCATAAGTTTGTTTTCTACATTTGTGACTCTATTTCTGTTCTGTAAATAAGTTCATTTGTACCATTTTTTTTTAAGAGTCCACATATAAGTGATATCATATACTTGTCTTTCTCTGTCTGGCTTCACTCAGTATGACAATCTCTAGGTCCATCCATGTTTCTGTAAATGGCATTATTTTGTTTTTTTATGGCTGAGTAATATTCCATTGTATATATGTACCACATCTTCTTTATCCATTCATCTGTTGATGGACATTTAGGTTGCTTCCATGTCCTGGCTATTGTAAAGAATGCTGCAGTGAACATTGGGGTGCATGTATCTTTTCAAATTATGATTTTCTCCAGGTATATGCCCAGTAGTGGGATTGCTGGGTCATATGGTAGTTCTATTTGTAGCTTTTTTAAGGAACCTCCATACTGTTCTCCATAGTGGCTGTGTCAACTGACATTCCCAGCAGCAGTGAAGGAGGGTTCCCTTCTCTCCACACCCTCCCCAGAATTTGTTGTTTGTAGATTTTCTGATGATGCCGATTCTAACAGGTGTGAGGTGATACCTCATTGTAGTTTTGATTTGCATTTCTCTAATAATTAGTGATATTGAGCATCTTTTCATGTGTTTGTTGGCCATCTGTATGCCTTTGGAGAAATGTCTATTTAGATCTTAACCCCATTTTTTGATTGGGTTATTTTTTTTTTTTGATATTGAGCTGCATGAGCTGTTTGTATATTTTGGAGATTAATCCCTTGTTGGTTGCTTCATTTGCAAATATTTTCTCCCATTCTGTGGGTTTTCTTTTTGTTTTGTTTATAGTTTCCTTTGCTGTGCAAAAGCTTTGAAGTTTAATTAGATCCCATTTGTTTATTTTTATTTTCATTCCTCTAGGAGGTGGATCAAAAAATATTGCTGCGATTTATGTCAAAGAGTGTTTCTGCCTATGTTTTCCACTGAGAGTTTTACAGTATCCAGTCTTACATTTAGGTCTTTAATCCATTTTGAGTTTATTTTTGTGTACGGTGTTAGAGAATGTTTTAATTTCATTCTTTTACGTGTAGCTGTCCAGTTTTCCCAGCACCACTTATTGAAGAGACTGTCTTTTCTCCTTGTATTTTCTTGCCTCCTTTGTCATAGATTAATTTACCACAGGTGTGTGGGTTTATTTCTGGGCTCTCTATTCTGTTCCACTGATCTGCATTTCTGTTTTTGTACCAGTACCATACTGTCTTGATTACTGTAGCTTTGTAGTGTAGTCTGAAGTAAGGGAGCCTGATTCCTCTAGCTCCGTTTTTCTTTCTCCAGATTGCTTTGGCTATTTGGGGTCTTTTGTGTTTCCATACAAATTGTGAAATTTTTTGTTCTATTTCTGTGAACAGCGCTATTGGTAATTTGGGATTGCATTGAATCTGTAGATTGCTTTGGGTAGTATGGTCATTTTGACAATATTGATTCTTCCCATCCAAGAACATGGTATATCTCTCCATCTATTTGTGTCATCTTTGATTTCTTTCATCAGTATCTTACAGTTTTCAGAGTAGAGATCTTTTTGCCTCCTTAGGTAGGTTTATTCCTAGGTATTTTATTCTTTTTGATGCTAGGATTGTTTCCTTGATTTCTCTTTCTGATCTTTCATTGTTAGTATATAGGAATGCAAGAGATTTCTGTGCATTAATTTTGTATCCTGCTACTTTACCAAATTCATCAAGCTCTAGTAGTTTTCTGGTTGCATCGTTAGGATTTTCTATGTATAGTATCATGTCATCTGCAAACAGTGACAGTTTTACTACTTCTTTTCCAATTTGTATCCCTTTTATTTCTTTTTCTCCTCTGATTGCTACAGCTAGGACTTCCAAAACTATGTTGAATAAGAGTGGCAAGAGTGGACATCCTTGCCTTGTTCCTGATCGTAAGGAAATGCTTTAATTTTTTCACCATTGAGAATGTTTGCTGTGGGTTTGTTGTAATGGCCTTCATTCATAAAGTCTTTAGCTTTTGGAAGAGCCTCTCCTGGCCTGTGGGCAGAGCCGTCTGCACTCGGGCCCGTGGGATACTCATCCTGCCCCCTTCACCCATAGCTGTCCCTCTGCCACCATGAGGAACATCTTCAAGAGGAACCAGGAGCCCATGGTGGCTCCCGCCACCACCATCATGCCTGCTGCGCCCATGGACAACTCCACCGAGAGCGGAGGCGCCAGGGAGGGCAAGGGGGACGTGTTTGCCACGTTGAAGGACCGATTCTTCAATGAGATGGTCAAGTTCCCTCGTGAGTATCGCTCTGTGCGGCTTGGGGGCGAGGGTGGGGGGGCACCATGGGGGTGTGGCAGCCGCGATCTTTCCTAATGTTTGGACTCGAGGCTGGATTATTTGGGCATCCCCTTCAGGAATGGGGGGCAGTGTGGTCTGGCACTAATGAAGGGAACAAGGGGGTTTATGTGCCCTAACCTCCCAGGGGGATAAACGTTCTTATACTTAGAAGTCTGTCAAAAGGTGGAACCAAAAGAAGATAGAAAATTAAGAAACAGAAATCATTATTCAAGTTTTCCAGTCATACTTTAAAACTACTTTATTTTGCAAGATAGAAAATGAAACCCCCATTGCTTCCTGGGTTTCTGGTAAAGGCTGTGGGGAGAAACCTGAGGTCTGGATTCGGGGAGCAGCCCCACTGGCGGGAGGCAGTGCTTCAGCACCTCGGAGAGCAGCCCCGGCCGGCCCGCGGCCCCTCTGAGCCCGGCACAGGCTCAGCCCTCTCAGGACTGCGCCTGAGGGCCGGGCCTTCCTCCCCCACCGGGGTCTGATGAGGACCATCCCATCCTTCGTGTGAGCTGCAGTTCCAAGGATCAAAGATGTCAGATCTCAGCAGAGCCCAGATGGGGTCCCTGTGGTGTGCGCCTGGCTGCTGTCCCTGTCACAGGCTGTCCCCACTGGGGCGGCAGAAAGGGGAGGGCACCGAGCTGTGCAACTTCACGTGCACACCACTTGTGGGTTTACAACGCGGGGTGCGGAAGCAGGGCCGGGCCCCGACCCAGCTTTCTATTGCTGAGGGGTCGGGGCTGCAGGAGGCGCCGCTGACCCCGTGTCCCCGTGGGCAGTGCCCCGCTGGGCGCTGGGTGCCATCGCGGTGCTCCTGGGCCTCCTGATCCTCGCCTGCTGCTTCTGCATCTGCAAGAAGTGCTGCTGGAAGAAGAAGAAGAACAAGAAGGAGAAGGGCAAGGGCGCCAAGAACGCCATGAACATGAAGGACATGAAGGGCGGCCAGGTAGGCGGGGCCAGGGGACCAGGTAGGCGGGGCCGGGGGACCAGGTAGGCGGGGCCGGGGGACCAGAGGCCCCGCGATGCCTTCCGGGTGGGAAGGGCTCACTCGGGTCAGCAGGGACCGTCCTTGACCCCAGAGGAGGGCGTTGGGACAGAATGCTGGGAAGAGAGAGACCCCCGCCCACCAGGAAGCCACCATCGTGCGACCGGTTTCCCGCCGGCAGGGCTGCTGGACCACGTCCCCACTGTGGCCCCGTGGGTCCGTCTCTAGTCCACAAGGACGTGGCTTTTCTCCCTGTCTTTCAGGGAGCAGGGGGTCAGCCTGGAAGAGGCCCTGATGTACCTGTGTCTCCTTTTAAGTTTGCAGAGGCCCTGGGCGCCTCACTTTCCCCATGTTTGTTCTGGGAGGAAGTTCTTGCTCAAGGAATCAGTGTGGAGGGAGGAAGGAGGGCTGATCTCAGGAGGTCAGCCAGGGGCCGCGGCCTTTGAGTCTGTGCGTGCACGTGCACACGTGTGTGAGAGCGTGTGTGAGCACGCACGTGGACATGCGTGTGCGTGTGAGCCTGTGGGGGCCCCGACCCTGCCATGCGGCTGGTCTGAGCTGCAGGTTTTTCTTACCACTTTCTCCCTTCTCCTCACACCTGTGGACTCGCCTGGCCTGGACGCCCGGACTGCACGCCTGGTACGTGCTGCCCACGTGGTGGCCTGCACTGGGGAGGGGGGGCCGGGGGTCACAGGGAGGCTCTGCCACTCAAGAAGCCGCGTGGCATCTGGGCTGTGCTGGCCCTGCAGGGACAGGGCCGGGCTGGGGGCTGAGGTGAAGTGGGCCTGACGGAGCCCCCCCAGCTCTGGGTCGGGGTCTGCACGGGGGCAGGCTCCCCGTCTTCTCTTCCTTGACCCTCCCTCCTCAGCCCCCCAGGACGATGACGACGCCGAGACGGGCCTGACGGAGGGGGAGGGCGAGGGCGAGGGAGAGGAGGAGGAGCCAGAGAACCTGGGGAAGCTGCAGTTCTCCCTGGACTACGACTTCCAGGCCAACCAGGTGCGCAGGGCTGAGACAGCCCCCAGGGCTCCACGGGGCGGGCACCCCAGCTCTAGGGAAGAAGGGCTGCACTCAGGCTGCCCGCCATCCACGTGCCGCCCTCCTCGGGCAGACCAGTCACCTCGCGGCGACCGTCTCCCCCATGTTATTCCGATTCCCCGGGGAGGGAGGTGGAGACCGACTTCCTGTCTGGCACCCGCCCGCCCCTCGGGGCTGACCCGGTGCCCACTCGCTCCACAGCTCACCGTGGGCGTCCTGCAGGCCGCGGAGCTGCCCGCCCTGGACATGGGCGGCACCTCGGACCCTTACGTCAAGGTCTTCCTCCTTCCAGACAAGAAGAAGAAATATGAGACCAAAGTCCATCGGAAGACGCTGAACCCCGCCTTCAATGAGACCTTCACCTTCAAGGTGACAGGCTGGCCCGCTGTGGACCTTCCCCCTGGTCCTGGGCTGTGGCTGAGGCCCAGAACCAGCTCGGCCTGGACCCGAGCCCGGGTGTCCACAGACTTGGCAGGCGTCTTGTAGGGCCCCCAGAGGCCCCGAGCTGCCTTGACCCCTCCATCCTGCCTGTGCCCTGCAGGTGCCTTACCAGGAGCTGGGGGGCAAGACCCTGGTGATGGCCATCTATGACTTTGACCGCTTCTCCAAACACGACATCATCGGCGAGGTGAAGGTGCCCATGAACACCGTGGACCTGGGGCAGCCCATCGAGGAGTGGAGGGACCTGCAGGGCGGAGAGAAGGAGGAGGTGAGGGCGGGAGAGCTTGGCGGGTCCGCCCCACACCCCCGGCTCTGTCTCTGCCGACGAGGATCAGCCGCCTGGTGGGGCACCTCAGGTGGACAGGACGCGAGGACGCATCACTCTTGTTTCTCCTGCGGCTCTGGGCCCACTTAGGGCCGGCGACCCACGTGGGGACCTCCTTCACCCACAGGGAAAGCCCACATTGTTCTAGAGGATTCTCAGCAAGGGGGGGGCCTGTCTCCCTAGAAACTGCCACAGCACTCACTCGCCAAATATTTATGAGCATCTACTGTGTACCAAAGCCTCCATTTAGCCACCATCCCTTCCAAGCACCAGCCGAGTATGTTGGCCGAGTCCGCGCATGTGAGGCGTGCCCTTCCTCACCTCGCGGCTCAGGTCGCCTGGAGGAAGGGTCAGCACCCCAACCAGGATGTGGGCGAGGCGGCCAGCCTGGGCCCCGAGGCCCGCCTCTGAGAAGCCTCGACTGTGCCGTGGCACCGGCCGAGCTCTCGGGCCCAGGAGCCCCCTCCCTTGCTAGTCACGAGGTCCTTGTCCTGTGACGCTAACACAAGGAAAGGGATGCCGAGGGCTTGGAGGACCATAGCTCGCTCTGCAGGTGGGATGTCTGTGACCAGGAAGGGGGGCTCCCTGTGTCCTTGGAAGTGGCCCTCGGGCACTGCGTCCACTCTTCGTCCCCCTCCGCCGCCTGCCAGGCTGGGGAGGGGCCCCAGCAAGCCCCATGCCTGTCCAGAGCCGCCTCGGCACCACGCTGCCAGCAGCCTGTCCTCAGCTCTGCAGTGTCCACCCGTCACGGCCAGGGCTGTGCCCACCCTGGCCTGAGGCCCCGAATGGGTCAGCCGCGCTGGACACAGGCGCTGCTGCGCTGACCACGTCCCCTTCCCCCGACAGCCAGAGAAGCTGGGTGACATCTGCACCTCATTGCGCTACGTGCCCACGGCTGGGAAGCTCACCGTCTGCATCCTGGAGGCCAAGAACCTCAAGAAGATGGACGTGGGTGGCCTTTCAGGTGTGTGCGTGGCTTCTGGCCGCCATCGGGGGGCACCTGCCAGCCGGTCGTGGCCCAGAGCCCTCAACCTGGACAGCAGGCCTCAGACGCGTGGGACACACAGGCTGTCTGAGCGGCTTTGGGTCCTCAGGGCAGGACAGAGCGGGGAGCCCCGCTGAGAGCTGCCTTTCCGCTCTCTCCCTGTGGGCCCTGGAGGGAAGGGGTCGGGGACGTCACCCCCAGGGGAGGCAGGGACAGGGAGGGCAGGTGGTGGGAGGGCTCGGCCCGATGCAGGCCCTCCGTCCGCGCCCGGGACCTTCTACGGGGGGAGATGGGGGCGGCTCTCCCTTGGAAGGGGCTCTGGGCGGGGCTGGGGGGGCGACTGCCCGCCTTCCTGAAGTGCTCAGGTTCCCGCCAGCCCAGCTCTGTCCCTGAGCCCCCGTGTGACCGCGGGCAGACGGGTTCCCTTCTCTGGGCCTCGTGGCTCATCGACAAAGTCGGGAGGATGGGATGGGGCGGGGGTCGCTGACGTGCCCCCTGCCTCCTCACCGAGCGCCGGCGCGGGCCCATCCCAGCAGAGCTCCAGGCGGCCACAGCCATGGCGGGTCCCGGAGGTGAAGCCTCTGGCCGCCCTGGCCCGGAAGCTGGCTCTGCTGTCCCTGGGCTGGCGGGCCGGGCGCGTACTCAGGGCCTGGCCGGCTGCCTCCGCACAGACCCCTACGTGAAGATCCACCTGATGCAGAACGGCAAGAGGCTCAAGAAGAAGAAGACGACAGTGAAGAAGAAGACCCTGAACCCGTACTTCAACGAGTCCTTCAGCTTCGAGATCCCCTTCGAGCAGATCCAGGTGCTGGGCTGGCAGGGGTGGACGTGGGGCGGGCGACCTCCCCCACTGACCGCTACGGACGGACGGACGGGCACGTCCCAGCCCACCCCTTCTCTGGGGAGGTGAGCGGGAGCTGCTCACAGACACCTCCTGCTGGCCTCGAGGTCGGTGGCGGGGCGCGTGTGTGGAGAGGCTGCAGCCGCCGAGGCAGTGGACGCCCACCTCCCCCCCGTCCCCCCCGAGCCGGTGCTCTCCTGCCCGGGGTCCTCTCCTCTCCGCCTGGAGACATCCTCAGCCTCCACCTCCCAGTCCGTGTCACTTCCTCTGTGAAGCCTGCCCTAACTGACCAGCCGGACGTCACTCCCTCTGAGGTCCCGAGGTACCTCGTGCTGGCCTCTCGGGCGTGACCTTTGTCACCTGGCGAGGATGTGTCCGCCCTTCTGCTCCCAGGCGCTCAGCACGCTGCCGGGGGCCTGTGTTCAGTCGTCGGTAGAAGCGAAGGATGCGTCAAAGGCGCGGGCCCCGCCTCTGTGTGCCCGCTCGGCTGGAGCTGGGGAGGGAGGGGCCGGCGGCCCCCTTCTCCTGCCCACTCCCCCTCCCTCTCTCCCTGCCTCCCTCCTGCAGAAAGTCCAGGTGGTCATCACCGTGCTAGACTACGACAAGCTGGGCAAGAACGAGGCCATCGGCAAGATCTTCGTGGGCAGCAACGCCACGGGCACGGAGCTGCGGCACTGGTCCGACATGCTGGCCAACCCCCGCCGGCCCATCGCCCAGTGGCACTCGCTCAAGCCCGAGGAGGAGGTGGACGCGCTGCTGGGCAAGAACAAGTAGGGGCCGCGCTCCAGAGCCGCCGCTACCTCAGCTGGGCAGCCCCCGAGGCGCCGCTGCCCACCTGTGTGCGGCTGTGCCCTCGTTTCTCCGCCCTCATCCTCTTTGTAAAGACCCCCTCCCTCCGACGGCGGCTGAGGAGGGCCCCTCGGAGGTGAGAGAAGCCTGGCCCGTCGTCGCCCCGGGAGCTTCCTCGCTGCATGCCCGCCACCCTCCTCCTCCTCCAAAGCTCCGCCCAGGCCTCACCCCGAGGGAGGCTCTCCTGGCAGAAAGTGGTGGCATTTTCTGTTTTCTGAGCGATCCGGACCAACGGAACGGCGGCACCTCCTGACTCCTGACGGAAGGCAACCAGCGGCCAGCGACCCGTGCGCGTCCTCCGTGCCTGTGGAGCGCTGGGGCTGGGGTGCCGCGGGGGAGCAGAAGGGTCCAGATCCTGCGCAGACTGGGGAGCCGCCACGCTGCGTGCGAGCGGCTGTTTGGGAGGCGAGACGGGGAGGCTGGGTTGTGCAGAGCCAGGACCAAAGCCCAGTGCCGGCGGGGACCTCCTGCTGCTGCTGCTGGGGGCTTCCCGGGACACCACAGACCTGAGCTGCAGGCTAGACTGGCCGGCCTCAAATGGGGACTGTCCGTCCCGTGACCTCACCTTGCTGACGGGTGATGTCAAACCGCAAAGCAACAGAAGACCCGTTTCCCAGAAAGGCCAAAACGAAACTGCCGGGTCTTCGCCCTTGCGGTGGGAGAGCCAGACGCCAGTTCCCTTGCCAGGATGGGAGCCAGCAGTCACGGGCATCTCTTCCCCTCCCGCCCGTGCTTCTCCCTTAATCAAAGTGGAGCGGCGCTGTCTGAAGACACGGTATCTGTTCAGAGCCAGGGGGCTTGAAAAGGAAGGAAGGTTTACGGGTTCTTAGTTCCCCTGAGGTCCAGGTAAGAAGGGGAAGGTAGTGGACAGCTGGCTGAGCTTTCCCAGCGGCCCTGCGGGGAGGCCCCTCCTAGCATTCCTGAGGGACTTGCTGTGAACCCCGGGGAGCAGGGCAGCCATTCCGAACGGTGGCAGAGGACGTGGGCCGGGTTCTGCCCCACGGTCACGCGCTCATTCCCTGCTCCCCTCGTGTCCCCAGCATTGATAAAAAGCCATACATACGTTAGTCCGGTGTGCACCGAGTCTCCTTCCAAACCTGCAGCCTGGGCGAGAGCATCCGGCCCCTGTGGCCAGAGGCCGGCCCCCCTCAGCCCCCCTCGTCTCTGCAGCCGCAGGCCCTGGCCGTCTCCTCGGCGCAGAACGCTCAAGGCTTCCCAGAGCCAGAGCTGTGCCTCTCATCCAGCACACGTGGCAGCACCTCCACCCCGCCCGGCCACCCTGGCGTCTGCGGGCACCTGAGGCCGACGGACGTCTCCTTCGCTGTCCGAGAGGAGCAGGCGTCGTGTTCCTGCCCGGCTGCGAACGAGAAGCCGTCTCCTCCGGGAGCAGCAGCTGGGAAGTGGGGCTCAGCCTTGCTCGTGGCCCTTGGTCCTCGGGAAGTCATTCTTCACTTGATGCCGAGAAGATGGGACCTGACAAAGACTGTGGGCTGGTCCTAGGGCCCGGGCTGTAGGACGAGAGTGAGGCTTCAGGACCGGGGGGCCACAGCGGGCTGGCCTGGCCTGGATGCCCCCCTGCAGAGCTATGGGATTTGGTGCTTCCTCGGGGCCCCCTCCCCGCCAGCCTCCCCCCGGGCCCACAGAGCTGACTTCTCGCCCTCCACCTTCACTCTCCCGCCCCTTCCCGACCACCTTCTACCATCTGGGATTCTTGTCCACCCTCCCGAGCCCAGGACTCGCCTCTCCCCCGGCGGGAAGGAGAGAGGATCCGCGGCACGTCTGCTGCTCTGGGGATCCTGGGCCCGGAGACGCAGCTGGATTACGCCTCTGGGCCCACCTCGAGTGGGCAGCCTCAGGGGCAGGGAGACTGAGTGTGGGCACCAGTGCGGAGCCGAGGGGACCCGGGAGGGGAGCAGCGCTCTCCTGGGTTCTGGCCGGTCCTGGCTGGGCCCCTGCCTCAGAGGAGCCGTCTGAGCAGAAGGCATCTACCGGGCCCACAAACTAGGTGGGGAAACGCACTGGTCCTAAGTGTCCTGCACCTGAGGGTTCTTACCCAGTCCGCAGAGCACCTTCACTGCCACCAGGCTTATTTCTGGGGTGTCGGGATCCTGCTGTGAGTGGGACAGAATTAAGGTCGGCTATGAGGGGTTCCGGAGGCCTCCAGGCTGTGCGTTTTCACTCCCAAAGTCTATTGCAGAGAGGAAAGTAGAAGCGATTTTTGCAAAGGGACTGAAACCGTGAAAAACAAAACCCAGTGCCACCCAGAAACTGGAGGTGAGGCCAGAAAGCTCTGTTTCCTCCTTTCTCCTTGAATAATCATTCCAGAGTGGAACCAACTCTGTCAGGGCTCTGGGCACGTTTTCAGACTTTGGCCGTGCAAGCTGAGGGCTGGGGGAAGCTGGGGGAAGCCCCAGATGATGAGTGACCAGTGCCAGGCAGGATGGGAAGTGACGTTCCGGGGCGCTTGGCTGGGGGACGGGACAGCGGGGATTCATGCAGCCTCAGGCCTGGTCTTTTTACTTCCCGGGAACCATACGTAGCTTGTGCTTCTAGAATCGGTTTGAGATGGTCTTGCTGGCCCGGGGCTTCAGCGAGGGGTGGGGGTGGGGGGTCACTGCAGCTGCCTCGCCAACCCTGCCGTGGGAGGTGGTGGGTGAGCGAACTGGGGGGGCCGCCCCTGGGGTTGGGGAGGGAGGGCGTCCCGCCCCCCACGGGTCTGGCTTCCGTTTCCCCCAGCCCCACAGAGAGGCTGTCCCTGGGTCTCCCTCCGCTCCATCCCGCTTCCCGCCTCAGAGTCCTGGGTGGTGGCAGACAGGGGAAGGTCCCCAGGCCTGATCGTGGTGACCCTCAGCCCCCTGACGTGGTTGCCAGATTTGGCAAATAAAAATGCAGGGCACCAAGTTAAATCTGAATTTCAGATAAACAACCAATAATTTCAAAGTGTAAGTCAGTCCCTCCTAGGCGTTGTTTGGGACTCACCCGAAGCTCAGGCTGCCCCGCCGTCCGTGCTCGGTCCGGCTGCCCAGTCCTGTGACCACTCCTGCCTCGCCCTCACCCCTAGCCTCAGGGGGCAGGGACAGGTCTCCAGGATTCGACCCACTCTTCGAGCTGCAATATTGGGAAGGGGGACACTGTGACTTGAAGACACAAGAATATATTTTTTAAGCGACAACAAAACAAGAACCTTCTGAAGCCATTTGAGCCTCACGGAGAGGGTGGTCACCTGTGAACACGACCCCGGTCTCGTCCCACCAAGATGCATGTCTCAACTCTGTAAATAACCGCATGGCAATGCCGAGTGCCCCCAGCCCCATTTTACACAACTTGAGCTGCTCCTTTGACTTTGTGTATAAAGTCCTCCCCCCACCCCGGCCCCCCTGCCCTGCCATGCGCCGGGGGAAGTTGGCCTCCAGCCCTGGTCTGACAAGGGGACCGTGGGCAGAGCTGACCCTCGGCGCCCCGCGTCCAGCTCTCTGTCCTGTGTGTGTGTGGTGTGCCCCCTCCTCCCACTGAGTTCACTGAAAAGCCATACAGGGGCCCCTGCGGGGCCATCCTCCCAGAGCTCCCACGCCCCTCTGACGGGCTCCCCTCAGGACACTTGTGAAGGGCTCACCTGTTGTCACCCCTGCTCCCAGCCCCACGTTGCAAGGATGGATGGTGTCCAGGTCTCCCATTCGGGCCCCAGCAGATGCCCCCGCTGGCCCGGCTCCCTCACCTGGTGTCGCGATCCGACTCCACATGGGGGGGGTGGACGGGCCGTGGGGGGACCCCGTGCAGGCAACGAGGGTTCTCAGGACCTGTTGGTGGCTGGGTCTGTGGTCAGGTCCCCGATGCCGCCCGGGTGGACAACCAGCCTTGCTCACGTGACACTGGGGGCTTGGGGGGCCGAGGGTGGCAGTGGGGAGGGACCCTGGGGGCTGGAGAGCATGGTGGGCCAAGCTCCCCCGCATGCTCTCTCCTGTGGCCGGGCAGCTCTGGCTACGAGGGACCCTCGCCAGCGCCCCGGCCTGGCCCCGGCCAGGTGTCCCGTGGGAGGGCAAGAGGTGGAAAGGGGCCAGGGGGCCCCAGGCCCCGAGCCATCACGCTGAACCAGGAGGGACAGTAGCCGCAGGCCCCGGTGCAGAGGAACGCCACACACGGGGCAACCCCTCCGGCCAGCCCTGACGGGAGGAGGGGGAGATGCGGGGGGTCTGACAGGAGTGCCGACGAGGCCGCAGGTGGGCAGGTGGGCCCTGTGTGCTACGAGCCAGGCCGCTTGTGCTGGGGGGCGGCGGGAGCTGGGGGTACACAGGGCCCCCCTCAGCCATCGGGACCCTGGGACCCCTTCCGAGAAGCCAGATGTTCTGCCCTGGCACCTCCCCCCTGAGGACGGGATCCGCTGCTTCTGAAATCCTGGGGTCTGAAGGCTGCAAGACCACGGTGGGCAGGCCCCAGGCCCCCTGGCACGCGCAGCCCCACCAGGACCCCTGCCTTCGTCGTCCCAGGAAGGACCCATGTCTAGCCCCCGCCCCTGCTTGGCAGTGGCCCACCCCCCGACGTGGACTCTGTTCTTGTCTCACCTCTTGCCAACATGTGCTTTTGTGAGAAGCGGCATCTCCTTATTAAAGGAATCAGCTGAAAGCACGCTGGGGGCGGTCTCTGGTCGTTCCTGCTGGGCTGGGGCGCAAGAGCCGCCCCCAGGGTCAGCGCGGGGGCGGGGAGGCTGGGGACACGGCTCTTCCCTCAGGGTCTGGAGAGACCAGAAGGCCAGACCAGGTCCGGGTGGGCGGTGGGCACGTGGGCCCTCAGGGCAGCTGCTGGGGCAAGGCCTCCCGGGGTTTGGGGTGGACTAGACCCTCAGCTCCCCCTGCCAGCAGAGCCAGGCTTGGGGCGCGGCCACCGTCCGGCCCTGGGGTGGGGTCAGAGGAGGGATGGTTCCTACAAGCCCTCGGTTAGCTCACCGCAGCCGACTTCTTCAGACGTCTGTGACTCCTGAGGCCGAGGGCGGGGCTTCAGAGTTTCCTGGAAAGAGATGGCAGGGCAGCACCACCCCCAGACCCGGAAGGGGGACCCGTCCTCACCGCGATCTGGGGGCCGTCTCCTCAGGGAGGCCCCCGCAGCCCCTTCGCAGCAGGTGGAGGGGGGCGTCCGGCTCAGGGACAAGCTCCAGGGACAAGAAGGCAGAGCCTGTGAGGCTGGGATTGAGGGGGGCAAGGCCAGCCCAGTGCGAGGGCTGGGGAGTCTTCAGGAGGGAAGGGCCGGGCCTCACCGCCTCCAGGCGATGCCCAGTCTCCGCTGACTGCCCGGGCCCAGCGGGCACCCAGAGGAGCCCTCACTCCAGACCTGATCCTTTGCCTCTGATTTGGGCCGCAGGCCAGTAGCCGGGTGTCCGCGGGGGAGAAGACGCCTCCCTCCCTCACCTCCCTGACCTCCAGCTTGGTGACAGGGCCTCCGCTGGGTGTGAACGGGGTCTGAGCAAACCAGATGGGGTGCACTAGGACGGATGGAGGGCCCGACCCTGGCCCACCTGCCAGCGGCTGAGCACCTTAACCTCCAGTGACCCCCGCCAGCTGCCTTTAGAGTTTGGAGCCCTGGAGGTTCCGGCTCCCCTGAACCGAGCGGTGGCCCTGCAGAGACAGTGCTGCAGGGAGCAGAGGGCAGAGACCCCGGGAACCCAAGGAAGCCACCTTCTCAGGGCCCCGGCCGCCCAGGGTGAGAGCACCGGTGCCTGCCCCTGGACGCTGGGAGCCCCCCCAGGCTCCTCCTTGGCCCCGGTGGCCGTCCCTGGGACAGAGGCCCCCAGGGGCAAGGATGGTGACATGAAACTACCACAGGCTGGCCCTAGGGAAGGTTCTACAAACCCCATTTCCTAAACTGTGGAGACAGTCACAAAGTGAAAACACAATTTAATTTACTTATTTATAAATACTGTTGTGTTTACAGGCATCATGTAGATGTGGATATTATTATTCCCAAACTTTCAAACACAGAGTACTTAATAATACTATATAACAACAACCAGAAAAACAAAATCATTCATCTCAGAGTTGAAAGGCCACTCAAAATTGCATAAAAATACATTCAGCTCACAAAGCGCATCTGGGTCCCTCCCTAAACCCCTATCCCCACCACGTGTATTTACAATGGAGCCGACTTAAAACGGTCCATCTGGTGCTTTCTTGGAGGGGAAGTCAGGTGGGGGCAAGGTGAACAGAGACAAAAAGCGACCCCTGGAATGGGGGTGTGGAGACCCCAGGAAGGGTCTCACAGCTCTTTCCACTGATCAAGACCGAGGCAGAGGGAACAGAGGGGGATGAGGGGGGACCACGGCGCTGCAGCCTGAGTCAGAGTCCCCCATGGTCAGACATGGGGACACAGTCTCGCCCTCCCCCACCTGGGTGCCAGCCTGACGGCAGCCCCAGCCTTTCAGGGGTGCAAGGGGACCCCCACCCCTGCGGCCCACCTCCTGCTGTCTTGGCTTGAGCCCCTCGTCTTTCCCTCCGAGCCCCCTCCCCAGAAGAGCGCGGTGTGGAGAGAAGACGCAGGTCAGGCTCAGAGGCCAGCCTAGCACCCCACGTCCAGGACCTGCCCGCACCCCGAGTCCTGCTTCTGTGAGACCATCGAGGCTTCAACGAGGCCCTGAACCCGCTCCTGCAAGGCAACAGCAGATGAGCCACTGTCCCAGACGCACCGGCACTGCCCGGTGCCCTCCTGAGGACTCACTCAGTCTCTAGCTGCGCAGACGAGGCCAGGCTGCCCATGGGCCCTGCCCAGGCTACGGCCAAACCTCACCTTCGAGGGGGAAGTGGCACAGCCAGTCAGCTTTGCAACCGGAAGAGTCGGGGCTGATTCGTGGACAAGCTCTCCTCTAAAGCACCATCAGCTCCAAGTGAGAAAAGCAAAAACTTAATGCGGAGGAAGATGAGAGTAGGTGCGAGGGTGAAAGGTGTGTTTATTTTGCAAAGACAGGAGCATCGTAAGGTCACCGTAAAGGGCCACCCAGGAGAAGTTTACTGGGAGCATTAGGGGAAAATGTGGAGAAGTAGCAGAAAAGATCACTCTGCAGATTCCCAGTCCAAAATGATAAGCAGATTAATTGGAGAAGCAGCTCAGAGAGAAGCCCTCTGGGGAACGGAGGGGGAAGCAAAAGATACGAGTTAACAGAATAACACACTTGGATGAAACTGGCTGATGAGTCTGCATTTTGAAATCTCCACGTAGCAAACGCGCATGTGCACACAGGCTAGAAGCAAGAGCCAAAGCCCGAAACCTCCTAAGGCAGGATCTGAGCAACCCTCGGCAGTGTCTGTCTCTAGATGTACTTCCCAAGGAGCGGCTCCCAGGACCCTTCCGCAACCTGACGTCCGACCACGACCCTCACAGGAAGGGCTGCATCGCCTGCTATGCAGCCACCAGCCGGTCCACATTCTCTATTTGGTTCTTCTCGGCCCCCGAGCCCACCTCACTCCCAAGCAGCCGTGACAATGACGGTTCCCGGGGCCGCAGTGAAGCTGACCTACTGCCCAATCAAATCAGAGCACAAGCAGTCAATGGCCATCCTTGATAGAGTCCACATACCCATCCGGGAGGCTGAGCGAAGCTTTGGCTTGACTGGAGGCTGAGGGATGCGGGCCCCAGACCCTGGCCCTCCCCCTCCTCCCCGGGGGCTGCTCGGTCCTGCAGCCTTTGGTGTAAACTCCCTGCAGCCCTGCTCAGGGGAGGGACCTCGGCTTGCGACAGCCCAGGTCCAGATCTGATGGCCCCACAAAACTAAAGGCTGGGGTTTCCTCGAGGAAGGCCCTCTGGTGCTTAAGGCAGAGCTGAGACTGAGTGGCCGGCGGGGAGAAACATAGCGGGTCTGCTGTCTGGACGCCAGGAGCCGGGCCCGTCCTGTGAGAACCACTCATCCAGAGGCCGTGTTTCCACCCCCGCGGGTTTGCATATTCTCACCAGGCCATCAGGAGGGACGGCCACTACCCTCCATACTGAATTCACTTTCCCACCTTGACACACTCTTGAACAATCTGAATGAGAAGAAAAGAATTTTTGAAGTTAGAGCAAAGACTCTGAGTGAGAAATGTTCTGGTCTCCCTAGGAGTCAACAGATCACAGACTCTCAAGCCAACAGTGGGTCCTGAGGACCACCGACCCAGCCCCCTCTCACAGACAGCTGCGCGGCGGGTCAGGACAAGCGCTGGCCCCGGTCCCTTCCGTGGCCTCCTTCTGCTGCCACAGCTGCCTTCCTACAGGGTCAGGAGACACACCCTCCGAGGTGCGGAAACCTGCCTCAAAACTCAGTAATGGGGACCACGCTCTGTACTTGTAACTGGGCCCCGACAGGGGCAGGACCGCCTAGGACCGCTGGCTGCCGTGTCCAGAGTCAGGGGCAGTGCTGGAGGCCGGGATGCCAGCGCTCACCCGGTAGATGGAACCAGGGGCCCCCTCCCTACCGGCCCAGCTGCTGAGTCCCCGAGGTTTTCCCTTTGGAGGCACATGGTGGCCTGGAAGCTGGGAAGCCCCTCTGTCTGTGTCCGTCTGGGTGGGAGAGGCCTGCTCCAGGGCCAGAAACCTGGAGCTGGAAACGAGCTGCTCCCTTCCATGCGGGCAGTTCACACACACCTTGGTGGGGTCCCCAGGCTTAGAAGTGGGATTCCAGCCGCCTTTCGTCCCAAGTGGCGCCAACATGCACACGATCTGCTCAGGGCAGGGAAGCAGAGAAGCTGACGCCCTGCAAATGGGCCGAGGAGACAGGCCAGGGCTCGTCCTTCCTTCAGACCCTCCCAACGCCCGGCCTGGGGCCTCAGGCACAAGGGGGAGAAGCGGTGAGGCTTCAGCCAGAGACCCAGACTCTCAGAGGCTGGTTGTCACTCCCAGAGGTGCAACCTGTCCAGAAAACCGCTGGCCAAGGCCGACAAGGCCCTCCCCCAAGCGCTGACCACCCATTCAGGCACCGTGGTGACAGGGTGGAACCCCAGAGGCAGCAAGGAGGCCCCTGGCCATCCCCTCGCGGACCAGCACAGCCTGGAAAGAGACCAGATTCAGAGTCTGTCTCACAGAGTTAGTTGCATAAGAGAGAGTGCCTGAGATCACGGGACGGTCCACACCACGGGCTCCGGCCACAGAGCCTGGCTTCCTGAGTGGAGAGGCCTGACACAGAAGGGCTGGAGGGAGGCGCAGGACACAGCCCGACCGGGTTCCGAGAGCCGCCCGCGCCCCCGAAAGGCACAGACGGAGCGGAGGGCATGCCGCGGCCCCTCTGCCTGGTCTGCCTGATGCAAGAGAGTCCAGGTGACGTCCTAATAATTCAGTTTCCTTTTCCTGAGAAAGAGGTGGCAGCCAATGCCAGTCCTGGCCCAGCACCCAGGGTGTGCCAGAGACTCAGGGTCAAGGTCAAGGCCTCGTGCCCGGTCCCCTCCCCCAGAACAAAGGAAGCGCTACAGTGGAAGATATGAAACTTCACTCTGACTCAGCATCCCCCCCACGCAACTCCCCCGGCCCCGACAACACAAATCCCCCCCCAGGCGTCGCTCCTCGCAGGAAATGGCCAGACATGGACGAGTTTGCACACTCTGAGAAAGGCGCTCTGCCCCAGGAGACAAATCTCCTATCCCGAACTGGGACCTTGATCATGGCTCTGGGTTAAGGAGCATGTGACGCTTCTGAGGGCCATGGAAGGGGCTGGAAAGAGAAACCAGACAGAGGCGGCGTATGCTGAGGACGGACTGCTACACACGAAATGTCTCCGGCAACCCCGAAGTGCCCTGCACACTCAAACCAGCCGAGGGCTAAAGCGCCGACAAAAAGCAAACACTTAAGTGTTAATACCGGGTCATCATCAAGAACTCATGACCTAATTCTGTGCTGGGCCAAGGGAGCCACCTGTCCAGGTTTTCGTCCAGAGAGAATAGCCAAGACGGGGCAGGTGGGAAAAGCAGGGCACGTGGGGACCGACTTCCAGGTCCAGGGGAGCGTCAGCACCTTGGGGGTCCCCAACCGCAGGTACGGCAGGGCTGTCATGTTACAGGGGGACCCGCAGGAAGACCTCAACTCTCAACCAAGCCGCCCAGCTTTCGAGCGATCAAGGCACAGCCGCCAGAGGCTCCCTGACCGCAGGGTGGGATCCCTGGGACACAGTCTTGGCCACCGGGTCTCGCCACTCCGAGTCCAGACTCGTTCCTCCTGCTGGCTTCTGAGCAAACAATCGTCTCTCCCCTGGACACGCTCCCGACACCATCAAGCCCACCACGCTCACAGCACAAGGCATGGGGGGGGCCTCAGACGCCCCCCATGCCTCCTCACAGCGGCGCCACTTCTCTTCAGGAGAGGAGACGAGATCAAAGGGAGGTGGGGCAGGTGGGGGTTCTAGCAGAGAAACGCTGCGTGGGGAGGACGGCGGGGAGCTGAGCCTGGCCCGGCCTGGCCGGGGAGAGGCTGGCGATACCGCTGCCTGGGCACACCACTTGGGTCGGTGCTCTGTGCCAGTGCCCACCCCCCAGGGCACGCACCGTGGGGCGGATGGAGGAAGGAAAGTAAAAGGGCAGAAAGGGAAGGGGCAAGCCCGGTCACCCGAGCCCCGGGGAGAGGGCCAGACACGGAAGGGACGGGCGCTTAGACCAGTCAGGGGCCACGGGGCTGCTGGTAGAAAAAATTCCACCACCACCGGCGGGAGTTAGAGGAAAGTCAGTTCCTGAGAGGCAAAGACAAGAAGGGGCCCCGACGTGGAGTCACTGTCGACTTGGAGCTAGTGGTGGCAGCTCCAGAGGCCTCCCCACGTGTGTCCCACGTCAGAGCGCATGGCGGTGGCCACAGGGCTGGGGCCTGGACCAAGTGCTACGTGGACCAGTGGCCCGGCAGCTGGAGGCCGGGTCCACAACTGGCAGGCGACCCCGAGGCCTCCACCAGACGGCTCTATCGGTCGAAGGATCGCAGTGGTGCTTCGATGAAAACTGTCTGAAACCCAGCGGCGGGGGCCAGAGGAGGGGACACGGAGCGTGCAGAGGCGGTAACTGGACGACGGCCAGAGAAAGGTCCCTCTGGCTCCTCTTGGCTGGTGGGCGCCGGTGGGGGCGAGGCGGGGCCCGGCGCCTTCCCGGGAAGCCTGCGCCCGGTCTACTTGGACAGCTTGCTGATGACCCTGATGAGGGCGCCGTTCTCGTCCTTCAGCCTCTGGTTGTCAGATTTCAGTTCCGTCAGGACCTGCGGGCGGAAGGGGAAGGCGAGTCAGTCCGGCCGGTGACGGTGACCAAGCGCCCATCTTCCTGCTCACGGGCTGGTGACGGTACCGCGCGGGGCCACAGCCCCTCCGCACGCACGGCAGGAACAGCCCCTTCCCCGTGCGCTGCCCCCCCTCCTCCTGAACGAGTAACTATTCCAGGGTTTCCTCCCCGGCACTCACCTCTGGTTCAGAGAAACCAGGGCAGCGCCATGTGTGCTGGGGACACAGGGAAGGGTCAGAAGAGGTGATGGGGTGAAGGGAAGGACGGCGGGAACGCGTGGTGGGGGGCACAGCTCGGCTTTCCCGTCACACCCCCAAGACGACTTAGGGTCTTGCTTCTGGTGCCGTGTGCTGGAACCCGCTGAGGTCCCCGCTGGCCGTAGCACACGTGTCCACAGTCAACCCCCAACACCCAGGAGCCCGAGCATGCCCAAAGAGGGCTGGGGCTCTGCTGTGGGAGATGGGGGTGGAGACGTCTGTTCTCCCAGCCTGGCCTCCCCGGACCATCACACTGTGTCGCGCAACTTGTGAAGCGGGGGGCAGCGGCCCCGAGCCCAGGCTGGGCAAGCGTGGGGCGTCTGACAGCCCCGACGGGTCCCGGTGAGGGCACGGCTGGTGTGTGAGCCTTGCCGGCAGCAGGAGAGGGTCAGGTCAGAGGGAAAGCGCTTCTTCACCGTGAAGGCGACAAAAAACCACACCCACATCTGTCTGGGGCGAGTGTCCTCTGGTCGGTCATTCGAACCTACAGGCCCCGCTGCGTTCCCAGGGCTAATTCCAGTTCTGGCTCTGCTGTTAGCACCCAGGGGCCAGTCAGATCCCCGTAAAGAACCGTTCCCTCAGCCTCTTATGGAAGATGCAGGTTAAGTCCTCGTGGGCACGGACCACAGACACATGAGGCACTGGTATCGAGGGAACAGAGAACATTCAGAGTGTCAGGACGGCCTCAGGGTCTGTGGTGCAGCCATCCTCAGGTCCACAAACGAGGGCCCGAGTCCAGCATCACTAGCGCAGCGCGGCACAGCTCCTCACGGGAAAGCGGACACTGACTCCAGGGCTCACCCCTTCCCTGCAGACGCGGTCACGGGCCTAGAAGCCGGAACTCGTCACCCGTGAGCTGTGCCGCTTGAGGCACACCGCTCTCCTCTCTGGCTTTTCCATTTTGTATCTAAAGAAGCCCATCCCCACCCTCGTCCCTCCCAAAGCAGGGGCTCCGTGGGGGCCACAGCTGTGACCGCATGCAGTGTTAGAGGGCGTTAATCCAGGAAATACCGGAGCAGGCCTGTCCTCTGACCTCTGACCTGACACCGTTGGAGCCTGGCTGGCCTCCCTCCCTTGGCCTCAACTGCCCAGACACTCAAGCCAAGAGGCTCGCAGCAGCCTGCCGGCGTGGCCTCCCTCCGCTTCCCCTGCCACGTGCCCTCCCAGGGCACCCCGGGGCCGGCAGCCTGGGCGCCAGCGAGACCCTCAGGCCGTGTTCCCACGACGGGAGCCCCGGGTGGGAAGAAGCTCTACGTGGGGACAGGCCGTGTGTCACCGCTGGCAGCTCGTCAGGTCGGATCTGAACCGCTCCCCTTCAAAAACATGTACAAACGCATCCTCGAGCCTTGGAGATTTATGTCCGCGTTGAGACTCAATTCTTTGGGAAAAACTTGGCCAAGGCACTTTCCCAGCTGCCCAAGCTCCCGCGGCCAGCTCCAGGGAGCGCCAGGAAGGAAGGGAGGGGCGCGGAGGAAGCGTGAGGAAGCCGGCCTCAGCGGGGAGAGGACGTGGAGGGGGTTCTGGGAGCCCCACATGAAGCACGGGACGACCATGCACGGACACCCGTGGAGGCGCCGCGCACGACGAGCTTGCACAGCTTCCTCGTTTCTAAGTGCCCGGTTTGCCTCAGTTTGACGTGAAGGACAAATAAACTGAAGCACCTCTTCTCCAACGTCACCTCTTCCAGCCTTGGGTGAGGGGCGTGCGGGCGTGGGGTCCCGACGGTGCCGCGGCCCCAGGAGACCCCCAAACCGGGGGCAGGCCGGCCCTCCCGAGCGCCCGTCGGCGGGAACGGCAGGCTCCTCCTGGGAAGGGCTGGGTGGCGAAGGCCCGGGTCCGAAGCCGCGTGGTCTCTGAGCAACACCCGCCTCTCAAGGGCCCGCAGACACGGCGATGCGCACACAACGGCCCGGCTCCAGGAAGACGGCGCTTGTGGATGCTGGAACCTGACCCCACGGGATCCCCACGCGTCTTCTGTGGGTTTCTCCGTGACCCGGGCAGGCCTCTCCGCGTGGCCCTGCTGGGGAGTTGGCACTGAGGGGCCGCAGGCTGCCCCCTCCCCTCACGCCAGGGCCGCCAGGCGGTGGGTGCGCGACCGGCCCGGAGCCTGACGTCCTTGGCCTGCCTGCCCCGTACCCTCCGAGTGACCTCGAGCAAGTTACTTCTTCTGTGACTGGGTTTTTCCCATAGGAAAAGGGACTGTTATGGGGAATAAATGAGAGCGAGCGAGCACAGGGCTCCGCACAGGCCTTCAGACGGCAGCTGCCTCCAGGGCCACCAGCCCTCCTGACTCCACGCCCTCCCCACCAGGAGGGAGACCGAGAAAACTGGGCCATCTTCTGAGGGCCCCACGTCCGCCCCAGGTCAAAGCTGGCTCATCTCCTGGCGTGAAGCTTGGCCCTGATGTGCTCTCATGAGGAGGGCCGGCAGGCTGCTCGGGGCCGCGGGCCACCTCCCTCTCAAGTTTCTGTGTCACAGTGTCTCCAGCAGGGTATCAGCTCCGCCCGACAGTAATTCAGGTGCTTCAGATCTAGTGGGTACTAGTTGCCAGCTACTGACCCCGAAGACACAGCAGACAGGCAGAAAGAACAGGCCTGGGTCAGGACTAATTAGATTGTTGCTACAAATTAAAAACTCATTTCAGAGAGTGAAACTGCTCAGCAGTGAGGACCCCTCACGCCGCCACGGTGGGAAAATGAGCCATCTGCGAGCCTGCCTTCAGACCCACATCCAGGGAGAGGCATCAAGTTCAGAAGATGCATTTCCTGGTTCTCAGGTAAAGACGAGCCCCCCGGCTCACCTGCCGCCTCCTCTGCAAGCCCCCTGCTGGCAGTGGGGCTGGGAGTTTGGCCGTGGGAGGGCACATCCCCAGGCCCAGATCTGTGACAAGGAGGAGGGCAACACCCGCCAAGAAGGGAGAAGGATGCAAAGACCCAGCAGGGGGTGGGCGGAGCGGGGCTGGGTCAGTGCCCCCCCCAGCGCTCGTTCTTGTCAGGCCCTGGGGCCGTGGTTCTCAGCCCAGCTGCACAATAGAACCAGCAGGGGAGCTCTGAACAGACACCTGGGCCTTTGCCTCTGAGGGGTGCCTGGCACAAATGTGCTCAAGCCCCCAGGTGTCTGGAACATGTGGCCCCTGCCCTTGGTCACCGTCACCCCAGGCGCAACCCGACTGCTCCAGGGACCAGGTTGCACTTGGATTGCTGTTGACTGAGACCCTGACCTCCCCCCAGAAACGTGTGTGTGTCCACACACAGGTAGGAGTGGACCCGTCTGGCTGAGTGACTCGCGCTCCGTCTCTAGGGGAAGAGTCGCACCAAACCGACGGCAGCCCGGGCCAGGCCCCGGCCCTGGGTCGTCACGGCCCGTGCCGCGTCTGCAGACCACCAACCTTCACAGGAACCCACATGCAGGCTCTGGGGGGCGAGCACAGAGCCCGGGACCAACAACAAGAGGGAACGTGCCTGGAGTGGAGGAGGGGAGGAGGGGGCAGGACTAGAGCCCCTGGGGGTCCGAGCCCTCGATGGCCTCCGAGAGTCTGGCCACAACCCGGGTCAGGGCCCTGTTCTCAGCCTGCAGCTGCTCGTTCATCTGCTTCAAGGTCTGAATCTGTTTTAGCTGGTGGAGGCTCTGCAGAGAGTGAGACACGAGGGACAGACAGGCAGACAGAGACAGACGGACCAGAGGAGAGAAAAGTGGGACAAAGAAACCACGTTGACATTCTGTTGACGTTTTGTTTTTGTTTTTAGTTCGCATGCAAGAAAGGAAAGGAGAGAGGCCAGAGGAATGGTGGGCGGGGTGGGGGTGGGGGCCGGCCCCGGGCGCCCGGGGCTCCTCCCAAGTCCGCTGCTGCCCTGCTCCCCGCTCCGCTCCTCCACCCCCCATACTTGGCCCCCGACTCCCACTTGTGTTCTTTCTGCATCTTTCTACTACCTCATTTATTTCTCATTTTAAAAAATGGAACGAGGCAAAGAAGAGAGGGCCTGTTGTTGAAGTGTTTTCTGTGGGAGGCGCACCTACAGGAGGCCCTCTCCCTTTCCTGGAAGCATCATCACCAGGCCTCCTCTGCTGCCCGGACGCCTGTTCCAGGATCAAGAACTGCCCACCTGCCCCCACCTGCTCCGGGAGCGTATGCACCAGGGAACCCACGGCAGACTATACTGTCTCTGCCCGGGTCACAAAGAGGCCAGGAGCTACTTAAAGCTGCCACCGACAGCCTCCTGTGTGGAATCGCAGCTCTGCACAAAGGTGGGGGGCATTGTGTCCAACGACAATGGACCGGTGAGCGATGCCCGTGCCAGTCCAGCTGTCAGCACGTGCTGCAAACGGAACAGAACCACCCGCCCGAAGCCACGCTTCCCAAGCCCTGTGTCCCACAGGGATCTAAAGCCGGCGGTAAACGGAGTCCTCGCCAGGCCTGCTTCCTGTCACTAGTCTTTCCTAAGAGTCCTCTGACCCTGAAGCTGAGGCCACCAGCTCTGGGAGAGAGAACGCGGTCTTGTCACGCGAACGGGGCTTCACAGACGGACATGACGATCCTGTGGGCTGTGGTGACTACAGACGGGTCGCCGGGCACCAGAGGAAGTCTCTCCTGCCCACGTGGACAGGAAGGACAGAAATGAAAGGTGGAGGAGTTATAGCTGTTTGGGAGTGAAAGAAGCAAGAAAATGAAAGGCAGTGTGAAGATGAAAACAGTGAAAAGGAAAACAAGCAGAGACAAACGGCTGCATCTCCTTCCCCACAGAGGGAGAATCGCCACCCTGGGAAAAGGGAGGGCAGCCACACAGTTCTGAGCAGCCGGGAGCGGCCGGGAGAGGACACAGAGGGTCGCGGTGCAGCCTGCGGGACCAAATTTAAGAACCAACGGAGAGCCCCTGACTCTCACCCTTCTTTGGCGTTGACACTGGACCGAAGCTTTCAAGGCAGTCATGGTCCTGACATGAAGCGGTCCTTGCCTCCTGGGGAATAACGCTCAACTAGGAGGACGATTCCTGTGAACGTGTGCACAGGCAGGCTGAGGGGAAGAATGTGGCCATAAAGGCAGGAAGCTGCCGTAGGAGCCAGGCTGAGAACACGGCGTGGTGGGGAGGCGGTGGGAGGGCACAGAGCAGGGTGGCCGGGGAGGCTGCCAGGGCAAGGAGATCGAAAAATCCAAGAGCAATCTCATGGGGGATTGGCTGCCAGGCTCCTCCCACGCGAGGGCCTGGGGCAAGGGGAGGAGGCATGGGAGGAGGCCGCCATGGGAAAGCTCTCCGGCCTGACGCAGGCATGCTGACCCGCACACCCCGCAGAGGCTGGCACGCAACCCCACTCCAGCCCAGCTCGCGTGTGCTTCTCCTGGGGAGAGTCCATAAACACCTACCGTCCCAAGTAAAGACCAGAAAGGCACAGCCTGTGTCACCACCATGGAGCCCCACACCCCACGGGCGAGCCCACCTTACAGTTCCCGGAGGCGGGGAACAGGCCCGAGTCCCTTTCTGTCCCTGAGCCCCCCGGCTCCTCAGGGTTCACTGGAGGTCAGTCCCTGTTCCCTGCGGACCACGCCCGGAGGGTCTGAGCATCTGTACAAACTGGACCGGGTCCACTCGCCCTCAGCTCAACCGGGCCCCGGGTGTGACCAGCACCTGTACTGCGGCTGGCTACCAAGCATCCACGCATGTCCCCAGACTGCTGTCTGCGTGAAGGGCCTGAAAGCTGACCAAGCATCCCCTGAGCCTCCTGCAGGCCAGCACACCAGTTTTCACGATGCCTGAGTCTGTACGGCTGAAGTCTCTGTCCCCAAGGAGGGTCCAGGCGCAAACACCCTAAGGTCGGCTGGCGGGCGGCTGGCACGTCCCCCCCAGTCCCTGGGTGGAGCAGGGCTGTCTGCTCAACTGGCCGGGCTTCGAGCTGAGCGAACGTGCTCAGGCCTGAGCCGGCAGGAGCTTCCTCCCCCAGGGGTCTGCAACTGGCAACGCAGAACACGGGCATCTGACTCATGAAGGAGTTTTTTAACTGAAAGAAGATTGGCTTCAGTCAGCACACCTACCGGTGTGGGGCCTGGACGGCCAGAGCCAGGCTCTGCCTGAATTTGAGGTGGGCGGGCACACGACCCAGGGCTGAGCGGGGCACGAGCTTCCGTGTACCTGCTCTCCACCGAGGAAAGAAAAGGACTCACAACCTCATTCATGAAATCTCAGCCCCAGAGGCTGATGAGACAGAGAGAAAGACGCACCTGCCCCAGCCCATGGCCCCAGGGGTGCCTGGCGCCTCTGTACTCAGAGCGGGAATCGGGGGTGGGGGGGAACCCAGCTGCTCCCCTGCGGCTTGCGATCCAGCCCTCGTGTGGGGCTGAATGGATGAGAAAGCGCCTCCCGGCTGGAGGGTACAAGGCAGCCTGGGCCCTCAAGGACCCTACAAGGCAACAGCTCGGGCCTTATCCACGCTCCTGATCGGCGTTTGGGCCATTTCTTAATGAGCGTCCTGTTCGTTGCCAACAGATAGTTTAACACAAGGGCTTCCAAAATGGAGGAGCCCCCTGCACAACTGTGAGCCGTGGACCTGCATTCAGACCTGTCCAGCCTGCGAACGTGCTCTGAGCGGCAGGTGAGGCGGGTCTGGAGAAACCAGCAGCTGGAGAAGCAACCACCAGCTATTTTTGCTTCTGGCTGTTCGTGAGACACAGGCGGCACTGCCGGACACCGTGTGCGGGCGTCCTGGCACGTCCGGGATGGAGAGCGTGGAGCGCGCACAGGGCTTGCCCCTCCCTCGTACAGCAGCCACGCAGACCAACCAGGACCAGGATTCCGGGCATTTGACCTTGTTGAGCCCTGAGCAACTTTTTTCAGTAAAGAACCAAACTTCTCAGGCCATGGGAGCAATAAACATCTCTCCCAGAGGGCTCCTGGCCTGAGGGCTCTGCTCACACTTCCAAGAGCCAGAGGCGTGTGTTTCACGGGTGAAGATACGCCGAGAGAGGAAAGCAGCCAAGCAGCACCCAGCCACCGTGGCGCGGCCCCACGCGCTGCAGCCCCAAGGACCGGGTCCCATGCACTCCCACAGCCCCTTCCCTCTCCCCCTCCCCTGGGCAGCGCGAGTGCAGCTCCCAGGACTCACTGCCCCAGTGGTGACCGTCCCCAGGGAGGGAGATGTGGCTGAATATTCCAGGGGCAAGGGCGGGGGCAGGAGACCAACAGGAGATTCAGCCTGCCCTCCACGGAGGAGTGGCTCCACCTGCGTGCCTTCCCGGCTCCAGCTTCCCAGGCTCTCCCCAGGGGCCAGGAGCTGAGAACCCGGCTTCCGCCTTTCACCCGTCCCTCCCTCGGGGTGAAGCTGCTGCTGAGAAAACCTTACGAGTTCCACTCAGGTCTGCCTCCAGCCTGCTGGACGACATCCCCTTACTCCAAAGGCCACGTCTGTCCCCAGAGAGGCTATGAGGGGCCCCAGGGGCGCCGGGCGAGCTGAGAGCCAGGGTAGGGGCCGTGCACAGGCTCACCTCGTCCTCACCATGCCTGCATCCCTCACGGGCTGCCCGTGACCCGCCCCGCAGGCCTGGGTGCAGGCACACGGCAAGCGCGCCTCTCCATACCTTCATCTCCTCCTCCATCTCCGACATCTTCCGCTCCAAGGCTCGCCTCTCCTGTTCAACACAACCAAACTGCTGAGCATCTGACAGATTTGGAAAGGAGTCAAAACCCTGCCCCACCCAACCCCCGACTTATCCGGACCTCAAAGCCATGGGAATAGAACTTAAAACTTAGCTGCTTTCCAAATTAAACACAATCAGGGGAGATGGGAACCCATTATATGCCCAGGTTCAAGTCAAAGCTAGGGTTCATCGATAAATCTGAGTTTTCCCAACCCGAGAATGTCAACCCCCAGAAAGACACTCTGAGTGTGGTCGGGGGGGGTCGGCAGTTGGCCCAGAGCCACCCCACCTCGGTCAGAGCCAGCACACTGTCTGCTCTTCTTAGGGCCGGAGTCCTAAGACCTCGACTTGGGGCAGAGGGTCCTGCTGAAGCTCCCCCTCTGTTCAAAGGGACGGGAAGGGTCCAGAGGCCTGGACCACACGCCGTGGCAGGCAAGCCTGCGCAGTTCCGCTTTCCCAGGGCAACACGGACGGCCCCCTGAGGACCCTCCCGCCCCGAGCTCTGAGGAGGCCGAAGCACCAGCGACCAAACTGCTGTCCAGAGTCAGAGAGAGAGGAGAGGCGCCCCCTGGGATGGGACGTGCAGGCTCCCGCCTCCTTCAGACGGTGTCCTCCCCCCCACGCACACGCACCCGCTTCTCCATCTCCAGCACCGACGACCGGTCGGCGGTCTTGTCTTGTTTCTGCTGGTGCAAACGGAAGGAACACATTGTTACTGGAGCGTCTCAGGGCCAGAGGGCCCGTCCAGTCCAGCCCCACTGGACGCCCGGACACGCGGCCCAACCCATGGGTCCTGATGTCACAGAGACGAAGTCGCCCTTCCGAGTTCACAGAATCCCCGCCGGGAGTGGAGGAAGCAGCAGTGCTCCCAGAAGTGTAACACGGTCACAAATGCAAAGGCGTTACCACACACACACACACACACACACACACACCCCATATATACACACCACACAATATATATACACACAACACATACACATACAATACATATACACACACCACACACACCCTTCACACACAACATATACACACACAAAGCATATACATACACAACACATACACACACAATACATATACACACCACACATACACACCACACATATACACACACCACACACACACCCTTCACATACAACACATATACACACAACACACACACAATACATATACACACCACACACACAAACACATACACAACACACACAACACATACACACGCACCACAGACACATTACATATATACACACCACACACAAAATACATATTTATACACATATACATTCACCACATACGCAGACACCACACACACACTACACATATATACACCCACACCCACAACCATACACACCTCTCACAATACATATACACATACACCACATACACAGACCACACAATACACACACATACACACACATATAAACACCCCCCCCCCACACACACACACTTCAAGGCCAACCACCCCCCTCACCGCCCTTCCCTCGCCTCCTTCTGGAATCTCAGGCCCGGAGGACATGGCAGTGCCGTTGCTCCTGTCAAAGCCTGAGCGCCAGGCGCTCT
The DNA here is from genome assembly GCF_964165515.1 of Mesoplodon bidens. Classification (NCBI taxonomy): domain Eukaryota; kingdom Metazoa; phylum Chordata; class Mammalia; order Artiodactyla; family Ziphiidae; genus Mesoplodon; species Mesoplodon bidens. The sequence continues at coordinate 1,078,130 of NC_138177.1, forward strand.
TCTGAGCGATCCCCTCCCACTCTGCTCCTGCTTTGGGGACCGAGGCTGTGATTTTCGAGGAGGACGGGCTGCCGGAACCTCTCGGGGTCCATTCAGGGGACCTGCCCTGCTCTGCACAGAACTGTTACTGTTTTATGCACTGGGCTTCCAGATAAGATTAGAGCTTTATTCTGGATCATCTTCTACTTTTCATATAAATTTGCAGAGGGGCTAAAACATTTAGCCGCCACAGCTACAAGGTAGAAAACAGCTTCAGGGAGCGACTGTTTAACAGAGTGGGGAAATGACCTGAGTCCCTTTTGGGCAGAATTTCTTACAATCAATAGACAGTTAATGACGACAGAGTGACTACTTTTATACCTAGTCCCAGGCACGGAAACATTTAATAAGTACAGAAATTACGCTGGTCTTACTGAGGAGGTTTCTTTTCCAAAAAATTAAGGACTAGCCAGAACTGGCAGTAAATTGGGATTTCTGGCTCCTGTCCTGGGCTCTCGCCGTCTGCTCTGAAGGTCACAGCCACGGCGTGTCTGCACCACAAGCCTCTCTTCCCTAAGCCTGAGCAGAGTAGAAGCTGTGCCGATTTCACTACTTGGTTCACCTACACAAAGAGAACTTAACTAGTTCTCTTCGACAAAGACCTAATTTTGTTTTGCTCTGTTTTAACCCCAACCCCTCCGAGTTTGGGTGGACCTTTCATGGAAACACACTGAATGTGCACGTGGTAACTGTTTCCACACAGACGTGTGGGGTCGACAGGCCTCCCCTGCACCGTCCTACCGAACAGTCCAATTTTGGTAAAGAGCAGAGGCTTGGTTTGTAGCACCGCCATTTCTTCTGAATTCCAGTAACCTGTATTTGGCAAAACTCAGTATATTCCAACACACTCAGCAAAGCAGTTGGCTAGAAAGTCAACGCTCTTCCCCAGCGACTAAAAGGCTGAGTTTATTTTCAACGCCCTCTGTGCAATCAGTGTCCCTGGCTCGCAACTCCAAAGCCGAGACCCCAAAGCTCAAAAGATGCACTGTTGGGGCTTGTGCAGAGGAGGGAACGGGGCGGGCGGGCCGTGGCTCCTTGCAGGACCAGCCCGTGCTGGTTCAGGACCAAGTTAGCCCCGGCCGCCACAACCAGGCGGGGCCCTTCCACGATGACAATGACGGACAGGCAGCTCCCAGGACAGGCCCACTCTGCGCTGGCCGAGCCCTTCAGGAAAGCGCGGCCCCTTGAGCGCCAGCACCCCTGCCTGCCCGGGGGTGTTGGGAGGGCACTGCCCCGAGCCCCATGTGCTCACTGCCGTAGATCCCAGCGTTTTCGTCTCTGCTTTTGGACCCCACCCTGGGGCGGAACCGACAGCTAGCTCTGGTCTTCATCTGAGCTTCCCGGTAACAGTCCAAATTCTCATCCCCAGGCCTCCAGGCGGCTTCCTGCTGACCCAGCAATAACCCAAGACAGGGCTCGCGCCAGCCTTCAGTGAGGGTCTACCTCCCTGGTGATGAGTGCACCACCCGCTATGTGTCACTAAGTAAACCAGGCCTGGCAGCGAGAGGAAGAGCTTTATCTGGCTCCTTGTTCTGGCACAGGTGCTGCAGGACAGAACCCAATGTCCCAACGACACCTTCGTCCTGGGTTTGCTGTGACCAAACCATGACCGACAAGGCAGGAGGCACACACTGCCCACGACCAAGCCCTGACGCTGGCCCACACTCTCCGCTAAGAAATGAGCAGATAACCCGTAAGAGTAATTACGAGCACTCGGGGGCCAGGAATGGTCCACTGGACCATCAATTTCCAATTTTAAGTTCAACGCGCTTTGAACCCCAAACCAAATCTCTGGGAGGGCTGACCTGACTACCTCACCCCCTCACCCCCTCCCCCTCCTCACCTGGGCCATCTTCTCAAGCTTGGATTTCACGTCTGCCAGCTCGAGCTGGGCCTCCTGAAGTTTTGTCTTCAGTTTCTGGTTTTCGGTCAGGGCGCTCTCGTAGAGCTGGGGGAGGGAGAAGAGGGAGTCAGGTCCCCACCCTGTGGGCAGGGCAGGAAGACAGGAGGGCCCAGGGACAGAGGATATTCAGCCAAGGGCTCTGGCTCTCCTGCTGCTGGAACCGTGAGGTCCTAGGTGCTGAACACAGAGGATGCTCCACTGTCAGCGGTGTTAATCCCCAGGAGGTAGGGGTGGGGTAGGGAAGTCTGTGCACTACCTCCAGCAGGGAGGGCATTCACATGGCTTAAAGACGTGGTTCTCACACAAAAGAAGTTTCCTTTTGGAGCCACCCTCCTGTGTATCCATCTTAGCCAAGTTCTGTTCAACAAAACAAACATTTTCTTAACAAAAAAAGTGTTTTCCTGGCATCTCAAGCACTTGAAAGGGAAGCTTTTTGAGCCGGCCCCTGGAGCTGGGTTCTCTCCCTCAAGAACCAAAGGAAACGAACCATAAAACGATGGAAACCCCCAAACCAGATTGTTATTATTTACCATTGCCAAGAAGTAAGTATCTGGTTGATGTTCACAGGACCTCATTAAAAGCACGTGTTTGTTGAAAATATCAGAGTCCATCAAGTGATTCTCCGGGCCCAGGCAACCAGCATTATTCTTATTTCCCTTTCCACGATTCTTAACCCTTACTTTTTCCTACACCTCTAAATATCTGATTTAGGTGCATTTTTACTGCACTGAAAGCAATACGTGAAGGGGTCTTCATTTAGCTGGTTGAGAGGGGGTAAACGTGCCGGCCGTTAGCATCTGTCGCTGGAGCACCTTCCCTCCCGCCTCTCAGCATGGAAGAGGCAGGGGGGTCAAGTGGAGGGGACCCCTGCATGGGGACCCGGGAGCCCCCACCTTTCTGTAGTCCCTGCTGCTGTCTTCCCCCGTGCGGCTGCTCAGGGTGGCCAGGCGGGCCTCGCGGGCCTCCCGGCGGGCTCTGGCCGAGGCCCGCTCGCTGCTGGCGTCACTGCCTCCCAATTCCAACCTGTGGGAGACACAGTAAAGTTACAAGTGGCTTCCAAGAACGAAAAGGTGGAGGGAGGTGATGCTTAAGGGCAGTAGGCGCCTTTCCTAAGACGCGTTGAGCGCTCTGGCCAGAACAGGCCCGGGCCTCCCCGCCTGCCGAGGGCACTGCTCGGGGAAGGAGGCCAGCACCCACGCAGGACGGAGCTGACTCGGGAGGTCGGTGGTGTGGCTGTGTGCCGATGGCAAGCACAGAGCTTCTCAAATTAGCTCAGGGCCAAACAGCTTCCCTCAAGAGCATGCTTTTAAACGCAGAAGTTTCTGGGATCTCAGTGGCTCTTACAAAATGATTCCAATGAAGTGCCAATGAGCCAGAAACACATGGGCCTGGAGCTGCAAGCGGGGGTGGCTGAGGACGGCAACCTGGGCTCAGCAGGCCGGCTGGACCCCCAGAGGTGTCGGGGCAGCTCGCGTCCTGCCCTCTCCTCTGGACGCCACACCTGTGACAGGACTTCATGTCTCATAGCAACTGCACTTTTGGGGCGGACGGTGGCTTCGTCCCAGTACTGACTGGTCCATGAGTGGAAGGGCCTCTCAGCTGACCTCCTGCTTAAGTGGACGGACGACTCGCACCCTGATCCTTCACACTGGTTCCTATTTTTCTGGCACTTTGCTCTTTCCAAGCTAAAAGGCGGCCCACAGAAGGGCCACGTGCAAACCAGCCCTCCAGGGCTCTACCCCTGAACCGGGGCGGTGTGAAGAGTCCCAGCTGTGGAGCTTCTGCCCGCGTTCCTGTCCTGCAGGGGCCACACGGGGGGTGGGGTGGGGTGGACTAGGTACCAGAAGAGGCCGAGCAGGGGTGGGGGGCAAAGCTGCTGATGACACCAAGGGCTGCCTTTTCCTCACAGAGATGCTCAGTCCTACAACATTTTCTACTACATTCTTTTCCTTCTTATAGTTAAAAAATCTTTTGTAAATAGAAATCTCTTTATTGACTTTCTTGATTGCAAAAGCAATACATGCATGTTGAACAGTTTAAGTATTGGAACTGAAGTGTCTAAAATAGAAAGTGAAAGTCACCCCACGGTCCTGCCCAAGGAACAATCTCTACCAACAGTTCAGTTCATATCCTTGCAGGATGTTAAACAAGGATGTCAAAATAAACATTTCTGTAAATAAAACCAGAGGACACCTTCCGTGGCCCGACTCCCCCTCCGCTCCCCTACACCTGTGCACTCACGACTGCAGGCATCGCACCATGTAAGTAAAAGCACATTTGCCTCATTAAAAAAACAAATGACTGCACAGCCTTCCACTGTGTGGCTGTGTGAGAGTTTAAACCTCTATGGATAGACACACACTGTTTTAAATGTTTTAGCTACTGTAAATAATGCTACAGTGAGACTTGTCTGTAAATCTTAGCGTATTCGTTATTTTCTTAGGGTAAAATCTTAGCAGTGGAACTGTTTGGTCAAGAGATAAATAATAGTTTAAATGCAGATATATATGTTACCATACTGCCCTCTAGAGTGGTTTAAAACTTTTCAATCCAATAGGAGAAATATCTTATTGCTGTTAATTTTAATGCTTTAAAATCATTATGGAGGTTGAAGAGCTTTGATTATTTATCTTAGTTTTTGAAGGGCCTATTCATAGCCTTTGTTAATCTTTGCCTCATTATATTGCAGGAACATCCTACATATACTGGGGCTTTTAAAACTATCTAACATAGGTTGCAAAAAATGTTTTTCCCCACTTTACTTTTTGTTTCTTTTAATAGCAGAGATTTAAAATTTTATGTAATTAGAATGATTCTTTCCCCACTGAGTTGGAAAGTCATACATGACTTTTGGGGGCTGTCGACTGTGTTCTAGAATCTCACTGTTTTAATTGCTACAGTTTTATAGCATATTTTGAAGTCTGCAGGGAAATTTATTTTCACAAATGGTCATTATAATGTAACAGAGTTCACAAGAAATTAACTGTAGCAAAACGCCACTCTCCACCAATTTTGCAAAGCGAATTTTCTGCTGGGTTAGTTGGAAATTATATTTATCCTAAGCTGGTGCTTGGTGAGAGGGCAAGCAAAGGAAGAATACACGCAAGTTTGTAAATATTAAAATATATTAATAAGGTAGAACCAGCTCAATTATTAAACAAATTATGAAACTCATTTGCCCTATGGTATCCTGTAACTACATCTTCCCAATCTCTTCTTAATTTCGTCATAAGAGGAACAGTGGAAAATGGGAGATTCAAACTCTGGCTCCACATTCTCTATTATTTTTTTAAATTAATTAATTAATTAAATTAATTTTTTTGGCTGCGTTGGGTCTTTGTTGCTGAATGCAAGCTTTTCTCTAGTTGCAGCGAGCAGGGGCTACTCTTTGCTGCAGTGCATAGGCTTCTCATTGCAGTGGGTTCTCTTGTGGAGCATGGGCTCTAGGTGCACAGGCTCAGTAGTTGTGGCTCACAGGCTCTAGAGCTCAGGCTCAGCAGCTGCAGCGCATGGGCTCTAGAGTGCAGGCTCAGTAGTTGTGGCATGTGGGCTCTAGAGCACGGGCTCAGTAGCTGTGGCTCAAGGGCTCTAGGCGCGCAGGCTTAGTAGTTGTGGTGCACGGCTCTAGGCGCGCAGGCTCAGTAGTTGTGGCTCACGGGCTCCAAAACGCAGGCTCAGTAGTTGTGGCTCACGGGCTCTAGAGCGCAAGCTCAGTAGTTGTGGCGCAGGGGCTTAGCTGCTCTGCAGCATGTGGGATCTTCCCAGACCAGGGCTTGAACCTGTGTCCCCTGCATTGGCAGGCGGATTCTTAACCACTGCACCACCACGGAAGTCCCAGTCTCTATTATTTTATTTTATTCTTCAGGAAGATCAATTTTGTACCCTTAGGTACTAGGTGAAAAATTACAGAGGATCATTCCTCAAACTCTGATGTGCTTAACTTTTCAGCAATTGCAAAACAGGTCTTTGGTTCACTGGATAAACTATTCCTGGGCCCCATGTGGGTACAGGGAACAGTGTCAGGTTCCCCGAACCAGGCAGTCAGGCTGGCCTCTCTGCCCTGAGTGCCCTTCTGTACTTCCATCCCGCCCCTGAGACTGCCTGTCCAGTCATCTGTACGTTACACGAAGGTGAGGACACTAATGTCTCCCTAGCCCTGGCTGGGGGGAGCGGGCACGGTGCTCGGGGAACCGACATGGAGGTGGGATGCAGCGTGACTGGACAGGGGCCCGTGCGGGGGCCGAAGGGAGCTGCTTGTGACTGTGGGGCTGTGGAAACGAGACGGCAGGATGGAGAGAGGCTGTTAGACTAGGCAAAGCCGCGTGCAACCACACATGCGTCTACTCACGAGTGTGAGGCAGGCAAGGTCTTACCTAGAAAGTCGTTCATGCTGGAGAAAGAAGAGACAAACAAAAAAATCAGCATTAGCAAGGGACCGACATTTATTATTTCCGTTTACAAATGTACTCTTCAAATCAGACGTCTCAGCTTCACGGCTGAAGACAGGGGTGCAGCTTCACAGTGTGAAAAAAGGCTCCTCGGCTAAGCGCCCACGCCTGTGCCCACAACTTGTGAGACTTGAGGCTTCGGGAGCACATCTCATTAAACTGGAGTCCAGCAACGTGTGAAATGATCACCCGCCCTGTGTCCCAGGACTGCCTGGGCCTGCGTGACAGGCTGCTTCTCTGGATCTCAGCGTCCATTCTGCCCAGCTCCCTCCACTCACACCCTCGGCCCTGCCCGTGTGAACACGGTATCCATGGCTGTGAAGGTCCAGGATGGTCCCCACTTCCTCCCAGGTCCCTAGGCCCACACCCGTCCCTAGGATGGTGGTAAAAAAACGAAGAGAGTAACGAAGTACTGAGATCTCAGAAGAAAGGAGTTTACAGATTTGACCTCTGAGCTCGGTTACCTATGGTCGCTGCAAACAACAATGATTATGCCTGTTTTACATTTATTTTTAATCACAGATGACCTTTACCCTCTATCTCCGCTTTTTTATAAAAAGAACTGAGGCCAAAAAAAACCCTCAATTGATTTAAATGTCTTTTTTTTTCCTCCTTTGAGGTGTTAAAGAATAACAAAATCCTCAAGGGCAGACAAAAGAAGGAAGACAAGAAACCAGGCCCAATTACCTAAGCAGGAGCAGCGAACCCCTGCTCCTCTGGGCGTCGCCTGGGGACACTGCTCTGTTGAAGGTCATACCCGAGACGGCCCCACATACCGCGCCCTGAAGCCGTCCGGGGGGCAGAGCGCCAGCACCGCTGGCTGGAGGGACCGACCAGGCGACCTCGCTGCAAGGTGGCTTTTCCCCGTGGACTTCTGCCTTGAACCCGGGGCTTCCATTCATCAATTCTCTCGTGGGCTTTTCCAAAACGTCCTCAGCCTAACCTCAGCCTGGGAGGTTCTCTCTCCACAGGCCTAGAGCCGGGCCTTCTTCCATGAATTGTAAAAAGTCCCCCAGGTGACCCATCAGGCAGCCCAGGTTAAGCACCACTAACCATGGGCTTTTTAATGTGAAGACGTGTCCCATCTGAGGCGGAGGAATCGGTAAGAGACCGTGCGCTGTGTCTGTAACGTTCTCCTACACTGGAATCGGGCACCCTAAAACGTGTGAGTCTGGGATTCAGGAATTCTCCTGTCTCACATTTATAATATCCCATCAATCACTGCTTTTACCAACATTAACTAAGGGTTGTTTTTCTCTGACTTGAAGACTTTTGTCAAAAAAGAAACTAAATTTTAGCCACGTCTCATGAATTACTTAATATATAAAAACGCTTCCAGTGTGCTCAGGGGCGCTGAGGTTTCCCCCGGTGGCCATGCCCACCTGCCAGCTCTGTGCTGAGAGCTGGCCTTGGTGGTGCCCGGGGGGGTGCGGGGGGCATTCACTGCCCAAGGGGACACGCCCCAGACCCATGAGTAACTGAGGCCGAACTCCGTCCCAGGCAACGCCAGGGGCCCCACCGAACTGAAGGACCGCTGAGAGCAGGGCCCGCAGGGGAGGCCCCGAGGAGGGCAGCAGAGAAGCTGGGCGCCAGAAGCTGTGTGAGAGCAGCGCCGATGGGCCCGTCCGAGCAGCGCGGGTCAGACGGGGAGGAGGGGCAACAGAGAACAGTGCGGAGTCCGGGGGCCACTTCCCAACAGAAGTGGACGAGAAGATGACGCTCGGGAAACACGCGCACACACACACATCCAAGGTCTCCCTGCACCCCCTTCCCTGCGGCCTGACCACTGGCTCACTCCCAGCGATGCCCTCAGGGCCTGCACTGCTCACCAAACACCCAACCAACAGCTCAGCCTTCGGGAAGGGGCCTGCCGGCCTCAGCATCGGCGGGGCCTGGGAACCAGTCTCTGTTCCGACATCCAGACCCGGGACGACTCAACGCCCCGCCAGCTCCGTCTCACTTCACAGCTGTACACGCACCACACTGGCTGCTGCTGGTCAGAGCAGCAGGTTAACTCAGGGCCTGGGAGACTGGGGCGGGGCAGGGGTGGGGACTGAGCTCACAGGCGCTGACCGTCCACTCACGCGGCTTCTGGGCAGAAAGGCCTTTCTCACGCTCCATCGCCCCCATGGGAGAGCCTCCCACGCCCTCCCCCAGGCACGGAGAATGACCCCTTTACAACCTCGCCAGCTTGCCCCACGCCTTGGTTGTCTTCTCCCACAGAAACCCAAGCACACCTGTGCCCAACGCGCAGACGGGGGCCTGACGACGTGACCGACAGACGCGTCTGTTTACCGACTCGGTGGTGCCCAAACTGTGGGATCTCACTTGCGGGTGAGGTAACATCCTCTCTGTAAGAACGTTATTTGTGGGGTGAGAGTTTACTACATCTCCAGCTTTCAGTCTGCTGTGCCGATGCTGGCAGTTGCCTCTCTAAGTGAAGAAAGTTCTTCCTTTCCTTAAGGCAGGGAAATTTGGCTTCTCCCAGGCCTCAGCCTGAGCCATTTTGTGGTATCAAAGCACACTGCTCATCTCCACTGACCGACTCCTATCAGAGCACTGGGTAACTAACCTTTCCCACTCGGGATGGCCTGGAAGTACTGCGGAGCTGCTGACGCCCTGTCATCATACCAGCGGAAGTTCTCAGACACAGGGCAGCATCGCATGCAGTGACACTGAGTGGCCTCCACTGAGGAAGCTGATGCAAGATACAAACAGGCAAAAACTTAAAGACACAGAAAATAGGTTAGCACTGCCACGCAGCAATCAGAAAAAGCCCACGGGGCCCTGGCAGCCCCAGGCAAGCCCTCCCCAGAGGCCAGCCTGGAGGGCGGTGTGTCCTACGGGGGCTGCCAAGAGCGGCACTCCTCTTTCTACCTGCCAGGGGTAACTGAAAGCAAATAGCACAGTCTGTTGTTTGTTGTACTTTTCAAGCATGTAAGATGCATGTTATCAAGTTCTTTGGGATGAACTTTCATCAGGTGTGGTGACGAGTAGACTGTCACCTGATCCAGGTGTCAGAGGAAACAAGGCTCCCTCCAAGCCTGCCCCCCATCCTTCTAGCACTCCCCCCCACCCCACCCCCCAACTACTGGAGCCCTCTGGAACCCTCGGGCTTTTTATCATTACCTTCAAGGACTCGCCTTAGCCACGTCCCGAGAAGGTGAGCTAACTCCTTAGAGAAGAGTGAGAGTCTCAGCAAACAAGATTTGGGGCCATAGAGGTAGCACGGTTGTAGCACTGTAGGTTGTAGAGGTAGCACCGTTGCCATAAAGCAAACAATATCATTGCAAAGAAGGAAGACACCTGGGGTTTCTGGAGGAGATGGTGTTCTCATCGTAACAGAAATTAGCCTGAGAAGACAGTTCTTAGAGGCCAGAGGGCAAGTGGGTTTAAAGTGTACGGGACCTGGGACTCAATCCCCAGCTTCTAATAAAATGGCTTTGGTATTTAGATCATACTTCCAGAAACTATTGTTTTGCTTGGTTTCTTGATATCCTAGATAATCTGGTGTTTGACGGACAAACACTGGTTAGATTTAGGGAGAGAAAGTTTGGGTTTCCTGGGTAAAAGGAGCAGGGTGGCTGAACTGGTGGAAACTTAACTTCCATTTTCCCTCTCCCTCCTCCTGTCACTCAAACTGAGCACGGTTCACCGTCACCCGGACACTGTGTCTCAGTCTAAAGAGCTGACTCCGTCCCTGCAGGGAAAGCAGGGAGCGGGTCTGGAGGGCAGGGGGCGGGGCAGTGCGGGCTTGCCGACGTGGTCTCGCCGGGGCGGGTGGCAGTAAAGGACAGCATCAGAGGCTGGGGAAGGACACCGAAGACCCTCCAGGGCGGAGCCTGAGAGTCGGACCCATGGGCAGCGACTGAGGAGAAGCCCCAGAACACAGGGCCTGGGGCCCCAGCCAATCTGCGCCCTTCGGAGGCCAGGAGCGGGGGTTCCCCTTGCCTATGTTCTGGGAATGGCCCATCTCTCCCTGCAAGCTCCCCCCGTGGACGTGGAGCAGCGGCCCTCACTCCACTCTCGAGCCGGGTCTGAACGGCTCATCTGCCCACGGTGACACCGTTTATTTTAGGAGAGGCCCGAGCCTTCTACGCAGCCTACAGGTTAAGACCAACGTCCCTTGGCACATGCTCTAGTGAGGACGTCTCAGGAGGAACGTCTGCTCGAAGACTGCTGCTCTGCTGCCACTGAAAGCAAACGCCTGATGGCCACTGAGGCCGGGCTCTCTGGTGTGTCTGAGCTAGAGGCAAACGGCTCAGAGAAGGAATTACTTTCACAGTTTTTACGGCCCAACTGGGGTCCATAGACATGGTGAATGGGGCCTGCAGCAGCAGAGACTTTAGAAACCAAAGCGAACACAGAAAACAAAGTAAAAAGAAAGACGAGCCAGATGCACCATAATTTTAAAAATGCTCTAACACCAAGAAGCAGGCTCCTTCCTTTCATACCTCCTGAATTCTCCCATAACAATCCCATTGGTTGGGGCCTGTTTCTAATAAAAGAACAGAGCGAACAGCACCATGAATTCAGATGGAAATCCTGGAAAGGGATGCGAACAGGGCTGGTTTTGATTTGTGAAATGTGGAGAGTTCTCCGAACACCAGAGACTGGCTAGGAAACCCCCCACGAAAGCTTTTAATGTGAAGTTATCTGGAGTTCAGGAAGGCAGATAATTAAAACCAAACTCTTCTGACCAAGTTTAAAATAAAATCTTAGCTCTGGAAGCTGGGCCCAAGGGAAAGGAACGAACCGCGTCACGTGGCCACACCAAGACCAAAATGCGCCTGACCCTGCAGCGATGGGAAAGCCTCCGGGTAAACCTCGTACTTCACTTCCGTGTTCCCTGGAGAGGCCCGAGCAGGGGCCGTGGGCGCTGCCCCGGGGTGCCCGAGCTCTGAGGAGCGTGGGTGTGGCTGCAGCGAGGACCCGCCGCAGACCTGGCCCAGACCTGGCCGCTCCCTGAGCTCTGGGGACAATCATTCTACGACGTTTTGAGTTTGAGACTCCTTCCCTATACTCGTCTCAGACACACTCAGGCTTCCTAAGCCTTCTGCCTGCAGGGCAGGGCACCCTCATAACCCAAACGATCGGGGCTCTCGGGAAGCTTGGAGGGCAGCCTAGTAGGCTCCAGCTCTGAAAAGGATCTTTCTGAGTCTGTATTGTTCCAGTAATAGATCTGGGGATCCTGAACAATTTGGAGATACATGTGGGGGCAGGGGCGGGGGGGGGAATAAAAACTTTCACGATTTACGCAGAGATGGGACAGTAGGGGACAGTGATGCTGAGGCCTGTGTTAGGGGCTTTTCCCTGTATCTAAAACATGAGTGTTCCCTGAAGATCACCAGACGTCCAACTCTATTCATTTTCTCTTGCTGCTGCTCCACCATCGGCTTGGCTGTGCCCTGCTCAGGCTCTCACGGGCAGAACCGGGTGTCTGCTGGCTGGGCTGTCACCTAGAGGCTCGGGGGAGAACCCCTGCCTGTGGCCGCCGGGGCTGCCCCTGCTCCTGGAGGCCCCCGTGTCCTTCCCCCCTTCACGCAGTGACACGGGGGCTCCTTTCCACACTCCTCTGCCATCAGCCAAGAAAGTTCTCTGCATGTAGGGCTCGTGCCTGGATCAGGCCCACGTCTCATAAGGTTGGTGATGCCCGTTACACGGTCGAGGGAGGACCACCTCATCACATACACGGGCCCTGGAGCCCAGGCCAGGACATCTAAGCGAGCCATTTTAGAAAGTCCCACTTTAAAAAGACATGGTCTAGATGACCTGTAACATCCTCAGAGTAAGAAATATCCACTGTACATGGCCAGTCAGCTGCAGCTGGGTGATTACAGACATTTTGAATCAGAATAATGCTGAAAGCACGACTGATGCTGGGGAAGTGTGCATCCACCGAGCAGATGTGTGTGCCAGAGGATACTTCCAAGCCAAATTCTAACAGTATTAAAAGTATTGAGTTACATCTAACTTCATCTTAGTTTACTCCTTGATTTGTCTTTACCCAGTACTTCATACGGGGAAAAAAACAAAAAAGAAAAACAGGAAAGTCAAGAAATACAGCACTTATAATGCCGTTTACACTGTAAATATTTCTGACAAACCTCACTGCCAGATTGTGATGACCTACCAATTTAACACTGCACGTAGAAACAAGATGACTGAATGTTACTGCACATATTCTGGTCCATCTCATTATATTTCAAATGGTAGAAAGAGACCCATCTTTTGCTATATCTATAGATCACGCTGCCCAAACATTACTGGAATTCTACAGCTCTTATTTTCTATGCAGGCCTGTACCTTTTCTTTATGGATATTCCCAGCTTCTGAAGAGTTTCTAGATTTTTTTTGGAACTCACAAAGTGTACTTATTGTAGAAGGAAATATCTGAACGTACTAAAGTTTCCCTGAAATATCCAAGGCAAGCCCTTTGTGTTTAAAAGCCATCTGTAAACTCCTATGATCCGTAAACACACTTGCAGACTGCGGCGTCTTCTCCAGGCAGCTTTCACATGCCAGATGACGGTGACCAAGGACGACGAGCTGATCTAACGTGTGTGGCTCTAGCCAGGGGTCACGTCACCCACATTTAACACACACTTTCACTTAGTCTCAGGTCTGCACTGGAGTGCACGGTGCACGAAGTTGCAGTAGCCCCTGACATCGCACAGACGATTCCAAGTGCGGCCTGAGCATGGCCCCCAGCGCTGTGAGGCTCTGTAGGGTAGTGGGTCCCACCACCCCGTCAGGGCCATCATCATGCCTCCTCAGCATTAAGCTTTCCAGGCCCACAGGCTGGGAAGAGGTGGATTTTTTTTACCTGGGAAATATCACTGTCCAGCAGCCTATTTGGGTAGCAGTTATTTTAATTTTATTCAGACCAGGTTGTGGATCAAAACCCTTGCCAAGGGGTTAGTGAGGCTCTCCAGACCTCACCTCTTAAGAGGAAACAGACACTCAGGACCTAAGTAGCCTAAGGGAAAACTTTCTCTGCTCAGTAAGTTGCACAAAAGGTTAGGGACTTCCTTTGTTCTTAGCTTTCTCTCTCTGTTCCCACAGAAACCAAAATATTAACTCACATATTTTAGAGCTGTCGACACACTAGCAAACTGCAACAAGCAGGGATCTGAAGAGCCTCGAGAACACCTGTGGCTATTAGCCCTCACTACAGAAACAGGATTCCACAGTGCACGGCCGACCCCCTCCAGGGGGCCGCACAGGCCAGGAGCAGAGACCAGACCAGGGTCAGGCAGTGCATCCTTTCCCTGTGAGTGAGGGGGCCTCAGACAGTGTCCTCTGGGCTCAGATCCCTTCTCTGGTGGGGGAAAGTTGAGCACACCCACAAAACAATGACAGTCATCACCCGAGTGCAGTCAGACACTAGGCTGTCTGGTACACACAGCAGATAGAAAGGGTTGCCAGAAAAGAAAGACCGACGCTGTCTGGAGGTTCCTGGTAAGGCTTCGTGGAAGGACGACCCTATGGAAAGCATCAGCCTGGAGTTAGAAACAGGGTGGTCGTGAAGAAGGACGCTGCTCTGCATGACCTGTCCTGTGAGACCTCGGGCACTAGCTGGGACCTCGTCAGTAGCGCAAGTGCTACTGACGGCTCTGAAAGGTAAAGAACTGAAGCTTTCTTTGATTCTGCCACTAAATTGGACCTTTTATACCCCCTATGGACTTGAGTCTTCAGATGCACAAGGTACTTTGGATTTAGGGGGCTAAACTGTACTTCCAGAGCAAAACTGGTGTTTTATAGTATAGGCCTTAGGGAGAGGAGACACGTGTGCAGGGTGTTTGATTTTTGGCAGGTGAAAGATCCCTTAGATAAGAGGAACCTCAGAAATTCACGCTCTTCTAATCCAGAACTTGTTATAATGGAACAGGTCCTGAATTGAAGCATACCTTTGTACCATCTGCTTAAAAACTATTTTATAAGTAAATTAATAGCATAAAAAGATAAGATAAATGACCTTACCTAATGGATCTGTTTTTGAGCACTTATAAAAATGGCTTTAGAGAACTATTTACTAATACACTCGCTAAAAATGATTTTAGGTGACAACCTTCAAGGGTAGAGCAGATCTCTTCTCCTTAGCAACAGTTCTAATGTAGATACTTAGAAGTAACAAAACTATACCTACTTTTAAATGTTGCAAACTTCTGACTTTATCTAAATGGATTTGTCTCCTTCTAAATTATTCTGTGAACTTTTTCCTTCTTTACAATAGGTTTATTATCGCCATCTCTCTTTTCAAAACAGATTGAATGGTCAGGAATATTAGCAATAACTCAGGAGCTATTTCACGGAGACACAGTGGTTCCCTGGACCGCTACACAGCTTAGCATTGCCGGCTCCAGCATCTGCTGGTACATGGGCTCAGAACAACTACTAACTTCCCTCTGCCTCAGCGTCCTCATGGGTAAAGTCGGGGGAATGGTACCCGGTGCGTAAGGTTATCAGCAGGGTGAAGTGAGCCGCGTGCCTGGCATGGCACCCGGCACAGGTGATGCTCTATAAATACCAGTTTCCACTGCCCACTCCTCTCTGCCGGGGCCTGCTGGCTGCCAGAGGAATAAGCTCAAGCAAACTCTTCAAGTCAAGGGTTTTGATTGTCTGTAGATTTTGATTATCCAGGCTAGTTCCCACTTACCCTTTCTAACCCACAGGCATTTAAGGTTATTATTCTACTGTCCGCATAGTTATACTCTCTCCCAGATAACCAACCACGGGAGGTCGATTTTGGAAGTCCACAGGAGCTGTGACGCTCTGACACAAAGACGGTGCTTTCGCAAAGACGCAGGCGGAGGTCAAAGTCTAGACACACTTCCATGTCTTTACCCCGTCAGCTCACCGGGAGGACTCCTGCACTGTGACCCAAGAAGGAGGCTGGGCTTTGGGCTGGGATGAGGACTAACCCCAGGTGTGGACAGCTGTCACCCCCTGAGTGACACACAGTCAGGACCAGAAACAAAAGGAGCAAAAGGCAGCTGGAAGCCAGCCAGAGCTGTTCCCCTCCATCTCCTGATTCTAACCGCCAGCTCCCCCACATATTACGAGGCTGAGGAAAAGGGAGAAGCGATGCTGCATAATCTGGGAACTGCTCAAGTGGGAAACGCTCTCCCCGGTGGCCCCTCTAGCTGTACTGAAAACGAGAACCCCAACCTCTTGACCCAACTGACCCTCCATTTCTGGATTTTTTGGGGCTGAAGCTCATCACTGGATCATCAAGTTCACCACAATACCTGCAGACAGACAGACAAGACTCAAGACCTTCTGTCTTCCCTCATGCGACCCCGTGGTGACTGGAGAGGAAAAGGCCACGCACGGGAAGAGCCTTCTAACCTCTTGCTGTTACTCCCCAAGGCTCTGTTCCCAGCTCGTTCCTTATGCGACATCTACTCCTTGGCTCTAATCATAAATATCAGTATTTTCAGCCCCTTATTTCCTTCCGAGCTTCGGACCAACTACTTTCTGGTGTCAGTACTGAACCTCCCGAACTCCCTCTAACTCAGTGCATCCCAGCATGAGGCGCCTCCGCACTCGGCACCATCTGCTTCCTGGCCTGACCGCTGAGCCGTGTCCTGCCGGTTTCTACCGAGTGGCCCAAACCAGAGGCCTGAGAGTCGCCCTGGCCCCTGCCCGCTCACGGGCTCACCCTGCCCCAGTCCAGTCCTAAACAGCTGGACGGTCCTCTGAGCACCGGACAGCGCCTCCGTCTAGGCCCTCCCTTCTCACCGGAGGACCGACCTTACCCCCAGGCCCGCCGACAGTCCAGCCTTCAGAGCTGCCAGAGCGATTTCTCTAACAAGCAAACAGCTCTGATCACAGCAACCTGACCCCAACTTTTCAGTCCTTTGCCCACAGGCCAGCCCTCCAAGTCCTTGGAACGACATGCCAAGGCCAACACGAACCGGCCCCTGTGCGTCTCCGGCTGAACTTCCGATCACACCCCTCACTCACCCTCCGCATTATACCTTCGGTCCCAGCCACACCGATCTGCAGCTCTCAGAGCAGTACTCTACTGCCCCTCGTCGTTTTTCCACCCTGGTAACGCACTGATTGCTTTCACTGTCCGTTCAACAGCCTTATGCGTCTCCCGCTTGACTGGTCTCCTAAAACAAAGCACCCGGGCCCACATGCCTTGATTCGAAGATTCACTTCCCTCTGTTCTAATCCTGAAGTTCCCGTCTCATCTCCCCAGTTAGACTGCTGGCTCCCTGAGGGTAGGGACTGTGTCTTTCATCTCTCGATTCCAGATCTAGTACGGGCCTACTTATGTAGCAGACGCTCATGGAACGTTAACCGTGGGAGGATTCAGAACAGGGGAGGTGGCCTTGGTGTTCATCCGCCGTGGAACCAGTCTCTGGTGAGCAAGCCTCTCCTCCGTGGCTGACCCAGCCCAGCGCCCACCTAGGACTCACGGAACCATTCCCGGTGGGGGACTGCTTTCCTTCCTACAGGTTCCACTATGTTGCTTAGGAAGAGTCCCCGCCAAAGAGTTACTGCTTACTGACTTTTCTTGAGTGGAATTTAAAAAACCCAACCCAACCCAACCCAACCCAACCCAACCCAATACACTAGTGGTTTTAAGTAGAGAGAAAAAAAATGGTTAACGGCTTACACCCTTAGTTAGTATTATTCACCCAGACAAATGCTTCTCATCCCCTGACAACGGATCATAAAGGAGTAAAACATGGATTCCAGATTGGAAGTGCGAGAGCGGGGTGAGAGGAACGAAGGATAAGGAACAGGCTGAAAGCCGTTCGGTGTTGGCCACAGGGGAGCCCAGAGGAGGCAAAGACGTGGCTCCACACCAGCGCCTGGCAGGGAAGCGCACCTCGTGGGTGGGCTCCCGAGAGCAGCGACCCTCTGTCCCCCGACTTCTTACCAAACGTACCCTCGTTAGGTTGTAGAGCTGGTTATAAAACAAAACAAGCTGGTAAATTTTCCCCTGTATTTACATTAGCAGCTGGGGTGAAAAATATTATGTAGAATCTGTGTATTTTCTCTTGAGATGTAAGTCCTAAAGGAATAACAATCCAGGTTACATGGGAAAAATGCTACTGATCTTGGTTTATAGATGCAGGCCAAATCCTGTTATCCTAAATACCAACCAATTCAAAGAAAATCTGTCTATTTAAAAGATTCCCAGGGTTCAGCTGATGTCCCACTTACTTCAAAACTATTCAGTACAACAAATAGCAGCGAAGCACTGCAAGCTGGACGTTCTCAAGTAGTCTGTTATCTTTCGATATGCCCTGTACTGAAGAATATTTTGTTAAATTAGCAAATAATAATTTGAGAATACTGACCAGTGGTTACCCGGCTCTTGCTTTCAAGATGATTTTAAAATGCTAAGCCATCTAAATTGACTAGTTTTTAAGTTAATGGAATTTATAAACTTGAGACCCAATAATATTCACAGTGATTAAGAAGCAAGAAGGAGCTAGAGGTGTCTAATATGTTTGTAGTTCAGAATTATTATTTTTTTATGTTGGAAAATTACATCAAAAGGAAGCTTTTATACAAACGTGTGAGCCTGGCGCCTCGTGGAGTGGCTCACAGTGTGAGGAGAGGCTGAGCCTTCAAAGCTTCCCCAGTAAATACTGGCATGGCGCCCATCAGTAACGGGGGTGACTCTGCAAGCTGTCCCGCTTTCCCCGAGTGACAAATCAGAGACGAGCAGGACTGTCACTCAGGGAGCACCCCTCCCCACCGCCCCCCAATTTTTAGAGACAAAGAGATGGTGGACTAGTGTGAACCTAGTGTGAAAGTCAAAAGAATTGTTTAAAAAAAGTATTCCACTCTCAGGGTCAGCAGAGACCAGAACAGCTTTAGTGGGTTATGAGGGGCGGGTGGTGGACGTCTTCCTTGCGGAGGGAGGGGTGGAGTTAAAAACGATGTTTCATAGTATAACCTTGTGCTCAGAGAATGACAAGTGTTTATTATTTTTAAACTAGAAACTAGAGGAAGTAAACAAAGTCCTTGGCTGGCGAGGACACATACTGTCTTGCTCATGTAAGTGATTATTTCATTAGGGAGGATATTAGTTGCACAATCTCTAGGCAAACGGTAGGTTATCACATTATTTAAAAACGGTCATAGTTTTACCAAGTACAGAAACACTGAATTACATAATATTAAAAGTATCAGATGCTGCTGGGAGTTTAAAGGCATGATAAGACACTTTCGGTATTCCAATTACTGAAAAATCATCCTACCACTTGTTTTCTCAAGTTAGAAATAACCCGTAGGAGCTGCAGTTTACAGGCTGCCCTTTCTGCTTCCTGAACATCTAAGATCAAGGTGTCCAACAGCCATTATTTTAAAATTCCTTTGAGGATGTTCTCCTTACATGGAAGCGTTTACTGTCTAGCCCTTTTGACAACACTACTTCTCTTGGTGTGTGCTTCGACCCTCTGAATTACAGAGCCGGCTCCGGCAGCTACGGCTCCTCAGCCATGCGTGACCCCTAACAGGACCGGCGTGAGCAGGAGTCCCCCAGGTTCCGTTAGGATGGAGAGAGCTGTTCCCAGCAGACGCATCCCAGCACCTGTGCTGCGAGAGGCCCAGGCGCTTCTGCCCCTAAGGGGGCTCCCAGGCCCCTGTGGTGGGGCTCCCTGTCTGCAGACACAGCCCCCCCGCCATTTCAGCTTCCTGCGTCCCCACCATGTCCAGGCTGCCCAAGCCTTTAACTGTCTGCTTTGACCCTGGCGTGTCCTTAACCTTCACATATATTTGATGTGCGCTCCGGTGCTGCTGACGAGGAGGGTCGGACCGGATTCTGCTCTCGCTGGTGAGGATGCTACAGAAGGAACCACTCCTCTGCGTCCCTCAGTGTCCTCACCTGTGACACAGGGACGGCAACACCCGCCTTGCAGGTGCCTGAGGATTACTCAAGGCGGTGAAAGTCTCAGGCCTGGAATGTGTTAGGTATTTTGGATAGAATGCTTGTGTTTTTATTGGCATTAGATGCTCAGAAGTCTGCCCCAGCCTGTCCTGCAGTGACATGTGTATCACACAGTGCAGGTATAACCCCGCATCTGTCCTGAAGCAGCATCAGGAGGCAGGTAAGACACCACCACCGCCCGACACCCAGACCAGCTCTGAGAGAGCACGCGAACCCGCCAGCACAAGAGACGAGACGAGACGAGACCGGACTCCTAGGAGGTACATCTTGGTTTTGTAACCCATTCCAAGGGTCAGCAGTCCCTGAATTAGCCCGTGTGTCTGCCACTCTCTCCAACACTACAGTGGAGTGTGAGCGGTCTCTGCAGCACAGGCCCAGGCTGTCTGGACTCCAGGAGCTACAGACAGAGCTGAGGTGACGGCGGGAACCCGCGGACACGGGCACTGAACCTGGGAAGCAGCCCATCACGCAAGCCACCACGCTTCAGTTCCTATAATCCAAGTTCTCTCCCGCTGCGGCCTCTGTCTAAAAAGTCGGGGGTAGGGGGAACGGTGGCATGAGGACCGGGATGAGAAGAAAGCAGCAGCCCCTCTAGAGAGGACACGGGTTCACCCAGGAAGGGAAAAGGGGGCATCCCTGCTCCAGGAGCCAGGGCTATAGGGCTGAGCGAGGCTGACAAGGGTTCCTCACACCACAAGGCACCCCCGGTGCCGCCGAGAGGGAAGGGGACCAGGGCACGCTCCGTCCTGGGGACCCAGCCTGGCAGCTGTGTGCGCGGCGGGGACACGCTCCCCCGGAGAGAGCAGCCCAGGCCACGTGCAAAGAGGCTGCCACACCCACGACGGCGATACGCACACGGGAGAGACCCCGTGGTCATTTACACTGGGAGACAGACACTGAACGTGGTATCAAGCCGCTCAGAAGAGCCCAGAGCTTCTTCAGGCTTCCTCTCCAAATAAGGAAGCTGTGACCAACCTGCTCCCTCGCTCACTAAGGAGGGGTTGCCACCTCACCCCGCGCCCAGCAGGGCCCTCGGCAGCATGGCGGGCTTCTGACGGCCTCCCACGGGGGACACCTGAATCCACGTGCAATCCGTGTCCACAGAAACACGCACTAGAGAGGCTGGACCTGCCTGGGGCGTTGCAAACACCCCCAGAGCTGGCTGTCTACGGCCGGGAGGTACTTCTTTGGCTTTTTGAGCGCAGAGGCTCCTGACGGTCACGGAGGAGAAGGATCCCAGTGTCCAGAGCGCCTGCCCATCCTGTTCTCTCTCTATCGCTCACAGACACACAGGATCGCAAAGACGCCCCCGCATGTACACGCCTGCACAAATGCACGTGCAGAACCTGCACACGCAGAGCCTACACGTGCCTGAGGTCACTGAACGTGGTTCCGCAGCCACTGGGAGTTGCTTCTCCTGAAACACCGTATTGACCCATAAAACACAGGAAAGGGACTGACTAAACACAGCCGCGTAAATCAGAGAAAGCCCGTAAGACACGGTAAGGAGGCCTCTACACTCTTCCTGTCAGGCATGTCACAGCTGACGCTGAAGAGCTGGAAGACAGAAGCTGTGCCATGCATTCAAGTCCGCTTTCACCTAAGATGCCACCAAGAATCAGGGACAGGAACCTCCTGCAGAGCAGCTCCCGGCGGAGCCTCCGTCTCCCTGGGTGGTTCCACATGCCCTGAATCCCCCCTGCCCTGACCGACCCCCGGGGCCCGGCCTCACAGCCCGCCCCCAACAGACCGCGAACGGAAGGAGGGCCGCTTACTCGGAGCGTCTTGGCCGTCTGGGAGGGTGAGCCCGGGGGCGAGTCCGACTGAGCCGTCCTGCTCCGAGCGAGGTCCTTGCCTCGGCCGCGCAGGGAGGACATGGCCCCTCAGGGGCAGAGCCGGTCGGGCGCCCCCAGATCTCGCCTTTGAGCTGAACTGAATCAAGGGTAGAAGCCACCCAGTCAATGAGTCCACAGTCACACGGGCCGAGGCGTGTCTCAGTCCAGCTCCAGCACAGGTGCTGGGCTGGGCCCTGCTGCCGACCCAGCCCGGCCCCACTCTTCCCGAAGGGCGCCGCTCACGGAGGCCTGTGCCCCACAGAACCCGGGTCCAGGTTCCGGGAGAGCAGGTCACGCCCCGGAGACGACCTCAGATCCCCCGGAGGACGAGCCTGCGAACAGCTCCGGTCTCTTCATCCGGAGGGAAGACACACAAATCCTCTGGACACCATGCTGCCTCCCCGGAGCCGGGCTCCGGGGCTGAACGGGGTCTGGAAGTGCCCCTGTGACCAACCGCCGCGATAAATGCAGCTTAAACGACTTAAAAACAAAAACCAAAGAACAACACATAAATAAGGTACTAGGAGTTGAGGAGAAGGAAGCAGTCTCAGGAAGCCAGAGGAGGCTGCCTTCACATATAAACACGCAGACCCACACGCTCCCGCCCTCCGACTCTGACATTCCAAATCCTATTCGCTCAGCGAGGAATGCTGGACGCCGGCCAAGGGCAAGGATGCGCTTCCCACTCAGAATTCGGGCTGCCACTTGCAGGAGGAGGAAAGCCCGCCGGCCTCTGGGAACTCAGGGAGGCCCCCGGGGGGCTCAGGGACAAAGCCACCACCCCTGGCACCCACCCCCTCGGCCAGCTTCTCAGACGCTTCGCCACATGGGAGAGCGGGGACTTTTCCACGTCTGGGTCCCTAAGTAACAAAGCCCAGACAGACACATCCGTCAAAGCACCTTCAGCCCTTTTATGTCCACGTTTAACGACACGTCATGCCTGCCGCCCCTTGAGGAAGCTGCAAGTTGAAACTCCGGCCACGGCAGAGGAAGCTCTCCGTACACAAGAGACCTGGACGGCAGAGCCTCTGAGTACAGTGCTTAGCAGAGTTTTACAAAATGCCATAATCGGGAGGATTGAGATGGGGCGGGGGGCCAGGCGAGGGGAGAGAGAGCAGGGTCGGAAATAAGGAGAGAACAGAGACGGGGGAGCTGACTGTACGACCGCAGAGAACGTCAAGAGTTAAAAAGAATGGAATTTATGTGCTTGGTGCCGAAGGAGTTTGGATTGGGCCTTGAAACATCTCGAGTTTAATCTTTTGCACTCTGTGTCATCACTACCCTATCCAACACTTCTAGGCCAAATGCTTTCTAAGTAGATGGGTTTATCCCCGAAGTCACAACTCACTGCTCTCTGGGATCTTGGAAGCTCTATCCTGCCCTCCTTTCCCCACATGAAGTGGATACTTTTTCCTTCATATCTTCCCAGCAAGCCACTCTTTTCCCTCCAACTGTCTTGATATCTTCTTTATGCTTATGACCAAGTTGTGAAATTGAATCAAGGGAAATGGGGTTGGTCTGAAGAACACAGGTTGAAAAGTTTATAAAGGGGTCCTGATTCACTTCTAATCTAAAAAACACCTTAGGAGGACTGATGAATTCTACCACAAACCACAATCGTACTGTGTCTAAAAGGCCAGTTATCTTGTGGGTTCAGATCTATGAATCTTATGTTCTAAATCTTACTTATGGGGCATTCCCTGGTGGTCCAGTGGATAGGACTTGGTGCATTTGCTGCCGAGGGCCTGGGTTCGATCTCTGGTCAGGGAACTAAGACCCCGCTTGCTGCGTGGTGTGTCCAAATGAAAAATCATACAATAAAAACCCTACTTTGTAGCTACTCCCATCTGTAAGAGTGAGTTTTTCTCTATTAGACCCCTTCACTTAGAAAAGAAATACTGATGTAACGTTCCCACAGCAAGCTTGGCTCCGGGAAGGCTGGGGTGAGGAGGACGAGAACCTTGTCCACTACGCAGACCCCTCAACCAGATGGCAGGGGCGATTCTGATGAGCACAGTTTCCGGGCTGCCTCTGTGAGGCACGTGCAGTGACTTCATTCCTCGTGGGCCACGGGGGAAGGAATGGAACAGCCTGCTTAGTACTGCTCTGTTTCCCTTCACCTCTTACGTCTGCTTCTTGGAGGCACTGACAACGGCGAAGCCCTTCAAGCTGTACAGAGTGCTTCAGCGTGCACAGTCTCACCTGGTGCTCTCACCTGTGCTGAAAAGCACTCTCATCTCACAGGCGAGGGGACAAGCTCTCAGGGGCTGCGAGCCTGGGCAGAAGACACACAGCCAGGAAGAGGGCACAGAACACAACGGGCCCTCGAAGGGTCTGAAAAGACCAGCCAATTCAAATCCTTCAGGGAGATGCTGCCTATTTGAGGCACTCACAGGAACACGTCAGAAACTGAGGAACAGAGAAAAATTCTCCAGAAAGTTACACCTAAGCTCTTTCTTTTGCTCACTTGTTCTTTTATATACTTAGCTTTTTTCTCCAACAGGCACTTGCTGTTTCCTTTCTTACTGAAGAGACATTAACTCCCCCGAGAACATCAAAGTAGCCTTCACATCCCAGTGAAGGTAAACGTGAGCGCAAGTGTTTGTGGCCACAGTCTTGTGCCTTCCGGTTATATCATAATCTAGTTTTCAGGTAGTACCATGTTTCCAATACCATTCCCACGTAAGGGAGCCAGAGACGGAAACAATCTGCATTTTCCTCCACGCTGGCCTGGCACAGAGTATAACATTCTGACCCGGGCACACACAGTTACAGCCGAGGAGGCTGCTTAATCAGACAAGCAGCATGGAGGAATAGCAAAGGATAACAGAGAGTCGCCCTCTTCTTTTCTTCCCCAATTGAGGGTCCGGTCTATCCTTTCTAAAGTTAAAGTCTAGTAACCAAGGAGCCTGGTCTACGAACTCTCCAGGGTGAGAGCTACGCAAACAGCCATCTGTTTGGAAAATAATCTATTTCCGACAGGCAGGAGAGAACGTTGGGTTCATGTTTTATTTCTTCCAGGTAAGGGAGAGAAAAAAGTTCCTAAACTTTAGG
Organism: Mesoplodon bidens; assembly: GCF_964165515.1. Taxonomy (NCBI): domain Eukaryota; kingdom Metazoa; phylum Chordata; class Mammalia; order Artiodactyla; family Ziphiidae; genus Mesoplodon; species Mesoplodon bidens. The sequence goes on from NC_138177.1 coordinate 1,102,328, forward strand.
AGGTTCTTTGTTATAACTGAATGAAGAGCCCCGGGCAGACAGCTCAACAGAATTTCCAATAAACGTAGGAACCAGCAGACACAGGGGTTCTCCCAAAGTCTCCTCCAGTGGGGTCTTCTTAGTATAGAAATTAATGAGCCAGTTGAGTAATTTCTAACTTTTCCTCTTCTATTTTGAATCAAGAACGTTAAATGTTATGGTTTAAGAGTGGTGATGTTTGGTAAAACGGCCCCCAGCGAGGACCCCCAAAGCATCAGCACACCAGCACACTGCCCTGAGGTTTGGGGAGGGGGTGGGCTTTGAGGTCTGGTAGCCTGCGCTGAAACCCAACCCCTACCTAACTGTCTGACGTGAGCAAAATGCTTTACCCTCACTGAATCTTATATGGCTCACTTCAAAAATGGTAAAATAATGCCTGTCTTGCAGAGTTATTCTGTAATTTAGGCCTGATGTCTATGCAGTGCCAAGCATATGGATGTGCTCAATACGGGGGATTTATCACCAAAGTGCTGATCGACACGCACACACATCTAGAAAACACACGCAAGGACCTAAATGAAAATCTGAAGCAAAGAGCTCAGATTACGGTTAGTAAACAGCTACTGAATGAAGACAGAATCTCCTTTCCACATGCTTTAGGGAAGAACCTACCTTGTTCCCTCCTTCCCAATCCTCTTTCTTGGAAGGCAATGCCCTAGTGTAAGGGAAGGTGCAGCCATGACGCAGAAGCCCAGTCTAGTCAGGGGCCTGAAGACAGTGGGGGTTAGGTTTCGGGGTTAGGAAGCAATAGGCTCCGCACTGGTGGAGGAGCCTTTGCACAGCCAGTGCCCAGACCACTGTTTCTAAATGTCACTCTCCGCTAATGGCAATGGGGTTCCCTGGAGAAATGGCTGCTGATTCCAGAGTTGGGGGAGGAAAGCAAATGAACCTGGGTCTCTCGTGTCAGGAAGAAGAAAAGCACTCAGACGAGGATGGGGGCGTGACAGAAGGACACACAGACCTGCTTAAAAAGCCAAACCTGGGACAGTCAGAGCATCAAAATACATAAGAGTAACAAGTAAAAACCCACTGAGGGAGGGCTTCCCTGGTGGCGCAGTGGTTGGGAATCTGCCTGCCAATGCAGGGACACAGGTTCGAGCCCTGGTCTGGGAGGATCCCACATGCCGCGGAGCAACTAGGCCCATGAGCCACAACTACTGAGCCTGCGCGTCCGGAGCCTGTGCTCCGCAACGGGAGAGGCCGCGACAGTGAGAGGCCCGCACACCACGATGAAGAGTGGCCCCCGCTCGCCACAACTGGAGAAAGCCCTCGCACAGAAACGAAGACCCAACACAGCCAAAAATAAATAAATAAAAACAAAACAAAACAAAAACCCACGGAGGGAAACAGGAATTCATAAGCACACTCTAATACAAATAAAGGAATGACAAAACAGAGGAGGAAAGAAAGCTCTTCCTTACCCTAGAATGCCTACCAATGAACGTAAAAGGAGTAATCAAATTAGATAAAAATCCCCATTTGGAAAATGTCACTGGAAAATCAGTTCAAGAAAGAAACATTAATGGATGCCAAAACTAGTGGGTAAAAGCAGGATGAGAAGCTGGATTTTGCGTAATCTCAAAGCACCACCTCATAAAATGCTAATCACTAAGGAAGAAAATGGGACTTTCCTGTGGCGACACCATCCTAACCCAGGGACTCAGGGTCAGTGCCCCCAGGAGTGGACAGACCGTCAGGGCAGAAAGAGAAGAGCCAAGTGTCACTTCTGAGACATTGTGTAAAACATGCAGAAACAGGCCAGCTTCTGAGGCAAAGCGGCCCACACCCAGGAGTACACGCAGGCCTCTCGCCTTATAAATGCCAAGGTCGTGAGAACCAAGGAGAGAGGAAGGTCAGACTGGATCCTTCTGCTACGAAGGGCGTTACTGGACGGCTGGTGATGTTTCAATGTGGTCTCTGGGTGAAGCGTTTACAGTTCTTTGTACTATTCTTGAAATCCTGCTACAGATTTGAAATTGTTTCAAAGTAAAAAGTTAAAACAACCCACTTGTCTCATCATACTAGGGTATGAGCCGTGTGAATGAGATAACTTCTTTTAACCCCAGAGGACTTCGGAGAGACAGGTCTCGTCACAGAGGGATTCGGCCACAGGCTCAGCAGAGAACTGGGCTTGTGCGCGGACACAGGTGTCGTCTAACAAGCAGAGCAGCTCCGCGTGCGCTCCGGAGTGGAGGGGCGCTCCCGGCACACGACTCCTTCCGTGCGTCCCGGCTCGCAGTCAAACAGCTCGAAAGACAAGACTGCAGCCAGTGCGAGTCCTTTCCCAGTGAGAAGGGCACAGCGGTTCCTAGTCCCCGAGTTACCAAACTGGCAAAGGATGCGTGCTCTGAACCAGATTCCTCCCAGGGCCACACTGCTGGGTCAGGAGAATCTGAAAACACTACGGAAGTCACTACTCTTTAAACAAAGTTTGGGGTTTGGCAGACAAATCCCATCACAAGTCAGGAGAGAAAGCTTTTTTATTATGGTGGCTACAATTCTCAGAATCGCCACTGTGTCAGACGGTCAGCATTTCACCACACAGACACTCAGGCCATCCACGCGGACCCCGCACGTGCCCTGTGGCCGAGGGCACACATGGAGACTCCTCGCGTGTCCCAGAAGGGCTTCAGCAGAGGAACCAGCACAGCCCTTCCAGCGTCTCGAGAAAGGAACATCTGGGATTCCAACTCACTTTTTCCTAAATGAAGGACGTGATTCCTCGCCTTCCCCAGTGAGCTGACAATTCCAGATCGACTGTGTCCATCCCCAGAGGAAGAGCAGACGGCAGCCGCCTCTGTCTTCAGAATCCGTGAGCAGATTACTTTTGGGGCATCAAACGCGACAGGATTATTACACCCACAGAAGAACATTTTAGTTACGCTGCTTGCTGTATTTGCCACTCAACAGAGACCACTAGCCTGCAGAAGGGGTCCTGATATTTACCCAGACTAGATCAAAGTGCTTAAATATATATATATATATATATATATATATATATATGTATGTGTATATATATATATATATTTAAAAACCTTCATCTAGTAAAGATTTTGACTAAGACAAAGACGGAAGAGTATTTAAGGGAGGAGAGAAGCTGAAGGCACAGGTGAAACAACAGACAGGTTAGAAAGAATATTTACTCTTTGGTTCACGGCCAAACTAATTTTTTAATTCCTGAGGGTAGAATATACAAATATAAATGTGTGTGCATAGGAAAAGGGTGGGTATACGGGCAAAACTGTATATCAAATACGAACAACTGCTAAAAATAATCCTCATAATTAGATTGTAAAACCCAAAGAGACTTCATTTTATCGTGCTACATATAACCTCTCGGAATTGGTCACTTTCAAAATTAAAGTTATCTGAAACTAGCTTCACAATCTCACATGGTCCCCATCTACATCTTTCAAGTTCTTTTGTTACAAAAAAGAACACAGGACTGCAGAATAAAGTTCTGCAGTGCTCTGGCCAAGGGGGTCAGAAAAGAGCCTCTCTGTTAGCACTTGTGAGCATTGTAGCTGAGCCTAAGCATGAGACATTTCAGTCAATAAACAAATGTTGTAAGACTTTAGCCAGAAGTATAAGGCCTGATTTTTCTGAAGATCCCTAACCTGAAACCCAATCATCTAGAACTGCAATCTTTCAAGTTTTTTTTTTGTGTGTGTGTGTGGGGGGGGGCACAAAGCCAACAGAATGCGTTATCATTGCCCATTTCTTCAGATACAGAAGGGGAGGAAAGTTCCTTCTGGAAGGTGGGCATGGCTTCCAACAAGGTCTTCAAGGCCCCACGGGAGTCTGTCAAAAGTTTGGCAGACATTACCCAGTATTTCAAAAATTTTGCTGCTGCTTCCTGCAAATCAAGTTTTTGGGAGTAACTAGGTTATAAACTTCTGAGAAGACATAATATACAATATTTTAGTTCAGATTTAGGGAAGAAGGTAATGAGTCAAGTATTAACAATTAAGAACTATAAATAGTTCAAGATCCCTGTTCCTCCTTTTGGAACTAAGAGTTTGCAATAGAACAATCATTTTCAAGACTATTTATGAACATAAGGGCCAAGTAAAATATGTGTATTTTTAACCGTCAACTAACCCTTTCCTTCCTCCAACCCATCAAACACTACTGAGTGCTAACTCAACAGACTTACTCAACAAACAAGCTCTTTTCATGTAAAGGAGACCGTGGGCAGCAAACGGCCCAGTCAGGAGAGGCTCCGTGGGTTCATCCTGCTGTTTTCACTCCTGGGCACCTAGAGGGGCACGAGCACCGCGGGGGGAAGGGATGAGGGAGCGCTCTGAAGGAAGCAGCAAGTTCTCTGCCACGTGTCCCCTTCTCTTCCCACTTCCCCATCTTAATCCTCAGCCGTAATTTGCGTGAGGTGAAGCTCTCCCCTCCTCCGGGGGTGGGGGGACAGTGGCGACAACTCAGCTCCAGCGACTCTTGCACAGACGCCCCTGAGTGAGGACGTATCAGGGGTCTCACCACATAACTAGCCTCCTACCCTCAACTGCTCCTTTGAAACGAGTCCTTCCCGAGAGGAGCCAGCCTTCATTCCACACAGAAGGACACGCAGAGCAGAGAAGCCATGCAGTCCTTTCCACTGAAGGAAGGGCTTTGGACACGTGCCCTTTATGAAAAAGCAACAAAAGCTAAAAATCAGAGAGACAAAGCGCATCCGCTACAGGGACGCGAGAGCCCTGAGGCCGAGGCAGGGGCGGGCGGGGAGGGGCCGACCTTCACCAGGTGCTCCCACTCTCGTACACTTGAACAGTCACGTCCCAGTGTCATCAACGTTTAAATCCCAGAAACCCACTTCAGGGTAAGGGATTATACAGGCCTCTTAAGAAAATCTTCCTGCAAGCCTGTCCTAGAACTGGTTTATGGGTTTAGTTTTGCAATTAAATTTAAATTTAGCAACAGCTAAAAAAGACAAAACAGAAGTGGAAAGCTACCCCCTTTCCATGTGAGTGACTCGCAGCAGCTTTTCCCCGATGCCTCTTTTCTTCGGCCACACAGGACAGAGCAGCAGGAGGCAGAAGGGGCGGCGCAGAACCTCAGCAGAGGCTCTCAAGGGTGGAGGTGGGGGTGGAGGCAAGACCTCCGCAGGGCCCCCTGGAAGTATGTGGGGACACGGTGCCCAGGACGACTGGCGTGTGCGGTCAGCACCCAGTAGGGCAGGGTCGGGGATGCCGACGTCAGACTATGTTCCAGACAGGCCGGCACAATAAAGAAGTACTCTGCCAGAATGCTCACGGTGCCTCGATGACAAAAAAAAAATGCTTGAACTGATCAGAAACACTAACAGGGCAAATTAAAATCTTTAGCTTAAAAAGTAGCCAAGAGAGCTCTCTATAGGTTACGTGGCTGCTTAAACACTGGATGAGTAGAGAAAAAGAGTATGACTTATCTGAAACTTCTGTTAAAGCTATAACTCTTCAGTAAAGTTCAGAGTTATTCCATAAAGTTGTTTATCTCAATAAGTTGTTTTAAAAAGTCAAGGAGAAAGATGCTGAATAATACCACATTTTTATAGTACCATATAATATTTAATTACATTTTAGAGTAACATTTAAAAGAAACCCGTTTAACGCGTGATCTTTGTGATATTTAGACTGTGCTTATAATCAGTATGTCAGGCAAAACATACTACCATCCAGTGCAGTGTACCTAAAATTTAGGCTCAAGCGTTCGGATGAAGACGAAACCTACAACTTAAAAGTTATAAAATCAGAGAACCACAATGAGTTATGAGGAGCAGCAGCCTACACAAATAAACTTTAAAAACAAACGTCCAGAAATTCTACTTTAAGTTCACGTTTCCTGTCATCAACTGGATTTATTTTTTAAATACTTTGGTCATTTTCTTTCTTTTTTTTTTTCTTTTTTTTGTGGTACGCGGGCCTCTCACTGACGTGGCCTCTCCCGTGGCGGAGCACAGGCTCCGGACGCGCAGGCTCAGCAGCCATGGCCCACAGGCCCAGCCGCTCCGCGGCATGTGGGATCCTCCCGGACCGGGGCATGAACCCGTGTCCCCTGCATCGGCAGGTGGGCTCTCAACCACTACGCCACCAGGGAAGCCCGGTCATTTTCTTTAAAGCCTGTAATTTTGACTGAATGCTCCATCAGGGGGTAAGGAAAAACAATTATTTCTCATTACTAGTAATGACAGAGTTTTAAGGGAAAAGGTCCTTCCTAAGAAAAACGATTTACGCATCCGGTTCGTGGAGAAACGTGAATGTTTCAACCGGTCCTCACAGTTGTGGGCTTATTGTTGGTCCAGAACTAAGCCTGCTCCATTCATCTGGGTTTACTGAGAAGGCTCCCTCCTCAGCGTTAAAAATAGAAACTCAACACCTGTTTTTCCTGTAACAGCGCAGATCCTGGAGAAGCAGAAGGACCTTCCCGGCCTCAGAGAACCGCATGCAGGCTTCCTGCCTCAGATGCCACTGATGCCTATGGTGTGAATGCCTGTCCAAATGCTTTGTGAGTTGTCTGGGGCGCCTATATGTGCTTTACGTCCATGCTCTCAGTTAAAAGTGCTTTAAAACAGCTGAAGATGAAAGATGCCATTGTAGCATTAGGGTCAGTTTCTAATCCTCTCATTTCTCTTATGCCCGAATTATTTTCTTCTGTGCCCAGTGAATCCTCCAAATACCCCATTTTTCCCTTTTCTCTTTCTCTTTTCCACTGGACAACAGTTTGCTCCTTCACTAGGGTTCTGCAGGGGAGGTTTAAGCTTTGGTTCTGGCTAAAAAATACAGCCATGACTCAGAAGATGACATAAAAGTTTCTCCCTGTGCCTAAGACACTGGAAATACCCCCCCAAAAGTGAATCATTAGAGAGAAAAACTTGAAAGAAAAAGCCTTTCATAGAGAACGATTTTTGTCCAGATTACGTCTGCCAACGGCAGGTAAGGAACAGTCTGCGTCCTATGTAGTCGGAAATGCACTTCACTCCCGACCGTGATGTCACCTGGTAGCACAACTGCTGCTCTGCCGTGGGGGAGAGCGGGGGGCGGGAACAACTCACGGGGCACCTAAACCGACGGCCCTGTCAGCTCTGTGCCCCCATGGCAAGGCCCACACATCCCACCCAGACACGCCCCTCAGAGGCAGACAGCACTGCAAGGTGTGGCGCTGCACGTGCGTCCCCCCAAGAAGCACAGCCGTGTGTGCGGCGAACGGGACCAGTGTGCGGACCAAACTGACATGGCCGTGGGTGCCTGCTGTTCAGCGCAGGACGCAGGAGAGAACCACGCTCCGTGCTGACGGAGCACACACCGCGTCAAGGGGCACCGAGGGTCCAGCAGAGCAGACGTCTGGGTGTCCCGGGCGCTGTCCTCGGCCCTCGGCGTGACGCGTGTAATGTGACACGGGGGCTGGTCAAGCGGGATGCTGATAACTGTGGTTCTGGAGTCAATGTCTGTACGTGCCGTTAGCACATGTTTACACAAACTAAAACCCCACCCTCTCCACGCCTCAGACCACTGGTGACGCCGCGGTCTCACAAACGCACGCTTGGTCCCAACACAGACAGTGACAGTCTCCACAACCCATCACTAAACCTGGGGTCACAGTTCCGAGGGCAAAGCGAGCCTGCTCAGCTCCTCAGGGGGTCACGAGGCCAACGTCCACAGGGGGACCCTTGGGCCACCAGGCGTGATGGCCAGGCGCCTTCATTGTCCGGTGCTGCCTGGCCTCGGGATGCGCGGACGCAGGCTTGTGGTCCCGCCCCAGGCCTCAGCAGCCCTCGCTATCCCTGAACAACTTGGAGGCAAGACGATTTCGTGTGGATTCTGCTTCCTTTTAATTCTCTGAAACGGTTGGTAAAGGACAATCTCCTTCTGCGTGTTCCTTGAAGGTTTGGTAAAATCTCCCCTCAAATTAGTTCGGGCCTGGTGCCTTTGGCCCAGGGTTGGAGGGCAGTGGTTAAAGTATTATCGAATTTCCTTTAATGGTTATTGGGCTTTTCTGATTTCCTATTTCTCCTTGAGTAATTTTGATATTTTATATTTTCCCAGAAAAGTATCTGCTTAAACTTAAGTTTTCATGCTTACTGTCGTGATGCTGCTCAGAAGCAGGTCTTCTGATTAAACTGTTTTCTCTCTAATTCTGTCCCCCTCTCCTTTCCTGATACTGTTCACACCTACTGCCCACCCCACCCGCTGCCCCCCATCAGCTTGTCAAAGGTTTATTTTATCTTACAAGTTTTTTCAAAGAAGCAGCTTCTGGTTTTACCAATCATCTCTGCTGCTACTTTATTTTTGGTTCATTCATTTCTGCTCTTTATTTCATCCTTTCTACTTTATTTGGGCGTACTCTGTTCTCTTCCCAGCATCTCGAGTTTGAAAGCTTGGCTCATTTGTTTTCATTCTTTCTTATTTTCAAATATTTTCAACCATATCTCTGCATTTAAGGGTATAGCTTTCTCTCTTTTATCTACTTCTACAAGATCTAATGTGAAGCAATCTCATTCTAAATATTTTCTAATTCTCATAATTATCTCCTTAACCCGTGTAGTATTTAGAAGGGAGTTTTTGTTTCCAAAATACTCTTTTCTTGTCCCGCTATCTCTTCACTGTTGTTACAAAACCCTGTAACCCCGCTATGATCTCGATTTTGCCCCCCATGCCTGTCTCTCCTGCTCCCTCGGGAGTGAACCTGAGCTGTCCCTCACTGTGAGGGACTGTCCACTGTCTCAGGCCCTCCATGTGCTCCACTCCCTCCTCACCTAGCGTGAGTGCAAAGGTCCACTGTTATGCTACTGTTCCCCTGCTCTCCCTGCACTGCACGCAGCAAAACCACGACCTCATTTAAAGTAGACTTTCTGCCTACTCTGCCACTATAACTGCGTCACTGCAAGTGGCTGGGAGAAAAATACACAACCACGCTCATCGGTCTCATTTTAAATTCACTCCCTTGAACCTGGGTGGACCGCACGCTGCCAGGCGCAGACACCCCCGGGCCACGCGCCTTCCTGGGCAGCGATCTCACCCACTTTGGCATATTCTTCTCTGGCTGCTGGTCCACTTCTGATTTCACTCAGACAAGAACCACCCCCCCCCAGGCTACGTTTACCCGCATTCGCCGGCCCTCCCCTGCTGCACCTGCCCACGGGCTTGGTGTGCTGGTCTGTAGTCGACCTCGCAGCTCGGACCCCGCCCCTCACGGACAGCACTCCACCAGGGCTCTGTGCTTCCTTCCTCCCAGGTCACCATTCTGTTCTGTCCTGGTTTGCTCTCTCCCCGCTCATTCCCATCAGCCAGCACGCAGCTACATCCCCCGTCGCCAAAGCACCCTTCTCTGGACCCCGTCTCCCCTGGAGCTGTCACTCCATGTCTCTGACCCCTCTGCTGAAAAACTTGTTTTTAAAAAATGACTCTTCTCAGTGTTTCTAACTCCTTTCCCCGCACTGCGTCTGAAAACCACTGCGATCGGCCTTTCTGTCCCACAACGCCACCAGAACTAGTCTTACCAAGGTCCCCGCTGACCTCCACATTGACACTCACTGGTCAGTCCTTCGTCTTCATCAGCTCGACCCATCAGGAACACTTAATACCACGGTAACTGCTTCCTTCTCCGTACATTCTTTTCACTGACACTTGAAAGGACACCGCTGTTTCCTGGGTCTCCTCCTGCCCACTGGCTGGTACCCCTGGCTCCCCCCGAGTGGGCAGTGGGCCAGGCTCAGTCCTTGGCCCTCTCCTGTCTAAACTGCCTTTCCATCACCTCACAGTCTCACGGCTTTAAATACCAGCCAAACGCTCCACAGATGCCACATATCTGACTGCCCAATCTTCCAGATGGATGTCTATAGAGACCTCAAACTCAGCAGATCCCACCCTGAATTCCTGCTTTTCCTCCCCAACCCGTTTCAGCTGCAGACTTCCCATGTCAGCTGATGGCAACTCTATCCTTCCAACTGCTCAGGCCAAAGACCTTGGGGTCAGCCAAGACTGCTCTTTCCCTGACATACTGTACATCCAGAATATTTTTTTCCTCACTGAGGTATATAGTTCATGTACAATATAAGTTTCCAGTGTACAACACAGTGATTTACAATTTTTAAAGGTTACATTCCATTTATAGTTATAATAAAATATTGGCTATATTCCCTGTGCTGTACAATATATCCTTGTACCTTATTTATTTTATACATAGTAGTTTGTACCTCTTAATCCCCTACCCCAATATTCCCCTCCCCCTTCCCTCGCCCTACTGGTAACCACTAGTTTGTTCTCTGTATCTATGAGACTGTTTCTTTTTTGTTATATTCACTAGTTTTATTTTTTAGATTACACACCTAAGTGATATCATACGGTACTTTTCTTTGCCTGACTTATTTCACTTAGCATAATGCCTTCCAGTCCATCTATGTTGTTGTAAATATCAAAATTTCATTCTTTTCTGTGGCTGAGTAATATTCCGTTGCATATATGTACCACATCTTCTTTATCCACTCATCTGTTGACAGACACTGATGTGGCTTCCATATGTTGGCAATTGTAAATAATGCTGTTATGATAACTGGGGTGCATTATCTTTTCAAATTAGTGTTTTTGTTTTCTTTGGATGTATACCCAGGAGCAAAGTTGCTGGGTCATATGGTAGTTCTATTTTTAGTATTTTGAGGAACCTCCATACTGTTTTCCACATTGGCTGTACCAATTTACATTCCCATGAACAGTGTAGGGGGGTTCCCTTTTCTCCAGATCCTCACCAACATGTGTTATTTGTGTTCTTTTCGATGACAGCCATTCTGACAGGTGTGAGGTGACATCTCTTGTGGTTTTAGTTTGCCTTTTCCTGATGATTAATGATGTTGAACATCTTTTCATGTACTTGTTGGCCACTTGTATGTCTTCTTTGGAAAAATGTCTATTCAGGTCTCCTGCACGTTTTTTAATTGGGTTGTTTGTTTTTATGATGTTGAGTTGTATGAGCTGTTTATGTATTTTGGATATTAACCCCTTATCAGTCGTATCACTTGCCAAGTATTTTCTCCCATTCAGTAGGTTGTCTTTTGTCAATGGTTTCGTTTGCTGTGCAAAAGCTTTTAAGTTTAATTAGGTCCCATTTGTTTATTTTGGCTTTTGTTTCCTTTGCCTTAGGAGACAGATCGAAAGAAATATTGCTATGGTTTATGTCAAACAGTGTTCCACCTATGTGTTCTCCTGAGAATTTTATGGCTTCCAGTCTTATATTTAGGTCTTTGATCCATTTTGAGTTTATTTTTGCATATGGTGTGAGAAAATGTTCTAACTTCATAGTTTTACATGTAGCCATGAAGTTTTCCCAGCACCACTTATTGAAGAGACTGTCTTTTCTCTGTTGTATATTCTTGCCTCCTTTGTCATAGATTAACTGTCCATAAGTGTGTGGGTTTATTTCTGGGCTTTCTATTCTGTTCCATTGATCTCCATGTCTGTTTTTGGGCCAGTACCAGACTGTTTTGATTACTGTAGCTTTGTAGCAAACTCTAAAGTGAGGGAGCATGATTCCTCCAGATCTGTTCTTCTTTCTCAAGATTATATTGGCTATGTGAGGTCTTTTGTGTTTCCATACAACTTTAAAAATTACTTGCTCTAGTCCTGTGAAAAATGTCATTGGTATTTTGATAGGGATTATATTAAATCTCTAGATTGCCTTGGGTAGTATGGTCATTTTAACAATATTCTTCCAATTCATAAACATGGTATATCTTTCCATCTGTTTGTGTCATCTTCAGTTTCTTTCACAAGTATCTTATAGTTTTCAGAGTGCAGGTCTTTTGCCTCCTTAGATAGGTTTATTCTTTTTGATGTGATGGAAAATGGGACTGTTTCCTTAATTTCTCTTTCTGGTATTTTGTTGTTAGTGTAGAGGAATGCAATGGATTTCTGTGCATTAATTTTGTATCCTGCAACCTTACCAAATTCATCGATTAGTTCTAGTAGTTTTCTGGTTGTATCTTTAGGATTTTCTACGTAGAGTAACACGTCATCTGCAAAGATCTACTTCCTTTCCAATTTGGATTCCTTTCATTTATTTTTCTTGTCTGACTACTGTGGCTAGCACTTCCAATACTATGTTGAATAAAAGTGGCAAGAGTGGACATCCTTGTCTTGTTCCTGATCTTAGAGGAAATGCTTTCAGCTTTCTACCACTGAGTATGATGTCAGCAGTGGGCTTGTCATATATGGTCTTTATTATGTTGAGGTATGTTTCCTTTATCCCTACTTTCTGGAGAGTTTTTTTTTTTTTAACATAAATGGATGTTGAATTTTGTCAAAAACTTTTTGGGCATCTACTGAGATGATCATATGGTTTTTACTCTTCAGTTTGTTAGTGTGGTGTATCACATTGATTGATTTGCAGATACTGAACCATCCTTGCATGCCTGGAATGAGTCCCACTTGATCATGATGTATGATCCTTTTAGTGTATTGTTGGATTCAGTTTGCTAATATTTAATTGAGAGTTTTTGCAACTACGTTCATCAGTGATATTGGCCTGTAAATTTTTTTTTTTCTGGTGATATCTTTGTCAGGTTTTGGTGTCAGGGTGATGCTGGCCTCACAGACTGAGTTTGGAAGCGCTCCTTCCTCTGCAACTTTTTGGGATAGTTTCAGAAGGAGAGTAAATGTGTGGTAGAATTCACCCGTGAAGCCATCTGGTTCCTGGACTTTTGTTTGTTAGGAGTTTCAAAAATAATTGATTCAGAGGGGCGGAGTCAAGATGGCAGACTAGGAAGATGGGGAGTTCATGTCTCCACACAACTAGGGCACCAACCAGGCACTGGAGGGGACCAGAGACATGTAAGTGGATGGGAGGAACCCCTGAGCAACCAGGTAGGATGTGGGGGGGAATGAGGGGGGAGGAGAAGTGGAGGTGGGACAGGACCAGCGCCCCTGAAGGGCAGCTGGGGGAGGGCAGGGGCTCCCATGCCCAGAGGGGTAACAAACAGGGAAGACAGTCCAGAGGGCGGAGGATCAGAAGGGAACATAGCCAGCATTTCCCCTGCCCACTTGGGCCCTGGGGAGCCTGCTGAGGTCCTGGGCCTGATGCTCTGCCCACCGAGGCCCCCTCCAACCACATGGGTCCTGATGGAGTGGGAGGGGTGGCTCGGAGAGGGGAGGGGTTCCCATACCTGATGGGGCCCACCCACAGTTAGGGGATCAATGGGGACGGGGGAGACCCTTGGGAGAGTGGAGGAATCTAAGGGAGCGTGGCCAGCAGTTCCCCTGCCCACTTGGGCCCCGGGGAGCCTGCTGAAATCCCAGGTCTAATCCTCCGCCCTCAGGGCTCCCTCTGGCCATGCTGAGCCTAAGCCCTGCCCCACACCCTTGCCCAGGGCCCTACCTCTACACACCACAATCCCAGACCCCCTCCAACCATGCTGGGCCTAAACTTCACCCACACACCCCCAACCCAGGGCCTACCTCTGAACTCCCGAACTCCGCACACACTCCAAGGCAATCAGAGGCCCCCGCTCAGGCTGTGCTGCCTTTCCCCACCATGCAGGTCCTAAGCCTAGGCCTCGCCCCATGCTTAAATGTTGCTCCCGCCTAAGGCCCGCCCCCACCCTAAACCCTGCCTTTGCCTAAGCTCTGCCCCCCTCCAAAGCCAAGGCCTTTTCTGGCCTTTTTGTTTTTTAATAGATTGTGGCTCTGCTTTACCTTGTTGTTGTTGATTCTTTTATATTTTTCTTTTTTCTAATAAACGGTTTATCTTTCTAATTTTACTTTATTCTTTATACTTTGTTATTGTTCCGCTTTTCTTCTTTTCTTTTTTCTGTTGTGGTTCTGTTTTACCTTGTAATTGTTTCACTTATTATTTTTCCTAATATATTTTTTATTTTTCTAAGTTTATTTTATTTCTTATTCTTTGTTATTGTACTGCTCCTTTTTTTTTTCTCTTTTCTTTTGCCACGCTGCCCAGCTTGCAGGATCTTGGTTCCCAGGCTGGGACTTGGGCCCGAGCTCCTGTGGTGGGAGCGCTGAGTCCAAACCACTGGACTAACAGAGAAGCTCAGACCCCAGGGAATATTAATTGGAGTGAGGTCTCCTGGAGGTCCTCATCTCAGCACCAAGGCCCAGCTCTGCCCAACTGCCTGCAAACTCCAGTGTGGGTGGGACGTCTCAGGCCAAATAACCAGTAAGACAGGAATACAGCCCCACCCATCAAAAAAAAAAATGAGATGACAAAAATATATGTTACAGATGAAGGAGCAAGGTAAAAACCTACAAGACCGAATAAATGAATAGGAAATATGCAACCTACCTGAATAAGAATTCAGAGTAATGATAGTAAAGATGATCCAAAATCTTGGAAATAGAATGGAGGCACGGATCAAGAAAATGCAAGAAATGTTTAACAAGGACAGAGAAGAACTAAAGAACAAACAAACAGTGATGAACAACACAATAAATGAAATTAAAAATTCTCTAGAAGGAATCAATAGCAGGATAACTGAGGCAGAAGAATACATAAGTGAACTGGAAGATAGAGTAGTGGAAATAACTGCTGCAGAGCAGAATAAAGAAAAAAGAATGAAAAAAATTGAGGACGGTCTCAGAGACCTCTGGGACAACATTAAACACACCAGCATTCGAATTATAGGGGTCCCAGAAGAAGAAGAGAAAGAGAAAGGGTCTGAGAAAATATTTGAAGAGATTACAGTCAAAAACTTCTCTAACATGGGAAAGGAAATAGCCACCCAAGTCCAGGAAGCACAGAAGAGTCCCATACAGGATAAACCCTAGGAGAAACACACCAAGACACATACTGATAGAACTAACAAATATTAAATTCAAAGAAAAAATATTAAAAGCAGCAAGGGAAAAGCAACAAATAACATACAAGGGAATCCCCATAAGGTTATCAGCTGATTTTTCAGCAGAAACTCTGCAGGCCAGAAGGGAGTGGCAGGATATATTTAAAGTGATGAAAGAGAAAAACCTACAACCACCAAGATTACTCTACCCAGCAAGGATCTCATTCAGATTCGATGGAGAAATTAAAACTTTTACAGACAAGCAAAAGTTATGAGAATTCAGCACCACCAAACCAGCTTTATAACAAATGCTAAAGGAACATTTCTAGGCAAGAAACACAAGAGAAGAAAAAGACCCACAAAAACAAACCCAAGTCAATTGAGAAAATGGTAATAGGAACATACATATTGATAATCACCTTGAAGGTAAATGGATTAAATGCTCCAACCAAAAGGCACAGACTGGCTGAATGGATACAAAAACAAGACCCCTATATATGCTGTCTACAAGAGACCCACTTCAGACCTAGGGACACATAGACTGAAAGTGAGGGGATGGAAAAATATATTCCATCAAAAGGAAATCACAAGAAAGCTGGAGTAGCAATACCCATATCAGATAAAATAGACTTTAAATTAAAGACTGTTACAAGAGGTAAGGAAGGACACTACATAATGATCAAGGGATCAATCCAAGAAGAAAACATAACAATTGTAAGTATTTATGCACCCAACACAGGAGCACCTCAATACATAAGGCAAATGCTAACAGCCATAAAAAGGGAAATAGACAGTAACACAATAATAGTGGGAGACTTCAACACCCCACTTACACCAATGGACAGATCATCCAGACAGAAAATAAATAAGGAAACACAAGCTTTAAATAACACAACAGACCAGACAGACTTAATAGATATTTATAGGACATTCCACCCGAAAGCAGAAGAATACACTTTCTTCTCAAGTGCACACATAACATTCTCCAGGATAGATCACATCTTGGGTCACAAATCAAACCTTGGAAAATTTAAGAAAATTGAAATCATATCAAGCATCTTTTCTGACCACAACGCTATGAGATTAGAAATCAATTACAGGAAAAAAACTGTAAAAAACCCACAAACACATGGAGGCTAAGCTGTGTGCTGCTAAATAACCAAGAGATCACTGAAGAAATCAAAGAAGAAATTAAAAAAATACCTAGAAACAAATGACAATGAAAACACGATGATGCAAAACCTATATGGGACACAGAAAAAGCAGTTCTAAGAGGGAAGTTTATAGCAATCCAAGCTCACCTCAAGAAACAAGAAAAATCTCAAATAAACAATCTAACCTTACACCTAAAGCAACTAGAAAAAGAAGAACAAAGAAAACCTGAACTTAGTAGAAGGAAAGAAACCATAAAGATCAGAGCAGAAATAAATGAAACAGAAAAGAAAACAACAGCAAAGATCAATAAAATTAAAAGTTGGTTCTTTGAGAAGATAAACAAAATGGATAAGCCTTTAGCCAGACTCATCAAGAAAAAAAAGGGAGAGTAGTCAAATCAATAAAATTAGAAATTAAAAAGGAAAAACACAACTGATACCGCAGAAATACAAAGGATCGTAAGAGACTTCTACAAGCAACTATACGCCAATAAAATGGACAACCTGGAAGAAATGGACAAATTCTTAGAAAAGTACAACCATCCAAGACTGAACCAGAAAGAAACAGAAAATATGAACAGATCAATCACAAGTAATGAAATTGAAACTGATTAAAAATCTTCCAACAAACAAAAGTCCAGGACCTGATGGCTTCACAGGTGAATTCTATCAAACATTTAGAGAAGAACTAACACCTATCCTTCTCAAACTCTTCCAAAAAACCACAGAGGAGGGAACACTCCAAACTTGTTCTATGAGGCCACCATCACCCTGATACCAAAACCAGACAAAGATACTATAAAAAAAGAAAATTACAGACCAATAACACTGATGAACATAGACACAAAAATCCTCAGCAAAATACCAGCAAACAGAATCCAACAGCACATTAAAAAGACCATACACCATGATCAAGTGGGATTTACCCCAGGGATGCAAGGATTCTACAATATACGCAAATCAATCAATGTGATATACCATATTGACAAATTAAAGAATAAAAACCACATGATCATCTCAATAGATGCAGAAAAAGCTTTTGACAAAATTCAGCACCCATTTATGGTAAAAACTCACCAGAAAGTGGGCACAGAGGGAACCTACCTCAGCATAATAAGGGCTATATGACAAACCCACAGCAAACATCATTTCTCAATGGTGAAAAACTGAAAGCATTTCCTCTAAGATCAGGAAGAAGACAAGGATGTCCACTCTCGCCACTATTATTCAACATAGTATTGGAAGTCCTAGCCACGGCAATCAGAGAAGAAAAAAGAAATAAAAGGAATACACATTGGAAAAGAAGAAGTAAAACTGTCACTGTTCTCAGATGACATGACAATATATACAGAAAATCCCAAAGATGCAACCAGAAAACTACTAGAACTAATCAATGAATTTGGTAAGGTTGCAGGATACAAAATTAATGCACAGAAATCTCTTGCATTCCTCTACACTAACAACAAAATACCAGAAAGAGAAATTAAGGAAATGATACCATTTACCATGGCAACAAAAAGAATAAAGTACTTAGGAATAAACCTACCTAAAGACGCAAAAGACCTGTACTCAGAAAACTACAAAACACTGATGAAAGAAATCAAAGATGACACAAACAGATGGAGAGATATACCATGCTCCTGGATTGGAAGAATCAATAATGTGCAAATGACTACACTACCCAAAACAATCTACAGGTTCAATGCAATCCCTATCAAATTACCAATGGCATTTTTCACAGAATTAGAACAAAAAATTTTACAATTTGTATGGAGACACAATAGACCCCGAATAGCCAAAGCAATCTTGAGAAAGAAAAACGGAACTGGAGGAGTCACATTCTCTAACTTCAGACTATACTACAAAGCTACAGTAATCAAGACAATATGGTACTGGCACAAAAACAGAAATACAGATCAATGGAACAGGATAGAAAGCCCAGAGATAAGCCCACACACCTATGGTCACCTAATCTATGACAAAGGAGGCAAGAATATACAATGGAGAAAAGACAGCCTCTTCAGTAAATAGTGCTGGGAAAACTGAACAACTACATGTAAACAAATGAAATTAGAACACTACCTGACACCATACACAAAAATAAACTCAAAATGGATTAAAGTCCTAAATGTAAGACCGGACACTATAAAACTCTTAGAGAAAAACATAGGAAAAACACTCTTTGACATAAATCACAGCAAGATCTTTTATGACCCACCTCCTAGAGTAATGAAAATTAAAAACGAATAAGCAAATGGGACCTAACTAAACTTAAAAGCTTTTGCACAGCAAAGGAAACCATAAACAAGATGAAAAGACATCCACAGAATGGGAGAAAATATTTGCTAACGAAGCAATGGACAAAGGATTAATCAAAATATACAAAAAGCTCATGCAGCTCAATATCAAAAAAAACCAAACAACCTAATCAAAATATGGGCGGGAGAGCTAAACAGACATTTCACCAAGGAAGACACACAGATGGCCAAGAGGCACATGAAAAGATGCTCAACATCACTAACTATTAGAGAAATGCAAATCAAAACTACAATGACGTATCACCTCACACCGGTCAGAATGGCCATCATCAAAAAATCTACAAACAATAAATGCTAGAGAGGGTGTGGAGAAAAGGGAACCCTCTTGGGCTGTTGGTGGGAATGTAAACTGATACAGCCACTATGGAGAACAGTATGGAGGTTCCTTAAAAAACTAAGAATAGAATTATCATATGATCCAGCAATCCCACTACTGGGCATATACCCTGAGAAAACCATAATTCAAAAAGACACATGTACCCCAATGTGCATTGCAGCACTGTTCACAATAGCCAGGACATGGAAACAACCTAAATGTCCATCAACAGATGAATGGATAAAGAAGATGTGGTACATATATATAATGGAGTATTACTCAGCCATAAAAAGAAATGAATTTGGGTCATTTGTAGAGACGTGGATGGACCTAGAGTCTGTCATACAGAGTGAAGTAAATCAGAAAGAGAAAAACAAATATTGTATATTAACCCATATATGTGGAATGTAGGAAAATAGTACAGATGAACATATCTGCAGGGGAGGAATAGAAACACGGATGTAGAGAATGGACGTATGGAGGGAAGGGGGAAGGGGAGGGTGGGATGAATTGGAAGATTAGTTTTGACATAAATACACTACCATGTGTAAGACAGATAGCTAGTGGGAACCTGCTGTATAGCACAGGGAGCTCAGCTTGGTGCTCTGTGAAGACCTAGGTGGGTGGGATGGGTGGGGGGAGGTACAAGAGGGAGGGGATATATGTATATATAGAGCTGATTCACTTCACTGTACAGCAGAAACTAACACAACATTGTAAAGCAATTATACTCCAATAAAAAAATAAAATAACGGATTCAATTTCATTACTGGTAATTGGTCTGTTCATATTTTCTACTTCTTCTTAATTCAGTCTTAGGAGTTTGAACATTTCTAGGAATTTGTCCATTTCTTCCAGGTTGTCTCTTTTATTGGCATATAGTTGTTCGTTGCAGTCTCTTATGATCCTTTGTATTTCTGTGGTGTCAGCTGTAACTTCTCCTTTTTCATTTCTGATTTTATTGATTTAGGCCCTGTTTTTTTCTTCATGAGTCTGGCTAAAGGTTTATAAATTTTGTTTATCTTTTCAAAGAATCAGTTCTTAATTTCACTGATCTGTTCTTTTTTTTTGGGGGGGTCTCTATTTCATTTTATTTCTGCTCTGATCTTTATGATTTCTTTCCTTCTACTAACTTTGGGCTTTGTTTGTTCTTTTTCTAGCTCCTTTAGGTTAGGGTTGTTTATTTGAGATATTTGTTTCCTGAGGCAGGCTTGCATTGCTATAAACTTTCCTCTTAGAACTGTTTTTACTGCGTCCCACAGGTTTTGGATTGTCGTGTTTTCCTCACGTCCAGCATCTTATCAACTCTCAACTCCTATCCTGCTACCATGTGTTCCAAGCCCCCATCATTTCCTGCCTGAATTACTGTAACGGTCCTGCAGCTTCTGCTCTTGTCTCAAGTCTAATCTCAATACAGCAGCTAGAGGGATTACCTTAAAACGTAAGTCAGACCATGCCATTCCTCTACTCAAATTTCTGCAATGGCTCCTCATTTCATGCAGAGTAAATGAAAAAGGCCTACAACACCCTACACCCACATGATCTGATTCTCTTTCCTATTACTCTCCTCCCCAGCTTCTCCTATGGCCTGTGTTCTAGCTGATGCCTCTGCCTGGAATATTCTTCCTCCAGATATCTTTATGGCTAACTCACTCAGCTTCTTCAATTCTTTGTCCCAATCTCAGCCTGCCAATGAGATTTACTCAGACACCCTATTTGATAATACAGCCTGTCCTCTCTCCACCCAATCCTCTTTATCCAACTGTTATTTTCCCCAAACCGTGTCGAACGTCCCGTATACCTCACTGTGGCTGCTGTCCACTGCTTGCCTGCTCCTGATCCCCGGGAGAAGATAAGCGTCACGAGTCCAGGCTCTTTGTCTGTTTTGTTGACTAATGCATTCCACATGTCCAGAACGATGTATGGCAAACATTGGGCACTCAAGAAATATTTGATGAATGAATGAGAGAATGCTGAGTTTTAATTTAGTGTGGTCCTCATGATACACATGCCATGTGTGCTCTGTATTTATTGGATCAAGTTGGTTAATTATGGCGTTCAAATCCTTTATGTTCTTTAACTGTTTTTGTCTGTTTGACATAGTTTCTGAGAGAGGTGTGTTAAAATCTGAAACTCTGATTGTGGATATACTATTTCTTTGTGTTATTCTGACAGCTTTTGTTTTATAAATCTTGAGACTATATTTTCAGTTCTCCAGTCCATTATTTTATAACTTCTTTGTGGATTGTTCCTTTTTCACAATCAAGAAATATCTTCCTGTCATTTGATGCCTTTTGCTTAGAATTATCTTTTTTTTTTACGATACGCGGGCCTCTCACTGTTGTGACCTCTCCCGTTGTGGAGCACAGGCTCTGGACCCGTAGGCTCAGCGGCCACGGCTCACGGGCCCAGCCGCTCTGCGGCATGTGGGATCTTCCCAGACCGGGGCACAAACCCGTGTCCCCTGCATCGGCAGGTGGACTCTCAACCACTGCGCCACTAGGGAAGCCCTTAAAATTATCTTTGATGGCTATTAATGTTGCCAGATCAGCTTCCTCTTGGTGAGTATTTGCGTATATTCTCCCCACCCGCCCCATACTTTTATCTTTTATCACTAAGTACAACTTTGAAGACAGCATATAGTAGAATAATCCAACCTGAGTGCCTCTCTGGCTTTGTAGGTAAATTCATGTTCATCATGACTACTTACCCATTTTATTTTGTATTTCTTATTTACTATTTTCCCCTTTGCTTCTTTTCATCCCCTTTCCTGTTTTCCACTGGATGGAGTGAATGAATCTTAAACTTACCTGTTTTTCCTCTACTGATTTAGGAGCTGTACCTTCTAATTCTGTATGACTTTGGTGGTTATTCCTACACAGTAGTTTAACACTCATTTAAGTTTTTTTTTTTTAAGTGTGTAAAGTTAATCAGTATCTTTTCTGCTGAAAACAAGAACTGCAGGACATTTTTACACCTTTAACACCACATTATTTCTAGAATTCTAGATCCAGCGTTTTAAACATTAAAAAAAAAAGCTTTATGACCATATTCAGCACTTTGTCTCTTGTATTTCACTTCTTTCTGCGTTTATTTTTCTTTTTGCTGAAAAACATTCCTTAGTTCTTTCATCAGTTAGGGCTTGCGGGTTGAGAAGTTAGCCCCTGTGTATCTGAAAACACCTTTATTTTACACTTGCTGTGTAAATAAATCACTGCACAGAACTGTAGGTTCATAATTGTTTTCCCACAGCACTTTGAAGATACTATCCTGTTTTCTGGTATCTACCATTGCCAGTTTGACTACCACTCGTTTGTGAATTACCCTTATCACTAATGGCTTTTACTTTTGAAATAATAGCAGTTCAGTTCCCCTAACCTCACCAGTCTGTAAACATTAGCAAATATATCCAAAGTTCAAACTCAAAATCAACTGTAGTGGAGAAATATTCCTGCTATTTGGAAGCTGTGTGGATTGAAAGAAATAACAGATATACTGGAACGTGAGGTACAGAGGGAAGGTGACTTTAAAAAGGTACTAAGCTGGGGGCAGCAGCAGCCTGTGCTGTAAAGCTCGTGTATGAACTCTACCCCTATTTCCCATACTTGAGTCAACGGGCACAAGAAGAGGGTGCTCTCCCCAACCGGGAGCAAGGGCAGCCAGCCCCTGCGCCGGGGGGCACCCCCAGCCCCGCAGGAGGACAGCGGGTCTGGGGGCTCAGGGCTTGCACTCTCTGACACCCAGCCCTTGCACAGCTCAGGTGAAGCCATGCCCCCTTGGGGGCCCAGGTGTTTAATCTATAAAATAAGGGAGCTGGGCTAGAACAGTTTGTAAAGTGCCTTCCAGAAAGAGCTTTCTGAGATCTCCACAGTTTGCTGGCGTATAAGTACGCTGAGTCAATAGGTTGCCAGGTGAAGGGAGAAGGCCAAGCACTCCTGGAATGAACCTCACCAGACGCAGGGATCTGTCTGTCTGACCACCACTCTGCAAAGCACACCTGCTGGTGCCTGGTGCTGGGTGTAGACGCAATCTAAGCTTCAAACAGAACACAGCAAGCCAGCCCAGACAAAACAGAACCTCCCCCCGCCCAAGCCCCAGACACGTCTGTCCCTGAGAGCTGAGAAGACAACAAAAATAAATCTCAAGCCGACCAGCTCCAAGTGCGAGAGGAACACAAGCAGGCAGCACGACACGGCTGTACCCAGGAGGTGAGCACACGGGCCCCGAGCACCGTGGAGTCAGCTCTGGGAGGGACGGCCCGTGAGCAGATCAGCAGACGAGCAAACGTGGAGAGAAGGAGCGAGGTAGGGGGGAGACGGGGGTAGGAGTGAAACTGGGTTCAGGCGCACAAAAGCTCAGGGGTACATTTCACAGCTTCTCAGAACTGTGACTGTATGCGAGCTGTTCAATTTCAGCACACGGCGCCAGAAACCACGCTGATCCTGATGTTACGGGGTGGCCCGCAGCCCCCCAGTCCCAGGCAGTGTTCAGATAACACCCCAGAGGGCTTCCCAAACACACAGGCCCCGAGAGGCCCCTGGCTGCCTGCGCCCCGATCCCCCCACGGTACTCCACGCAGCGGAAACAGGCGACAGTCGGAGAGCGGATACAGCTCATGACAGAAGCCTACCCTCCACTTTGCTTCACTTTCAAGCCTCTACTTTCTGAAAGTTTGTGCTGCCAAAGCATTTAAGAAAAAAAAATTACACAAGCAACAGGGGGTCATCAAAGAAGATTCAGAAAATAAAGATGAGTAGAAAAGAGTCGGTCATACTGTCCCACCACAGGAACACAGCCACCGCCAACACATGGTGGCCGCCCTCGGTCTCTGACCCTCACACGTGTGCTCACGTAACAGATATACCTGTGGGTCCAGCTCATTCGATGACACTTCATCAGGAGCATTTATCCAGGGCGTGACACTGCCTTTGCAACTCATTTCCAAACGGCCGCCTCCTACTCTAGTCTGTTCCAAGGAAACACCCTAAAGGGCTGGCCGTCAGGGGATGGAAAGCAAGCTGTGATTCACAGCGTCCACTGTGTGGGCGAATCATCATTTACTTAACTGCTGGCAGAATACTGGACATTTAGGTTGTTTCTGTTTTTTCCACTATTATAAATTACTAAGTGGACTCTTTTTGTTCAACAGCACCAAACAAACACCTCCCATATAACAGGCACTCGAGTATTTACTGAATGGACAAACATTTATAGAGCCACATATATATAATGTACCCTGTGCTTAAAATCTCTGTACATAAAGCTTTTTTTTTTCCTTTTTCATATTCAGGACTATTTCCTAGAGATAGACTTCCAAAAATGAAAATTCTGGATCAACTCGGGGCCTTCGATAGCTTGGCAATTTGCTTTCCAAAAAGGAAGTAGTAATTTGCATTCCCAACATGAAATACGAGGAGACCCTTCTCACTCTCCTCTCACCTAAACTGGCCATTATCTTTTCAACATCTTTTCCTATTTTGGTCGGGGAAAAATAAAATCCTACTTCATGATGCTCAGTTATAGTTTTGAACACTAGTGAGCTTATATACTCCTCCTTATATTTCTTAACCAGTCTATGTTGAAATAGTTTTCTAATAATCATTACTATCCAAATCAAATTTATCCCTTTAAGGTCAGCTGTAGGTTGTAGTGGAACAACACCGTTGTCAGGAAGTCACGGCCAGCAGACGCGTTCTTTAAAGGGCTACGGAACGCACCGCAGGAGCAGCTCCTCAGAGCACCGCGCTGCTGCGGACCAGAGGCGGTGAGAGCAGAGTCAGAGCCCGGCTCCTGAGCCTCCCCAGGGCGCACCGTTAGCAGCGCTGCTTTACCTGTGGCGCCCTCTGGGGAGATGATGCAGCTGAGGCCGGGGAGAAGCGGGGGCTGGGAGGAAGCGTTCTGCTCTGAGGAAACCCTCTTAGACGAGCCAGAACCTCTTAGGGCTGTTCTCCACAGCTGCGCTCTATAAAAGCTTCTCGGTGTGGCGTAAGCAGAACTCTCTCAATACTGGATTAGGCTTTCTCTCTGAAAGCGTCCTGTAAACGAGTACGCTAAACACAAAAAAGGCAGAAGCACGTCAGGGAAGAGAAGCTGAGAGCCTGACGGTGCCAGGCAGCCACCCCCCGCCGACGGATCGATAACCGACCCCTGCCTCACAGCTGGCGTCGACTGTGGAAGGAGCTCCTCCGAGGCAGAGATGCTCTGCTTTTCATCCCCTCAGAACATGCGTGCGGGAGCGGGCGGCCGGGAGAGAGCGGCAGTGCAGGGTAAGGAGTGCGGGGGAGCAGGCGGGGGGGAGCATGAAATCAGGCCGTCACCACAGTCGGCCAGGCGACAGGAAGATCAGATCTATTTGAACTCTTCCAGCCTTTCGGAAGATTGTTTTTATAATTGAAGTAGAATCCATTCACAATGTTGTGTTAGTTTCAGGTGTACAACAAAGTGATTCAGCTACACATATATTCTTTTTCATTCTTTTCCATTACGTTTTATCACAGGATATTGAATATACATCCCTGCGCTATAAAGTAGGACCTTGTTGCTTATCCATATTATATATAATAGTTTGCATCTGCTGACCCCAAACTCCCAATCCTTCCCTCACCAACCCCTCCCCCTTGGCAACCACAAGTCTGTTGTCTATGTCCGTGAGTCTGTTTCTGTTTCGTAGATGAGTTCGTTTGTGTCATATTTTAGATTCCACAGATAAGTGATATCATATGGTATTTGTCTCTGTCTGACTTACTTCACTTCGTATAATAATCTCTAGGTCCATCCATGTAGCTGCAAATGGCATCATTTCAAGCCTTTTTATGGCTGAGTAATATTCCACTGTATATATGTACCACATCTTCTCTATCCATTCCTCTGTTGTTGGACATTTAGGTTGCTTCCATGTCCCGGCTATTGTGAAGAGTGCTGCTATGAACATTGGGGTGCATGTAGAAGATTTTTTTAATCAGCAAACTATTTTGGAGCTTTGCCCCCAGAGCAAATGGCTACGAACCAGACACTATTAACCGCAGAACACTCATTACACGCCCTGCATGCAGTCAGTCACAGAGTAGATGCCGCTGCTCCAGGGCCTGTCCCCCGCCCCCCAACTGCCCTCCCGAGCCAGCAATGCCTGCCAATCACCAAGCCCAGGGGCCTCCGAGCGCACACCCCCTGTGGGCAGCAGAGTCCTGTGACGTGGCCGAGGCAGGCGTGGGGGCACTTGCTCCCCTTCCCCTCTTCTGGCAGCGGGGCTCCCATTTCCCGTGGGGAAGCTGTTCCCTGCAGCGGCCCGTCTCCTGCCCTTGCCCTGACACCAGCGCAGCTGCTGCAGCGCCACGGCCACAGCCACCATGCTCACCGCGCTGGCTGCGGGCACTCAGCAATCACAGGCGGCTCCACAGGCGGCAGCGCGTCTGAAGAGACGGCCTAGGTGACAGGCGCCCTCGCTTCCCCCAGCCCCGCGCCTCCCCACACTCAGCCCACGCATCCAATCGCGTGTGGGACGCTTCCCTTCAGGCTCAGCAAGACCGACAGCAAAATCGTCACCTGAGCCCCAAACATGCTCTTCCTCCCGAATTCCAGCCTCACTCCGGCACGCGGCACACAGTCACCAAATCAGAAACGTGAACGACACCAACTGAGCTGTTCTACACGTTTTCAGAGAAAACATACCTAAACACTAGATCCTGAGGGTAAAATAATGAAGAAGAAACAGACCACGCCTTTAAGGATTTTACTTTAATTGGCAAATACAACTAATAATGATGATCACCGTGTATTAAAGGTAAATTCAAGATGCTGAGAAGAATCTAGTCTGGTCGGAGGAGGGATCAAAGGAAGGCTTCTTGGAGGAGGTGGAGCTTAACCTAAAATATGAATGTGCATTAAAAAGGGAGGGGGAGGAGGAGAAAGGGGCAGTAAAGCAAGAAGAGCATTCCAAGGAACGGGAATAAAGCAGCTCAAAGATGGGGGAAAGAGACGGGTGTAGGACCATTATACTAGTAGCTTTCATTTATTAAAAGCTTACCAAAGCCAGGCACTACCAAAAGTAAAAAACATCTGTACTCCTGTTCCTTACATTAAGCCTGCGAGATAGGAACAGTAATCTCACTTTGCAGATTAATGCACTGTCAGAGAGGTTAAAGGACTTTTCCAAGGCCATACAGCTAATGAGAGGTGGAACTGGCTCTGAATGCAGGTCTCTGGCTCCAAAGCCAGCACCGTCTCCACCGCCCCTGCATCTTCCCAGCCACCCCACACTCCCGTTATGCTCCCGCCCCACAGCCAGGAAGACAGTGAGTCCTGCCGACTTCTCACACTTCCTCGACTTCTCCCGTTCAGTCCACGCGAAGCACTAGAGACCTAGTTTGTTATCTTTCATCTGGATTCTAACAGACTCTGATTGCTCTGTACATATGAAGTGTGTGTGTGACAAAAAGGCAGATCAGAGCTACTTCGTT
The DNA here is from genome assembly GCF_964165515.1 of Mesoplodon bidens. Lineage (NCBI taxonomy): Eukaryota > Metazoa > Chordata > Mammalia > Artiodactyla > Ziphiidae > Mesoplodon > Mesoplodon bidens. The sequence goes on from NC_138177.1 coordinate 1,129,375, forward strand.
TTCCCACCATGAGATCCACCAACTTATCTGTACATGTTCTTCCATTACAATTGGAGAAATACTCTGGGTCTTGTCCAGGGCCAGCCCTGGAATAATTTGGAACGCAGCCACAGGCCCTTTTGTGCTAACCGTGCCCTTTTCCTGAGCACTAAATCCCCGTCCTAAGGCAGTGACTCCAGATCCGCGCACGTCTTCCACAACCACCAGATTCCTAGGTTCAACGGCCTATTGGGTGTCTCGAGGGGGCATCTAACAGGACCGGCTCCTGCCCCTCAGGATGTGAGCATGCCTGCCGTCACACTCCTGCACCCCTGAGGCGCGCCGCCCGACACATGGCGGGTACCCAATCAGTGCGTGCCTTCTGCAGGGAGGGAAGGAGTGGAGGCTGGCTCTGAGCTGCGCCCCAGGGAGTCCTAGGCTTTATGACGGCCTCCCTGGGATGCTGCAACCCCTAAACGTTCACGTACCTCGAGAACAGTGTCTGTGAAACCTGCCCGTTGGGATTCCCCTGGAGACTTGTATGATGCAGGCTCCCAGGCTTCCCACCCTCCACCAATTCGGAATCGCGTGGGGAGAGGCTCGAAAATCCATGTCCTAAACAAATGACCGCAGTGATTCTTACTGACCAGTTTGAGGAAGACGGTGGCAGAAGCTCTACCTGCTACCTTCACCCGTCATCACTGCGAACCGCTCAGCTGGCTGGGCGTCAGTATCCAGGCCTGCCCAGAGCTCTGAGTCAAGCACACCAGAAATAATCTCAAAGTTGCCCAAACGGTATTTCATTGTTTTATTCCTGAGCACCAAAGGTCACCGGTGACCCAAGAGACTTCTCGGACAACAGGCACACGTGAGGTAGACCCGTATTCTCAAGAGAAGGCCTGGTTTTACTTACTGGCACAAACTGACTTGTGCTATAACCTATCATCAGTTCCCACATCTGACAGGAGTCTTTACTGTGACAGATTACTGTCAGCTTTCATCCCTTTTTTCCCTAAAATTGTGGAAGGATCAAAAGTTTATTAGCTCCTTTCTAAAAATCCACTCCTTTTAAATATCATTTCAAGTGAAAGCAGGGTCAAAGCTTTGAAGATTTATGTCACCCCCCTCTGCAAATCCACCCGCCCGCAATTCTTCCTGCATATACTCTGCAGACTGAAAGTCAACAAGGCAAAAAGACATAATTCCAGAATCTACTCCTGAGGAATTCCAATGATGACCAGCCATTACAGTGAGTGACAGCAACCGACGACCTCCGGACAGGCCCCCTCCTGAGAACCTGAGAGCCTCAGGCGCCACCTCGGCTGCGGTCAGAGCCTACAAGGAGCTGAACTTCTCACGTGGCAAGCGACTGCCTGTGTCCAGCCGTGCCTGTAGGTCCCTGGGAGCTAGGAAGGGACGGCTCGGATGAGAAAAGCCGATAAGGGACAGACCGGGAAACCACCATCTCAGACTTTCTCCTCAGAAGGTAAAGAACTGCAACAGAGCAGAGAAACTCCATGTGGACGACACAGAAGACAGTCTCCCTCCCGGGCTCCTCCTTCAGGAAGCTCTGCCACGTTTCCTGCAGCGGGACCAAAATCCACCAGTGCCTTTCCGGCTGAGGACAGACAACACGGACGCCTCCCAACAGGTGACTCCCCTGCCCATGAGCTGTCAGTGGTGCTCCAGGGTCAGCAAGATGCAGCATTACCAAAGGAGTGCTTGGACGGGGCAGAGTGGGCACTTGGGGCCACGCTGAGGTCGGCAAACTCCTTCTGAGCCGGGAACCTACAGCAGAGGCTGCCAAACTGCGGCCTGGCCCAGAGCCTGAGTCCAGCCCACCAGCCTGCTTCTACATAAAGTTTTATTGGAACGCAGCCACGCCCATTCATGACACACTGTCCACGGCTGCTTTCCCACTGGGACGGCAGAGCCGAGCAGCCGCGACAGACCACGTGGCCGGCAAAGCAAGAAATACTGACCGTCAGGTCCTTCACATGAAACGTTTGCTGAGCCCTGACCTGGAGCGTTAGGTGCCGAGACCAGGACTAGGCTGGCCGCCCCTCTGCGCCCACTGCTGGAGAGCAGGCCCCAACACCTGCCCGCTGCCTCCCCCAGGGCGCAGAATGCGGACCCTCCACAGCAGCCGGGCACTCGGGTAAAGGGAGACCGTAGCACTCGGTGATGACAGCCCCGTGACCGCCACCTTGGTGAAGCACTTCTGAGAGTCCCTCAGCGCCAGGCAAAACCCCATCTTGACGCATGAACTGTTTCACTTGGTTAAACAATATCCAAACACGTTATTTTCCTCTTAAAATGCTTCTATAACCTGAAAAATATTTCAGGAATATAACCGGAGCTATAAGCTCCAAGACCATACTAAGTATTTTCATTTGAGCTATTAATTTGCTAAAGGGCTTTTTAAAAGTCCCTTCTTTCTTCTCAGTAGCCAATAACGTTGGCATAATTCACAGTGTAAGAGTTCAGGTTGTAAGAAGACAAAAAATGTTAAAAGCACAGGGCAGCATGCACTGCTAAGGCACAGCTGTGGGAACATTTGTGTACCTTACAGGATTACGTCTGGATAGAATATTATGGTTTTTCATGAAAGAAATTCATGTCCCTGAATGCCTGCTCTCTGATTCTTGAGCTTGCCTGACTGAAAACGGAGCTGGAGAAAATGAAGACTGGTAAACTGTGACCCTTCACCCCCACCCCCACCCCCCAACCCTCCGGTACTCCCACAACACCGGGAAAGGCAACATCTGTCAGTGCCTCAAGCTCAACATTCCTGCTGGGACAGGTCCATAAACACTTCATTTGCTGAGAAAGAGCTGCAAATCCCACACTAAGCTTTTTACCTCAATCATGGGGCTAGAACGCTGACATTAGCTAAGCCTAAGCCATGGTTAAAGCTCTCCAGCCAAACCATCAACAGAAGAAATGAAGAAGCCTGTAACTAAGGTAACCCCCAGACTGCACTAAAGGGGAGCAATTACCCCTGGGGGCTCTCCACGATCAAAGCCAGCACAGACTGACTGCTTCCATAAAAGAGCCGAACCCAAGTGCTTTGAAGACAACCTCACACGAAAGTGTCATCATGGTAATGACGGGGTCCCAGGAATGCTCAGGTTGAAAATGACCCTCCTCTCAAGAATGTCATTAGTTGGTCTTGGAGAAAAAAACTCTTAGGAAAAATACCGGCGGGAAATTCACCGTAATGTCAAACAATAATCTCTTTTGAGTGAATGACTTAGACAACTTTTCCTTATTCTTTATAGTGGTATGAATCTCCTTTTATAACAAATATCTTCTACCCCCCCGCCCCAACCTTGACTATCCTGAAATGAAATTCTTAGATGTAAAACTCAGCTAAAATCACAAAAATCAATAATTAAACATGAAGAAGAAACAAAGGGAAAATCATTTATAATGTATTTCAGTGTGTAAACCTGGGGGCCAATAATACTAGGAGGTGCCATGGAGCAGCCGGAGGCGTGGACCCACCACAGGACTGTCACGAAGGTGTGTGCTGTACGATAACGTCATCGTGCAAGAGGCACTACTGTCAGGCGTGAGGAAAACCAAGGTGCAGTTTCTCCTCAACTGACACCGTGGTTGGATATTTAGAACCTCCCTCGGCCAAAAACTGTGAGTTCATACATAAAATCAACTTGGGTTTTGAACTCCGATAACAGAAAGGCTTTTAGCTCTGACTGTCCAGGGAGACGGTGAGAAGCCCAGCTGCAGGACAACTGTCTGTTTTACGGGACACACAAGGGTGTCTGGCTTCCCTGGTCCCTGCCCACGAAATGCATGCACAGCATCAGCCATCACGGTGACCCCTAAAAGTACAGCCTCCTCCAGAAATACTCTCTACACTTCTGTACTTCATATATTTTCTACAATGAAATGAATTGCCTTTGTAATCATAAAAGACAAGTTCCAGCAGAGTTTCAAGCTCACTGGCGTCCCTCCAACAAAGAGACATAAGGTCACAGGTCACTAACGAAAACTGATACCTTGAAGGCAGCCAGAGGAAGAAGGAAGAGATTGGAATAAAAGGAAAGGTCAAGAGGTTAACTGTCCTACCCTCAGCAGTTGATAAACCTTCCACATCTTTGTATAAGACATTTAAGCAAAGCTCAAACAGATACCTTGAAGGTCAATTTATTCTGTCTTAAAAAAGATTTCTGACTGAAGCAGAATTCACTGATGAGATGGGACAGCGGGTCCAAAAATTACAGGGTCTGAAAGGAACACATGTGCACTTTTTTTTTTTCGGTACGCAGGCCTCTCACTGCTGTGGCCTCTCCCGTTGCGGAGCACAGGCTCCGGACGCGCAGGCTCAGCGGCCATGGCTCACGGGCCCAGCCTCTCCGCGGCATGTGGGATCCTCCCGGACCGGGGCACGAACCTGTGTCCCCTGCATCGGCAGGCGGACCCTCAACCACTGCGCCACCAGGGAAGCCCCCTACATGTGCACTTTGATTACTGAGATTTGCTTGGCAATGGCATGACCCAAAATTATAGAGTCCTTAAAAGGAAGGAAGATGCCAAAAGAAACTTTGTTCTTAAGATGGTTTATACAGCTTGGCTACAGCAAGGCACAAGTATGACCCATATATAGCAAATCCCAGCAGCTGTAGTATTTTAAGAACGACAGTTGCAAAGCAAGAGCAAGTGTGCAGTGAAAGGAGAGGCCGTCCAGTGAGCGTGGAGTCACAGCTGGAGGAGCCCCCTCATGCAGCCTGGACGGAAGGGCTTCCCGGTCTCTCCCCCCGCACCCCCGGCCCCCGTCATCACTGCTGGGACCCCAGCGGCCTGCGTGGAGAGCCTGCCGACCCCTGGGGGCTGTTCATGGAGGCCCTGCTCGTTAAATCTACTCCTATGAGCATTACCATCAAATTTCTCGGGCTTCTCAAGCCCTCTCATTCTAGGGACAAGCTAACCACCCTTTCCTCTTCTTATCTGGCTGAAGATAAAGAAGCTAAGGGAGGAAAAATCTATATTTTACTATCTTTTCAGTCGATTAAAAGGAAGAGTGGCTTGCTTAAAAAAAAAGATCATGGTGGTTTTACGGTACACTGTGAAAAATACTACTTTACTACAGAAATAGGCAACTCCACCCGAGAGCTTACCTACCGTGTCTTTAAACTTAAGACTGTTGTTCTATCTCAACAGCACAGGCTTGTCTGGGACATACTTTACCATATTAGGCAATCAGGCCCCAGAGAGAAGGGAAAGCAAAACAGTCCTAGGCTTTTACCTAAAAGGAGAAGGGCGAAGACACTGCCCAGCGGTGGAGAGCGGACAGAAAATCGCTGGACGCCCTCCAGTAGATAAAGGGGCTTCACGAGGTTAAGTAACAAGATTCAAAATCCTGCTTGACGGAGGGGAGAAGATCCAGTAAACAGCCAGAAGCAAAACTGTGAAGAATCAGAGGAAGTAGGGAAGAGGGCTATTATTTGCTCGAAGAGAGAGAGTGGGAACACGAGCAGAAACGGGGGTGGGGGGGGGGTTAGGCAGAAGGGTTAAAGCCTGCCTGAGGACACAGAAATGGGCAGGGGCTTGTTCTCATCAGGTCTGCAAAGGGCTCCAGCAAAAGAGGAAACACTGCGTTCTCGGCCCTTCCTCCTCTACTCATTTCTGTCCCTACCGCGGCAATTCCTTTCAAGATTTCTTTCTCAAAGCTCATCAGGTTCATTTTCAGAGCACAAGCACACGCCGGAGCCTGAGCTGCTTCTCTGACTCTTCAAAGAATCCATTCTTTATGGATAAATGAATAACTTGGCTTCAAAATCACATGATTCTAAGGTCAATGACCGTATTCCAAAAGGCTTTCTCTCATCCAGATTTAGGAACCTACAGATTCGGAAAATAATTTGCGTGGATCTCACTCATCTCTAACCATTTAAATGCATTAACTCATCTTCATTTTACAACTCTAAGAGGCAGACACTATTATCATCCCCACTGTACAGATGAGGACGCTGAAGCATCCCGTCCAAGGCAGTTCAGCGGTCCAGGTGGGGTTGCCCCGGGAGCCCAGCTCCTGGGCCTGCACTCCTAGCCTGTTGTGAGAGTACATCAGCCAACATGCACGACAGACGCAGACTCAGGAGAACGCGGTGCGAAGCCCGGGACACAGCTGTGCTCCCTGTCTCGGGCCTCCTCAGCTGTGATCTCTAAGATGAGAAGTGTAGGGAGTTCCCTGGCGGTCCAGTGGTTAGGGCTTGGCGCTCTCACTGCCGTGGCTTGGGTTCAATCCCTGGTCGGGGAACTGAGATCCTGCAAGGTGCGTGATGTGGGAAAGGGAGGGAGGAAGGAAGGGAGGAAGGGAGGGAGGGAAGGAAGGAGGGAAGAAGGAAGGAAGGAAGGGGGAGGGGAGGGGGGAGGGGAGGGGGGAGGGAAGAAGGAAGGAAGGAAGGGGGAGGGGAGGGGGAGGGGAGGGGGAGGGGAAGGGGGAGGGGAGGGCAGGGAAGAAGTCTAAAGCTGCTTTCGTTCTAAAATTCCAAGTCTGCGACTGTCATTCTAGCCATCACAGGGATAAACCAGAGTTTGATAAAGAAGAGCGCCTAGAAGTAAGTTTTTCAAAGAAAGCCTCTCCTCAAGTGAAATGGAGTGCTAGTTATTCAAAGATGTAATAAAACTGAGGAAAGTCAGGTAAGGCAAAGGGAACCAAAAGCGGAGTCAGCTTAAAAGATCATTTGCAGATACGGTTAATCAGTAGAATTCCTCTCATGTAACAAAAAGTCTTATGACATTCCTGGCCTTCAGAGACCTCCAGCCAAGGTCTGCAGAGGCGCAGTAATTTCTGTTTCAGAAGCTGACAGGGGAGCTCCAGGAACTGGCTCTCGCCCACGACTACACGGCTCTTCCATAAACAGGCCAGGCAGCTTTCATGGGGAATACCCCTGCACCAGTTGAGAAAAACTGGTGAAATAATAAGCAAACTACCTACTGTTCTGTGTGAGTGTGCTTTGTTTGATTGACTTTGTTTTGGAAAAAGGGGAAACTGCAGTCACATTCTCAGAGCCACGTGCTCTGACTCGCCCGTTTCCTGGGCGTCTTTGTCTACACTTGCACTCTTGGTGACCTGCTCCGATGTCATGGTTCCCGATACAACCTGCATGTTTGCATCCAGTCTGTACCTCCAACTCCGCCCCTGACAATTCCCTGTGGACAGCGGTCAGACACATCGAATCCAGGGCTTCTAGAGCCAAACCCAAAGGCCTGCCCTTCCAGAGTCCTCTCCATCTCAGTTCATGAAAACTCCACCCTCTCAGGCACTTGAGCCAAAAGCTTTGCTGTCAACCTTGACCCCCCTCTGTTTTTCTCACCGTATACCCAATCCAGCAGAAGTCTTGCTGATTCTAACTTTGAAATGTGCCGTGCATATGAAAACGTCTCAGCATCTTCACCACCCGCAATCACCTGGCCCAAACCCCTCGTAAGTCCCGCTGGGTTAGGGTGACATAGAGGGTCTTCTCCAAACAGCAGGCGGAGTCCCCCCAGAATGTGACTCCTGCCCCTCTGCTGCGCAGAGCTCTACACAGGCTCGCACACCCTGGCACCGACCGCCTGGCTCTGCCGCGGGCTCTCATGCCCACACCGTCTCCTCACAGGTCCTGCCTGTCCTCCTGCCTCACGGCCCCCCGAGCTCTGTTCCCTCTGCCTGCGCACGTCCACGGGGCTCCCCACTCACTCCCTTCATGCTGGGCTTCAGTGCTGCGTTCGCGGCAAGGCCGACACCGACCCCTCCTTAGATGCCCAGCCCCCCCGCCCTGCACTCCCCACTCCTGAGTCCTGGAGCAGCTCCACACGGCTTTTCACCTTCCACACACAGTTTGCTTGGCACGTTCATTTTACTCACTGCCCGCCTGCTTCACAGAACAGAGACTCTACAAGAACAGGGCTTTTTGTTCACTGTTGCACCCCTGCCCACAGGCACCGGGAAGTACTTGTTCAGTGAATACACGAGAAGCTTATAAAAGAGAAGGCAGGACAAAATGGGAAATGCATTTAGTGGCTTTTGGTATTAGAGATATTTCTGGGGCCAAATGGCTCCCAAAGCAAGTTTTATTTTCTGTTAAAGCTTGGTTTAAAACCAAGCTTTGCTGGCAAATTTCACTTTGAGCCTCTCTTTGATTTAGTTTGAAAGTCTTATGTTTCATCGCTTATATCTTCTGCACACTTGACCAAAGTCTCTCCCGCCTAGCTGCTACCGGTTATCTACGGCCGGTATCTGAACACCTACTGGTCAGTGCTTCCTTAACAGCGTCTCCTACAACCAAGGCCTCTTGCAGGAGGGTTAGCCACCAGACCACGGGCTCCTCTCTGGACTGGACGCTACACTGCTGACTTTGAAGGTAAAGTGTCGTGATTTTGTTCAGACCGATGCCACCGGATTTGCCTAAAAGCAACAGGGGTTCTAGAGGGAGAAGCATTTTTCTATTTGAAGGATGGACAGACATAAGTACCCACCTACTTATGTACCCTCCCTACATAAGTACCCTCCCACCTGGCAGGAGAAGGCTGACCCTCTACCACTGAACCTGAAACTCTCAGGAGGCTTTCGAGGTATCCTTCAAGAAGACCTTCCTTTACTCAAGGAGGCGAGATGCCACTAGCAACGCAATTCAAACATGTAACCTGTGGGCCTCCCTGGTGGCGCAGTGGTTGGGAGTCCGCCTGCCGATGCAGGGGACGCGGGTTCGTGCCCCGGTCCGGGAGGATCCCACATGCCGCGGAGCGGCTGGGCCCGTGAGCCATGGCCGCTGAGCCTGCGCGTCCGGAGCCTGTGCTCCGCAACGGGAGAGGCCACAGCAGTGAGAGGCCCGCGTACTGCAAAAAAAAACAAAAAAAACAAAAAAAAACATGTAACCTGCTCAGTAAAAAACAAATGAATGGGGGCAGGGGGGAGTAAGAGGTACAATCTACTGGGTAAAAAATAAGCGACAAGGACACATTGCATAGCATGAGGAACACAGCCAATATTCTATAATAACTATAGATGGAGTATAACCTTCAAAAATTGTGAATCACTATATTGTACACCTGTAACTTACAGAATACTGTATGTTAACTATACTTTAATTTAAAAAAAAAACTTGGAACTTGTAGACTCACCCTCCATCTTCTGGGGGGAAGGTAAAGGGGGTGGAGATTGAGTTAATAATGGATTATGCCCATGTTGAAGCCTCCATAAAAATCCCTAAACTATGAGGTGTGGAGAACTTCTGGGTTGGTGTAATATCCACATGCCGGGCGGGTGGTACAACCACCTCCATGGGGACAAAGCTTCTGACCTTGGGACACATCCACACCTCACCTGACGGACCTCTTCATCTGACTGCTCACCTGTATCCCTTAAAAAAAAAGGACGGGGAATGGAGGCGATGTGAGGTCGGCCCCACCACAGTCCCATAAAGGCCCCCTGACACGGGGCATAGGGCGCTCACCTAGAGCTTTCACGTCCCCAGGTACTTCCTAACTGCCCTGGGCCTCAGTTCTCTTAACTGTAAAACGAGGTTCCTAACCCAAGTTTTCTCTAAATTCCTTCCCAATTCTGAGATGCCCAAATTTGGGAGGCGCGTAACTTCACTGCATTGAACTGGACTGTTCAACAATTCCTTTAAAACAAAAGCCATCTGTCTCCTGTTCAGCTTCCTTAGACACCATTCTTCTTGTCCACCATCTTTTCTTTTGACGACTTGCGCCCTCTAGTGATAAATTCAATTATACATCAGAACTGGCCTGGGAAACAGTCTGCTTCAGAGGACAAGAACGTGTAGAGAAAACTCAGTGTTAAGCAAAATGAAGGCAAGCCAAAGACGCCGGTGAAGAAAGGATGAGAAGAGCCCGAGGGCCATCAGCGTCTGCAGTGTGCCCGTGACTGCTCCAGAGCCTGTTCCTCACGACCAGTGAAGGGGGCAGCGCTTCTGACTGCAGTAACCTCCTTCCTCACGTCAAATCCAGACTCAGTTTCTTTTTCACTCAGCAAGATACAGGCTATATTAGGACTTCTGGAGACGGGCACCCGTCTAATGCGGACAACCACGCACATCTGCTCTAAGCACATCGGCTGAGGGGGTGCTAGGACATGAAGCCCTGTGCTCATTGTCGGTTTTCCGGTGGGGATGGTTTTGATTAAAAGCGCGCACTGTGCGGGGCCCCGACCAGGCCCCCAGCCTTCTCAGCGTCCCTTGTGTCACCACCACAGAAATGCATGACTAGCCTTCCTCCCTCCCAGACTGCATGACAAACATCAGGGCCATTCCTGGCCATCAACCTTACCTGTACACAAATGTTGGTTACATTTTTCTAGCTTAGGTCCACAAAAAGAAATAAATTTCCAAGATGTCTACAGAGATTAAGGTTAAACAACAGAAAGGTTTTCTTAGACGTGCTCTTGTTACTGACATACGGGTGAGAGGCTGAGGAATCTTTGAGAAGAGGAGAGCATCTGTACACAGTTGGAATCATTTTAGTTCCAACTCTGACTGGAGACAGAGTTTCCTTTCTACCCTTAAAACAAAGTATTATCACCGAATGATTCCATGTACGCGGAGCTCAAGAACAGGCAACACCACTGTACTGCGGCGGCAATCAGGAGAGTGGCTGCCTCTCAGGACAGGGGACGGGGGGTGAGGGCACTTTTCAAGGTGACGGAAAAGTTCTACATCTTGACTTGAGTGGTGGTTACACCACTGATGACAACTGTCAAAACTCACCCAACAGCACACTTTAGGTCTGGGCAGTTCACTGATTGTAAATCTATCCCAACTTAAAATAACAGATGTCAGGGTCTTGGGAAGAGTTAACTTAAAAAACAGTAGATTCCTGGCGTGGGAGAGCGGCCGTGACACAGTCCTGCCCACCTTGAGGTTAGATTTCCACAAGTTACAGGGACGGGCCTGTCGTTCTGTGGGCCCGTATGGATGCCGGCATCACGCCTGCCAGGGCTGGACGAGCGCTCAGGAGAGAACCAGTCAGAGCTGCGCTAACGCAGGCCGGGGTCAGGATGCTGCCGCCCTTGGGCACCGTGGTGGGCAGGAGACATGCCGGGCGTGCTGTGAGGGCTGGCACACCTGCACACACTCAGTTACCATTAGAGAGAGGACTGGCCGTGCATTCCTCTCTGAATGCTCACACTGGCGTCTGCTGGACACGCGGTGAACACTGGCAGATGCCTCGAGCAATGGGATGAGTGGACCATTTTTCAGTCTGACAAATGACTCTATGTCAAATCTCACCAATCAGAAAATCTTTTCTGTAATTTTAAGTCAGTGGTCGTTCAGTGAACTTCTCTGGGAAGCATGGCATCAGAGGCACCTTCGCGGACCTTGCCTGGTGCACCAGGCAAGGACTTTTCACACCAAGTAGCTTAGAAACGTGCAGGCAAAGATCTTCACTGACAGAGACGCCGGCCAACACCAAGCTCTCCTGTGTAACTCCCTCCGTGGAGCTCAGTGGCCTCTACGACCCTCTACGGGTGACGGACCGCTTCAGTGCTCTGGAGTCAGCACCCGGGATCGCTCGTTAGGGGTTTTCTAACATAGTTCCCCACAGCAGCTCTCCTGCGTTCACTCTTCGTCCCCTGAAGCCTCCCCAAGCCCCTGTGGAATGAAGTCGCTGTCGTGTGCACACACCCCTGCCCCAGGGAGCCTCCATGTGGCATCTGTGCCCGATGCCCACTCCCCACTGTGAGGCAGCCCCGGCTGCAGCTGCACGCAGGCAGCTCTCAGCACGCCACCATGGGCACTGCTTTCTGGAGGCCCCTGCTGACTGTTTAGGATCTCGACCAAAATACAGGCAGGTCAATGACATAATATAGCGTTTCTACTTCCTGTGCTAAAAACAAATTAGTTGTTCATTTTCAGTATGAGTTATTAAACATATTCTGAGAACATACTGTCACATAACTGCAGGGTAGAAAAAAGGCCATCTTCTTACATAATTCCCAATAGAAATGTACATGGAGTCTCAATTCATTTAGTCAAAACCAAATCCCTTCCTTCTTGAAAAATGGTACTAGGGACATCCCTGGTGGTCCAGTGGTTACAACTCGGCGCTTTCACTGCCGTGGCCCAGTTCGATCCCTGGTCAGGGAACTAAGATCCTGCAACCTGTGTCGTGCGGCGAAATAAACAAACAAACAAAAACAAAACAAAACAAAAACCAAAGAAAAATGGTACTAAATGGTACTAGAAAAGCATTAACTTTCTATCACGTGTGAGTGGCTTACAGGAACCTGGAGCTTCAGGAGAGCTGGCCCGGGGTGCCCACAGCAGAGAAGAGCTGGGTGCCAGGCCTTAAGGGACCTGCTTACACAAGAGCCCAGGAGCTAAACCTATTTCAAAGTCCAATGTAAGTGATTTCTGGACTGTTCACACTATTCACTCTCGTGTTCCTCTCTGTTAGCGTGGAGAGGATGTAGACCCACAAGCAGCATCACTCTTCACGTTTCTTCCTGAGATCTCAAAGGACTTTATACGATCCAATAGCACAATAGAGAAAAAGAGCCCGTAACTGTGTCAGAACCCGGCAGGAGGCACTGAAAAATGGAGGAAACTCATTCAAGAACATGGGCATTGTTACACCATTTAAGAAAACGGGGGACTTCCCTGGTGGCGCAGTGGCTAAGAATCTGCCTGCCAACGCAGGGGACAGGAGTTCAATCCCTGGTCTGGGAAGATCCCACATGCCACGGGGCAACTAAGCCCGTGCACCACAACTATGGAGCCTGCGCTCTAGAGCCCGCGAGCCACAACTACTGAGCCCACGTGCCACAACTCCTGAAGCCCGCGCACCTAGAGCCCGTGCTCCACAACAAGAGAAGCCACCGCGATGAGAAGCCCGCACACGGCAATGAAGAGTAGCCCCCGCTCGCTGCAACCAGAGAAAGCCTGCGCGCAGCGACGAAGACCCAACGCAGCCAAAAATAAAATAAACAAATTTAAAGAAACAGGAAGCAGTATACCAGCGAGCAGCCATCCCATCTTGCAGAGGAGCGTCTGCCTCCAAACTCTCCCTGGACCCAGGTCTGCACAGAGCCTGCTCTTCCTCTGTTAAGTGTGTGCACGCGGGTGGGGATGCCGAGCCCTGCGGGGATGCCGAGCCCTGCGGGGCAGCCTCGCTGCTCGTTGCTTACCCACGCGGCTTTCACCTCTTCCGAGACGTCAGATTCATCTTCCTGGAAAGGGAGAAAGAAACAAGACAAGAGGATCATGGTCACAGGCACCCCTGGAGGCAACAAGGCTGTCACTGCTGCTTTTAGCAGCACCTCAGGAGCACCACCTGCAGTCAAAGAGTCAAATGAACCTGGCGGGAAAAGGAGAATCTTTAAGACAGACGGACCTCACTTGGGCTCTGTCAGTAGCTGTCGGGCCGTCTGGTCCTGTAATAATCAAACACTGTCGTCCAGTAGTTTCTAACAGGCGACCATCACTGTCCCATTTCTTGTCTCACTGAACGGTCCATCTAATTCCAAATGAGCCACTAGTGACCAGGGACCTGTCAATGCCAGCGACAAGGCTGAGTGCGCAGGGCACAGACTGGAGGGGGAGGAAAGAACCGAGTGTGCGCTCGTCATCAGGAGGCACAGCAGCCCCGCCTTCATTTAAAAGCCAAAGTCAAGCTGTTTTATAGCACTTGTTCCTTTTTTTCTCCAAAAGAGTAAACCTGAGTCAGATGAAATTCTGAAATTCTCAAGATTCTGGCAGTGCCTCTGAAATACTTGGTTAGCACCTGCACACACACGACGCTGACGTATTGCTGACTCACCACGGGACTCTCAGGGGCCGCTGGGGGGCTGCCAAGCCTGAGTGGCTTATGCACTTGTTATATTTGTTTGCACGGCTGCTGTAAATTCACCGCTTATTTGCTGCCTGCCTACCGTGAGCTCGGCACTGTCCTAGGCCCTGGGCGTCCTAGCCAGAACATTCCAAATGAGTCCCACACTAGTGGAGTCTTTCTTCTTCTGCCCTTTTTCTCAGTGATGCCTCCTGACCATCTGCACAGTTGGCAGCGTGTGGAGCTCTTTTTTGAGCCCGACACACAGGACGGCGGGCAGCGCAGGGTAACGCGAGACGTCCCGGCACAGACAGCCCACTTACATCCTTCGTCCAGAGGTTGATGCCTGTGCCTCTTCGTCGCTCCTTGGGCCGCCTCCTCTCACGAATGGACAGCCTGTTAGAGGACTGATCACCCAACTCTGCTTCTTCACCCTCTGGTCAGAGAGAAAACAAAGCGTGGATCTTAAGAACCTGGGGCACATGCACCGGAGGAGGGTGCGGTTTCTGAAGCTTGACCTACCGTTTTTGTCCATTTCCTTTGCCCCTGCAGGGCTGGCGGGGGGCTCTGAACTCTCTGAATCAGGGGCTGAAGACCTACCCGTCCGGATCAGGTAGGAACTGGTGTAGAGGGAGGGTCTCGGGGCAGGAGGTGACACTGGTGTCGTGGGTGTGTCTGGCTGAGCCGGACACCTCAGGCGACGATACACAGGCTGGAACAATCCACAGGATGAGATGTCAGAGGTGAAGTCTAACCAAAGGGTAAGGACAGCACGTTTATTAAAAGTGTGCTTTTCTACATCCAGAGGCTCACGAGTAGTTAATTAGCCAGATAGGAAAGAGGTCTAGACGCCTACTCTGAAGATGCTACAGGCTGACAGAAGGCCAGGACAGTTCTTCCCAAACTGATCACAGGGCGCTAGGGGGCACCAACCCTGGTAATAAAAATTCCTCTGATTTTGCAACGCAAATAGGAAGGACGATGGCCTTTTTAAGATGGCGCACTGAAAGGTAAGGTTTACGTAGGAAAAGAAAAAGATCAGGAATATGAAGAAACAATGTAGGAGTTATCTGAAAACAGACCAAATCTGAGCTTTCTACCAACTTGCCATAACTAGGCTTATTGACACTTCTGAAAAATTCCCACTTTCTGAGACTTCCCTGGCGGTCCAGCGGTTAAGACCACGTGCTTCTACTGCAGCAGGCACAGGTTTGATCCCTAGTTGGGGAACTAAGATCCCGCATGCCACACACCCCCACCCCCAAAATAAAAAAAAATAAATTCCCACTTTCCCTTTCGAACTTTTTTTTTCCTTGAGAGTTAGGACAGACAGAGCTTGACAATAAACCTTAATGTGGTTTGTTGAACATGCAGAGATAAAGAAATTCTTACTACATGCAGAGATTGTATAAATTTTTGTTTATAAATTATAGAGACAGAAGCAATAAAATGTAGTCAGCTTGGGAGTCTGACAGAACTTGGCTCAAATCCCAGCTTGAATGAGCTGTGTGACCTGAAGTGACTTGAGTTTTGATCTCTGCTTCCTCATGTATAAAACAGGGATAATAATATCTTCCTCAGAGAGGGCTGTGAGGATTAAATGAGAATGTATGTTATGTGCTTACAACAGTCCCTAGTATGTAATAAGTACTCAAAAAATACCCGATAAAACAAACGAAATAAACAACAGAACCTCAGTTAGTTTATGCAGCCCCCAGCCATTCAAAGTTAGAGCAAGAAGACTTCTTTCTCCTGTAATTACGGTGACCATAAAGTTTATCATCCCAACTGGGACATTTCTGAGAGTGAAAAGGAATGGTACTGATAATTACCCAGAGATAAAAGGTGTCACTGGAACCATCTTAGGTAAACCAGGAGTTACAATCACCTTAAATATAACCCTATAACTCTGACTACCAACTGCAACTGAGAAATGGAACGTAAGTCAAAACGTCTACCCCAAAGTGACAGCTTGTGCCTGAGAATAAGGGTGCGCTGTAAGTGCTTGGGTCTGCAGAAGTTTGTAGAACAACATACTAGTGGTGAGGCGGGCAAGCTGTGGAGCCAACGCCTCGCTCCATCTCTGCTTTTTTTTTTTCCAGTAAAATCCTTTATTTTATAATACTGTACCATCAAATTAAAATTCAAAATAAGCGTTCACCCAGTTGCCTAAATGGTTATTATATATACGTATATATTTGGTTGGAAAGGGAGAGAGAAAAGAGGAATTTGGAGGCCTTTAAGTACATCATCATCATTGTAGTAGTTAAGATTTGCTGAACACTTAACGTGTCAAGCACTATGCAGGTATCACCTCACAAGGAGTACCCTCTACTATAAGCTCTGTGTTTACAAATTAGGAAACTATGTACAAGAAGGTTAAATCAATTACCCAAAGCCATACAGCTAGTTAGTAAGGATACTGCGGTTTGAACCCAAATAGTCTAACACCAGAACATACACAGATAGGCACACACACACACAAATCAATATTATTATTATTTTGGTCACATGGCTTGTGGGATCTTAGTTCCCAGACGAGGTATCGAACCTGGGCAGCCAGCAGTGAAGGCGCCAATTCCTAACCACTGGACCGCCAGGGAAGTCCTTGACCTCTTCTTAGCCGTGCAACATGCTGGGCAAGTTACTTAACCTCTCTGTAGCTCCACTGACTCATATTTTAAGAAGGAATAATAATACTTACCTCAGAGGGTTGTTGTGAGGATTAAACAATTTAATACATATATTGAAATTGTTAAAATAGTGCCTGGCATAAACTAAATAATAAATGCTTATACTGCTATTTGCATTTTTTTTATACCAAGATCTCTCTTTTCAGAATAGAAAGACACATTTAGTTAACCAAATGTATGGTGGTAATCATTTCACAACATGTACACACATCAAATCATGTTGCAACATTACATGTCCATTACATCTCAATAAAACTGGAAAAAAGCGCATTAGTTAACTCCCAGAGGAAAAAACTGATCACTTAAGGACTAACATCCTCTGAATTCTTTCAATTACACAGGTCTTCCAACTAAAGATGGACATAAATAGCGTGTTCTATGAGGCGTCCCCTGCAGAGTAGGACAGTTCTGGAATTCTCAGTGAGGAAGAGGCTCCCCCAGCCACCTGCTTTCAGCACAGAGAGCTCACCTGATCCTCCAGACTCCGGTCCCAGGGCTGGCGGCTCTCCCCAGCTTCCTCTGCAGGGGCTGCTAGGGGCTCATGCTTCTGGGCGCTGCCCTCGAGCCCTCTGGGGCCCACGGGCTTCGGGCTGGGCTGTTCCTGAGCCTGACGCTCTGCCCTCGACCGGCTGAGCGTCCTTTCTGCTTCCTGGAGATCCGTCAGGGTAACACCCTGGGAAAATACCACAAGGTCAGAGAAGTTTCACCCTAACCATGGAATAACTCCCCGTGAATGAGCCGGGAAACTCCATAAAGATCTAATGGTACCAAATTCCAAATGAAGCTCCCGAAATGTGTGAGGCCGCTTCAAGTAATATACGCTGAAAACAAACACCTCAGTATGCAGAGGCCCCAGGCCTGAGCCTAGATACACTTCAAACACAATACTTGAGCGTCTCCTGCTTGAGTTCCAGAAACAGGTCAGCACTGATGCCCGCCCGCTGCTTCCACACCCATGGTTCTCACATCTCCACCTGGACGCTCCCGACCCCCCAAGAGCATGCAGTCACCAACAGCGACTGTCCAGCAGACACAAGGAACACTTAAGTTTACGCACAGAAAGAAGAACCAGGCTCAAAATGGTGAAAATTCAGAGCCAGGCTAGAACCACCACCAAAACCAAAAACCAAACCCACAAAAACAAACAAAAATCCAACCCTGAGGGAGCTGCCAAGATGCCAGAGCAGGAAGACCCCGAGCTCATCTCTTCCCAGGGCACACCAGGATAACTATGCACAGAACAACTACTGACCAGGGGCGACCAGAAGAGATCTTCTACGACTAAAGACGCAGCGAAACAACCACACCAAGACGAGTAGGAGGGGCGACCCGCAAATGGGAGGACACTTACAGCGGTGGGGGTTCTCCCCCAGGAGCGAGCGGTCTGAGCCCCATCCCGGGGGTCTTGCGCTGGGGAAGACAAGCCCCCAGGACGTCTGGCTCTGAAGGCCAACAGGGCTTCCTTTCAGGAGTCCCAGAGGGCTGTGTGGGGATAGAGACCCCACGCTTATAGGGCACACACAAAATCTCACAAGCTCCACAACCCGGGGCAGAAGCAGTAATTTCAAAGGAGCCTGGGTCAGACCCACCTGCTGATCTTGGAGAGTCTCCCGGAGAGGCAGCCTGTGATGCTGGGGACACAGGCGCTGGCAGCGGCCACTGTGGGGAGCTGGCTCAACCGCAAGGACACTGGTGCAGGCAGGCACCATCGTGCAATCCTCCCTCTAGCTTATTGCCCTCAGGACCCAGCCCCGCTCACAGCCAACAGAACACAGGCACCAGGAATGGGACGGCCTCAGGCCAAGCAACTAACTAGGCAGGGACACAGGCCCACCCACCAGCAGACAGGCTGCCTTATGACACCCTGGACACAGCCCTGCCCACCAGAGGGCCCAGGACCCAGCCCCACACACCAGTGCACAGGCACTAGACCCAGGACTACCAGGGACCTACAGCCAGAGACCCTGGGACCCAGCTCCACCAACGAGTGGGCAGACACCAGCCCCAGAAACCCCTGGGCCCTGGCCCTGCCCACCAGTAAACCTCCTTTAGCCTTCACACCAGCCTCACACGCCAATGGGTGGACACTACACCAATTGGTGGACACCAGGCCCAGGACAATCACAGCCCAGAGCCTGCCATGGGAGGACCCAGTCCATCCACCAGCAGGTCAGCACCAGCCCTGGGGCCAGCTGGGCCCCAGCCCTGCCCACCAGCAGGCCAACACAAGCTTCAGAACACAATGGACCCCACAGCTAGTTGTATCACGAACCAGCCCCAACAATCAGCAGTCTGACACCAGCTTTGGGCCCTGGGGCCCTGCAGCCAGACCCCCAGGACCCGGCTCTGCCCACCAGCAGGCCAGCACTAGCCAGGACCTAGCTTCACTCACCAGTGAAGTGGGCGGGCCACAGCCCCACTAACTCTGCTCCCAGTGAGCCAGCACCAGCCCTGGGGCCCCCCTGGGTTCCATGGTCAGCCACCTCATGACCTGGTCACGGCAACCAGCAGCCAGCAGCCTCCACACAAGGCAGGGCCTGGCAACCAACCAGCCCAGCCACACAGTCAGCCCACCACAACAGAATGACCCACGCAGCCCACAGAGGGGGCACCCCTAGAGCATACAGCTCTGGTGACCAGAGAGGAGTGCACTGCTGGGATGTATAGGGCGCCTCCTACAGAAGGCCACTTCCCCGAGGTCAAGAAACGTAACCAACCTACCAGATACATGGAAACACAAACAGCACGTTAGGCAAAATGAGGCGACACAAGAACATGTTCCAACTGAAAGAACAAGATAAAATCCGCAGGAGAGCAGCTACGTGCAGTGGAGACAGGCAATCTACCAGAGAAAAAGTTCAAGGTTACGATCGTGAAGATGACCAAGAACTTAAGAGGGGATGAACAGAGCGAGAAGTTGTAAGGCTTCAACAAAGAGTTGGACAGTACAAAGAACAACCAAACAGAGACGAAGAATACAATCACTGAAGTGAAAAATGCACTAGAAGGAATCCACAGTGTACTAAAGGATACAGAGGAACAGGCCAGTGAGCTGGAAGGCAGAATAGTGGAGATCACTGCCACCAAACAGAAAAAATATATACATATAAATAAATGAGGACACTTTAAGAGACCTCTAAGATGACATCAAATGCACTAACACTCACATCATAGAGCTCCCAAAAGGAGAAGAGAGAGAGAGAAAGGGTCACAGAACGTATTTGAAGACATAACAGTTGAAAATTTCCATAACCTGGGAAGGGAAACAGGCATCCAGGTCCAGGAAGCACAGAGTCCCAAACAGGATCAACCCAAGGAGGACCACAACAAGACATATTGGAATTAAAATGGCAAAAGTTAAAGATAGAATATTAAAAGCAGCAAGGGAAAAACAGCATGTTATATACAAAGGGAGCTCCCATAAAGCTATCAGCTGACTTTTCAGCAGAAACTCTGCAGGCCAGAAGGGAGTGGCACAATATAATTAGACTGATGAAAAGGAAAAGCCTACAACCAAGAATGCTCTACCCAGCAAGGCTCTCATTCAGAGCTGATGGAGAAAGCAAACGTTTTACACACAAGCAAAAGCTGAAAGAGTTCAGCACCAACAAACCAGCTTTATAAGAAATGTTAAAGGTATTTCTCTAAGCAAAAGAAAGGAAAAAGGAAAAAAAAAAGATCACAACTAGAAACATGAAAATTATGAAAGGAGAAATCTCATTGGTAAAGGCAAATATACAGTAAAGTTAGTAAATCAACCAAGTACAAACCTACTAGAAAGGTTAAAAGACAAAGTAGTAAAATCAACTATATCCACAATAAGCAGTTAAGGGATACACAAAATGAAAGGATATAAAATATGAAGTCAAAAACAGTAATCATGGGGGGAGAGAAGGAAAAATGCAGGGTTGTTAAAATGTTATTTGAAATTAAAGAGATCAGCAACTTGAAATAATCGTGTGTGTGTGTGTATATATATATGCACACACACATATATTGCTATATGCAAACTTCATGGTAATTACAAACCAAAAAATCTATAATAGATACATACACATAAAAGGGAAGGAAATCCAAACATAACACTAAAGAGAGTCATCAAATCACAAAGGAAGAGAACAAAAGAGAAAAGGAACAAAAAAGGACTAAAAAAACAATCCCCAAACAGCAACAAAATAGCAATAAGTACATATATATCAATAACTACTTTATATGACATGGATTAAATGCTGCAATCAAAAGATGGAGTGGCTGAAAGGATACAAAAACAAGACCCATATATTGGGGCTGGCCAAAAAGTTCATTCGGTTTTTCTGTAAGATATAACGGAAAAACCCAAATGAACTTTTTGGCCAATCCAATATATGCTGCTTACAAGAGACCTACTTCAGACCTAAAGACACACACAGACTGAAAGTGAGGGAATGGAAAAAGGTATTCCATACAAATGGAAATGAAAAGAAAGCTGGGTAGCAATACTTATAACAGAAAAATACTTTAAAATAAAGACTGTTGGGACTTCCCTGGTGGCACAGTGGTTAAGAATCCAACTGCCAGTGTGGGAGATGTGGGTTCGATCCCTGGTCTGGGAAGATCCCACATGCCGTGGAGCAACTAATCCCATGTGCCACAACTACCGAACCTGCGCTCTAGAGCCCACGTGCCACAACGACTGAGCCCACATGTTGCATCTACTGAAGCCCGTGCGCCTAGAGCCCGTGCGCCACAATAAGAGAAGCCACCGCAATGAGAAGCCCACGCACAGCAACGAAGAGTAGCCCCTGCTCGCCGCAACTAGAGAAAGTCTGTGCACAGCAACGAAGACCCAACACAGCCATAAATAAATAAATAGATAGATAGATAGATAAATAAATAAATAATAAAAACAAAGTAAAGACTGTTACAAGAGACAAAGAAGGACAGTACATAATAATCAAGGGATGAATCCAAGAAGAAGATATAACAATTGAAAATATATTTGCACCCAACATAGGAGCACCTAAATGAATAAAGCAAATTTTTTTTTTTTTTTTTTTTTTGCGGTACGCGGGCCTCTCACTGTTGTGGCCTCTCCTGTTGCGCAGCACAGGCTCTGAACGTGCAGGCTCAGCGGCCATGGCTCATGGGCCTAGCCGCTCCGGGGCATGTGGGACCTTCCCGGACTGGGGCACGAACCCGTGTCCCCTGCATCGGCAGGCGGACTCTCAACCACTGCACCACCAGGGAAGCCGTAGCATATAATCTTAAGACATTCCACCAATTAAAATTTTCCCCAGGCTCATAGGAGCAGTAGTACAGAAAAAAAGGAAATAATGAGGAGACATCCGGAGGAGAAGGGGGAAAAGGGTTAGGAAGAGAGTGAGTTGATTCTTAACTCAAGTAGTCATATGCTCACGTCCTCAGAAGAGGGAAGTTCCAAAGCCGGAAGGTAACTGTTAGCTAATTTGTTCACTCATTCTCTTAATAAAAAGTTACTGCGTTTTTAAGCACTGGAACTACAAAGACGAATCAAATGATTCCTGTACTCAAGAACCATAATCTAATGGAAAAGACATAAGAAAACACATGAGTATAATGGAAAGTAAGTATTAAGACAGAAACATATAATCCAGCCTTTTCTATTTCTGGGTCTATACCCAAAAGAACTAAAAGCAGGGTCTGATGAGATATTTGCACACCGATGTTCACAGCAAGACTGTTCACAGCAGCCAAAAGGTGGAAGCAACCTCAGTGTCCATCAACGGACAACGGATGAACCAAATGTGGTCTAAACAGACAAGATATTATTCAGCCTTACAAAGGAAGGAAATTCTGACACGTGCTACCACATGGATGAACCTTGAAGACATTACACTGAGTGAAACAAGCCAGTCACAACCAAGAGAAACACTGTGGGATTCCACTCACATGAGCTACCTAGAGTCAAGGTCAGAGAGATGAAAAGTAGAACGGTGTTGCCAGGAGCTGTGGGGAGAGAGGGAGCTGTGTAACGGGTAGACAGGTTCAGTCTGGGGAGACGAAAGCTGTTCTGGAGATGGACGGTGCTGATGACTGCACAATGATGTGGATGCATTTAATGCCGATGAATCGTATGCTTAAAAATGGCTAAAATTGGGCTTCCCTGGTGGCGCAGTGGTTGAGAGTCCGCCTGCCGATGCAGGGGACACGAGTTCGTGCCCCTATCCCGGAGGATCCCACATGCCGCGGAGCGGCTGGGCCCGCGAGCCATGGCCGCGGAGCCTGTGTGTCCGGAGCCTGTGCTCCGCAACGGGAGAGGCCACAGCAGTGAGAGGCCCACGTACAGCAAAAAAAAAAAAAAAAAAAAAAAAAAAAAAAAAAAAAAAGGCTAAAATATTAAGTTGCATGTTACGTATAGTCTGCCACAATAAACCAAAACAAAACAAATGCTTGTCTGGCCCTCGTGGGGGTTACATCCTCTGGGGAAACAAACCACCATCAAGCACAAGCAGTAACAGCTGTGGCAATGACTACACAGGACGGTACCCGCCCGACCCTGGAGGGTCAGGAACAACACAAGGGCACTTCGGGGGCTACGCATAAGGTCCCCTTCTCAGTCCTCAGCTCTCCTGCTTGGCGTCTGTAGCAGCTGAAGCTGCGGGGCTTCCCCTCTTCACTGGAGACTGCCTTTCACTCCCTTGTGTACCATCTCCTGGTTGATCCCTCAGCCCTCTGGCTGCTCCTCGGTTCTGCTGCCCGGCTCATCCTCCTCTGCTTCCTTGACGCCCAATCATAGCCTCCCTCAACTGTTGCTGCCACATGGCTGTCATCTCCAGCTCAGCTAAGGAACAGCTTCCCACGGGCCTCCAGGCTTCACCACTCCCAGCAGTTCTCTGCACGGCAACTTTTGCAAAATATCATGTAGATTATGTCTTCCTTACTTCAAAGCTTCCCTGAGGGACTCTTCTTTTTTCTTTTTATAATATCATTATTGAAACATAACCCACATATGATAAGATCCACCCTTCTAAACAGTACAATTCGCTGTTTTCTAGTATATTCACGGAGCTGTGCAAAATCCCCATCTAATTTCAGGACATTTCATCACCCCAGAAAGAAGGAAACCCCACACCCTTAGTGGTCAATCCCCATTCCTCCCTCTCTCCAGTCCCAGCAAATACTAATCCACTTTCTATGTCTCTGGGTCTGCCTATTCTGGACAGTTTCATACAAATGGAATCATGCCAGGTTTCTTTCATGCAGCTTAACTTTCTCTTAAGGTTCATCCACATGGCAGCATTAGCGTGCCTCAGGCCTTCATTTCTTTTTATTCAAATCAATGGAAATCTGTGAGGGTTTTTTCCAGTTTTGTTAGCTGCTTCATTTATTTGGTCTGTGCAATGGCCCCACTTGGGCCCACTGCCCAACACTCGCTGGGGCACCACCAGCCACAGAATGCTGACCTTGACGCTGCCGGGAGCCCAGGGCTCAGCCCTCCAGCGAACCTGCACACTCCACACGTAATTTTGGTCTATACAGCAAGTTAACTCTGGCCAGAGATGACACTGAATTTGGGTTTCTGGCTCCTGTGAATAATGCTGTTATAAATATCTGTGTAGGGCTTTTCTGTAGAAGCCCACTTTATTTCTCGAGTACACACCCAGGAGCAGCATGGCTGGGTCCCATGGTAACTCTATGGTTAACACTCTGAGATTATGCCAGACTGTTCTCCTGCAGGAATTAAGGTGTGGGCCTTAAGCACACATGGAATGATTAGTCTTAGGGAGGGAAGGAGAGAAACCTCCTCTGCGCCTGAAGAACAGGAGCGAGAGGGGGTATATGTAGCTATGAATTCATCTGATTCTATGTAGTGTAAGATTTAACAGGAAAGCTTTCACTACAATGGCTGGAATAAGGCACACGTTTTATCACTGTTTAATTGTACTTCCAGTGGAAAGGCAGACAGACAAAAAAGGACTTAAACACAGAGGTCACACTCACTTGGGTAGACCTTCGAGTCTGCCGAGCTTGTCTGGAGCGCGCTTTCCGTAACGACTCTGCTTCCTCATCCCGTACAGGAGTCAGATACGACCTGCGGGGAAGAAGTCACACCAGAGGTAAGGCCCTGGGGTACAGCAGGTGCGTCTGCACACCGAGGGGATTTCTGTGAGCTAAGATGAAGTCAGGCCGACTCAACCCGACAGCCTATCGGTGAACATTACATAAGCCAAGACATTATCTGTAAACGTATTAGTGTTCGTGCAGCACCACACCATCTGTAACTGTAAAATGAGAATTTTCTTTCCTCTTTCCCATCCTTAGACTTTTTATTTCATTTCTTGCCTCCGCGCTCTGGCTAGCAGTGATGACAATCGTTTCCCTGCTTCGCTCCTGCCTTCAGAGAGACAGCTTCTGGCGAAGACACTGCAGATGCTGCTCAAGTGAAGGCAACCCCTTCCCCGCTCATGGGAGTGGGCTAGGAGGGGCTTGTTGTTATTTGTTTCGTTTTTTAATCATTAGTGTTCGAACTTTATCATAGGTTTTTCTTCCCTGTATACTGAGATTATCATTTCCTTCTTTCTTCTGTTAATATGGAGAATTACACTGAACAATTTCTGAATGATAAAACCACCCTAAATGCTTGGGATAAGCTCAACTTAATCATGATGTATCATCATTTACATAGATTTACTTTTTATATAGATTCAGTATTATTTACTTTAGGATTCCTCCATCCGTGTTCCTGCAAGAAACTGGCCTGTAATTTCCCCTTATAATAACCCAGCCAGTCTTGCAATTAAAGTTATGAAAGTTGGGAAGTGTTTTCTCCTTGTCTATTTCCTTTGAGAATCTGTGTAAGACTGGGGTCATTTCCTCCTTAAATAATTGGAAGCGTTCACCAATAGAACCATCTGTGTTTAGAGTGTTCTTTACGGGAAGGTTTTAAATAAGGGTTTCAACTTCTTTAATAGAATTAGGCCTATTCAGATTTTCTGTTTTGGTAATATTTGTTTTTCAAGGAATATTATCTCTATTTTCATATTCAGTACCACAAAACGGTTCATAATATCCTAATAATACATTTTAATTGTCACTGTAATACAAGCATATCTCAGAGATACTGCAAGGTCAGCTCCAGACCACCACAATAAAGTGAATCTTGCAATACAGTCATGTGAAATTTTTGGTTGTCCAGTACATATAAAAATTATGTTTATGCTATACTATAGTAAGTGTGCAATAGCATATCTTAAAAAAACAAGGTACATACTTTAATTAAAAAATATTGTTAAAAACGCTAGCCATCATCTGAGCCTTCAGCAAGCTGTAATCTGTTTGCTGGTGGAGGGTCTTGCCTTGACGTTGCTGACGGCTCACCGGTCAGGATGGCGGTTGCTGAGGGCTGGGGTGGCCGTGGTGATGTCTTGGAAGAAGACAGCAGTGACGTTTGCCTCGTTGACTGACTCTTCCCTTCATGAACGATGTCTCTGTAGCCTGTGATGCTGGCTGATACCGTTTTACGCACAGTAGAACTTCTTTCAAGACTGGAGTCAATCCTCTCAAATCCTGCCCCTACTTTATCAACTAAGTTATGTAATATTCTAAATCCTTTGTTGTCATCTTAATAACCTTCAGAGTATCTTCACCAGGAGTCCATTGCAAAAAACCAGCTTTTCTTTAAATTTTATTTTTGTAATTGGAGTATAGCTGATTTACAACGTGTGTTAGTTTCAAGTGTATAGCAAAGTGATTCAGTTATACATATACATATATCTATTCTTTTTCAGATGCTTTTCCCTTACAGATTATTATAAAATATTGAGTATAGAGTTCCCTGTACTACACAGTAGTCCTTATTGTTTATGTTTTATGTGTAGTAGTGTGTACATGTTGATCCCAAACTCCTCTAATTTACTCCTACCCTTCCCCTTCAGTAACCATAAGTTTGTTTTCTACGTCTGTGAGTCTATTTCTGTTTTGTATATAAGTTCATTTGTATCTTTTATTTATTTTTTTAAAGATTCCACATACAAGTGGTGTCATATGGTATTTGTCTTTGTCTAGCTTCCTTCCCCTAGTATGACAATCTCTAGGTCCATCCATGTTGCTGTGAACAGCATTATTTCATTCTTTTTGTTTATGGCTGAGTGATATTCCGTTGTATATATGTACCACATCTTCTTTATCCATTCATCTGTTGATGGACATTCAGGTTGCTTCCACGTCTTCGCTACTGTAACTAGTGCTATGAATAAGAAACCACGTTCTTTGGTCACCCATAAGCAACTCCTCATCCTTCAAGTTGTATCGTTAGATTGCAGCAATTCAGTCACATCTTCAGGCCCCCATGTCTAATTCTATTTCTCTTGCTTTCTCCACCAAATCTGCAGTTACCTCCTCCACTGGAGCCTTGAACCCCTTGAAGTCATCCATGAGGGTTGGAATCTACTTCTTCCAAACTCCTGTTAAGGTGGATATTCTGATCTCTTCCCATGAATCACAAATGTTCTTAATGGCATCTAGAATGGTGATTCCTTTCCAGAGGGTTTTCAGTTGACTTTGCCCAGATCCATCAGAGGAGTCACCATCTATGGCAGCTAGAGCCTGATGAAATGTATTTCTTTCTTTGTTCATAAATTTATTTATTTATCTTTGGCTGCACTGGGTCTTCGTTGCTGCGCGTGGGCTCTTCTCTAGTTGCGGTGAGCGGGGGCTAATCTTCATTGCAGAGCACAGACTTCTCATTGCAGTGGCTTCTCTTTGTTGCAGAGCACGGGCTCTAGGCGCGTGGGCTTCAGTAGTTGTGGCAAAAGGGCTCAGTAGTTTTGGCTCACAGGCTCGAGAGCACAGGCTCAGTAGTTGTGGCACACAGGCTTAGTTGCTCCGCGGCACGTGGGATCTACCTGGACCAGGGATCGAACCTGTGTCGTCTGCATTGGCAGGCGGATTCTTACCCACTGCACCACTAGGGAAGTCCCCGAAATGTATTTCTTAAACAATAAGGCTTGAAAGTTACTCCCTGATCCACAGGCTGCAGGACAGATGTTGTGTTTGCAGGCATGAAACCAACCTGAGTCTCACTGTCCATCTCTCTCAGAGCTCCTGCGTGACAGCAGGTGCACTGTCAATGAGCAGCAGTATTTTGAATCCTCCTTTTTTCCGAGCAGTAGGTCTCAACAGTGGGCTTAAAGTATTCAGTAAACCATGCTGTAAACAGATGTGCTGTCATCCAGGCCTTGTTCCATTTACAGAGCACAGGCAGAGTAGATGTAGCATAATTCTTAAGGGCCCTAGGATTTTCGGAATGGTCAATGAGCATTGGCTTCAACTGAAAGTCACCAGCTGCATTAGCCCCTAACAGGAGAGTCAGCCTGTCCTTTGAAGCCAGGCATTGACGTCCCCTCTCTAACTACGGAAGTCCTGGATGGCATCTTCCAATAGAAGGCTGTTTAACGTACACTGAAAATCTGTTGTTTAGTGCAGCCACTTTCATGAATTATCTGAGCTGGACCTTCTGGATAACTTGCTGCAGCTTCTACATCAGCACCTGTTGCTTCACCTTGCACTTTTATGTTATTGAGAACGCATCTTTCCTTAAACCTCATGAATCAACCTCTGCTAAGCTTCAAGTTTTTCTTCTGCAGCTTCCCCACCGCTTTCGGCCTTCATGGAACTGAAGAGAGTTAGGGCCTTGCTCTGGATGAGGCTTTGTTGTTTCTGGTTTGATCTTCTATCCAGACCACGCAGACTTTCTCTGTATCAGTGATAAGGCTGTTTCGCTTTCTTATCATTTGTGTGTTCACCGAAGTAGCACTTTTAATTTCCTTCAAGAACTTTTCCTTTGCATTTCCAGCTTGGCTAACTGTTTGGTGAAAGAGGCCCAGCTTTAGGCCTATCTTGGCTTTCCACGTGCCTTCCTCACTAAGGGTAATAATTTCTAGTTTTTGATTTCAAGTGAGAGATGTGCAACTCTTCCTTTCACTTGAATACTTAGAGACCCTTGTAGGGTTATTAATTGGCCTAATTTCAGTATTGTTGCGTCTCAGGGAATAGGGAGGCCCAAGGAGAGGGAGAGGGACAGGGGAACCGCTGCTGGGTAGAGCAGTAAAAATACAGCATTTGTTGATTAAGTTTGTGGTTTCATATGGGTGTGGTGTGTGGCACCCCAAACAACTACAATAGTAACATCAAATATCACTGATCACAGATATCATAACAAATACAATCATGAAAAAGTCTGAAATATTGTGAGAATAACCAAATGTGACACAGAGACATGAAGTGACCAGATGCTGTTGGAAAAATGGCGCCGAGAGACTTGTTCGACACAGGCTGCCACCAACCTTGAATTTGTGAACAACGCAGTATCTGGAAGTGATAATGTGAAGCACAATAAAATTAGGTCTACTTGTACCTACAGCAACGGTTCTCAAACTGTTTGGTCTGAGGACCCTTTTATATTTTAAAAAATTATTGAGGATCCCCAAACAGCTTTTGCTTATGTGGGGTATATCTATTAATATTTACCTTATTAGGCCAGTAAAGTTGAGAAATTAAACATGTGTTTATTAATTCATCTGAAAACGATAGCCCTATTACAATGTTAACATCAGTAACTTATCTTTTATGGAAAATAACTAAATTTTCTACAACAAAAAAATTTAGTAAGAGTGGCATTATTTTACATTTTTGTAAATTTCTTTAATGTTGGCTTAATAGAAAACAGCCCGATTCTCATATACATTTCTGCATTCGATATGCTGCAATATGTTGTTTTAGTTAAAATATATTAAAAATATCCAGTCCTGTACAGATATGTAGTTGGAAAAGCAAGGAGTGTTAGAATAGCTTTTTCAGATAATTGTGGACAGTCTTCTTTGATGCTATGGTCAAACACAAGTGGTACTTTCTTCAAAGTTAGTCGCAATGTGGAATCTGAAATGATGTTAACAGAATTTCCATATTCTGTTATGCTGAAATCCAGTGATCTATCTTGTACTTTGGATGGAATGTCTTACCCAGGTGTGTCTTTGGTAAAATCTCCCAAATGGTGACACATTTCATTATGCAACAGTAATTTTAAAAATCACATTCTTAAATATACGGTTTAAGCTCCTTAACATCAGTTTTGGCAATGATTTTTTGGATTTGACACCAAAAACAAAAATGCACAAGTGGGACTTCATCAAACTTTTTGCTTCTGCACAGCAAAGAAAATCAGCAACAAAACAATAAGGCAACCTACTGAATGGGAGAAAATATTTGCAACTCGTATATCTGATAAGGGGTTAATAGCCAAACTAGATAAAGAACTCATACAACTCAAAAGAAAACAAACAACCTGATTAAAAAATGGATAGAGGATCTGAACAGACTTTTTCCAAAGAAGGTATACAGAGGGACAACAGGCATGTGAAAAGATGCTCGACATCACTAATCATCAGGGAAATGCAAATCAGAACCACAGTGAGATGTCACCTCACACCTGTCAAAATGGCTATTAGATAAGAAATAACAAGTGTTGGTGAGGGTGTGGAGAAA
Organism: Mesoplodon bidens; assembly: GCF_964165515.1. Lineage (NCBI taxonomy): Eukaryota > Metazoa > Chordata > Mammalia > Artiodactyla > Ziphiidae > Mesoplodon > Mesoplodon bidens. The sequence goes on from NC_138177.1 coordinate 1,159,344, forward strand.
AGGGAGCCCTCACGCACTGCTGGTGGGAATGTAAATTGGTGCAGCCACTCTAGAAAACAGTATGAAGGTTCCTCGAAAAATTAAAAATAGAACTACCATATGATCCAGCAGTTCCACTTCTGGGTATTTATCTGAAGGAAACGAAATCACAATCTCGATCTGTACTAAATCTGTACCCCAATGTTCACAGCAGGACTATTCACCATTGCCAAGATATAGAAACAACCTAAGTGTCTACTGACAGATGAATGGATAAAGAAAATGTGGCGTATATATGTGTGTGTGTATACACACACACACGCACGCATGTGCACAGGTACATACATAATGGAAAATTATTCAGTCATAAAAAAGAGGAAATCTTGCCATTTGCAACAACATGGATGGGCCTTGAGGGCATTATGCTAAGAGAAACAGAGAAAGACAAATACTGTACGATCTCATTTGTATGTGGAATCTAAAAAACTGAATTCATAGGTACAGAGAACAGACTGGTGGTTGCCAGAGGTGGGGGGGTGGGCGAAGTGGGTGGAGGTGGTCAAAAGGTACAAACTTCCAGTTATAAGATAAATAAGTCCTGGGAATGTATGCACAACAAGGTGACTATAGTTAACAACACTAATGTATTCGAAAGCTGCCAAGAGAGCAGATCTTAAAAGTGCTCATCGCAAGGAAAATATGTGTGGTGATAGATCTTGACTAAATTTATTGTGGTGATCATTTTGTAATATGCTTATCAAATCATTATGTTGTATACCAAAAAAGATTGTTTTATTTCAATTATATCAATAAAAAATAATAGAAGTTAAAAAAAAACCCCACCTTCCCTAATATTATCTTTGGTCTCAGAACAGTCTTTCCACATTGGGAAGCAGTCAACAGTATCACCCACAGTGACAGGTACAAGTTTTCCTAAGTTCTAATTTCTGCTTTAAATGTTACAATTGGCAACCTACACTCAGAATGAAAGGTTCTCTTTGCTCATTTTCAAGAGAATGTCGGCCACACGCCTACGTCTGAATAACCAGTCTGAGCAGCCACTTGTCAGGAGGAAGTGGTGCCCAGGAGAAGCAGCCAGCCCCTCACCTCTCCTCCTCGAACTACAGGCACACTCCTATTACAACTCGCTGGCCACGCTCCAATCAGTTACTACCCTTTTCCTGTATTTTCTATTCTCCTCTCTCTCTGGGTTTCATTCTGGGTGTTTTCCACTGTCCAATCTAATTAGTTCACAAATCCTCTCTTCAGCTGCTTTACTACAATTGAATTTCTTAATTTGTTATTTTATTTTTCAGTTCTAGCATTTCCATCTTTCCAAAGAGAGGGCAGTTCTCTATTGAAATTCTCTACCTTGTCTTCTATTTTCTTGAACATATTAACCGTAATTTACTATGATTATTTTAAAGTCCACATTTGATAACAATCAATATCTGGGTCTGTTCCTAGTGTCTGTATTTTCTCTTAGTCTTTTGTAAATCAGTCTTATTATGCAGTATGTCTGGTAATTTTAGAATTAATACCAGAACTTTTAATGAAAAAATGTAGTAATAACTTGCAGCTCTGGAAGATGTTGTCATCCTCCAGGAGGATATTCTTTTCTCTGGCTTAGTTAGGCTAAGAAACTGGTTCTCAAACTTTCATTGCATCAGAATCACTTGGAAGGCTTGTGAAATACAAATCTCATGAGGCTCTCCCCTCAGAAGGCCTGATTTAGCAGGTGTGGAGGGGGTCTGGGAATCTGCATTTCTGATTAGTTCTCAGGTGATGCTGCTGATGTGGAGACCACACTGTGAAAACCATGGGGTAAGGCAAACCCCCTTCACCCACTCTGAGACTGAGCCACCTGGAAGCTGGGCTTCAGTCTTTACAGAGCTGGCCATGTCTGGTAAGCCCCTCCTGCTGGAAGGCAGCCCTTTGATGGTCCCAGGGGAAGTCTGGGGTGTCCACTGGGGCCCCTGTTTCTGAACTCTCATTTCTGTTCCCTAAGCACTGAGAGATGGCTGGAAACCTCGCCCAGCTTCTCAGCCTTGTAGCCACTGCCTCACTGGCCAGCCAGCACCTTGGGGGACAAGCACAGCCAGGTGCTGGGCTCGCCTCCTATGCTGTCCTTCTCTCTAGGATCTGGGTCCCTCAAGTCCTCACCTCCTTACCATCTCTCCAATGCCTTCAAAGACTTTTTTTTCTTATGTTTATCCAGCTTTTCTGGTTATTCTCAGTGGGAGAGTTTGTCTATTAAAAGAGATGCCACAGCCTGAAACAGAAGTTCCCAACCAGGCTATATGTGAAGAGATTTTTTTCCTCCACATGGATTAGTAAACTGGAATTGCCATACATGTCTCAATCCACTGTGAGTTCGGTATGTGTGCCTCTTTCCTTAATAGATTCCTCTTCTCTGGGGGAAGTGGAAAAACCTGAGTCCCCAAACTTGCAAAGCTGTGGACCCGCCCTGGAGTCGGTGAGCGCACTGAGGACGAACCCCGCAGGAACTGCTGCCTGGGTTACCAGCCAGCACCCTCACACACCACCTCCACCTGCAAACACACACAGCACCCCACTGCACCACTTCTTGACCGCTGTCTCTCCTCTGCGTCCTAGACAGACGCCACAGTGAAGGAGCAAGTTTCTGACTGGCTTATCGCACTGCCTGCTCTGGCAAGTTTTACGGAGTAAGAGAGATGGACCTGGTAAAAACAGGTCTGAGGGTGAGATCGAGGGCCTTTTGCCTCACTTGCAGTCTTAAATATTTGAAATCATACATGCTTTTCCCGGAAAAAATTAGAAAACAGATCAACATGTGAAAATAAAAATAAACTGAATTCCACCACATGAAGATAAGCCCATTTTTATTCTACTACACGTATGCCTAGATTTTTATCTATGTATGTATATTCTACACCTATATATAGTATATTATAGTCTATTTTTAATGAATATTATGTATATTACTTTGTAACCTGTGTCAATATATGAAACTTTTACTAAGTTGTAAGAAAAAAAATCTATAAAAACAAAACCCAGAAAACCCCAGTACATGAGTTTTTTTTTTTTTTTTTTTTTTGCGGTATGTGGGCCTCTCACTGCCGTGGCCTCTCCCGTTGCGGAGCACAGGCCCAGCGGCCATGGCTCACAGGCTCAGCCGCTCCACGGCATGTGGGATCCTCCCAGACCGGGGCACGAACCCGCTTCCCCTGCATCGGCAGGCGGACTCTCAACCACTGAGCCACCAGGGAAGCCCGAGTACTTGAGTTTTAAATGTTTTTGAGGAGGGGAGGAACATTTTCATTCACTTTCGTTTACCCAGGTATGGATTCCAAATTCACAGAAGTGATGCATCTTAACATATGGTTTCCTGGGGGACACACTGCGTCTTCAGTAGAGCCTGAGTCCTTGTACCTTCTAAACCCAGACAGGGGAGCAAACTGTAGTCCTGGAGCCAAACCTGGCTGCCACATTCTGTAAATCAAGTTTTACCAATGACAGCAGCAGAGTTTAATATTTGCAATGGAGACAAAATGGCCTGCAAAACCTAAAACGTATGTTATCTGGCCGTTTACAGACAAAACTTGGCAATGCCCGTGCCAGACCGCATCCACACCCAGCACACCATCTGGGCCTCCTGAATCTGTGCACCACATGGCTCTTCACTGCCCTGAAAAGACTATGGTCTCAGCCCACAAGGTCCTGCAACGGAAGCACAGTGGCAGCCGTGGCTTCACAGCTATCCCTGCTCTGGCCTCCAGATAAAACTAGGCTAACATCCGCAATGCAGTGACAGAGGAAGGGATTCTGATGCTGAAGTCTTCTAATTACCACGCCTGTCTACTCTGTTTCCTAGAGGGCAGGAAGCATTTTTCTTTTTTTTTTTTTTTTTTTTGCAGTACGCGGGCCTCTCACTGTTGTGGCCTCTCCCGTTGCGGAGCACAGGCTCCGGACGCGCAGGCTCAGCGGCCATGGCTCACGGGCCCAGCCGCTCCGCGGCATGTGGGATCTTCCCGGACCGGGGCACGAACCCGCATCCCCTGCATCGGCAGGTGGACTCTCAACCACTGCGCCACCAGGGAAGCCCCGGAAGCATTTTTCTTTGTATTTGCTATGACTCGGAGGTTACATGAGCAGTGGAATTCAAACACTTAGCAGAGAATTTAAGCATGACCACACAAAAATAATCTGTTCCCTGCCTCTCAAGTTCACAGTGCTCCTTTACGTACTACACAGCGGCTAATTTTATCTTAAGAAGCTGTGCAAAATGCCTGGAGCAAATCATCAATGGACATCAAGAAAACCATCATCATGATAATAAAAGACCTAGACTGTCTTCTGACAAGTACAGTGTGGTGATAAAGTACCCTGACATGGGAATCAGACCGCCCGGGTTTGAACCCTGGCTCCTCAACTTCCTTGCTAGATGACCTCGGTTAAAACGTTTAAGCACTCTAAACCCAAGTGTCTTACGTAGCAGAGGTATTAACAGCTGCAACAGGTATGAGCAGAAATCAGCAGGGTTGCTGTGAGGACCAGACGCAAGTGCTCAGGACAGCCTGGCTGTGGCTTTCGCGTCACCACCACTCCTGCTGCATTGTTTCCATCCCCACGTTAATGGCTCCGCGTCGTGATTTGGAAAAGAAAGGTGCTATAATATCCATCCCACCTAGTCTAATAAAGAGTTCCCGTTAATTATTTTTCCCAGAAATGGATAATTCATTGGGAAGCGGTCTTAATGCCCAGGAAAATATTCTCCATGCAGGTTTGAAGGGCTAAGTAAAATAAAGCTACTTTAAGTAGAAGAATGAAAGGAAAATAACCAAGAAGATTTCCAGGGAGAGTACAAAGCTGTTTTCCCCAGAATGATGAGAGAATAATCTCTCATCCAGAACCCACTAACAGGAAACTGGTTTTTGGAATAGCTTTAGGGAGTCCTACATTTAAAACCTGTGAAGACAGAATGGTACTTAACGGTTACCTTCAAACGGGGCAGGAACCCAGTTGAGTGTATGTCTTTATGGCACTCGGGATGCTGCGGTCATTAATTACAGAACGTCTCCTGGTCCTCTACCAGGGCCTGTCATTCCTGGGACTACATCCTGTGTATGAGGTGGCACAGGCACAGGCACATTTCGGAGAGGTGAGAAAGAACTTCCTAAAGATCAACCTGGAAGCACGCAGGGACAGCTACAGGGCAGGGGGATGAGCTAGAGAAGAACAGAGCACCGACCTGTGCCTAAAGATTTTATGAGTTCGAGGAGTCACATGATCTAATTTCAAGACTTCAGGTAGAGGATAAAATCATTCCCATTTTACAGAAGAGCTGACCGAGGCCCAAGGGAACACTAAAGTACCCACCCAAGGTCACAGCGCTGTCAGGTGAGACCTAAAGGGAGTAGGACTGGTCGCCTGGCTCCAGCACAGCTTTTCTGACATCACACCACACGAAAATGGGCTCTTCCCCTAGTGCCACGGCACCCCAGCTGTGTGGATTCGTGCAGCAAGACATTTCTTTTTCCAAATCTAGCAGTACCAGGAGGGGGGTATTGTCTTATGTTAGGCTTGCTTCTCTTAGTGTCCCCTGATGTTTTCCAAAAGTCTGCCAACACCAACACTCCATCTTGGAAAAGGATGCTTACATATCTCCAGAGGTTGCCATTCATGTGCAGTACGGCCATCCCGGACAAGCTGGAAGGGACAGGTGACAAGAGGGACCAAATTCTCCTGCAGAGGACGCAGCCCCCACAGTGGCCAGGCGTTAGTGCAGGTTTTCCTTGCCGTTTCTAACTAGGAATGGGTGTTCCTGGGTTCTAGTGTCAGCTTAGCCATTAACTAACAAGAAAGGCTCTTTCTTGCCTTTTAGGGTCAGAGGGAAAGGAGTGGTTTGGTTTTTATTTGTTTATACCCTTGTTCTAAAGAGGACCTGGGAACTAAAGGAAATGCATACCTGCAGCAATACTTTAAACAGATGAAGAAATATGCGGGAAAGGAAAAGAATGGCCAGATACGGCTAGAGTTCTGGGTGGCCGCCAGAAGTCAGGCGCGGTTGTACACGTGGTGTCGGGAAGCTCCGCAAGGAGGCCCGAGTGACGCAGGAGGGCGGCAGAGCAGCAAGAGCAGCTCCGGAGGGTCCTGGGAGGAGAAGAGGAGGAAGCCCAGGAAGCCCCAGGCGCCCGCCGGGGCAGAAGGGCTGGAAGAGCGCACAGCAGGGGCGGCGGGGAAGAACGGAGGGGCAGGGAAGACTGGAACCAGAGGTCGTGGAAGACACAGGTTCCAGAAGGCAGATGCCCACGGCCAAGGGCACGGAGGGTCCGTGGTGGAGGCGCCGGACGGGCGAGGGGGCAGGGCTCCGATTCAGCAGGCTGGAGGGGGGGGAGGGGGGGACAGAGTGGGGTCAGAGCCCTCCCTCGAGAGCGACAGGGAGAGGGGACGAGGCGGCAGCCCGGAAAGGAGGGGCTCCATGTGAAGGTGGGAGGACAGGCACGTGGGCGGGTGCGCCTCTGTCCCCGTCCCCAGTGAGCTTTTGCTGCTCCGTCTGGGAAACACTGTGTGCCCGGCTCTGGGATCCTCCCCAAGGGAAACTCCCTGCACCCAGCACAGAATGCTGGACCAGCCTGATGGCCGACAAGACGATGCCTCAGTTGGTTTCCAAAAGCCCGGATTCCCCATTCGGATTCCAGAGAGGACGGAAAGCTTTCAATTTACTCTGTTTTTCGAAGTGGTTTCTCCCAAGACAGATACTCATTTCCTTCAAAAAACAAAACATCAAGAGAGCCTAACCCCTGTGCCCACAGTGCCAGCTGACGGTATCGCACGGCCCAGGGGAGACCAGCTCCTCGGACGCGGACCGGTGGGGTCAGAGCATGTGGGCTGTGAAGTCTCAAAGACCCGGTTTTGAATCCTGGCTTTGCCACTTACTGGCTCTGTGATTGTGGGCAGGGCCCGTCATCTGACCCTTAATTTTCTTATATGTATTAAAGAAAATAATATTCGTCTCACAAAGCTATGAGGATTAAATGCATCTAGGGAGTACTGGTGTACGGTAAGCATTCAGAACACGACTTCTCTAACCCACTCTAAACCTTTCGCATGTTTGAGGCCACCTGAGGTGCCGCCACAGCCTCCCGTCTCACGGGACCCGCCTTCTCCAAGCGCGCAGTTCGCCGCCTACACAGTCTGCCCTCGAGGGTCCACCCACCACGAGGCCTCATGGTTTCCGAGGCGTGTACCTGGCGTCCTCAGTCTCGAGGGCACAAGGCAGGCAGGCCTCTCTCGTGTCGTACCTGCAGTTCTTGCACAGCACTGAACGCGCGAACGGCAGGACAGCCACCTTCTAACTCCACACGGACCGATTCAGAAGTTAAAAGGCAACCTCGACGCATAAGCTGTGCCCTCGGCTGGAGAGCACACCAGGGCTCTTGCCTCGCAGCCCGGGGGGCTGTCGCCTGTGCCTGCTGCTCTCACGTGAAGGAACCTCCACCTGCCAGGACACACCTTCTCTGCTTACGCTAAAACACCTGAAGCGGGATGGGGTTGGTGTGCTTACCTGCCCACCAAGCCAAACACAGAGCAGGGTCTCGGGGAGCCAGCCTTCTGCGAAGTGGATCAACAGACGTGCCTCTGCTGCCCCCCTCTGGACACCAGGATCACTACACAGCAGCTTGCTCACCCCCACCCATTTACCAGACACCCTGCTGAGGAAGTGGGCTCTGTGGTACGAAGAAAACCCAGCGGAAAGAGCACCTCCCGGGGCTCCCGATGCAGGGCTGTCAGCTGGACCAGCCCTAAGGACAGGGCCACAGAAGAACACTGGCAAGAGAACCCCGGCTTCAGCCTGGGGCTGGGGGAACAGGAAGCCGGCAGAGGGGTGAACCTCAGGAGCTCCTACGGTACGAACAGAACTCTGCTCAGCAGAGAAGGTGGCAGAAGGCTGTCCCAGAAAGAAGGGTCAGCGTGGACATCAAACACGTTCAGGGAACACAAAGTGGCACGATCGCCAAAGACACAACACAGGAAGGAGAGGTGGAGCAGGGAGAGAACAGTCCAGCTCTGGCAGCTGGGCGGCAGTCCAACAGGCAGTCTCCCCGTGGGGCTGCAATGACGGCCAGCAGCAGGGGCTCCTAAATGCCTGACTCAGCCCCATTTTGAATTGTCTACAATCTGGTCCTCTGAGCAACCAAGATCAATGAGGAAACTTCTTACACGTATGGGAAAACATTTATTACCATTAGGATTCAACCTGATTGGGACTTCCCTGGTGGTGCAGTGGTTAAGAATCCACCTGCCAAGGCAGAGGACACGGGTTCGAACCCTGGTCCGGGAAGATCCCACATGCCACGGAGCAACTAAGCCCGTGCGCCAAAACTCCTGAGCCTGCGCTCTAGAGCCCATGAGCCACAACTACCGAGCACCCGTTCCACAACTACTGAAGCCCACGCGCCTAGAGCCCATGCTCCACAACAACAAGCCACCACACCACAACGAGGAGTAGCCCCCGCTCGCTGCAACTAGGGAAAGCCTGTGCGCAGCAATGAAGACCCAACGCAGCCAAAAATAATAATAAATAAAATAAAAAATAAAGTATGAAAAAAATGAAATAGAAAAGATTCAATCTGACTGTACAGTTTGTAGGAAGCAAAGTGCTTTTACCCAGACCTCAATGAGTTAGTCTCTTCATAATTTCCTGTTCAAAGGCTAACTCAAGGAGCGATCTATGCCTTCACATACCTAAACCAGCTTCTCTCTGTAATTGTCCTAAATATCTGACATTTTTTCCATCTTATTTACTTAAAATATATACTATGTAATACTTAAGCTATAAAGGATATAAACAATACAACCACCACCTTTGTACTACTACCCAACTTAAGTATAACATTACTGGTACCAGTTTCCTCTTAAAAAGCAATGCATGTTTCTACTTCCTGAAATTCTTAACGGTCCTCTGCCACTCTAACCTCTTGGATGGGGTCCTTAAGTCAGCACACATGTTTAAATCAATTAGGAACGGGAAGAAACACCAGAATAATTCCCAACTGGTCACTCCAAACACTGCACCTTAGTCTTACCACCCCCCACCCCAACCACAGCACCCAAATGGTGTGCGCAACCAGCCAGCTTCCCAAAGAACCACCAGGAAGAGATGACGGAGAGCAGAAAGACGCCCTCGGCCATCAGAGCTTCAAGCAGACACTCACCTGCGGCTCCTGCCCCTCCAGGCCCAGTGCTCACTGGTGCCCCGCCCGGCACACCAGTCGGCCCGCAAGCCCAGAACACAAAGATCGACTTCCTGCGCCTCCCGTTTCCATAAAACTGGGAATGGCAAGGACTCCACTGCCAGATCAAACCATCACAGGTGAGAGGTCAAGCACCTCAGACACACCTGCCACACACCTGCCACACACCTGTGCAGCAGCTTTCCCAGAAGCCCAATTGGTTGAAGAAGTGCCCACTCCTCCGGCTGTCCTTCCCTAGTAAACACTAGAGCTCGTTTTGTGAGGCTGTCTGTCACAAGCGACCATCTTCTTCCAACATGGGAAAATCACCTGGTATGGGGGGGGGGCTTGAGTAACAGGAGCAAAATTTGGGTCCCTCCCACATGTCACCAACACTCACAGCTCTGAAAAAAGAACCACTTTATCAGGAGATTAACTGTAAACACACGGCTGATAAGAGCTTTGTGCAGCAGGTGTCCGGTGACTGCTGGCTGCACTCTGAAGTGCCTCGGAGCTGGGGCGGAGCCGCCACAGGCTCTGCAGCTTCAGGCAGCGGCTTCCTGGCCGCCTTTGGAATGCGTGTGTGTGGGGGGGGGGCGGCATTTTTAGGCCGCCACTCCTGAACTGTTAGGTGGTGTGCTGAGGGACTGTGTGACAAATGCCACTGTCTCTGGAAATGAAGAGGGTTCATGTCTCAGTAGCTGTGTTTAGCAACAGAAATACAGAAAAAAGATAATAAGACTTCTAAATTCCAGGCCCTTCCATCTTACTGTAGTAACTCTCAGCAGGCACCAACCAGGTCTTCTTTCCCAGAACTGCTGAGTGGGGCGAAATGGTCCGAGTGTTATTTTTAAACAGCTTTACTGAGATATAGTTCACATCCCCATTCAAGTGTACCAGTCAGTGGCTTTCACTATATTCATAGTTATGCAATTATCACCATACTCAATTTTAAAACATTTTGATCACCCCAAAAGGAAGCCCCACACGCAGTATAGTCACTGCCCACGTGGTGTTTTTAAATACAGACCTACGGCGTCTTTCCCGCGGGCTAACTAGTGCCATGAGATCTGGCCCGTCGTCAACTGCAGGACGCACCGGCACTTTACCACTGAGAGAGGGAAGCGGTGCCAATCAGGTGTCAATCACACATGTTCTTTTATCACCGCTTAAAAATTACTTAATAATAGTTACTGAAAGGGATCTTTCAGACTTATTTAGACATATTTAGTACCAGCAATGTACATAACCCAGCAGAAGTAACATGAGCACCGATGACCAAATTCACACACGTGTGGGGATGGCGACTGTCAATGATAAGGTGTCCTGATGGCGGAGCTTGTGAGACGTGAAACAGCGGCCCCCAGAATCAGCAACACCCAGCGCCGCACGGCATGGCATGTGCTCGGTGACAACACAGCAGAAACTGACTTCCTAACTATGGCAAGAAAGGAGTCAGGCAAGCGTAATCTTTACCAGCTAGTGAGCTAACGTAATAACTGATCGTACAAGCAACCCAGAAACCTCCAGCACGGCAATACTTAAGAGAAGGTACCGACTGCTACCTACATTTCACTCTCTTCCTGTTCCCAGTGAGGAAGAGAGAGGACTATTTATAGCAGCAGAGCAAAGCCTGGTAAGTTCAGCGCTGCTGCGGTCTCTTAGGGAAAGCAAAGACTCATTTCGGAACAAGCACTGAGCGAGGCTGGAGGAGCCTGGGAGCCTCTTCTCTAGAACACCTCCTTGAACTGACAACTGCCTGACTTTAGCGTGGAGACAGGGAGATGAGTCAAACAACTTTAAAAAACCATGACTCAGTGTTTAATTACTTGGTTTAAATTTCTGACATTCCAAAGACGATGCCAAATTAATCTGATGACAGCTTCACTTAGTGGAATAACTACCCAGCTTATAAAGACCCCAAAGGATTCAAGAAGGTCGACACGTGCGGTATATATGACTCGGCCATAAACAGACCAAATGAAGCAAGTTGTATGTGAGCTATCTGGGAAAGACAAATAACTTTAGCTTCTCGTAGAGAAAAACTGTTTCGGCCATTTCTACAAGAAAAGAAAGGGCACCAATAAAAAAGCAGGTGTAAAATTCAGGGCTGGGGCGAGAGGATCAAAGGCGGGAGCCCGCAGACTCCAGTATTAGCCCCGGGGGTTGTTGACACTGTTGCTAAGGAAAACCTGGGGCTTTCGGAATGAAGGCAGACACCAGGCCCTGCGACAGCTGCTGCCTGCCCTGACACCCTGCCGCCTTCTGCCAGTCGCATGCCATGTGCCCTCTCCACCCTGTCATCCGCCAGCCCAGTCAATCCCTTCACAATCGGAGGACGCTGGTGGTGTCTACCGTCCTCAGGAGCAACCCCAAAATGGGATGCAGTAATCAGAGTGCCATGGAGGCAGAGACTGCTGCATTCCAGGCCACTGATGGAGATGGACCGGCCCCTGGACCAAAACTTTTTTGTAATCCAAAAGAAGAAATGGTTAGTGAGTTCAATGGGAAAGAAAAAGAGGCTTGAGTTATAGTCTCCACTGTGCCTGACTCAAGGTGTGATATCAGGCAAATCACTCCATGCTCTCAGGGCCTCGGCATTTCCATCTGCAAAACAGGGGCATAACTCCTCTTCCTTTCCATCAGGTAAAAGGAACACATTGGTCACAGGGGAGCTTTTCAGGAAAAAAAAAAAAAAAGAAAAGAAAAAGAAAGAAAACTAAAACAAGGAACTTTGTAAATCCAAGATTGTGCCCTTCTCAAAAGTAATAAACTTTCAGAGGTCCTGCCCTGAGCTTATGTAACAAAATCACAAATTATCTAGAATCCTGCATAAATTATCTTGACTCGCTTGACTACCATGTCTACTCTTCAATGACTGTGGCCATCTTCACAGACTTACATCATAATAGGGACTGTTGTCCACAGAATTAATTTTTTTTCAAGCTCACCTGCCCCCCACCCCCATTACAATGGTAATTCTTCATCACTCTGGAACTCTGGAAAATACAGGAAAAAATAAAAATTACCCATCATCCCTCAGAAAAATCTAGTATTATTAACCTTTCCGTGTTGATCATGATTTGGGATCATAATGACCACTTGAATCCAGCCCTGTCTACTGATGTATCTGTAATCATATCTGTAGTTCACAGGCTGAGTGAAGGGCCACCCTCCCCGAGGAGAGCAGCGCCCTCTCCCTGGCCAGTGCTGCACGCACCCACTTCCCCCCTCTTCGAACAAAACCCGCTCAGAAAGGGAAAGTCAGGTGTGCTGGTTCCATGGGAAGACCCACACCCCAATGCACGAGCTCTAGTTACCCTGCAAACAGGGATTCTTTCTGAGATGACTTTTCCGCTGGTCAGGTCTTGCTATGGCAAGTTTGAAGACCCATTTGCCTGACGCTAATTGTTTCCAACGGGACCTATCAACACAGGCTCCAGGCCTTCATTTCCCAGCAAGAGCCAAAATGCTTCCACAAGGAGCTGATTACAGAGCAAGCTGCAGCTTCAAGAGAAGAATTAGTACCCAGCATGCTCTTTCAGAAGGAAAATTTAGTTCTTTTCAAAACATGTGCTTTTTTTCTTTCAGCGTGTGTTTGTCTGAAGGAGAAACTGAACGGCTTTAATTCTGTAAAGGCTTAAACGACGTTTTATTTGATCAAGCCATTCCCCGCTGAAAGCACTCCAGTCCACAGCTCTGAGAGCAGAAGTTCAAGTTTCTCAGCACAGCACAGACAGAAACTACACCATGTGGTTCCTGCCCGCCTCTCTCTAGCGCCACAATTTCCAAAGTATTCCCAATGGAGTACCAGTCAGGTTTCTGCGAAAAAAACAACACTATTCGATGGACACAGAAATTTGGCAACTGCTGCAAATTCTAACCAGCCCCACGCCCTGGAGAGGAGCGATCCCCAGGTTTGGGAGCAACCGTTTACCTGTGTTTAAGCCGTCGTTTCACAAATGCGCTGGGCCACAGAACACTTCCGCGCCTAAATCCACCTCACACAAGACACCTGCGGAAACGCTGCCCTGGCCTTGCCCTCCTCCCAGGGCCAGGCACGGCGAACTTGCTCCCCGAATTTCTCACGTCCCTCTAAAATACCACCCTCCTGTCAAAACCAGCCTCTCAAAACTCAAGCCCAGGCACCTCCTCTGCGGCCCCTTCCCTGCCCCTCTTCTCCAGACCCACTCCGTTCCCACAGCGGACACTGCGCTGCAGCTTCTGAGCTGCCTTCCACACGGACACGCGCTCGCTTCTCCCCGACCTTGGATCCGTAACGCCCATGTGCCGGGCACACGGCAACCTCTCCCTAGACGGCTGTTAGACGCCTCACACACGCAGGTTCCCGTAGCAGCTCTCTACCGGATACAACAGTGCGTCTGCAGCATCTTCTGTCTCAACAGCTACTCCTGATGCACTTACCTCACTGCTCCTCTAGATCGCTCGCTCTATCTTTAGTACAGCTGGTCACTTCTAACTATTGTTACTGTGAAATAAAGTCCGTATTTTATGGCAAGACAAGAACAACTCAAACATAAACACCTCTGCTCTGCCCTCGGGCCCCCGCTCTCCCCCTTACTGTGCAGGGCGTATCTGCATTTTACATCGACCAAACCTCCATCAGCCACGAAGAGCAGCGTTCTCCCAGCACCAGCAAGACAGCGCCTTAAAGACAACCTTCCTTCTTGATGGGGCCACGATGACGCCCAGACGTGGCTTGTGTGACCTGTCAATAAGACGTCATTTCACGTACGGCCTTGTGTCTCAAAAGCTTATGCTACTGTGCCATGACCTCTAACGGGCGAACAGTTCTTGGAGCTTGCTGAGATGTTCTTCCAGGTTATAATCCTCAAATCTGGCTCAAATAAAATTCTCCACTTCTTTCTGAGATCAAGTGACTAATTTTCGTCGACATCACCAATTGAAGTCCTGGTCTGAGTTTTCTGTCTGCCGTGCCTCTGCATCCTGAGCATCTAGACCCTACCCCGGGAGCTCTCCCTCATGCTGCCTCTCCCTCTCCAGTGTTCCCAGTGCTCTGTGTGAGTTTTCCTCTGGTGAGGACTGTTGTACAGAAAGCCCTTGGACCTCAGGTTGAAGATGTGTTTATCTTCAAGGTAGATTTGAATTTGTTTGTGCCATGATGGCCCCCAAATTTTAAGAGTACAGACCTACTTCCTACGTTAAATTCTTGGCTTGGGATTTCCAAACTATATGGGTAGTAAAAATATCCCATGAAAGATTTTTCTGACAACAAAGACTACTGTACACAGAAAATTGTATTCAATATCTTGTAATAACCTACAATGGAGAAGAATCTCAGAAAGAGTACATAAACATATTCTTTAAAAAATATAGTCTTTTTTTTTAGGTAAGAAGTGGATTGATTGATTGACTTGTGGGCCGCGTTTGGTCTTCGTTGCTGCGCGCGGGCTTTCTCTAGTTGCAGCAAGCGGGGGCTACTCTTCGTTGCGGCGCGCGGGCTTCTCATTGCGGTGGCTTCTCGTTGCGGTGGCTTCTCTTTGCGGAGCACAGGCTCTAGGCACATGGGCTTCAATAGCTGCGGCGTGCAGGTTCAGTAGCTGTGGCTCACGGGCTCTAGAGCGCAGGCTTAGTAGTTGTGGCACACGGGCTCAGCTGCTCTGCGGCATGTGGGATCTTCCTGGACCAGGGCTCGAACCCGTGTCCCTTGCATTGGCAGGGGGATTCTTAACCACCGTGCCACCAGGGAAGTCCCTATATATATTCTTTTTTTTTTTTTTTTTTTTTTTTTTTTTGCGGTACGCGGGCCTCTCACTGTTCTGGCCTCTCCCATTGCGGAGCACAGGCTCCGGACACGCAGGCTCAGCGGCCATGGCTCACGGGCCCAGCCACTCCGCAGCACGTGGGATCTTCCCGGACCGGGGCTCGAACCCGCGTCCCCTGCATCAGCAGGCGGACTCTCAACCACTGAGCCACCAGGGAAGCCCCCCTATATATATTCTTAAGAAAAAAACCTGCCTAGACTCTTGACACATCTTTGGACCGTGGGCAAAGAACTGGGCAGCCCTTTGAGAATTTCAGCTCTATGCAGGTTCTTGGTGATGGATCCAAGCCTAGTCAGGTCCACAGCCACGCGTCTTACATCCACACACGGCACTAAACCAGAGCCTCCAGACTCTAGGTCTCATACCACCCTGGCCCACTCAGACCATTCTGGCTTTTGGGGTCTCTTCATTTCTGTCACCTGAGAGTTCCCTTTCATTCTTCTGAACTGAGCCACCCTTGCGTCTGTTTATAATAGGAACAGGGCCCTTGTGGGCCTGTCTGCCACGCTGCTGGAACCACCCCCTAAATAAACGATGAGCACATTCACTCTTTTCCATCTCCTCCAACGACGACCTCGGTGCCAGCTACTGCTCTTCTTCACGCTTGCTCCTCTGCAGTGGTCTCCTAACTGGTCACCTCACATCCATTCCTGTCTATTCTTCCCCTGTCCACTTCGTATGCAATACCGCAACCAGAGTTTAAAAGGCAGAATTTTTTAAAATGTAAGTCACATCAACTTTTTTTTTGTCTCAAATCTTCTACTGACAGATGACCCAGAAATTCTACTCCTAGGTACACACCCAAGAGAAATGAAAACATATGTTCACACAAAAACTTGTACATGAATGCTTATAATAACATTCTTCAAATAGCTGAAAGGTGGAAACAATCCAAATGTCCCCCAACCTATGAATGGCACACAAAATGCAGTATATCCACGTAACGAAACAGTATCCGGCCATGAAAAGAATAAAGTACTGATGCATGCTACAACACAGATGAGTCTTGAAAACATGCCGCTGAGGGAAAGGAGCCGGTCACAGAAGACCACATACTGATTCCATTTAGATGAAATCTCCAGAGCAGGCAACTTGACAGAAACAGAAAGTAGATGAGTGGTTGCTTAGGCCTCGGGGGAAGGGGGAGACGGGGTGGCGACAGCTAAAGGGTACAGGATTTCTTTTTAAGGTGATGAAAATGCTCTAAAACTGACTGTGGTGATGGCTGTGTTGAACTGGTGAATTACATGCTGTGTGAAGCACATCTCTGCAAAGCGGCTCAAAAAACTCTGCCGGTGGCTCACCATGGTTCTCGGCACATAAACCCACAACCTCCTCGCTGGGGGCCAGACTGCGTCACGGAGCCCTGCCTGCGCCGCGGGCCTCACCGCGGACGGCTCTGTCCCTCACTCTCTACACTCCAGCTACCATGTCTCCTTCCAGCTTCTCCGAAGGATCGAGCACCGTCCCCGCCTTGGCGTCACTGCGGTGGCTGTCTGCTCTGCCTGGAACGCCCGCCCCTCCCCCTCACCTGGCTGTTATTTGCCCTGCAGTTCTCACTCGGGCATCACACCCTGAGGGTGACTTTCTCTGACCGCCCCCCACCCCAGAAGGCGAGTCTACAGTAGGCAGGTCTTCTGTAAAGCACCAGCACAGCATCTATCACAAGTGTCATTACCCTCGTTCCTCTTCACTAGCGTATACACTTCGCAGGGGCTCAGACCACACTCATCAGCTCACGGCTGTGCGGTCTGGGCTTGTCACAGTACTTGGCAACCGCAGGTGCTCAGCAAATTCTGGAAGGAATAAACGCTGCTACAGAGCAAGTGACTGAGTCCAACGGCTCTTGTGCCAGCTATTTATTTATTTTATTATCTAATAATTTATTTTATTATTATTAAAGTAATTAATTAATATAATAAATTAATAATAAAATAATTTATTTTATTATCTAATAATTATTATTTATCTAACGAATATCTATACCATCCCTAAAATGCACTCATCTTGATATACCACATTCATATTACAATTCATTAATATCTTGACCTAATTCTTTTATTCTTACATTTGCTGCTCCTTGAGGAAATACATCCTAGTTATATAAAACATGTGGCACACGGCTGGTACTCAATAAATATTTGTGGCTTGAATAAAACTTCTAAAACAAAAATCACTATCTGTAGCAGGTTATTGATCACAGGTTATAAAATTCCCAGAAGACAGTAATCGTTTCTCTAGATTTCTCTAAATAATGGTTCACGCAACTAAATATTTAATAATGCAGTTTGATAAAGAACCTGGTTTACGCATCCTTCCAGGGACCATGATCTTAATGATGAATTTAACTCATTCCACTTGTCTCATCTCAGAAGGAATTTTTAAAGGGAGTTTTTTTCCCCAGCTAATGAAAGATTGCTTTCGCATTTAGTTTCTAGATGAAACTAACAGTATCTAAGTAACGTCTGAGCTATGAAATACATAGACATTAAATACTGAAGATTGATTTATTAAAACTTTCCTGGCTGGAAACCTATTAAAAGATGACAACTGGGCTTCCCTGGTGGCGCAGTGGTTGAGAGTCTGCCTGCCGATGCAGGGGACGCGGGTTCGTGCCCCGGTCCGGGAGGATCCCACATGCCACGGAGCGGCTGGGCCTGTGAGCCATGGCCACTGAGCCTGCGCGTCCGGAGCCTGTGCTCCGCGATGGGAGAGGCCGCGGCAGTGAGAGGCCCGCGTATGACCAAAAAAAAAAAAAAAAAAATGACAACTGTTAGCTCTGCAATCTGTTAGCCCAGAAAATGGAATTTCTTCAAGTTTTATGTAAAGAAATGAAAAAAGAAAGGGAGGAAAGGAAGAAAAACACTATTTTTCAACTTAACACCTTCCTTCTGTTTCTTCTCAAAATGCATGTCTTAGAGCTATCTTTATAATAAACGAACGTCTAAAAAGTTTAACTCATTGTACCTTGCAGATGAAAAGACACTCTGACTTGTTACACATATAGACACACTCAAAAATATAACACCTCCTTCCTTTGGATATTCAAAATAAAATGAAGTCAAAGTGAAATATAAATTTTGGTAAGATTTGACCTCTTTTTCTAGTCTTAAAAAAGGGATAATTATGGCTTCAGTCTTTATGTGGATCTGAAACTCCTAAATGGAATGCATTCTATTTTTACCACTTCTTCTAGTGGAAGAAAATGGCCTGTCCGCCTCGGTCACACCTTCCATGGTCTCTTAGCCCTGACGCTCAGCAGGCTCTCTCAGCTCCTGCCTTAGACCTCCCTGAGGTCAGCTCACGGCTGCTCCCACCATCCCTCCAAGGAGCCTGCAGATCAGCTGGCCACCGTCCCTCTACAGTATCATCGTGTGCCACCCACCTCCTGTTCTGGTGTTCGTCTCAAATTAATCAAAACTGTACACCCTAGCTCCGTTTCTCTGGGCCTTTCATCATACCACTGCTCCTCTCTGCTGCCAGAAGTCATCGTGGACCACCCAGAGCCAAACCAAAGATGCTTCTCCCTTCTCAGGTGCTCCAGCACCAAAGGGGGAAACGGTGCCTGACATGACGTGTCTCGCAAGACAAACAGAAACAAGAAATGCCTAGATCCGTAACAGAAGAAGTACCTATGTTAAATAATCAGAAAGAATGAAGATCTCCACCAAAAATCTCCCAGAGGCAAAACAGAAAACCCAAGCTGTAACATGAAGGCTCGTTTTCACAGAAGTACGTGCGATTGGGGAAAACACTCCACGCCCACCCCTCTACCTACTACCTCAAAGCAGAACCCCACAGGTGACATCAGTCGTGACACACCTCCTCCGCTCCCTGGCTTCCACAGAGGAGTCCGTTCCAGGAGTGGAGAGCACAGCAGCAGCTGAAACCCCATTGGCAGTGCTAGGTGGGGGGCGATTCGTGATCACACAGAGGGGGGTGCCGCAAGAGGCACTGTCTACTGTTCTCTCCGCTGCGGAGTCAGCCGGGGATTTGTAAGGAGGCCTGAAATCAAAAGGACACAAGCAGAAAGAGAACGGTCAGGCACGCACACGACAACGCGGGGGTAGAGACAGAGCTTCGAGGTGGGTTTACCCAGAGAATCTTCTCGCTCAGAATTTGTCTGGGGTTGGTCTGCTTCCTTAATTCTGAGCTCTTAAGTCTTAGAACAGTGATTACGCTTTCCGTCTGATATCTTCTGCCCAAGCAGTTATGTTTTACGGAAAATATTTTTCACTTGAGATTAGGAAAAAAAATTTTTTTGATTAGCTATGACACAAGGCAAGATAGTGACACACGCGAGAGAGCTCTGAATGAGTCCTGAGCACCATCTGGTCTCCACACACACACGACACACACTGAAGTCACTTACGATCACGTCACTGCC
This sequence comes from Mesoplodon bidens, assembly GCF_964165515.1. Lineage (NCBI taxonomy): Eukaryota > Metazoa > Chordata > Mammalia > Artiodactyla > Ziphiidae > Mesoplodon > Mesoplodon bidens. The sequence continues at coordinate 1,178,735 of NC_138177.1, forward strand.
CTTCAGTCCCGGCAGCGAGTGCCTGCGGTGGCCTCCCAGCGGACGACCCGGAGGGCCGTCTTCCTGGGTCACCCAGACACTCGACAGACACTCTGCAACCTCACCTAGCTTAGCAACCGCTCTCTTTCCACGGAACCAAATGCCTGATTGTCCGTACTCATAACTGCAGACAGGAGAGACTGAAACCAAAACTAACAGGATTCTAATGCAACCTTAACTACAGACTTTCCAGCAGCAAGCTGTACAATTACATTCATTTACATGAAAACAAGACCTTTGTTTCTTAACAAAGAGTTGAGATCAACCATTGGCTTTCCACCCAAAAAGCTATCATTTGTGATGTCACGGCTTGTTGCTGGGGTAACAGAGATCCAAAATTGATACTCCCAAAGATGGGGAAAGAAATGAAAATGATGAATGCTAAAAAGCTGCTTTTTTCACCTACTTACAATTACCAGAATGCTTATAAGTAGCTATAAGCTCATTTTCAAATAATCACATTATTATAATAAGCTTGAATTAATCAGATCATAAAAACCTAAATATGGTACCTAGATGCCAGTATAAAATTAGAACAGTTTTGAAGTGGTATCTAAAAAATACAAGCCACTTCTCCAGAAGCAATTAATAGCTCAGAAAACAGGTGAAATTTTACATTCATTTTTTAATTTAAAAAATGAAGGCAAATAATTCCTCAAACTTACAGGATATATGAGCCTATAAGAAGCGCTAATAAAATCAGCCAGGAACAAAGCTATAAAATAATCACACTTATCGAAACCTTACATGGAATTCTTTTTAGCTTAATAACATGCTTCGGTCTCTGCAATTTCTTATGCTGGAGAAATGCCAAGGATTTTATTTGTCAAATTACAGAATAGGATTCTTACTATTATTTTGAAATACGAAATTTTACAAGTAGGTTGTTAGGATCAGAACAGAAAAAGCTCCAGAGCAGGGATTGGAGGCTCTGGAACCACCTGGGGCTGAGTGTAACCTCTCCGATCTCTTCCCTGTAAAATGGGGATAATGCTGCCTTGAAGTGCAGGGGTCTTGTGATGATTAAATCAAATAATGTCTGTGGAACACTCAGTATAGTGCCCACAATAAAAGATAAACTCAGTGGAAAGAAAATAGTGAAAAAGAAAAGAGCCCCAAGACGCACAAATCTAGGCTCCAATCCTGCCTTGGTTGCTCCTTCCTGGCCGAGTGACCTCGGGCAGATCATTACATTTTCGGTCTCAGCTTCCTCATCCATAAAATGGGGATAACGTTCCACACATCAGAGGGCTCTTTAGGACTGTATGTAACACAGCCAGCTGCCTCACCCACGTTCCTGTTCCTCTCCCTCCTTGCTAACGGGACCCTATTATTCAAGGCATCAATGTGCCTAGCCAGAAATCCACACAATTCAGTCTCCCTGGTCGCTAGAGGTGGCCAGGGAGACACAAGCAGAAGATCAGTGCGTTTGGGGAAATTCTCAGTTCAGAGGCATTCCCTCTTCGCATACTTCCCCCTTTCCTCCTCCTCCCTGCCTAGAATACAGCCATGATGGCTAGAACTCTAGCAGCTATTTTGGACCATTAGGCAACCCATGGAAATGGAAGCCACGATCTAAACATTGTGAAGCGGAAAGACAGAAGGAACACAGACCCTTTGGTGGCTCTAGAGCTATGTGCCAGCCCTGCCTATTTCTGGACTGTCTTAACTGAGAGAAAAAAACAAACCTTTAAAATAAACCTAGACAGTATTATTTGGATACACTGCTATGTGTGAGTAAAGCAAGTCCTGATGTAATTCTGTACGGTACGAGCCCCATGCCTGGCACACGCTGGGGTTCAACAAAGGGTGGCCATTACCATTCTTCCCCAGGCCTTGTTCTGAATTAATCAGTAGCCTCTCTGTGCTTCAGTGTCTCCATCTGTGGGGATAACGGTCACCATGCCTGTGCAAATGGACTGTTATGGGGCCTGGTAAATGTATAAATAATCATACGGTATTATTAGAAGCAGCCCATCATAAGCCACCCCACCTGGCCAAACAAATGAGCACCACATTTGTCAGGAAAAGAAACCCAGCGACTAGCCGGGCACCCGTCGGGCACCACCACCAGCCGTGTTCTTACTGTAACACTGGCCTCGATGACATTTTCCATTTTCTTGGTGTCAGCTGTAGAAACAAGACCCAGTGGAGGAGCCCCCGTGCTGCACCCAAAGGAGAAGATCTCTGACCACATTCACGACCACAGCTGAAGTTCTGCTCCAGGTTCACACGACACTCTGCCTGTGCCACCCCTCGGATGAGCCAGAAACCGAGAAGATGTCAGCCGGCAACAGAGTAGAGACAAACACACATCTCCTCCTTCCCACAGCGGGTGCCGCAAAACCCTCACTGCTAGAAATTCTCAGCAGGGGGCTGTAGGAGGCTCCCGGGACAAGAATCAGCGTTCCTTCCGATTTGGCTGAATGCAATCTTACAGAAAGAGTCAACAGAAGAGGTCCCTCCTGATGCTTCCTGGGAAATCAGTATAAAGGACATGCGGGATGTCTGGAACACGCGACTTAGCACAGTAGCCGGGCCCTTACGCTGCAACCCAGCTGGGAGAGCTACCAGGAGGCAGGGCCTGAGCGTTCCCCACTGTTACCTGACGAGCAGCGGCTGCCTGGCCGACACAGGTCAGAGCAAAAGCGTCCTCACTGGCTCAGGGACACTCCCCAGGAGTCCGGAGTCTCCTGGCTGGAGCCTCCAGATGTGACTCCAGCGGCGCCCAGCAGCCTTACCTGCGAGGTGCACAGACGCAGCAGGGTCTGCACTGGGTGGAGCGGGGGGGCAGGCGGCGGGCTGCCACCTGCTGCCCCAGAGCTGGAGGAACCAATGGTCATGAGTGAGGGAGCAGGAGGTGGGCTGAGATTGGCTGAGAGGTGGGGGCTTGAGGGGCCACTACGTCCACCACAGGGCGCGCTGCAAAACAGCACACGGTCACGTCCTTCAGGACACGCTGCGCGCCCCCCGCCCAGCACCACCGCCCCACCCAGACTGCGCGCTTAAAGGAAGGTGGACGGAGAGAGGGCAGGACAGCTGGGAAGTGGAGGGGCCCAGCCTGGCTTGAGCTGGGCTCTGGCAGCGAGCAGGCCTCCGCCCATCACCCCACAGAGGGAAGGCACGGGGAGGAGGAGAGATGAAGAGCAACAGGAGGGAGCGGAGCGCACGGATGGAGCGGGGCTGGGAAAGGGGGAAGACGGGAGACAGAGGCATTGTGCTAGAAAAAAGAGCTCCAACCGGCCCCCCCCCGACAAAGTCATGCAACCCCAGCTGCTTCCCTGAGGCAGGAGCAACACTGCGAAAGCTAAAGTGAGCCGAAGAACCTGCAGAGGGTTTGGAGCAGAGACTCGGGGCTGAACAGTAGAGAAGAGGACAGAGGCCGAAACGCCTCAGGAGGATGTGAGGGCTCAGGTCTAGCGAGTCACACTGTGCGGGCAACAGGGGACAGCCTTCCCGTCCCAGCTGAAGACAGGTGGGGACCATCTCAACTGCGGCAAAAAATTATCTGGATTAGAATTTCTAAAAAAAACTTCTTGACTATAACAGTCATGAAACACTTGAGGCGGGGCTGACCCAAAAAAGCCAGGAAGACTTCTTCGACAAAAGATGCATTTTACTGGGCTGTTATAAAAGGAATTTCTGCCTAAAAAATAAGAAGGAGACTGAAAATGGAAAGTTTCTGAGGTTTGGCATAGTCCAAGAATGACAAATGTCTATTCACACCTTCTGTGTGAAACAGTGACTGTACATGATTCTTTCCTTGTGAAAGATCATAAAATAAGCTTTGTAAAATAAAAAGGTGCTTTAGGATTACAGAAGCAAAGCTTTGGAAGTCCAAGGTACAGAGCAAGCTGTAGATACTTTCTCAAACGTGCTCACATGACTCAGCACGCCTCCCACCCTAAAGAGGGGTGTCCCCCCTCCTCTGTTCACCACGATGATGCCAAACGACATCTGTGAAACCAGACACTACTCACTCCATCCATCTGCTGATGGCTTGGATCCAGAAAGCCACCAACCCTGCCACAAAATAACACCAGGCCTGAACATTGAAGATGAAGATGGCGCCTTCATCTTTCCTAAGTTCTAGAACATTCTTTCCTTAGAGACGTTTTCTTGGTCTTGGATCCAGTTTGGATCCAGCCATAAGGAGTAATAAGTTATCTCTTCTGACTAAGGCCTCACCCTCGAAGACAAACAGGCAACAGCCTCATTAAAGCTAAAAACACTGAGGCTGTAGGATGAAGCTTCAGTGGCATCAGTGAATTATACTTGCTCACTTTCAACGTTGAGCCCTCTCTTACAGGACGTATCTGCAGAACTGAAGGGCGTTAAAAGGTGACAGTGGGGCTTCCCTGGTGGCGCAGTGGTTGGGAGTCCGCCTGCTGATGCAGGGGACGCGGGTTCGTGCCCCGGTCCGGGAAGATCCCACATGCCGCGGAGCGGCTGGGCCCGTGAGCCATGGCCACTGAGCCTGCGTGTCCAGAGCCTGTGCTCCGCAACGGGAGACGCCACAACAGTGGGAGGCCTGCATACCGCAAAAAAAAAAAAAAAGGTGACAGTGGCTGTTTGGTTTATGGCACATTCCGTCATTAACTGGTTGACGAGATTATTCCTATCAAGCGAAAATAGGTTTTGATCCCAAACACACAGTCTGTGGCCAAAGTCTGTGTCTAGGGTAGCCAAGAATCACCTAAACACCTACGGATGAAGGCTGTGGCATGATGAGGCAGTTGGAGGGGTGTGGTTGAGAGAGTACAAGTGAAGAAAGAACTCAGAGGAAGCAATGAGAATCAGATTCCTCCACATCAGCAGCAACGTTCAAACAGAAATATTAATTAAGTGTGTCTTATAGCTTAATGGCTCTGGCAAAGGTGCTTTGCTTGCTGGCTGGTATGTGGCAAAGAAGATAACTGCAGAAAGGGGTATACAGATGAGAAAAGGGGAAGGAAACCCAGGTACCTTCTCTGCACCAGACTTGCGAGTTTCATATCTTGATGGATCTGAGGGCCATTAAAGTCATAAAAAAAAAAAACAACTCAAGTCCCTAAATTAACAGGTTTCAATATGAAATTTTTTTAATGCAATTAACATCTGTCCCCATCCTGCCCCCGCTATACCCTACAGGCCCCTCCCTGCCTCCCCACAAAGTGTGACTTGAGCTGAGGAAGGAGAGCTGGCTACCGGGCAAGGGCGACTTAAATTCAGTCCTGCTCAGAGTCTACCCGAAGTCATAGCTGGTTGAAGATTTTACAGGACTGAAAGGATGGAGTATATATTCAGATCTGTCTGTGGGGAGAACTTGGAATTAGCTTACTCTGATTCAGTTAGGGAAAGAAATTAACTTTGATTTAAAATTACTTAAGATGTTACTCCCAAGAAATCTAAAAGCAATTCAGTTCTTGATTCGTTTCTGTGGAGCTAACTGGGTGTAAAAAGGCATGCAATTTACTGCCCATCTGCCCATGGCCAGAGCGAAGGAAACCACCTCCCAGCCTTGGAGCCTGGTACCTTTTCAGGTAGGTTGTCACGTAGGTGGAAGGGGCGGCCGTCTGCAGAGATTCGCTCCCCTCCGCTCCGTCCCTCCGCAGCTGGCGGGCGGGGGGGCCGCTCCGCACCAGGTGAGCAGCCGACTCTCTGTGGATGCAGGATGGACACAAAACAAAACACTGGCCCTGCCCTCTGTCCAGGGCATGGCATAAACTGGGAGGGGGGGCTGGGCAGGCGGAGCGCATGTGGCTGCAGAGACAGCAACGGGACCCTTTTCAAGAGATAGGTGTTCATACACCTGTCTCCCCGCACAGACGGGGGACTGGATAAGGCTTCCCGTCTGCTTCCTTTTAGCAACTTCAAAGCCAGCCCATCTCAGTAGGTACCAAGTGCTCGTGGTGCGGATCTAGAGCCCTTTTGTAAGGAGAGGCCACTTCGTTCCTCAGTTAGAAAGCCTGGCAGGTCAGCCCGGTGTGGGTCGCTCAGAGCAAGCAGAGGCGGGACGGGGGAGGCAGAGAGGATTAGCGCGCAAGTGAAGGAGCCTCAGCTTCCTACCCGGGCGACGCCCAGGAGCGGCCTGGCACCTCTTCCTAACCGCAGCTGGTAACCCGGGGAGGTCCCCCAGGGCAGTCCTTCCCGAGCTTTAACGTGCCTTTCAACCACCGAGGGGACTCTGTGCGAGTGCCCAGCTACTTCAGCAGGTCTGGGCGGGACTGAGACTCCGCATTGCTAACGGGCTTCCAGCGGCCCTGGTGCTGCTGGTTGGAGGACCGCACCTTGAGAAGCAAGGCTCTAGCCCAGGCTCTGCTCTGAGATGCAGCGATACCTCAACATTCCCATATTCATTTTAACTGATGAGGAAGACTTTACTTACAAATTAGAAGTTGATCAATTCAATTAAATAACCACATTTTTAGTGTTCACCAGGGGACAGGCCCTGTCCTGGGCACGAGGAGCGCCTGAGACTCCAGTGGACACAGATCCCACATGCACAGAGCCGGCTGTGGACTAAAGCGAACCCACACGGGAGGGTCGACCTGAAGGGCGCAGCACCGGCAAAGCACGGGCGGAGGGCTAGGCTCCTGAGCGGGAGGATGGCCGCAGGCCCCCATGTGCTGAGTACCTGTTTTCCTTCTCCTCCAGGTCGCTGGCGCTGCTCAGCCTCCGCGACCCCAATGAACTGAAAGAGCTTCTGTTTTCTCTCTCCTGTAAAACCAAAACAAGGAACACACAGGGAAGGCACAGTACTGACACAGTGTAAAACATTTTGGGTAAAAAAGCAGAACTTAATATACCTATATAATCTTATTTCCAGATTCAATACCAAATCCAGTTTGAGTGGTATTAAAAAAGGTTAGCACTCAAAGGCTCATTCCCAACTCTCCTCCATTAAAAACCAATATGTAGGCAAATAATTCTCATGGGGAAAGCCAGGACCATCAGACAGGAAAGAGCAGCACAAGTTACACCAAGCAGCGGCCCTACAGAGCCAGGGAGCTTCTGGAAAGCCACAGACAGCAACTGCACTCTGAAGTTCTTTTCCTCGAAGTGCAGCCTCAGGTACAAACGGGCCCCAGAGCTAATGCAGCCAACACACCTCGGGCCCGAGCGTGTCCGGAAACCCAGGACCGACCGAGCGAGGGGTCTGTGGTTAAGGGAGACCCAGCCCCAGAGGGGTGCACCAAGCGAGCCCTGTGAACTCTGGAACCAGAGTGAAGACACAGAAGCGTGCTCCTTCTGGATGAATAGTAGATGAGAAGGTAGCTGGATCATACATCAATTAATGAAAAAATGAGACACTAAAATTTTCTTTTCTAAGTGCTACTCTGCCTGAGCCTCATTAGGATTGAAAGCCCAACCAAGGAACTCTGCTTCTAAACATAAAAAGAATAAATTACTGTTACTGGTTCAGAGGAACCTTTTAGGCCGTATCCAAATCTTCATGCTTCTGACTCACTTTTCTGCCCCAGGTAAGGAGGGTAAGGAAGCATGAACAGAAGGTATGTGCCAAAAGGAAAGGGGTTTCTTTCTTTCTTGGCCAAGCAAATAATAGCAAGCAAACAGCTACATGATTAATCAACGCGCCTGTCTCCTTTTAAAGACTCTGTACTTCCAGAATCAAATTAGGGACTAGAAAATGTTTTCCTTTGTTCCCGAGTTTGAATTGTCACACAAGGAAACTGCACCTTTTCTCTGTTGTCCAGCACAGTGGAGATGCGGGGGCTGGAGGCCGAGCGGTGGATGGACGCGGCCCGGTCCCGCAGTGCCTCCCTGGACCTGGCCGCCTCGCTCAGCACGTTCTGGCTGCCGGTCTTCCTGAGGCCCAGCCTCCACGAAGAGGGAGACTCATCTCTGGGCTCTTCCGGCTTGTTGAAAAGGCCGGAGAACTACGAGGGACGAAGCAAAGGAGAGGAAGGTCCTGATGGTTCTTTCCACCCGCAGCTGAGCTCCATGGGGCGATGTGGGCGGAGCAGGGAGAAGCACGCGGCAGGCCAGGCGCTGTGGCCCTTTCCCACCTGGCAGCTGCCAGGCCCTCGCAGGGTTCCCTTTCTCCTGGGCCAGAGACAGCCTAAGAGGCTCCCACCTGACAGAGCTGCTCTGAGGAATACAACAGCAGGCTGAGTACTGATCCAGGCCTGGTAACACGCCCTCTCCTGTCCCCTGTGTGCCTGGGGACGGGACACCTCACCTCTCCAGGCCTCAACAGGTCCATATGTAACCCTGGCAAAGAGCTTACCCCTCTTATAACACGTGGACACTGGGAAACACAGGGCGGGCCAAGGTGTCGCTATGTTTCAAGGTCCTGTGATGAAACTGTGGTAAGTTGATGGAAGGTAACATGCACACAGATGCTAAAGGCCACTCCACTCAAATTCTAACTGCTTATTTCAAGACAGTGGTTTATTTGATCGAGGGTAGCAGTTCTAAGCATTTCAGATTTCAGCGAGCAGCAAAATTAAAAAAGAAAAAAAAAATGGTACAAGTCATAGAGTTGCCAGTTTTTAAATTTTGCCAGGAGAACAGCTTTCAGAAATGGATTACCATTTCCGGTACCATCATTTCATTAAAAAAAAAAAGAGAGAGAGAAGTAATTCTAACATTAGAAAAGAAAGCTTCATGGAAAGCTTACATTGTCCTTAACCATCTCATCCTGCTATAAACCACAGAAAATACCGCAGACTAGTGTCAGCCTGAAGACCAGGCTGGGGCACATCTGGTCTACAGACCATCAGCCGTGGGCCTCTTCCTGGGCTGTGGGGGGCTCTGCTAGAAGCGTCGGTCTTTCTCCAGAACCAGGCCACCTCTACCGCCTGGCATGGTGAAAACGCAATAGAAATGTAAAACCATGCTTAGATTTTTCTCTTTTACCCCATCTTCTGAAAGGATATATTTACGTACTCCTTCCAGCTTCAGAGAATCAATCCTGTTGGCTCTTTATAAGCCACCCTGGTTCTGAGGGGAAAAATGTCTTTCCCAGCATTCTTTTAGCAAAGTGGAGTACGTATGGGTGTGCGTTTGTATCTTTTTTAATTTAGGACTTTTCCTCTTAAAACAGCGGGCGATTTAGTCGCGCGCAGAAGCGGGGGGAGTGTGCAGGCCTGAGAGGCTGGACGCTCCCGGCAGCCAGCGCGCAGCTCAGCCTCTGCTGCCTCGTCACCACAAGGACACCAGAACGCTGCCTGCACATTCACGAGGCTCTAGGAAGATCAGTAAGTCAGCGTCGGCAGAAGCCCAGAGCTGTCCAAGAGCTGCACTCCCAAGAGCTCGGCCCCGTCCTCCTCACATCAAGCCCACACGCTGTGGAGCCGCGGCAGCTTCTGAGCGGCCTGCGGAGGCCGCCGGAGGCACTCACATATTTCAACAAGTGCTTTCAACCTCCGCTCTCCACTCATCGTCGACTATAAGGACTTAGCTCAGGAGAGTCAAATGGAACATGGGAAGTAAAAGAAGAAGAGCAGTCATCAGAGCAATCAGGGCTGGGTGCTGGCTATCTTCCCAGCCCAATCTGAGCTTCACATACGCTCACCTCAACTTCAGATACGAAGAAAATAGGCAACGGACAACATCTCCTTGGTCCCAGGTTACTAGGGCCTGTTGTGTCATCTAAACACACTGTAGCCAAATTTGTTTGATGATGGCTTTATAGTTTTTTTAAATATACTGTGGGCAAAGTCATGGACACAAACATCGTGTCCACTCCTCCAAATCCATGTACTGAAGCCCTAACCCACAGTGTGATTATACTCGGAGACCAGGTGGTTGTCTGAGAGCCAGGAAGAGCACTCTCACCATGAACTGAACCTGCCAGCACCGTGACCTTGGACTTCCAGCCTCCAGACTGTGAGACATAGGTTTCTATTTAAAGCCATCCTGTTTGTGGTATTTTGTTATGGCAGCTGAGCTGACTAAGGCAGGAATATAAAGATGTGGTACATATATACAACAGAGTATTACTCAGCCATAAAAAAGAGTGAAATCATGCCATTTGCAGCAACATGGATGGACCTAGAGATTATCATACGAAGTGAAGTAAGTCAGACAGAGAAAGACAAATGTCATATGATATCACTCATACGTGGAATCTAAAAAAAAAGGATACAAATGAGCTTATTTACGAAACAGAAATAGACTCACAGACATAGAAAACAAACTTATGGTTACCAAAGGGGAGGGGGGAGGGATAAATTAGGAGTTTGGGATTAACATACACACACTAATATATATAATACAGACAAACAACATGGACCTACTGTATAGCACAGGGAACTCTACTAAGTATTTTGTAATAACCTATAAAGGAAAAGAAATCTGAAAAAAAATATATGTATGTATAACCAAATCACTTTGCTGTACACCTGAAACTAACCCAACATCATAAATCAACTATACTCAATTTAAAGAAAAAAAAAAGCATGAATGTACCTTTAAGGCCTTTCTAACTGTATGTTACTGCAATAGTGGGAAATATCCAAACTAATTCCAAAGTACTCACTCTCCTGGCTGAAGAGCTGGAGGAGACAATCTGTGCCGGTGCTGGTGTCTGCTCTGCGGCACTACTCCTGCTTTCAGAGTTGGAACGGTTGACGACGGCTTCCGGCTTTTTATCTGTTATTTAAGACAAGAGAAGCACCAAGTACAAGTATGAAAACCTTATCTGTGCGTATGTGCACTTTTCAGCTAACAGAAAGGGTTTACCCATTATCAAAACAGATCACTAGGGCCCTGTAATGCTTGGATTCAAACTACTGTGAAACCGCTGGCAACCACTGTCTCTTATAAGAAAACAGACTCAAGCGGAATGCCTGCCTTGACAGGTGCCAGTTCTCATCCCCACATGGATAGCTGACAACCTTCTCCACACTATATGTCACATATAAAATTCATGAGTAAGTACACAGTACGAATCTACTCTGTTTGGGGGGTTGGGCAGGAAAAGCCAGAGAAGGTATAAGATAGACCTTGCTTTCCAGGCAGTTACAAAAAGAAGAGACGGAAGGTGTAAAGTAATCATGGTAACAACACAAGGTCAAAGACGACCGGTGCTGAACTGGTTGATGTAAATCAGCAAGCGCTCCAGGGGTCCAGAGAAGAGGCAGACCGTCTGAGGGAGGGAACGTAGGGAAGATGCTGTGGGGGACGCTGGAGGGCACAGGGCAGCAGGAGGAGGGGCGGGAGGGACGGCGAAGGGCCGGGAAGTCACAACACCCACGTCGCTGGTCAGGAAAGAGGCAGCCACCAAGTAACAAGGGCTCTTGGGGTCACAAGAGGAAATAAAGCCAGAGGGCCGTGTAGGACACTGTGGTGACATAAGCGGGAGGGGTCCCTCCCAGGGCGCTGACAGAAGTCCCGTCTGCCTGAGTCCAGTGGCTGCTGGGCCTCTGGTCCCTGGACTCCAGAAACACAGCTCCAGGGTAACCCACTCATGAACTACGGGACAGTTTTCAGCCACATCCTAGATGTGGGACACTGGGCAAGTTATTTAGCATATTTGAACTTCTATTTTCTCACTGATAAATCAGAGACTCAAATTCTTGTCTTGTGAGTTGCTGTACAGATTAGAGATAAAATGTTTTTAAATTTGCATAACTCAATATTAAGTCCCTAGAGAACAGTTTATTATTACTAGCATCACTGTCTTTGTGGCAACTGTGAATACTCAAGGCAGTCTTTGAACGCAGTCGGAACGTCTCTACCCCCAGGAAATGGACCTCACTGCCAAACCTCACTGACACTGTCACAGGCTGACTCCTGGTGAGTCCACACCCTGTGTGCTACCCCTCATACTGACTCCGGCCTTGGCCCTGTGACTTCCTGTGGCCCCTGGGACATCAGCAAACGGGACACAAGCAGAGGCCTGGATAGTGCGTGTGCGCGGAGCTTGCCCTCTCTGATGAAGGCTGGAATTCAGCTGCCATGTGAAGCAGGGGCTGGCCTGCCTGATGACAAGAGACACACGGCCCACTTGCCCCAGACGTCCCGGCAAGCCACCAGGAAGGGAGGAGGCCACCCCTCAGCCACGCACCAACTCACCACACTCGTGAGTGCGCCGGCACTGCCACACAGACGACAGAGAAGCCGCCCTGGCAGAGCCCTTCCCAAACTACCAACCTGTGACACTGGATGCGTACAAAGAGTTGTGCTACCTGCCACTAAGTTTTGGGATGGCTTGTTATGCAGCAGTAGATAAGTAACACGTCAAATAAGCAAAAGAAAGGGAAAAACAGAAATCCAAATCAAACTGCTTACATTTACCTCAAAATGTAATTAACATTCCTTACAACTACATTCGGACGTAACACACATGGAAACTGTCATTTTATGAGGCTGTACCGGTGGAGGTTTAAGAAGAGGAGACACGCACTCGACAAGGGCCTGCTCAGTGTGCGCACGGGTGCCAGGCGGCACCTGAGGCTCGGGCACCACCCGCCCCCTCGGCCCCGCAGGGTGTGCTGAGCACCTGCCCTGCACAAGGCCCGGCCCTGGGCACCAGGAGGGACGCAAAGGTCACCAGGACACACGGTGCGTCCCAGTGCCCCCGCAGCTCGCTGAGGGGGGAGAGCAGAACAGACGAGAGGAGACCCGCGGTAACATTAACGCCAAGTAGTCCAAGCGGCACAAAGGCTCCGACCACAGCCACAGGAGTCACAAGAGGGGAGAAAACCCTGTGGCTGTGACGACAGGGCTTCACAAAGGACACTATTTTGAGCCGGGCTCTGAGTCAGGAGTGAAATGTCCACAGACAGAAGCGCGCAGGGAAGCTCAATGCTGTCGCCAGCTGCTGAGACTGACCCGCTGGAGCCTCGGTCTCCTCCTCACTCCTGCCCGGCCTTCCTGACACAGAAACACACATCCTCTGGGGCCACCCCTCCTCCACCGACTCCGTCTCACCTCCCAGACCCAGTATGTAGCTCTTTTCTGACGACCCCTCCCCTGGGGACATCTCGCCCTTGCCCCCAGCGTGAGCTTTCCGCCCCTGCTACTCCGAGGAGCCCAGATCGAAGTCGGGGGCTCGGGCACTCCGCCCACAGCTGTGAGCCCCAAGTCACCTCACTTGCGGTGTCACCTTCCCGTTCTAAAAAGTGGAGGCAATAATACATCATCTCAGAGTGTGGGTGTAAGGATTAAATAAAAATGTGTTAAGTGTGTTGCAAATTAAAAAGCCATATATAGGGACCACCTTGGTGGCACAGTGGATAAGACTCTGCACTCCCAATGCAGGGGGTCCACGTTCAATCCGCGGTCAGGGAACTAGATCCCACACGCTGCAACTAAGAGTTCACATGCCACAACTAAGGAGCCCGTGTGCTGCAACTAAGGAGCCCCCCACCACAACTAAGACATGGCGCAATCAAACAAACAAATAAATAAATAAGCACTACATAAATGTGAAGTGTTACTATGTTCTGTGAGAACTGTCCTATGTGTACATGTATTTCTGATGTATCCGTGAGAGGAGGTGAGCTCTGTGTCCTTCTATTCTGCCTCCTTGATCTCCACCCTAAAGTGTCACGATAAACCCCCAAACTCAATGCAGTCTTTTGTACTAGTGAACACCATTGGCTGCATTTATCTCTCTCACGTGACATGGGCTTTATTCATGTACACGCCTTCCTATCCCCCTACATCCCCGAGATACATTCAACAAAACATTCAGTGGATGTGGCTGCCTGTCACGTGCCAGGTGCGGCGCTGAGACCTGGGAGTGACACACTTGGAATTCCCAGCCCAAGGACGCTGCAACCCAGAGGAATGAGCAGTGCTGGGGGCCACACAGGGGGTGAGAGCACAGGGAGGGGTCCCTCCTCTGCACGTTCCTATACAGGAAAAACCTAAAGAAGGACTCTTCAATCTGGCAGACCCTACAGCTTTTGACAGAAATCATGCAATAAACATCCGATGGCCAGGAACAAATTCTACAGCACGAATAACTGTTCAGGGGTACAACACTCGGGCTTGTCTGGGAACTCCAGCGATCCAGCTTGGATAGCACACATCCGCACTTACAGACAACACTGGAAAGGTCAGCTGGAGCTAGACTATGAGAGGTCTTGAAGGCGGGGCCACAGGGCTTGGGACTCACTCTGCAGGCAGAGTCTGGAAGGTGGTCATGGAAGGTTTCTGAACAGGAGTGCAGCATCATCAAGGGGTGTGGGGTGTTTAACCCCAATAGCAACGTGGAGCTGGGCTGCAGGGAACAAGAGACCTGAGGCCTGGGGACACCATCATGGGTAATTTCAGTAGCCCAGGCAGTGCCCTCCCATTCCGCCAACACCTTGGTAGCTAACAGAGTGATCCGGCACAGAACAAGTCTAGATGCTCATTCCAGACAATACTGGAAGCCTAAGATATGTAAGCACTCAGTAAACAATATAAATATTAAAAAGATGAACACGTATGGATTTTGACAGATACTACACTGGCATTTCCAGAGCAAGCTGTGCCTGCTTAAGAATAGCAGTTCAAGGGCTTCCCTGGTGGCGCAGTGGTTAAGAGTCCGCCTGCCGATGCAGGGGACATGGGTTTGTGTCCCGGTCCGGGAAGATCCCACATGCCGTGGAGTGGCTGGGCCCGTGAGCCATGGCCGTTGAGCCTGCGTGTCCGGAGCCTGTGCTCCGCAACGGGAGAGGCCACAACAGTGAGAGGCCCACATACCGCAAAAAAAAAAAAAAAAAAGAATAGCAGTTCGAGACTCAGTGAACAAAAGGTCGTCTCCTACACTACAAACCTAGCTGGGGCCCGTCTGTTCTACAGAGTCAAGGGTCTCTAACTTCCTCTGAGAGATGGAGACATGGACAAAGGCAGTGCTCTCCTGCAACTGAGAGAAACTGTTGTCAGTCAAGGCAGACCCACTTTACAGGAGCCGGGGCCGGGAAACAGAAAGAGCTGAGCATCTTCGCGACGGGCAGCCGGCTAGGGCAGAGTTCAGAGGGAAACACAGACTCTACTACTGACATAAACTGAATGTGGACTCTTCCCCCTAACTTGGTCCTCTTCTCGTGGACACCAGTCTGGAGAAATAACATGCCGCTGACTGCAGGACACGGGCAGGTGAACTCTTAGTTTATCACGAGCTCCCAGTTATCCATGAGAACTACTCTGCGGCAGGGGAACCTCTACTCAGCAAAACCCCCATGTCTCTTTTCTAAGCGTTTGCCTTGCTGTGTATCAAAACCCCAGGCTAACGTACAGCCTGGCACTCTGAGCATGCTCAGCGCCCAGCTCTCACCGCTGGGGTTCCGGTCTCGCCATGTAACAAACTTAAGAAGCCCCATATGATGTATATCATCAATAAGAGTCATAAAGGTAAATATGATCTTGTTCCTCCTTCAATCCCCAAATCAGGAATTGAAGGAGCTTCACATAATGGGAAGGAAAAAGAAAAAGACTTGGAGGTTCTGTTTAGGGAATCGGTTCCACCTGAGGGCCCTGGCATCACCTGCCTTGTGACAAGCAGCGACCCCCCGTGCTCTGGAGACAGGGGGGCTCGGCATCACCCGCCTCCTTCTCGGTTTCTGACTCAGAAGCCTCGTCTTCACCTTCGTCCTCGTCTGAGCTGGAGCTGCTGGATGCTTTGCTTTCATCCTCCACTTCTTGGGGCTTCGGTGTCTCCTCCTCATAGAGCATCTTCTCTTTGCTAAATTAAAGATGACAATTTGAGCGTAATTCAGAAAGGACACGCCATTTCCTACGCTCACCGGGGATCCGGAACGAGAAGGACAAGTCTGTGAAGCTCTGTGTGGAAGCAGTAACAGAAACATATTCAAATCCTGCTTCACATCCGTATTCTTCTGAATCCTGGGTTTTCTGCTGACTAAGGGTTAGTACTTGATTTGCGAGTGTGATGGAAGAAGGTCCAGCCTGTTTAACACAAGGAACAAGGAGGGCTATGCATCTTCATGATGAGTGAGCAGGTAAATATTTTTACAAATCATTTAACAAATGTTTACTGAGTGCTTCTCACACGCCAGGACCATGCTAGGCAACAGTATGGTGTAAACACAACAGACACGGCCCCTGAGCTCAGACCTTCTAGTTAGGGAAGCAGTTGGGACTAAGAACCCTTACGCTGGGAAGAAAGCAATGCACACAGTCTCCGTTAATTCACAAATTTAAAACACGCCCACCCACTCTCAGTGTCGCCCCCCCGCAAGTCAATGCCACTCACCTCCTTGCCCCTCAAACATTCCCACACGTTTAAAGATCATTTGGCTACAAACACGGGGTCTCTTCACTGTATAAATTCTCAAGCTAAACGTGTCACACTCAGCAGGGCTCATCACATTTCTCAAACCCAAATATCTTACTTCTTAAAGAGTCTACCGTGCAACTTGCTGTTCAGGTCTGACTCAATGAGCTTATTCCGTGTCTCTTTTTCACTTCGAAGCTGGAAATCGAGAAAACAGAAAAAAGGGAAGACGTTGACTATTGGTAAAAAATCAGCAGCCATGAGAAAAACTAAAATGGCCCCGTTACTGGACCAACACCAAAGGGGAGGAGAGACTGGGGAGAAGGGAAACACATCAGCTGTGTGCTGGTCTCCGTGGAAGACAATGACAGAGAGAGATGCTCATTCAATGAGAAGAGGAAATCCACGGCATTAGAGCTTCAGTGAAAACTGCCCCATCAAATATCCAAACCCCATCGTCCCAAAAAACCTAGGTGTACAGGATCAAACGCCAGGAGTACCTGAAAGAACTCTTTAGGATCCATATACTGAATTAAGTTGGCAATGGTTCTAAAGAAGAAGCAGGTGCCAAATGGGAAATAAGCCCTCGGAAAAAACTGTCCGGTACTTAGACACATGCTCTAGACAAAATGTACTTAAATCCCTGGACCCCAAAGTTATGCAGGGGGCAAAGGTAGGCACCATTCCCAGTAGCACAGAAATGTTATTTAGTGAGGATACTCCTCATGTTCAAAGACCAAACCATGCTGGGTGAAGGATACACGAGAACTCGCTACTATTTCCACAACGTCTCTGTAAGCTTAAAAATTATTTCAGAATAAAAAATTTAATAAACAACAAACACCTAACCATGCAAATGATAATCTTATATCAGGAAGGCTGCTGCCGCTCAGAAATAGATTCCAGCTGCTCATCAGAGGAGACAACTGAACCGCAAGCTGCGTCTGCGCTCTGGGTCTGCAGCTTTCCCAGCCAGCCCTGAAGAAATGAGCATCTCCACTTCCCAGTCCAGACGGTGCTGAGCACAGGGGAGGGCAGGACAGCTGATCTGTCCCGTCACTGAACCACACGGGTCTTTCCTTCAGAACTGCTCTCAGCTTCTCACATTCTCCTGCACTTGAGCCCATGTGCCCTGAGCCACAGCCCACGCAAGGGAAAGCACAAGGAAAGCACATGGTTTCTCCTGTCCCACTCTGCTTCAACAGGAGATTCTCGAGCCCCTAATGTGACTGACTTTATCCTCCGCACCTAAGTACTCCTCCCTCTCTCAGGCAGAGTGTGACTCACTCCCTGGTCACTCGAGTACTGGCAGGGTTTTCCACCCTGCAGTCTGGACATGGGTACCATGCTTACATGGTCCTCCTGGGCTGCATTAAGCAGAAGGGCACAGACAACCAAACCATCAAAGTTCTAGAAGAAGAGGGAGAAGCGGACCGAATTTTGGATATTTGATGAATGGAATAAATACGAATCACTGACCAAGCACTGTCCAATGCCAAACGTTTTAGTTTTTGTGGGCTTGTTTGCTTTTTAAGAAATATATCCCTCCCTGAATCAATTTTCTTTCAACAAAGAAGTCCTTTCAGTCAATAAGGAAAAGTTATGAGGTGTCCTCTACCCCTATTTGCAAAAAATTCTGACTTGAACACACCATGCCCATTTTCTAGAGCTCAAGGGTAACTAGAGTCGTCGTTGTCGTCATGTTTGCCTTTCAGCTGCTTGAAGGCTCTAAGATAACGAGGAGATAACAAGCGAACTTTAGCAACAACAGTTTCGGGGAGATTTTTTTTCTAACAGACTGTGGATATTCCTGGAGGGAACCACTATCATTGCTGGAATGCAGGGACGTCCAACTCCACTCGCAGCAGACAAACTACAGCTGGTGTGGCCTGTGGCGTGGACTGTCCCCCCAGACTCACCACGCTCTGCTTCTTCTGCAGCATCTCCAGGTGCTCCACGAGGCCCTCGTCAGCCACGTCAAACGGTGTCTGGCCCTGGCAGAGAAAAGGGGCGCCATGACCAATTGGAAGCAGACGCAGCGATCACGGGACTTCATCAGAGAACTAGTGGATGTCCACTGTATGCCTCTGACTCCAGTGATAGCTGCTTCACTGACTAGTCTACTCGACACCGTGGTAATACCTTCATCTATCACAGAGGAAACACAACAAGAAACAGCAAACCCTAAAATACAGGGCTTTATATTTTGTAAAGCTGTATGAAGGAAATCACCACATTATTTCTAATGTTTATTGCCTCTTGGCAAATGATCAATTGAAATCTCTACTTGTAGCTATTCTAAAGTGCTCTTAGTTGCTATGATAAATTCAACAAAGGGCTCTTAGAAGCCTCAGAAGGAGGTCCAGGGCACAGGTGCACTAAAGACTAAGTCACAGGAATCATCTCCCTTTAAGTGAGAGAAGGGTTATCTCTTAGGAAACAGCACAGTTAAGGACCCTAACCCATAATGTGAGAATGAACCCTGGGTCAGGAGAGATGGGAGGTAGATAAG
Organism: Mesoplodon bidens; assembly: GCF_964165515.1. NCBI lineage: Eukaryota > Metazoa > Chordata > Mammalia > Artiodactyla > Ziphiidae > Mesoplodon > Mesoplodon bidens. The sequence goes on from NC_138177.1 coordinate 1,197,466, forward strand.
AACATCTACTAAGTAAAAAGCCATGTCTCTGGATTCCTAGAAAATAGGTAGATGTAGGGATAGAAGTTGCAGGACTTCTGTATTGCTTGAAGTGCGGCTGAATAAGACGACTTTCAGCCAAACTGCAGGATCTCATCATTATAACGTGTTTTTTTTTTTTGCGGTACGCGGGCCTCTCACTGTTGTGGCCTCTCCCGCTGTGGAGCACAGGCTAGGGACGTGCAGGCTCAGCGGCCATGGCTCACGGGCCCAGCCGCTCCGCGGCACGTGGGATCTTCCCGAACCGGGGCACGAACCCGCGTCCCCTGCATCGGCAGGCAGACTCTCAACCACTGCGCCACCAGGCAAGCCCTATAACGTTTTTTTAACAACTGGATGTGACTAGGGCTCAGCTATTAAGTCCTTGAATTAGAAGTAAAAGCAAAGTATTTCATAGTTCACCACAGATAGTGGCCTTGGGCTTCCCCACTGCTCATTTCTCCTGAGGGGGAAAATATCTTTTTTCTTTCCCTGTGTGTTTGCTTTAGGGGCTTCAGCATAAACAGAATCAGCAGACCGGCTCAGTGGAGCTTTATTTTACAAAGCCAACGTGTCTGCGTGGATAACGGGGCGGGAAGCAGAACTACAGCTACCAGGGATGCCCAAGCCAGGACAGCAAGCCTGGTCACTTAGCAGGGACTTGAAGCCTTTTGTTCCCGAGCCCCGTTAGAGGGTGACGCTCACTAACCAGTTTGCTCCTGACGTCCATGTCACAGAGGGCTTCTGCCAGGATGGAGCACGCCTCCTTCACCCCCCAGTGTGCGGCGGCATGGAGCGGGGTCCAGCCGTCGCGGTCCTGGACATTGAGCTCATAGCCAGCCTGAGTCAAAAGTCTGAGGAGAAACCCCAAACCAGCCATTACGTGCTCGGTGGCAGAGCTCCGTGCCACACCGGCGGCCACCCAGCTGGCGTTTCAGGCCCTGCCCTGCGCCGCCACCCGGCCTCTAAGGCCCAGCTCGGCGCCAGCTACTGCCTGAGAGCCGCCACGGGTAAGCTTCAACCACCCTCGGCCAGAGGCCGCGGTGCTCCCTGGCACACCCATGTCCCACCACGCAGGCACCTGAGGCCAGCCGGCGCCTAGCTCAGCTCCGTCGGCAGGTGCTGTCAGCTTTCCAGCGCAGGAAGGGGCTGTTGGGCACCTGATTCTCTCACTCCCTCACTAGCTCTCTGGCTGGTCTTCCCCGGACACCACGCTCGCACCTCCGACCCCACGGGAGTACGTGCAGGGGCCGTTCGCTAGCGCTAAGGCTACAGCCCAGCCGTGTGCGTGGAGGACAGCGTGACTCCTGAGGCCCTGGCGGCACCGGGCGGACGCAGGCGGCCTACGTCGTGGGCCTCCAGACGCCGTCCAAGAAACGAGCACGTGAGCATGCTGCCAGGCAGAAAGGTGCACCGACACTCACCACACAGACCAGGAAGCTCATACTGGGTGGAACACGAGGCAGTGAAAGCATCTGGCGACAAGACACACGCGGTGCCACCAGCAGCCCAGGTACTGGGCGGGCCCAGGAGCAGAGCCACAAAAGCGGGGAAGGACGTGAAGGGAGAGGGGAGCAGGCAGAGGAGAGTCCAGAGTCCTCCCGCTCCAGCTGGATGCTGCACGCCCGAGACCTGTGTCGTTAACCTAACGAGTCAGAGAGGGCCAAAAGGACGGCGAGTCTGCTCTGTGCTGCGTGTCGCCAGAAGGGGAGGTGCCAGGGGTGCTAACGATGAACTGTGGGGCTGGAGGCGGCCACGCAAGGTCCCCTTCAGGCCAGTCCAGCTCAACGCGGCCTCACATCGGACCCCTCAGGAGAAGCTAGAGGGCGGTGTGGCGGGAGGAGGGAGGTGAAGAGTACCAGCAGACGCAGGAGGAGAGACTGCGTGGCCCAGGAGGGAAGCAGCAAAGAAACGCGGCCCAGCTGAAGACCCAATCCATCCCGCATCCACACCAACTCCTCTCCTCCCAGTCTGTGCCGCCCAGACCACGTGCGCGGACGTTACCTGAGGACCTCAGAGTAGCCCTTGGCGGCAGCCACGTGGAGGGCAGTGGCCCCTGAGCGCGCCTGCCTCACATCCTGTATCTTCCCGCTGTTGAGCCACTGGCGGGCGTCCTGCAGCATCTGCTGTTCCTCTGCCTTCCTCGAATGCTCGAGATCGACCCCTGCAAAAAACAGATCCAGACCGCCAGCATCACCAAAGGTCCCTCAGATTCAAAACACCTCCTAAATACAACCACTAATGGCAGTTTAGTCATCAAGGGGGGCAGTCTTCAGATTTATCTTCATTTAGAAGAGCCATGACATTTACAGACTTATCAGTAGTTTTATCAGGGTTAAATCACGAGGTTAAATAGTACTTGACGGCAGATTCATTAAGGGACCATACTTAACAGTGTTTTCAATTTTAAGAACATAAAAACCAAAGGGGATTTTATTTTATATTATAGTGTTTGTACAAAGTACACATTTCAAAGACCTTTTACCTGTTATACATTTTAGTCTCCCCACAATCCTT